>NC_135719.1:122222660-123468306 GCF_964656455.1 Halichoerus grypus
TTATTTTATGCCAGCAGTGTGAACTAGTTTGTCATGTGGCAAACTGAAACGTAGTCCCATCCCGGCCTCCACGGCCTGCTCTGTAGACTGATCCAAGAGACCATGGGAAGACTCTCATGCTCTCTGAGGCTTGCCTTTCCTCCCTGCAGAGCAGACTTTTCCAGATGTTTCCTTTCTCAGCTATGGATTTTTGTTTTAAAGAGAATTTCTTATATATCCTCATGTGTATATAATTGGTGAGACTCCGTTTACCAATTTGAGGTACAAATATATATATCATTCCCATGGCACCTTTCTCTTGAGGCCTTGAATTGTCCTTTG
Organism: Halichoerus grypus; assembly: GCF_964656455.1. NCBI lineage: Eukaryota > Metazoa > Chordata > Mammalia > Carnivora > Phocidae > Halichoerus > Halichoerus grypus. Next base: position 122,222,982 of record NC_135719.1, read on the forward strand.
GATGAAGGGCTCAGTTAGCCAAAGGGCTAACCTCCTTCCAAATGTCAGACAGAGAGAGACCAGGGTGGCGTGTCTGGTCAGCTTCTAGCAGGACTAGGGTCTCAGTTGTCATGGCTTCTGTTGCTGCCACATGGTATCTTGATGAAAACTGGTCCCATAAAACCCAATGTGACCAGTTCCCTGCCCTGCTGGGATGACATCAACCTGGCCCATGTCCCAAGCATGGCTATTATGGCAACGTCCCCAAGTCTGAGGGGGCTTGTGGCCCAGGCTGTACTTCCGGAGAGAAACAATCCCAACCTCACCGAGGCACAGACTGAACTCGCCTGTTGCACGGACGAGCTCTTCCTTCTGACGCATTTCCCCTTGGGGTCTCTGGTTCCTTTTGTTGACATTGGACCTTGGTGCGGAGCACCTTAATCTACTGGGAAATTCTAATAGCATGAGCAGTATCAATTCACATTCTTGTGTCTGTCATAATTCGCAGAACCCTTAGTTTCTAACTGGGCAATAATGTTCGAAAGTTAAGAGCATGACTTTCTTACAAATATACAATGAACACAGGTCAAAACCTTTGTTTAACTCAGTCATTAATGAGGGAAACAATAAAACGGTCAGGCTGGTTCAAAGAGTAATGGTGGCATTGGGGGTTACATAATCCTGTTAAAGAAGGAATATTGGATACATAGTTAGATACAAAACTGCTTCATGTCCTACAGAGCAATGAACCCGAACCTTTGAGGTTATCTTTTCTCCCGGACAGCAATCATTTGTATCCACAGGGCTCTACAAGCAAACAGCTAACTTCACAAAGTCTGAGCCCTTCGCTGATAGTAAATAGTGCAGTCAAACAAATGTACATTCTCCTAGAAGGTGAATAATCCTTGGGTGAGCCTGTTCAGCAATATTTCAGCGTGACATTGAAAGGACATGCAGAAACCCTCTTGCCTTGTTTCCAGGTTCTGGATCGTTTTTCTTAACACTTGTCAGGTAAGCCTCACAGCCAAAGCAGCTGGTCAAGGGCATGGCCTCACAGTGGCCATGGAGCCCTGGACAGATCCTTCTCTGCCAGATGGGGGAGGGAGATGTTGCTGAAAGTGGACGTAGAAGGCCAGTGAGAAATGGCCAAACTTTTCCCTTCTGTCAACAAGCTCCAGAGCTTTGAGCAGAAGGTCAGGCCCTGCTTAATTGGCCCTGCTTCCTCTGCACCCACAGTTGTCCGGAGACAGGGCGTGGAAGAATATGTCCCTTTACTGAACCCCTCCACTGCTCTGTACTTTCCTTGTGGCCCCTCTCTGCCAGCAGTTCTGTATATTCTAGAATGCACAAACATGCTAGCATTTGACAAGTAGTTGCTTTTTTTTGTGGCTTCCTGCAGCCCCTCCAGCGTCTACAAAGTGACCCACCACATAGTAAATGCTTAATGGACACGATTAACCACTTATCTCTGTGCCTCATCAGATGCGGTCATAGGTATCAAAGCTTGGGCCCCACACATTCTGCTCTAAGCTTCCCCCTGCGGCCTCCCCCGACCCAAGGCTGCGATCCTATTCTGTGCTCACTCCCACCCACCACAACCCTCCCCAGCCTTTGAGACTCAATTCTGATGCCACGTCCTTCAAAGGGGGCTCTTCCCCCTACTCACAATGATTTCCCCCTTTCCCAAGCAGTTTTTCTCTGTACTGGGGCCTCCTCATCCTGCTGTGTGTCACAAGTCATTCACATCTCACACTGCCCCAGGGTAGTGGGCTTCCAGAGACCAGGACCGGGTCTTAATCATCTTGATGTTTGTTGGCGGTGCTTTGCACCTAGTGATGCTAACAGATGTTCTCTGATTCGGAGAATAGCTACGTGAGTTCAGGGCTGGCTGTTTCTGGCTTTGGCAGCAAATTTTTTCTTGTTTGTTGTTGGCAGTGCTCCAGCGCCCATCGATCACCTGCAGGATTCCGGCCTCTGAGGTGCTGAACAGGAGACACGTGGCGCCTGTCCTCTGCCACACTAAGGGAGTCCATGGCGAGCTGCTGATAACTGGAGCATGTCCCTTTGTGCTTAGTCAGCTGCTCATCGCTTTCTCTATCGTGGGGGGGTGGGGCCGAGGGCAGCTGCTGTCTTTGTTGTTGTCCTAGGCTGCAGCCAACTCAGGACACGGAGCTGGACCTGATGCAGAGGCAAGCGTCCCTCCGTGTACGCCCAGAGAGCCCAGTGGCTCCCATGAGCTTCTGCTAGGAAAAGGCCTCCCCTTCCCTTGCAGTTGGATGCTCCAGGGGAAGCAGCTGAGGCTTTGCAGCTCAGGCAGTGAAGCTCTAGGTGCAAGCTACTCCACGTGTGGTGCATGGACCAGCAGCTTGGGTACCACCTGAGCTGATGAGAGCTGCAAGGTCTAAGGCACAACCCACACCTTCTGAATCAGAACCTGCATTTAGGGAGATCCCCTGAGTCGTGCATATGCGCAGTAAGGGTGAAAAGCAATGCTCTAGTTAATCCCAGGCTCATCAGTAGGTGGTCAGCCGCACCAGTGCAGGCCCAGGGTCTGAACTTGGAACACCTGCAACGGAACATCCTGATAGTTCAACCAAAAATGCTCTAAGGCGGTATCACTGGGGGTTGGTTGGAGACCGGAAATGCTCAAATGCAGTCTTATTTTTTACACGCATGAGTGACAAGTGCAGAACAGGAATCAATACCCCCACTCTATTAATAGCTGAGCTGTAACCCAGTAATGTCTTTGCAGAACAAGGGCGAAAGCTGGGTAGGAGGCCAAAGCTGTAGTCCCTTACCCCACACCTGACTCTTGGTCTTAGGCTGCACAGAAAAATGAAGCTGAGGACAGAGCAGAATGCCAGGGCCCACTAGGGCTGACCCTAAGTCCAGGTGCCCTCCGGGCCACCCAGAGCAGCGGCAGAGCCGTGCAGGACTTTAAGCATAAGCAGTGATGGCTGGGATTCGCTGAGCTCCCCTACCCCCAGAGGGAGGGTGTGGCGGAGGCCAGAGCCCAGCCTAGCCAACCTTTAAGGACAGCAGACGCGGTGCCTGCCCCAGAGTCCCCGGTGGACGTCTGGTCCTCATCAGCTTGAGAGTCCATAAAAACTTTCTTTGAGATACTTTCATTTGTGTAAACTGCTTTATTGTGGTATAATTTCCATACCATAAAATCCACCCATTTTAAGTGCACCGTTCAACGAGAGTGTGTCTACAGAGTTGTGCCACATCCCCACAAGCTAATTTCAGAACATTCCCGTTACCCCAAAAGGAACCTCAGGCCCCTTTGCAGTCACTCCCTGTCCCCAGCCCCACCCCCTGGCAGTCACTGGTCCACTTCCTGTCTCTCTAACTTATCTTCCTCTGTTTCCAGAAAACTGTGAGTTCAAGCACCTTCCCGATCCAGGTTTCCCAGTTACCCTCACAGGGCTCACGGGCTGCTGCCTTCTCCTGCCAGGGCAAGGAATGATGTAGAAGGGCACATAGTAGGCATATAATAAGTATTTTAGAATGAAAACAAATTTGTAGTGTATTTGTATTTTGTAAGAGGAAGGGGAGTGACCTCAAAGGAATGAGCCTTTAATTTAGGGGCTATTTCAGACCCCGAGGCCCTCACAAACTCACACCACGAGTGGAGCTGCCGTGCTCCTTGAAAATCAGGTTGTGGTATCTTCTAGAACGAGAGGCTCCCTGTGGGTGAGTCCAGCCGTCAGAGCTAGAAACATTCCAGCCAGCACCGATCTTGAACTCTAGGCAGGGGGAACGGCAGGAGCTGTCCTGCCCTTTCATTCCCAGGGTCACCTGACTCTGACTCTAGTTGCCCAGCTCCCCGGTGTTCTCACAGCTGAGTGCCTGTCCTCTCTCTCCAGCCTCCGGGCCCTCAGCTGTGGATTGCCTGGCATCGCCTCCAGCCCCTCTTCTAGAACCAGAAGCCTCCTTCCTTTGGGGAACACTCACCTCCCTAGGATACTTATTAATTGTCTTTCTGCTTCAAACTGACCCTTCTGTACCCTGCTCTGGGATGCTGGGGCTGGGACTCCACAGACATTTCTACTTTGCTACTGTAAAGCTTCCTTGCTCAGCGCTGCAGAGAGGGGGACTCTGGGGGGTCGCTGAGAGGCAGGAGGAGGGTGGAGGAACGTGCTCCTGCATATGGCTTTCTGGCTACGGTGGTTGCTTTCCCCCTCTCTCAGCTTTATTGAGATACAACTGACATATTGTGTAACTTTAAGGTGTACATGTTGATTTGATACACTTATTATTGCAGAACGATTACCACAGGAGGGTTAACTAACACCAGCATCATACTTGCTTTGCTTAAGATGTAATTTACAAACCGTAAAATTCACCCTCTTCAGTGTTAGCGTATCGGCAGTTGTGCAACCACCGCTGAAATCTTCTCTTTGCATCAGCCCAGAGAGAAACCCCAAGAGCAGTCACTTCCCATCCCCACCCCCACCCAGGGCAACCACCAATCTCCTCTCCGTCTCTATACATCTGCCTTTTCTGGATGTCTCATAAAAACAGAAGCACCCAATCGGTCCCCTCGTGTCTGGCTTCTTTCACTCCACAAAATGTTGCTGAGATTAATTCATCGTCCTTTATCCCTTTTTATTGTCAAATAGCACTCCATCGCGTGGACGTACCACATTCTGTGGGCCGATCAGCAGCAGTGCGTGCGTGCCGGTGGGAGCAGCTCAATCCAGTTAGCACTTTTCCAACCCACCTTATTTCATCCCCCTCAGAGATGCCAACCAGCTGGTGCTCCCCCCTCAAAAGCCTGGGTCTCAGTGCCCAGGGGGTCCTTTCTCTAAGTTTCTAAGTTTTCATAATTCTAGCCTCTTCCCCCTGTGCCCAGCCCTAGGGTTAGTAGCTGTTTCAGGCGGTAGCTAACTTTGTGATCCAGTTGAATTCTCTTCTTACGTTTCCGGTTACTCAGTGAACAACTTTACACATAAGTAGAAGGTCTTTATAGAAATTTCTGTTCAAATAACAGCTGTGGTTTCTGTCTCTTGACTGCGGTGATTCCAACATGTGGTCTATATGGGCACAAACACTTCTGAGGGCCCTGCCTCCTTGGTTCCTGCCATCTGGAGGTCAGGGTGCTGGGCCAGGCAGACCCGTCGGGGTACTTCCCTGTGAACTCTGTAGCTAAGCTTGGCTAGAGGAGGAAGGTGAGAGGTGCCTTGCTCCTCTCTGCGGTGAAGTGCGGTGATGGTTAGGCCTGGGGGCTGCCTCTGGCTGGAGAAAGCAGGCCTGGGAGGACAAGCAGGGAGCGGGAGGTAGGGGGGTGGTGGCAGATTCGAGAAGCCCATCGAACGCGCCTCCTGGCAGCCCTTGAGTCCTGGTTCCAGCAGGTGATCCGTGGCACAGCCCTGATTCGGCCTCTCCAGGCCTAACTGTGTGAGCTAATTTCTGTCTTTCTACTCCATGTCACATCCTTTCCTGGTGCTCCTAACCTACCTGAGTTAGGTTTCTCTGGCTTGCAACCCCAAGTATGCAAGATCGCACACAGACTATTGGGTTTCTTGCCTCTGGGTTTGTTCCTCCATGACGTAGATTTCTCCAGTGTCAATCGACTGCCTGCTGGAATCTTCACTGATCTTTCTGGTCTATGCCTGGATGACAGCACCCCTGTGGGGCCAGGACTGAGTCAGAACAGGGGTTTAAGTCCTAGGGTGACCCATGCTACCTAGTGGGTGTGGACAACTTCTCTGCACGCAGGTGGCTGGCACAGCACGGCGGCTGGGATAAGGGATCTCGTCATCGGCAGGGAATCACATCAGAGCACAGACCCAGAGCCTCTGCCCAGGCTCCATTTTTAATCAAGAAGCAGTGTGCATCCTGCAGAGGGATCCAGTGCCACCCAGCTCTGGAAGCTGTGTAGGGAGATCTCCTCTCTCTGGGGGTGTTGAAATGCACACCTTCACTCTGACTACGTGCAAATCAGCAGGCCCGAAGCTGCGTTGATCCTGGCTGCGATTCGGGCATCGGCAGGCCCTGCCCACCCCCCCACCCCACCCCCACCCATCCACTGAGCCACAGGTTTTTATAGCAACGCAGACGAGGCCCCCCTCATGTGCTGAGATAAGATGGGATGGCCCTTTTCGGGAGGTTGGCAGTGCTCCAGAGTTGCTACTAAGGTGCTATGGCCAGAACTGGGAATTAGAGTCATAATTCGCATATTCATGCACTCTCCGGTGTGTTTCTTCCTCTGGTTTCCATCCTCCCTAGTACCTAATAATAACTGAGCTGCCATTTGCTGAGCACTCACCATCTGCCAGGCACTGTGCTCAGCACTGTTCCATGCATACCACAGTTCACGTTCACAACCCTCTGAGGGAGATAATACTTTTTAAATAAACTTTTTAATTTTAGAACAGTTCTAGATTTACAGAAAAATTACGAAGAAAATCCACAGAGTTCCTGTCTATGCCATGCCGCATGTCCACTATTATGAACGTCTTATGTTAATATGCTACGTTGGTGACAACGAATAATTCAATATTGATACATATTAGTAGCTAAAGTTAGTACTTTATTCAGATTTTTTCAGTTTTTTTTTTAAGATTTATTTATTTATTTGTCAGAGAGAGAGAGCACAAGCAGAGGGAGAAGCAGGCTCCCTGCTGAGCAAAGAGCCCGATGCGGGACTCGATCCCAGGACCCTGGGATCATGACCTGAGCCCAAGGCAGACGCTCAGCCCACTGAGCCACCCAGGCCTCCCTCAGTTGTTGTTGTTGTTGTTGTTTTAGATTTATTTATTTATTTTAGAGAGAGAAAGAGTACAAGTGGGAGGGGCAAAGGGAGAGGGAGAGAATCTCAAACAGACTCCCCGCTGAGCTCAGAGCCAGATGCAGGGCTCAATATCGCAACCCTGAGATCATGACCCAAGCTGAAATCAAAAGAGTTGGATGCTTAGCTGACTGCACCACCCAGGTGCCCCCTCCGTTTTTATATAATTTCCTTTTTCTGTTTAAGGATCCCGTCTAGAATATCACATTACATTTAGGTTCCTCTTGGCCATGATAGCATCTCATGATAGCTTCCTTGTTTCTGATGACCTTGACAATTTTGAGGAGTACCATTCAGGAATTTTGTAGACTATCTCTCCATTGTAATTTGATGTTTTTCTTGTGATTAGACCACTCTTGTTGTGTTTCAGAAGGAAGACGGAAGTAACGTGCCATTCTCATCATATCAAGGGTTAATAGGATGTACCTCTGGTGGTGTTAATCTTGGTCACCTGGCTCCAGGTAGGGCTTGTGAGGTTTCTCCACTGTAGTTACACTTTCCTCCCCTTTCTATATGGTCCTCTTTGGAAAGGAAGTCACTATGCACAGCCCACACCTCCTTGAGGGCAGAGCATCTATATAAATTATTTGAAATTCTTCTGCATGGAAAATTTGTCTCTTCTTACCCATTTATTTATTTATTTATCTAATTGTTTCTTCATATCAATATGGACTCATGGAAATTGACTTTGTACTTTGGGTTATAATCTGATATTACTTTATTTTGTTGCTCAAATTGTTCCAGCTTTGGTCACTGGGAGTTCTTTTGGTTCTCTCCTGTGTCCCTTTGACAGGCCCCCCACTTGCCCTGTCACCGTCACTGTGAACTAGGTGGTTTCCTGTTTTGTCTTTTTCAGCACTTCCTTCCTTCCTGGCCCTACTAGGTGCTCTAGGCTCCAGGTGTATTTCCTGCTCCAGCCCTAGAATCCACCGTTTCTCTCAGGAGCCCTGGTTCCTTTTATTGGAAAATATCAAGTAAATAGCATTTTATTCCTCTCTTACAGAGAAGGAAACTGCTGCTTGGAGAAATTAAATAATTTGCCCAAAGTCACATGGCTACTTTACTCCTAACTCTGTGCTCATTTCATTAGAAGGCGCCTCTGATTCCTGCTCCTTGTGACTTGGAGAGCATTGCACCCAGATGGGCTGTGGTTAGTGTTATTGCTGCCTCGTTTCTTTTTCTTTCTTTCTTTCTTTCTTTTTCTTTCTTTCTTTTTCTTTCTTTCTTTCTTTCTTTCTTTCTTTCTTTCTTTCTTTCTTTCTTTCTTTCTTTCTTTCTTTCTTTCTTTCTTTTCTTTCTTCTTTCTAACAAAGGAAAGTCTCTGTGTGTGGTAAACACCATGTGCAGCAAGCAGCCAACTCAAACGGGAATTCTTCCAGCCTCCCTACTTCATCCCCAACTAGGCCCGAGGCGCACCCAAGCGCTGAGTCAGGAGGTTCTCGGAGAGTCTCTGCCAGGCCCCAGCAGCCTTGGAGCAAGAGCGGGTCAGCACGGCCACCTGCCATCAGGCAGACCTCCCTCGTTCCCCTGGGCTGCCATCAGCAAACACCTGCTGGGGACGGGAGGCGGGACTAGCACTGGAAATCACCAGAACTCTGAGGCCCCTGGTGAAGTGAGAGAGGAGACCTGAGAAATGAGAGGCAGAGCTGGCCAGAGGCAGAATTGCAGGCCGCCCCCCACCTCCCAACCTCACTACCCCACCCCAACTTCCCTATCCCCCCACCCCCAGTGCCCTGGGTAGGGCTTGGGTTTCTGCTCCCGTGCAGTTTGTGCTGGCTGCCTGAGGGGAGAAGGGGGAGTACCCGGTAGGGCAGCTTGGACAAACCTGGTGCAGCCTAGCAGCTCCTGAGCGATCCAGTCCCCAGTGGGGCCCTCGCCTCCCCTCACGCCCTTCAGTCCCGGCATGGCCCTCCCCCGGTAATCAGCTCCTTTCCATCCCGTCCTTTCCCTTGCTTGCCATGTTCTCCAAGGGAGCGGGGCCGTGGACGAGTCCTGCTGCCTTGGTTGGAGGCCCTCAGCCTGGCAGCAGCTTTGCCCGTGTACCGCAGCCCGGGCCGGGCCCTTCGCCTAGAACGGGGGCTGGGGTTTTGGTACCACAGCGGAGGGCCTGGGGACGGGCAGTGGGGGCTCACGTGCAGACCTGGCGGCTGAGACCACACACGCCGAGCACAAGGGGGTATTAAGTTGGTGGCACCATAGGGAGTTTGTCCTTTCTCTATTCCTCAAACTCTCTGTAGAATGGCAACCATCTTTATCTTCAAATCAAAGGGAAAACCCAAAAAAAGAGAAGCATGGATGCATCACACATGGGGGAGCCAGACCAATCTTCCTGTGACCTTTAGACAAGAAGAGGGGGCAGTGGGGGGCGGTGGGAAGCGACAGGAGCAGCCTCTCTCTAGAGGAGCGTGCTGAATGGTTCACTCCCTCCCCAGGCAAGAGGCCCCAACCCCAATTAGCAGCACAGTTGGGTGCAGCAGGGTCAGTGGGGACAAGGCCCCAGGGTGGGGACGGGGGCCTGGCCGTCTGCTTGGAAGCCTTCCTCCTCTGGCTGGTGGCCCCGCTCTCTTCCCTGTCCCCTTTGGAAATGCAGCTGCCACCTCAGGGCTGCCCGGGGCGCCCCTCTCCTGCACATGAGGCTGGGAGGCACGGACAGCACAGGGATCCAGTCGGGGCCACCCCTCTGCCCGCTCCCACGCCCGGTTCAGTTCCCCAGGAAGGACGGAGCAGGGCTTGTGTTCTTTCGTCCATTAAGGCCTTCCTTCGACAAACATGTGCTAAGAGTTAGGTGCGAATGCTTCTTCCTTCCCAAGTTCCGTAGGAATGAAGCTTGCCGACTAAACTAAGTGCTTCCCGGGGGTGCTTGGAATTGGCCTCCCCATCTTTGAGTTTTGGCTTCTATGGTGGTCCCTGTCGCTCCCGCCCCAGCTTGCACCTTGTTGCATTGCTCCCGGGACTGACTTTTCCATCTCCTCATTTAAGCAGCGGCAGCCTGCAACCGACCAGTAGGCAGCATCTGTGGGGCTGGGGATTACAGAACCCCACGGCTCCATTCTCCAGCACCATGTGGCCACCTGCCACCTTCCTGTGCCCTGTAGCAGCGTGCCCCTGGGCACAGCTGAGACAGTGAGGAGGTGTCCTGGAAATCCTCATCCAGCACGAAATCCAAGCTGGATGAGGAGTAGGTTAGGTTGGGGGGGCAGATGTAGGTTCCTCGGTTGTCAGAGTGGGAGTGGCCTTTTGGGGGGCATTGAGTACAGTGCCCTCACATTACAGACCAGCTCACCTGCCCTCTCAGAGTGAGACAGCAGTGCAGGTGGAAGTGGGGCCCGGGGGGGGGGGTTCTTCTTGGCAGGGGGAAGCTCACACATAAACACGCCAGTGAGCGCACATCTGGGGACATAGAAAATCCCTGCCTGGAGCCCTCTTCTGTCCACACTCACCTCCTCAGAGAAGGTGTCTCGAAGCTTGCAGTCTATCATTCCTGCTGTCACACAATTTCGGAGATCGCTCCATACTTCTCTCCTCCATGGAACAAATCAGTTTTAAATTGTGAATCTTTAGCATGATTATTTGATGGTATTTGATGACAAGGGCCAAGAGAGGGAACTGTATCTGTGTTTGCTCATCACTGCACACGGCATGTCCAGAGGTAGGGCTTCTCAGCAGTTAATAGAACTCAGGCTCCGGACTCTCCCCTGTGCATCCCCTGTAAAGTTGGAAGTCATAGAATGTTCTAGTGTGACAGGCTGCGAGGAGGGAAGCATTCCTAAATAAACCCGACAGGTCGTTTGCCCAAAAAGACCTCAGAATGAAGGCCCTAAGTATCCAAAACATCAATAATATATTGCGATTTCTCTTTCCACTTTCTGGGAGCCCATTATCAAGAGAATACCCATTACATCGCATGTGATGGAAAAATCAAAAAACCGTTGTTTTCTGATTGTTGATGGTTTGGTTTGGTGGGTCTCAAATTCTTTTCCCAAAATGCCATTTTAGCGAAAACTTTTAGAATCGGCTTGTACTTTTTGTTTTGTTATTCCCAATGACACACTCCTAGAAGAGGCTCATGCCTATAATTTTCCTAGCACCCTTCCCATTCTTCCTCAAGACACACCCCCAATTTAAGGTGGAGGCGGCCGGCCCCCTGGATGCCTGTGCTCAGAGATTAGCCCAACATGTTTCCAGGGAGCTAATTTTTCCGAGACCAGCAATTCCAACCTGTCATTTGCCGAGTATCCTCAGCCTGTGCTGAGGCACCAGTTGCCCAGTGTTGAGACAGGCCATGTCCAGAGGAGGCTGGGCATCCTGGGGCCTACACCCAGGGGAGACAGGGCGGTGCCCGTGATGGGGGCTGGGAGATGCTCGGTTGAATAAACAGATGAGGAAATTGAAGGTCAAAGGCAGGAATATGGGCATGAATAAAGTCAGGAAGCTACTCCCCAGGACAGTGAAGCTGTTGCAGAGAACAGTAATAATAAGGCATAACTACGATGTATTGAGTGTTTAAAATTTGTCAGGCATTTTTATATGTATTTGAGGTATATTATTTTATTTCTCGTGGCAACTCCAGGGGATGCACACTCTTGGTATCCCCATTTTACAGAAAGTGAGGGCCTGAGAGGTGAAATAACTTTCTTAATGTCACCCAGTGAGAAAGGGGCGGCCGTGGGATTTGTGCCTCGCTGGTCTGAGCTTGCGGTCACTCTGGACCCCCTAAGCACAGAGGGTCTCTCTGTGGGAAGCATAAAAGGCAGAGCTGCTGGACAAAACTCTTCATAGTGGACCCTCCAGAGTTTACAAGGGTTCCAGTCCGGCTAATTAATGTCTGTCGTGTCAAGACATGGCACCCCATGCTGGGCTTGGTGAGGAGCCCGGGCCTTGCCCTCCAAGGACTGTGGCCATCACAGACACGGAGGGTGGAAGGCACCATACATAAATGCTCTCGGAGATCTGTAAAGAAAGTGCTAAGAGGGGAGTCACACCGAGTCAAGGAGGTCCTGGGAGAAGGTGGCATTTGAGAATGTGGAGAAAGGGGGAGAGGAGATTTTGACAGGCAGAAATGGTGGCAAAGACCTGCCCGTGCACTTATTTGTTCCTGGGAGGAGGATGAGGAAAGCCAGCAGCCCCTAACTGCTCCAGGGGAAGGTGCTGAGGGGCCATTTGACCAGACTCTCTGACTCCCCTCCGCAGCCTGGATCTGCGTGATGACTCATCGCCTCCGTCTTTGGGGACGGTGACTGGTTAAGCCATCAGTCACAAAGCTGCCGGCACACAGGCCTGAAAGGCAATCCCATTGAAGCCCTTGGAAGCCCAGGGAGATGGGCTTGATGAAATCTCTTCCACCTGCAGGTCACCAGGCTGACTCCGCTCCCATGCAGCGGGTTCGTGGGAAAATGGTCCTTGCCAGACTGAAGACAACCCTTTCATCAGGCCTAATACTTCAACTGCCAGGTTGGGTTTTGTTTGTTTTTTTTTAAGGTTTATTTTTATTAAAAGCTAGGTGAATTGACCTGGGGCAGCACTGTCCAATAGAACCTCCTGTGATGATGCTATAATCTGGTCTGTTTAGGGTGACAGCCACCAGTCACGTGTCACTAATCAGCACCTGAAAGGTGACCAAGGTGACTGAGAAACTGAATTTTCCATTTCACTTAATTTCAATTCATTAAAATTTAATTGGCTCCAAGTGGCTCGTAACTCTTGTATGGGACAGTGCAGGGCTGGGGGAGCTTGGATCAAAATGAAGAATCACATAAATTTGGGAACAAAAAAACAGTTCTTCAAATCCTCTATCACATTTCTAGGACCCTGGTCCTACCTGGTCCTAGAGAGCAGGGAAATCTTACACAGTGTTTTGAAAAGGGACAAGCAAACAAGTATTTCCTCTCCAACTAATAGGTGGGGTGTTCTGTAAACCCTGTTGGGTATCAGAGTATTGATTCACAATCCCCCTCAGGAGCTTCCTGGGTGTAATCTGAACTTGACCTTGTACTCCCAGGGCAGGGAGTAAGATGCAGGTCACTCCAGGTGAATAGGTGGCTGTTTTAATAAGCAAAGGGAACTTACATATGAGGCTTGTCTTGGGCTACACCCCTTGGGCTGCACTCACCAAATCTTAAAAGTTTATATAGAGGCCTTCACTGGGTTCGGTCACGTAGACTGCACGCAGGTGTTCTCAAGGCATCACCATCTCAAGGCCATGTCCTTGGTGCAGCTGCTGGGAGCAGGAAGGCATGTGGAACCCACATTCTAAGGACAGGGGTGGGGGTGAGGAGCCTCCGAGAGTCCCGGTCCAGCTCACAGGTCAACTGGTGGTCATGTCCTTTCAATGACCTTCCCCAACACAGATGCAGGGGTGACCAGTCAGTTTGAGGGTGGAAAGTATGGAACGGGAAAAAGAAAAAAAAAAAGAATACTCCTGGGACCAGGAACTAAAAATTTCAAGATGTTTGCTCTTGATCCTTTTTTTTTATTGTCACCATCCAAAAGGCAACTATTTTTTTTCCTTTGATCACAAACCATCGTTTTATTTTGTATTTCTTTTTTTTAGGAGTAAAAATTCTTTGAGTGCCTACTCTGCGCCATACACCTTACATATGTGATCTTTAGTCCTCACGCCAACACCCCAAGTTGGGTATGACTGAGGGATTGCATTTGAGGAAACTGAAGTGAAGAGAAATTAAATAGTCTATTTTTTAAACTTTTTTTTTTAAAGATTTTATTTATTTATTTGTAAGAGAGAGAGAGCACAAGCAGGGGGAGCAGGAGAGGGAGAAGCAGGCTCCCTGCTGAGCAAGGAGCCCGATGTGGGGCTCAATCCCAGGACCCTGGGATCATGACCTGAGCTGAAGGCAGATGCTTAATTGACTGAGCCACCCAGGGGCCCCGAGAAATTAAATAGTCTTATGAGTGGTAGCATTCCAAATTATGTTTGTTGTGTTCTGAGCCCATTGTTTAGAACACAAGAGAGTGATGCCCCAGACAGCTAAGGGTACAGAAAGGAGCTTGACTTGGACTCCATGTAATGACCACAGGATTGTCAATTATCAGAGTTGGAGGGGACTCAAACATCCCCCTGTCCAAATACCTATTTTACAGATGAGCCTCTGAAGCCAGTGTTAACAATTTGCCAGTGTTAACTATTTTACTGACTAGCAAGTCAGCACCATCTCGGAAAGAGGTGGGATGGGGCAGTCACGTGTAATAATTTGCGTTAAATCTACCATTTTGTTGAGTTCCAGGGTGGAGTCACAGTCATCTGTGCAGCCCAAGGTAATTCCAAAAATACTCATGATATTTACTTGTATTTTTCTAACCCAATAGAAGCTATGGTTCCCGGCTTCTATGTTCTCTCTTTAAAACCCTTGGGAAACTGCCCAACTACCTCCAGACCTTCCTAATTCTACTCCTGTTCTTTTCACTCGTCATTCTATCAGACTTTTATGATGTGCATTGACACACTTTCCCAAGAAATTTTTTCCTTGCCTCTCCCCATCTCTGTAATTCACTCCCCTTTGCCCATTACAAGTGGTTTTCCTTGCCTGAGCAAACCATTTAGTCTGGGCAGATTCTTTCTTTGGAGGGCTGGGGGGCAGGAGAAGGAGAGGGAATGAAAACTCTGGCTGATAGTCTTGAGCCCTCACGGATGTGCAGGGTTACGCACCCCCTAGGAACACCCGCATTAATGATTTCCATCCCGTCTCATTACAAAGTGCAAACATGATATGTGATCAGGGAAATCTCCACAAAATCAGCTGCACCTTGCCGTGGGAACGGCAACCCAATATTAGCCAACCCAATATCCACTCCTTCACCTCCTTTCCCTGCTACCACAACCCTGATTCCGTTTAACAGCTTCAGATGATGAAACATGATTAGCCTAAGCCAGCCACAACTCCCCTGCTCCCTTCTAAAGGCTAATTGACTTATCAGTCTCCCTTGCAACGGGTGGTGGCCAATGAGATCTAGTTTGGTCAAGGACATTGTGGTAGGCAGAAGAAAGATCTCCCAAAGGTGTCCACATCCTAATTTTTGGAACCTGAGAATATGTTAGATTACATGGCAAAGGGGAGTGAAGGTTGTAGATGGAATTAAGGCTGCTCATCAGCTGACCTATAGGGAGAGTAGCCTGGGTCATCCAGGTGAACCCAACAAAATCAGAAGGGTCCTTACATGTGGAAGAGGGAAGCAGAGAGTGAGTGTCAGTGTGATGCAGCACAAGAAAGCCTTCGCCAGGCATTGCTGGATTTGGACAGGGTAGGGTGCCACAAGCCAAGGAATGGGGGTGACTTCTAAAAGCTGGAAAAGGCAAGGAAATGGATTCTCTCCCTGAGCCTCCAGAAGGAACGTAGTCCTCCTGGCACCTGATGAGACCCATTTCAGACTTCTGACTTCCAGAACTGGAAGACAGTAAATGTGTTCTTTTCAGCCACTAAGTTTATGGTCATTGTTAGAACAGCAATAGGAACCTAGTATAGACACAGAAGGGACACTCTCCTGAGGAGCTTTTGCGAAAGCTTTTGCTTTGCTTTTTCTTTTTGTTTTTCTTTCTTTTTTTATTTTTCTTTCCTGATGAAAGGAAAAACATGGCTGGTCCTACCCTTTCCTTCACTCTCCCTGCCTTGGAAACAGACACCATAGCTGGAACTGTGGCTTTTCTCTTGTGACTATTAGGTCACAACATGAGGATGAAAAGCCACATGTCAAGGATAATTGAGAGGAAAGAATGAACGAACCTGGGAACTTCATTACATTGTTGAGTTACTAAAATAACCCTAGAACTGTGCATTTCCAGACTCTTGTTCTGTGAGACTGAGTCCTGTGTGTTAAGCCTGTTGGTTGGGTCTTCTTGTTACTTGCACACCAATCAGAGTTCTTCCTGAAGGGCAGATGCCCACAAACCTAAAAGAACAAAACGGCCATTTCCTACCTGCCCTATAAGCATTGTAGAAAACACGCTACTTGCTTTATCTCACGTATAGTAAGAAGACCATGTGGCTTAACTGGGAAGGGAGACTAGGGGGCAGAAGATATGAGCCATACAGAGCCCATCTGCAGCCCCAAGGCTTAAGGAAAAGTGAATTTGGCTCCAGCTTTTAGCTTCCCCCGCCTCCCCGAAAGCCTAATCCCTCTCTTCGGAGTCTGGAAAGGAAGTGGGGCTTCCAGCAACTCTCCCACCTGAGGAAGCGGGCGGACTTCCCTGGACACGTGCTGAGGTGTGGTGTTCTGCCACCCTGACCACAGCTTGAGGCTGTGAGCGGAGTTATGAGGGGCCTCCTGACACGCCCCACCGCCTTACAGTTTGGAGAAATAGAACTAGTACACCTCTCTCGGCTTTTCCCAAGACTGGAAGGCAGGGGAGGCAAGAGGGAGGAAGAGCAGGCTCTTGTTCCCTCCAGGCTGGGTAGGGAGCTGGGGTTTAGGATAGGGTTGGGGTGACGTAGGGCTGCAGCTTGTGGGCCTGCCTCCGCAGTCACCACCCCGTCCCTTGGGCAGGTGCCCAGGGACACCCACCCACACCTGTGTCCCTGGAGGGGCAGGCCGCTGCACGCGCGGGGGGCTGCCTCAGCACTAAATGCTGGCCGGCTGGGTCCTAACTAGCAAAGCAGTCATTGTCCTGTGAGCCACTGGGCGCTCTGGGCCCCAGCCAACTGCAAAGTCAGTAAAGAGGTCCCCGGCGGCCCTTCCTGCAAAGTGGAGTGGGAGCAGGAGAGGATTTGGACAACAAACTGAAAGGCCATTTATTTCATTCTGTGATATTGTGATTTATAATAAGAACTATATATTTGGCTTTCATCTCCATTTCTGACAGAGCTTCTACCCTTGGAATTTCCTGTAATGAGAGTGATAAAGATTTCTCTTGTTATGCTCATGAGGTGACTTTTGAACTGCACCCCAGGATGGGGGCTTGGGTGCCTGGAGAACTGACTATGGGATTGAAAGGTTGGAACTTTCAGTCCCCCCCCCTTGACCTGGGGAGGAGAGATGGGGAGGAGCCAGAGGTTGACTCAATCGCCAATAGCCAATGATTTCATCAATCGTGCCTCTGTGGTGAAGCCTCCCCAAATCCCAAAGGGATGGGGGTTGGTGACCACATGGAGATTTAGGGAGAGTGGCACGGCCCAGAGAACCTGGAAGCCCTATGTATCGCTTCTGTCTGGCTGATCCTGAGTTATGTCTGTTTATAAACTTGCCATCTACTAAGTAAAATGTTTCTGTGAGCCACTCTAGCAAATTAATCAAACCCAAGGAGGGGGTCGTGGCAACTCCCAGCGTGTAGCCGGTTGGTCAGAAACACGGGCTGCGCTTGCACGGGTGGTTGTAGGAGGGGTGGGCAGGCCTGTGGGACTGAACCCCTCACCTGTGGCATCCTACACTGTCTCTGGGTAGACGGTGTCAGAATTGAGTCAAATTGTAGGACACCAGCTGGTGTGGGAGACTTGCTTGGGTGTGTGGGGAAAACCCCTCACACGCGCGCACACACACACACACACACACACACACACACACAGAGTTTGGAAATTGGTAGCCAGAACTGTTGGCTGGTGATGAGAAGTGGGATCAGAGTCAGAACACTCAGGCCTCTTGTTGAGCGCCTACTGTATGCCAGGTATTGGGATTACAAGGTGAATGAAGGACGGTCCTGCCCTGAGGAACACAGTCCTGTGGAGAAGCCATGCATGAGAATGACTCCGGCCGGGCAGACGTTGCAAAGTGCCGTGAGGGAGGCACCAAGGAATTTCTGAGGGAACAGAAAGGATCATAAAATCTCTTCAGCTGAAGGGCTCCGAAGGGCTCCTGGAGGAGGCCCCACAAAGCCATTGCAGCTGGAAGGGGCCGGCCTAAGGAGAGGACGCCTGAGAACCGTGGGAACCGAAGGCCTGCCCGGGGCGGCAGCTGGTCCTTGGAGCTGGGTGAGCCCGGAAGCCCCGTGACAGCAGAGGCGGGTCCTTCCCAGGGAGGTAACCAGGATAGAACTGCCCTGTGGAATTTAACCTGGCTACGGGCTGAAGAGGGAAGGAGACTGGAGATCCATTCGGTGAGCTAGGAGCGGCAGGTGAGGGGAGTGCAAACGTTAGTAGGGCAAAGGGGGCAGAGCAGAGGATGACTTGGATGCCGACCCTAATGCACCTGCCCTGCCCCACCACGTGTTCTCTGGTCCCAAATCCAACCAGAAGAGCTCATCTCACGACCTAGGAAAGTGTGTGCCTTTGTTCATCAGCAAGCAGCACGTTCTTTGATAAAGCAAACAGAAGTTCAACGTTTTTGAAATGTAAAAGTTAAAGCCTCATGTAATGGAAAAGAAAGAATCCTGTCTTTAAAAGAAAAAAAAAATAAGATATTTAGCTTTAAACAAGCCTGGAATGATCTTCCCTCGGATTGGGCACTGAATGCAGGGTGGGAACATAGGGCCTTGTCCCCTTGCCTGCTTCAAGCCCCCGGGCTAAGCTGAGCTCCCTCTTCAGACGGGCACACCGGGCTGGAGAGGAGGCCCTGTGCCTTGCCCATGGTGGGAGTGGGCTCAGCTCTGACACAGTGCCCCCCCCCGTGGGAATCACATGCTCCGATGAGGCAGGGCAGCGCTCTGGGGACCCTGGGTGGCGCTGGGTTGGTCTGTGGAACCTCGGAGACAGCCCCAGCAGCCTTCGTGCCCTCGGAGAGCTCAGCGAGCCTTCGCAGGTGTCTGGTTGAGCTAACCGCTCGAGCACAGCCCTGCACCATCTCTAGGGACCTGTCAGGCGCTCCCTCTAGGTGGTGGATCTAAGAACATAGCTTGTAGCCTTGTGACACGTTTCCTTTTCCGAGAGGACTCTTATGTCCCAGAGTCTAATCCCTTCCAGGCTCAGCCTGGCTTCTTTTAGATCCCTGCCGGGGATTCTAGGTTATCCACTGAGGACAGGAAAAGCTCAGTTTGCTGAGAGGACCAGGTCTCTGGTATCTGAGTGTGAGAAAGAACAGCGGGGGGTCCCCCAGCATCCGTTTCTCATCAGGGGGCAGTTAGTCTTCCAAGATGGCCCCTGGCCCATGCCCTGGATGACAGAGCCCTCCTCAGCAGCCCAGCTGGGTTTAAAGAAACAAGATAGTGTAAGGAACTATCCCTGGGTAGTCCAGGACCAAATGGACACAGAGTCCGAAGTCCAGTAGAGCGAACAAGCCCCAGTCTTTAGGGAGGCGGGCAGGGCAGCGGCCCAGATAAACTCAGACTATTTCCTCTCCACAAAGGCCAGGATTTGCACCCGTCTTACATGCTGGGCCCTCTCCCCCAAAAAATAACTTTCAGAAATTCCACCATTAGAAATTTACTCCTTGTCTTGAAGCTTTCAGAAGACCAGAAGTTGTTGTTTAATGGGTACAGAGTTTCGGTTGGGAAAGAAGAGAGTGTTCTGTAGAGGGCTGGTGGTGGTGGTTGCACACCAGTGTGAATGCACTTCATGCTGCCCAATTGTACACTTAAAATGGTAAATTTTATGTTATGTATATTTTACCATAATTTTTAAAAATGCACAAAAATATAGGTGTAGAAGGCCTTAGCTATCATCTGGGCTGCTTGAGACCAAGGGCACATCTAAACTGGCTCTTACTCCTCAGATGGCCTGTAACCCTTCCCAGCCCTCCTCCAGCACCCCAGCTGCCCATGGTGAACATTCCAGAGGAGGCCCCCAGGGAAGCCTCATGCCACTTCTGCAAACACTTCCCTTGTCCAGGGCCTGACATGTTCAAAGGAAGGTTCTGGGAAGCAAAGCTGGAAAAGAGGTTCCACGTGTCCCCTTTTTCCCACTCCCATCACGTGCCGGCGAGACTTCCTCACTCAAGGTCTGACCCTTCCACAGGTCAAGCTCATGTCCAAATTGAGGTCCAGCATTCCTTTGGAATCACAGGAGCTTGAGGGGCCCTGGCTGGATCGCCACCCCACCCTCCCACTTCTGTTTACCCACTCCCCCTTCCTGTCACCCCTTGCTCCTATTTCTGCAGAACTAAAGAGAAGTGAGGGCAAATCTCACACAGTAATGTGGCCCCCAAGAAACCAGACACAAAGGAGTAATGCTGTGTGATTCCATTTAGGTGAAGTTCAAAACCAGGCAGGGCTCACCCATGCTGTTAGAAGTCAGGGCCTTGGTTGCTCTTGGGATGGGGGCTGGAAAAGTGTGAGGTAGGGGGTGACTTCTTGGGTGGTGATGGCATTCTGCCATCTCTCTCTTGATTTGGGTTACAGAAGTACATTCATTTGGAGAAAATTCAACAAACTGCACACGCAGGATGTGTGGACACAGAAATGTTCCCTCCCCTCAAAAACGTTTAATGGGATGGAGGCAGTGGGTTCAGAAGGCTACAAAGCTTCATAAACCCTTCATGAGTTCCTAAAGCAGCCATTCTTCTCGGGTCCCTGGCTTGGGTGTGCTTCATGGGGCTTAGTCCTGTGTGCCTCTGGGAACCTGAAGCTGAGCTTCTGGGGACAGACTTGGGAACAACAAATCCATCAGCCAGAGGTCAGGGCCTCCGAGAATCCTCCCCATCTCCTCCATCCTGTGAGTTCAAGGCCCAAGCACAGTGCCACTCTGCCCCAGCACCATGCCTCCAGGGACTTTCATCAGGGAACGAGTAAGTGTGACTTGCAGAAAGGTTTGCCCACCTGAAAACATACGTAATATCTCTGAAATGCTCCACATACGGCCTGTAGTCAGTAGAGGATGAGCAGGGGCACTCTAGGCCTGGGGAGGGGGGCTGGGGGTCCCACTCCAGGTGTCCAGGGCACGTTCTTTCAGTGCAAGGCCAAGTTCCCATCACAAAGTTCCCGGTGGGGCTCGACCCTGCTGCTCCCCTGCTCTGAGCCGTGAGGCAGGGGTGGGGAGACTGCGAACACCACCATCAGCTGTCTGCCCCCCCCGCCTGCCCCCCAGCTGCCAGCACATCTCTGTGGCAGGAAAGCCTGGTGTTCTCTGGTCACGGTGCTGTCTTGGGGTGCCCTGAGATCTCCTGGGTGAATCTCCTCCCATTCATGGAAGAAAACACGGGCCCAGGGAGGGGAGTGACATCGTCCTCTATCACACAGCCGACTGCTGCTAATTAGAACCTGCTGCTCTGGAGCCCCAGGTTGGTGCCCCGTGGCTCCCTGTCTCTGCTGAGATTCACGAAGGGCACAGTCCCAGGGAGCGGCACCATCAGGTCTTAGCAGAACCTGGGGACTTGTCCAGAGACCGTGGCCGGGGCAGGGAAGAGTGCTGAGGACTGTGGCTCATGGGGAGACGCAGGCTCCCTGTAAAAGCGGCAGGTACTCTGCAGGTCTGCCCACCGGCAGCCAAGTGACACTGTGAACCCAGAGGTGGCAAATCTTAAGTTTTCAGAAGAGGCCACATATTGCATGAGAACTTTCCGAAGAGTTAAACAGCAGACGCAGTATCAAGCAGCTTTTGTTAATTTATGCTGCGTGAGGAAGAACCCCAAAGTCTCGGTGACCCACAGCAACACAGATTCCTGCGTTGTTCATGTTCCGCGTGGACTGCAGGTCTGGGGCGGCTGGGCTCCCTGCTCGGGTTAGCTGGGCCTCTGCCCACATGACTTCTTTGCTCTGGGATCCAGGCTGAAGAGGCTGCCCTCACCTGGGACCTGCCATTCTTATAGCAAAGGAAAAGGAGCAGTGACTGAACCTCGTGTCTGAGATGATGAGCGCCTGTGACTTCTTCACCCTGGATTGACCAAAGCAAAGCACATAGCCAGGTCTAAGGTCAACAGCGAGGAGGGCATGCCTCCCACTGGCAAGAGCACTGAATAATTGGGAATAACATCATTTCCCACAGAAGCTAATACACTGTTACTTTGGAAAGACCTGATGACCAAATACAAGCATCTGGGAGCCAGATGAGAGCTGTGGGAGGCCACCAGGAGCCGCTGGTGTGGCAGATGGGACTTGGAGTCAGAGGAGTAGGCTCAAGTCCCAGCTTGGCTGCCCTACTCACTTTGCAACCAGGCCGGGTGCACGGACCTCCTGGGCCTCAGTCTCCTCTCACTTGTAAGACGGGGATGAGAATACCCACCTCCTGGATGAACACAGCACCCGCCCGGAGCCGACTCTGGGGTATGGACGTGGGCCAGAGGGCTGGAGGGGAACCCTTGCGCTCATTGACTGCAAAGAACAGAGCCGTGTGGACACAGCATGGCCATTCCTCCAAAAGTTAAATGTAGAACTGCCATGTGATCCAGCAATTCACTTGTGGGTGTCTACCCAGAAGAAGTGAAAGCAGGGTCTCGAGCAGATATCACAGCAGCATCATTGACAATAGTCACCAGGTGAAACAAGCCAGGTGTCCATCAGCAGATGAGTGGATAAACGAAGTGTGGTCTACACATACAATGGAATATTATTCAGCCTTAAAAAGGAAGGGGATTCTGATATATGCTATTGTGTATGGATGAACCTTGAAGACCTCATGCTCAGTGAAATAAGCCAGACACAAAAGGCTGATTTCGCTTATGTGATTCCACAGATAGGAGGTGCCTAAGGCAGCCAAATTTCTAGAGACAGGAAGTAGGATGCTGGTTGCCTGGGACTGGGGGAGAAGGGAAAGGGGCGTTCATGTTTAACATGTTCAGAGTCTTAGTTTGGGATGATGAAAATGTTCTGGAGGCGGATGGTGGTGACGGTTACGTAACAGTGAATGTACTTAATGCTACTGAACTTCAAATGCCACTACACTTTAAAATGCTTAAAATGGCAAATTTTATGTTATATTTTACCACAGTTTTTTTTTTGTTTTCTTTTTTTTTAAGTGCAGAGCTGCACATTTCAGGCGCAGGCCGGTCTCCGGGTGGTAGCTGCTCACTGCCATCCGATGGCCCCAGCCTTGTGGGAGTTGGTGGCCACAGCTCTTCTGTGGCCTCCCGCAGGAGGCTGCTACCATCTGCAACTGTGGAAAACAATAGAGCGAGGAGAGGTGGTGGGTGTGAAATCTGTGAAGCAAAGCACGCCCTCTGACTTCCTCTCGACTGCTGTGTTCTGATCCAGCGGCAGGCAGGAACTGGGCACCTGCTACGTCTTCAGCCCCAGGCTTCTTCCCTAGAACTCTCATGCTTGTTCCTTCCTTCACTGAGCAGATACTTACTGAGTACCTAACCTACTGCAGTCCCAGCTCTCTTCTAGACACTATACATCAGGGAACGAAAGAGAAAGGAAAAACTCCCTCCCCTCCTGAAGCTTACATTGCAGTGGGGGAGAGAGACAAGAAACAAAAAATTAGTTTAAAAAAAAAAAAAAGGGAATTGCATAGTTTGTTGGAAGGTATTAAGCCTTGGGAAAAAGTAGAGCAGGGCACAAGAGACTGAAGAAGCTAGTTGGGGGAGGGGGCTTATAATCTAGTGGTCAGGACAGGACCATGGAGAGGGTGACTTTTTTAGGTAAGAGCTTTATTGAGCTATAATCCACATACCATACACCCATTTAAAATGCATGTACTGAAAACTAGTTGTAGGTAGACTTGTGCACCCAACTACCTCAATCAATCTTAGAACATTTCATTATTCCAAAATGAAACACTGTACCCATTAGCTGTAAGTTCCCCATTCCTCCCTCCCTGCAGCCCTAAGCAACCGATCCATTTCTGTCTCTATAGTTTGCCCATTCTGGACATTTCCTATAAATGGAATCACAACACATGTGGCCTTTTATGTCCTTTATGTCACATAATGTTTTCGAGGTTCATCCATATTGTAGCATGTATCAATACTTCATTCCTCTTTAGGGCCAAAGAACATTCCACTGTATAGGTACACCACATTTTGTTTATCCATTCATCTGTTGATGGACACTGGGGTTGGTTTCACCTTTTGGTGACTGTGAATAGTGCTATGAACTGCTGCTATGAACATTCGTGTATGAGTTTTTGTGTGAAGAAGGTGACTTAAGCAAAGAGGTAAAGGAGATGAGGAGATTCACCATGTGCACAAATGTAGGGGCCCTAAGGTGTAACCTGTGTTGTGTGTGTGAGGAAGAGCCGGGAGGCCTGTGTGAGGCAGAGAATGGGAAGAGATAAGGTCGGAGATAAATGGGTGGCCAAGTCACGTGAGGCATTGGAAGCCATTGTAAGGATTTGGGTTTGAGTTACATGAGAGCCATTGGAGGGTTTTGAGCAGAGAAATAGAATGACCTGACCCTGTCTACATCCTCTATTTTACTTGAAAGTGTTCTCGGAGGTGATGAAGAAGAGGAAACACGGGCTAGGATGGGAGAAGAAAGGAAAAGAGTGGAGAGCCCCTCAGAGGCCAGGAACACCGAATGAGCTGAGGAGGGGCCACAATGCCTGACGCCCATTAGGCGCGGCAGGGTTGACCCTGGGAGAGCAAGAGGCAGAGGGAGCAGGAGACGGACAGGCTTCCATGTTTCTGTCCTCCCTGACAAGCATGGCTACGTACTTCTCCAGGGCACCCCTCTGAGAAGCACGGCCCTCCGACACGCTGAGGTGGGCAGGTAATGTCGCAGGCCGGGAGCTCTACCCCCTCCGTCATCCGCTCTCCCTCCAACACCCACCCCTCTCAGCTCACGGTAACCTGGCTTTCACCCCAGGGACTCTACTCAAACAGCTGTTTTGATTACCAGAGGTCTGCTAAATTGCCTAAATGCCTTCTCTGCCACCTGGTGTACACCATGTAGAGTTTGCTAGCAAAGTATGCAAGTCGCGGGCACCAGGAGCATTGACCTCAGTGGGGGCCAGGTCAAAAATGCAGAATTCCAGGCCCAGACCCAGACCCAGCCATGCAGTCTGCACCCTAACAGGATGCCTGGCTTTGAGAAGTACTGTTTTTTCTGCCCATCTTTAGGAGCTTTTTCCTCCACTCTGTTTAACTAAGGAGTGGGGGCTGCTGGCCTGTACATGATTTTACTTCCACGCCTCAAGGACGGTTAAGCAATGGGCACAATTAGAACCCCAACCCTGGGCTTTCCTTCTCTGGTCTTGGGCTGCTAAGGCCAGGTCCCACTGGGGAAGAAGTCAGGATATGGAAGGAAAAGAGCCAAAACACAGAGGCTAGAAGTGGATCCCTAAGGCTGGTCGCTCAGTTAGGATTTCTCGGTTGTAAGTAGCTTAGTTTTCCTGGCCAAGGAGGATTTCTTTGAAGGATACCAGATTTTTACAGAACTGATAGAAGTCTGAAGAGCCAGGCTTGGAAATAGATGGGAATCTGGGCCACTCCAAGGCCTAAGAAGCAGGATAGACAAGAATGGCCTTATGGTGGACAGAGTGCGCGGGAGGGCAGAATCCTACCCTTCACCTTTTTCGTTTCATTCTGCTGGAGATTCGGGTTCCAGGGAGGCCTTGCAGATCGGCCCAGCTAGAGGCACAGGCTTGCTCCTGAGCTAGGGATAGGTCCTGTCAGGCTGTATCCGGCAGGAGTTAATGCCTCAGAAGGAAACCTGAGTGCTGTTAGGAAGCGGGCAGAAATGGTAGAAGCTCCCAGAACAAGGAAAGTCCTTTCAGAGGTGTCACTACTTGGTGACGATTGATTGTGGAGCCAATCACCCTGCTGTCCATTATTCTCTACAACCTCTGCTCTAGTAATTCTCTCTGTTACTTCTTGCCAAATTGTCATTTTTGCCTTGAGTTTCCCACACTGTTGCGGGTAACCAGCCCTATCAAGATACTCTCAAAACCAGCCAATGGCCCCCCATTGTCTGCAGGAAAAAGTCCACATTTCTTGGTAGGCATCAAGCCCTGGCCTTACCTGGCTTTCTCCATCCTTGCTTTTCATTTTGACCCCCACCCTCCCCAAATATGCCCACATGACACTGGGCCACATTTCCAGACTTTGTCTTCCCAGCCTGGGCCTGTCATGTCACCATACCGTTGCTGGAACTTGAGCCCACTCCCTTCCCGCCCATCACCCAGGATCTCTCCACATCCTGAAATCCTCCCCACTGTCTGCACTTCACCTGGTCCTTTCAGTCAGTAGGCTCATCCCACGTGCCCCCACATCCCATGGCCTGTGACACTGAGCCAAAACTATAGGCTGGGGATCCATGGCTCACCTGGAAGGCTTAGTTACTCTGGACCTATCTGCAAGCAGATTCTACCCTTACCTGGTCTGGGCTCTAGGCTCAGCGACGCTGACTTGAGCCTCTTACCCTGGCTCCACTGGGCTAGGGATCTGTCTATGGTCCTGTATGCCTCTGTGTATCCAGCCCTCTGACTCAGCCTCCTAGTGTCCCTGTCTCCTCCCGGTATCTCACATAGGAACTCTCTGCCTTGGCCCAGATGAAACTGTCATTATGAATGGCATCTGTCCAGGCCACTTGGCTCCTCCTTGGTTCCTCCTCCCTGAAGCCTTTCTTGGTTTCTCCAGTGCTAACTAAGCATGCGCGCTCTCTCTCTCTCTCTCTCTCTCAAAAAAAAATTCATCCTTCTATTTACATTTTTTTCAAAGTGCCTTCATATATGTCAGATTACAGCCCTCCTTGAAGAAGGTGGAGCTGACCAGGTTTTACCCTCAGGTGGGAGATGAAATAACCCAAGTTCAGAGAAGAGCGGTGATTTCCCAAGGCTGCACAGCTATTCGTGGCAAAGACGGGACGAGTGCCTGGGTCTAACTTTCATTTTGCACCTGTCTGGAATTCCACAGCCCACTATTACTTGGGAATATTCACCTCTTCTGGAACCATCTTTCGTCAGATCCATACTGGGAGCCCTGGATTCCAACACTCGCCCTTCAGCTTGGTGACAGCCAGAGATCAGGGCCAAAGGCGGCCTTCACAGAGATGACAGTTCTCTTTCCCTGCCCCTTCCACCATGAGGAATGGAGCTTGGCACATCTGGCCTTCTCTGCAGTGCTCTTTGGGTTACCAAATCTCTGCAGATTCTCCTTCTGAGCATCTGAGAGGCTGTCTTAGCTCAGGCTGCTCTAACAGAATACCACAGATCCGGTGGCTTAGAAACTAGAGGCATTTCTCTCTCTCAGTTCTGGAGGCTGGGAAGTCCAAGATCAAGGTGCTGGCAAATTTGGCTCCTGGTCAAGGATCCGTTTCCTGGCTCACAGGCGCCGGGCTGCCGTTCTGTGTCTTCACATGGCGGCAAGAGAAAGTTCTGGTCTGACTGCTTCTTTGGACCCTAATCCCACGATGGGGTCTCCACCCTCCAGACCGCATCTAAACCTAATTACCTCCCGGAGGCCCCCCCTTCTAATACCAACCACACTGAGGGGTAGGGCCTCAACATACAAATTTGGGGGTGGGCGGAGACACATTTGGTCCATGAGAGAAGATGTCAGTTCTTGCATCCACAAGCTGCAGAGCATAGAGCCTGGGTCTCTCTTGCCTAAAGGATTTGGTAGAGTCAATGTTGCCACCCAAGGGAGAGAAAACGAAGCCTGGAGGACTGAGCACTAATGCTGCGGGCTGGATATTCAGCCGGACACGGGAATTGGAGCACCGTGCCTTTAAGAAGGATGAGGGCACATCTCTGGGGGTGGAGCCCGGCCAAGGGCTTGGAAGTTGCTAGGACCTGCCTTTGTGGAGACCAGGCCTTGCGGTTCTGGTTTGCAGCTCTGGCACCACTCGGGGCCCTGCTCCCCGCCTTCCCTGCTGCCACACGACTCAGCCCTGGCGCCGGTGAGCACCCTCCACCCACACACCCACGAGCTCTCTCTCTGCCGTCTTTCCAAGCCCGGAGCTGACGGCTGTCATTCCCAAACTCTTCTCCAGGCCCTTCTCCTTCAAGTTCAGGCCCTTCTCTTTGATTAAGAGCAGCTTCTCCACATGGTCCCTTTCCTGCCTGTTGGCCTATGGTGGGGGGGAGGGGGTGTGTGTGCAGCTGAAAGTAAGGAAGAAACCTGGTTTTCCAGACTGACCTTCCTGGGTGAAGATGAGCCACCCCAGCTGCTGGCTGAGCATGTGCTGTGAATCGTGTGTGTGTGTGTGTGTGTGTGTGTGTGTGTGTGTGTGTGTGTGTACACACTGGACAAGCTGGAATTGAGGACTCTCTGGAAAGGGGCGAGGGGGTCCTAGGCTTCCAGCGTTCCAGATGTGTGTGGTAGGTGCTCAGAAACACCTGGCAAGGATGAAGAACCGCAGGTTAATGGAAGGGACTGGCCTGAAGAGTGGAGACACTTTCGTTCTCTCACCAGCTCCCCCTGTAGCTTTTTCACAACCCCCTTGGCCTCCTGAGGCATCCTCATTCTAGAAAAGAGGCAAACAAGCCCATCCTCGCCTCCTCTAGCTACCTACCGTAAGACCAATTCGATGCGTGATGAGACATTTTCTTCCAAGGACCAGTGAGTGGAATCAGGTGGGTGGAAGTTACAAGGAGGCAGATTTCAGATCAAAATCAGGAAGACCTTTCCATTTCCCAAAGTCCCTTCTATAGATTCCTAGTCCCTCAGGGAGCCTTCTGCTCTGGGAACTCGTCAAGCCTCACAGGTGGGTCATCTGATAGTAGTCCTGCCTAAGCAAGCAGGACTGTCCCCTCTGAAATGTGACAGTCTGCATTTTGGTGAATGCCAAGCGGCTTTGGAAAGAATCTATGTGGGGCTGCTCAGTGTTTTGGGTTTTCTGTGCCGTTTCCAGAAGCCTGGCCAAGTCTTCTCCTGGGATGGAAGTTGGCCAGCTGACAGCCTGGGCTCTGGTGTCAGAGAATTGCCTTGCCATTTTCAGGGGCACCTTGAGTTGAGAGCTTCAGAGTCCGCATAGTGCATTGACGGAAGGCACAGGCCCTTTCAGCCTTGGGCCTCAGCGGGCTGACTCCAGTGGGAGCCACCTCCCTGCCCTGCAGAGTGGCACAGGGAGGAGGGCGGCTGTGGGGTGGGCCACTCGCCGTCGTGGTGCAGGTGCTCAGGCAGGGAGGCGTGGTGCCCTCACAGGACATCTGACCCGGCAAAGCTGGGAAGAGACGAGTCCGCCCGGCCTTCCAGGTGGTTCTTAGACTATGATCAAAGGAAATATTTTCTCCCACCTCTTTCAAAGCTACCCTTCAGCTTCAAGACAGAATGAGACCCTCTCCTTCTACCCTGTAGTGGTCTCTTTTTTTAGGATTCTGCTCCGTTTCGTAAGAATTGACCCAGTGCAGAAGGGCCCTGTTGGCTGTAGGCTCCTGCTCCCAGCGCCCCCGCAGGAGCCCCCTGCTCTCCTCCCCACCCTACACACCCTCCAGTCCTTGCCTGTCTCTCTCCCAAGCAGGGGAGATTGTCTCCTTTAACTTGGGGAGGATAAAATATTTTTGGTAGGGAAAAAGCCGGAAGAGATGAAGGGGATAACAGATATCCCTTTTTTTAGCTGGTCCTATAGACTGGTGGAGAGCCTGGTTTGGGGGCAGGGGAGGGTAAAGAGGGCAAAGGCTGGAGCTCAAGGGGTGGGTCCGGAAGGCTGAGCACAAGTCTAACTGCTTGATGGAGAGAAGATGCCTGGTGGCAGGGGTGGGAGGACCCCAGCCCTCTCTGGTGCCCTGAGGTCCAGACAGGTTGGGGATATCAGAGACCGCCTCAGGTGTTGATATGACCACGGGGGAGGGGGTGGAGGGCAGGGGACACCAGCAGGTGGCGGGGCAGCCAGCGAGGAGGAAGAGCGGGGCTTCCCAGGGAGACACTTGGAGCTCTCTGGAGGTAGGAAAGGGGAGAGGACAACCTCAGGCCACTTTAAGAAGCAGCTCTTCGGTTAGGGAAGGAGAGTGACCTGTTCGTTTCATTGCTTTTTCTCATGAGAGAGACAGAAGCATGTTTACAGACTGAGGAGGAGCTCACAGAAAGGCCAAAGTTGAGCAATTAGGAGAAAGGACACGACGGATCAAAGACACAGGGAGGGCAGGGAAAGGCCTTTACTCCACCATGAAAAGGAAGCGGAAGGTTGCTCGCAGCCACCCCGCCCCCCGCAGCAGGGGGCTCGGGGAAGGGGGCAGTGGCTGTGGTGGGGCTGAGGGGCCTCCGGGCATAAAGATGTGCGGATGCCACCACACCCAGTTGTGAGCCTCTGCTGGGACTAGAAAGGGGGCACCTGGGGAAATGGCACGAGAATCACCAGGTAGGACATTCCCCCTACCCCCGTGTAGGGGATGGGGGAAGCTGGTCTACAAACCCAGGACACCCAGCTCTGGCTCTGTCCCTAACTCAGTAATGATAGGATATGGGGCGAACAGGAAACTCGGGGTTTCCGCTGGCTAGTTGGTAGGGCCAGTGGAAACTCACTGGCCCAGCTTAGGAGCTGATGAAGGTGGGGCGAGCTGGCTGGAGACTCACTGCTGCTCTTAGGAAAAGCAGAGTGTGTTATTAATGGCACTACCCACTGCTTTGAAGAGCAGATATTCATGACAAAGCAAACTGCCCAAGGCCCAGCAGATTGTTTCCTGGGGAGGCAGTGTCCAGTGGAAACAATGAGGATCCAGTGTTCAGGATATCGGGAGCCCAGCCTGACTCTGCCTCTGGAAGCTGTGGGACTTTGCTTAGGTCATTGCAACCTCTGGCCTCAGTTTCCCCTTCTCAGTGGGGGGGTGGTGGTAATATTTCTGGCCAGCTGGGAGGGAGGGCAGCTCCACATTGTCTAGTAAGGGAGCAGCTTCAGAGGAGTTAGACCTTTCCAAAAAGTGCAGGGAGTCAAGAGTGAGGGTGTCACCTCTTCCCCCCACCCCAATAAGCACAAACATCCCACAGTCGGTGCCCCGAGCACACACAGCCTCCCGTCTGCCCCTGGTCACATGCTCCAGTCCCTGCACCAGCTCCTGTTGCCGCTGCCCCAGCCCAGCTCCGGGGGCAGAGCCGTGGCCAGCCCGGTACGGGCTGTGCTCGCTGCTTCCCCGGCTGCACCCACGGCGGAACCAGGGCGGCCCCGACTCACGGGCTGCAGGCAGCTTGTTCTCTGCCCCCTACGGGGACTGGGATTGATTTAGCCTGTTTCCGTGGCAGCGCTGGCAGCATCTGCTTCCCCGCGAGGCTGAGTGAGTCACAGCCACCCACGCTAACCCTTGGCACAGCACAACCCTGCCAGGAGCGCGGGCGAGAAGTCGGCAAAAAGGTGGCAGAGCGCTTTGCGCTGTCTGGAGGTTTCCCGCGCTGGGTCTCAGGCCTGGTGCAGATGGTGCCCTGGGCACAGAAACTGGGCGGGCTCTACCAGTGGGAGACGTTAGAGATCGGCTTCAGGTGCCTCCAGAGCGGCTCACCCTGGCGGCGGCCAGCAGCTGCAAGGCCCTATGGGAGAGGACTGCAAGTTTCCGGACTCCAAGTCCAGTGCTCTTTTTACCACCCAATGACCAGCTCTCAAACATGTTTTCCCTGGCCACCTCTGCACCCAGATCGGCCCCAGGTTCCTCCTGGCTCTCATCCCGGGACCTTCCTGTATGATACACGTCTGCCTCCCCTCTGGGCAGCAACCCTCACTCTGGATTCTTTCCCAGGCCCTCCCCTCCCCTCCCTGAAACTTACCTTTCCCTCTTCCCGATCTGGGTAATCTGAAAGAAGGCATGCATCCTCTACCGTTAATGGATGGTAGCAGGTTATAGTGTTACTCTCAAGGTATCACACTTAACCTTGGCTTTGAGAGACCGAGCATCACAGTCTAAGGGATGGATCAGCAGCGGCAGCATCATGTGGGAACTTACTAGAAATGCAAATTCTCAGACCCCACCCCAGATGCACTGTGTCTCAAACTCTGGAGGTGAGGGCTGACAGACTGTTTGCACAAGCCCTCCAGGTACAGATACATGCCAGGTTTGATCATCCCTGGTCTAAGGAAATGGATTCAAGCAGTGTCTTCCTGACGCTGGGAGGAAGGGAATGTTTTGGTCCATATCTCTGACCATACTCAGAGCACAGCTGTGAGGATCTCTCTCTGTTTTGTGTGAGCCACATTGGGGGGCTTGGATGGGCAAAGACCCCAATTGCTCAACAGGGTGGGGGGCTAGAGTTTTCCTAAATCATGCCCTTCCTCCAGATTGTTTGCATCCCATGGAAAGAAACTGGTGTGTTTTTTCCTATATGGAAAAGGGCAGCATTACCTCCCCCACTGCAGAGAGGACCTTGGGGGTAGAAGGAAACCCACCCATTGGCAGTGAACAAGCCGGTCAAGGTGGCCAGGCCCAGGGCCCACTGGAGTCCATTACTGAAGAGCTGAGGGATTCCAGCTGAAGGAAAAGGCACTGATAGTACTTAATCATCAATGTGCATTACTCTTTTGTCTATCAGGTTTTGTTTTTAGCATTTGCTGATCACCCCTGTGCTGGGCCCAATAACTGGCCCAGGGGCCTGAACTTGAAAGAGCTCATCAGCGGGTGGGAGCATTAGTCAGAATAGATTAGTATCTACCGAGAGCAAACAACCCCAAAGTCTCTGTGCCTTAACGGAACATAACAAAGGCTTAGCCTGCAAATGATCCCTCTGAAGATCTGTTCTCCACAGAATCACTCCGAATTCTGAATCAGGGGCTCCGATGATAGAGAATCCACATCTTGTAGCTACCTTGGTCACTGGGGCAGCAGCAGAAAAAGCTGGAGAGGGCCAGGCACCCGCCCAGAAGTGAATCCTGGCACTTCTGCTGGTCACGGAACAGACTTAGTTTCGTGGCCCTGCCTAACCTCAAGCAGGAGCATGCAAGAAGCATATGCAGAAAGGAGAGAAAAATGGATATAGTCAGATATGAAAAGATGTTACTGCATGCAGAAAGACCACTCATTTACACCTTTACTTACTCTTTAATAAATGTTGCCAGAATGCTTACCACGTATCAGGCATTGGGCCAGACCCTGGGGATAGCCTATCACCAGCGCAACTGCTCTTGCATAATCCAGGGAGCACCATTAGCAGTGTATTCTGTAGGAATAGCGCCCCCTGGAGTTGTGTGATGCAGGAGCCCTGCTTTTATTTTTCTTGCTTAGGTTATGTTTTGTCATTATTATCTGCCTTCCACACCAGAAGGAAAACTCTGAGAGCAGGGATTTTCATCTGAGTTGCTCACTGCTCCATTTTTAGACATTTAGCACAGTCCCTGGGGGGCTTGGCCAATACTTGTTGAGTGAATAAAAATGGATAATTATGAACTGTGTTTCCCACCAATCCCTGCCCTCGAAGAGCTTATAATCTGCTGTGTCAAGAGTTGTATACACAATTAACTAAAGGATAAAAAGAAATGTCATGCCAGATAGGGTGAAATCCATGCCAGGTAAAAATCTGGGCCGTAGAGCTTGGGAAGACAGGCTAAAGGTCATCTTAACCACAGGTGGGGTCAGGGACGCTTGCAGGGGAGAAACGAAGGTCCAGACAGGTTAATGGGCCCAACAGAGGGTGAGATGCAAAGCAGGGGGGAGGACCCTGCCATATCTCTGGGTCTGGTGTTTTCTCCTCCCCACACCAGCCATTACCCTATCTGTGCAGCGGTCTGGGTCTCCAATGACGGTCATGTCTAACTATGGCTCCTCAGACAGGCTTCAAAGCACCCCCGCCCCAGGCGCCGAGCCTCAAAATTTGGTTCGCTTTTGAGGTTTTGCGCCCATCTGCCAGGAGAGGTGGGATGTGTGTGGGTGGGCCCTCCCTGCCCCACTCTACCTCGAAGCACTTTCCCCCGCACTAGCTGCCCAGACAGCCTCACAGAGCAGGTAGCAAGTCACAAGGGCGTCTGGGAAGGCCCCATCTCAGCAAGGCTAGACAGAGAAAGGCAAAAACGATGGCAGAACCAGAACGTTCTCTGCAGGCAGGAATGGGGCTCATTTTTTTCACTTAAGCTTGCAGTGAAAACAATGACATAAGCGTCCATCTGGCTTCCAAAGCACTTTGGAAATGATTCTATCACAAGTCCATTAATTTTATGGGGGCTCTAAAGACAGGGCACTTTCCACCATTCAGGCTTTGTCACCGTATTGTCCTTCATCCCCACCGCTGCCTCACGCCTGCTTCTCCGTCCTTTCTCGCCTGCCTCCCTTCCCCTCCTGCAAGCCTCTCCCTCACCGGGGCCCAGGCCCAGGTAGCAAACACTTCCTGAAGGCCTGCTCTCCAGGAGGCCCATGCTTGGTGTGGGATGAGCCTGACAAAGGCAGAGCCTCAAAGATCTTTCTGTGACATGGGTGTGGCTCAGTCATGACACCTTCCTAAGATCCTGCTTTCACCCTGTTCCACCTTTTACCCTCTCCCTCTCCCAAAACACTTGTCTTCCTCAGATTCCCCTGTGCGCCAAGCAATGAGCTGAGAGTCTGCGGGTTCGTTTAATTTCTCACATCGGGGAGATTCTATTAGTGTGTCCATTTTCTAGATTAGGGAAATTAAGGCTCAAAAGCTCATACAAACTGTCCAAGGTCACGCAACTAAGAAATGCCCAGCTGGGATCCCTCCCGGTTGCCTGCCTTCTAGATCCATCTTTTTCCTACTGTGCCACACTGCCTCCACCAAAGCCCGGCAGTTGACTGTCTACACTCGGAACAAAAAGAACAAAGAAATGTCTGGGGCTTTAGCACCATCTCAGCCATCCCCTTCCTTTTGAGAGTTAGCGTTAAAAAAAAAAAAAAAGTCTAGTGATGTTTTTTCTAAAGACCAGGGATTAGAGATTGATGCCTCCTCATATTCCTGGAGTTTTAAAAACTGGATGTTTTGATCATTTCTCCACCCCCTAGAGAGTAGGAGAAACCTTTCCGATGCTGCCATGTTAGCATTCTAGTCTGACACATGGGCTGTGGCCTCTGTCTCAGAGGTCGTCCCTGGGAATTCTGGAAACTGCACAGATGCTAGGCTGTCTTTTTACAACTTCAGAGGGGGTTTTGCTGGTCTAAGAAGTAATCGGCACTGCTGGTCTACTGGCAGGCTTGGCTCATGGCCTCTTTTCACCCTATAGTCCCCTAGGAAGGGCAGGAGATGGCAAAGACCCCCATGCAGGTTTCTGAAGGGTCGCCTCCAGGAAGACGGAAAGCGCTGGAGGGCAGACTGTTGCTTGCCTTGTGATTTGTACATTGCATGTAGCTTTCAAGCAGTCTCCTAAACTAGCCAAATATCTACAGCTGGATCCACAGTAAGATTTTGTTATTCTGGGGTTTGAGGCTGTCAAGTCTTGACTTGATTTTTTTTTTTTCCATATTTCACCACGCTCACCCACTCCAGCCAGCTCAAATTCCCTATGCCAGGAGTATGGAGAGGAGAGGAAGTCAGGAAAAAAGTAAGAAGTCCCCAGATGGTCTTTTGGTGTCACCCAGCTCTCCCAGAATGCTTTGGTGCTGACTGCCTCCGGGAACACTGACTCCCTCGGTCTCTTATTTCACTCCTCCATCAGAGCTCTGCAAAACCTTCACACGGAGCTTTGTCTTGAAGGCAGCCTTTGTGGAGGGGTAAGCAGGCCTCGGTGAACTGCAGCCGGAAGGGGGCAGCCGTGGGATCCGGGAAGCGTCAGGGACGCCCTCTAGGACATGGCGAAGCTTGGAACACAGGCCAGGTGCAGGGTAAGGACCCCAGCAGCTAAGGGGTCCAGTTCGAGAAAGACTGAGTGACTGGGGCAGGCTCTACACGTGGGGACTCACGGGGTACGGGGCTGAAGACATTACCCAGCTTCAGCAGTCCAAGCAGGGATTTGTTGCCTCATCCTTGGCTTGTGCTTTAGAGCGGAGGCTTAATATTTGAGCCCTAGAAGCAGCAAGAGTAACTCAATGCTGAGTGGCAG
Source organism: Halichoerus grypus (assembly GCF_964656455.1). NCBI lineage: Eukaryota > Metazoa > Chordata > Mammalia > Carnivora > Phocidae > Halichoerus > Halichoerus grypus. The sequence goes on from NC_135719.1 coordinate 122,258,345, forward strand.
GAAATGGAAGTTGAGCTACTGACATGTCCCCAGCTAACTTCCGGCAGGCCGGACCCATGATTTTGTCTGACCAGCTCTTCTCCACCCCCACCCCTACCCCATCCCCAGGTGGTGTACCCTCTGCACAGTTCCTTCCCCACCCAAGCATGGCTTCTAGAGACTCATCAGCTCTTTTGTATGACATAACCTTTCCCCTGGGCCCCAGTTAACCAGTCCAAGAGAGTCATTTGACCAAAGAGAGGCCGACCAGGGCCCTTCTTAGAGATGTTCAAACTCAGGACCCACGATGTGACTTCAGCAGACACTGTTAAGGCCCAGTACGTATCCCCTCACCTGTACTCTGATCCGACTTCATATGACTAATTTTCTTTAATGGGTTCTTTTGCACAATCTATTGACCAGCAGGTTCTCCAAATGGTTAATGTGCCATTGATAATCCGATGTGTTGTTCTTTCCCTTAGGCCTTGCTCTTGTTAAAAGCCAAACAATCAAGAAGGATTGAGTCATTTTCTTCATTGGGTTTCACATAGCTTCTTTTAGAGCGGTCAAGAGATTCTTCATTTTGAAGCAAAAGGCTTCCTTTCAACACTACAGCTCTCTCCCCAACTTCCAGAATCTTTCCTGAAATTCAGAGCTGCCAAGTGGCCTTTTTTATATCAGATACCTGAGCAGAACCTTTCCTAATTTCAGTTAAACCCCTCAAGCTACAAGTTAGGTGAACATAGAGTAAGCTGTCTTTTTAAAGAAACAGATGGATTCTAACATAGAACCGTATTTCCTATTTTTGTGCTATGCACTTATTTTATCTACTAGATTGTAAATTTTTGGAGGAGAAGTGTCGAATATCTTTGTTTCCCTTGGATCCCAACACTTACTCAATATTCAATAAATACAAGTTTAATACATAAATGGATCAATCACATTCCTTAGGTTAAATATAAAATTAATGGTTTAAGTATCATTAATCAAATAGATAATCCCACTAGGATACATTTTAAAGTGTACTGTTCTATATTAGAGTGGTTTTAAAATAGATCCCAATATAAATAACATTGGGCAAAACAAATTGGTACTTTTCTTTTGCATGTAGTTCAGGGGCACAGAAATTCCTACCACCTTGAGGGTGCGAGGAAATTGGAGGGCCCAGGCAGAGAAAAAAAAAGTGCTATAAATGTATACCTTGATCCTACTTGTGGGCTGGTGAGCTGGGTGAGGTGCATATACATGGACGGATAAACGCGTAGGATTCTGGGTGGGTCAGTGGAAGCATAGAGGGGGCAGAGATCCTTTGGACCCGATTGCCTCTCCAGGCCGGAAGTGTTCCCAACCCTATCCTGCTTTAGAATAGGGCAGGTGGCTAGAGGGCCTCAGGTGCCCTATTCTAGCATCCATTCCACCCTCTTCTGGTAACAGCACGCTGATTTTCTGCCGGGGACGCACCCTTCCCCCACTCGCAGCGCTTGTGTCCTCACCCTCCTGCTCTAGAAGTGGACTGGCCAAACGGTGGGGTCCATCTCCCCGGCCACACTGTGGATTTGAGAGGAGCCCAGCCAGTCAGCCCAGGAGGTGGCTGGAAGTGAGGAAAGAGGCACTCTTTTCCCGCGGGCTAAACCCAAAGATTTGGGGTGAAGGGGGAGGTGAGAGGCACTGAAGGGGGGAGTTGGGGCCTGAGAATAAAACCGACCTGGGGTGGTCCAAGGAAGCCGCACAGACTTTACTCAATGGATTGCCCAAGCCGGGACATTGCCTCCAGATCGAGTGGGTTCTCAAATGCAGCGAAGAGTCCTCTGCATGAATACAACCGCTAATGGTCCGGCCATTGAGAACAGGGAACCGAGGGAGGGAGGACGCTGCCACTGCGTCACGTGACTGTGGTGCGGGCCTGGGACGGCCCCACATCCGTGCCTTCCTCCTTTTCTCCCCGACAGCATCTCACACCCGGGCAACAGTCCTTGAGAGGCTGCCTGCAAAGCCCAACAGCCCCGAGGGCCCGCTCGCCCGCGTGCGGCAGCGTAGCTGGGGGGGGGGGGGGGGTCCTGTGAGTGCACTTAAATACGTTCAGAGCCATTTTTAGACTTTTTATTCTATAGACCAGAAACTTGATGAAATTAGGAGACATTTGAAGTGGCTCTTCATCAAGCCCAGAAGAGACTGCTGCTATATTTAAAAGCCCAGCAGCAGGTTGTTTGGGCTTCTGTCTCGCTGTTAACGTAATAAACACAATGTTCATCTTTGGGGGCCCCCAACACTGGTTGAGAAGGAGGAAGACAACAGCCTCACAGTGATGCGTGCCCTGGAAATGCTTTGTAGAGGTTAGGAAGGAGGTAATGGAGCTTTCTGTGTTAAATAGTGTTAAAAATAACAGCGTGTGCACAGCGGATCTTAATTACTATGTAAATTCCCGAAGGAACCGGTAGAAAAGAAAAAGAAAATGGAAAGGAAGTGGTTTATTCATATAGGGGGGAAATGTAATGAACAACCAAATAGAAGCTGTTTTTAAGAAGACAAAGGGACCCGGAGGTGTGGACTGATCTGTTGCAGAAAGGAGATTGTATTAGTTTTCTATGCTGTGTAAGAAATTACGGTAAACTTTATTGGTTTGAGACAGTGCAGATTTATGATCATTCAGGTCTGTCGATCAGAAACCCTGTCATGGTGTGGCTGTGTTCTCTGCTCCGGGTCTCAGGAGGCTGAAATCCAGGTGTCGGCTGGGAGGAACCACATCTGAAGCATGGGGTCCTCTTCTGCACTCACATAGCTTTGGGCAGAATTTAGTTGCCTTTGGTTGTAGGACTGAGGTTCCCATTTTTTTGTTGGCTATCTCTGGGCACTGCCCTCAGGACCTAGAAGCCTCCCACATCTCACCATATGTCCCCTTCCACAGGCTCTCTCACAACATAGCTGTTAGTTCCTTCAAGGCCCCAGCAAAATCTCTCTCATGCTTCCAGTCTCTCTGCCTTCTTCCATCTGGGACCTCTAGACTCTCTTTTAAGGAGCTCAACTGATTAGGTCAGGCCCACCCATCTCCAGGAAGGAGATTATACAGGACATGCACACTGTGGGGGCAAGAATCTTGGGGGCTGTCTTAGAATTCTGTCGACCTCAGTGATCAAACTTCTGTACAAAAGCAGGTCCCCCAAACATGTAATCTTAATACACTACTGTTATGGACTGAATGTTTATGTCCCACGAGAATGGCTAACCTGCATTGTGATGGTATTTGGAAGAGGGGTCCTTCAGGAGGTGATTAGGTTTACATAAGGTCATGAGGGTGAGGCTCCCATAGTGGGACTGGCATCCTTATAAGAAGAGGTGGAGAGGCCAGAGCTCTTTACCTCCATCATGTGAAGGCACAGGGAGAAGGCGGCCAGCTTCAAGTCAGGAAGAGGGTTCTCACAAGGAACTGACCTAGCCCACACCTTGATCTTGGACTCCAACCTCCAGAACTGTGAGAAATCTGTCAGACTGTGGTATTTTGTTATAGCAGTCTGAACTGACTAAGACAATACCAGAGGTCACATGAATTTACCTCAGTATGAGCCTTCTAGAAAGCAGGCCCTCCAAAGACTGTGAAAACATGCAGTATATAGAGTTTTCCAATGAGCATGTCCTTCCCTGTACACCTTGTTTGTGTTTTTATTCATTCAACACTTAGTTCCTATTCTCCTTTCAGCACCGTGCTTGACCCCAGGGCCAAGTCTTTTTTCCTTACTTCCGTGCACAGTCTGGAGCTGAGCCACTCACCGGAATCTGACTTGCCATCCTGTAGGTTGTCTAGAATTTCTCTCATCTGGCTAAGCAGCTCCTGGCTCTATCCTGGGTGCTCGGGGGACCTTGTCGAATCGTGGACACAAGGGCAACTGAGCCCAGCACCCTCAGCCCCAGAGCTGAGCCCAGGAAGGGAGACCATCCCCAAGGCCTCTTGTTTGGGGTCTTTCAGGCTCTTTTAGGCTCTTCTGGTAAACCTTCTCCACTTACTGTTCTCTACTCTCCTGCTGAGTGGGAAAACGAGCCCCATGTGAAAGCAGTTTTGGGGCTGGGAGCCTTGCCATATCCTCATTCAGGTTAAACTTCCTTAAGTAACTGAGAACAGACCTGAGTTAGATTTCTTAGGGCATTTCTCTGTGCTGAGTGCTTAACCAGGAAGAATGTTAAACAGGGTACTGAGCTGAGGGCAAATAGCTGTGACCAATTCCCTAACCTCAGTCACAGAAGGGACTTGAGGAGTTGGACCTTGGAGTCCCCGGTGTCACCACAACTAGATCTGCCTCTTCCAGAATCCTTTGCACAACAGCAGAGCTATTGTGAAGACTTCCCTCACCCCCACCCTCATGCCTCAAGCAAACAAGATGTTTACTTCCAGCACTAGAAGAAGGAGGTGGTACAGGCAGAAATGGGAGGAATGCTAACCATAACTAACCTAAGTCAGATTGCTGGGCTGGCCACTAACCAGGGCGCTGCCTCGCTCTCTGAGGACAGCAGAAGCAAGAGGCTGGATCTCCGCACGGTACTCTGAATGTTAAAGCTCGGATTTGAAGCTTAGCCACCCCCTGCCCTGAGCTATTATTAATACCTCCCTTTAAGAGGAGATGACTTGCTGTAGACAACAAAAAGACCTTGAGACTGACCCCTATCTACTGCGTGTCAGAACTGAAGAGGGTTCCTTAATTTCTCTCAACTTCCATTTTCTCATCTGAAAAAGTAGGGGTAGTTATACTTGGCTTGCAGGATCTTTTTTGAGACTTAGAAATTGTATACCTGGCACCGTGCTTGGAAACTACCACTCCCTTGAGAAAGAGTTACTACTGCTGTTATTGTTAGCCCTGCCTCTGGGTGTAGAGTTGTCATGGATCTGCCTCAGCATGGCTGTGAGTTTGACAACAAAGATGGTACCCGTACTGCTGACTGCAATTAGAGTACCTACCGAGAGGAGGGGCTCAGTCTCTGAGTGAGTGTGGAGAGTCTGGAAAGGGACAGCAGCCACTAGGAAATAAGCGTCTACATGCAATGACTTACTCTAATTTCTGGATCAGTGTTGTCAGATTCTTTGTGTTCAGGATACATCCAAAGAAACAGACATATTCAGACACCTGTGAGTCAGCAATAATTGTCACTCTCTCTTTACTGCTGAAGAACAGTGTCTTTCAATAGCTATAAAAGCAATCACTGCGCGGCACCTGAGCGGCTCAGTTGGTTAAGTGGCCGACTCTTGATTTCAGCTCAGGTCATGGTCTTAGGGTCCTGCAGTTGAACCCTGCAACTGAACTCTGTGCTCAGCATGGAGTTGGCTTGAGATTCTCTCCCTCTCCCTCTGCCCCTCCCTCCACTCATGCACTCTTTCTCGTTCTCTAAAGTAAATCAATCTTAAAAAAAAAAAAAAAAAAGCAATCACTGTGGTCTCACTGTTTATTGGGATGCCTTTGACCCTGTGGTTGAGTGGGTAGCTGTTTCCTGCCCTGATCTCCCCCACTACTGTACACAAGAAGAATTCTTACATGTCCAACTAACTACCACATTTTCACAGCACTGTAGCCTGTAGCCATGGTGTATCGGCCTACTGGTCTCAGGCAGGCACTTCAACATTGCCCTTGGAATCCTAGGATTGAACTTTGCAATTTTTATTTGTCAACAATCCCATAGGTCCTTGACATGCAGTCACTTGTAAGTCATTTTGCGAAGATGTCAATTTTTTAAAACTAGTTTATTATACAAGTAATACATGAATATATATACACATACACATATTTAATGCTCAGGCAATAGAGAAACACACAGAGAAAAACCTGTAGAAGTCTTCCTCTTTTTGTATCAGTCAGAATAGGTCACGTTATACTATAGTAACAAACATCCCCAAATCTCAGTGGCCTGTAGCCACAATTGCATATTTCTTATTCACACTGCATGTTTTCTCTGAGTCCCCTACCGCGGTGTTTCTTGCCTTCACTCCAGAACCAAAGCTGATGGAAAAACCTAACTATCTGGAGCATTGTCAATCTCGTGGCAGAAAGAAAAGGACAAGGCAAATGGTGCCCTGACTTCCAGAACTCAGCACAAAAGTGACCAACATCACTTCTCTGACTAAAGCAAGTCATATAGCCATTCCTAAGATCAACAGCATGGGGATATATCCTCCTACAGAGAAGAGCGTGACACAGGAAAGAAACTGAAACGTTTAGTGAATGAGAACACATCACCACCTCCTCCTAGGATGACTTCTTTCCCAGAGGTAACTGCTCTCAACAGTTCAGTCCGTTTTCTTACATATTTGTGTGTCTCTCTCTCCATTTATTTATTTGTATTTATATAGGGAGAGGCATATACATAAACATGGAATATTATGCATATTGCTCTGCAACTTTCTCTGTTCACTTCATATGTCTCAGGGACCTTTCCACTTCAGTACATATAAGACTATCCTGCTCTTTCTAACAACTGTGCAGCATTTCATGCCGTAATATCTTTACATTGTTGGTGTACTTTTGGATATTTTCAAAATTGTTTGCTACTATAAATAATGCCACAATAATTATCCTCATACAGACACATATATTTGTGCACACGTGTATTTCTGAGTAACAGTTTTCTAGAAATAAATTGTTAAAGTAGAGCATGTGTACATGACAGCTTTAAAAGATATTGCCAATTTGCCTTAAAAAATGCCTTCATCAGGACAGCTGGGTGGCTCAGTTGGTTAAGCATCTGCCTTCGGCTCAGGTCATGATCCTGGGTTCTTGGGATCAAATCCCAATCGGGCTCCTTGCCCAGTGGGGAGCCTGCTTCTCCCTCTCCTCCCAGCTCATGCTCTCTCTATTTCTGTCACTATCTCTGTCTCTCTCAGATAAATAAATAAAATCTGAAAAAAAATGCCTTCACACACAGCCATCAGCAATGTAAAAGAGCCTGATTTCCTACATCTTCAACAACTCTTAATATTATCAAACTTTTTCTTTTTTTGGTTGATATGATAAAATTTAAAAGTGGTAGTTCATTATTTTATTGTATTTAATGCGTTTCCTTCTTTATCCATGAGGTTGAGTATTGCTTGTGTTTATTGTCTAATTTCACATTTTTTTCTGTTATGAGTTGTCCATTTCCACTCTGTACCCGTTCTCTAGTGGTTGTTTTTCCCTTCACATTTGAATGAGCTCTTTGATATATTTTCTTGATATTAATCCTTTGTACTACTGGTTGTGAATACAAGCATTTCTCATTTACCATCAAGAACTTTCCTAAAAACCAGACACTGAGTGAAATGTTACAGCAGCTCCTCTCCTATCAATTCATCACTACCAACCAATTTCCTAAAATACAGAACAATGTCAATATGTGTAATAAATTAGCATGTCAGTTTCAGGAACTATGTGTAACAAATTAGCATGTCAGTTGCACCAAAGGTTGCTTCCTGATGACCAAAGAGTGAATATGACTTTTCACAGATATTTGCATGTGTGTAGTCATGTGACCTGAGTATCATCAATATCTGACTCAATCCCTTTGTTGACACTGAGTACTTTCACAACATCTGCATGTGATTCTGATATTCTTCCAATTATATTTGGAAAGTAACTAGAGAACTCCCCCCATCCCGCACACATACCACTTTGTTTAAAATGTTATATTGAATTTAGGGGATGTACAAATAAAATTTTCTATATAAATCTTGGTCCAAAGCACATTGTATTGGAGAGAGATGTATGCTTAGTGAAGTCTGAGTGTCACAGATAGGGGGACTCTGCTGCGGAAAACTTGTCAGGGAGACAACTTGTAAGGTGTGTCTCTATTTGCCTCCAATCTGGACATTCTCTCTTAATTTTGATTTTTGGGGTTTTCCCCCTAGCTTTATTGAGTTATAATTGACATGTAACTTTAAGCTGTACAATATGATGATTTTATATATATATATATATATATATATGTTGCATAATAACCACCACAGCAAGGGAAGCTAACACAATCCATCACCTCACATAATTTCTTTGTGTGTGTGTGTGTGGTGAGAACATTTAAGATCTACTTTCAGCAACTGTCAAGTATATAGCACAGTATTAACTATAGTCATGATGCTGTACATTAGATCCCCAGAACTTTTTCCTCTGGTAACTGGAAGTTTGTACCCTTTGACCAACATCTCCCCATTTCTTTCCCTAACAACGACCATTCTACTGTCTGTTTCTGTGAGTTCAGCTTTTTAGATTCCACATACAAGTGAGATCATACAGTCTTTGTCTTTCTTTGTCTGACTTATTTCACTTAGTATACTGCCCTCAAGGTCCATCCGTGGCTGACATTATCTGGCCGCTGCCTTTGAGCCCGCTGTGTCCAGGGGGATGGACTGAAAACAGAGAACTAGCAGATGAGTTGACAGTTGCCCAAAGAGAGGGATGAACAGAATACAGAAGGAAAGGGGAGTGAGCCAGAAGTGTGTTTCCTCTCCTCTTCTCCGTCTCCCCCACCCCTCCCCATTCTCTCACCCTCTCTCTTCCTCTCTCTCTCTTTCTCTCTCTCTCTCTTGCATGCACGCGCGCACACACACACACACACACGCCCTGAGTGAAGATTAGGTGACAACTTAGAACAAGAGGGGCAGCCTGGTCTGAGAAGACAGTCTGAAAGCTGCATGAAGAGTTTTGAGAAAGCTGTGGCCAGTTGGTGGCTGCCAATCGGGCCAGGTATCTCCTGGCCATGGGCTGCCCCCAGCCGGCCTGTAGGTCCTCCTCATTTCTTCAGAGGGCTTCACCCTCAGAGACCAAGCCCTTGTGCCCCAGCCGGGGCTACTCAAACTGCCTGCTCAGCCACACCAAGCTACTTGAAGCCTCGTCCCCGAACCCTGGGGAGACACAGCCAGTCCCACCCGGGGGAAATGGGTTATTTCTCAGCTGTCCCCAGCTTTATCTTTAAAACGGAAGCAAAGTTTGTGTTCCACATCATGTATCTGTGCTTACTTCGATATAAAAAAATGTGTTTTCAATTTCATGCCTAACCCTCCCTCCGCACCCCCCCATAGGTCCCAGTATAAAATCCAGTACTGCTCTGTACGTCATGGTACTCATTATAGTTGTAATTAATTCGGGTTTGCCCGATAATTTAGCTGCTGTCCTTCCCACTGGACCGTCAGCTCCCGGCGGCGGCACCACGTCTTCCTCGCTCACTGTGGTCTCGGTGGCTCACTAGGGCCCGTCGGGGGCTGTCCGGAGTTAGAGCCTTCTTATAACGAGGCTGACATGGGAATTCCAGTCCTCGTGCAGGTCAAGTGTCTGTGCTTCCTTTTACAAGCAGAAATGCCTGGAGCGTGGCCTCACAGAGGGGTCCTTGTTCACCAAGGGCCCAGATGAGAGGCACAGTCCGTCGCTGCTCAAGACCCCATCACAACTCCTGGCGCTCCCCCGTGACATCACCTGAGAACACATACAAAAAGCACCTATTCTGTCAAGGTCTCTAAGGAGCATTACTTTAAGCTCATTCTTGCTGTATTAGGTGTATAACATCATAACTCATGGTTTCCCGGATTCGGTTCAAGGGCATAGATGATTTGGTAGTTATTTGATTTATAGAAGTTTTCTCAAGTCAGAGAAGAAATTGAAGTGTGTTTTGCTGAGGGTAGGAAAACATCTCAGTTTGGAAGAGGAGCTGATATCTCAAGTAAGCAATTGTAAATTATATCAATTTCCCTCACCTTTGGGTCTAATTCTGCCGTCTCCTACACAGTGTCCGTGACAACCCTTCTCCTCAGCGTTCTTGAGGGGGAGACCCGGGCAGATTGCCTGCCCCAGGGAGACGTGGGTTCTAGCCATGCAACTGTAGTAAGTCACTCCACCATCTGTCTTGATATCCACAGAGCAACAGTCAGAAGATTTATTGGTTAAAAAAATGCAAATTCCTTAAAACAGCCAAGTGCTGTCTCCAAATTTCATGCAAAGATGTGGTTAAACAGCGCTTGAAGATAGCTCTAAATAAAAATAGTAAGAAATCTGAATTGTGGAATAATTATTACTGTAATTGCTTGCATTTATTGGACAGTTGTTACATGGCAGATACTGGGCTGAGTTCTTTACATGGATTGGCTTGTTTAATGGCAACCATTCGAGGTAGGGAGAATTATTATTCCCATTTCCCAGATGAGGAAATAGATACCTGGAGAGAGTATGTAACTTTCCCCAGATCTTGCCTAGTGGAAAACAGTCAAAGCTTTGAGGCTGGTTTACATCATTTTCTGGTCCAGGCTCTTACCACTGGCCATGAATAAGCAATCAACTTTTGTGTTTGAGAAAGAAATAAACTTCCATCATGCCAAGTACAAGTGCTGGTGAGCTTGTATTGTTCACTCCAGGGCCTAACAGATTTGTTTCAATTAACAAAGACATAAAGATCCTTTGTAAGTGGCTTATTTATTGACTCTTAGGTGATTGAAAATCTGTTGTTCCCTTAAAAATGTTAAGCATCGCCTCTCCTCTCCAAACCCATTACAATCTAACAAATAAAATTTTTGTGAGTTTGGCCCATGGTGAAATTCCAACAAGACCCCAATTTCTGTTTGGCCAGCCATCAAACAGAAAGTTCTGACTTGCAGTGCTCTTTTGAACAGTATGTTGACATTCACAGCCTCTATTTAACTTCTCTCTCTGATAGCAGTGGTCCTGGGGTTTCTTTCAGTCACTGGAGTTGGTAGATGCTTCGTGCTACATTATGGAGTAGTCGCTGCAGGCCCGTTTTGGAATGGTGTGACCCTTGCCCTCTTGATATAAAAAATGTGTTTCGATATAAAAAAAAGCCCTTGGCCTTTCTGTCCAACCCGGTCTACAACCATCCTCCACTTTGGAAAACATTTTCAATTCCCTTCCGTCCAATGCAACAGGGATAGGTCGAGCAGATACTATCTGCCCAATGTTGTGTTACTCCAGGCCAGGGGGAGGAGACTCTCCATAAAATATTAACATATTAATAATAGCTGACATTTATTGACTGCTTCTCATCAAGCATGACTTCATTTTATCCTCGCAGTCATTTTTCAGAGTGGCAGAGCCCCAGGTCCCAGGAGCGGACTGAGGATCTACGTTGATTGCAGGTCTGACATCATAGTCTGAGATTTTAACCCCTATTCTTTGGTACCGTTTCAGTGAGTGCCAAACAGTCTGAAGACAAGGATTGGAGTAGTCCAGGAAGAGTCCAGGGAAGGAGTGGAAATTGAACTGGATTCTAAGGATTGCACTAGAAAGACTGGAAAGGATTTAGGGCAGAAAAACAGGCTCTCTTGCTTGTGTTCTCCCTATAAAGCAACAGAGAAGGTGAATTAGACCAATTTGGGGGTTGGCATTACCAATTAATTTTAAATTCAACACCTGCCTTGTCATTTGAACTTAATCTTATTATAGCAGATCTTTTCACGTTTCTTTTGTTTGTGCAGATTTTACACGCAGGGGTTTTAAGTCAATCAAAGAGCGTCTGTGCTGAAAAGAATTATTTTTTGTGTGCGTTAAAATAATTGGCCCAGTTCCTCTCTGAACCAATAAGTAAAACATTCTAATTCCTGTCTTAGAGGATGAGTAATACAGACTAGGGCAAAAAGCGTTCACCTAACTACCTCTCTTTTATTTCTAGAACATGGTATGATGTCCAGGAAAAAGAATTTACACTGTCTGGAGGAAGAGCCAAGATCAGCATATGTAGCCTGAACTTAGCATAGATACTGTGTCCTTGACAGTCATGCTTAATTTGCTTGATAAGTGGGCAAAGTATTCCAATAACAGAGAGGGAACAGACTGAGAAACAAGTTTGAACTTAAATATCCTGCACACGATGTCAGGATATACCACTGTCCTCTTTCCTTCTACTCTGTGCCATCCCACCATAAAAGTGCCTCCTATAAAATATTCTTTCTGAGCTATCTGGACTTTGTTTCCAAGTCATTTAATTTTCCCCTGGTTGTTGACTCTGTGTCCTTGCCTTTAAATCATCAACCTCTTTCATGGTTTCAATCTTCTTGTCTTTTTTGCAGAAAGTAATTTTGTCAAAGACATATTTCAATGCATATAAGGGGGAAATTACCTGATTTTTATTTAGTGTCTCCAAAGGAGCTTTAGTCTGTTTCAGAGAAAGCTAGAATCAGGCGACTTTCTTGTCTGTATCTGAGCAATCCAGGCTCTCTGTCCCTATATAGAAATAAGCACCACTGGTGACAGCTATGTGGTATGGCTGGGCCCAAGCCTACCTTCAGCTCCAGCGTATAGCCCTGATCAGTCTAGACCACGGGCAGTCCCATTGTGGTGGCCACAGAGTTTGGTTCAGGGATGAGCCAATCAGCACAAAGCTTTGAGCTGCTATTAGTTGATTGTGGGAAACCATCTTTCCTGTTTCATAGGAATAAGGCAGCATGTGGACCTCGCTGCTGCCAGGCCTCCTACGGTTACCAGGGAGTTAGCCCTAGGAGGCAACCCACACTGGGTGTGAAAGAGAAGGGAGGTAGGACGAAAGAGAGTCCTCATGTCATTGTAGCAATCAGAGCCTTTCACTGTACCTTTGGACTCCCAGTTAGCCAATAAGTCCCTCCTTGTTTATGAGTTTTAATTTGGTTTTCTGTTACTTGTAGCCAAAAGCATTTTATCTGCTACACCCAACAACTGGGCAGTTGAACTGAAACACAATTTTACACCTCAAAATGCAGTTTATCCATTCCAACTGTCTAACAATAGCATATCGGGTAATTAAGTTGCATCTACTGATGGCATATGAGGTAGGACAGACTATGCTGTTATAAATAAAAATGTATTTTTCACTCTCATGACAATCTGAAGCAAGTGTTTCTGGTCAGCAGTTGGCTCTCCCACTTGGTTCCACTAGTTTTTCAGGAAACCAGGTTCCTTCCACCTTTTGGCTCCCCCATCTCCTAGGGCTCATTATCTTCATCAAGCTGGCAGAAGGGGAAGGAGGAGGAAGGGGCACCTCTGCTTCCTAAAAACTTTGGCCCAGAAATGGTACAAACTATTTCTACTCTCCTTTGGCTCAAACTCAGTCACCTGACCACATCTCACTGCAAAGGAGGCCAGGAAGAAAAAGTAGATTTTTGATAACTAGTTCACAGTCTTGCCCAGAAAGAATGTTCTAGAAGATTATTAAATTACATGGGAAAAAGCTCAAGAACAGTGTGCATAATATCAGTCCAAGTTTCCAAATGCCCGTGTCTATAAGTATATAAGCTATGTCTCCTTCTATTTTAACATTTGTTCTTGTTCTTCTGCAGCCATGCTCCCCTTCTGGCACCTTCACGATGACCGCGTTTGCAAATACACTCCACCACCTTCTGGTGAGCAATACAGATTTTATTGTAAATTTTGTATGGAGACAAAAATGTAATCAAATTCCTCTATGGACACCTGTTCTTTCCTCCAAAATTCTCACCCCGTGTCAGTGGTCCGTCTTCACTGTCCGCATGCTTCCCTTCCACCATCACCAGCACCATCACCACCTGACCTGTGCCCGAGCACTCTGCCTCCTGCCCTTCGTTACATGCCATCTCAGCAAAACAAAAACCTGGTAATCAACTCAAAACCAATGATACACATTTTTCCTCCAGCATACCCCTCCAGGAACTTAGCAAATAATTCACTGAACAAAGAAAGGTTTCTTCCTGAGGTGCGTCTGCTGGGTGGGGAGCTGCTAAATAAGAAGATGAATTTGTGCCGTAAAAATGCACTTCTGTAGACAAAGAGACTGGAGGGATAGTCCCAAAATGTTGACAGTGTTTATCTGTAGGTAACTGGATTACACATAAGTTTTTTTCCCTCCTGCATATTCCTGTACTTTTCTGTAATTTTTGTTTCTGTATTTTTGAAATTTTCTATAGTACATGCTATATTTCTTTAACAAGCTGAAAAGACATATTTTTTGAAGATTTTATTATTTATTTAGAGAGTAGGGGGAGGGGCAGAAAGAGAGGGAGAGAGAATCTGAAGCAAACTCCCTGCTGAGCACAGAGCCCGATGTAGAGCTTGATCCCATGACCCTGACATGACCTGAGCTGAAATCAAGAGTTGGGACACCCTTGGGGCGCCTGGGTGGCTCAGTCATTAAGCGTCTGCCTTCGGCTCAGGTCATGATCCCAGGGTCCTGGGATCGAGTCCCACATCGGGCTCCCTGCTCGGCGGGAAGCCTGCTTCTCCCTTTCCCACTCCCCCTGCTTGTGTTCCTGCTCTCGCTATCTCTCTCTCTGTCAAATAAATAAATAAAATCTTAAAAAAAAAAAAAAAAGAGTTGGGACACCCAACCGAGTCACCCAGGTCCCCCAAGCTGAAAAAACATATTAAAAACATTTATTTTTGCTCAACTTTAGTGATCAATAGGGAACTGTAAATCAAAACCACAAGGAGATACTACTTCATGCCCATTAGGATGGTTACTATGAAAAAAGAAAGAAAAACAGAAAATAGTAAGTGTTGTCAAGGATACAGAGAAATTAGAATTCTTGGTTGTTGCAGGGAATGCAAACTGGTGCAGCTGCTGTGGAAGACAGTATGGAGGCTCGTCCAAACATTAACATAGAAGTACCATAGGATCCAGCAATTCCACTTCTGGATTTACACCCGGAAGAAGCGAAAGCAGTGTCTCAAAGAGGTATTTGTACACCCGTGTTTATAGCAGCTTTATTCACAGTAGTGCAGAGATGAAAGCAGCCCAAAGGTCTATCAGTGGATGAGTGAATAAACAAAATGTGGCATGTACATATGATGAAATAGTATTCAACCTTCAAAGGAGGGAAATTCTGGCACATGCACATGATGAATCTTGAGGACATTATGCTAAGTGAAATAAGACACTGATAAAAGGACAAATATTGTACGATTCACTTGTATGAGATACCTAGAGTATCAAGTTCATAGAGGCAGAAAGTAATATGGTGGTTGCCGGGGCTGGGGGAAATGGGGAATGGGGAGTTAGTGTTTAATGGGTACGGAGTTTCAGTTGGGAAAGATGAGAACGTTCTGGAGATGGGTGGTAGTGCGAATATACTTAATGCCACTGAATTGTATCCTCTAAAATGGTTATTTGAAGTGGTAAATTTTTGTATATTTTACCATAATTTTTTTTTAAAAGAAATTTATCTTTCCAGAAGCAACTTTATGAGAATTTTTTACTTGGATAGCTTGTGATCTCTTTTGAAAACCAGATATTGCTATAGTTCGGCTCTCCATCTATACAGTATTACTGTTGTTGTTTTTTTTTTTAATTTAAATTTTGTTAATTAACATACAGGGCAATATTGGTTTCTGGAGTAGAATCCAGTGATTCATCACCCACATACAACACCCAGTGCTCATCACCAGTGCCGCCTTAATGCCCATCACCCTTCTGGCCCATCCCCCACCCACCTCCCTCCATCAACCCCCAGTTTGTTCTCTGTCATTAAGAGTCACTTATGGCTTGTTTCCCTCTCTCTTTTTCTTTCTTTCTTTTTTTTTTTTTTTTAATTAAATAGGCTCCACGTTCAGTGTGGAGCTCAACACAGGGCTTGAACTCACGACCCTGAGATTGAGACTTGAGCTGAGCTCAAGAGTCAGACACTTGACTGACTGAGCCACCCAGATGCTCCTATGAAATATTACTTTTAAAATGAATTTGTAAGTGATATAAGGAAAAATACTTATTACACCCAAATTACACAAGACTCAGGGATTGATAAGCTATGGCTTCTCTTCCCCAAGGATTTGCTATCTGGTAAGTGAGAAGAACAAGTAAACAACTACAATCCACAGGGAAATGAAACTGTGCACAAGTGTAGTGATAGAAGCACTGAATTCTGCCTGGGTGGTTAGTGGGGCTTCCCAGAGGAAGAAGTGTCTAAAGACTTGGGAGTTTACTAATAGAGAACAAGGGGTGAACATGGGGGGCACACTGGGAAGTGGAATAGAGATGGAGGGAGAGGCCTGGGATGTGAGGAAACCCGTCAACCCACGAGTGCCGTCCCCTGAGGCCTCTGCCCTGTCACGGGACATCCTGGAACTTTGACCATGTCTGGCTAAAGGCCAGCGAGAAGGCAAGCTCAGGCCTGCACATGGCAGTGTTGCCTTTACTGCGGAGATGACCCAGGAAACCGGCTGAACTCAGAAATCAAGGGAAAGCCAGCCATGGGTCAGGGCCAGAGTGGAGACCTTGGCTGGCATGGCGGTGTGATTCTAGAGAAAGACAGAGCCCGCCCGAGCTTCCTGTGCAAACAGAGGAGGGGCTCCCTGCATGTTGGTGCCTGATCGTGTGCAGCTGTCGGTTTTGCAGTCTGACAGCAAAAAGAATAGAAGCTTTTTTCATTCAATCCAAAAGCTTCTGTAATGTTTTGTCAGCATCTCGGACTTGGCCAATCTGAGGCACATGTCTTCCCCCAAGCCCCATATGCTCGGACTTCTCTCGGGATGATGGCGTGCAAATGGTGCACAGCTGGACAATCGTCCCCTTGGCCCAGGTAGAGGGGAGACCAGAGCGTGCTTGTGAGCTGGACGTCTGTGAGTCACGGATGGCGGGAGATCAATTTGTGAAAAGGAGACCGAGAGCATGCAGAATTACATGTGATATAGGGATTTGTGATACTGGACCTGGAAGATCTTCAAGGTCAATTCATTCACTACCTTATTGTCAATTGGTGTGGGTCACTCCTGTCACTGGGGCTGTTTATGCTCTCTGAAACCTCTGCCCTGTGCTGGTCCCTGCCTCCTGTTGGGCACTTCTAGTCCAGCCAACTGCCAAGATGGCCCTCGTGGCTGCTCTCCGTGTCCCCAGACCCCCCTCGGAGGACCCTTCACGCTGCTCCCAGGCCCATGGCGGTGAGCACCCACAACCACCTCCATCTGGCCGTGGCTAGAGCGCAAAGTGTAGGGGACAGGTCATGTGGAGAATCCCACAAATCCAGATCCATCCCCCCTCAGGGGACGGGGCCCTCACGCTCTCTTACCCACAAATCACAAAAACCTCTACCCCCTTACCTTCTTGGAAGCCTCTTTAACTCCCCCAGGTGGGCCTGACAGCACAAAGAGCTGGAAACTCCCTGCCTGGGGTCAAGACACCCAGGTCTGGGAACACAAAGCGCTGGCTGTTTTTCCTGGAAGGGTGAGGGGAAAATTATCTTTTCATTGTTTTTTTGATAGGTCAGAGTGGCAAAAAAAGATAAGCTACAATTAATTTCTCAGTATCTCACCTTGTTGCTCGTTAATGATCTCACTTGCCTGAACACCTGGAGACAGGTAGTCTGGGCTCCTCACCCGATCCCATGATGTCAGTGGGGCCACTGGGCCTGCCACCTGTTAGTCTGTTCTTGGGTCCTTCTTGGCTCCCCAGGATGAACCTCTTAGACACTTCCGAGTGGGCCACTGATTGCTGCTTCATTTCCTCTCCTCTACATCCAGTGTAGCTCCGAGGTGCCACCTCCCACCCCATCCACCTCTGTCTGTTCGTTCTTCCAATTATTCCCCTGCATCCTCGGGCACAAAGCCCCAGAGGATCTGATCAGATCTTAGGGCAGAGTCCCACCGATGCAGCAGGACCAAACCCGAGCAAAGCAATGTCTGAGGCTTAAGAATCTGAGCGATGAACCCTCTTTACTTCCATACAGATTTAAAACTACCTTTGTACTAAGGATCCTGACCCAGACAAGTAGCGTCATTTGTGACGAGCCCGCTGCCCCGGGCCCAGGTCAAGAAACCGTGAGATCAAATGGCCTGAACTAAGCTAAGTGGACAAGGCCCTTCTCCCCTGGCCTTTGAAATGACTGAATGGCTCAGGGAAAGCACTTGTCTTTGTTCACCAAAGGAAAGACCTTGTTAGTTTGCTTTTTCTAGAGCGTTCTTTAAGGAAGCTTCCGACCCGCTTGGTTCTGTATATTGGATTTTCCATCTTGACTGGGGCCCTAGGGAAGCGGAAGCCAACCTTCCCTCCGATGTCCAAACTCCGGGACTTCACACGTTCTTGATCCTGGAAGATTTGCAACATCGGGGCTTCTCCTCTGGCTTCCTTCTCCAGCTTCTCCTGACAATCTCTGAGCCTGAACACTTCAGCCTCGGGTCGGGGGCCTGGAATGTGTGTCAACAGTTTGAAGGCTGCTTCTGCGTGTCAGCTGCTGCCCTCCTGGTCCCCTTTCCCGGGTCTGAAGCCATGACCTTTCACCTCCCCCTGGGTGCAGCCCCCCAAGAGTGGGAGGGCATGTCTCCATGCCTGCTGCAGCCTATGTGCACGGACGGATAGAGCATCCAACAATCTGATTTATGTTTCCCAGATTTATCGCATCACTCGCATACCCGGGCCGGCTGATATTTTAGGAGCATGAATCAGAGTGTCTGGCTTGGCTTCCTCTGCAGCCGAGCTCCGGCTGCAGGCAGGATGAAGTTGGGAGGGGCAAGAACTCCACTTATCAGGGAGGAAATTTGTGTCAGTAACAAGTCTGCCTGGCAACAGTGCCACGAAAGAGAGATGCTAGGCCTCAACATCAGAGCCAAAATCTTCACGCTGGTGGAGAGCATCACACTGCGCAATTTTCCTCCTTGGTGAGCTCACTATACTCTTTGGGAAAAAAAAAAAAAAAGGAAAGTAAGCATTCTGTACAAGCATTCTCCCAAGGAGATCCCGTCACCTGCCGCCAAGCAGGAAGACTGTGATCAACTGAAATGTCACCAGGTTGTAGCTATCCATTATCCACGGATATGTCATGAATGAATAATATGAAAGGAGCTCATGCAGTGGAAAGGGAAGCACAAAGGTGAAGCTACTGGGGGCAGGGCTCACAGAAACCCCCGTGACTCAGTGTGGGGCTCTGCTTGGGGAGCAGGGCTCAAGATGAGGGCGACAAAGAGATATTCCTTGATTTTTTCCTAGTCACTTAGGCTCAAGATGAGGGCGACCAAGAGATATTCCTGGATTTTTTTCCTAGTTGCTTAAGCATGTGCTGCTAAAGAGAGAGTTTCCCATTGCTCAAGGAGTCTCATCGGAATGAGGGAGAAGGTAGAACCAGGGCTGATCTGGACATCCAAACACTTGGAGCTACCTTGAAAGCAGTGGTTGTTTCTTCTCTACCTTTGGACTTCAACGCCCAGACCAATGGTAGGCACAGCATAGAAGCTTAATCCAGGTGTGCTGAACCAAACCCAGCCCCAGTTCTGTTTGTACTTTGAGCGCCCGTGAGTGTGTCGCTTTACCCCTCCAGGCATCCTTTTTACCATTTACCGGTGGTCTCTTAGAGGTCGTCCCAGGTCTGACATTCTAGTATTCTAAGGTCAGAACTAGTTTTAAAATCCTAAGAAAGCAGGGAATTAAAAATGTTTCCATAAATGTTTATATCTCAGATGCCTGATCCTTGGGCTCTGCCTTATTATCCCAGTGTGTGCACGCAAGTCTTCAGGCTTAAATGTTCCCATGAATACATCACCCAGTGGTATCTGGGATACATTTACATTTTTAGCATCAGTGTAATTTTGTTTGGTTTTATGCCACAGGAAGTTCAAGCCTGATTCAATTAAGGGGTTTCGTAAAATGAGTTTTTAAAAAGGAAAGACAATGCATTGCACATGTTAGACCATTGTACTTTGCATTGTTATCCAATCAGGCATGTTGGGGGTGGCTCGAGCTTTGGTCCAAGAATCTGTTAGCAATCCATAAAGTTGAATATTTTACTATCTTATTTGGAAGCATGGAATTTAAGAGCTGGAATGGACCTTGGAGGTAGGCAGGCATCTCCGACTAAAACAAGGGCAGGGGAGTTTTTGCCCATTTTTTCATGCCTCTCAGCTCCTGATGCAGCTTTCTTATTGTGGGCCTGAAAATTCTGATCAGAAAAAGCCCTGGTTGCTAAATCTGAGAAAGAGAGGGCCGGGAGCAGACAACAGAATCGTGTCCAATCTGAGAGTGCTTTCCTTCCCACCCAAAACAGCCAGCTCAAGAGTTCAATTCCTGTGTGTCACAGAGGGGGCGGGGGCAGTGGTTCGGGGGGGCACAGAGGAGGCCCCGTCCCAGGCAGCAGCTGCAGCTGGCTTTTGCAAGAAGTACACACCAAAGAGAAGCTGCCCTCCGTGGAAGTAGAGTTGAAGACACCTTGGCACCTTACAAGGGAATGTTGAGCCCGTTCAGAGACTGAGGACTCATAGCAATGCCTTCAGGCTCTGATCGGAGTTAGCAAACAGGGCAGCCGCAGAAACCAGAGGAGAGACTCAAACCAAAGAGGAGAGAAGCAAAAACCCCGAGATGCCCCAAGTGAGATGGGAGATGTGGAGAGAAGAAAGGGCAGGGACCCTGCCATGGGTCCTGCGGAGGTAGTGTGGTTGCAGGGAGACCCCACACCTTAACCCATGGGAAGACTCAGCTCTAATGGAGGAGGCAGTCCTGAAAGTTAAGGCTGCGGACGAAGGCAAGTTGCATACTGGAAGGTGAAAAGCGGAAGTCCAAAGCTGGGAAAACTGAGGGCAGGGGAGGGTCAGGGGAGCAGATTCAGAACAAAGATAGTCTTAAATTTCTGGAGTTCTTCTCTGTGGCGCTTGACGCATGACTGGGGTGACCATTTAAAGGCACTCTGTTGAGGTTCGCACAAAGACAATGGACGAAGGGGATTTGAACAGGATCAGAACAGAATCCTCTCCTTTTAGACAGTGTCCTTTGATGCTAGAAGTTCATAGCAGAGCCACAATCTGTATGTATCTGTCTCCATCGTACTTTTGGCTCCCAGCAGAAACGAGTTGGAACTATAAGGGGTAGTTAGCATCTCATAAAACAAGAAGGTGACATAGGGCTATGCCAGGGTTCTTCTGGGCAGAGGCCCCCCTGCCCGTGGCAAGGACCCCATCCCTCCCATCTTTCCCCACTGGTCCACAGGCTGATGCCTGCTCAGGATGGCTCTCATCGTGGCTTTGGCAGTTGGAGGCATCCATGCAGATAATAATAGTCAAGATAGAAAAAAGACAAAGTCCTCACTTGTGTGTGTGTGTGTGTGTGTGTATGTCACTTCTTTTTTTTCTTTTGTGTATGTCACTTCTTAAAAGCAAAAAATCCCTTCCCAGAAGCACCTCTCACAACATTCCCTCACATCCTCGCAGCCTCGGGGTGACCGCATTACCTTGCCATGCAATTGCCTGTGGCAATCTTTTGGCAAAGCAAACTAGACCAACAGACTGGCTGAGGCTGATAAAAATTCATTCTGGGGGGGCCTTCCCCTGAGGCACTTGGCTGTCCGGGCAGAGGTGGACAGAACTGGGAGCCCGAGTGGGAGGGAGAAGGATTGAGGATCCAAACTGCCCATGGGCTTGGTTGTTCTGGGTAATGGTGAGGGGACTGGAGAGGGCGTCTCCAACCCAGACCCGCTAAGGCCCTCCACTGACCCTCCGTACTTCGGAGACAACTGTAACAGAGGAGTGATTGAGGTCAGGGGAAGTGAAGTGACACATCGGGGCTTCTCAGATAGGAAGGGGCAGCTCTCAAACCTCCCCCCCAACTCGCCCCCCAACTCAGCCCTTTTTACCACCACAGCTCTTTCCCTGTAACATTTTAAACCACCTTAGTTAAGGCTCATTGTAGGGAAAACGTATTTTTTTCCAACTTTATCGAGATGTAATTGACATACAACATTGTGTAACTAGGGTGTAAAATGTGGTGATTCAATACACATTTATTTTGCAAAATGATTACCACCATAGGTTAGTTAACACATCTGTTACCTCACATAAGTATCTTCTGTGTGTGTGTCCTAAGAACATTTAAGATCTACTCCCAGTAGATCTTAAATACATACATACGTATATATATTATACATACATGTATAATATATATATGTAACATTTTCTTTATCCATTCATCAATAGACACATAAGTTGTTTCCATGTCTTGGCTCTTGTGAGGAATACTGCAGTGAACGTGGGAGTGCAGGTGTCTCCTTCAGATATATACCCAGAATTGGATTCCTGGATCATAGGGTAGCTCTGTTTTTAATCTTCTGAGTAACCTCCATACTGTTTTCCACAGTGGCTGTACCAATTTACGTTCTCACCAACAGTGCATGGGGGTCCCCTTTTCTCCACATCCTTGTCAACACTTCTTATTTCTTGTCTTTTTGATAACAGCCATTCAAACAGGTGTGAAGTGATATCTCATTGTGGTTCTGATTTGTATTTCCCTGATGATTAATGATATTGAGCATCTTTTCATGCACCTGTTGGCCACCTGTATGTCTTTTTTGGAAAAGTGTCTATTCCATTCCTCTGCCAGTTTTTTAATCGGATTATTTGGGTTTTTTGCTCTTGAGTTGTATAAGTTCCTCACTTACATACTTCCTCACTTGGATATTCACCCCTTACCTGAGAGATGGTTTCTAAATATTTTCTCCCATTTCATAAGTTGCTTCATCAATTTGCTGATTGTTTCCTTTGCTGTGCAGAAGGTTTTCAGTTAGATGTAGCCCCACTTATATATTTTTGCTTTTGTTGCTTGTGCTTTCAGTGTCAAATCCCAAAAAAACAAGAAAACAAAAAACTGGTGCTAAGAACAGTGTCAAGGAGTTTTCATCTCTGTTTTCTTCTAGGAGTTTTATGGTTTCATGTCTTATATTTAAGTCTTTGATCCATTTTAGGTTATTTTTTGCGAGTGGTGTAAGACAGGGATCCAGTTTTATGCTTTTGCATATAGATATTCGGTTTCCCCAGCACCACTTCTTGAGAAGATTATCTTTTCTTCCATGGAGTATTCCTGGCTCCCTTGTCAAATATTAGTTGGCTGTATATGTATGGGTTTATTTCTGGGCTCTTCATTCTATTCTATTGATCAACGTGTCGGATTGTGTGTCAGTGCCATACAGTTTTGATCACTATAGCGTTGTAGTGATAGTTTAAAATCAGGGAGTGTGATACCTCCAGCTTTGTTCTTTCTCAAGATTACTTAGGCTGTTAAGGTCTTTTATGGTTTCATATGAATTTTAGGATCGTTCTTTCCATTTCTGTGAAAAACTGCCATGAGAATTTTGATAGAGATTGCATTGAGTCTATAGATGACATTGGAAAGTGTGGACATTTTAGCAATATTCATTTTTCCAACCTACAAACACGAGATATCTTTCCATTAATTTGTGTCTTTTTAAATTTCTTTTACCCGTGTCTTACAGCTTTCAGTTACAGATCTTTCACCTCCTTGGCTACATTTATTCTTTTTTTTTAAATTGTTTTTAAAGGTATTGTGAATGGGATTGTTTTCTTTATTTCTCTTTCAGATATTTCATGTTAAAGCTAGAAATGCAACTGATTTTTGTGGGCTGATTTTGTGTCCTGCAACTTTATGGAATTTATTTTTTAGTTCTAACAGTTTTTTGGTGGAGTCTTTAAGGTTTTCTATATATAAGATCATGTCATCTGCAAAAAGAGATAATTTTACTCCTTCCTCTCAAATTAAGGGTGAATGATCACCCTTATCTTCTTCCTAATTTTGTTTTCTTATTTTAAAGAAAAAGCTCTTAGCTTTTCACAGCTTTTTTTCATATATGGCCTTCAGTATGTTGAGGGATGTTACTTCTATAGCTAATTTGTTGAAAGCTTTTATCATGAAGGGTGTTGAATTTTCTTAAACACTTTTCTTGCAATGGAAGGATCATGTAATTTTTTTAAAGGATCATATGATTTTTATCCTTCATTCTGTTAATGTAGTATATAGAGTTTATTGATTTGTATATATTGAAACTTGCATCCCAAACAGAAATCCCACTTGATCATGGTGTATGATCCTGTTTATATGCTGTTGAATTTAGTTTGCTAGAATTTTGTTGAGAATTTTTGCATGCATATTCATCAAGGATATTGACCTATGGTTTTCTTTTCACATAGTGTCCTTGTCTGGCTTTGACATCAGGGTAATGTTGGCCTTGTAAAATGAGTTTGGGAGTGTTCCCTCCTCTTCAGTTTTTTTTTTTTTTTTTTTTTTGGAAGAGGTTGAGAAGAACTGGCATTACTTCTTCTTTAAATATTTGGTAGAATTCACCAATGAAACCATTTGGTCTTGGGCTTTACTTTGTGGGAGGGTTTTGATTTCTTCTTAAATACCCTTGGTCATTGTTGGTCTGTTCAGGTTTTCTATCTCTTCTTGCCGTCTTGGTAGTTTGTCTGTTTCTAGGAATTTATCTATTTCTTCTAGGTTACCTGATTTGTTGGTGCATAATTTTTCTTAGTAGCCTCTGTGGTCTTTCCTATTTTGTGGTATCAGTTATAATGTCTTTTTTTCATTTATAACTTTGAGTCCTTGTCCTTCTCTTCTTGGTTAGTCTAGCTAAAGGTTTGTCAACTTTATCTTTTCAAAAAAACAACTCTTAGTTTTACTGATTTTTTTTTCCTACTCTGTTTTATGTCTGCTCATCTTTATGATTTCCTTCCTTCTGCTAACTCTGGGCTTAGTTTGTAACTTTTTCTAACTTCTTGAGATGTAAAGTTAGGTTATTTTTTGAGATCATTCTTTTTTTTTTAACATATGCATTTAACCTCTATAACCTCTTAGAACTGCTTTTGCTGCATGGCATAAATTTTGATATGTTGTATTTTTATTTTCATTTGTCTCAAGATACTTTCTGATTTCCCTTTATATTTCTTTATTGACCCATTGGTTATTCAGGAATGTGTTGCTTAATTCCCACACACTTGTGAATTTTTTGGTCTTCCTCCTGTTATTGATTTCTAGTTTCATACCATTGTGACTTAAAAAGATATGATTTCCATCTTAAATTTGTTAAGGCTTGCCTGGTGACCCAACATATGGTCTATACAAGTGCACTTGAGAAGGGTGTGTTTTCTGCTGTTGGATAGAATGTTCTCTGTATGTCTGTTAGTTCCCTTTAGTCTATTTTGTTATTCAGGTTAAGGAAAACTTGTTTTGCCATGAAATTGGGTGACATATCTAATGTGGCAATAGTGAGATGTGGCCATTTTGATGGAAACAGAGAGACTTGGTTTTATTCTTGACTCCATTTTCTAGTTGAGAGGTACTGAGAAGTTACTTAATGTCTGTAGACCCATCTCCATCACCGCAATTTCTTTGGCACGTGAGTTCTTTCATGGGAGGCAATGCTGTGAGGGCTACCAGGGGAATGAGTGAGACATTCTATAAATGCACAAAAACAGTGCTGGCCTAGGGGCTGAGAACAAGGAGGCAGGGGAAACAAATGTCCTCATTTTTCTCTTCTCCCACCCTTCCATCTCCATTATTATTCCCCACCTTGGCCAAACCCAACAAGAAGCTGAGGGACAAAGAAGGAAAAAGAATGGGTGGGGAGAGGGGCAGTCTATACAAAGGAGAAGATCTGGTACAATTGCTGTATGTGCCTGATGTATTGATATAAATGGATATTATTTTATTTTATTTTTATTATTTTTTAATCAGAATCCTAAAGTCAAATTTTCAAAAAAAGAAAAGTCAAACTTCCCATATATAAGAAAACCAGACCACACGTGAGGGACCACATCCCCTGGTTTTCCTATTCCTCTCTTCTCTTATCCACAGACCAAAGCATGCTAAAGGAAAATGAGTATCTAGTGAAATTCAACTATTTGAGAAAAGTTTGTGAGAAGTATAATTGGAATAGTTTTATCATTTTCCTGCTCGTATAAATGCAGTATGGGCCCAGACTGTCTCTATGTGTCAAACAAGTTCCTCCACTCTAACTAAACCAACCTGTCGGTGTAGCCAGACGCTCGGTAAACAAGTCTGACAGAAGCTGTGGTAAGGACAACATGGAAGGCCATCTATCTTCTGCTCTGAGGACAGCATCAACAGTGCGTGTGTCTTGAGTAGTTTTTCCTAAAGCGATGATTCCAGCAGACCATTTGATACGGCCACACTCTGCCCTGTACCCATCAATGACCAGCAAGTGATGACAGGTCACTATTCCATTCTAAACTCAAGAGCCAAACTTGTGTAGTCAATGTAAATTTCTCCTAGCTCAGAGATGAGTCAGTGTACAATAAGAGTAAATGAATTACCCATGGGATCTAATGAGTGTAGACATTTACATGCACACCCCTCTCCTGCCTCCTGTTCTCATTCTTTCTCCTTTCTCCATTTCTCCCCCACTGCCTCAGATTTTTACCTTCCTCACCTTCTTCTTACCATAGAGTCATTACTTTGCGGTCCCCACCTGTGGGTCCAGGTAGATTGAATCAGCACATTCAACCAAACATCCTAACCTTTGAGGGGTGGAGCACATTTCCTGAGCCCAGAAGAGAACCAGGTTAGATTCTAAAGCAGATCAGTTTTCCTCCTTGAGACAGTAACTGATAAATAGCCTCCAGTTTTGATGACCTAAGACCTTGGATGTTGGTTCTTGGTTGCTTATTCCACAAATTACATTCTTCTGGTGGCTTGACTCATCACAGGTATGCCAGATACTGACCAGTTCCGTTCCCTCGGGAACTAATGTTTGAATCCCTCCCATGTCCACCCCTTACTCAACTGCTGAATGAGCCAGAGAGAAAGTATTTTTAATTGGATTCTTGTTTTGATAAGATTTTATGTGTTGCCTTTAAAATAAACACATAAAGGACTTCCTCTCCTGCTTTTCCAACTTGTAGCAAAAGGAATAATTTTAAAAAGCCCATAATAATAAATAAGCACACAATAATAAATAAGCACACAATAACAAAAAAAGACAGGGGAAGGAGGTGTTCTTCAACAATAAGAAATGTCTCAGCAACTACAACTTAATTTAGAAACTTATGGATAATTCCAAAGAGGGAAAGTTTTAGTACAAAGTATGTTTCTTCTAAAAGCAGCACTTGTGGGGCGCCTGGGTGGTTCAGTCGTTGGGCGTCTGCCTTCGACTCAGGTCCTGATCCCAGGGTCCTGGGATCGAGCCCCGCGTCGGGCCCCCTGCTTCGCGGGAAGCCTGCTTCTCCCTCTCCCACTCCCCCTGCTTGTGTTCCCTCTCTCACTGTGTCTCTCTCTGTCAAAGAAATAAATAAAATCTTCAAAAAAAAAAAAAAAAGCAGCAGTTGTCTTTATGTAATGGATATGCGCAAGAACTTTTCGACATCTGTGCCTAGAGCTATTTGCTTCAATTATCTTGGTGGATTTCAATTCTACCTCCTCTTCTTCTCTTGAAAGAGAGAACATTGTTTATTAAAAAGGAGATCCAGTTCCCTTCTAAAGTATCAGGTGCCTATACTGTCACAGAAGGAAAGTGTCTATAAACAGCCTCCTCTGCAGGAGTGGGTGTAGGATCCTTGCTCAGATAAGATTAAGCTTGAGTGTCACACACTTAGAGCAGTGTGCATTAAATTCACCTGGGGGAGTGTGGAAAGGGGTGGTGTAACTATACACACTGATTTTTTGGGCCTCACCCTGGAGAATCCGATTTAATTGGTCTGAGCGCCAGACATTGGTAGGTTTTGAAAGGTCCTCAGTGGTTCTAATGTGCATCCAGGTTGAGAATTACTGCGTTAGAGCTTTAAGAAGTCTGCCCATGACTGGCTTTGTTGCCCTATCAACTAGGTAACTTTCTTCTGAAATTCAAAAGGAGATTCTTGAAATTGTTTGCCTATCTACAGCTGATGACATCCCATCCCAAAGGAGAAAGGAATGTAACACTTGAAGCCTACAAGGGCCAGAGTTCTGAAAAGTCAAATATTTGAATCTGAATACTGGTCAAACTATGATGATGCTTCCTTCCCTCCTTCCGCACCCCCCCCACCATATATATGCATGCTTGTGTGTGTGTACATACACACATACACACACAATGACATACCGTGGTTCTACAAACACCAGTTTTGGCCCACCTGGCACAAAGCACTGAAGCAGCTAATTTATGTTTGTCAAAATGGTCTTCCTGCCCTTACTGGGCTGCAGGTGGCCTCCTTAGTGACAAGTTGTTTTCCATTTCAAGTTATTTGTTTGTAATTCCAACACATGTTCCCATAGAAACGGTGTGAATATGGTGATAAATTTCCAAATCAGCTCAGTATAGCCTGTTAACCCATAATACATCTGAACCAAAGCACACAAAAAAATTCTAGGGCAATCACTCTGGATTTAAAGCACTAACAACATGGGTCCATCCTGCTGGATTACTAATACACCAAGGTGTTCCTTGAAAGAATAAGGGCAGAGGTAGGAAGAGTAACATAGAATGGCAATGATACAAAAAAAGAAGAAGGAAATGGATCAAACTCAAGAGTGAGAACTGGCTTTGGAGACCAAGAAAAGAGTGAGCATAAGCACTGAATTTTAAGATTTAAGGGTAGGCTGAGGTAGATGAAAGTGAGGTGGTATAATGGGGGTTGCCTATTTGGTAGATCATTGACATTCACAAGGAGACATTGGCAATCTTAAAATTTCCCAACTATGTAAAAAGGTGACTCTATGGAGGCTCTGGGTTTCCTCCAAATTACATGCCCATAGGGATTTTTCTCTGATTTTTGTGAAGATCTTGGTACCTTTGGCCATGTTTTCAATTTAAACAGAAATTGAATTATCTCTTTCCATTTTCCACAAAGAAACAAAGTGTTACCGGGAAGCAGTGGAGACTGTGGTAAACTAGAAGCAGATGCTCCATCTCATCTCCAGCCAAAGGCTTCCAAGATACGCTGCTTGCCAGTTCTCTATTTTTGTTCAAGAAATAAGGCATTTATATAGACTATCCTGACTTTATCCTGGAAGTAGTAGTTAACGTAATAAGACAAGAAAAGGAAATAAAAGGTATATAGATTTAAGAAGGAAGAAATAAACCTATCTTTGTTCATAGAAGATGTAATTATGAAGAAAACCCCAAAGAATTGGAACTAATAAACAATTATAGCAAGGTTGCAGGGTACAAGATTAATATACAAAAGTCAATTGCGGGGGCGCCTGGGTGGCTCAGTCGTTAAGTGTCTGCCTTCGGCTCAGGTCATGATCTAGGGTCCTGGGATCGAGCCCCGCATCGGGCTCCCTGCTCAGCAGAGAGCCTGCTTCTCCCTCTCCTACTTCCTCTGCTTGTGTTCCCTCTCTTGCTGTGTTTCTCTCTGTCAAATAAATAAATAAAATCTTAAAATAAAAAAAGTCAATTGCTTTCTTATGTACTAAAAATGAACAATTGGGATTTGAAATTAGAAAAATACCACCATTTCCACTAGCACCAACAAATTTTTTTTTTTTTAAGATTTTTTATTTATTTGAGAGAGAGAGAGCATGAGAGGGGGGAGGGTCAGAGGGAGAAGCAGACTCCCTGCTGAGCAGGGAGGCCGATGCGGGACTCGATCCCAGGACTCCAGGATCATGACCTGAGCTGAAGACAGTCGCTTAAACTACTGAGCCACCCAGGAGCCTGAACCAACAAATTTTAAATATTTATGTACAAATATAAAAAAATATGTACAGGATCTATATGAGGAAAACTGCAAAACCTTGATGAAAGAAATCAAAGAAGACTAAATAAAGAGAGAGGTATTCCATGTTCATAGATAGGAAGCCTTGACATTTTTAAGATGTATGTTCTTCCCAACTTGATCTATAGATTCAACACAATCCCAGTCAAAATTCCAGTAAATTATTTTGTGGATGTCAATAAATCGAATTTAAAGTTTATATGAAGAGGCAAAAAAATTAGAATAGCCAACACAATACTAAAGAAGAAGAACAAAGTGAGAGGACTGAAACAACCCAACTTCCAGACTCATTACAAAGCTACACTAATCAAGACAGTTTGGTATTGCCAGAAGAATATACAAATAGATCAATAGGACAAAATAGCCCAGAAATAAACCCACACAAATACAGTCAACTGATCTCTGACAAAAGAACAAAGGCAACTCTGTAGAGACAGGATAGTCTTTTAAATAAATGATGCACATCACATGCAAAAATTGAATGTGGATCCAGACCTTTCACAAAAGTAATTCAAAATGGGTCATGGACCTAAATGTAAAATACAGTACTTCTGAAAGATACCATAGGAGAAAATTCAGGTATGCTTGAGTTTGGTAATGACTTTTTTTCTGACACAACACTGAAAAAACATGACCCATGGGAAAAGAAAAAACTGATCTCAGATTTCATTAGAATTTAAAACTTCTGCTCTGTGAAAGACCCCATTAGGAGAATGAAAAGACAATCCACAGACTTGGAGAAAATCTTTGCCAAACACAGGTTTTATGAAACTTGTATCTAAAGAACTCTTTAAACTCAATAAGAAAACAAACAGCCCAGTTAAAAATGGACAAAAGATCCGAACAAACACTTCACCAAAGATGTACAGATGACAAATATGTATATGAAAAGATGCTCCACATCACGTGTCATTAGGGAACTATGAGTTGGAACAACAATGAAATACCACTACACACTGATTAGAATGGTAAAATCCAAAACACCAGCAACACCAAATACTGGTGAGGATGTGAAACAACAGGAAATCTCATTTATTGCTGCTTTAGAAGACAGTTTGGCAGTTTCTTATACAGCTAAACATAATCTTACCATACAGCCCATCAGTTGTGTTCCTTGTTATATACACAGATGAGTTGAAAACTTGTGTCCACATAGAAACCTGCACATAAATGTTTATAGAAGCTTCATAATTTCTAAAACCTAGCATAATGAAGATGTCCATCAGTAGGGGAATGGATAAACAAACTGTGATATATCCAGACAATGAAATATTATTCAGCAGTAAAAAGAAATGAGCTATCAAGCCAAGAAAAGACGGAGAAACCTTAAATGCATATTGCTAAGTGAAAGAAGTCAGTCTGAAACGTCTACATAGTATATGATCTCAACTATATAACATGTTGGAAAAGGCAAGACTAAAAAGATCATTGATTGCATGTGTTCACGAAAAGGGAGGGAGGGATGGAAAGGGGACCACAGGAGATTTCTAGGGCAATGGAACTATTCTGTATGATATGATAGTGGTGGACACATGGCATTATGCATTTGTCAAAAACCCGTAGAACTATACAACATTAAAAAAAGAATCCTATATATTAAATGAACCCCATAAAAACTATGGACTTTAGTTAATACATTAAAATTTTTCAAAATGTTGGTAACTAATGTGTTTTCCTAAATTTGATACAAAGCAACATTGAATGAGCCAAACAAACATA
Organism: Halichoerus grypus; assembly: GCF_964656455.1. Taxonomy (NCBI): domain Eukaryota; kingdom Metazoa; phylum Chordata; class Mammalia; order Carnivora; family Phocidae; genus Halichoerus; species Halichoerus grypus. The sequence continues at coordinate 122,289,403 of NC_135719.1, forward strand.
TCTGAGTCTGTTACTCTTTGAGATACTGGGCTTTCCCCTGCCGAGTCACCAAAATTATCAAGTGAGTAGCAAACAACAAAGCTGTGTTGAAATGTGGTAGGTGGTCAGGTAGGTATGCTCATCTTCAAGTGACTTACACACCAGGCAGTGCTTACAAATTCATGTCCTAGGAAGACCATAAATTATGACATGTCATCAACCTCATAGGCCACTCATAAGTGGTCAAAACCATGGATGAGAATAGCCTGCTATGTTAGTACTCCAAATTAAATGTATGTTTGAAGATGTGCCAGTAGCGGGACATGGAAGAGGAACTCTCTATGGGACCAAACTGTGAGTCAGTCAAAAAAAGGAAGATAGATTTGCCTGGCTGAAACAAACAAACAAACAAACAAAACTTTCAAAGTTTTAAAATAGATTGAAGGGCAATTTTTGAGATGGCCATCACTCTATCTCCAGGTAAGGTCCAGATCAGTTCACTGCAAATAAACTGAAATCATCTCACTTTCTATGCCCAGTAGATGCCTTGTGCATGGATCTGCACGGGACTGTGCTCTAGACATTGAGAGAGACAAGATGGTCAATGACATTTGCAGTTGAGTAAGAGAAGACAAGTACACAAATAACTAGATTTGATAAAAGTCACAGAAGAGAATTCTCTACAAAGAGGGAGAATAGGGAGGAAATAAATGGAAGCCTTTGGAAGAGGGGCATTTTGGAAGGGCCTTGAAGGATTGGTAGAATTTGTATAGAAGGAGATCAGACCAGGTGACAGTCCAGGTCAAGAGAGCATTGTGAGCAATGATCCAGATCAACAAGGACAAATGTTAAGTGATGCAATTTGGCTGGAGTGGGGCATAAACAGAGTGATAATGGGAAGGGTGGCTGAAGGGCAAGATTTGAACATTATGTGGAGAATTCTGAATGTCAGGATAAAGCATTTGCACTTAATTCAGGAGGCATTTATCAAGCATTAAGCATTAGACAGAACTCTAAAATTGTCCTTTTCTCTGTCCTTGGGCCTGATGCTGATGGAAAATTTGCTTTCTTCCCATATATATCTACCTTCCTTCTCTTGTTCTCCCCTTATGCCATCCTTCTTCTCTCCTTTCTCACTCTATTCCTGCTGAATTTCAGATCTTCCTGCCTACTCCTCTCCCCTTAGCAGGGAACAATGTCTGGCCTAAACTAATTCCATTCCATTAAAAATCCTATTTTTAAGGATTTTTTTCCCTGGGCTCTTTCTAACAGCCTGACCTAACATAAGCCACTAAATAAATAAATAGCTCTCTGATGTCTGGCTTTTTTTTTTTTTTTTTACTATTTCTCAAGTCACCAGGTTAACAGCTCCATCAAGAGATGAAAGAGCTTTTGCTATGTGGTTATGAGATGACAGATAATGTTGGTAGGCCCCAAAGTAGAGGGGTTCCCATAATTTGCTGGAGGGTGATAGTTAATGCAAATCTAAAATAAAACACAGCCAGGCAGCCTCAGGTGCAGCCCTCACCAAAAGCAAACAATCTTTTAGTAGGCATGTCATTATCCCCATTTTATTCATTCTGCAAGCATTTATTGAGCATCTACTCTGTAGCAATTACTATGTAGATTTAAGGGATAGAATTATAAAAGACAGTGTTTCTATGTAGCTCACATCCTGAAGGGAAAAAAAGAAAACATAACTAGTATAATAAATAATATAGAACTGTGCTTTCCAAAATTAATGTGTATACCAAATCACCCAGGGATCTTGTTAAAAGTACATTTTCATTCAGTAGGTCTGGGGTTGGGCTAGTCTGCATTTCTAACCTGAGGCACCCCAGTGATGCCTATTCTATTGGTCCTGGACCACATTTGGAGAAGCAAAAATCTAGAGAAGTTCCCAGGGACTTTGGAGCATAGCCACCAATGAGTTTTCTTTTTAATGTGAACTTTCCCAAATAAAAAAGATTATTTCAGAAAAAAGAAAATGAATCATTGAACATTATCTCAAAGACTAATGATGTACTATACCTTGGCTAATTGAATTAAAGAAAGAAAGAAAGGAAAGAAGAAAGAAAGAAGAAAGAAAGAAAGAAAGAAAGAAAGAAAGAAAAAAGGAAACCACAAAGAAGGCTTGGGAAAACAGAAACAATGGTAAACCTTAAAAAATGATAAAAATCAGTAGGCAATTAGTGACTGTGAAAATAATGAACAATTTTTATGACTTTAAAAAAGTTTAAAACAAAATCTAAGCAACAATAAGAAGATGGAGGGGATATATGCAAAGAATAAAGTAAGTTATGGTTCTGACTGAATTTGGAAGGATACAAATACTGACAAGTATTTGACTTGTTGGAAAAATTATACTTAAATAGGGAGGTTAAAAAGAGTTAAAAATGTACTACTTGTTAGAACAACTCAACACCATCTAAAGGAAGACTTCATAATCAGATTTCTCACACATATCATCCACAATATCTAGCATACAACAAAACTTATGATACATATGAAGAAACAGGAAAATGTCACCCATAGTCAAGAGAAAAGGCAAATAACAAATATCATCAATGAACCAGATGTTGCAATTAGTAGACAAGACTTTAAAGCAGCTATTATAAATATGTTCAAGGGCTTGAAGGATAATATAAAGAATGAACAATGGGGAGTCGCAGCAGAAAAATGAAATCATAAAAATGAACTGAATGGAAATTAAATAAGTACAATATCTGATCTTAAGAAAATTTACTGACAGGACTTACCAACAAATGAGTTTGCAAAAGAAAAGATCAGGAAATTTGAAAACTCATAAACAGTAATTATCCAATCTGAGAAAAAGAAATTGTTAAAAAATACCACAATCTCACACTGGGGAGGGTATGTGTTCTGGTAAGCGCTGTGAATTGTGCAAGACTGTTGAATCTCAGATCTGTACCTCTGAAACAAATAATGCAATATATGTTAAGAAAGAAAAAAAGAAGAAGAAGAATGTAGCAGGAGGGGAAGAATGAAGGGGGGGAAATCGGAGCGGGAGAAGAACCATGAGAGACGATGGACTCTGAAAAACAAACTGAGGGTTCTAGAGGGGAGGGGGGTGGGAGGATGGGTTAGCCTGGTGATGGGTATTGAGGAGGGCACGTTCTGCATGGAGCACTGGGTGTTATGCACAAACAATGAATCATGGAACACTATATCTAAAACTAATGATGTAATGTATGGGGATTAACATAACAATAAAAAAATTAAAAAAAAATACCACAATCTCGATAGCATGTAGAATAATATTAAACAGTTTATCATAAATGTAATTGGGTCCCAGAAGGAAAGGAGAAAGAAAATGCTGGGGGGGTGGGGAAGAGAGCATATCTGAAGAAATCATGGCCAAAAAACCCCAAGTCAGATGAAAAATGTAAAGTTTAAAATCCAAGAAGCTCAGCAAATCCTAAGCAGGATAACAACAAAGGAAACCACATATAGCATTAAGTCAATCTAATGAAAACCAAAGATTAAAAAAAAATTGTGAAAGCAGATGTAGAAAAAAAGGCACATTATATACAAAGAAACAATGATACTAATGGTGTCAGTCTTCTCATTTTTTTTTAAATAATGAAAGCAAGAAACAATGGAGTAACTTTTCAAGCACTGAAAGCAAAAAATTGTCAACCCCAAATTTTAGATCTAGCAAAATATTCAAAAATTGAGGTACGTTCAAAAGACATTTAGATTTTTTTAATGAGAAAATTGTCAACAGTAGACATGCACTATAAGAAAAATATTTTTATTTTTTTAAAGATTTTATTTATTTATTTGACAGAGAGAGACACAGCGAGAGAGGGAACACAAGCAGGGGGAGTGGGAGAGGGAGAAGCAGGCTCTGCACTGAGCAGGGAGCCCGATGCGGGGCTCGATCCCAGGACCCCGGGATCATGACCTGAGCCAAAGGCAGATGCTTAACCCACTGAGCCACCCAGGCACCCCCAAAAATATTTCTTTAGATTGGAAGAAAATAACACAAGCTGGAAACTCAAATCTACAGGAAAGAATCAACACCAGAAATAATCAATACATGGTACATATAAAACACCAATGTCAGTTCAAGTCCTCTAAGAGACAGATGCCAAGATGGAATTAGACATACATAAGATGTATTGGGGGAAATGCCTGTGAAGGGTAAGGGGAAGTGAAGGGAGGAGTTGGGAGCGCTTCAGACAACAATGTAGGTCTGACACCTGGGCAAGAGGAGGGGGAAGGATGGAAGCGGTGTGGGAGAAGTCTTTTTTTTTTTTAAGATTTTATTTATTTTATTTGAGAGAGAGAGAAAGCATGCGCGAATGCGAGCAGGGGGAGAGGGAGAGAGAATCCCAAGCAGATTCAGCGCTGAGCGCAGAACCAGATGCAGGGCTCAATCTCACAACCCTGAGATCATGACCTGAGCCAAAACAAGGAGTCCTCGGCTTAACTGACTGAGCCACCCAGGCAACCCGAGAAGTCTCTACTAATGGGCAGCTCTGAGAAAATCTTGACCAGGCCAATTAGAATCTCCAGAGCAAAGAATGCCCAAAAGAGGAGTCCCGGGTCAGGCAAGAATGGCCTGGATCTAGTACCTCTGCTGTGCTCAATCACTGGCTGGAAGCAGTCTGGGGCTAGTGGTCTCAGCGTGAGTCCTGCAACAGACCTTCACGTGCAGCCCCTGGAAGCTGTCCATCAACTACTCTCCTCCCAGCAGGTTTCTTGAAGGGAGCTCCAAGCAGCACGCCTTTATGAATGCCAATAGACTACGTGTTCATTTTTTCTTCTCTTTTTAAAAAGTCATATGACTCTTTAAAGTAGGAATGAAAACACTATAATGTGGGGTTTATCATGTAAGTAGATGAAATGTAAATGACAACAAGAACATAAAGGATGAAGAGGTAAATGGAACTAGACTGTCGCAGCGTTATCCTATTTTACATGAAGTAGTACAATATTAACTCCAAATAGGTTGTGGTGAGTTGAAGATGTGTATTTGTAGTAAAGCAACCACAAAAAATAGTACAAAGAAGTATAGCTACAAAGCCAATAAAGGAGTTAAACTGAAACAGTTAAAAAAAAAAAAAAAAGATTAACCCAAAGACAAGAAAAGAAGACCTGAGGAATGAAAAATAGAGAGACAAGGGGTGGCTTGGTTGCAGCTCAGGTCATGATCTCAGGGTCCTGAGATTGAGCCCCATGTGGGGCTCTGTGCTCAGCGCGGAGTCTACTTGTCCCTCTCCCTCCCCCTCTGCCCACCCCCACATGGGCTCTCTCTATATATAAAATAAATAAATAAAATCTTAAAAAAAATAGATGGATAAGTAAAAAACAACAATTGACACACCTAAATCTAATCATATTTATAATTACTCTATTAACTCTATATAATTATTCTGAATAACTCTATTCAGAGTTAATGGACTAAACATTTCAACTAAAAGACAGAGATGGTCAGACTGAATAAGAAAAATGAAGACCCACCTATATTCTGTCTACAAGAGACATACCTTGAATGTAAAGACGCAGATAGATTGAAAGTAACAAGATGGATAAAGATATATCTTGCAGACGGTAAGCATAAGAAAATTGGAGTGGCTAAATACTATCAGACAAATAGATTTCAAGACAAGGAGTACTACCAGAAATAAAAAGGTACATGTCATAATAATAATAAGTTTCCATTCATAAGGAAGGCATAACAATCGTAAATAATTCTCAGAAAGTTAAACATACACTTACCTACAGGCCAGCAATCCCATTCATAGGTCATTAACCATGAGAATGAAAACATATGTCCACAAAAAGACTTGTACAAGAATGTATATAGTATGGGGCACCTGGGTGGCTCAGACGGTTAAGCGTCTGCCTTCGGCTCAGGTCATGATCCCAGGGTCCTGGGATGGAGTCCCGCATCGGGCTCCCTGCTCAGTGGGGAACCTGCTTCTCCCTCTGCTTCTGCCTGCCGCTCCCCCTGCTTGTACTCTCTCTCTAATAAAAATTAAAAAATCTTAAAAAAAATGTATATAGTAATTTTATGCAGAATAGCTTAAATTTGGAAAAAAATGTTCATCAACTGGAGAATAAAAATTTTTGTACATTGATACAGTGGAATACTACTCAGCAAAAAATGGAAAATAAAAAACTGCTGATATACACAACAACACAGATAAATTTCACATTATGCTAAGCAAAGAAGCCAGAGACTAGGGAGCACATACTGTGTGAATACTTCTCTAAGGAGTTTTAGAACAGGTAAGACTTACCTATGCTGAAAAAATAAGTGAACCTCCTAGAGTGGTGGAAATATTCATTATCTTGGTAGAAATTCAAGTTACAAGGAAGTATCTATTTGTTAAAACTCATAAATTGTATATCAAGGGCAAAAAAAGAAATTGTAAACAAATACAATTATAAAGATGTATAAAACATGATGTCTGTCCTCAAAACAAGAGTTTCTTTGAGAAACTAATAGAAAAACAAAAGAGCACATGGTGACTTCACAAGGAACAAAATCTACCAAGCCCTGCAGAACCTCTGTGTTTCATCCTGCTTGGAGTTAGCAACCAATGATTTAGAGGCATTGAATGGTAGCATCTCAATATACATGTGTGCATTTTTATTTGATTTTTGTGTACAGTGTAAGATCAGGGTCTAATTTCTTTCTTTTATATATAGATGTCCAGTTTTCCCAGCACTGTTTGTTGAAGAAACTATCCTTTCCTTAGCATGTATTCTTGGCATCCTTGTCAAAGGTCAGCTGACCATACATGTGTGGATTTATTCCTCGGTTTCTCTTCTGTCCCATTGGTTTACATGTTTGCCTTTATGCCAGTATCCTACTGTTCTGACCAGTATAGCTTTGTAAACTGTTTTGAAATCAGGGAACGTGATGCTTCTAGTTCTGTTCTTCTTTCTCAAGCTTGATTTGGCAATGCAGAGTCCTTCGTGGTTCCATATGGATTTTAGAACTATCTTTTCTATTTCTGTAAAAAAAATGTCATTGGAATTTTGATAGGGATTTCACTGAGTCTGAGATTGCTTTGGATAGTATGGACATTTTAACAATATTAAGTATTTCACTTCATAAGTGTGAGATGTCTTCCCATTTGTTTGTGCCTTCTTACATTTCTTCCAGCAATGTTTTCTCATTTTCTGTGTACAAGTCTTTCACCCCTTAGTTAAGTTTACTGCTAAGTATTTGATTCTTTCGGGTGCTGTTGTAAATGAGATTGTTTTCCTAATTTCCTTCTCAGTTCACTGTTAGTGTAAAATCCAAGTAAACATCACTTGTAAGAAACATGCCTAAATAAACAACCTCCCCCTACCAAAATTTTTTGAAATAACTAAGTGAAAAAAGATTACCGTGCAAATACTAATCAAAAGAAAGCCCATATACCTACAGTAATAGCAGACAAAATAGAATTTAAGGAAAAAGTGGTTAATAAGCTGTAAGGGCAATACTACATAGCGAAAGAAAAGTCTACCAATAGTAATAGTAATTAAGGGTAAAGTGTCATGATATCTGAACTTAAATTCAAATGGTTCACCAAAAAGAAAAAAAAAAAAAAAGTAAACAGAGTGGCCCCTGGCTGGCTCAGTCAGAGTGTGTGACTATTGAGCTCAGGGTTGTGAGTTTGAGCCCCATATTGGGTGTAGCAATTACTTAAAAAAAAAAAAAATTAATGAAGAAAAATGGCAAATGTTAAAAACGTATAAATCTAAGTAAGTGGAATAGAGGTGTTCATTTTACTATTGTCTTCATTTCATAACTATTTCTGTTTTTCTATAGTTTTGAAATTTTTCCAAAATAAAATGAAGTTTTATAAAGTAAAAAGTTGGGAGAAATTTACTTGAAAAATTCATGAGCTAAAGAGAAAATCAGAAGAAACTGTAAGATATTTAAAGTAAAAAGCAAAAGCATTACATATTAAAACCTGTGGAAAACAACTAAGGCAGTATATAAAGGGAAATTCATAGCCTTAAATAAATTTATTAAAACAAGAAAGATTTAAAATAAATCCTTATGCTCAAATAGCTAAAAAACTGAATAACAGAGTAATCCCAAAGAAAGTAAAATGAAGCAAATAATTAAGATGTAAGCAAATGTTGTTGGGGTAGAAAACAAACAATAGAGAGATTCAACAAACCAAGGACTTGTACTTTGAAAAATTAAGGAATACAATACCTAGAAAGTCTGAAAGAAAACCAAAATGTTCAAATAAACAATATTAACAAAAAAGACATAATAACAAGCATAGTAGATACATTAACAATCATAGTACATATATTAATAATCATAGTAGATATATTAAGAATAATACAATAAGTGTTATTAAGTTTAAAAACTTAGAATGAAATATGTATTTTTTTCTAGAAAAATATGAATTACTGAAATTAAGAAGCAATTACCAAAATTAACCTAAGAAAAAGTAGAAAATCTGTATAAACCAACCCATTAGAGAAACTGAATCAATAATATAAAGTATAAGTATACCTAACACTCTAAAAGCACCAAATGTGTAACACGCAAGTTTTAGGAGACTTTCAAGAACAGATAATTCCTATATTTAAAAATTTTTTTCAGGGAGGAGAAAAAGAAAACTTCATGTTCATGATAATGTCCACAGATAATGTGGATACTCTAAAGAGCCCAGCCTAAGCCCTAAGGGAAAACAGGGATATTTTCCTATAAAAGACCATACCTGAGCTGAGTCTTAAAGGATATGTAGGAGTTAGCCAGACAAATAAGGACTAGAGAATTAAAATCCTTCATTCCAGCTAAAGATTATCATTTTATTTTATTTTTTAAAAGATTTTATTTGTTTATTTGACAGAGAGAGTGAGAGAGAGCATGGGCAGGGGAGAGGAGCAAGAAGAGAGGGAGAAGCAGGTTCCCCACTGAGCAGGGAGCCCAATGTTAAGACTAGATCCCAGGACCTCCGATCATGACCCCAGCCAAAGACAGATGCTTAACTGACTGAGCCACCCAGGTGCCCCCCCCTTTATTAAGATTTTATTTATTTATATGACAGAGAAGCGAGGGGAGGAGGAGAAGCAGGCTCCCCGCTGAGCAGGGAGCCCAAAGGATTAGCATTTTAGAGAGGAAATGACCAGAGACAGGTCTCAAGAGATGAGCAGAGTGGCCTTGGATACCATGCTTGGAAATTTAAACCTATATTTTGAAAATGAAGGAGCACAATTGAAGAATTTTTTTAAGTGGGAGAAGGTAATATGCTCAGATTCACAACTTAGAAAGATTATTCTGACAGCAATGTGGAAAATGGGTGGGAATGGGCAAATCTGAAGCCCTCCAGTCCCATGTAAGTAAAAGCTGGCCTTTTGTGAAGGTCGCCTGCCCCACATCCCTTGGTTAATAAGTGCTTGGATGGGGCCTGAAACCTCCTTTTAATGATTTCTCCACAGTTTAGACAAAAAGAGCAGACAACGTGCCAAGGAAGGATAAAACTTGCTAATAAGTGGTTTTAAGTGTGACTATTTTAAAGCCCAAATCTGAGGTACTTCAAGTCTGACTAGGTCTTCTGAAACCCGAGTGTACCGCAATTTCTGTCAGTTCAACCATAGCATCTCATAGTTGGAGGGAAGCCCAGAGGCCCCTCTCTCACCCATTACGGGAATCTCTTCCAGAACACACCCAACAGATGGCCTGTGGGCCCCCGTGTGAACACTCTTCACCTTCAAAGGGAGCTCCCGGGCCTCCTCTTCCTCTGCTGGTCAGATCTAAACATAGAAAATTCTCTCTCATGTGGAGCCAAGTTCTTCTTCCCTGTAACTTCAGCCATCCATTAGCAATGTCTTCTCTCTGAGTTGTCTTTTCTCAAGGAAAAACCATTAACCTTAGAGAGAGTAAGCATTAGGACATGCCATCACAGGGCCATCATAAAAGTTATAATGTTTAAAATATATCAGTGGTTGCCCAACAACGTGAACATCCTTAATGCCACTGAACGTAAATAGTTCAGATGAGAGGTTTCATGTGGTGTGTGCCTTACCACAATTTAAAACTTACAAAGTAATGTCAAGATGATGCCAGCAATACACTGTCCAGTCAAAATAACATGGCATGAGGCTTTGAACTTTAAACATTGGTGGCTCTTCAAAATGACAATGGATTTTTGCTTTGCCTCTTTCTAACTTGTTCTTGCTTTCATCTTGGAATATTGTCAGAGTTGACTCTCATCCTTCTGTCTTTTAGCCAGGGTCTCAGTTTATCTTTGAGAACCAGGTTTTTCTCTCTTTGCTTCCCTGTAAATCCTGAAGGTTCATTTGATCACATAAAATTGCTTTAAAAAATTCTAAATTAGGATCATTAGTTCAGTTATTTAAGGGCAAAATGATTATAATACTTTGAACCCTCAGGAGTCCCACATTGCTCTAAGGCAGTCCTAGAGGAGGAAAGATCTTTAAATAGTGCGTTTCAAAATGCTAAGGTCTGACCCCTTGCAGGAAGAGCTTCATTTTTTTTTTTTTTTTTTTTTTTTTTTTAATATATTTTATTTTATTTATTAGAGAGAATGAGAGAGAGAGAGAGAGAGCATGAGAGGGGGGAGGGTCAGAGGGAGAAGCAGACTCCCCACAGAGCAGGGAGCCTGATATGGGACTCGATCCTGGGACTCCAGGATCATGACCTGAGCTGAAGGCAGTCGCTTAACCGACTGAGCCACCCAGGTGCCCCTGAAGAGCTTCATTTTTAAAAGAGGAATCTGAGAGAACAGTCCTGACCCAAAAGCAATCAGTGGTAACAGTGAAGTTTTTAACTGGCTCATCTTGCTAATCCACTAACCAGTTATCTGGCCATGAGACTAACTTCAATTATGGGATTTAAAAATTTTTGATCTTCATGAGATGTTTACTTACTATAAAATGTTCTTGCCATCTCAGTTCATGGTATGGTATGAACTTCTTTCCGTAATCCCCCCAACAGCCTCAATTTTCTTCTGTCCTGTTCTTATCTTCTTGTTTACTTTCTTATTTTCTTACCTTTTCCTGTTTATTCTTCCCATCTCCACTCAATTGCTTTCCTTAATATCACCTCGGTAAAGTAGCAGTTGTAAGGTTAAAATGGGTGGAAATGTTCATTATTGAGTTTGGTAAAATTTGTAAAAATATAAACCTTTTTAACATCTAGAAAAAAAAGACATTTTACTAAATATCTTTAGATATAGTAATTGCACTTTTAACAAACCATCCTAAAAATTTTTATATATGCAAGCAAATATGTATGCATAAAAGGGTTCATGCTAGATATATTTGGAATAGCTAAAATTAAAAAAGCTGACTAACATGGGTAAAGTATAGGTTAAACACTCTGGCACATTTGTGCAGGGGAATACTGTGTATCTTTTTTAAAAAATTGGGTAGCTAACTTAGGATTTCAGATTTTATTAGTCAAGTTTCTGCCACCAATCATGCTAAGTCAGCAAAAAATGAAAATAAAATCTTAAATCTATTCATTGAAAAAAATAATAATAAAATAAAATAAAATAAAATGTTCTTGCCAAAGAGTGATCCTTAGTTTTTCTGTGGGGACAAAAATCTGTCATGACCTCTGCTCATTAAATAGGCCAATCCCGGACAGGCTGCTGCTGCCCCCCGCAGCTAGGACCTTGACTCCTGGGGTCAGTCTATGCCCCACCACCCTCAGCCTCGTTTGTTCTGTGGCAGCTGTGTTAGCCACAGCCTCGGGAATGCTTGTTGGTGGTCATTTATAGCTACAGATAATCTGAGTGAGGTGGGATCAGCTAGAAGACATCTAACATAGCAATTGACCCCAATTGAGCAGTGTTTTAAAATTTAAGACTTCAAATTATATGCAGCAATGCATTAGTCTCTTCGATGTTAAAAGTCTTCTGCAAAAAATACTGATTTTTTAATTTGATATAATAATTTGATGACTTATCCCCTTTTCAGCTTTTTCCCCCCCTTTTAAAAATTAATGCATGCACCTCAGGGAGATGAATGTGATTTTCCCATAAAAATTTATATTTTCCTAATTTTTATAATATTCTTAGTAAATCTTGATTTTTCCCAAAACCATATTCTTAAAATACATCATACCTAGATCACTTCCCTGTGAGATCTTTGCAAGTGGTGTGTTTTTTAAAAAATTGTTTGGAAACAAATTTTGACTTCTGATATTGACAGAGCAGCTTGTTTGGACTAACCCTCTCATAAATGATAATTATAAATAATTATAAAACTGTTTAAAATGATGTTTAAGATAAGAAAATGGCATACATGAGAGTCCTTCAAAAGTCAGAAAAGTGGAGAGAAGTCTGGCCTTAAAAGCAGAAAGTGCACCTTGTGAGATTTGCAAGTTTGTCGGAGCACACTCACCAACCCACATCTTGCGTTGAGGGGGGAAGGTCAGGCTGGCAGACCCGCCAGAATGTGGGGAGGGGGATCTAGAAGAGAATGAACTACAGAAGGTGTAGTCAACTTTTGACTGACCAGAAAGGAAAGGAAGGAAGGGAGAGAGGGAGGGAGGGAGGGAGGAAGGAAGGAAGGAAGGAAGGAAGAAAGCAAGCAAGCAAGCGAGCGCCTGAGTGGCTCAGTTGGTTAAGTGACTGCCTTTGACTCAGGTCATGATTCCGGGGTCCTGGGATCGAGTTCCGCATCAGGCTCCCCCTGCTCTGTGGGGAGTCTGCATCTCCCTCTGCCTGCCACTCCCCCTTCTTGTGCTCTCTCTCTCTGTGTCAAATAAATAAAATCTTAAAAAAAAAAAAAAAAGAAGGGAGGGAGGAAGAAGGGGAAGAGAAAAGAAAAAGATTTTTAAAAAACTAAAAAGAAAAGAAGGAAAGAAAAACAGAAAAGCTGGAAGCTGAAAGAACAGAGCAGAGAGTCCAAGTGCTATTGAATGCAGAAAAGCAGAGTTTGTAATGTGAGTCAAGCCAAGCTAATAAAATAACTCTTCTAAGGAACATAACAGAATCTAGCGTCTTGACATTGTACCTTACACTATAACCAGAATACAATTAAAAATCACTAGATGTGCAAAGTAACAGAAAAATATGGCCCATACTCAGGGTTAAAAAATGGAACCCTGAGATTATCTAGATGTTGCAATAAATAGATAGGACTTTTAAGGCAACCGTTACAAATATGTTCAAGGACTTAGGGAAAAAATGGCTCATAACAAATAAACATAATGGGGGAAATCAAGCAGAGACATAGAAACTATAAAAACAGAACCAAAAGAAAATTTTAGAGCTGAAAAGTACAATAACTAAAATGAAAAATTTATCAGATGCCTTTTTTTTTGTTTTTGCCTTGCATCCGATTTTCACTTTTGAGTATTTATCACAGTAAATAAAATTCAAATCAGCCAACTGAACCATCTTTCATTTCTGGTTTTATCTAAGTGTAAGTACATACATTTATATTTTGCATTATATAATTCGGGAGATGGTGGAACTTGTACTAGTCATATGTAAACTTTGAATTTTCTACTTACATGTAGAACTCTGAACCATATGTCTCCAGAACTTCCAAAAATACATTTTAAATTTTTTGTTACCTTAATAATTTCCTAACCTTCTGACTGTCTCCTTCTGAAAATCTTGTGTATTAATTGTTCATTTCACCTGAGCTTAGGATAACAGAAAGGCCATAGTATAAAGAGAGAAATGTATTTGTGGTTGGGATATAGCCTGTATTTATTTTTAGAGCATTTGAGGCAGTGGAAGATTTTTTTTTTACCTTTAGATCTGGAGACATCAGGATCACAGAGGGCTCTCTCTTTCCTTTTGACTCCCTTCACACATTTCTCTCACCCCCACTCCCTGCCTCATGGCAACCACCAATCTGTTCTCTGTATCTATGAGCTTGTTTCTTGTTGTTTTTGTTTGTTTGTTAGATTCCACATATAAGAGAGAGCACACAGTATTTGTCTGTCTCTGCCTGACTTCACTTAGTATGATGCCCTCGAGGTCCATCTGTGTTGTAAATGGCAAGATTACATAATTTTTTATGGCTGAGTAATATTCCATTGTATAAATATACCACATCTTCTTTATCCATTTATCTATCAGTGGACACTTCGGTTGTTTCCATATCTTGGTTATTTTTTTTTTTTAAGATTTTATTTATTTATTTGAGACAGAGAGAATGAGAGAGAGAGGGAGAGCACATGAAAGGGGGGAGGGTCAGAGGGAGAAGCAGGCTCCCTGCTGAGCAGGGAGCCCGATGCGGGACTCGATCCAGGGACTCCAGGATCATGACCTGAGCCGAAGGCAGTCGCTTAACCAGCTGAGCCACCCAGGCACCCTCCATATCTTGAATAATGCTGCAGTAAATGTGGGGATGCATATATCTTTTCAAGTTAGTGTTTTTGTTTTCTTACGATAAATACCCAAAAGTGAAATTGCTGGATTATTCAATAGTTCTATTAATTTTTTGAAGGACCTCCATAGTGTTTTCCATAGTAGCTGCACCAGTTTTTATTCCCACAACAGCACACAGGGGTCCCTTTTCTCCATATCCTTGCCAACACTTACTTATCTCTTATCTTTTTGGTAACAGCCATTTAAGCAGGTGTGAGATCATACCTCATCGTGGTTTTTATTTGCATTTCACTGATGACTAATGATGTTGAGCATCTTTTCATGTATCTCTTGGCCATTTGTATGTCTTCTTTGGAAAAATGTCTATTCAGGTCCATTGCCTATTTTTAAATCAGATTGTTTGGTCTTTTTTGCTGTTGAATTGTAGAAGTTCTTTATATATTTTGGATATTAGCTCCTTATCAGATATATAATTTGCAAATATTTTCTCGCATTCAATAGGTTGCCTTTTCATTTTGTTGATGGTTTTCGTTGCTGTGCAGATGTTTTTAGTGTGATGTAGCCCACTTGTTTTTGCTTTTGCTGCTTTTGCTTTTGGTGTTAAATTTAAAAAATTGTCACCAAGACCTATATCAAGGAGCATATTACCTAGGTTTTCAACTAGGAATTTTATGGTTTCAGGTCTTAACATTCAGTTTTTAATACATTTTGAGGTTGTTTTTGTGTGTGGTGTAAGAGTGTGGTTCAGTTTCATTCTTTTGCATGTGGCTGTCCAGTTTTCCCAGCACCATTTATTGAGGAGATTGTCTCTTTTCTATTGTATATTCTTGGTTCCTATGTTGTAAATTAGTTGGCCACATATGTGTGGGTTTATTTCTGAGTTCTCTATTCTGTTCTATTGACCTATGTGTCTGTTTCTATGCCAATACCATCCTGTTTTAATTACTATAGCTTTTGTAATATAGTTTGAAATCAGGGAGCATGATGCCTCCAGCTTTGGTCTTCTTTCTCAAGATTGCTTTGGCCATCTGGGAATTTTTGTGTTCCATACAAATTTTAGGATTATTTGTCATATTTTTTTGAAAAATGTCATTGGAATTCTGATAGGGATTGCATCAAACTTGTAGATTGCTTTGGGTAGTATGGACATTTTAACAGTATTGATTTTTCTAATCCACAAGCACAGGGTATCTTTCCATTTCTTTGTATCTTCTTCAATGTCTTTCATTAATGTCTTATTGTTTTAATATACAGGTCTTTCATTTCCTTAATTAAATTTATTCCAAGGTATTTTATTCTTTTTGAAGCACTTGTAAATGGGATTATTCTCTTTATTTCTCTGATAGTTTGTTATTGGTGTATAGAAACACAACAGATTTTGGGATGCCTTTAAACAGCATTTTGGAGTCAACTGAAGAAACAGTGAACTCCAAGAGAAATCAGTGGAGAGTATTAAATCTGCAGGATATAGATAAAAGTCCCAAACATTTTGAAAAGTAATCAATACATTTATAAAACTCCGTGATTTATATCACAAAGGAAATTGGAAAATATTTTGAATGGGATATTTTTTTTTAAGATTCTATTTATTTATTTTACACAGAGAGAGAGACAGCTAGAGAGGGAACACAAGCAGGGGGAATGGGAGAGGGAGAAGCAGGCTCCTGGCTGAGCAGGTAGCCGGATGCGGGGCTCCATCCCAGGACCCTGGGATCATGGCCTGAGCCGAAGGCAGATGCCCAACGACTAAGCCACCCAGGCGCCCCTTGAATGGGATTATAATGAAAATATGATACCAAAGTTCATGTGATGTAGCTAAGGGAGTGCTCAGAGGGAATTTTACAGCTTTACGTTCACATATTAGAAATGAAGAAAAACTGGGGCGCCTGGGTGGCTCAGTCAGTTAAGCGTCTGCCTTCAACTCAGGTCATGCTCCTAAAGTCCTGGGATGGAGCCCCATGTCAGACTCCCTGCTCAGTGGGGAGCCTGCTTCTTCCTCTCCCTCTCCAACCCCCCCCCCCCCCCCGGCTCGTGCTCTCTCTCTCTGTCTCAAATAAATAAATAGAATCTTAAAAAAAAAAAAAAAAGAAAGAAATGAAAGAAAACTTAAATTATCTATTCATCTCCTGATGAAAGAATACATAAAAAGTGGCAAATCCATACAATGGAATATTATTTGGTGATAAAAAGGAATGAAGTGTTGACACATGCTGTAATGTGGAGGAAACCTGAAGACATTTATGCTAAGTGAAAAAAAAGTCACTTTTATTGTGTGACTCCATTTATAGGAAATGTCCAGAATAGGTAAATCTGTAGAGACAGAAATTAGATTAGTGGTTGTTCAGAGCTGGGAAGAAGGGTTAACAAGGGGTGGGGTGACTGATAAAGGGCACAGGATTTCTTTTGGGGGGTGATGAAAACGTTCTAAAATTTATTTAATGTTGGTTGCACAACTCTGTGAATATTCTTAAAACCACTCAATTGTACACTTTGAATGGGTGAATTATATAGCATGTGAATTATATCTCAATAAAGCCGTCACCAAAAAAATCTAAATTTACAGCATAAGAAGTCAGAAAGTGAGCATATAAAGCCTAAAGTAAGTAAAAATGAAGAAATAATAATGATAAGAGCACAAGTCAGTGAACTTGAAAACAAATGAACAATAGAGAATATAAAGCCAAAAGTTGGTTCTTTGTAATGGTTAGTAAAAGTGGTAAATACCTAGCAAGACTGGTAAAAGAAAAAGAGAAAGAATATAAATAACTAATATGGGAAATGAAAGAGAGGAGTACAAGTCCTACAGACATTGAGGTGTTTTCATGACTACATATATGTAGCAAAACTCATTAAACTATGTGCTTAAATGACTGAATTTGAATATAAACAAGTTCCTGCTCAACAAAGCTGTAAAAGAATCAATCAATGTAACCCACCTAATTAATAAAGTAAAACCACATGGCTATATTAGTCAATGCCAATCTTCCAGACTTTGAGACAGAAGACTCTCGAATTCATTTTTTTCAGACCAATCTCAGCATCTTTCCCGATTGCTAGTTGATAAGCGTGCCCTGAGTCCTGAGTGCATCTTCACAATGTCATAGATGTCATAGTGTGTATCTTTCAAAGGCCATATTATCACCTCTCATCGAGGTACTCCCATGATTTGTAATGATCATTTCAACCCTGCGACTACCCTTTTCCTTACTCCCTTAAAAAAGGCCCAGGTGAAACTGAAGATTGACTTTTGCTGGCCATTTCTGTCTTAGCAGGATTCTAAGAACAGTCAATGACTAATGGCTACTATCGTTTGTTGACCTTGTTACAACAAAATCTATACTATGAGCACAGGTCATCCCCTTCAGTGGTTTCTTTTCTCTCCTGTGGTGATTATGTGCTACAGCAAAATGAAGTTCAGCACCTGGTTGTGTGAGTGGGCACATGTCCAAGGAGGATCAAATGGATATAGACTGGGACCCATGGGAACCTCACTTTGGTCTATGACAGAGAACAAGAAAAGCCTGAGCTTTTCTTTAAAAACGCAACCAGAAGACATAGTTCCCCCTGAAGAAAGGGAAGCAAAGGTGCAGATCAATTTCCTTTACTCTTGTGTTATTTACTCTGCTGAAAACCATAAAAAGGAGGCCTCTTTATGCTTAAAGAGGACTTGGTGTCAGATAAAGATGGGTTCCAGTCTCAGTTTCGCCAATGATTAAGTGTATGGGCTTGGGCCAGCTGTTGAAACTTTCTGAGCCTTAGTTTCTTTATCTCTAGGATGGGAATAATACTACTACCTACCTCATAGGATAGCCAGGAGAATTACATGAAGTTACAATTGTAAAGGGCCTATGACAGCATCTGACCAAGAATAAAAGAACTTGTAATACTATTTATTTCTTCATGTTTACATATGTTTTCTGCTGGGGAAACTGATATGCTGGTATATTGCTGGTGGGAATATAAACTGACACAGCCTTTTGAAAGGCAATTGCTGTTAAATTTTTTAAATCTCATGGGCTTCCAGCTTGTAATTGCACTTGTAGGTGTCTGAATTAGAGAACTATTCATAAGTGCATTTAAACTCTGAAAAAACTTGAATTTGGTGTACTAATAAGTCTTATCAAACATACCTGTAGACAGGGGCGCCTGGGTGGCTCAGTCGGTTAAGCGTCTGACTCTTGATTACAGCTCAGGTCATGATCTCAGGGTGGTGAGATCGAGCCATGCTGGGGATGTGGAGCCTGCCTAAGTTTCTCTCTCTCCCTCTCCCTCTGTCCTCTCCCCTCCTCTCTCTCTCTCTCTAAAAAAACCATACCTGTAGACAGCCTTTTCCTCAGGTACTGCACTGTGTCATTCTGAACTAAGAGAGTGCTGGCTTAATTAAAGAATCATCAATGGGTTTCTCACACTTCCAAGAAAGTCAGTCATGGTTTCCTGCTATTTAAGAAACGGATACTACATATACCCTTCGAATTACACATTGTAGAATTTTTTCAAATCTTAGAAATAATATGGCTTAACCATCTTCTCTTATAGATGAGAATATTTTAGGCCCCCTGAGGTGAGATCACTCCCCCCGTTGACCCACCTGGCTTTGACAGAACCCCAGAGAACTGGTGCTAGGGTCAGTTTGTGTTCTCAAAACCCACCTGTGTCCTAAGAATCCATTCTTACTTATTTTCAGTGCGGCAGGCATACCTAGTTGTCTACCCAACATCCACCCCGCTTCCCCTTCCTAAGAGTTACAAACGCTAACTACCCAGACTCCCTTGCAGCCAGACCTAATTCTCCAGTGAGATGTAAATGGAATAGGCTTTCAGAAAAGCTATTGTTTTCCTGATTAAAAAAGAGAAGGATATCGCTGGCATACAATGTCTTTACCCTTCTCTGTGTTTCCTCCTGAAATGAAGACACACCGCCTGGACTGTCGGCAGGCGTACATTGCAGACGGCAGAGTAGGACTATAGAGGGAGTCTGGCCATCGGTGACACCATGTAACCCTTGCATCAACCTTGGACGGGCCACCTCTTCTTGCTATGCCAGAAAAGTAAGCCCTCTCTTGGTTAAGCTTCTGCAATCCTATTTTCACGCCCCCTTCACTGCCCAAGAAGTAGAGAGGCTGTGGGTATAAAGTCAGCCATCCTTAAATTCACCTTGCTGTCTTTGTTCCTGCCTCAGGGGAGGAAGGCATCATCCTTCTCTTCAAATGTAACTATCCCCATCTCTCTCTGTCTCCTTCCACTCCCTTCTGAAGTCTCCTCTCTCTTCTAGTCCCTCCTCCTTGGTCCAAAGATAATCTTTAACATTTGGCTTCAGTTCGGACTTGCCTACAAAATACCATTCTTTTGCTCCACTTCATGCCCTAAAAACCTTGGGAGGAGAGACTCAAAAGCCTGCCCTCCCTGTGGCTAAGAATGATTTGGGAATACCTGAATCTGACGAACACCGTTGGCCACTCGCTCTATCTAGACTTGTAACTAGTTTGACCTTGTGGCCCACCTTTCCCATCGTGAACTTCGACCTCTCCTGCCTTCCTGACATCAATCTCTCCCGCCTCGCTGACGCTGTCTGCTGCTCAGGCTCCTTCTCTGACCCCTCTCTACCTACCTTCCTTGCCCTTGGATGCTGGTGGCCTCGGGTTTCCTCCCACACTGTCTGGGAAGCCTCTCTCACTCACGTGGTCTCAATTCTTGGCATTTGCTACCTGCCCCCAAAACTTCTTCCATATCCCCTAGTTGTCTGGTTTTTTGTTTCCTGTACTTCAAATTAATGTTTTTAGTCATCTAGATACTCTCCAGCTTCTCCTGGATCTTCAGTCTCAGTATGCCCAAAGCCACAGCCACGGTATTCCCATCCCCCACCAACCCTGCTTCGGCTGCATGTCCCCTTTCAGTAGAGTGTACCATCACGGGCCCAGGAATCCCAACCAGAAGGCTTGAAGGTACGATCAGTTCTGCTATACCAACATCCACGTTCCTACAAATCAGTGTGCTGTACAGAACTGACCAATGAAAACCGTGGGAAAAATGGGCACAACACTCAAAAACTTCCATCAGTGGCATGAAAAAAAAAAAAAAGAGGAACCTAAAATGGTAGCATGGTCTTACCTATGTTGGATGGTCGGGGAGTGCATAAATAACACGGTGAGTGTGGCGCTTGGAGAGCCTGGCAGTTTGCTTGTGGGAGTGGCTGCGCTTTGTGGGTTATTGCAAAGTGGGGGAAGGAAGAATCAGGCACAAAACTGAAGCACCGGATGTGGGTAAGCATGGCTCATAACGCATGTGGTGAACCGAGGCAGCCGGTAGACATTTGAGTGGTGTGTGTGTGTGTGTGTGTGTGTGTGCGTGCGTGTGCACATGCGCATACATGCACACATATGTTTTATGTATTCCTAAATTGGATGCAGTTTTCCGCATTCACCTGGTATTTCTCGAGGAACAAGTATATGCAACACTAATCCTAAAATGTATATCATGCTCCAAATGTTCCCTAATATATCAATAGGATTGGAACACATTTGAATTTTCAAAGCACAGATTGTAGTTGAACCAATTGTATCTTGGAAAACTCTTATTTTGTTACACTCACAGGCACTTGGTGGTGAATTCCCATGAATTTTGCTCCTGTCCACATCTGTTTCTTCTTCTCCATCCCTGCTACTGCCGCGTCAGTCCAGATGCTCGTTACCTCCCTTGTGTGAGATTGCAACAACCATGTCCCACTCTTCCCGCAACACTGCTTCGTCCTACCCCTGCCATCAGGGGCTTGGGAGCTGCCGGGTCTGCAGTCATGTCCCCGAGCAGACGGCAGCCAGTGAGGCTGTGGCTCCTGATTCCTGAGCCACTTTGTTCATTGGTGGTTGTGGGCCAACCCAAGGCTTCTCATAGTGTGTTGTGGGGATGTGTTGTGGGGATGAGAGGAGGGACTCCATATAGACCATCTGTACGGACTTGAACACATAGTAGATGTTCAACAGGTGGTGGTTTTTCTTCCCCTTTCCTATTTCTCAACTCAAAAGTATGATTTAAAAATATTAAAAATACACATAGTGACTCCACACTTTCTGTAGGATTAAGCCAAATCCCTTGAGAAGGGTTTATAAGACCCTCCCCATCTGGATCTGGTAGGGCTTGCAGCCTCCTAGTCTTTCTCTCCAACCCAGGTCCCAAACCACCTCTTTTTTGAAACCTCCCCACTCTTCCCTCCCCTCCCTCACCCAGAAAAGAAAGGTCCCCCATCAGAACTCCCATTATGCAATGTACAAACACCTCTGATCCAGCATCTCCCCAGTCCTGTGGAGTGGACATTGCCACCTACCAAACACCCAGGACCTTCGCCCCTTTACTAATAACTCAGTTCTATCCCCTGAGTTCATCTTATCCAACCCTCTCCCATGAGACTCAGGGATGGTAACCCTATTCACAGAGCCAAGGGTAGATCCTGACTGGTCTGTACCATCGAGTGTATCTCATTCCCTTTGCCAGTGATGAAGTTTGAAATGGGCACACGACCTGATTCTGGGAACTAAGATATAAAGGTATATCTGCTGGAAAATTTGTGATAAAATTTTCCTCTATTCTAAGAAAGAGATACAGGAAGACATAGTTTTCTTTCTTCCTTTGGATGTTGTGATATCTGATGTGATGGCTGGAATTGCTGCCAACCTCTAGCCTGGTTTGGACACCAATATACATAAAGCAGGTCAAATCCAAGAGAATTATAGATGTCACATTTTCAGCGATGTTTAGAACCACAAAGGACTTCTTCAATTTTATATCCCCAGCACCAGGAACCATGTGCCACATACTGGATGCTTAGCAAATATTTGTTGGATGGGTGGGTGGATGGATGGATGGATGGATGGAAGGAAGGAAGGAAGGATGAATGGATGGCTGGATGGATCTCCCAGCATCCTGCTTGTTGTGCTTTCCAGTATCTGCCTCCTTCTCCAATATCTTGTTAATCACGGAATCTTTGTATTACATAAAAGATCAAGAAGAGGCAAAGTGTTTAGACAAGAAGCTCAGAAAATCATAAAACTGAAAAGCAGCCCTGACTGGTATCCTAGGAGTACCTCAAGGCATCAGGAGAAAGAAGCTGAGCTGGTCCTGGGGTCTTTGTTGCAGGGGTGGAGGGGGCATGTTTGTGATGGCCACCCAACTCTCCTTCAGCTTCAGCTTCTCCTTTCACCAGAGCTTACAAAACCCAAGGCTCTATTACTTCAAACACAGGTGTATATCTCACAGGTGTTGGGGAGGGGAGATTTCCCTGAATTAATGATATCTGGGTGTCTGTGATGAACCAGATGTAAGGAGAGAAGAAAATCATGAAATCTTACTTGTATAGAGTAGTTACCCCACGCCAGGCATGCTCTCTGCCTGTATCATTTCGCTTAGTCCTCACCACCACCCAGTGAGTTAGGCACCATGGCTTCCCACACTTAACAGGTAAGGAGATTAGAGCCTAGAGTTTAGGTGACTTGCCCACAGCCACTAGGTGGTGAACCTAACTCCAGAACCTAGAGAAATGGATGCAAAGTTGCCTTCTGACTATTTTCCTCAAATATCAGTTGGTTAGCAGTTCACTTTACTTTGTTTTTAAACCACAATTTATTGAGAAGCTACTAATAGGTCTGACCCTACATGTACCTTGTCTCTTCAAATACCTCATTTATTTTGGGGACCTGGATATTATTATCTACTGAGAAGATGGTGGCCCAGAGACATTTAGAAACCATACCAGAGTCACCCAGCTGGTAGGTGACAGAGCCGCCCCAGTCCACTTAAATCCGGGGTTCTTTCTAATACCCCACAGCTTCTTCCATTTTCAACTCTGGCAAGAGCCTGGAGAACATAGACTATTCATGGGAAGGTACCCAGGCCTTAAATCCAAGTAGCAAGGTCAGCATTTTGTAACAAAATGGGAGAATGATAGGTGACCTGTATTCCCAAATGACTGAAGGACCAATGAGTCGGTCATTGGAGGGCCTGAAACCAGGGCCAAATTTTCCTTGCAGTCAGTAGCGTGCTGCAGACTGGCTCTCTGGAAGGAAAGCTCTCTGGAAGGAAAGTTTGCCCTCATTGTATAACTTGTTCCCCATAGTAAATTCCAAGCTACCAACTGCTGAGCACCTGGCTCGCAGGCATCAGTTGGCTCCAGCACACTCTGCCTACAGAGCACCACTGGCCCCGCACAGAGGCAACACCAGTGTTGGCCATGGCCCTAGAATTCCAGATCTCATGGTTTCTCCCCCTGGCTCCCTCTCTCAGGAATGGCACCTCCATCTATCCAGGTGCCCAAGGGCAAGTCATGGAGAACTACTGGGTGGTCCCCTTCTGCCCACTTCCAAACATTGACCAAGTCTGCTCTCTTCTACCTCCTAAATAGCCTTCAAACCCATCTATTCCATCCTCTCTGCCCCTGCCGGGTCCAAGTCTTTATCATCTCTTGCCCAGACCACCACGTGATGTCCTAACTGATTCTCCTTCATCCACTCCTGCCCTTCTGAGTAAGGGTATCCTTCATACTCTGCCCAGAGTCATTCTGTGACAGTGCAAATCTGACCGCGTTGCTCCTTTAAGGAAAATCCTTCATTGGCTCCCTGTAGCTTTAAGATTATGACCAGTCCTCACCACTCTCTGGACCCAGCCCTGTAGGATGTCCTCTCCCTTCTCCAGTGTTAGCCCACCACTCTGGTCCCTGGCTTACTGTGCTTCAGCCTTACCGGTCTTCTCGCAGTTCCCCCAGTGAGTCCAGCAGTTTCATGCCTGGGGTCTTTATATGTGTAGTCCCCTTCCCCGGAAAGGTCTTCCCCTCCCTTCTTTATCTCCTGTACTCCTACGTACCCCTTAAGTCTCGGCTGAAAATCACTTCCTCCAGGAAGCCTCCCGTTGGATCCTCAGACTAGATCAGACCTTCCTGTTAACAGATTTCCAAATCATCCTGCACTTCTCTTTCTAGTTACCCATGGCCTGTCTTCCCCACTGGGCCATCAGCTTTCTCACTACTTATGGTGGGAAATGCTAGGTTCTGGAGATAGCTTTCTGCACGCAGTAGCCAAAGGAGTCCTTCTAAAAGGCAAGTCAGTTCTTATCACTCCTCCATTCAAAACTTTGCACAGCTTTGCAACTCTCTCAGAATAAACTTCGAAGTCCACGCCAGGGCCTATTATGCGCTACAAAATCTGTTATCTTCTGTTACTCTCACCACTCTCTTACCCTGCTCTAGCCATACTGGCCTCCTTGCTCTTCCTTGACCACAGTCCTGCCTCAGGACCTTTGCATGTGCTATTTCTTCTGCTAGGAAAACCACAAGGTTCACTCTCTCAGTTTCTTCAGATCTCTGCTCACATGTGACCTTATCAGAGAAGCTTTCATTAGCCACCTTATCTAAACCTGATGTGTTTTTCCCAACACTATCAAGCAGTTTGCTAATTCTCAGCGGGCACTGACTGAGTGTCCTACAAATTTAATTAAATTCTGACACTATCTACCTGGGGATAGTGTCAGACCCCACAGGTTAAGGGCTCAGTCCCACAAGACTGCCCCCATTTCAGATGCCAATTCCCAATCCAAGTTGTCACCTGTGCTTCTGACCAAGTGGCTATAAATTGCAGCTTCCCACAACTCCCTTCACAGGTTTGATTAATTTGCTAGAGTGGCCACAGAACCCAGAGAAACATTTGCTTACATTTACATTTATTATAAAGGATGTTAGATGGGCACCTGGGTGGCTCAGTTGGTTAAGCGACTGCCTTCGGCTCAGGTCATGATCCTGGAGTCCCGGGATCGAGTCCCGCATCGGGCTCCCTGCTCAGCGGGGAGTCTGCTTCTCCCTCTGACCCTCCCCCCTCTCATGTGCTCTCTCTCTCCTCTCATCCTCTCTCTCAAATAAATAAATAAAATCTTAAAAAAAAAAATTAAAAAAGGATGTTAGAAAGGATACAGATGAACAACCAGATGAAGGGGTACTTAGGGCAAGGTCGGGGAGCTTCCGTCCCTGTGGAACTGGGGTACGTGGAAACTTCCATCCCTGTGGAGCCCCGGCATGTGAATGCATTCACCAAGCCCTAAACTCATCAAATCTTGTTGTTCAAGAGTTTTTACAGAGTTTAATATGCAGCCCCTCACTTCCCCTTCCCGGAGGTTGGTTGGTGGAACTGAAAATTCCAACCTTCTCATCACTTGGTCTTTCTGGTGAGCAGCCCCCATCCTGAGGTGATCTAGAGGGCCCATTCTAAGTCACTTCTTTTAGCATCAACTCCTGTGTGTGCAGAGTGGTTCCCTATGAATAACAAAAGACACTCATATCACTCAAGAAATTCCAAGGGTTTTAGGAGCTTTGTGCCAGGAATTGGGGACAAAGACTAAGTATATTTCTTAGTATACCACACCAACCAAACCCCCATCTCATCCGTATCTCTCCCCCTTGCCCTACCTTATATTTCTTCATAGCCCTTATCATCACATGACAGAGAATCTGTACTTATTGGTTCATTTATTTATCGTTGTCTCTTCTCTCTAGAAGATGAGCTCCAAGAGAGAAAGGACTTTGTCTATCTTGATCACTGTGGTGTCCCTGCCAGTGAGAACAGCACCTGGCTTAAAAGTGTGTGTGTATATATATATATATATATATATATATATATATATATATATGTATATAAAACAATTTCTTCAATCACTGGGTCCTGGAAAGATTCGTGGAAGAATCTCAGAAAGACCCTGGTACATTGCTGCTTATTTTTAGTAATATTGCCCCCAGGTGATGCATTGACTTGTACTCTCCGGTAATATCCTTCCAGCATTGGTCACTCTTTTTCACTAATCCACCTTTTTTGGTGGAGAAAATAGTCCCCTGGGCCACAGTTCCAGCACTTACCATGTGCAGTTAGAAGCAGCTGTTGAGATGAGGGAAAGGCGGGATCTGAGGAGACACTGTAAAATCCTCCTGTGCTTCGCCACGCTCTGAGGAAATGTAAAGGCATTTCAATACCAAAGGTCAGAGGCACCGTTTATCTTATCCTCTTTCCCTTAGAAGAAATTACTTTTAGTTTAAAGAACATGTTCAGATCATTTCCATCGATAAATAAAAGGAATTTGAAAGTGAATGGATTAACCCATCTTTGCTCAGGAAAAGCCAATAAAAAGTTTCCTTTGTTCTTTCCTGTCCTAAGTAGAGGATAATTCCAGAGGTTGAGGGTAACTCTCTGGGATTCCTGACACTTCCAAGTGATAGATCAGGCTTGTTGGGGGGGGGGGGAGGTCACATCCATTAGAAAGGGAGAAGACGGGGACAGAACCACATCTGACCCCTAACATTTCCACGAGAAATGCCATCTCATCGTTAGGATAGAATTGAACCCACTTCGCGCTGGATGCCTCACGGGCTGTTGCTACTGTACTTTATCCTTGGTACGGCCTGACTCCTGACTCACAGCTTTGGCTGGAGTTCTTTAAATGCTAGGATAAGGAAAAAATTCTGTTTTCTCCTCTACTACCCACACCGAGCACCAGATGGATGGGTGATTTTCCCACATCAAGCAGTTTTCTGACACCAGCTGGGTGTCCCACAATTTAACTTAATTCTGACACTGTCTACCTTGGAGATAGCATCAGATCCCACAGGTTAAGGGTGTCATGTGGGCGCTGGGTAGGACGAGGGGTGAGGCTCCCAGGGTAGACTTGGGGGGACAGAGAGTGTCAGCACAGGCAGGGGCTGGATCCTAGAAGCCATTTGTGTGGTTCTTGTCACCAACTCATGTGTCCCGGAGCAAGTTTCTTATCCGGAACCTTAACTGTCTCTATTTACAAAGTGATGGCGACAACTGCCAACATGCCTGCTCAGTGGGTTGTCGGTGTGGGGATGAATCAGTGGGTGGGAAAGGGCCTCCTTTGGCAGGTGCAGGGCCTGACAAAGAAGCTCGGCGAGGGGGTGAGCGCTCACCCTTTGCCCTGCACTGACACTTTGCTCAGTCCTGACTGGGGGACAATGGCAGTGTCGCCACACAAGGACATCAGGGGCTAAGACAACATGTCAGAGATGAATGATTCACAGACTGCAGCTGGGATATGTGCACTTTGCGGAGACAAGAGGGGAAAAACTGGCAAACTCCACACGTTCTGTCAGATGGCTTCGATACCTGTGGTCTGACCATCTAAAGAATTTGCCTTCGGGGTGCCTGGGTGGCTCAGATGGTTAAGCGTCTGCCTTCGGCTCAGGTCATGATCCCAGGGTCCTGGGATCGAGCCCCACATCTGGCTCCCTGCTCAGTGGGGAGTCTGCTTCTCCCTCTCCCATTCCCCCTGCTTGTGTTCCCTCTGTGTCTCTCTCTGTCAAATAAATAAATAAAATCTTAAAAAAAAAAAAGAATTTGCCTTCAAGGATGGCAGTGAAAACCACAGCCTTCCTCCTTGGACAAGGTCTGGAAAATGTGAATGAAGACAAAAGGGTGGGGGAAGCTTACAGATTCCCAAGGAAAAGGCCATATGTCTCACAAATAAAGCGAAAGCTCTGGGTGTTAATAAATGGAAGGGCTGCTCACAGAGCAGAGAGTGGGG
Source organism: Halichoerus grypus (assembly GCF_964656455.1). Classification (NCBI taxonomy): domain Eukaryota; kingdom Metazoa; phylum Chordata; class Mammalia; order Carnivora; family Phocidae; genus Halichoerus; species Halichoerus grypus. Next base: position 122,317,250 of record NC_135719.1, read on the forward strand.
CTCAGGGCCCATCAAGGCACCAGCCGTGGCCTTGGAGGGCATCATGAACTAGAGCCAAGGGAACTGAGTGACATTGGGCCGCATTCCAGAAAGACCACATTGAAGGAAGGAAATGAGTGCTCTGGCCTCTGTTACTTCTCGTAGCTGGTGGGTTAAAACCCCTACTATGTGCAGACAGTATGGCTCTACTGCCCTACTAGGTGCAGAGCCTACAAAGACAACTGTTAAAGCCATCTTGCTGTGTACTTGGGGTAGAGATCTAGAAGTTAAACCTCCCGGTGAGCATAGATTTATAGATCCATAAATAAATGGGAGGAAAAGGACATAGAACAAAGGTCCGGTGAAGGAGATGAGGAGGGAAAGGACGAAGACTGAGTGTGAAGGAGATTACAATCCACACTTGAACACCTTGTGCTAGTCACTGAGGTGAGAGTCATTAGCAACCCCGTTAGGAAAGCCCAGTACACAAATAGGAAATAAGCCCATGACAGCTATTAAGGCAAAAGTCAACTAGTACAATATAATGAAGAGCCCAAAAGAGGGATTGCATGGAAATAAAGAACATTCTGGGGTAGTTAATGAAGGCTGCTGGAAGAAGTAAGATATGCACCAGGCTGAGTGAATAAAGGGATGAGAAATATAGACTGAGTATAGGAGAGACATGGAAGGTTAAAGGCCCCATTTCAAAGGAGGCTGAATTTCACAACAAAATGCAGTGGAGGGGCACCTGGGTGGCTCAGTTGGATAAGCATCTGCCTTCAGCTCAGGTCATAATCCTGGGGTCCTGGGATCGAGTCCCACATTGGGGTCCCTGCTCAGTGGGGAGCCTGCTTCTCCCTCTCCTCTGCCTGCCACTCCTCCTGCTTGTGCTCTCTCTCACTCTCTTTCTCTGTCGAATAAATAAAATCTCTCAAAAAATTGCAGTGGAAACACAAACTGAGATGTGAATCTCAACATCTTGATTTATAGCTCTGTAACCTTAGAGTTCACTAAAGTTGAATTTCCTCACCTGTAAAATGAGCATTATGATATCTCCTTCCTGGGTTTTTGTGAAGAATAAGACAGTGTATGTTAAAGCACCCAACCAAGTGCTTAGCATGGACTTAATACAACCTAGTTCCCTTTCTCTTTTGGTCTTTAACATAAACCCATTGCTCAGGCTTCAGTCGGTGTAAAGTCATCTTCTTTCACAACTGACGGAGGTCATTACTTGCCCGAGTTATCCTACGACCTCAGGTTCTAAACAGGAAGTGATTCAATAGGCAAAATATTTAAAAAATGGAAGTGTGACAATGACACTGTATTGGCCCATATCCCCCAGCTTCTTAAGAATGGGAACCACGTGTAATATCCCCAGTGCTGAGCCCAGAGTCTGGCACAGAGGGGAACCTTGATACATTTTTTTCTAAATGAATGAAGGAGACTAGTGAGGAAGCCTGGGGGGACAGCCAAAGAATTAGATGTGATTAGACAGAGAGCACTATGAGAAACTTAGTATAAGAACAACAATAACAACAACAAAACCAAAAGCACACACACAAGGGGGGAGAAGAAAGTCTTTATAACCCAAACAGGATCAGAAAGAGCAGCACCGGGGTACTTGGGGGCTCAGATGGATAAGTGTCTGCCTTCAGCTCAGGTCATGATCCCAGGGTCCTGGGATCAAGCCCCACATCGGGCTCCTGGCTCAGCGGGGAGCCTGCTTCTCCCTCTCCCTCTCCCTCTGCCCCTCCCCCTGCTCATGCTCTCTCTCTGTATCTCTCCATCTCAAATGAATAAAGAAAATCTTTTAAAAAAAGAAAAAGCAGCACCTATACCTGGTTTAGTAACAAAAGAAAAGAGCAAGAATGGAAATGAGAGAGAGTCTGAGAGTCATTCCCCACTTGTAAAAGCCACAATGGTTCTAAAAACCAGAACAGCTGGGTCCTGTGTAACATGCTAAGAACAGTAGCAAGGGCTTTTTTAGTAATAGGAGGAAGGAGAACAAGGAAGACACCATCCCTTTGCTCAGGGCAAGATGATAACCGATGACAGAAAACAGAGCTATTGGGTCCTGCAGGCCTCTTGCCTCCCCCGCAGAGAGGAAGCTCCTCATCCTGACAGGCGGGGATACTCACCACTATACTAACGAGGACCGGCTCTGGAAGCTCCTCATCCTGAAAGGGATGCTACAGGGGCCAGTGAGCGCCAGTGGATGCTGGGGTCGAGAGCTCGTACATCTCAGGTGGGTTGGAGTCTTTCAGCCAGAGTAAGTTACATCATAGAGGTCAGAAATAACTTGTTGCAGATACACTTGCTGTCCTATTCTTGGTGATCTTTGGCAGACCATAAAGAATTGGGATGTTGTTCTTAAACTGAAGGGGAGCAAAGGATAAAAAGTGAGATCCCAAAAATAGCTGAAACCAGTTGTTTCCAAATGTTGGCTCTTAGATCCTTCCTGATGCCCTTTTCAAAAATGCAGTCAGAATCTATGGAACTCAGATATAGAAAACTGGTCTAAGTGGACATACTCTGGGTGTCATAGGGGTAGAAGGCTAGAAGACTTCTGCTCTTCCCCTGGAAAGGGGACATGTCCTGAGGCACTCTGTTGAATCCTACCTCTCTCGACCAGTAAAGTTGACATTTGCTGAATAAATCATTCATTAGCTCCTACAAAGGGAAGCAGCAAACAAGGGAGGCCAGCAAGCAAGGCTTCCCCAAGAGAAGGCAAGGCCAGACCAACCTCATTTTCTTTTCCATAGGCTATCAGTGGAATGTTGTAACAGTTCATCTGGATTTGAGCAACATATTTGACAACATCTCTCATTAGAACTGCACAAACAAAATGAAGTTGCTACAATGGGGCCATTAGGCAGATGCAACACTAAGACCAGTCCGTAAGGTTGTTGGTTAAATGGTTAATTCAAGGGGCGCCTGGGTGGCTCAGTCGGTTAAGCGTCTGCCTTCGGCTCAGGTCATGATCTTAGGGTCCTGGGACTGAGCCCTGCATCGGGCTCCCTGCTCAGCAGGGTCTGCTTCTCCCTCTGTTCTCTCTCTCTCTCTCTCAAATAAATAAATAAATAAAATCTTTTTTTTAAAAAAATAGCTAATTCAAGTCCTGGGGACTTTCCAATGGCCTGCCAAGGAGCTCTCTTCAGTCAGCTCCTTCTGTGGCATTTTAATCAATAATTCTAACAATAATTACTGTTCATTAGGTGCCTAATATATGTGAGACACAGTGCTAAGCACTTTATATTCAATCCTAAAGGTAGGTACCATTTTTATCAGAGGCTCGAAATGGACAATTAGCTTGTTCAACATCTCATAACTAGTAAATGTGAAGCGAGGACTTAAACCTCTGCCTAAGGGACTCCAGATGAAGACACTGGTGACACTCTTGTGACATTCTGGGAGAGTTAATGAGTCAGATAATAAAATTATTATCCAAAAAGATTGACAGCTCAAAAAGATAAACCAAATTTAAAATAATGAATGTAAACAACAAATAACTGAAGGTCTAAAAAACAAACCAGCAAAAAACAACTGCAAAAAAGAAGCTACATAAATACAAGGCAGGAGAGAGATGGCTTAATAGCAGTGCATATGAAAAAATCTCGGAGGTTTTTTTTAAAGATTTATTTACTTAGAGAGCGTGTACACGCACAAGTGGGGGGAGGGACAGAGGCAGAGGGAGAAGGAGACAGAGAGAATCTCAAGCAGACTTCCCGCTGAGCTTGGAGTCTGACTCAGGGCTCAGACCCTGAGATCATGACCTGAGCCGAAATCAAGAGTTGGATGCTCAACCGACTGAGCCACCCAGGTGCCCCAAAATCTTAGAGGTTTTAATTAAAGACAAACTCATCACCAGTAAATGGTGAAATGTAGCTCATGAACTTGAGCCATATTCATAGACTAGAGTGTCCAAAACAAAGGAAGGGCCAGGCCTGCTGGGACCTGCAGTGCTCATTGTCTTGTCTGCCATGTGCTGTGCTGGGAATCACATTTGAAGATGGATGGTGATAAAGAGAAATCCAATCAAGATTGCAAAAGGTGTAGCAATGATCCAGGAATATTCATCTCAGAAAGGAGAAGATAGTGGGAATGGCAGAGCTGTTTTCAAACCGATCTGGGCCCCTTCTTAGGTTGCTGCGTGGAACCGGAGTGTGTTCTGCTCCAGCAGAGAGACCCAGCCTGTGGTACGTTCGCCTGCAATGCCTTTCATGCCTTCTCTTCTGTCGGTGTGCATCTCCCTCTGCCTCCCTCTCACAAAGATCCATGTAAATGCCCTTAGGGCTCACCCTGATAATCCAGGATACTTCTATTTCAAGATCCTCAATCCCATCGGCAGAGACCCCGTTTCCACAGAAGGTGATATGCACAGGTGCCAGGGACTGAGCTTTGGAGGGTCATCTTCCAGCCAGCCATATGTGGTTTAATCCTGGATCCTGAATCTGAGACATTCCCTTCCTGGTTCTCCAGCCTAAGGATTGTAGCAGAAGTAGACACTGACTGATACACCAGTTCTGAAGTGACCTTCTGGAAATCGTCCTAGAAGCCCAAGCCTGAAGCCTGCTCCCCAGGCTCCTCCATAATTGTACTTGCACCCATCTCCCTGTCTGCTTGAACTGCAAGAGTGTTTCTGTTATGTAAAACCGAATCCTAATAGATACATACAATATGGTCATATTGTGATGGAGATCCTTCATATTCATCACTCTGTTTTTATCTGTGTATCTACGTAACTGAGCTACAAATTTATTATACTCATATGTACAAAGAAAAGACACCACCTTATGAAAAATAAGTGCTCTAATACTGGTTATAAACTCCCTCAGCTATGCGGTAATGATCATTGTGGTGGGTGCCATATGAGGAGAGACTTAAATTTTATTCCAATCTGGTAAACTTGGTTAAGTGGTTCAAGGAGTTCATTGAGATCAATTCTGTCTCTCAGATTTCCTCTCCTCCCTGCTCCTCTCCAAGGTAGAGTCTGTCTTATTGGAGTAAGATGGATTATATGAGCTCATGGTGGCATCAGCAGGGAAGGGAAGACAAACTTCTCAAATCCATACTCAAGCCCCCAGTCACCATTGATCTCTGCTTTAAGCTGGCTGTTGTAAACTCTTTCCTGGACCAGTGGCTTCTGAGGCACACAGCACTAGCGTTCATGGTCTGGTCTTAATGTCCCACAGAGTCAGGTTTCTGCCTGTCTACTGATCCTATCAGCCTCTCTACATTCTTATTCTCAGACATGCAGGAACTTCTGGGCCCCTTGTAGACCACACAAAGCCATGGGGAATAAGGAACACTGGCTCAGGTTTAACCATCTACCTGGGACACATCAATTGCTCCTGCGCTATTGCCCTGTGCCCTGTTGGAGGCGGCATGCAGGGCTACTCTAGAGACTGACAACCTCCTTGTAGGATGGGGTGGGGAAGCCCTCAAGTTCTTGGCCTCCCCTCAGCTATCTGGATGTTCTAAGGCTCCCTCTGTGCACACAAGTCTGGTTCTGAGGCAGGCCGAAAGCCAGAACCTTATGTCTGACCTTCTGGATCCTGTCTGACCCTTCTTTTCCTATTATAATTCCAGGAGCCAGAATTGGGCAGGTTTGGGGGTTTCCATTTCATGTGCAGCACATCTATCTTCTGATGTGTTCTTTCAAGAATAGCCAAACTCAGGGCATGACCATCACATGCAGGAGAGAAGTCCCCTGTATGCCAGGAAAGGAGCTCTATGATCTAGTACTGATGTTAAAAGGGTAGATAACATAGCTTAAAAATCCTTTTCTTTCTTTCATTTTTTTAAGATTTACTTATTTATTTTTTAGAGAGAGAGAGAGAAAGTGTGTGGGAGGAGGCATAGAAGGAGAGAATCTCAAGCAGACTCCCCACTGAGTGCAGAGCCTGATGCAGGGCTTGATCTCATAACCCTGAGATCATGATCTGAGCCGAAATCAAGTCTGGATGCTTGACCGACTGGGTGCCCCCAAAATCCTTTTCTTTCTTGATGTCTGGTTTTCATGAATATTGTTTGATATCAAAAGGTCAAGGAAGTCAGCTGTGACTAACACTCCTGTTGCAGGCAGTCCCTGTTTTTTTCCCAGAACAATATTCCTTGTAACTCAACAACTCAACCTTGCTCATGGAACGCTGCTGGGGAAACAATTCAGAAGGAAATTAGAATAGATCGGTTTAATATTTAAAAATATAATCTGTTAACCTATGTATTAAGAGATGTCTGGATTCATATCAACCAAATTTTAATCATGGTTACTTTTGGATTCAGGCAATTTGGGTGAAGTGATTATTTTTTATGCTTCCAGTTATTGCTTAGATTTTTAAAAATAAGCAGTAGTCTAATAAAAATGTCCTTAACAATTTTGTTTGGATCCTTTCGCTATGCAGCTACCCCCTTCCCTTTTTTTTATGTCAAGAGCTAACATCTTAGAGACTCTCCACAATTCAACATTCACTCGCTTATTAATTTATTAGGCATCTACTGTGCTTCAGGTCATATGTCAGATATTAAGGATACAGAAATGAATGAATGTCATATTTGCCTTTTAGGCAACCACAATTTAGTAGAGAATGCAAAGCATACCACTCTAGCACATTCTAATAATTATGATGACATGATTTTCTGACCTTATATGTCATGAAAAATTGACTCAATTTCACAGCACATCTTTATTAAGCACCCACACATGAGCCAGGCCCCAGACTAGGTAGGTTCTGGGGACAGAAACACATCATTTCAAACAGAGAGTTTCTCCCCAGGAGGCTCTTGGGGCTTTTCAAGCCAGCAAGACAAGTTTCCCCCGAAAGTCTGTAGGACAGAATTCACAGGCTGGAAACTCTTTACCTTCACCCTCCAGCCAGCTGGTCTACCTGCCGGAAGCAAGAGCTGTTCTAAGAAGTCAGAAGTGACAGGATCTGTGTCATAGATTAAAGAAAACACAGTGGCAGGATGGACATCTGCATAAAGCTTGGTGGGGTCTCTCCAGCCACCAGGGAGGAAGTGACTAAGGCAGGGAGTCAGAGTTGTGCACTGTTCCACATAGGAGGACTTTCTTCAAACCTAGTCTCCCCATTGAGCTGACTCACTGGCTTCTTCCTCCTACAGTGTCAGAGCTACCTCTCTCCCCACTGCTGTGCTGAGCTAATAGATTGCTTCTTTCAAGGTAGATTGCTGAAAATTTGTTTCATTTCTCCTTTCTATTTCCAGGTATGTCACTGACTTGCTGAGTCATATTTGGCAGGATCTCTCTTTTCTCCCTGTTCTTCCATCTGGATAATATGGTTTATAAAGAGCTCTAAGGCATTTTGTTTCCAAAAATGTATAAGCATACAAAAATAATGGTGTTGTTTACCAAAAGGTTTTTATCTGTACATAGCTCAATTAAAACATTATCTTATTGCAATAAAAATATTTTTGTCTATTTTGTTCTTCACTGGGATGAAAGCTCTTTGAAAGCAGGGACCATTTGTTTACATATTTCTATTCCCAGCATTATACAATATAATGAAGCCAGGTATTCTCTGTCTGGTCCTTGGACCCAATGGGAGATCCATGCATGTTGACAAGTGGCCTGGAACTCTCATGATGTTTTGTGGTGCATTTGGGCACCTTTTGAGGTACAAGGTCAAAGCTCGCATCTGATTTTCAACAGTGTGAGTCACCCCTCCCTCTCCCCACCCCCCAAAACAAAACCAGATAAAAACCATAAAGGAGGTCCTTAGGATCTACTTATCATATGGGTAACTGTGCAGCTGCTACTATTTCTCAACCCTGAATTACTAATTCGGGTCATTCCTCAGAAGTATGAGAGTTCTAGAGGAACTTACACAATTTCACAATATCTGCATTGTCCATTTAATACCAAATTCAAAGGGAGGAAATAGAAAGAAAAGGAAAGGTTGAACACCGTGACCATCTCATGGACACTGAAGTAGCAAGAGATAGGAAGACGATCACTTAATGCTATGCTCTTCCTCTGGCCAAATGGCAATATGCCCAGGCAATCTATTTTAACTTAATAACAATCAATATACTGAATAAATATTTGATGGTGATAAGTAGGAAGCAAGATGAAAGAAAAAGCCAGTACTGTAAAGATATCACCATGAAAGTTTTGCTAGGACTTAATTTTGTCATAAATATTTTAAGAATATTTTTGGACTTGAGTTATAAATATGACTTCTAAATGTATATTCTTCTAAATTTTTTAAGAAAATCAAATGTATTGAAGAGAGCAACTAAAAGTATAGTCAATGTTTCTAATTTTATGTAGCTTTATTTGTTGCTTTAAAAAAATCTGCTTCTCCTCAGTAGACCCAAAGTGCCTTGAGGTTGGATCCATGTTTTGTTTTGTTTTGTTCTAACTCTAACGTTTTATACAGAGCACAGGGCTTTGTTTTCATTGGTGCTTCAGAAATATTACCGGTAAGGGGGTGCCTGGGTGGCTCAGTCATTGAGCGTCTGCCTTCGGCTCGGGTCATGATCCCACGGTCCTGGGATCGAGCCCCGTGTCAGGCTCCCTGCTCCGCGGGAAGCCTGCTTCTCCCTCTCCCACTCCCCCTGCTTGTGTTCTCTCTCTCGCTGTGTCTCTCTGTGTCAACTAAATAAATAAAATCTTAAAAAAAAAAAGAAAGAAAGAAAGAAATATTACTGGTAAGGATGAATGGGGAGTATCTAGATACAAATAACTTACCGAATGTCTGCATAAGGTACTTGACAGTCTAGAGTATTGAGTCTAGAACTAGCAGTATATGTAATAGATGTGCCACACCTACTTTCTGGTTTTGGAGCATGAGGAAAACACTCAATTGGACTGTGAAAGTCAGAAGTCTACTATTTCTTTAATTTTGCAGAATTTTCACTTTTAACCTCATTATTGTAAAATAAGACAGATTTAAAAACCCACATAAAACAAATGCATAGCTTAATGAATTATGATAAGGCTAACATTCTTCCAGCCAATAGCAACAAAACAAAACTTGGCCAGGCACCTGTCCCAATTACAGGCCTCTCCCTTCTTTCTCATCCTTCCCATCCCAAGCCACCACTCTCCTGACTTTTATGGCAGTGGTCCTCTGCACCAGAGGATTCGTCCCCACCTGGGAACTTGATAGTAATGCAAATCCTTGGTCCCTATCACAGATCTGCTAAAGCAGAAACTCTGGGGGTGGAGCCTAGTGATCAGTGTTTTGAGAAATCCTCCAGGTGATTCTGACGTGTGTTTAAAGTTTAAGAACTATTGTTTTACAGTAATCACTTACTTGTGTTTCTTTTTTTTTTTTTTTTTTTTTTTAGATTTTATTTATTTGCGAGAGAGACAATGAGAGACAGAGAGCATGAGAGGGAGGAGGGTCAGAGGGAGAAGCAGACTCCCCGCTGAGCAGGGAGCCCCATGCGGGACTCGATCCCGGGACTCCAGGATCATGACCTGAGCCGAAGGCAGTCGCTTAACCAACTGAGCCACCCAGGCGCCCACTTACTTGTGTTTCTTTAGTTTTATCACCAGAGTATACATCTCTAAACACTATTGTTTATTCTTGACCATTTTTAAGATTTAATGTGTCTTTTAAGACTCTTATAACATAAAAGTTTCCTTTTTAGTCCTTCCTTTTCCTTACAATTTATCTGTTAAAGAACCCAGGCTATGTGACCTGTAAACTTTCTCACAGTTTGGACTTTGCTGATTGAATACACAAATCTGAATTTGAATACGTGAACTTGCTGACTGACTACATGATGCAGATCAACATATTCTTCTGTCCTCCGTATTTCCTGCAAGTTGGCAGCTGGATCTAGAAGTTATAAAATGTGTGTGTGCGCGTGTATGGGTGTGTGTTAGTTAACCAGTATAATGGAACAAATTATCCCAAAACATAGCGGCTTAAAACAAGAAACATTTGTTATCTCAGTTTCTGTGGGTCAGGCATCTGAGGGTGGCTTACCTGGTGGTTCTGACTTAGGGTCTCCCGTAAGGTTATTGGCAAGATGTTGGCCAGGACTACAGTCACCTGAAGGCTTGACTGGGGTGGAAGATCCTCCAAGGATCTAAACCTGGCAAGTTGGTGCTGGCTTTTGGCAGCAGGCTCTAGTTCCTCCTCACATGGGCCTCTCTGAAGACCTCTTTGAATGTCCTTGAGCTATGCCAGCCAGCTTTCCCCAGAGCGAGTGATCCGGGAGGAATGCTATCGCCTTGGAAATCACAGTCCATCACTCCCAAGCTATACTGCTGGTTACTTAAGGAGGGGAGGGGACTACCCAAGGGCATGAACATCATCTACAGGCCAGAATCATTAGGGACCATCCTGGAGAATGGCTGGTATTTAAAGACAGAATACCTCACAAACTAATATTTTCATTTCATATACAGGATTTGAGGGTTTTATTTAATCCACTCTGTATTATATCTCTTTTCTTTCACACTGAGAATCCTAGCAGTTAGAATACAGTAGTCTCCCCTTATCTGTGGGGGTTCCAAACCCCCCAGTAGATACCTGAAAACTCAGTGCCAAACCCTATACGTATATACTACATACTATGTTTTTTTTCCCCATGCATTCATACCTATGATAAATTTTAATTTATAAATTAGGCAGAGTAAGAGAGACCAACAATAAGTAATAATAAAATAGAACAATTATAACAATATACTGTAATAAAAGTTATGTGAGTGTGGACTCTCAAAACATTATACTGTATTTACCCTTCTTCGGGTAATGATGTGAGATAATAAAATGCCTACATGATGAGATGAAGTGGGGTGAATGACAGACACTGTGGCTCGCGTTAGGCTACCACTGACCTTCCGACAATATGTCAGAAGGAGGATAGTTGGCTTCCAGACTGAGGTTGACTGCAGGTCATTAAAATCATGGAAAATAGAAACGGTGGATAAGAGGTAACTGCTATATCTCGTAATTATCCATTTGTTTTTAGGTTAGCTCAGGTCTTTCAAGAAGCAAACACCCTGGGATTAGACATGCAAGCGATTGGGAGGGGAAAACAGGAAAGGGGAAGAGGAAAGAGGAGAAGCAAGAGAGGCAGGGGTAGCCTGCAGACTATAGTGCACGTCTAACACCTCTGGAAGGGACTGGGGAAGGAAAGAGGATGGGTAGGAAGAGCCTCAGACTGCAGTCCAGTTGAAAGAGAATTTCAGCCACTTGGCTGGGTAGCCGTTGAGCTAAAAATGTCAGTTGCAGTGATGTGACCAGCAGGAAGAAGCCGGGACTAATGCGCCTTCATTGTGCTCATTCATTGGCTGGGAGCAGCCCTGGGGGTGTGGCCTCAGTGCGAACACAGCCAGGATCCAGAGGGCAGAAGGGAGTGGGGGCTGTCAGTCAACTATGCTCCTAGAAGCGGAAAAAATGAAGAAAAAATGAAAAAGCGGCACATTTTTATGGGTGCTGCAGCTTCATCCCCCATTATACACAACAGACTCGGAATAACAGTATCAGTACTCGCACCGAAATATGATCACTGAAAAGAGGTCAAATATTTTTGTACATGCTCTCTCCATAACCCCCCTTGTAAAAAAAAAAATGCTTCCATATTTATGATTCAGAATATAGTCATTGCATACAATATTCTCCCCCTTTTAACCTTCATTTAAGACGTTTATATATTTACCAATCCTTCTGCTAGGCTAAAGTTACATCATTTCTCTTTGGTATCTCCTTTGCCCTCCCAGCAATCAGTAACATTTAACCTGACTTCAGTGTATCCTTTTGTATTTGAGAAAGGATCTAAACTTCTAACTGAGCACAGTCTGGTTACTTACACTGCTCTAAGGAAAATGTAATAGGACATTTGGTCACACGAGTGACTTCAAAGCCCAAACTAGATGAGCCAGAGCTGATCTGATGGCTCAGTGGGTGGATGCATGACCTGCACCCATCTTCCCAGGCTGGGGTCACTCATACCCATAGGCCCAAAACAGGGGTGAAAAATCTATGTGAATTTTTTTGTTAATGGAAAACGGAAGATCTTGAGGAGGATGTGCCTTTGAGCAGGCTCCTTCCACAACCCTCAGACATCAAGAGTGTAGAGGCCAGGGGTGCAGTGTGTGGCTCAGGCCTTCTGCTGTTCTTCAGTTGAAAGTTTGGGAGGCATTGGTCTATATATAGCTCAGGGCTTAGGGGGAATTTTTCAGCTTTTTAAAACATCATTTACATAATAATGAATGAAGATACATAGAGAGGCTGGGGCAGCAGAGCAATTATTCTGGGGGCAGGTAGGTTTTGTGTCTTCCCTCCCCTTTCCCTATTCATGGCCCCAGAGTTTTCACCATTTACAATGGCCCTGTAAATCAGTTAAGTACACAGAGACAAATCCAGGCAAACTCACATTCCTGCGAACAATCCCATTAAGGTTCCCAAGAAGAGGGCACTCTGTGAGAAAGTGCCATTGAACTCTTTGATAGCTCATCCTTGGACGAATATGGGGAAAAGTTACAAAGGATCTCTTTGGCCTTCGGGGTGAGAACTACTGATTAACGTTTTTCTCTCATTTCCTTGATCTTTACCAAAAATTCCATGATGCTGGCCTTCCAGATGCCAGGGGCTTGTTCTGTGTGCTCACCAGCCTGTCATGGAGTCTGTTGTGGGGAGTCTCACTGGGCAAGGCAACTATCCCCTGGCATGGGGGCAGCAACTAACTGCCTAGGCAGGGAAATTCATGTCCAGTGCAACCATGTCTACTCCTGGTCTAAATCCCCTCTTGCCCCTTAGATTTAAGAAGGAGAAGGATAAAAAAGCAAATGGGCTTCTGACTTTGGCTCCTGATTTCTCCTGTGGGCTAAATTCTTCCTACTCAAACCAAACACCTCCCACCTGCCAAGAAAAAAAAAATCGGGCTTTTTGTTTTTTTTTTAATCAGACTTGTAAAACAGAACATAGAGTGATTATTTTCATTACCAGAAGATTTTTCATTTTTCAAGAAGAGCATTTGCCAAGAGATTCCTTTGAAAAACCAATTCCCTTAGCATGTTTATAACAAGATATGACTGACAATGGCACGATGCACGTGTAGCTTTTTGGTAACACATCCCATACATGTCATGGGGGTGGCCTTGCCAGGTAAGGCCAGCAGAGATCCTATGAACCAAGGTTGCATGCAAATAGCATTTCTAGAATCACAGTGGAGAGAAAGTGTCTTTGAACATCCGACGTCTGACTCAAATGTTACGAAACCAGGTTGTGTCCTTGTCCTTGCCCTTCAACGGACACCTGTGTAAATCAATGTGGCTTGCAATTGTACTGCTATGGGTGGGTGGAGTATAAGGCCTGGGGGCCGACTACTTGGATTTAAGTCCCAGCTGTGCCCCTTACTGTTTCTGTGACCTTGGGAATGTTATTTAACCTCTTTGAGCCTCTGCTTTCTCATCTGAAAAATGGTTGACATGAGAATTAAATGTGATAATATATTAAACGTGGTGCTACATGTAAAACCCAATCTGGCTGGCACATACTAAGTTATTAACTACTATTAATAACTGTTAGATGAGCAGGATGCCATTCTTCAGACTCAGCAAATAGGTGGACAGATGTCCTGTTCTGTTCTGATTACACGATCCATGAACCAAGAGAAGGCTCAATATGCAGCTTCTCCTGGTGTCTAATTAGCACTGAGAGAACAATTCTATCTTACACCACATTCCAAACTGCTGTCTGCAGCTAATATATCCCTAAAGTTCAAATGATCAGTATTAAACAACTCATCCAGCACATCAATTTCTGTAGGGCACAAAGGGCAGTTATCTCCTCCAAGTGACTCCATGGAGATGTTTGTTAATTAAAATCAGAAGATCTTCAACTGCTGTATCAAAACTTTTCTATAATTCAGACCATTGGAAATAATTTTTTTTTTAATTTCCTAGTTAAAATGATTTCTGCTTTAACCTATTGAAATGGTTCTCAGAGAGTGGTCCCTGGATCAGTAGCATCAGCAACACTGGGAACTTGTTAGAAATGCAGATTTTTGGGTCCTACCCCTGACTTATTAAAACACAGCGATCTATGGCTTAGCAAGCCCTCAGGTGACACTGATCTCTAGCATGAATGGCATATAGATGCATGCTTCCCATTGTACTTTCACCTGCTCCCATCCCTGACACATATCGTTAATGAAGCCAAGCATCTTTCCCATTGAGTCTAGATGAAATCTCAGAATCCTTTTAAACACAGTGCCCACAGTCACTACAAATCAATGAGCTGGCATGGCTGGCGAGGAGATGGTACTCTGAGGTCTCAATTAAGCATTATTCAGTTACTTGAATTTCCCTGAAGGAAAATTGTGGCTCTTCCTTAAGAGGTCAGGAGACCTCAGGACAGTAAGAAAATAAGTTGGATTTCTAAACTGTCATTATCAAATATCGTCCCTGACATACGCATGCCCAGTGACAACAGCTTATAGAATTTCCCCCAGTTACCAACACAGTCACAGTGTCTGTAGTCCAAACTTTTGCCAGAGAGCTCAACCTGGATGTAATTATGATTCAAATCTTGTCAAACCATGGGAAAATGCCTAATTGACATAGTAGGAAAGTCACATTCTATCAAGCTATCTATTTCTAGTTATTCTATTATCCTATGGTTTATAAAAAGCTAGATCACAAAAAATTAGTATAGCATGACCTGATTAACTTCAATCCCTTTGGGCTGAACTCTCCCCTGCCAAAAAAAACAAACAAAAAACCCAAAACAAAACAAAACAAAAAAACCCTATCTTTTGAAAAAAATCTTTGAGTTGGCTTTCAATAAGACATATATGCAATAAGCCAATTAAGGAAAAAATAGAAAATCAAAAGCTTTGTAGAATTACAGGGATGCACATTTACCGGGACTCTAGGAAAATGTGGTTATTATGGTTAAGCATTATTCTTAGCTTTGAGCTATAGAGAAATATGGAAGGTTATATCATTCTTATTACCTGGGTAAAACAAAGTATTTTCACTCTTCTGCTGAGACATTTTCCTAGAATGTAGATATCAGGATTCATACAGGATGTTACAATATTTGCTACCCTGTTCTTCTATAACTCTTCTGACTTTCTCCTTTTATTTCTTTTATCTAAAAATTTGGTCGTTGATATTCAGTGTTGATTGGCCAGACAGTACAAGATCAACCCATATTCAGACTTGTCCTGTTTTATCACTGTCTGATGGTTGTTGTGGCCCATTATTCAATGTATGAAACTCAAAAGTTTCCTTTCCAAAAATGGAACTTCATTTATCTTTGACCATATTGCCTAATAAATTGAAGCTAACTTGCTACAAGTCTTCATTGAATGAGGTTATTTCCTTAATAGCATTTCTGACAGATGGCTATTGCTGTTACTGACAGCAGTTGACATCCTGGGAATTTAAATATTCAAAGAAATTCAATGTGAATTTATTTAGTAGTCTGTTATGTGTCATAAGTGGTGTGGGTTGGGCTTCAAGGCATGCTGGGAGTTACCAGCTAGGAGAAGGATTTGAGCTAAAGTCAGCCAAGACCAAAATCCAACCCAGGTCCAAGTCCAAGATCAGCAAGTCTGATCTAGAAATGTAGAATGCAGCATGATGCAGAGCTTCACGAGCAACAAACAGTACTTGTTCTTAAGGGTCAAGTCTGAGTCCAAGATCAGGGACATTTGTTCAGATTGCTGGAAGTTTTAACTGCTTGCAGGGTTTAGAGAAAGAGATTGGCAGGAATTAGCGGCATCCATGGCTTCTATTCATAGCTGGACTTCAGTTCTAGGAGGAAACTGGAGTGGGTTGCAACAGTGTGGGTAGGGAGGCTATAACTGGATGTATACATTGCTGCCCAGAGACTGATTTCATCCTCTAACAAATTAGACAGTGGATACAGGACTGCAGATGACTTTCATGCTCCACCATGGCAGACACTGTTATATCTGCCTCTCTGGTACCCAGGATCTTCTTCTTCCTTTTCGCTTCTTCTGGACAACAATGTGCCAAAGCCAAGCAATGGATTATGAAAGGTCTAAGCTAGTCAGAGCACATGTTCCCCAACTCCCTAGACTCCTTGTAGCCGAAAGTGCCATGTGACCCACTTGTAGCCAATGAGCCAGATGGGGAGTTTGCTGAGGACGCTTTTAGGAAAGTTTTGTTTTTCTTTTAAAAGGAACAGAACTGGGGCACCTGGGTGGCTCAGTCAGTTAGGCATCTGACTCATGATTTCAGCTTGGGCCATGATCTCAGAGCCGAGAGATCCAGCCCCACATCAGGCTCCATGCTGAGTGTGGAGTTGACTTGAGATTCCTCTTGAGATTTCCTCTGCCCCTCCCCCGGCTCACACGTGCTCTCTCTCCCTCTTGCCCTCTTAAATAAATAATTGAAAAAATAAATAAATAAGTACATAAAACCTTAAAAAAAAAAGAGGTACAGGTCTGTGATTCAACAGTCTCACACAATTCACAGCGCTCACCATCTGAAACAAATAATACATTATATGTTAAAAAAAAAAAGAAGATAGCAGGAAGGGAAAAATGAAGGGGGGGAAATCGGTGCGGGAGACGAACCATGAGAGACGATGGACTCTGAGAAACAAACTGAGGGTTCTAGAGGGGAGGGGGGTGGGGGGATGGGTTAGCCTGGTGATGGGTATTAAAGAGGGCACGTTCTGCATGGAGCACTGGGTGTTATATGCAAACAATGAATCATGGAATACTACATCAAAAACTAATGATGTAATATATGGGGATTAACAGAACATAATAAAATTAAAAAAAAAGAAAATAAAAATGTACATCTAAAAGCAAAAAAAAAAAAAAGAAACAAAACTGGCACATCCAGCACCTTCATCCCTTCTTGATTTGCCTGAAACTTGTAACCGGGAAGAAAAGGCCAAGAGAATCCTAGCAATGCAACCCAGTCATCGCTAAGCCACTAGGCTAATGCCCGCAGCCACTTTGTCCAGATGGCTGTGATGTAAGAATTATAAACACTTTTGTTTAAGCCATTGATAGATGTTCTATTATTAACAGTGGAAATCATTCCTGATACCCCACTCACTACGGAGATGGAAATCCTAACTGTTACCACATTCAGAAACTGGAGCTGAACGTCTGTGGCAGAAGACAGGAACTGACAAGGCACACTGAGCTCGGGGCTGAGGGCCATGGCAAGGAGCATGGCAGTGATCTTGGCTTCAGAACCCTGTAATTTTGTTTGTGGGATGAGACTTATGACGTGGTCTGATCAGATCCCATCTGAGATACTTGCTCTAGTTCAGAAGACCATGCTTTAAGATGGATGTTATCTAGGATTAGCCTAGGAGAGTCAAGACATTGGAGAACATGTGATGGAAGAAATGGTTGAAGTAAGAGAATTGTAACAACTAGGATGTTGGTATATGGAAGGCACTCCTACATTAAGTGGAGCATTCTGCGTTCTTCAGTGGTCTCTAGACTGAGTCATGGCTGGTCCCAATCTGGATTCCAGCCCCTATTGGTTATATATGATCTTGACAAAGCTGTTTAAACTCACTACTTCTCATTAAGACACGGTGACCATAGTGATAACACTATATTATATAATTTAAATTTGCTAAGATAGTAGGACTTAAATGCTCTCACAAAAACTAAAACAAAAAATCTCATTGCCTCTCAATTTCCTGATCCTTAAAATGGGGATAATAATAGTACCTACCTCATAGATATGTGTGAAAAATAAATGAAGTAATCCATATAATGCATTTAATTCAATGCCTGGAACACAGTAAATGTTCAGTAAATGCTTTTTGTATTATTTTGAGAAATAGTTAAGTACATGGACTCTGGAGTCAGAATACCTTCAAATCCTGAGTTCATCATTTTCTGGCCATATAACCTTGAGTAAGTCTCAGTTTCCTCACCTATAAAGTGAGGATAATGATAGCACCACCCTCCAAGGATGATTGTAAGAATTAAATCAAATAGTGCAAGTTATGCGCTTTAGCACAGCTAAGTACCCAATAAATGTTGGCTATTATTATCAGTATTATTATTATTATTATTTATTATCTAGACCTTGAGGAATATAAAAAATGTATTGTAGCTACTTGTTCTCAAAATGCTTATTATTTTAGTTTCTAAAAATTGAGAGAGTTAAATAATGACATATGTACAAGAGGAGATTGAGGAGGGAAATAATCAGTAGAGGATGGAAAGGTGAGAGAGAACATCATGGAAGAAGTTGGACTTAGGGTAGGTCTCATGTGAGAGGTAGAGTGCGGACACTGAGGAAGTGGGGCAAGCACAAGGGGTTACCATTATCTTCCATTTTTTAGGAGACGACTTTGTACATATTACTTATTCTTTCTCCTGGCCTCACCTTCCTGGAGCAAACTGAATATTTCAATATTGTGATTTAGAAAAACACAACCTATAAAATAGTATGATAGTTTACCCCTTATTTCATAATTGCTCATCCAAGAAAATCCAATGATATTTAAAAATCATTGAATAATACACAGTTCAGGTCATGTTTAAACCAAGAAATATATAAGAATGAGAAGTCAAAGAGTACAGGGACCGGTACCAAGAACCACTAGGCATTTGATCCCATGTGTAAATTAGGTTTAACAGTGGTGACCACAGAGATAAATGTAGAATGCATGTGGTCTTTTTTTTCCCCCCTGTTGAAACATGGATTATGCTTTTGGGAAAGAATCTATCAAGAGTTCTTTGAAGCAAACAAAAGAATTTCTGTTTCTAGAATGAGGAACACTGGCTTCAAAGACTTTAGTAGAAGATTCAAGGCTCCTCCTAACTTGGACATGCCTGTGTGGCCAACCTTATCTCCCAACAGTCTCAGATACAGGTACTGGGCTGGTGTCCTTGAGGTCTCTCGAATGTGTCCTGATCCTATCCAGGGGCTCAGCAGCAGCCAATGCCTGCCATAGGTAGGTGCTCAAAAACTGCTGGCTGGAACCACATCGGCATGTCACGTGTGCTGTTATACCAGCTTCTTTGACATCCCTGTCTCGGTTTAGCTGAAGTTCACGCACCCTATCTGAGACCTTTTCCCACCACGTGAGTCTCTTTTCTCTGCACAACGGCATTTGTTATCTGCAACCCCGTTGGGTACAACGTATGCCTTCCAAATATTGCGCTGCTCGGGCCACTTCCCTGGTCCCAACCACATTCTCATGTTTTCCTTTCCCCTTTCCAGTATGACCCAGGTGTTCCCCGTGAGAGAGCAACATGGACAAAGCCCAGAGGCCCAAAGGAACAGGGTAGGCAGGGAATGGTTTGTAGGTCAGTGATTTTGATGGCGTGTCTCTCAGGAAACCTCCCTAAAAAAGCAGAATCTAAGCCACTTTCTCCAAATCTCTACCATATTTTTGCTTCATGAACACAATAGTCTATTACAGTGTGACCATATTCTCCCAAACTCTTGCTAGAAATCTCAAACCTTAAACAGTTGTGACATCAGTCTATTAAGCTAAGCGACTTCATGCCTAGCAGCTCTGCTTCAAGGGGAGGCAGCTGGAAGGCTGCTGAACTAGAAACATCATCTTCTCTGTTTTCCCAAGAAAAAGGATGCCTGATTGCTCTGCCTTTCCTTTGTGATCCAAATGCTCTGTTACAAGAGTCAGCCTTCTCTGATTTGTGATTGACAGGTTTGCCAAGGGTGAGAGCTGGCCTAACTGCTTGCCTTACGGATGAGAACTGAAGTCTTTTGGAGTTTATCCCATGATCACTGAGCTCTGACTCCAGTTTCTTAGCATGCACAAGATCTGTTTCTCAAAGAAGTTACCTCTGCCATTTATTTTCCCCTCTAGCACTTCAAGCTTTGGCTCCATGTCTCAATTTATTTGTATGCCAGGTGTTGTTAGATAAATAGACATTTGAATTATGAGAAACTGGATATTATCAGACAGTGGATTTTTCTCTTTTTCATTTTAAATTATCTCCTAAAATTTACTCCTGGTTTCTTGGAGAATTACTGAACGTTTATGAACAGGAACTATATAACACATCAGCTTCTCCTCTAGGCTGTGGACTTGTTAGTGGCAGGGAGTGTGTTACTATTCCTCCATATTCCCAGATTTGTACACTGAGCCTGGGCTTGACTACATGCTCTACAAATGTTTGGTGCAAAAACTCCATGATGGATTAAAGATGGCCACATATTCTTTATTATTCCCCTCTCTTATTACATGGGCCAGAGATGTAATTGCTTGACTAATAGAATATGACAGAAATAATATGCCAATTTCCAGGCCCAGGACTTAAGAAATTGACAACTTCTGGGGCATCTGGGTGGTGCAGTCCATTGAGTGGCTGACTCTTGGTTTTGGCTCAGATCCTGATCTTGGGGTCATGGGATCGAGCCCCATGTCCAGCTCCACGCTCAGCATGGAGCCTGCTTGAGATTCTCTCTCCCTCTCCCTCTTGCCCTCCTGCTTGTGCTCTCTCTCTCAAATAAATAAATAAGTAAATCTAAAAAAAAAAAAAAAAAGAAAAAAGAAAGTGGCAACCTCCACTTCCTGTCCCTCAGAACACCCTTTTTGGAAGCTCTGCCTGCTAAGTCTGACTACCCTGAGACTGCTTTGCTGAAGAAGCCAAGTGGCTACCAAGGTGCAGACATGTGGGTTGGAACAGAAGAATCGCCTGGCTGAGCTCTGCCAGAATTCTCTGATGTGAAAATTGTGAAATATAATAAAATGGTGGTTGTCTTAAGTCTCTAGATTTGAGGGTAATTTATTGTGTAATAATAAATAAGCAGAACACAATCCCAAGAGGGGGGCTTGTTGTATATTGTTTAGCACCCCAGAGATCAACTTGTGTACTTACAGCTATTGTTCATCTAGTTGGTCTGATTCACTAACCCCAGTGATGGTCCAATAAGTGTTGTGTTTCATCTTGTGTGCTCCTAGGTAGCACAGAGCAGAGATCCAGATCAATCTCAGGACACAGAGGTTTCAGATGGGATTGTATCCAGTGCTTGGAGCCCAAGAGGACTGAGTCATCATAGCTGTTTCTTCTGATTATTAGAAGAGTTAACTGCTGAATAGTACCACATTTCTAATAGAATGGGGCCAGATGGGGGCATCTGGGTGGCTCAGTCAGTTAAGCGTCTGCCTTCAGCTCAGGTCATGATCTCGGGGTCCAGGGATGGAGCCCTTCCTCAGGCTCTCTGCTGGGCAGGGAGTCTGATTCTCCCTCTTCCTCTGCCCCTCTCCCCTTGCTTGTGCTTTCTCTCTCTCAAATAAATAAATAAAATCTTTAAAAAAATACTTTAAAAATGGGGCTAGATGGAAATTAGATAGAAGACTCAAAGCCTGTTCATGGTGATAATGGAGTGAGAACCACCCAACTAAATGAACATAATGACACAAGGCAGATGCTTTTCCTGTCTCGTCCTCACAGTAGGTCCAGAGAAAAATGGTTGCAAAATTTAGACTGGGGATGGACTGAAGAATAAGAGAAATTCAAGCAGAGAAGAGGGAGGGGCAGTGAAAAGTCATATTCATTCTGTGTGTACTTGAAATTTCTGGGTCAAGGGACTGGAAAACATCTTACTAGCATTTTAAATTTTTCTGAAAATAATTGAAGGGAACAACTCAAGAATAAAATAATGACAAGATAATGGCTTAATAAGAAAACCGTTGGGGAGAGCATTAAGAAACCTGTTTTAGTCTCAACACCTTGAAAATTATATGACTTATCCTTAACTCTGTTTTCTTGTTGTAGAATGATACCTTAATGGAAATTATGTGGGTTGAATTGCAGGAGAGGTGATAAAAAGTGGCTTAGAAAGAAAAAGAAATAATGTATGATTAATTAATAGTATCAAATCTTGAGAAGTTTGGAATAGAAACTCTTCAAACACACCTCTCTTTTAATTAAGATAAATCACTCTTTACTATTATACAAATGCTGATTATTAAGTTTATATAAAAATTAGTTTGGTTAGATAATAAAAGACAGGTGAAGGAAACAGTGAGACATATAAACAGCAACATTGTCTAAGAAGCATTAGATATCTGGACTGTTTCTGTTGCATCTTGGGCTGGGTGTCACAATGCATAGGCTGGGAGCTGAAGGCCAGACCAGCTGGTGACCAAGTGGCCCCTCTGGGGATTGGGGACTAAAGTAGCCCCAGCAAGAGGCACTGGCTCAGTGCAGCAGGACCCTCTTCAGAACAACTACACTCAAATCTGTGCACGGGAGGCCCAGGAATCTGCATTTAACAGGCACACTGGGTGCTTTCACTGGGCATCCCACAGTTTAGTGGCTGCCGTTCTATGTGCCCTTGCATGTGATTGTCCACAAATGTGCCACGTTCACTCTGACCTCGGTTCTTTTGTTCGCTGCTCCTCTCTCCAAGAGTGCCCCACCTTCTCTCATCTTCACCACATAAGCCAAGATCCACTGGCTTCCTGGAACCATCACTAACTTCTTGATCTCTTTTCCATAAACTCTAATTATGCTACTTAATCCTGTCTTATCCTATTTTGTAGCCTCTTTCGCTGTGTACAGTATAGTAAATCCCCCTTCATGGCTTAATTCCATTAATTCCTGCCCAGGGCAGAAAGATCCCACTTTAAATAGTTGCCCTGTTTGACAAAACCTGTCCCCTACCCATCCTTTATTTTGAATAAGTGTTTTTATGTCTTGTCTTCCAAGACAGAAGGAAGGGTGAAGCCTAGAGTTTTGTAAGGGCAGAAAGTCCTGAGGAGCCCATGTCTTCCAGAGAGAGCTGCAGTGCGTTATTGACTGGACCTCAAAAAAGCACAAGATTTCTTCCACCACTATTGATCATTTGGGGTCTTTTTTCATACATTATCCCCTTTAGCGTCAAAATCAATTTAAACTTAATCAAAGACTTAATATTTCTCTCTCTCTCTTCTTCCCGGCTCCCCATATGTGATAATTTCCTTAAGGGATGAAACCTGGTCGTATACCTCTCACGAAACTCCTCCACCCCGCGTGTTAACTGTGGTCTGCTGTCCCTCTTCCTGGGAACTGATGCCACCACAGTCTTGTCCTGGTTCCTCCATGCCATTTTATGCAACGTGGCCCCACACTCCTGGCCACAGCTGATCAGAGGCGGGCACCTGATCCAGAGCTGGGTCAGGCAGGTCCTTCTCTCTCCAGGTATTTTGCAAACTTGGGACATATTTGAGTTTGGAATGAATCTGGGAGATCTGGGAGGTATTTTCCTTATGTGGACCAAAACAAGTCAAGGAAAGCACTGTGCAGAGAGAATGCAGGGAGAGGAGCAGGTGAGTGATGGAGAGAGCCCGGTGGGTACTGTATCTCTACATTTCTGCATTGGTATTTCTGCATATGTTTTGGAACTCAGAGTTTTCAGAAGAGTCCCTGTTTTATGTGAGCTTGTTCTGAAGGCTTCAAGAAATCTGGAAAGACATGGAGGGCAAGGAGGGAAAAGAGGGTTTTGCCAGGCTTTTAGGTAGCCAACCTACAGAGTCTAACAAAATGTGTGTTATCTCAGGACGCCTGGCTGGTCAGTAGAGCATGCAACTTGTGATCTCAGAGCTGTGAGTTCAAGTCCCATGTTGGGTGTAGAGATAACTTAAAAGTAAAATACTTTTTAAAAAATTCATGTTATGTTATTTAATCCTCTAAACAACCATGTGTTTAAAAAACAATCATGGGGCACCTGGATGGGTCAGTCAATTAAGCGGCTGACTCTTGGTTTCAGCTCGGGTCATAATCTCAGGGTTGTGGGATCAAGCCCCGAGTCGGGCTCCCAGCTCAGTGGGGAGTCTGCTTCTCTCTCTCTCTCCCCCCGCTCTCCCTTCGCCCCTCCCCCGATCATGCACGCTCTCTCTTAAATAAATAAATAAATAAATAATAAATAAATCTTTTAAAAAATCCAATCATGATTATTATTACCACTTTAAAGGCAAGAAAACCAAGGCTTAGAGAGGTAAATAACTTTTTCCAAAGCCACTAGGCTACCAAGTGTGGAGGTGGAGGTGGGGTGTGAGGCCAGGTCCCTCTGACTCCATCATGCAGACCTGCCTTCCGGTGAAGACCCATCGGTGTGACACTTTCGTTTTTGCTCCCGTCATACAGTCCCAGCTGGGGGAATTTGAATGGATTCTCTAGGCCAATCCTGCATCTTCAAGTTGTCCCCAGTTACTTGGCAGGGACTGTGCTTTGGGCGGCCCAGCAGCCCAGGGACTAGAGGCTGGCGGTTCTGGGCAGTGGGAGCAGCAGTCCCAAGAGTCCCACTGCCAAGCAGAGCCGCTGGTACGGGCTGGTCATGCCACAAGCGAGAATGACATCCACTCTAGCAGCACCAACCGCGAGAGTGCCACAGGACACGTCTGCACGATTGTTTGGGAGTCTACACCCCTCTCCAAACTTTCAGCATGAGTGGTGGTGGCCCTTGATATCTGAGATGGGGCTGTGGAGCTGGGGGTGTGGGTAGGAGGCAGGAGAGGCCAGGGGCAGGTGAAGACCATTGTTGGAAGGGCGAGACCAGTGAGAAAGGAGGGAGGTTCAGGAACTTTTTCTTGTTCAGGAACGAAAGCGCAGACCTCAGATTCTTGACCAGGAGCATATAGATACCTGAAAGAGGCTAATATGGCAACATACAAGTGTCTAGTCCAAAAGGATGGGTTCTTAGTCCTCTCCTCTTGCACTTAAAGAAATAGAAGTCCAGAAAAATGAAATAAAAAATTAAACAACATATTAAAGTTACAGTTGATCTGGGCGAGTTAGAATCTGGAAATCCAAGTCAGAATCCAAGGTCTAGTAGATTTTCTTCCACTCCACTGGGTGAGTATCTGTAGCATAAGTAAAAGATTACAGGTAGTGGCCTTGGCTATTTCTTATACCTGAGTAAGCGAACACATCGCTACCCCTCAAATGTAAAGAACAAATGAAATGGAAAGAGACATTTAAAAATTTTCATCTCTGAAAAGTGATTTGTAAAATTCAGGGTGAGTGATGAGCTGTTTTAAGATCCTAAACATATTTGAGCTATCAGCATAGTCATTCTTTCCTCTTTGCCCTCAAATAAAGGCTATGATGGCTTTAACATGCCAGTCGTGCTCTTCGGTATGTCTATAAGCAGACACCCTAATTGCATATGCTTCCTGTACCCGGGAGTACACAAATTGTGACCTCTGCAGAATCTCACTGCGCTCTCCCTGGATCCCATGGGGCAGGTGCAACTCAGGCGCTCCCTCAGCTCCTGGGTTCTTGTCAATGTCGCCTTGGTTCTGGCTGGCAATGAAAGGAGGCAGATGGTTCTGGGAGGCCTCAGCCCACCACTTCCAAGTCATGAGCAAGCCTCTTTTCATTTCTAGGGATTTAAAAAGACAAGGAAGTGGAGAGAGACCTTTTTTTTTCCACCTTCCTTCTTGACACATTCTCAACCATGAAATCTGATGAAAGGAATAAAGAGACAGGGGTTAGTTGGAAGGAAATTTCCAGCTCCTAAGAAAATGTTCACATATTTTAAACAGTGCAAAGAGCTTCCTGAAAGGAAGTACTATTGGAGGGATGAATAAAAAATTTTGAAATAGTTCAGAGAAGATAGATATCTTTAAAAAAAAATTGTAGCTGGAGTAGTATGTGTTGATGCCTATGTAGAAAAAGGTCAAAAGGGTTGGTGAGCCAGAACTTTCAGTCCTTCTGGGTTTTTTATTGAACACATGTTAGCAAGAAAATTGTCAGAAAACCAGGAATGGCATGAACAGCTCAATGGAATATGTTTCAGAAGAACATACCTATGAGAAGGAAAGAAAATTTGTGAGGGTGCTTTTAATTAAAATGTTATCTAAATGCAATATATCAGCAACTACAAGCTACTGCCTCCCACATTTATGACTCTAGTTCTGACCTCTTCTCTGACCCATGGATTTTTTTTTTTTTTTAAAGATTTTATTTATTTATTTGACAGAGACACAGCGAGAGAGGGAACACAAGCAGGGGGAGTGGGAGAGGGAGAAGCAGGCTTCCCGCAGAGCAGGGAGCCCGATGTGGGACTCGATCCCAGGACCCTGGGATCATGACCTGAGCCGAAGGCAGACGCTTAACGACTGAGCCACCCAGGCGCCCCCCTGACCCATGGATTTTTAAGTTTCATGCTGTAAGTGTGCTATACCTCCTAAATGCAAATTTGAATATGTCTCTCTGCCTTGCTGAAAATCCTTCAATGGTTCCCTATAGCCTACAGAAGAGAGGTCAAACTCCTTAACATATCCCACACGGCCCCTTGTGACTTGTCTTCATTCTCTGTAGCTGATGTTGGTGACTAAGCCCTGGGTTGTCTCCCTGTTCCTTGCTCCTATATCTTTATGGCTCAAAAAGTTCAAGGAGACTTCCTAATAGCAAGATGCTTTCTTCCCTTTCTGAGGCAAGGTGACACCAGGTAAGTGATTCCGCCACTCCATCAGGATGGGAGCTTTGATTCTTCTCTGCTGTTAAACTTCATTCCTTCCTTCCACAAACATTTACTGAGTGCCTTCCTTGTGTTCGGAATTGTGCTAGACAGTAGGGACTTAAGAATGAACAAGACACATGTCCTGCCTTCAGTGAGTTTACACTCTGAGTAGTAATTTCTTCTTACTGCTGCAACAAATTTAGTGGCTCAAAACAATGTAGATTTGTTCTCTTGCAATTCTGGAGGTCAAGCTGTTGGCAGGGCTGTACATCCTTCTGAAGGCTCTAGGGGAGAATCTCTTTCCCTTGCCTTGTCCAACTTCAAGAGGCTGCCTACATTCCTTGGCTCATGGCCCCTTCCTCCATTGTCTCAGCCGCTGGGGTGGCATCCTCAAATCTCTGTCTGATCCTGTTTCCATTCCATGGGGTCTTATGTCCTGTGACTCTAACTCCGATCCTCCTATTTCCCTCTTATGAGAAACTTGTGATTACACTGGGTCCACTCAGATAATGTAAGGCACGTTTCCCATCATCTCCAGATTTTAATCCCATCTGCAAAGTCCCTTTGCCATGGAAGGTGACATATTCACAGGTTCCAAGTATTAAGACATGGACATCTTAGGGGGGAATTAGTCTGCCTCCTATACTCTGCTAGCCCTTTTACTTTGTCTTTAAAACAGCATTACTTGCTTATTCAACAGACTTGCATTGAGTGCCTATTGTATATATGCCAGGCACTGTTCTAGGTGCTGGGAATACAGGGATACAGAAGTAACAAAGCAGACATGAAACTCTTGCTTTCAGAGATCTCACCTTATGAATGAGAGGGAGAGATAGAACAACGCAGGATTAAGAAGAGAGAGCACCGGGGGGCGCCTGGGTGGCTCAGTTGGTTGGGCGACTGCCTTCGGCTCAGGTCATGATCCTGGAGTCCCTGGATCGAGTCCCGCATCGGGCTCCCTGCTCGGCAGGGAGTCTGCTTCTCCCTCTGACCCTCCCCTCTCTCATGTGCTCTCTCTCTCAAATAAAAAAAAAAAAAAAAAAAGAAGAGAGAGCACCGGGAGCAAGCCTGCAAATGACACAATGACCTTTGAACAGGGAGTGAGCCACACAGACATTTGGGGGAAGAGCTTTCCAGGCAGAGGGAACAGCAAACGCAGGGCTTGGAGGCAGGAGAGTGTCTGGTGTATTTAGGGAACAGAGAGAAGCCACTGTGGCTGAGGGGGTGGGTGGGTGGGGTTGTGGAGAGGAAGAAGTTGAAGTCAGAGCTCTAGATGGAAGTCAGAGAATACATTTCTCTAGTCCAGAATGGGAACTTTGACTTTTCCTCTGAGTAACATGAGAAGCCCTGAAGGCTTTTGAGCAGGGAGGTGACATGATCTAACTTACTTATGCTCCACAGTCTGGGTCCTGTACGTAGAACAAATTATTGAGGGGAAGGGCAGGAACAGAGAGATCAGAAAGGGAGACCTGGGGTGCCTGGCTGGCTCAGTCGTTGAGCGTCTGCCTTCGGCTTAGGTCGTGATCCCAGGGTCCTGGGATCGAGCCCTGCATTGGGCTCCCTGCTCAGCAGGAGGCCTGCTTCTCCCTCTCCATCTGCCCTTGCTTGTGTTCCCTCTTTGCTGTGTCTCTCTGTCAAATAATAAATAAAATCTTTAAAAAAAAAAAAAAAAGGGAGACCAACAGGGGGAATATTGTGATAATCCAAGTGAGAAAAGGCTTGAAGCAGGGAGACTTGCAGTGGGTGGAAAGTGATTGGATTCTACATGTATTTTGAAAGAAGTGCCAACAGAATTCACTAATGGTCTGGATATATGATGTGAGAGAAGTAGAGAAGTCAAGGATGACCCCACGACCTTTGCTCCGAAGGAAAACCTTTGAATCTCTGGAAGGGTGCCCTTAACGGAGGTGGGGAAAATTGCAGGAGGGAACTGTTTTTTGGGGGGAATATCTGGAGCTTTTCAGCTTTACACATGTAAAGTCTGAGATACCTAAT
Organism: Halichoerus grypus; assembly: GCF_964656455.1. Lineage (NCBI taxonomy): Eukaryota > Metazoa > Chordata > Mammalia > Carnivora > Phocidae > Halichoerus > Halichoerus grypus. The sequence goes on from NC_135719.1 coordinate 122,345,589, forward strand.
ATACAACCAGCTGGAGATGTTGAATAGGAGATGGATGTGTTAACCTTAAAGATAAAACTGTCAGTTATTTTACCAGCAAAATGGGTTTATTCAGAAATAATGGAGGAGTGCATTCAGAACAAGCATGCTGTGGTGAAACCAGAGGCCAGTCCAACAAATGAAGAATGGTATTTTATGGAGAAGAAGGAGGATGTCAGGGGGACTTGTTTTGAAGGAAAACCCATTGGAAAAAAGCAGGAGTTCAAGGTGATGATGGTTTCTCATTGGCCAAGTTGCAGGGGTAGCCAATTTTGTGTAGGAGATGCAATGCTCATCTTTTCCCTCTTGGGGCCTGTAATTGATTATCCTTTCCTGTTGAGGATTCTTCTGCTGAGGTGTGTAATTGACACTTCCATTGGGGTCTCTAATTGACGATTGTTCCTATAATTGAGGTTGAGTGGTAGGACTCCCTCTTCTAGCCTCTGGACTCCACATTAGGGAGGTTTCCCTATATTAATTTTCACAGATGTATGAGTCTGGATTTCAGGGAGGCATCTGGATTGGAGATGTAAATTTGAGGGTAGTCAGAATATAGATGTCATTTAAAGTCATCAGACTGGTGAGATGACCACAGAATGATAAGAGACCACAAAGAGAAGATGTCCATAGAGACCTGGGGACTTCTGAGTTGAGAGATGGGAGACTGAGAAGGCCACAAAGCTAGAGTAAGAGTCAAGACAGACTCTTAGCCCAGAAGCCACATGAAGAAAGTATTTCAAGGATGAGAGTGACCAACCTTTCTCTGTTGCTGAGGGCTCGAATGAGGTGAGGATGGGAACTGACCACTGGATTTAGCAACAAGGCAGTCACTAAGGACCCCGAGATCTGTTTCCCTGGACTGGTGGGGGCAATTCAAGAGAATGGAGGAGAGGAACTGAAGACAGCAAGCATGGCAAAACCTTTTGAAGATCTGAGGGGTAAAGTGAAGTAGAGGGAGATATGGACTCTAGGAAATGTCTTATTTTTCACCATGGCAGATATTACAGCATGCATATACACTCTTAGAAGTGACTCAGTAGAGAGGGAAATTTCCTGATGCAGGAGAGAGGGGCAGTTACTGAATTGATGTCCCTGGGTCAGAGGGGATGGGACTAGTATACAGTGGGAGAGGTTAGTCTTAGCTTAGAGCTCTGAGAGTTCATCACAAGTGCAGGAGGACAGAAGAGTATGTGCAGACAGGTGCAGGTGGGTTGGTATTTAGAGTGGTAGGAAGGGAGTGTGTACCAGGTTCTCTCTTGATTGCTTCTATTTTACCAACAAAGAAGCAAGGTCGTTAGCTGTGAGTAATAAGCCAGAGGCTTGATGAAGGGGGAGAAGGTGTGAAATAGTCCTTTAGAAGAGTGGGGAGTGGACAAGGAAGTGTAGTAGCTCTGCTAAGCAATGTTAATTGATTATAAAGTTGTTGGTGTTTGAACATGTGATAAATATTATCAAGCAGATGGGAGACTGAACTGTTCTAAGAAATCTAGTATTCAGATAAATCAAGTTACATAGGGCTAAAACAATAAAACCCTAAAATTGAAACAGCATTAGCTATAACTTAATTTTGGATGATTTGGGAACACTTCGGTCTTTTTTAAGAGTTAAGAGTAATTTTTCTGCATATTTGTTAGTACTTCCCTATAGATGTATAGTTAGTAATAGGAAGTTCTGAATTGATGATAGTAGGCTGAATAAACTAGACTTTAATTGAAAAACATGCAAATGTGAATTGATATTTATAATATTAAAAAATACTAATTTTGCTTCCTTGGTAGGCTTCTGTGTCAAAATCATTCCATATCAGATATGTTAGGGTGTTTTGTTGTGTAGAAATAAATAACCAGAGGGAAATGAATTCAACTGTGTTCTAACAAACAAAGAAGTGAATAGGGAAGGAGGAACAGGAAATGACTAGATGTTCCCCTTATCACTAGGAAAGGTTACACATCCCTGTGTGTGGGAGGGGGTTAGGCAGAGGTGGGTAGAGGAGCCCAGGGAGAGTAGGCAGGAATGGTGTTTGGCAAACTCTGTATTCCCCCTTTTACTCTTCTGCTGCCTCTTGTCTGCTATCTTGAAACCCCAGAAGGCCAAGCAAGGAGAATACAGAGGGAGTGACTGAGTCAGAAAACATGTAATCAGAACCTACAGCTTTGGTGGATTTCACCTTTTATCTCCTTCAGAAACATAGGTGAAAATTCTGTCACCAGTGACAGATAAATAGTAGCCCAGGGCCTTGAAAGAGCAGTTTTAGGTCCCTGGGACAATTTCTCCTATTCTACTCTATTTGAAGGTTAGGGAGGTTACCTTCATAATCTGAGGCCAATACCCACACTTGAGCCTCATAAGCATTGAATACAGTTAATAGGTTTGGCTAGCACTTGGGTCAGTTATTTAAAATGTTATCAAATAGCTATCTGGGAGTCATAAAACAGGTGGCCTTGAAATTGTATGGTGCTGGTGCATACAGATTGGCAGCCTTCCTTTATGGGTAAAACTATGTTAAAAGTTGAGCCAGAGCAAATGAACAACTGATTTACAATAGTGAACTATGCTGGGAAAGACGTTTCCTTAACACACATCAATGGGATGGATAGTGATGCTCTATTGAGTTTCTTTGTAAAAAAAATTTTTTTTAAAGATTTTATTTATTTATTTGAGAGAGAGAGAGAGGGAAAGAATCAGACTCCCTGCTGAGCAGAGAGCCCAACGCGGAGCTCCATCCCAGGACCCCGAGATCATGACCTAAGCCAAAGGCAGACACTTAGCTTAACGACTGAGCCACCCAGGCACAGGCAGACCCTTAGCTGACTGAACCACCCAGGCACTCCTCTTTGTAAAAAATTTTATATTAAAAACACCAGTGTGTGAATTTAAGGCCTGCCCTCCCACCCTCCCTTCCTTCTCTCCTTCCTTTCTTCTTCTTTCCTTCTTTCCCTCCTTCCTTCCTTATAGTTATTTTGGTGGGGGTGTGGATATATTCAGTTTAGGTCTTTGGTTTGAGTTAGCATATTTATTAAATAAGGAATCTGTTTTGAGTTAGTATAAAAACAAATCATGAACAATGGATTCCCTGTGAAATTACTGTAGCATGGTCAATATTTTTGTTGTTTTTACAGTTGAGACAAGAGAAACTTTAAAATCAACTCGTCAACACCTAGCTAAACTTTGTGAAACTGACCTATAAAATGAAACACTCATTTTATTTATTTTTTATGTAAAAGGAAAATATGTTATTTATTAGAAATTTTTATAGGCATAGAGCTACAGAATTTTAAAGCTGACCTCACATCTGGGCTACCCCCTCATTTTACGGGTGAAGAATCAGAGATTAAATGACTTCTCAAGGAGACTCAATTATTAGTGACACAGAAAAACTCAAACCTAGTCTTCTGAAGTTGTCCAGTGCTTTTCAATCATTGTATTCACTTAGGTTTCTAATGTAAAAACTTTCATCAACCTAGGATTTAAGCTTGCACTTGACCTAAAAGAGTCTTAACTTAAAGCCTAATCTACTTTCATGGGTTTCTAGTTTTGTGGGATTGAATTAAATCACACTTTTCTCATATTAATGTAAGTCGGGATAGGATTTATTAGCTTTTTATTGAGATATAATTCACATATCATGGAATATATTTTTCACTCATCCCCTTTGAAATCTAAAGTTGAAGCTTCACTTCTATTCACAGTATCCATTTTATTTAGGCAGTGACTAAAACCCCCAAAGAAAAGTTTCTACAATTAAAAGAATAAACACGGCTCGAAAAGATTTCATCTTGATCCTTACCAGCATTTTGAAGTAGGTTTGAAGGCGTTTGAAAAGCTTAGTGATTAAAAAAAAAATAACTAAACAAAACTCCCCCCCCCCCAGGGTTTTTATGAGACAAAGTTGTAGAAAGGAAGGACTCTATTGAAAAAGACACATTCTGTGTGAACAGAAACAGACAGTAATGAAATATGGCTGTGGAGCAGAAACTTACATTCTAAGCCTAAGTAGGTACATACTCTACAGGGTAGGATGAAAGGAAGGTATTGAGGACACTTACAGACTGCTGCACTCATTTCCCCCCCCCAACAGACATTAAGTAAATATCTACATTGTACCAAGCCTGTGGAGGCGCTGAGAACACAAAGATGAATAAGGCAGATCCTCAAGGAGCCCAATCTGGTGGTGGTGATGGGGAGGTGGGGGCGGGGGAAGGGAGGAGAGAGGGAGCCTATGGAGAAGTGGTTGGGGGATGAGATTAGACGGGTGGGTTGAAGGAGTGAATATATGGTAGAAATTTGGGGGTACGGATACGTGCTGGCTTCTATGGCAGAAATCTCCCCCAGAACCTCTGGAGAAAAACCCCAAAACAATTAGCTTCATTTGCCAAATCTGGCCAGATATCATGACGTTGGTCTACAGATGCCCTCTCAGATAGGTTTAAAAATCCTCCTCCCGCTTCTAGCATTCGCTTTCCCCACCATTAGGGTGTCGGGCAAGGGAGGGGGCAGGATGAAAACTGCACCCACGTTTGCTGCCTTGGCTCTCTGCAGGAGACAGGAATCCAGGGCTTTGCCGTCGTCATAGCAACTAGGAGTTCCGCGGTCCCCCACCTTCCTCCAACTCCTACTTCCCCGGCTGGCCGGGCTGAGCGGCCGCTTCTCTCGCGAGATTTGCGCGCTGTGCTGAGCAGCCCAGCGGTGATCTCACCCGAGACTTGCCGAGGGAGGGGGAGAAGGAGGGGAAGGAATGGGGCGGGGAGGCGGGGAGGAGAGGGGACTGGAGGGGAGGGAAGGGCGAGTGCGGCGCCGCCACCGCCGGCAACTTTGTGAGCGAGTTCAGTGCGTGCGTGAGCGAGTGAGCGAAAAAGTCAGTGCGGCGCCGACTTCCCGGGCGGAGGGTCCCCGGGGAGGGCCAGGTCTGGGCTTCAGAGGCCGCCCCCCAGCCACTCCATCCCTTCCCGCCTCCGGGGCTCCCTCCCATTTCCTCCCCCTCCACCGGTCCTCCCGGGCCTTCCCACCCCCGTCGGCAGTTACCTGTCCCCTCCCCCACTCGGCACGCACCTCCCCTTCCCCTGCGCCCACCTCCGACCTCTGGAACCCGAACCCACCAGCCACCCCAAACCCGCTTTATCCGCGGCCCCCACCCCCAGCTTTTTCTCCTGGGGGCAGGCGGGCGGGATGGGGGGCGCTGAGCCTCGGAGGCGGCGCGAGCGGGGACCAGGACGCCCAGACAATAGTTGATGCCCGGGGACGGAGGCACCTTCGCCACCCACTCCAGGAGCGCGGCCCCAGCCGGCTGCTCTCCAGCCTGCTTTCCGGGTCCCCCTCGGAGCGGGGCTCGGGAGTTGGGCAGATTCAGCCCCCACCTCCCCCGGGCCCCCCTCCGCCCGGCGCCCGCCCCGGCCCGGCCTCGCCGCCCGCCGTCCTCCGCAGAGGAGGCGGCGAGTGAGCGCGCGCCGACAGTCCACACGGTTTCTCTTTCTCCCCAGGGAGAGCGCGCGGCGGACCCACCCCGGACGCGCGGCAGCACCGGGAGGCCGGGCCGAGCGGTAAGTGGCTCCCGCGCCCTGGGGCCGGGCAGGGGAGCGGGGGTGCAGGACTGTCGACAGCCCCCCCTCCCCCAGCGCGTTTTTGGCTGGGGCTCGGGTCCAGGGCCGGGAGCAGACACCGGGAGACCGGTCAAAGTTTTATTTCCGATTCGGTGGCGTGCTGATAGCGCAGCCCGGCGGGGGCGAGTCCGGGCTGCACCGCGCACGGCGCGCGCGCACGCACCTCGGAATCCGAATCTGCATAACTACCGGCGGAGCGCCCCCGCGAGAGGCCGGGAGACCCGCGCCCCCGTCGGGGTGGCTGCGCCCACCCGGCTGCTCTCGTCGTCACCCGGCACCCTTCCCCTTCAGTCACCTGGGTGAGCGCTTTGCAGGCTGTGCTGGAAAGGAGAGGCCGAGGGTTGTAATCATGGGAAAGGGAGTAGGGAGCTCGCTGCCCGCGGGTGGTTAATTTCTCTCCCGGGGTTCTGGGGGGGGAGGGCAGTGAAAGTCGGGGATGCCCTAACCTGCTTTCCTTGGAGCAAGTAAACCTCGAGAGGGCTGGGGAGGCGTGAGGCCGCTTCAAAAAGTTTTCCTCTTTAGCCTCATCTGTTTCCAACTTCTGACCCTAAAGGAAATTTGCGAGGCTCCCTATTGCTTCATGGCATTTCTAGGTGGACAAGTGATCATATTGGGCAGGTTGAAATTTCATCTGGTTTCACCGTTTGTTAAATCTAGAGACAAGGGAAATGGCTCACTTCAGGGAAGATGTTTGAGTTGTTGGTATTCGTTTTTGAAGGAAGCATTTGGGGACTGATGGCTTCTAGAGACTGCGTTTACCTTAATAGATTTAATTTTTCCTGAAAAATTTCCTGGTATTTTAGAGGTAGCATTCCCTGAAATTCTTACTACCTGCTGGACGATTATATTTCTAAACTGGGAGCCAGTGATGCGAGGCAAATTTCAGAGTAAAGGTGTCGACTTTCATCAGGTTCCAGGTCTATCTGGATGAACTGGGGTTGGCGTTTCCTCTATAAAGTGAGCCTTTCATGTTGAAACTCTGACTCAGACTCTTAAACCCATTGTTTTTATACTGGTACTCTGTGGGAGTTAAGTGTCAACTTTCTCTTCTTTTCTCATATGGAATATTCGTCCAAGGCAAAGATTCTCTGGCTTAATCTTTTGGAAAAGTACAAGATTAAGTCCTATAGAATCGTTCTCTGCAGCCAGTTTAGTAACTATTAATTTTCTATATAATCCTGATTTAATGACTTTAACTTTTCTCTTTTTCATTTTTTGAAGGCTGCAATTAAACCACCTTTACCAGGATGGGGAAAAAAAAAAAAAAACCTGATGGGAATAATGTAGAACAGTGGTAACAGCAGTAGTCTCAAATGAAAGGTTTATGTAAAGCACTTTATGGTCACTGATGTGTCCAACTATTAGATGACATACCAGTTATTAACAAGAATATTAATATTAAAACATTTTTCCCATGGAATAAATTACTTGTACTGAGGCATCAGCAATTAACAATGCATTTAAAATGACTTGGGTGATGATTTGCTCGTAAATAGGGGCAAAATAAGAGATTTTGGGGATGAATGGCTTTACGTGGGTGACAACTTATTTTCTTATCTCATTATGCTTAAGTAAAGGACTCTTGAAGTTGACTGTATCATTAGATTTCTCTAGTTTGACTGAGAGAACAAGTTTGGCAAGTGGCTCAAGATAGTCAGTAGGTGTTGCTGTTAGCTTCTCTGTAGTTCCTGGTACTGCTCCTCCGGCTTTGAAATTGCAATTCTGATAGAACTTTTTAGATCTGAAGTGTCAGGCAGTCGTTGGGATCCTGTGGCAAGGTTGACTTGAACTCTTGGTAATAAATCCAAAGCACCTTACTTAGATTTTGTACTGAGATTCATTTAACTCTATCCTTTCACTATTATTTTCTGGCTTTCGTATTTATTTACTTTGCTTTTGCTTTGAATTACATGAGTAATTTTAGGGAACCCCCTACCCCCCGCTTTTTAAACAACTTTAGAAAAAATCTTCATGTAGCTTTATTGAAGTCATAGATTGAAGATTGCTTGAGTTTAGTGGTTTTGTAAACTTTGGGGGATCTTGGTTGACTCTGAGTTATGTATATGTTGTATTAAATTGCAGTTTGAATTTTTCAATAAAAGGCTGTTTTCTGTCTCTCTGAGCTGTGAAACAGAAGCACGAGGAGAGGTGGAAAAGTGTAAAAATACAGATTCCCTGAATCTTTCCAATTTAGGGGAAAGTATGTAGTGATTCATGAGAACATAATTATGTGCTTCCTGTCAGTCCTCGTGGTTGTGTTATCATTCCTGTTGGTCCATAGCAGTGCACATATAAAGTATGGATATCCTGAAGATTTCCAGGTGACATCTCGCATTGGAGATTTTTGGTTCACCGATGAAATCGGACTTTGTCAGAGGAAAACATATTTATCCCTCTGATGGAGAACTAGATCTCTGATATAGAATGCTTCTTTCTTCCTTTTGATGCAAATCACAGAAGCTCATATCTGAAATTCAGAAAAAACTCCCCCTATACCCCCATAATAACACTATATTCCTAACCTTTTGAAGTTTATGGTGAGTCGCGTTATTTACTGAGTGCCTCTATTCGGGAAGTGTGCTGTCAGGCTCCATGGTTCTGGTGGTGAGTAAGTGTGTTTCATGGAACTTATAGTCCAGTGGGGCCATATATAGTAACTTTTCTGAGTTTGGGGTTATGGTACCCTGGTATGGTACCCTGCCTCCAGAAGGGTTTTGCATAACAGGCAATCAATTATTTTTATTATTTTCTGAAATAAGGGAGCCCATTATTTGCCCTCAGAAGTTCTGGGTTTCAAATTTTCGGGCTATGGGATCTTAAAAAATAATCAAACCTCTCTGAACTGTCTTTCTGAAAAACTGTCTTTTTCAGCAAAAATGGGCATAATGCTTGCTTCACAGCTTTGCTGCAAGAATTAATGAGAAAATATGTATGAAAGTACTTCGCAAATCATAAAGTCTTATTTGCAATTGCATTTTCTTTTTGATGAACAGATTCATAGATTGTTGAAGCTAGAAGGGATTTTGAATTTAAATCATTTGACCCATTTTCTCCATTTTGCAGATGATGAAACTGAGGCCCAGAAAGCTGAAGTGATTTGTCGCAGGTTATAGAAGAACTAATTAGTGATCAGGCAGTGATTGGAAGGCAGGTTTCCAGATTTAACTGTACTCCTTTGTTTCCTAGTTTTTGTTTTGTTTTGTTTTTTTGAATCTATACGTTAAAATTCGTTTACTACTCCCTTCCCCCCGCAAGTGTTCAGTGTTTATTAAGTATCTAAATGAGCAAAACTTAAGGAAGCGAACAAAATCAACATTAAGATTGAAAAAAAAAAGATTGAAGAGCTTTGAAAACAGTATTGATGTAGTGTTTGGTAAGTAAGCTTTAGAGTTACTCAAATTACAAAGTTATGGAAAAAGAAATTGAGTTAGTTAAAATATCTACATGGTAGAGCCTGTAGGCTTCCCCCCACCTTTTTTTGGGGCTGGGGCATAGACTTTATTAACTCAGAGCATAGTGTACTTGTACGCTCTTTAGAGAAGCCAAACTTAATTTGTTCAGGGTTACCATTTTCTTCCCTTAATATCATTTTTCATTTGTAAAAGAAAGTGATTTCCCTTCCTTATTTCTGGAATAGTGGCAACTTGTAGACCTTCTCTTTCAGTTACATGTAAGTGTTACTAGGGGATGGGGCTTGGAGGGGGGATGGGTCAGATGGAGGGATAATTGCACAGAAAAAAGGAACATATTGAAGGAGCTTCCTGTTGAAGATGTGCATGATTTATATAGCACCACCCTCCCTTCCACTAGGGTAATCTGAGCCAGGAGAGAAGAAATATCCCTGCCAGTCAGTGACTGCCCTTTAGATGGGGGGCTCTCCCTTCTGGGAGGGTTGAGCATTATCTTATTCTTTCAGTGCTCATCCAAAAAGTTGTGTCTTGTTTCATATCCAGTGCTCCTTAAAATGTAGGTGTTCCACGATCACTTGAGATTGACAATCCAACCTATCCACTGCACTTCTACTTTTTGGCATAAGAAGTAAATTGACCTCATGGATTTTTGTTTTTAGGTTTTTATTTGTTTTTTTCCTATGTCTAGATAATTGAAAAAAAAAAAAAGGCGAAACAAAGCCCACACACTTGTATGGCATTTTATTTTCCAAAGATTAGAACTAAGTTAATTATCCTTAGATATTCGCTCTTTTATTCTTTTGGTGGGCTTTTGATGAGCTCTGGAGTGAGTCAGAAGCATGGGAAAAATTCCCTTTGCTTTGGATCTCTCAAACACAGACGGTTTGAGTGAGGGAGGGACATGAGTGTGATTGGGTTTGTGATCACGAGGGTAAGAAAATCCACTGGGGTATATCTTTTGATATAGGGGCCAGGGCACATCCATTTTCTCCTTTTATTCTGGCCTGGGGAGAGTAAAGAGAACATGAGTGTCTTCTTGAAGATCAAGAGGGATGACCCTCAAATGACATGGAGGAACATCAGGAGCTTTTTTAGTTGGACCCTAGGACGTAACAGCACCTAGGCGGGTGTGCGGCAGAGTCAGGTGAGGCCCCAGCTCTCTGCCTCTGGAGGTCTGGGATCAGAATTTCCAGTCTCTAGATTTCTAATTTGTTCCTTGTCATGTTGCACCGACTTCTCCCTCTAATTAGGATTATAGTATGCCTCCCTTTAAGCTGTGGGAGACAGGCAATTACATAAGGTTAAATTTCCCTCTTTTCAGCTCAGGAGAGGCAGGAAGCTGGATGCCTGTTGGGAGTGTGCTGGCTTAGAGAGGCTGGTTTGCACAAGCACAGGGGTCTCTCAGAGGCGACGTGAGCGGGTAAGACAGGACGTCCAGCCTTGGCCACCACTGGATTCTTTTTCCTCTGCCCTCCCCCAGAGCAGGTCTGGGTTCAATGCCTTTTGCAGATACAATAGTTAATTCTGGTTATTTTCTCTTTTCTACTTTTTTCACAAAGTCTTTTACCAAAGCTATAGGTATAATCATTAATTGGTTTTTGTGGTTCAGGGTCTTGCTTCCTTTTAGAATGAATTCTCAACTACTCAGAAGACAGCTAGTGAGAAATAAAAAGCAAAGACCTTCATTGTGAATGATTATGTTTCTATAATCCAGACTTGAGTCTTTTCCTTTGGCTCTTATGTTATCTTTTTTTTTTTTTTCTTCATATTCCAGAGTATTCGCCTAGGTAGGTATTCTAGTTGGATATATTGTGAGCTCCTTGTGTTCCCTTTAACAGTCTCGGTTCCCAGAATTGATTGACTATTGGTTTTTACAAGTTTCTTTTTTTTTTTTTTTTTATTAAGACCTTTATTAACAGGTGCTTGCCGTTTGTTGATTTTTTTGAAAAAATCAAGTTGTAAACTTTTTATTACAAATTAAAAATGAGGTTCTTAAAAATCTCAACTTGACCAGATCGGAAACAATTTAAAAACCTTTAAAGGTGTATTGAGAAAAACCATTTTTTTTTTTTTTTAAACACGTTTGTCATTACCAAAAAGAGACATCTTTAGGTAAAAATAATACAAGTTTCTTTGTGGTTCTTGATGCTCTTAGAGAAGCAACTGACAACCGAACTGTGGTAGCTCACGCTTTCAAGAAGGGACAGTACTTGTTAGGAAATGCCTCTAAGATACATCATTCATTATAAATTAGTTGCATGTCCTGAAATTTTCACCCAATTTGACTGTCACTGCTTGCTTCACCTATGTGTATCTAGGAAAAAAGTGGAAAGCAGTATTTTCCCAGATTTTTGCAAGAAATGTAAGCTTATGACTTGTCAGAACCAAACTGCTTTTCTTCAGAAGGCTGTAGAAACACATGTTCTTCTTACTCTTGTATTGCGGGTCGGTGTGTGGTTGATGGATGTCCTGCCTCTTCCTAAGCCTAGTTCTGGCTGCCCCGGGGAAGACCTCCGAAGGTTTTGCCAGTATACTTTGATTCCTGAGGAGCTGGCCTCTCCTATGTAAGAGAGTGTGCTGTGTGTGCGCCTGTGTTTGGGGCGGGGTCTGCCTGTGGTTCCTAACCCTTGTCTCTTTATCAGTTTGTGAGGTGCCTGTGGTTCTTCGAAGCGTCTCCATGTTACTTTTTTTTTTTTAATGAGGATCTTAGTGCTGATCCTTTGTAATAGGAAATGAGGTCTAATAATTGCATAACAAAATGTTTCAGTAGGTAAATGATAGGTTATGGAGAGCTACAGGGTTCACAGGAAAGGCTTATTCAGATTTCAAGAATGTCAGCCAAATAATTGCCTTCAGTGGGATTATTCTGAAGGCCATTTTCCAAGTAATGTTTTAAAAAAGTGGCTTTCAGTGGTTTGGGGAGGATGTGTGTTTGGGGGAGCAGAGAGTGCTTGGGTGGAGAGGGTAGGGGATCCCGGTGAACTCTGGGGCTTTTCTCCGGGGCAGCATGTTGGATATCAGGTGGATGGTGGTGTGAAGAAACTCAGTGGATGATTCTGTTACGCTTTTCCTCCACCCACTTGAGAACACAATCGTTTTTATATCATTTTTGAACCTATGCTTGACAATAAGGTAAACAAGTAGTAGGCTTAAGCCAGAGAGCAGCGGACTGGGGATTGTGGAAGCTTCATTTTGAATGGGTGAGAACGGGAACCTCTGATCCTCTATGCTGTCCCATTGACTAAAAAAGACAACTTGGAAAAAACTCTGGAAATACCTGCCAACAGCTGAAAGGATCGGGCTGCTTAGACTCCTGCAGTGGAGGGAGAACATGTAAATCCAGTTTGGTATCTGTATGGTGGCACTGCGACCTTAACCATTTTTAAGTATATAGTGCAGCAGTGTTAAGTACATTCATGTTGTCATGAAACAGACCTCCAGAACTTTCTCATCTTGCAGATCCGAAACCATACTCTACCCTTATCCTGGCTACTGCCATTCTACTTCTGTTTCTGTGAATTTCTCTACTTAAGACACCTCATATAAGTAAGAATCAGGCAATATTTTGTCTTTTTGTGGCTGGCTTATTTCACTCAGCATAATGTCCTCAAGGTTCATCCGTGTTGGTATGTGACAGGATTTCCTTCTTTTGAGGCTCAATAATATTCCATGATATGTATAGACAATATTTGGTCTACTCATCCATTCATGGACATTCAGGTTGCTTCTACCTCTTCTGTTGTGAATAATGCTGGTATGAACACGAGTGTGCCAATGTATCTTTAAGACCTTGCTTTCAATTCTTTTGAATGTACACACAGAAGTGGGATTGCTGGATCATATGGTAGTTCTATTTTTAATTTTTTGAGTAATCTCTATACAATTTTTCATAGTAGTTGTAAAAACACAGTGGTTTTACATTCCTGCCAACAGCACACAAGGGTTCCAGTTTCTCCACATCCTTGTCAACACTTGTTATTTTCTGTGTTTTTCATAGTAGCCATCCTAATGCGTGTGAGGTGAGATCTCACTGTGGTTTTGATTTGCATTTCTCTGGCGATAAGTGATGTTGAGCATCTTTCATATGTTTATTGACCGTTTGTCCATCAGCTTTGGAGAAATGGCTATTCAATCCTTTGCCCATTTTTTAATCGGGTTATTGGATTTCTTGTTGAGTTGTACGAGTTCTTTATATATTCTGGATATTAATCCCTTATCGGATGTATGATTTGCAAATATTTTCTCCTATTCTGTGGGTTGCCTTTTCACTCTGTTGGTTTCCTTTGATGTGTAAAAGTTTTAAAATTTGTCTATTTTTGCTTTTGTTGCCTGTGCTTTTGGCATCATATCCAAGAAGTTACTGGCAAGCCAGTGTCATGAAGCTTTCCGCCTTTGTTTTCTTCTAAAATTTTATAGTTTTAGTTATGTTTAGGTCTTTACTCCATTTTGAGTTAATTTTTGTATATGGTGTTAGATAAGTGTCCAACTTCATTCTTTTGCATATGAATGTCCGTTTTCTCAACAGTGTTTGTTGAAGAGATTGTCCTTTCCCCATTGGGTGGTCTTGGCTCCCTTGTTGTAGATCAGGTGCCCACATACACAAGGGTTTATTTCTGGGCTGTCTCTTCTGTTGGTCTGTTTGTTTGTCTTTATGCCAGTACTACAACTGTTGGGATTACACTAGCTTTGTAATATCTTGAAATCTGGAAGTGTGAGTGGCACTTACTTTTAATTGATGCTATTCTCGGTGTTAAATAATAGAGAATAGAGAAGTTGACGATTGAGAAAAACGTTCACAGAATTTTTCATTTTTTTTGAGGGGATCAGACTCTTAAAGAATGAGGTAAAGTCATTTAAATGGCAGAATGCTTGCAAGGCTATCAGTTGGCAGCTAGTGGAGTAAGAGCTGTGTGTCTAGCACTTCCTGGTTTGCAAAGTACCTTCACAGATACCTATTCCAGTGGCTTGGGAAAGCTTCCAAAAGGTGATGGACCTTGAAGATTGGATGTGTAGCCCACTGGATATAAATACCCCAAACCATCTGTGTCAGTTGGGTCGCAGTGTGACGGGAGGTCTTTCATGAAAGCTGCTGGGGTGATCTCAAGATTTTCAGTGGTATCAGTTATTATAATAACTGTCACTTGTGGTATTGTTTTCCTTGACACTGTATTGCTTTTCCTACTCCATTCCAGTAGACCCTGCCTTTCCTCATCTGCTCCCTGAATAGCAGTAGGCCGCATACAAGGATAGAATAGTTAGCCACAGCACTGTTTTCTGAGCTGTGCAAAGGAGAGAAAACTGACTTGGCTGGGTTGTATGGGATGAATTGAATGAGAGAGATTGGAACCAGAAGAGCAAATTAAGTGGCTGTTTTAGTAAGTACTTTAGGCTACTTAAGACATACTTTCTTACCTTCTTAATAAAACTATGGGGATAATTTTGGTTGAGTGTATTACTTAAAGGGACTTTGGGGGAATTGTTGTGGAGGAAAAATGTAGTATGCTTGCATTTAGTAGGCCTGAAGTAAAGATTTATTTAGTGGTAACCAAAGGAATTTATGTCTACACGGGTGAATCTCTAAGGAGTAACTTACTCATGTATCCCGTAAGTATTTATTGACTCGCACTCTAATGCCAGGGGCCAATGGCTGCTGTTAGTGACGAGGGAATGTATGGTTCCTGCTCTCATGTGGCTGATACTCTTCTAGTGATTGATATGGTCCTTTTCAGTGTTCTGTTCCTCTCATCTGGTTGATTTTTCTTTTAGTCAAAGGCCACCTGTTTCACTGCTGATGCAAAACAGTTGTAGTTGTTTATTATGAAAATAGTCCTGTGTTAAATAGTCTTGGTATAGAAGAAAAAAGAAACCCTAGACAGTTCTGCCGGTTTGGTTTCCAGGGTGATCGGTCTTGGCAAAATTTATTTTATCAAGTGCTTTTCTGAGTAACAGAACTAAAGGAAACAGGCTTTAATGAATTTTGGTTAAGTTTTTCCGGAGGACCCAGATAAGGTTTTCAAGTCTTGGTTTCCTCTACTTCCACGTCTGTTCCACGTCTAGTTTTGGTTAATCTGGATTTTTCCATTGTCAGATCTTAAAGGAGTCATATACCCCTTTTGGATTTTCATTCATTCACTCATTTAACAAGTGTTATTGTTCACTTTTTTAGAGACCAGATATCTTTTCCTTTGTAAGAGGAAGAAGGTTGAGGTTGAATTAAGTTTCCTTTAAGGCCAACTGTTAAAATTCTGTGTATTTATTATTGTGATTTAGTGAGACTGAAGGCTTTTTGCAGATAGTAGAAATGTTTTTGAAAGAACTAAAGAAAGAAATTCAGAGAATTTGTTTCTAACTCTAAAACATTAGTGAGAAAATTCTGTGTTGGTGGATAATTTTAGCATTAATTTCACTTTGATCTGAAAACAATCAACATTTTAACTCAACTCTGAGAGTCTTTGTAATTTTGGTAGGAGACAGTTCTGAATCTCACCTTTCTGCCGTGACTTGTAATATGGTAGAAACTTAATTCCTGTTTCAGATGACTGGTATAGTGCTAGGGTGGGAGATTTAGAAACGTTTACCACCCCTTTTTCTAGGTGCTTGTATTCTGAGTCTTTTAGAGCGCTTGTCATTAATGTGTGTGGTAGTCTTGAGATGTGGTGCCATCATGTTACTGAATACAGAAGAGTCACTGATCTGAGGACCAGTGCTGTGAAAATTAAGCTGGCAGCCCACGCTGCCAAATTTGTAATATTCAGGTAACCTAGTGTGAGATTTCGTGGCTTTTTAAAAATGAAAATGATATTTTCATATTAATTTGTCATGAGAAATTCAACATAGTATTGATTATGTGTGATAGGGTTCAGTTATTCAAAGTTAAGATTTAAGAATTTCTTCCCATGTGGATTGCTTGCTGTTGTAAATGTGGTCTTATGGTTACCGAGAGCACTGAAAGATTTGTGTAATCCTGGCTCTGTGAATTTGGCCATTTTTGTTTTGTTTACTAATCAGCAGTATTCACTGAGCACCTTCTAGATGGCAGATACTGCTCTCATTCTGGGTCTACGGCAAGGAACAGCTCTGAGTGAGATGGGAAGCCCCCAGAGGGCTTTCCACAAAGGGTTTGATCTGACGTATTTTTAAAGCAAAAGCTCAGTTATGCAGAGAATAGAATAAAGTATGTATGTGGGGGCGACTAAGGTGGAAGCAGGGAGATTTCAGGGGGTTCTAGCAATAACCTGGGTCAGATATGATGATCAGTGGAGGTGATGAGAAGTGGCTGGATTCTGGACTTATGTCAGCTGAAGGCTGTGATGATGTAGAGAGCAAGAAGGAGAGGAGTCCAGGAGAACAGCAGGGTTTTTGGCCTGAGCAAGTGGAGTAGTGAGCAGGGGCCATTCACTGAAATGGGGAAGATGGGAGGAGGAGGTTTTGGTGGGGATTAAGAGCTGGTTTGTATACGCTGGGTATAAGCTAGCAGTTGACGTGTAAGAGGAGAAGTCAGCTTGGCGCCTGGCAGGTCTACTAACCTTCATGGGCTTCAGTTTTCTCATCTGTGAAAAGGGGAAAGTGTTTGCCCTTCTCAGAATTCTTGACATCAAATGAAAAAAAAAAAAGTTAAAACTTCTAAAGTTATGTCTTGTAATGGTGGTATTATTTCTCGAAAGTAGACTGGTTACCATCTTAGGTACTTTGTGGTCTCTTTTGCACTACTTAAGTCATAGGCCATCGGCCAGAATGTATTGTGGAAAGTTGGCACTGGCCTTTCAAAGGCTGGTTTTCTTTCCCAATAGATGGAGTAGCTTTCTTTCTTATTCATTCTGTGATTCCTGGGCAGCTTCTGGGAGAACTTGGTATTTTGGTTTCCTTCAAGGTGTCAGAGGGCTTCATTTTGTGCAGAGCCCCTGAAGCACCATGTGGGCCTGTGGTGCCAGACTTGCCCCTTAATAAACATTGCTGTGAGCCAAAGTGATTTTCTATATGTGGGAGGATATTACAGTAGAAAAACCCCAGCTCTTTCCTTTCTCAAAGCCTTTGTCCTTTGAGGCTTCCCATGACTTGCATAGTTAACAAATAGGGTCTAATAGGTCAGATTTTTTAGGGAGACCACTCTCCATGTTTCTTGACTCAGGATACCTATTTGTATATTCCTAGGTTTTTGGATTACTCCGAGTTTTGTTATAGGCAGGTGAGATTATGTTCAATATATATTTGACCCTACTGAGTTAAAATTTAAGATCCAAGAGAAAAAGTTGAGAGCATCAGTCTTATAGTTCTATCAGTGGTGTTTGGAACTTATTAAATGTCCTTCCTTAGAGATTGTAGTAGATAGTTGTGTCCTTGAGATGCTGTCTTTGCTGATGATTGATACCTTGCTAGCAGTCTGATGTTGCTTTAGGAGCATCCAGAGGTGTATGTTCTTGGTTCTCGGCTCTTCATGCGCCACACGGTTTGCACAGAGGCACAACCCCTTTCTTCACCTCCCTCCTGGTTTGCTTCTGCACTGCGCAGGATTCCATCAGGCATCAGCGGGGGGCCCGCTGCAGGTTATGTGATTTAGAAGAGAAGCTAAGGGTGCCTTTGAGGGCCTGACACATGTAGTGAGTGTAACTGTTGATGAATGACGTCTAAGTAAGTGTGCTCGGTGTTCAGCGTCATGAGAGCGGTAGTGGCTTTAATAATGCAGGGAGGCCTCGGGAACCATGTGTTTCAGAGGATATTGTGGAGGCAGAAATGATTTGGATATTCTCTTGTATCTTGCAGGCAAGAGGATATCTCTCTTTTTCTTTCAGGTCCTCAAGTTTATAAAATAAGTTTACCCATCTGCTCAGTAATGGTTAAGTTATATAACCTTTTGCTTTTCATTGAATTGACTTGCTATACATTATCTTATTTCAGCTTGTAAGAAATTGAACAATAGGTACCTATTATAATATCACTTAACATAATTGTCTGAAAAAACCCCAGCCTTTGTCTTTACTTTTGAAGTACATATTAGGAAATTTAGGTCAGTTGTAAGAAATAATTTGAAAGGGATCTATGTATTTAAATCTCTTGTCTTTTCCATGCTTAATAATTTTTTTCCCCTAGAAGGAATACAGCTTACTTAGATTCTCTAAAATATCTTTTAGAATTTTCCAAATTGCCTGATGGCTTTTTATTTGAACTCAAGTCTAGTAATCATTTTTATTGGGGAGATAGGCTCTACATTTCTGAAGTTGCAGTACCTGTTTATGCACTCTTGGTTTTTTTTTTCCTTTATGTAACACTTTTATTGAGTTATAATTAACTTATTATATGGTTCTTGCATTTGAAGTGTACATTCACAGACTTGTGTTACCATCTCCATAAACAATTTTAGAACATCTTCATCACTCCCAAAAGGAACTCCAACCCCTTTTGCTGTCACTCCCTGTTTGTCCCCAGCCCTAGGCCACCACTAATCCACTTTATATACTTGCCCCCTCTGGATGTTTCCTGTAAATAGGCTCGCACAATTTGTGGTCTTTTGTGGCTGACTTCTTTCAGCCAGCTCTATCAGAACACTTTAGCTTTTTTTCAAGCACTTTAACTTTGGTGGTAATGTACAGATTTTGGACTCAAACCAGAGAAGAGCAAAACCATGAGCTGCCATGTGTGTTGTGGAGCAGAGGGTGAACTGTGAAGCTTCCCCAAAGAACCCCGCCCCCTTCCCCGCCCCCATGCTAATCCTCAGATGCACTCAGTGCATGAGATCACACAGTGATCTTGCCTCCCCTTGCCCGAGCCTTGCCTGCTTCTTTCTTGAATTTTCCAGATAGCTCTCAGATGTCATCTCTGATTCTTCCCTTTCTTCTCTCTTTGGACTGGTCTGAGACCAAGCACTGCCTTTTTTTTTTTTTCCCTTTAGAATTGATTCTTGTTTTCAACTTTTCCTCCTTTAATTGCCACTGTCTTAGGACAGACCCTTGATCTTTGTATCTGGGTGGCGAGAGCAGGCTCCTTTGTCAGCATCTCGCCTCCTACTGTCCCCTGTCTAGGCCATCTTGTCTGATCATTCCTTCTAATGTAGGACCTCCTAGGTATGTGTGCCCCTCTCAGGGAACTAAAGTGGTTCAATACCTTGCCATGTCAAACTCACACTCTTCTGCTTGCTTTTGTGACCTTTCTCTTGGGTCTCTCCCTTCCTGCTTATCTGATTTCTTTGGCCTCTCCATGAATGTGTGTCTGCCTTCATATGGGCCTCTGCTTTCTCTTCTTCCCAACTATTCCAACTTTCTTTGAGCCATTGTTCATGTTCCATGTTAGTTCTATTTAATTTTAAACACTAAATTCCTCACCCGTAGCTTTCTCTCTCTTATCCTCTTCCCTGCATATCACGCTCCTTATCATTATTTTGTTTTGCTTTTATCCCCTCTGATGCAGTACCAGCCCCTGAGTTCCAGTTTTATCTGTCTTTCTCATCCTTTTGTGCCTGCTTCCTTCACTGCCATTTTTCTGGTTAGAGTAACTCATCTTGAGTTCTCTCTTCTCTGATACTTCTCTGAGATGCTGTTGTGCTGTGTTGTATACGTAAGGAAATCAGCATTAAATAATTAATGCACAATTCATCAAGGACATTTAGTCTGGAGAAGACTCAGAAGGGATGTCATCGCTGTCACAAGGGTTGAAATTCCATCATACCTAAGGAGGAGAGATTACCTTTGTCTTCCCAGGCCCCACAGAGAAGGACATGAGTAGAGTAAATACAGCCATGTGAAGGAGCATCACAAAGGACTTTCTAGTAGAGCCTCCTGTAGGAGTGACCGGCGGCCTTCCCCATCGCAAGCCTAGGCTGGATCATTCTGGATGGGGCCCTTGTAAAGGCCATTCAGACAGTTCTTGGGGGCTCAATGAGGCTAGTGGTTCTTAGTCTCTGTGGAGTGTTAGAATCTTCTGGGGAACACGCTAAGTACACGGAGTCTCTGTCTGTTCCTTGGACGTTCAGATTGAGTAGTCTGTGAAGCCAGGCTTGGAAACTTCTGAGGCAGGTAGCTCCTTTAGTCTTTGAGATCCTGTGAGTGTCTCATTTGTTTAACGATTTTTTCCTGAGTGCCTGCACCGTACGGCAATGTCACGTTGTGGGTTTTGCCTTCATAGGACATAGAATCGGGGGGGGATGCAGACAGACAGGTGAAGCCATGTGATTTCTCCTCAGGTAGATGGAGACCTTGGAGGATAGGGACCATTTCTTATTTTGTATGTTTATTCGCCCCAGAGGAATGGGCACACTGGCATTCATTTTTGGGCGGCAAACTGATTAACCTGCTGTTTAGTGATTTTTTTCCCTGTTGTAAGGCTTGTAACTGTATTCTTTATCCAATTGTTTTCATACAACTTAATTTCTTAGTTGAAAAGGAGCCACTCTCTTTTCGATTGCTTCATGGTAGGCTCAGCCTTTGGATTTTGTTGCTTCCTCGTTACACAATTTACAAAGGCTGCTACTTACTGAGTACCCAATGTGCCAAGCACTTCCTGTCACACCACTGCTCATCTTTATAACAAGCCTACAAGATAGACATCAGAACTCCATGAGTGAGAGCCAAGCTGTTGAGTTCCTGTTACAAACCTTCTTACATTAACTTACATTGCAGCAGCTACTGAGTTAGGAAATGGTCTAGTGCAGTCACCTGTTGGGACTAGAGTGGTTGCAGTCATGTTTTGGCTGTGTGCATAGAATATATTTTATTGTTGGAAATGACGGAAAGCCTGTCTGCATATGATAGGGTAGCTGTAACCATCACCCTATTTGTTTTAAATACTGTCCGTGCTGATGATAGAAGCTCTCCACCCATTTCTCCAATGAAGGGCCGGTCTTGCTGGTAGAATTTTTAAGCATGGTATTTAAAAAAAAAAAAATTTTGTTTTAAACACTATTCACACTGATGATAGAAGCTCTCCACCCATTTCTCCAATGAAAGGCTAATTAGTAATTTGTTTTAAACACTATCCACATTGATGATAGAAGCTCTCCACCCATTTCTCCAATGAAAGGCTGGTCTTGCTGGTAGAATTTTTAAGCATGGTGTGTAGTTTATCATCTGTCTGTGTTTTGCTGCAGTGGAGAGTCAGGGACTGTTTTTTGTATCTGCAGTGATGATCTGGATTTCCCAGAACTGGCATGTGACCCATTTAGCAGTTTCTTTTCCTGTATCTCCTATAGGGCTTTGGCCTGTCAAGGTGACCTCCACAGTGCTCAGTTAATAATAGTCATAAATACCTTTCGCTGAGCTCTACCAATGGATAGGTTCTTTGCTTAGATCATCTGATTTTATCCCCATGGAATTCCTGTGAAGTAGGTATTATCAACAGACAATAAAGCTGAGAAAGGCTAAGTGACTTGCCCAGCTGCAGACCCTTGCCTGTTTGCATTTTTCCGGGGACTTAGACATGGTTTGCACAGGCATTATACCATTTCTTTCGTTTCTCTCACCTCCTCTTGCTGGTTTCACTAAGAAAAATGAGGTGGTAGGCGAGTGGACTTTTAGGAGATGCTCAAGAGCAAGTATCTCGGACTCCTAGAGAAAATTCATGGTTAGTATATTTAATTTTCTCCCTTCCGATAGAGTCAAGCTAGTGGTTGTGGTTGAATATTCTCTTTGGCCAACTGAACTTACTGAGATGTGGGAAACAACCTCATAGGAGGCTCACACCTGCTATAGAAGTTTAAGGCCCAGGGTTGCAAATGTTTCTAGTGCAAATAGCTAGACGAAATATAAATATTTATGGTTGTGGCGAAATAAATATAAATCTTCACAGAGTTTGTAATAGCCACAGAATTATTTTCTAGTAAGAACACTTTCACTTTACTTCCCAACCGAGGGCAAGACAGGAAACATGAGAAATGTCTTTTCTTTCTTTCTCATCCTGCAGCATGGGTTCTGCTGTGAAGTTGTCATCCTGTCATTGACTTCCACCTCTTGCCCTAAAATGATCATACTGTCATCAAGTCAGCATCTGCTTTGTTTTGAAATAAGTGTGGTTTAGGAGCCTGGAGGTATATTAGCAATATACAGATTTTTAAAGAGAGGTTAATAGAACTGAAGTTAATTGAAAATACAAAAATGGGTGTAAGGTCGGTCCTGGCAATCAGGTGTGCTTCTAGGAAACACACATTCAGTTGATCAAACAGAATTGAAGTCACTTAGTAAAAGCTAATTTAGTTAACTGAGGTCATGGTGCAAAACGAAAACATGTTTACTACCTTAACTTTTCTGCTGACCTGTGGGCTTTGTGTGTTTATTGAATCCAGTACACCCTTCTTTAAACTTTATGTTCAGATCATTTCTCCAAACCAAGTATTTGAGACTTTTCTTTCATGTTAAATCACTCCTTAAATTTTCTGCTTTGGTTTATTAGATAAGGATTTTTGGTGGAGTGATAACATGGCTGGGGTGGTTTTAGCTTAATCCCCTGTTTGCTTTTATATTTAGGCTTATTTAATCTTAAGAACAAAGATCAATTTTAAAGAGTATTCTTAAACTGTGGTAGCTGAGCAGGGCCATGATGTGCCCTCTAAATGGGGCATAGAGCCCTGGGGTTATTTAATGAATCCAATTTCTGGGGGCACTCATTTAGAGCAAGATGCATGAGGACCTTAGGTTTGTTCGCCATCCGGGTCTTGGTTTACCTCTGGGAAATTGTCGAGTGCAGTCACCTGTTGGGACTAGAGTATCACCTTGATAGTTCACCTTGTCTTCGGGTTGTAGATTTATCATGTTTAACTGCTTTGGTTTTTTGAAAGCTACCTTTATAATAGTGATATTTAACTATGATAATCCGCGTTCATTAAAGACATGCCACATTCATACCTTGGTCCACCCACCATTCATTAAGAGA
The DNA here is from genome assembly GCF_964656455.1 of Halichoerus grypus. Classification (NCBI taxonomy): domain Eukaryota; kingdom Metazoa; phylum Chordata; class Mammalia; order Carnivora; family Phocidae; genus Halichoerus; species Halichoerus grypus. The sequence continues at coordinate 122,368,468 of NC_135719.1, forward strand.
GTCTGCTTCTAAATATTACCTGAATACTCATTCATTCAGCAGACACTCACTGAGCTGTTTTGTGGCGGGCCGCTGCTGTGGGTGAGGTGCTGTGCGGAGTGTGGTGCAGATGATTTAGCAGCCCTGTTCTCAAGATGCTTCCAGCTCGCTGGGGAGCTGTGGGGAAGAAGAGAGAGATGTCCAGGAGGAGACGAAGGAGATCATTTAAATGCATTGGCTTTTCTTTCCTTTTCTCTTCTTCTTCTTTTTTTTTTGTATTAGGAAAGCACTGCACAAGGTTTTTTTTTTTGTTTTTTTTTTTAATATTTAGAAAATACCAGAAAATATGAAGAAGAAAAAAAATCCTCCATCATTTTACCACCCAATGATAACTAACCACAATTAATGTTTCCATGTTTCCTACCTTTCAAAAATGGCTTCTGAAAACAAGCAAAAGGGGCTTGAAGGTGAAATCTGATGGGGAGAAGGAAGAGGCCCCGGGAAGATGGCAGCATTTTCCACCGTGGGCATATGGCATTGGGTACAGCAGCTTTGGGGGTGGGGTGTCTGCTTTTCCTCAGGAGAAAAACATTGGGGAACAAAACCAAGAGCAGCTTTGACCTTAGGTTTCTCTGTGAATAGTTTCTAAGTTGCAAGTGAGTTGTGTTCTAAAACTTTGTAAGGTGGTAGTTGGCATTCTATATGCTTTTCTCAAACGTTAATTTTATTTTAACCTGGTGGGTATGAGTAGGCCAGAGCCTGCCCTCAAGGACAGGGTGTGAGAGCTGATTTACAAATTACAGTGTGTCCACTGTGTGGTCATGCTTTAAGGCCAGGAAGTTCACAGCAGGAGAAACAACAGAAAAAACAGAAACAGTTTCATTTTTGAGGGTCTGTTATGTACTAGTACATTTTTGGATATATTGTCTCATTTAATTTTCAAAGCCAACTTTTGAGGAAGGAATTTCCTTCATTTTTACAGTTTAGATTTAGAACATGGGTGCAGAGGCTAAGTTGCGTTCCCATGTTACACAGTGTTTCTTGGTAAGTGGAAGTGGTACATACAGGCTTTGGGCCCTGAGACCTGGTTTCCATCCTACCACTGTGACCTCAGGAGATTCTTTAACCTCTTACCTGTTTTTGAAAAAGGGGACAGTGATGATGCTTTAATTCGCAAGGTTATTGTCAAAAAGAAATGAGATGATGTATGTCACGCCCTCCCCACAGTTTGGGTTTAGTACCAATAGATGGGAGCTCTAATTATTATTATTATTATTATTAATTTTTTATGGAGCCCAACGCAGGGCTTGAACTCATGACTTTGAGATCGAGATCGAGAGCTGGACACTCGAACTGCTGAGCCACCCAGGCGCCCTTGGGAGCGCTAATGATGATGGCAGGTGTATGGCAGCAGGGACAGGGTCTGGCATGTAACAGACGCCCAGCCCAGTCCAGTCTGTGTCACTACCCATCCTCCCTTCTTGCAAGCCCTCCCAGCTTCTCAGCTGTCCTGGTCTCTTTCCCTTGGGTTTTTAAAGACCCTGATGGAAAGATACATTTCATTTGGGTTATAATGGTGGGTTCTTGGAGCCATAAATTTCATCTCCATTACACAGGAACATCCCATCTCATCACAGTTGTCTTTGAAAGGTTATCCTGAGCATTTTCGCCCAGGCGTCAGATGGAGGAAGGCAAGGGTAGGAAAGCTAAGAGCTCAGATGAAGGAGAGGTCGGGGGCAGAGAGGGAGGAATCCACTTGGGTATCTTCCCAGCTTCATTTGGTCCCTGCCGGCCTCAGCAAGGACTGTGCTAAGGCCAAATGTGGCTGGGATTTGTAACTGAGAAGAGGTTAAAGGGCAGGACAGGTGCTTATGTATGACATACTTGGTTCTCCTTGCATAGTCATGCTTTTTCATTCACATATTCAATCAAGAGTTTGTTGAAGCTCTCCTGGGTTCAGGTCACTGTCAGTCTTTGGGACTCACAGGGCACATCCGTTCTCACGAAAGCAAGCCAAGCTGACAGACGGGTTTCAGACAATTACAAGTCACTTATTAAGTGGCAGGATGGAGAGAAGCTGGGGGAGCTTTGTCAGAATATGTTAAAGTTATTTTTCTGTGTTTGCTTCTCTTGTTAGACCTTGAAGGCCAGGAATTGTGTCTTTTGCAATTTTGTATTCCCAGAGCCTAATCTTACATGCATCCCTGAATAAATATGTATAAGTTCAAAGCTGGCACAAGGAGAAGATAGTTTATAAATGGTGCATTTCAACTATCTGTGTATTTGTGGAAATCTCAACCCGATAAATGGAGACATCTGATAAGTCCTTGATCTATTTTTAGAAGGCTGAAGATGGAAATTGTGGCTCACTGATTCATGCTGAGAACTTTGGGTGAAAGTGGCTTCCATTTCTTCATGATGGAAGAGTCTTATGGCCTAGATTTTTAGAAGGAGATTTCACAAAGCTCAGAGAAAAGATAGGGTACCTCCAAGGCCAGCAGAACTATAAAAAGGAGTATGGTTTCATCCAGATGGGTGGGAAGCTCCAAGAAACAAAAGTTGTGATTGTAGATTCCAAATCACACTGATAAGCAAAAATGGGGCTGGCTTCTGAGAAGGCAGCGCAGCTGTTTGGGGCCATTGCAAAGCAAGCCAGATTTTTAAAAAATAACAGCTTTATTGATATATAATTCACATACCAAATTAACCCATTGAAAATGCACAATTCACTGGTTTTTAAGATATTCACAGCTTTGTGCTACCATCACCACAGTTTGAGAACATGTTCATCACCTGAAAAAGAAACCCATGCCCTTTAGCTCTTGGGGTGCCCCCCCATAACTTCAGACCTAAGCAAGCACTAATCTCCTTGCTGTCTATAGAGTTGCCTAATCTGGTGTTTCATGTAAATGGAATCCTATAATATGTGGTCTTTTGTGCCTGGCTTCTTTAGCATGATGTTCTCAAGTATCATGCATCTGTACTTTATTATCATGACCGAGTAATATGGACATTTGGGTTGTTTTCACTTTTTGTGTGTTAAGAAGAATGCTGCTGGTCATGTGTAAGTTTTGGTGTGCACATGTTTTCATTTCTCTTGGGTGTACACCTATTAATGGAATTGCTGACTTCTGTAGTAACTCTGTTTAACCTGCCAGACTGTTTACCAAAGTAGCTGTCCCCTTTGACATTCCCCATCGGCAGTGTGTGAAGGTTCCTGTTTGTCCACATCCTTGCCAACGCTTGTTGCTGTATTGTTTGGTGTTTTTATTTTAGCAGTCCTAATGGGTGTGGAGTGGGATCTCATTGTGGATTTGATTTGCAGCTCCTTGATGACTAATGATGTTGATCATCATTCATGCACTTTTTAAAAAAAATTTTATTTATTTATTTTTGAGAGAGAGAGAGCACGTGAGAGCAAGAACAGGAACAGGGGAAGCAGGGGAGAAGGGCAGAGGGACAGGGAGAAGCAGACTACCCGCTGAGCAGGTTGCCCAATCTCTGGACTCTGGGATCATGACCTGAGCCGAAGGCAGATGCTTAACCAGCTGAGCCACCCAGGTGCCCCCATAGTGCATGTGTTTATTGGTCATTGTATATCTTCTTTGGAAAAATGTCTGTTCAGATCCTCTGCCCGCCCTTCCTCCCTCTTTCCCTCCCTCCCTCCATCCTTCCCTCCCTCCCTCCCTCCCTTCCTTCCTTTTAAAGATTTTATTTATTTTATTTTATTTGAGAGAAAGAGAGAGTGCACGAGTACGCAAGCAGGGGGTATGGGAGAGGGAGAAGCAGGCTCCCTGCTCAGCAGGGAGCCCGATGTTGGGGCTCTATCCCAAGACCCTGGGATCATGACCTGAGCTGAAGGCAGATGCTTAACTGACTGAGCCACCCAGGTGCCCCTCCTCTGCCCATTTTAAAATTGAGTTGTATGTTTTTTTACTGTTGAGTCTTAAGAATTGTTTATATACCCTAAATCCAAATTTTTTATCAGATACGATTTGAAAAAATTTTCTCCTTTTCTGTGGGTTGTGTTTCTACTTTCTTAGGAAGCCACATTTAAGTGGTGTATAAAAGAGGGGCACATAGTAAGCATGAAAGCAAAAGAACAGACTGAACGCCAACAAATGTTTAGAAAGGTTATATCTAGAATGACCCATGACTTGTAGGGAAAGATTTGAAATTACTACAGTAATTTAAGAAAACTTTTTTATAAGTATAATACACATCAAGTGCATCATAAAGATAGAGCTCAGTAAGTTATCAGAAAATGAATACATGTGTGTAATCACCATGCAGGGTCAAGAAAGAGAACATGACCAGCCCCAGAAGCCTTCTCATCATGCACCTTTGCCATCACTAGCCTCCTTCTTCCCCAAAGGTAACCACTCTTCACTTCTAAAACCATAGATTTGTTTTTACATATTTTTGAAATTTGTAGAAATGGGATCATAAAGGGTATTTTCATTTGTGCTTGGTTTCTTTTGTTTAACTTGTAAAATGTATCCATGTGTTCTTTGCAGCTGTAGTTCTTTTTTATTGCTCTATAGTTTTCCATTGTATGAATATACAACTATTGATATGTTCTACTCTTGGTGGGCATTTGGGTTTCAATTTTTGATCTTTGGCTATTACATCCTTTGAGGGGCACATGGACATGCATTTCTGTTGGATATATGTCTAAGAGTGGACTTGCTGTGTTATCAAGTATGTTTGGGTTCAGCTTTAATAAAGATCAGGTATATGAAAATTAGTGTTCAGTTTATAATACAAGATGAGGAAGAAGAATGAAGCTAGACCCACTGTTTAATCTTCAAGGAGGGAGTGCAGAGTCATTCACTCCTTCTGCTATCTTCTCTAGCGAAGAAAGTGGTTTTCAGACAGAAGGGTAGAATACAAAAGATGCAGTAAAGTGAGAGCGTTCTCACTCAGTTAAAGTAGGTAAAAGTCTCCAGGCTGAAATGAGTTGTTTCCTAGGATACTGAAAACTCTGCAATTATTTTCGAGGAACCCATTTGGAAACTTCAAGAAATGAGAAGGTGAGAGAAGCTCCTGAAATCAGTGTTTTTGTTTTCTAAAGAAAGGGAAATGGATTAAGTTGCATGTGAATTTCTGGCAGAAATTGAGTCTAGGTTTAAACAGGTGATTGATAACACTGAGAGAAAGAGGTAGTGGTTATCTGGAACCAGCAGGGTTTCTGTCATTCCAAAAGTATTTATTGGGCTTCCAATTCCCATAGGTTCCTGGTTCTCCAGGTGCTAGAATACAAAGATGAATGTCAAGCTCCCAATTTAGGATATCAGCTTGAAGCAAGTATTCTTAGTGCATTTCCTTGCATGCATCCTTTAAATGGCTCAACTGTGGGGGAAAACAGACCCATTCTGATAAGCAAGTAATTACCAAATGTATGCAGAGTGCCTGTAAAGCTGGTTATGAGGTGCTTTGTGGCCCTGGGAAGGAGAGGGGGAGAAGAGGAAATCTTTGAAGAGGTGACCTTGCTTCTTAAAATAGGAAGAGACCAGGGGTGAGTGGATGAGGTGGGGAGGGCAGGTACCAGCTGGTATGGGTGTAAGAGCATTTCTCCTATCCTGGGTAAAGTGATTATGAAAAGCTTTCTAGAAACAGGAAGATGTGACTGGCCGCTGATTGGCTTCACAGTGAAAATCTTTGCATATCATGCTGAGGAGTTGGGACTTTTATCTTACTGGGAGGAAAGAGCTCTGGAAAGATTTAAATATCCTGGGAGCAGACAGATCAGATTTGCATTTAAAAAGTTTGCTAATAACGTGGAAAATAAAAAGTACTAATCTGGACCTAGGGCAAGGGGGGCCTCTTACAAGAGTGAAGGTAGGGAGTACGCAGGCCAAGAGGCCAAGAAAAGGAACAGATTCTAGAGGGATTTAGGAGAGACTAAAATAAGTCATTTTGTGCTTATCTTGTGTTCTTCTTAAAAATAGATTTTAAGAAGGAGAGATAGGCTATTAGTTAAGGGATTGCTGTCTTTTGATTTCAACAAAATGTCTCATTTAACAAAATGCTGTCCTTATGAATGAGATGGAAAATGCGAACTGGGTGTTTGGTGGGTTTTGTTGCTTGTTGGAGAAGTGTACTTTAAAAATAGTAGTTTTAATGGATTTGCCTCAGCTGGGAGGGAAGCCTTTCCTACTGTGCTGTTAGACTCTACTTCTCGGGGTTACAACTTTTATCTTTTTTTGTTTTTTTTAAAGTAGGCTCCACACCCAACATGGGGCTTGGACTCACAGCCCTGAGATCAAGTCACATGCCCAAGCCAGTCAGTGGAATGGGACTCTTGATCTCAGCCCCACAACTTTTGTCTTTTACTGAGATGGTTTTATTGTTGACAGATGTCCGTGTGAAGGAAACTTAGAAAGGTAAGGTAATGTAGTTGACAGAAGCAAGGTTTTAAAACACACGTTGAAGGAAGTGAAATTGGGGGAGGGCAGACATTTTTTTCTTTAATATTTGAAGTGCAATATACATTAGTACTAAGTAGATATACAGTATATGTGTGGTATTAAAATTTCATGGGGGAGTGTGATTAAGGAAAATGTCTAAAAAAATCTCCTTAGGGAGCAATAGCAACAAAAGGTTGAGTAACACTGCCTTAGAAGAATTCAAGGGTTGGGGCGCCTGGCTGGCTCAGTTGGAGGAGCATGGGACTCTTGACCTTGGGGTTGTGGGTTCAAGCCCACATTGGGTGTACAGATACTTAAAAATAATACAATCTTTAAAAAAAAAAAAAAGAATTCAAGGGTTGGAATGGCGAGCTAGAACTTGCTATAGGAAGAGGTGGAGAGACCCCCGAAAATGTCTACATTTAGGACCAGAAACGAAAGACCTCACTCTAAGATGTGAATACTTCTTGATTTATATGTTTATGTGGAGAAAAAAAATAGAGTTAAGTTTCTTTGTTATTTTTATTTGACCTTAAACTCAGTATGTACGAGTCCACAAGGTGGATTTTAGGAATTAGGAAATGAGTTAATGCAGCCTTAGGCTTCATTTATAAACATAGATGTTATAGAATTTAGAATGTTAGTGTTATACTGTCCAGAACCTGATTGGGAAGTAGGAAAAATGGGAGTATCCAGCAGATGATCAGGCAGATGAGAGCTCTGAGAACCACGTGGAGAAGTATGAAGCCAGAACAGAGCAGAACTGGCTTACTGTTCAGCATACCATGGCGGCGGTAAGAATTACCGCTCAGATCCACAAGCATAATTGAATTGGGCAAGGCTGTGTACTTAATAAATGAATTAAATCAGTATATATTAAGTGCCTACTATCGATGATAGCTAGCATTGTTCTAGACACTGGAGACTCAGTAGTACATACTCAGAAAAATGGAAAAAATACTCATGCTCATGGAACTTCCAGTGTGTGGAGACAGACAATAAACAAGGTAGGTTTGTAAAATATATCTAGTATGTAAAATAGACAGCATTCGGATATTGACAAGTGCTAAAGAGAAAAAATAAGGGAGGGGGCAGAAAGGATGTGAAATCCTGGGGAGCGGTGGACATGTTCATGAAACCAGGCCAGAGAAAGCCTTATTGAGAAGGTAATTAAAAACAAAACAAAACTTTATATAATAGTGTAAAAAACATATAGAAGAATGCACAAAGTACGTGTGCGGTGGGATGATTTTTTACAAAGTGAATACATTTGTGTAATGAGCACTCAGATTAAGAATAGAATATTACTAGCCCCTGGGGCGCCTGGGTGGCTCAGTCAGTGTCTGCCTTCAGCTCAGGTCATGATCCCAGCGTCCTGGGATGGAGTCCTGAGTGGGGCTCCTGGCTCAGCGGGGAGTCTTCTTCTCCCTCTGCCCTTCCCCCTGTGCATGCTCTCTCTCACTCTTTCTCTCAAATAAATAAATACCATCCTAAAAAAAAAAAGAATGTTTCTAGCCCCTCAGGAGGCTCAGTCACCCCTTCCCAAAGTATTACCCCTTGACTACTAATTCCGTAACTTACCATTTGCCTGTTTGTGAGCTTTATATATATATTTTTTTTTTTTAAAGATTTTATTTATTTGACAGAGAGAGCACAAGCAGAGGGAGAGACAGAGAGAAGCAGGCTCCCTGCTGAGCAAGGAGCCCGATGTGGGACTAGATCCCAGGACCCTGGGATCATGACCCGGGCCGAAGGCAGCCGCTTAACCGACTGAGCCACCCAGGCACCCCTGTGAGCTTTATATTAATGCAATCATGTATAATAAATTCTTTTGTTTCTGGCTTCTTTCATTCAACATGGTGTTTGTGAGGTTCATCATGTCCTTGCAGGTGTCTGTAGTTTGTTCGTTTTTGTTGCTATAGAGAATTCCATTGTATGATGACACGATTGTTTCCTGTCCTTGGCAAGTGAGTAGTGCTGCCTTTTCTGTGCATGTGTTTTTGGTGAAGACATTCTATAGGGGATATAATTAGAAGTGGACTTGCTGGGTCATGGGGTTTGTGTATATTGATTGTAGTAGACACTGAGAAGCAGCTTTCCAAGGTGGCTGTCCGTCAGCACCTATGGGAGCTCCACATTCTTGGCAACACTCCTGAACTGTAGCTGTTCCGGTGGGTGGTAGAGGCATTCCATCGTGGCTGTAATTTGCATTTCCCTGTGGACTAAGGCAGTTGAGGACCTTTTCATATGTTTACTGGCCATTTTGATACCACTTTTTGGGGCAGTGAAAATGTTCTGTATCTTCATTGTGGTTGTTATGGATGTGTTTTGAGAGCAGGGCTGACAGGATATGCTCACGGTCTGGACATGTGGAGGGGGAAAGAGGAGCCAAGAATGGCATTAGGTTTTATTTTATTTTTATTTTTTGCCTGAGCCACTGGAAGGAGGGGAGTTGGGATGTTGGAGATAGAGAAGGTACAGGTTACAGATATAATTTTTAAAATTTTTCGGCATTTTGAAATAAGTTAATCAGAGAGACAATTATCATATGATTTCACTCGTGGAATTTAAGAAACAAAACAGAGGATCATAGGAGAGGGGAGGGAAAAATAAAGTAAGACGAAATCAGAGAGGGACACAAACCATGAGAGACTCTTAACCATAGGGAACAAACTGAGGGTTGCTGGAGGGGAAGGGGGTGGGGGGATGGGGTAACTGGGTGATGGGCATTAAGGAGGGCACGTGATGTAATGAGCACCTGGGTGTTATATGCAACTGATGAATCACTAAACTCTACCTCTGAAATTAATAATACACTATATGTTAATTAATTGAATGTAAATTAAAGACATTAAAATTTTCAGCATTTTATGAAGAAAGGCCATTTGAATACCAAAAGAATAGAAAGGATAAAGAGCATAAATGAATAAAGAGCAACCCTTTAAATTGGATACATTGAGCTAGCTTTATGAAATACTCATGAACAAGTTTTTTTTTCTTTCCCTCATTTCTCTGAGGACCTACAGTTGCAGGTATTGTTTTGCAGACTAGCTTTGGGAATCACTCATCGGCAGTATTACATATGTATTTTTGACTTTGATACTATTGAGTGAGCATCATATCCATCCTTAAACCTGCAATAGATTGAGGTTAGAGTCTAAATATGAGAAACCATAAAAAAACTTGAGAGTAGGCCATGTGTCATTTCTAGCCCAGAAATACTTCATTTCTTAAAAAAAAAAGAGAGAGAGAGCCAGATGCATCTCAAGGACACATATGGTGCACGTGTAATCATAGTAAAGCTCCATACTCATCTTAGTAACTTCCTTGCCTAGAGGCTCTCTGAATTATTGTTTCTAAAATTTTGTTTGGAAGAAGCCAGGCTCTGAGTTTTCTTGAGCAAGCTGATTTGCCTCGTCCTTAGGGAAGAATATAGTTATTTTTGACTTTTGTGTATTCCCATTCTCCCCACCACCAGTGTTAAAGCTAAGCGCGCTACAGAGTATTCGGGCAGCAGGAGGGGAGTGGTGCCACAGTCAGGAAGCTGGGGTGGCTCTGAGGACCTGTGACCCAGGGTGAGGTTGGCACCAACGCTAGTAGACTTGTCTGGAGTCTCTCTTGATGCGTACTTGTGCTCTCCTTTGAATTGAATACCCACTTTCTATTTGGCAGACCGTTGAGTCGCCTTCAGAATGAGTATCAGTGTCATTAATAGGTTTCAGAAGTGTGTAAGTGATCTTTTATATAAAAGTTTTGCCTTTGAGTATTACCTGAGAAATATTTGTGTGCGGTTTGGTAGTACAGAGTAATTTGATTATTCAGAGATATCAGATGTCCTTTGTAAGATTCTCCTGCCATTTCAAGTAACCGTATTACTAACAACTGATTACTTTTCTCATCTTTGTCAACTGGTTTTGTGGGACTTAATGTCTTTCTACCGAGAAGAGAATTTTAACATGCATAATCACTTCTTAGCGTTTCCAGTCTGCTTTTGGTGTTAGGTCCTAGGGTAATATTTTAGTTACCTGATGTGTCTGTGGGTTTAACATGATTATCTTGCCCTGAGGGATGGGTGAAAATAAGTGAAAAGTTCATCGCTGCTTTGTGAATTAAGTTGTGCCTTGGCACAGAGTGCTGATCATTTTGGCATTGCAACACAGCATTAGATCACCTTGTCTGCAGTTTGGGAATGTTCTCCAAGTGCTGCCTAACACTACAGGCTGCTCCATAAACTTGAGCTGGTATAGAAAATGATGTTTATTGTATCCTGTTCTCAAATATCTCGCCAAGTTACTGTCATCAGCCTCTTTATTGATAGAAAATTAGTTAGGCAAAAATCATTTTCTTCTTCTTGCATGGGAGAGGTGATGAAATTTATGAGAAAGTACATATAAAGAAAGGTTGGAAGTGTTGATTGTGGATTTGAGCCCTGGCTGGAAACAAAGAACTCTTGACTTATAGTGGAATGTTCTGTGTGTTCCTTGTGTCTTTCAATCTCAGCTCTTGTATATGGAAATAATGAAAGGAATATGTGCTACGTGAATTGGTCACGGTTTTTGGTTACAGATACTAAGATCTATTCTAGTTAGTGTAAACAAAAAGGGATTTATTAGGGGTGATAGGTAGCTTAGCAAATCGTCGGGAGGGCTGACGAAAGAGCCCGGAGGCCGAGTTTCTGGGAATGGTTGCCAGTACTGCACTGTGGGACTGGCCCTCCGAGGGACTGCTGCCCCTGCCTGGGTCGGGATGCTCCAAATCAGGAAGCCAGAGCCAGAAGCACGCCACATTGCCAGCAAAATGCATGCCACACATCCTTCCACCCTGCTGCTTTTCCCACGTAACAGGACTCTGTTCTGAAGGAGTCCCATGCGGTGCGCCAGGTTGGTAGAATCTAATTCATAAGCCTTGCCTGTACTGTAGGGCGAAGAAGGCAGGAAACATAATTCTTCCATCCCCAGTTGGTTTATTTGCTTTCTTTTGTAATTTGCAGCGAAAAGGTGGGCTTTACCCAGAAGGGAGCTGTTAACAGTGGTGAGAGGAAGTGTAGATTTGGGGCCTCTCTGAATAAGATGATCATCACAGCACCTTTTTGAAATAATACTGTGGTAAGAAGACTAATGGATTGCAAGTAACTTTGAAGGAAGCCTACTATTTAAAAACACACTTTTTAAAATTGGGGGTGGTGGTGCGTAAAGAATATTTGAAACCCCAGCAGGTGCATGCTTGTGTTAGTTTAGGATTTCCATATTAGTCTAATGAGAGTATGTTGATAATGAAGCCAAGACAAAAATAATGTCTTTTTTTGCAAGTTCTTTTGTCCTCGGTGAACCAGTCCAGCCCCATTCTTGAGAATCTTTTGATCTGAGAAAGTTGAGGGTTTATGCATGAGTCAGGATAAATTCATTATTGTTCTCAGAAGAACAAATTAAAGTGTGTGGATCTGTGACGGTGGGTTAGCATTGTTATAATTTTTCAGATATGGTTATTTACCTAACTTTTTTTCTGAAATGGACCTAGCCCTGGAAGGGGTTTGGAAATCACATGGTCCACTGCCCTGAATCTGTAGTTGAGGAAATCGAAGGCCAGGGAGTGAAGGGATTAGCTCAGGGTTAGACAGCTGGTTGTTGGTGGTGGGAGGTGGGGTGGCCTCCTGATTTCACAGCTTGCCTGGTCTTTCCTTGCCAATCCCTCTGGGAAAGCGTGGGTTTCTCCCCAGTGGGATGAAGCTCCAGTGCTTCCTGGGTTCTCATACTGAGATTTAAGTCCTGGTTGGGACATCTCAGTGGGTTGTTAGTTGGATAATACTGCTGTTCTTTCATGTGTCAAGTAATATTTGGAAATTTCTTTTTGACTTTTAAGGAAAATGGGTCACAGAAATAAGAATTTTGTTCAAACTAACACTTGGGGAAGAAAAAAACTGCATAATGATCATGCCTAATTGAAGATGTAAGTTTCGCTTGGTAAACTCAGCTGCAAAAACGAAGGGGGTTTACACACAGCTCTCTTCTGTTTACTCTTCTGGGCTGTTCATAAATTTGCCCATACACTGTTGTTTTGATAAGGCATTGCTAATATATGCACAGTCAGTACAAGGTAAAAATTACTAGGAAGCTTTAGTTTGACTCACTTCTCAGCTCCTTCAAGTCTTTGCTCTGAGTCTTACCCTGACCCGATTAAGATTGCAATTCACCCTCCCTCCGTTCAGGCCTCCATCTCCTTAGTCTACCATCCTGGCCTCTTTCTTTTCAGTACCACATACTCTCTCTCACATTGTATATGTATCTCCCATGTCATATGTCTGTATGTTATGTTTACTGGTTATGAGTACATCATATATATTATGTCTATATTATGTCCATATAGTCTCTGTGTGTCGGGTGTCTCCTCCATCAGACTACAAGCTCCGTGAAGGCAGACTTTTGTCAGTTTGTATATCCCAGCACGAAGAATAAATAGTGCCTGCCCTGTAGGAGATAATCAGTATATGAATGAATGAACTTGACAAAAAACAACTACTCTTTAGGATTTCTACTAGTAAAATGCCAGATTCTCAATCCTAGTGTTTATTTTATTCATGAACTCACTGGGGATGGCAAAATGACCAGTTGGTATGTAAAGAAAGTAAATTATCTTAAGGCTGTGAGTTGTGTTATAAACAGTATTCTGGAACTTCCTTGCTTATTTGGCGCTAAGGAAGGAACTCGGCTTCAGGTGAAAAAAAGTCATTAAATTTTCAGATATTATCAGTGGAACAAATTCTTTAGACATTAAAATCTCGATTACTCGGTGATAAAAATGTACAGATATAGATTTGGATGGCAGCTGGTTTTAAATTTAATTGATAGAAAAGCTTTTCATTTCCAGCATTGTGGCAAATAGAGCCAGATTTCAGAGAATCAGGGTCCTGAGGCAGCAGGGGCGGGAAGAGGAAGGGATCAAGGCCTAGGGAGAGTTGGAAAAACCCTTCAACAGAGTCATCCAGATGTGAAAATGCATCTGTACACCTGCTCAGAGGAGCTGGAAAACGAGACAGGGAGACCCATTTAATGCAGATAAAGTCCATAATATTCTGAAATTTTCATTTATCTAATCTGCTGGTAGCCTCCCAGTAAGTTCTGGGCCATAATGTAACTTATAAATACTCATTTTTATTATTTAAAGATGTATTTGATTTTTTAGGATTTAAGGGAAATAAAGATGATCCTTAATGTCTTTTTTTTTAAAAGATTTTATTTATTTATTTGAGAGAGAGAGAGCACAAGAGGGGGGAGCGGGAGAGGGAGAAGCAGACTCCCTGCTGAGCAGGGAGCCCGATGCGGGACTCAATCCAGGGTCTCCAGGATCATGACCTGAGCTGAAGGCAGTTGCTTAACCAACTGAGCCACCCAGGCGCCCGATCCTTAATGTCTTAGGAAGATGTTAAGAAACCTAGAAGGTATCTTTTTTTTTTTTTAATTTTTTATTGTTATGTTAATCCCCATACATTACATCATTAGTTTTCGATATAGTGTTCCATGATTCATTGTTTGTGCATAACACCCAGTGCTCCATGCAGAACGTGCCCTCCTCAATACCCATCACCAGGCTAACCCATCCTCCCAACCCCCTCCCCTCTAGAACCCTCAGTTTGTTTCTCAGAGTCCATCGTCGAAACCTAGAAGGTATCTTAGAAATAGGCTCTGCTGGCTTTTCATGTCAGCTTAAGCCCAAAGGTTAAATGACTTGCCCAACATCGCACAACTAATTCTTGGCAGAATTGGTACTAACTTTTGTCATAAATTATAACCAAAGCATCCTTAATAAGAGAGGGGTATACAGGCCTCTTTTTGATAACCTAGGGGCGGTTATAAATTTGTTCCAAGATTTATGTTTTATCTTAAAAGTTTTAAAAATGCATGCAGATATTCCATCCTATACAAATTGCATTCTTCTCTCTTTTTTTTTTTTTTAGAAGATTTTATTTATTTGACAGAGACAGAGCAAGAGAGGGAACACAAGCAGGGGGAGTGGGAGAGGGAGAAGCAGGCTTCCCGCAGAGCAGGGAGCCTGATGTGGGGCAGGGAGCCCGATGCGGGCTCGATCCCAGGACCCTGGGATCATGACCTGAGCCAAAGGCAGATGCTTAACGACTGAGCCACCCATATGCCCCACGTGCTTCTCTTTTTATGTGTATAAGCCTGCATATTTTTGTGCTGATTTGTGGAATTGTCATCTGGAATTAGAGAAAATGAACAGAATGAAAGATCACCTTACGTTATTGTCTTAGAAGTGTTAAATCAGAGTTTTAAAGAAAACCACAATGGGGGAATAAATCTACTTGATTTGCTTTGAAGTTAAATATATTATAATAGAGGAAATTAATTATAGCAAAGTGAAAATACCTTATTTAGAAAATATTTTCAACCTCAACTTGGGAAGAAAGGATTGCTATTTTTGTCAATTCAACATTCTGTGTAAGTGAAGTAAGGCATTATGCTTTGTGTTTTTTTGCTGGAGGTACAAGTTTGGAAGCGATGAGTTTTTTTTAAAAAAAGAGAGAGATGGTTTTTGTATATAATTTTGTAAGTACATTTTCCCTGAAGATTAGATCATATTTTTATGGAGAAAGACAGCCAACCCCGCCCTACCCCTTTCCCCAGCAGGGAATTACTCTAAAGGTTTTGCTTCTTAATCTTTTATGTTAATCTTTTTTTTTTCCCCCAACACATGGTTAAATGAGATTTTTATCCTGCAGCGGAGTTGTAGCTTGATTTTAATATGCTCCAAAAGATCGTTACCCCAGTTGATTAAAGAGCAGGGTGTGATAGGAAGAGCACCAGGCTGCCAGTCAGGAGATTTTGACTTCATCTTATCTGTAGGATGATGGTTTTACAGTGATAATGGGGTATTGCAACCTCTTTCAGCTCGGAGCGCTTATGATACGTATTTGCTCATAATCTGCTTAGTGCCTCATACCCGTATTTCCTAAAATTTCAAGTACAGACAGGGCGCGTATTTCAAGTTTCACTGTCTCTCCACAAAGCAGCTCTCTCGGGATGAATACTTTGGGAGCCAGTGCCCTTTGCTTTAGTCTGGCCAGTGGGTTCCCCTGTGTGACTGCGGTCGTTCTGTAAGGACCTGCTGGGCAGTCTCCGGTGGCTCTCAGAAGGCCCTTCTCCACTGAGCAGCATGAGCTCTGTGAACCTCTGAGCATTTTCGAGACAGCCTCCTAAAGCGTGAGGAGTTTTCAGATTGGGTCTGGAATCTTTAGGAACTGGACCATTGCTCCTTTTGAGCGGTTTGCCACTTAGAGGCCTTGTATTAATGTTGGAAGTAGCCATCTAAATTTTTATGGTCTTATATTTGCAGATTTTCCACAGATCGTAGGTGTGCATATGAGGAGGCCTCTGGCAGAAGGGTCTTCGTGATTGTTTTCCCATGTTAGTCTCATGTACCCAGGGTCTCTTTGTCCTTGAAGGTGTACCGTGGTGTGTGTGTTTTCAGTTGTCTGTATCACACTGGCTAGTTGACTAGCTCTAGGTGGATATGCAGAAATAGCCTGCAGAATTACTGGATTCATATCCCAATCTGGCAGACTTGTATGTTTAGAAGCCCAAATACAGTATCCGTTGGCAGGCACGTCTTGGCAAACGGTGAGTGACTTGTGGGTGGGAAGAAGTGCAGTTCTGGGTAAGCTGACTGGGCTGGAAGCCCCTGCCCCACAGCCACACTACGACTGTAGTCTGGCATCCAAGAGAGATTCGTTTGTCAGTTTTTTAGAAATCATAGCTCCAAAGTCAGAGGCAGCTGTAAAGCCCCTCAATTATTTTGTGATTCAGCTCTCATTATTTTTCACATCTTCTGGATTTGAAGTTTTGAAGATTTACACTCAAATAGAGTCTGGAAGGACTAAGGTACCTGTTAAAGACTTACTTTGAGGCTGAAGAAAGCCTTTATTTTTCTTTCATTTCCCTAAGGTATGGCAGTATTAGAGCAGATGGAAGGCTGGAGTTTGAGCTTAAGTTGTGTGAAAACTTCATCAGCCAATTGGCTGACTCTTAATGGTGAGACAGGAAGAACCACCCACGTTTTCCATTTTGGATTTGAGTCACAGAAAACAGGTTTCCTGCAGAAACCATTTGGCTTCAACAAGTGTACGGAAATTTCATCTTTGATCAAATTGATGTTTTTATCTTCATTGTGCATGTATTTCAAATTAATTATTTCCCCCCTTTCAATCCTTAGGTTCAGTTTTGAATGTGAATGGCAGTAAACTAATATCCAAGATTTCTGTATAAGAAGTAGATCAAAAGGACTGTACTTTCAGGTAAGGATCTCATTTTACTTTATCTTTAATAATACACAGCTGCTTTGGCAGAAGTCCGGCATGGCCCCAACCCCCTTTCCTGTGAATAGAAGTATAGGTGAATTTTCTAAAATGCGGCAAATTGATTGCTCTAGACAGGTTTCCACCTGTTTGGGATTACCTAAGAGGTGTCAGTGGGGTTGGCTACTTAAAATCATTAGAGAAGCAAGATGTGATGGCAGTTAACATACACACACACACACACACACACAAACACACACACACTCATTTAAAATGGCATATAAAGTTGTATTTAAGTTTTCTTTTTCTTTTCGGTGGAGGAAATCATCCTTCTAATACCTACCACTTCCTTCCCATGATTGATCGATTGATCTATCATCTGTCTGTTTCCCATGTATTTAAAGTTTAAAGACATAGATAGTTTTCAGATTAATTTCTCTATCTCTATGGCATCCCAAAGTACTAAACAGTTGTAGGCATAAGGAGATTATAGAAAAAGCTCTGTACTTGAAATAATTTGGAATGTATAGGGCCAGTATTTAGAAATGAATTCTCCCCAGGAGGAGAGGGAACTGTGTAGACCAAAAAGAAGCATCCCCCAACCCCCATCCAATAAAAACCATATTTACATAGAAAGTGTTGTGCTGAGTTGGGATTGTCATAGTGTTTCTGGATCCAAATGAAAGCATATTTCAGAGAAGTGATATATTGGTTTTTAATCAATTACCTAGTTTTCCTAATTGGTTTCGAGGTATTGAGTCCCCTCCCCATATTAGCTTTTGTACCTCTTTAGGGTGGTTATTTTTCAAGTTTAAAATATGTAAAACTCAATTTTAAATTATTGGCATTGTTTGAAGAGTGAGTAATCCAAAAATCACCTATCAGTAATACATTGTAGGATGGCTCTTGTAGCAGGTTTCATTTCCTAACTGTGTTACCAGTTGACAGAAATTCCTTTGCAAAACATTAACATACCGACAAAGAGAGCTCAGTAGAGAGAAACTGGCTTGGGGTTTGTAACAAGCTGCAGATGGTGTGTGGACATAATTTCTTTCCAGTTCTTCCTGGGCAGCCTTAGTCAGACCTCTGTAGTAACTCTTTTTTTTTTTTTTGAAGATTTATTTTTATTTATTGGGGGGGAAGGGCAGAGTGAGGGGGAGAGAGAGTCTTTTAAGCAGGTTCTGTACTGAGCAGGGAGCCCGCCCGGTACAGGACTCGATCTCACGGCCCTGAGATCATGACCTGAGTGGAAGACAAGAATCCGACGCTAAACTGACTGAGCCAGCCAGGTGCCCTGCTAGTAACTCTTAACTCATCTCCCTGCAGTCTTCCCTGTGGGGTTAAATGCTGTTACCCTCTGCTTAGAATTCTTCTGGGCCTCCCCATCACCTAGGGCAGTGGTTGTCAAACTTTTGGGTCTCAGAAACCCTGGTGTTAAAATTGTTGAACCCCCAAGAGAGCTTTGTGTTTATGTTGATTATATCTATCACTATTTACTGTATTGAAATGGAGGAAAACTTAGGACATAAGAATATATAAGCTTGCATTCCCTTAGCTGGAGAGTGATGACATCATTGATCATGAGCTTCTGGCAAACAGTGTACATTTAGGAGAGAAAGAGAAGGAAAAGGCGAATAGCATACTATTATTTTTACAAGTTAGGTTTATTGAGGTGTAACTTCTATACAGTGCAGTCCACCCTTTTTAGTGTACAATTCTCTGGGTTTTTACAAATGCATGTGGTTGTGTAAACACAGTGAAGATATAGAACATTTCCATCGCCCCAAAATGTTCCCCTGCCCTTAGCCTTAACGCCCTCTGACCTTTTCTCTGTTCTGTAGTTGTGCTTTTTTTTTTCCCAGATGTCATATAAATGGAATTATACAGTCACAGCCTTTTGAATCTGGCTTCTTTCATTTAACATAATGCATTTGAGACTCATCCATGTTCTTGTCTGTATCACTAATTTGGTTTTTTTTATTGATGAGTCTTACTCCAGTGTATGAATATACTGCAGTTTGTCCATTTACCAGTTGGAGAACATTTGGGTTGTCCTAGCGTTAATATTAAAATAGTGTTAACCTCACAGACCCCCTGAAAGGGTCTCAAGGACCCCGAGGAGCCCGAGCCCTCTCTCTGAGGACCTCTGGCCATCTTGAACTACTTACCTGCATGTGATGTGCCCTCTGTTTAAAACACCAGGATCTAGCTCAAGGGTCTCCTTTGTGCAGGCCTTTTTTTTTTTTTTTTTTTTGTCTTTTTAAAGATTTACTTATTGTATGAGAGAGAGAGAGAGACTCCGAAGCAGACTCCCCATTTAGTGGGGAGCCTCACATGGGGATCGATCTCAGGACTATGAGATCATGACCTGAGCCGAAATCAAGAGTCGGACGCTTGACTGATTAAACCATCCAGGCGCCCCTCTGCAGGCCTTTCTAAGCCCTCTTCCCACCATCCCCCAAGGCTGAGCCTCAAGGCTGGGCTGGTCACCACCCCCTTTGTGCCTCTGTCATGCCTTTTCCCTCGGCTCAGCAGTTATTGAGGACATCGTAGCCTCCCAGTTTCTGGAGGGTGGTGCCTTCTCTCTCTGTCCCAAGTACATGCCTGGCGCATGGAAGATGTAGTACATGTTTGAATGAATGAGGTATGGGAGACTTTCTCATATAACATGCGTCCCTCGTTTCAGTTTTGCAAAGTATATATAGCACAAGTGATATTTAATATCTTTTATTTTTATTTGTATCAGATAAGGATATCTATGGTCTTGACCAGGCTGTACCTTAGAATAACTTGGGAAGCTTTTAATAAACATACTGATGATCAAGATTAAATTCTAATCTCTGGAGATCAGGCTTGAGTATTAGTATTATTTAAAAACATCACTGTTGAACCTGATGTGCAGCCCCCAGAGAATCATTGTTAATAGAGTTTGATTTACCATGAAGTCTTAGTGATGATGTAGTTGAGACTGGAACCCTGGTCCTTGACTCCTACTGGAATGCGTTTTCCTCCACGTTCCAGACTCTCATGTGAATAGAAGCACTATAGAGATTTAGAGAGTCTTGTAGATGACTGCATTTTCAATTTATGGAGGTACTGTAGTGTGGAGACCAGAACACTGAATTTAGGGTCAGGGGGAGTATGTTTCTGTTTGACTCTGCATTTATTAACTGTGGATTAATAAATACTTGAGTCTGTTCTCACTTTTAAAATAAGGATACTACCTTAAATTCTAGAAGCTTATTATGGGGATTCAATTAGATACTACGTTTAAGGATTTTTTTTTTTTTTTTTTTTTTAAAGATTTTATTTATTTATTTGACAGACAGAGAGATAGCAAGAGCAGGAACACAAGCAGGGCGAGTGGGAGAGGGAGAAGCAGGCTTCCCGCCGAACAGGGAGCCTGATGTGGGACTCGATCCCAGGACCCTGGGATCATGACCTGAGCCGAAGACAGACGCTTAACGACTGAGCCACCCAGGCGCCCCTAAGGATTTTTTTTTAAGTAGGCTCCATGAGCCCAGCATGGGGTTGAAGTCATGACCCTGAGATCAAGACCTGAGCTGAAATCAAGAGTTAGATGCTTAACAGATGCCCCTGTTAAAGGATTTATTTAAGGGATTGCAAAATCCTTTTGTAAACTATAAAGTGCTTTCTAAAACTTACTTTTACTTGATTTTAGCATTGTGTATTTATTGGCTAACTTTCCTTGAGGTTCATAAATTACATAAGTAATGTATAAGGGTGGTCTCACTGAAATAGTGAAATAAGATTTATGCAGAGTAAAACTAAGAAGTCACCATTGGTTGCATAGTTTTGATCCTTTGAATATGAATTTAAGTGCATAAATGTGTATGCCTGTGACATACTTTTTTTTCCCTTTGGTTGTATTAACATAGAGTATATTTTGTTTGTTTTTTTTTTAATTTGACAACATGTCTTCTATCATTCCATATTAGTATATATAAATCCTTCTCATTCTTATAGCTGCATAATTTTTTCATATATTTCCATATTGGTGGACATTTAGCCTGTTTCCAGTCTTTTACTTTTATAAAAAATGCTAATGAACATTCTTAGCTCTTATTAAACCATTAGTTAATTCTTATTAAAACATTTATTCTGTTTTACAGATAGTGGGAGATGAAGTAAATGTCTCGTGAATGAAATCTTAGACATTTTCTACTCAAGTCAGGATAGAACTTAGACTTTTTTAAAAAATTGTGGTAAAATATAGTAGACCTTGGAGAATTTTTTCATATGATCTTTGTAAATTTAGTTTGTTTTATTTTTGTGGTATTATCATTTCACTATTTGGATAAACTTTGAAAGACTAGTATGTATATTTCTTAACTCCTTTAGGTGTGATTGCTCATACTTTTTGCTTGACTAACAGCAGCAATGCTGCAAGATGCCAGTACTTACCTATGCCAGGCCCTGTGTTAGGGGCTTATTGTATACATGGTACCATTTCTTCCTCTCAGTAATCCCCTGAAATTGGTAGTGTTCTCCAGGTTAAACATTCAGAAATGGAGGATCAGAGAGGTCCCATCACTTGCCCAAGGCTAGTAATGGGTCTGGGATTCAAAGGTCCTGCTTCCACCTATGATGCTAAACAGCCTCCCAGGAATTCACTGAATCAGAGATGGGACTTTTACTTGATGACATCACAGCTTACTTTGCAAATTACTGGTGTTTGTATCTGCATATTTTGCTTTTTAGTTCCAGTAATAATTTAACCTTTGCAGAAATAGTCCGTGCTTTCGAGTATCCATTTTGTAGAAAGTATTTATAATAAAAGCAGTATTGTAATATAATAAAAACAAATGCTTATTGAATATAATAAGTGGTATTTTGGAGTGAAAGAGGCCACTAAATGCAGAGTTGATGTTGAATTCTGTTTATTAACTAATAGGATAACCCTTGGTAAATGAATGTTGTTTCCTCAATAGTAACATAATATTGGACTAAATAGTTCACTCTATACTTCATCAGCTGCCTGTCCTAAATTATCGTAGTGTGAGTAAGAAATACTTGGGAGAACATTCTTCAGTGGTAATGTAGATGAATTGCGAAATGGAATTCTAGTAATGCTTCCCCTTGCCTTGAGTAATAAGGAGAATACTGCTGGAAGGGTTTGTTCATTCATGACAAATTAAAATGATCTATCTCTGTTGATGAAAGTACCAGAATGTAGCCTCAAAGTTTTTTTTATTTTTTAATTAATTAATTAATTATTTTTTAGAGAGGGAGAGAATGAGAGAGAGAGAGAGAGGCAGGCAAAGGGAGAGGGGGAGAGAATCTTAAGCTTAAGAATCTTAAGCCCCGACACGGGGCTCGATCTGATGACCCTGAGATCATGACCTGAGCCAAAATCAAGAGTCAGCTTAACTGACTAAGCCACCTACGTGCCCCAGCCTCAAAGTTTTTTAAGCACGTTGAAATACATGTTCTCACAATATTATTATAGGTATAGTTTTGAGTATTTTAAGTGACCATGGGTGGTTATTTCTCAATAATGATCATTATAGATGGAGTTTTAGCAAAGATACGGTTTCACATATTCTTTGTGTACTCTTATGTCACTTTTCACTTGAATGATAAAATAAAGCTGAGGTCTAAGTGACATAGTCTGGAGTACATGTGATGGTGGGTGTCAGCTTTTTAACCCTTACTTCGTCTCCTTAAAGCATCTCTCCTTTTTAAGCCTTAAAATATGGTGACTGGATGGTTGAAATAGATCTTTTGCTGGACTCTTAGCCTTACAGACTGAACTCTTTATTAAGAAGTAAGAAAACATATGGGAAAGCACACTTCAGACATCATCGTATTATCTCATTCCTGGTTTTTAACTTTATAAGCATGTTTAAAAAGAAATATTTTTGGCCAGTACCTGTTTGATAATTGACTAGCAGAAGAGAATGAGTGTGCTGGTTCACCTTCCCATGTGGGTTTGTTCACTCCGAGTTAGTGTGGCACCAGAGTGGGCTTCTGTCCTAGGAAGCAGAGTTTGATTTACCATGAATTTACCATGAGTTTGATTTACTTTTAGCTGCTCTTGATAGGCAGTAGATTCCAGTCAATAACGTAGTGCAGTCTACTCCATACAACACATTGTAAAAATGTTCTCAGGTTCATTTTTTCCTCTTATTTGTAGATTTACTGATTTGCTTGGGTAGATCCAGAAACAACATTGTATTTGGGGCTGCTTTCTGAGATGACACACTCCACCCTTCAGAGGAATTCATTTCTTTCTGGAATTTAGCATTTGTTATTTTTATCCCTGTTCTCTTTATTTAAATTTTCAGCTTTTAGAATGTAAATTCTCAAGTACATTTTGCCTCAGTGACTAAGGGGTATTATGTAAGGACCCCCTCCCTTGGGAGTATGCGGACATCACATTTCTTGGCCTTTTATTTGTTTTGCGTCTGTATCTCAGTGTAATCCTAACAAGTTCATTCAGGCAGTGGTTAAACTGAGGTTAAGTGGTATTATGGTTGTTTGGCAGGATATGGCCATAAACATGTCTCTTTAAACACAGAATGGCCTGAGGTGGCTATAATGTTCAATTGCATAATCACAGATCACACTTGACAAACAGGAATGAGTACACGGGCCTCATACATCCTCAGTCAGAAATTGCCCCACAGGTTGTAGTCTGCTGTAGAAACCATCTGTAGAGTTCCCTTGAGTGTTTTCTTAGATAATTACATTAATATCATTCATTTAATTGGAATGTTTCTGATTAGATGGAACTATGAATAGTATTTCAGGGTTTCCAGAAAGCCTCCCACCTAATATCTAAAGGAATAAGTTAAAATGTTACAAGTATTTTAAAAATGTGTATGTTTCTCAGAATTTTATCATATTTTCTCCTTTCTTTCTTCTCTCCCTTCCTGGTGTTTTTGTGACTTGAAAGCTGTTTTGCAAAACAGACCCTCAGAAGTAATTCACCTTCTAGAGATTGGATGGGGTGGAGTTTAGAGTCATTCTATTTGAAATGACTGGTAATGTACCCATTGAGGGCATCTCTGTATAAATGTGAGGAACTGGTCTTTGGAGCTCTTAGACAGTATTGGAAAATACTCCATGATACTGTGGGCAGCTGAAGAACAGAAATAAAATGCCTATTATAGTGGGTAGAAAGGCCTTTTGGGCATATTATATATTCTCTGAGGCTCATGTGAATATTTTTGAAAAAATGTTTTATTTCCTTAATTACCATTTGCAGTATTTATCAGGAAATTGGATATATTTGATATGGGCCTAAGTGTTTCTGTAGTCTTAATTTTTGCTAAATGTTTTTATTGAACTACTTGTTTTTCTAAAAGTAGGTGTTTTAATTTTTTGTAATTGTATATATACATTTCATGTATTTTATTCAACCTGATTTTGTCTGAAACTTGCTTAGAGAAACCAGATCCAGTTAAAAATATTTCCTTGACAGAGGCCCCAAGGTTGACCAAACTATAGATTTTTATTTGAAATATTTTTATTTAAACTTATTTTATTTTTTAGGAAAGTAATAATATCCCTGGTTTAAATAGTAAGTAAAATTGTAATTCAGGCTCGAAGAGAAAAAATCCTGTGCTCCACCTCTTTCTCTTCAGAAGCAACCATTTTCAGGTTTTCTTTTTTAGCTGTTTCTTCTGGCATTTACTGCCATATATTTAAATAACTAATTTTTACTCCTAGGGCTCGGCTTTTCAACTCTAAGCATTATCTTTTGACTATTTCCTATAGAAGATGAGGATTTAACTTCCTGACTTTTCTTTCCCCATCCTCCCAATTTTAAGTATAAGGCTCACACCCAATGTGGGGTTTGAACTCACGACCCCGAGACCAAGAGTTGCATGGTGTACTGACTGAGCCAACTGGACACCCCACTCCCAATGATAATTTTATCTAATTTTTGTCAAGTTATCATTTAATATTTATAGTATTATCATTTAAATATTGCTGACTGTGGCCACAGAATACTCAATGGTCACCTGCTCTTTCTCTAACTTAGAGATAGTGGTTACTTTGTTTTTAATTGGCTTTGCTTTCTATTGATCAATAATTTTGCTCTAAACATTCTGATAGAACTTTAAAGACTCAAATGGTAAAACATCTTAGGGTGTCTATCAGTTCCAGTTTTTCTCGGCGTTGTCAATCCCAGAGTTCCATGTCATGTTGGTGAATGGCTTGCTGTCCAGCCGCCACAGAGCTGCCATTTTGGGACTCCTCTTTATCACCATGTCGGGGGGGCTAGGTTGTTTTTTCTTTGATTGCTCTTCTGTTTTCTGGATTTTGTGTTGTCATCTCTGTTGATTCTCTCATTTTGGTGGGATGTACACACACACCCCCACACACCCCAATATCCATATGCCCAAGAGTGGGATTAAAAAAAAACTTTTTCTGGGGCGCCTGGGTGGCTCAGTTGTTAAGCGTCTGCCTTCCGCTCAGGTCATGATCCCAGGGTCCTGGGATCGAGCCCTGCATTGGGCTCCCTGCTCGGTGGGAAGCCTGCTTCTCCCTCTCCCACTCCCCCTGCTTGTGTTCCCTCTCTCGTTGTGTCTCTCTCTGTCAAATAAATAAAATCTTTAAAAAAACCTTTTTTCTAATCGTTTGCTGCTAATATATAAGAAAATACTTGACTATTTTTACATCAACTTTGTATCTTGCAGTCTCACTAAATTCATTTATTAGTTCTAGTAGGTGTTTTGTACATTCCCTGGAATTTTGTACGTAAATGATCATATGATTTGCAGATAAGAAGTTTTACTTCTTCCTTTCAGATCTTTATCCTTTTTCATTTTCTTGCCTTCCTGAATGGCTAGAATCTCGGGTTAGTGTTGTTTAAAATGTGGTAAATAGAGACATTCTTGCCTATTCTTCATCTCAGGGGAAAACAAGTCAGTTTTTCACCTTTGAGTGTGATGTGGCCTTTGGTTGTTCTTCATCTGTTTGGGGAAGTTCTCGAACTCTTCCTACTATGTGGGGAGTATTATCATGAATGGCTGTTGGATTTTGTCAAATACCTTTTCTGCATCTAATCCTGATCCTGAGATTTTTCTCCTTTAGTCTGTATGTTGATTGATTTTCAGATGTTAACCAATTGTTGGGATAAACTGTACTTGCTCATAATGTACCTTTTAATACATTATTGGATTTGATTTGCTAAAACTTTGTTAAAGCTGTTCATGTCTATATTTATGAGGGATACAGCTCTGTCATTTTCATTTTTTGTAATGTTTTTTCAGGTTTTAGTGTTAGCATAAAGCTAACCTTATAAAATGAGTTGGGAGGTAATCCTTCCTCCTCTATTTTCTGAAAAAGTTAAATTTCCTTCTTGAATGTTTGATAGAATCTACCAGTGAAATCATCTGGAGTTGTTCTTTTCTTTTCTTTTTTTTTTTTGTGGAATATTTTTGATAACAGGTTTCCTATCTTTAAAAGATAAAGGGCTACTTAGATTTTCTGTTTCATCTTGTGCCAATTTTGATAGATTCTATTTTTCAAGAAATTTGTCCATTTTATGTAAGTTGTGCTCAGTTTGTTGGCATAAAGTTACACATTATATTCTCTTACTATCTTTTTAAATTTTGTAAGATCTCTGGTGGTATATGTTTTTTCCATTTCTGGTACTGGTGATTTGTCTTTTGTCTGTATTTTTGATCTAACTAGAAGTCTGTCAGTTTTGACAGTCGTTTTAAAGATCTGCCTTTTGGTTTTATTAATTTTCTCTGGTGTCTGTATGTTTTCTACTTCATTGACTTCTGCTCCTTATTATTTTCTTCCTTTTATTTTGGGTTTAGTTTGCTCTGTTCTTTATGATTTCTGAAGGGAGAACCTTAGGGTCATGGTGGCAGATCCTTTTTATTTTCTTATATTAAGTATTTTAAAGTTTAAAGTTTCCCTTTAAGTACTGTTTGAGCTGCATCCCACAAATTTTGACATGTTTTATTTTTGTTGCTATTTGGTTCAAAATTATTTCCTGAATTTCCTTTTTAATTTTATCTTCGATCCATGGAACTATTTAGAGGTGTGTTGTTCAGTTTTTGTACATTTGGAATTTTCCTAGATATCTTATTGTTACTGATTTCTAATTTGATTCTGTGTTGTCAGAGAATATACTTTGTGTGATTACAATCCTTTTACATTTATTGAGACTTACTTTATAGTACACCATATGGTCTATCTTGGTAATGTGCCATGTGCCATGTGAAGGGAATGTGTATTCTTCAGTTTTAGATTGTCTGCAAATGTCAGTTAGATCAAGGTGGCTGATCATGTTGTTCAGACCTTCTATGTCTTTCCTCATTTTTTTTGGTCTAATTTTATCAATTACTGAGATGGAGTGTGAACATCTCTTACTATAATCACGTCATTGTCCTTTTCTTTCCTTAATTCTATTTTTGCTTCTATTTTGAGATGTGTATACATTTGTAATTGTTATATCTTCATGATAAATTGTTCCTTTTATAATTATAATGTTCTTTTTTCTCTGGTCATGCTCTTTGTCTTAGAAGTTGGTTAGAAATTCAGAACGCTTGGGGGGCTAGTGTCTGCTGTTCTCCTCTGGATGATGCGCTTGGGCCCTGCTACTTCATTGGGAGTCCCCAGGTACCAGTTTCTGTTTGTCTTTTCCTTCAGATTAGTCATTTTTTGTAGAAGAGTCTTTCAGTCTGAGTCTGAAGGAGCTGGCTCTCTACTGTTAACTTGATATCTCAGGTTTTCAGTGCAGAGACTCATTCCTACCTTCAGTCATGCATGGCCAGACCCTCTCATTAGTTGCATGCAGAATAAACCCTGTTCTCATGCTTATTAGTAAGCTGCTCAGTTGTTGGGTTAGGGAATTGGTCCTTTATGCAGACCCTTAAATCCAATTCCTTTTGTTTTCAGCCTCACCCCTTACATAGTACCTCAGTTGCTTAGCCTTTCTGGAATTCTGCATCATGAACAGACCTTTTATTTTAGTTGGATATTCTTCCTGGTGGCTTCTTCACTCCTATCTTTGTCAGTTAGGTTTTAGCTTTCTCCAGTCTGCTAAATCAGTTTCTAGTTATGCACTGGTTTCTCATCTTTTGGAATTTTGTAGACATCTCTAATATTCTTTTGTCTCTAATCACATTTTTCTTTTATTGTCTTTTCTGGAGGGAATGGAAGTAAGCATATATTCAGTCATCTACTTTTGTCCTATTCTTTTGTCCATCTACTTTCTAGTTTACTTACATGGAGCTTTTTAATTGACGTACATTATTGTTAAACTGATCTTTAGTATGTAAAACCCTAATTCAGTGTAACTTCTTGCAATGTATGGAAAAGAAGAAAGTGTGTGTGTGTGTGCGCGCGCGCGTGTGTGTATAGGGGTGTCTATTATATTTCAGTGATTTGAAAACTAATGTATTTCCTGCTGTGGATTTCACTTACATTAGAAAGTGTTAGTGGTGTTTACTTTCTTTGTGTTTGGTTTGGTAGACATTGAGCAGCAGTTTGTACATTTTCCATTTTATAATTTTCCTAGTACTGTCATTTTTTTGTTGGAGGGGTCTAACAATTATATAACATGTATAAATGATTGATTACCCTTTGAATTTTGAGAATTTATTAATTGTTGCCATATTCTTTTTTTTTAAGATTTTATTTATTTGAGAGAGAGAGAGAATGGTGGGAGGAGCAGAGGGAGAGGGACAAGCAGAGTTGGTGCTGAGTGCAGAGCCTGATGTGGGGATTGATCTCATGACTCTGAGATCATGACCTGAGCCAAAATCAAGAGTCAGATGCTAGGGCGCCTGGGTGGCTCAGTTGGTTAAGCGACTGCCTTCGGCTCAGGTCATGATCCTGGAGTCCCGGGATCGAGTCCCGCATCGGGCTCCCTGCTCGGCAGGGAGTCTGCTTCTCCCTCTGACCCTCCTCCCTCTCATGCTCTCTGTCTCTCATTCTCTCTCTCAAATAAATAAATAAAATCTTTAAAAAAAAAAAAAAAAAAAAAAAGATGCTAAACTGACTGAGCCACCCAGGTACCCCAATTGTTGCTGTATTCTTTCGAGTGCCTTCTTTTTGGAAATGAACACATTATGCCTGTTATATGAAATAGATGCTTCCTTGACCTTGAATTCAAAAGTCACTGAGTTATTGTTTTAATTTGGGTAAGTCGTTTGAATACACTGCCTTGCTTCACCTATGAATGGGAAATAGAAACTTCACAGTCTTTTTAAGGGTACCTTACTTGTAAGATAAAAGACAGAAAGTCCTTAAAAAATTATAAAGTGGGGCTTCTGTGTAAGACAGTGTATTGAATAATTAATGTGCTCTTGGGACAGTCAGGAAGTAAACTATTTGTATTTATACCTTTTGGTAATTGGATGGTTCTTGCAAATAACTTTTAGTATAATATTCTTCATAATGGAAAACTTGTCCTGTGCTTTGCAAAATAATGCTCATTTCACCTTTCCTGTCACAGTAAATATGTAATTAAATGTAATTATTGTTTAACCTTAGCTGAGGACCAGGAGCTGGTCCTACATGGTACTTGACAGGTAGCATCTGTGGCCAGGTGCCCATCTCCCCCCGACACCCACACCCAGCTCAGCACATCCTCTGCTCTGCTCAAGGGCAGCCCAGACAGAGAGATCAGGTCCAGGTGTGGCTCCCTCCCGTCAGGCATGGCTTCCTTCTGACAGGTAGAGAAGGTGGCCAGCTCAGACACATGACGTCTTTTTTTGGTTACTTGCTCTCTGCCTCCCCTTTTTGTCACTCTGGTCCTTAAACTTTAGCTCCTCTGAGAACCTGGGTTCGCAGGTTTCTGTTGACATTTCAAAGTGTGCAGATCTGTGTTGCCTTTGTTCCTGTCCGTGGGTCGGATATAAAGGCAGGAAAAGTCATCATACTGTGAAAGCAACAAAAATAAATCTCAAGTGTGCTCTCTGTGCCGCACCTCAGACTTGAAAGAAATGGCAAACTACATACCTCATGTCATACTCATCCAGCTTTAGGGAGTCATAAAAGCATGCAAAATAAAATTGTAAAAAAAACAAACAACTCATTTCATAACACTTTCATAGCATGGTTCTAGTCCAGCATAAAGGTAGAACAGACAGCTCTCTAAATCCTGTTATTGCTAAGTGTTGTTATTTAAAAGATGCTCATGAACTTACCTCTAAATTGCTCCACGTTTGACCTGGTATTTTGGGATGCTTTCTAAAGACTCCTGTTAAGTATTGGTATTATCACTGAAGAAGTTACATGTTGAGGTATCATCTGCCTCTGGCATTCCAGCTGCATATAGTTTACCTGGAGAATGGGACCATAAGGGAATAGGATATAGGTCCATTAAGTTTTTTAGAAGGGAGGGAAGAACAAATCTAAAATCTAGAGCAGTGTCAGGGACAGGAGGCCTTGATAGAGAGGCAAAGCTGTTAGCCTTGGGAAGCAAGGCAGTGATCTCAAGTAGAATATGGATAATATGGCTGATTCACAGTGCTTTTAGATCCAGCCATGTCTGATCTCTTAATAACCATAATACTTTCATGGTTATGGTCATATTTGAACATAAGGTCCATGGCACTTGAAGACCAAAGATCTAACTGCTAGTGGCTTTGCAGCATTTATATGCTGCTCACATAAGCCTCTTAAAACATGTTCCAGATGTGAGAAAAATGGAAGTTTTCCCACTTTTAATGGGGAGATCTGGAAAAAAAGATACTAATAACGAGCTCTTACCATAACACAGTTTATATTTGGGCAAAGTGTAAAGCATTTATTGGCGTGTCACTTACTTAATTTGGAATCCTCCCCTCCCCCTCTGCTCTTGCTGAGTGTATTTAGGAGCACCTAGATTATAGAGGAAATGGTAAATTTGTAGTGATTTTGTCAGTTTTGGGATAATGGTGATCAATACACTAGAAATGGTGTTTTTTAAAAATAAAAATTAGAGTCATGTAGCTATGAACTTTTACATTTGTTGACAAAAGGTGTAAACAACTTAAGTGTTTGAAAAATCATGATCATGATCTTTTTGGTCCTAGAAATATTTAAAATAATCTTAATTTTAAGGTAGCATTATTATTGAATAGAACAATCCTACTTTGTTACTTTGTAGGGAACTGCAGTGTGATGATTTTGTGGATTTCTTTGTGTGCTGGTCAGGTTGTACATTCTTGGTACCCTTGTTTCTGAATGTGTTTCTGGCTTGATAACCTCACTTCTATTTGCCTAATTCCTTCATTTTGAATCCAGTGGGATATGATGGAAAACAGTTGCATACAGGGAAGTACCCCTTGAGCTCTGCTTTATTTTCTCCTTTTTTTTTTTTTTTGCTTTGTTAAACCATATTTTTTAATAAAGGCTTTTCTTTTAGAAAAGTCACCAATATGGCATAGTACATGAAGACTATCTTTGAATTGCTTGAATGTCAAAATATTTTTGTTGTAAGAGGAAGCCAATCCTAGTTAACTTTTTTTTCTCTGCTAATTAAAGTTTAGGATTTTAATCAAGTTGTACTTAGCAATAGCTATGTTTTGAGTTAGGTAGGTTTTGGAGAAGAGTGGTGATTCTCGTTTTCTAGTGTATTTTCACTAAGGACAGGGGCACCAAATATAAGAGTCCTGTGTTTGGTATTGACACTGTCATTATGTAAACCAAGTGGTCTGGGTGGTTCCAGGCTAGCCTTCCTTTACATGGGTGGTAGAAAGTGGTAAAACCAGACAGAATAGGCTTCAGAATCTAGATAAGCAATGACAATGGCATTACTGTTGAAACTTTGTCCCACCTTTTGTAAATATGGAACAGAAAAGCAACAGTAGCCTAAACAAATTTACATTAGAACCTGTTCAGAGAATGGAGAAAGGAGAGCGATTGTTTTCCCCAGCAGTTTTTACTGTTTTTACTCCATTTTGTCAGTTGTCAGTCACTTGAAGAACATCTTATTATTGACTTTTCTTAGGATTCCTTGAACCGAGTTTCTCTCTGGGGAAGGGTTTTTATTAGGAAGAATAGCTTGGTAGATGGTACAGCAATTTTAAAAGCTCTAGTCTGTTCTTGACTTAATTAAAGGGGAGAGTATTTTAATTTGTTCAGCAGCAAACACTGATTGCCCATATGTGAAAAGGCCTGTCAGTTCTCTGGGGAAGCAAAGATTGGGAAGGTGTAGTCCTTGCTCTTAAAGAGCTGTAGGCCTGTAGGGAAATCACATGTGGGCATAATGGCACTGGAGTGAAGAGTGCCCCAAGAAAGACCTGCAGACTGCGCTGGAGTTCAGAGGAAGAGAGACGCTCATTTCCCTAATGCCTGAGGCGAGCAGGCTCAGTGCAGCTTCATACAGGTGGTGGAATTTAAGCAATGTCTTGCTGGGTGGGATTTGGATGTAGGAAGAGTTCTTCATGTGGAGGCATGGGCAGGTGTTGGGGACAAGAACTTCAGATTTGCTGCTGTGTCTAGCATGGAAAAGTAAATAGTAATAGTCATAATGATACTGATACAAGCATTTATTGAATGCCTAATTTGTGATAATTATTGTTTGTTTCAATTCATTTTCTCATAACAATAATATAATAACTCTATGAGGTAGGCAGATTGTCATCCCCATGTTACAGATGAAAAGTTGAGGTTGGTTAAGAAACTTGTATAAGGCTACATAGTTAGTAGAATTTGACCCCAGGCTGGTTCTGGAGAGCCTACCCTTACTTGCTATGTTATACTCTGGGAAATGTAGAAAAGGTGGATTGGAGTCTGTATGTAGATCCTCAAATGCCCACATAAATAATTTAATATATTGGAAGATTTTTTTTTTTTTTTTGGTGATTCTGTATAGGGGTTTTAAACACATTGTCTCGTTTCTTTTAATATGCCATGCTTTATTGCCTTTGAAAGGCCCTTCCCCTGTTGCCTTGTCAATTTCTACTCAGTTCTCAATTTTTGGCTTATATATCACCTTTCTGTGAGAGGCTTTCCTCAGTCACCCAGGAAGAAGAGCCCTCCTGTGGGCTTCCATGGTGCTTTGCCAGCACCTTTAATACAATGTTCATTAGGTGGTAGGATCATTGTTTACTTTATTTCTCAGCTAGACTGTGAATTATGTGAGTATTGGGATTGTGTATCCTTTTTGTATCCCTGGTGTTAGGTTCATCTTTGTTGCTGAATAAAGCTCAGATAAATCCCAACTGATTGAAAGGGAGAGTAATAAATTTTCAGACATCATACTGACTTTTTAAATTGCTTTCCTTCTGAGTTACAGGTGTTTGAATACCCAGAGAAGAGATAAATAGATGATACAAGGTTTTGGTTGACTGGGTTCCTCTGAGAAAGAAGGAGAGAGATTATCAGGTTTGGGGTTGCTGGGGACAATTTCTGGGAGGGCCAGGCTCTGGGCTGGGCCCTCATTGAGGTGTAATCTTTAAGTTGGCAGAGGGGACAGGGCACGCCCTCAAAGAGAACAGCATGAGCGGAGGACATAGATGGGGTCAGTTATGAAAGAACACTGCCTGCCTTGACACCTGAGCCTCGCCGCTTCCTGCTACACCCACTAGGGCATTTTACAGCATAAAGAATCTCTTGAAAGCCCCAATTTTCTTTATAATCTGCCAGAAAGTTGTATGGGCCAGCAAAACATTTGCCATGTTGTGGTTTGAATTTAAGGTAAGTTCCTAACACATGGAATATGAAATTCGAACATGATGCCTACTTGGTAGGAAAAGTGCTATTAAAAAATAGGCCCATTCGTACTAAATTATACAGTTCACCCTCCAGAAATTCCTTAAAATCTTACAACAAGTAACCTCACATTTAGCTGGCATGTGGTCAGCCTGACTCAAGTTTTTTTTTGACTGCCTCGGACCAGTAGGGACCTTGAGATTGGGGTCATGACTTGTGCTGTTGAATTCAGCCTCTTGCCCTTTATCTGGAAGCATGGTGGCTGTGATGCGAGAGCTGAAGGTGTGGTTCATTGGGCCCATGGAGGGGAAGGTGATGAAGAGCTCTCATAATGAAGGAGAGTGTTGGAATCCAGACAAGGGTGTCTTTGTTAAGAAACTCTTCCTACCTGCCATCGGAAACCTTTTAAAAGTGCTTTTTTTTTTTGATAGAGACAGCAAGAGGGGGAACACAAGCAGGGGGAGTGGGAGAGGGAGAAGCAGGCTTCCTGCAGAGCAGGGAGCCTGATGTGGGGCTCCATCCCAGGACCCTGGGATCATGACCCGAGCCGAAGGCAGACGCTTAACCCACTGAGCCACCCACACACCCCTAAAAGTGCTTTTGAGGCACGAGCCAAAGTAGCACAAATGATGCCAGAAAACTAGTGATGGCCCCAAATTAAAAGCTTTGTCCCTCGCTAAGTTTGGATGGATAGTGGTCGTGTTCTTAGGAGTGCCGAACAGGGAAGGGACTGTCTTCTCCAAGATGTTTGAGGTCATAGCTCACCATTGTACTGCCTGATTATTCTGGGGACCGTGGGCCCTACCATGGGCAGAAGGAAGGGCCAGAGGGGAGGTCTGTCTCTTGTGTGTGCGGCCTCCATCCCAGGGTCCTCTCTGCACACAGTTGCTGGTTTTAGTTTTCCTTTTCTACTGATTACTGAAGATCTTAGGACCACACATGTTGAAACATAAGTTTCATGGTTTTGTTCCCTGAAATATCCCCAGAGTCTAGAATAGCATTGTCAAATAGAAATATAATGTGAGCCTCCGTGTATTTAAAAATTTTTGAACTTCTAGTTGCCATGTTAAAATAAAGTACAAAGAAAGACAAGAAATTAATTTGAATAATATATATGGTTAACCTAATACCCAAAATATTATCTTCTCAACGTGTAATCCATATAAAAAATTATTGAGATATTTTACTTTCTTTTGTTCACACCAAGTCTTCAAAATCCAGTGTGTATTTTACATTTATAGCATGTCTCAATTTGGACTAGAGTCATTTTGAATGCCTAATAGCTACATGTTTCTACCGCTTATGGTATTGGACAGTGCAAGTCTGGAACCGTGTCTGGTCTATGGCAGAAGCCTGGCAAATATCTGTTACATGAAGGAAGAAAAGGGAGGGAAGGAGGGAAGGAGGAAATGGCAAAACCTAAAAGATGAGTAAACAGAGGAACACTGACTTGTCTTGGGGTGTCCTAGTGGTTTCTAACTAGAACAGCAGCTGAATGATGCTTCACATTTTTAGTTGAAGATCATTTGCAAATGTGTTATCTTACAGATATATATCTTCAACAACACTGTTTAGACAGGTCAAGTTTTACTGTCTTTAATTTATGGGTGACCTCGCTGAGGCTTAGCTAGGTTCAGTGAGTGAGTGGTTTAACCAGGATTCAAACTCAGGTCTTTTGAGTCCTAGTGCAGTACTTTATGCTCGCTACTGGGTACCTTCCCATTTGGCTTATGTTAGGTGTGCCCATACTTCCCTGTGAACACTGGTTGGCTCTTAGATATGGGTAGATACTAAAAGATAGACTGAATAAATATTTTTAATACAGAGCTACTTAAAAAATAGTAAAGGTCAGATCTTAACGTTTGTTTTTAATTTATTAATCAAAGATAGGAGTGGGTACTGTAGCCAGGAAAGTTTTGTGTATGTGGCTTCCCTAGCTGTTAGGGTCTTCTGAACTATAGAAGGTGCATACAAATGTGAGTGAAAAGATGGTTTATGACAAGGTATGCATACATGTGTTTGAAACTGTCCCTCTGTATAACCGTTTTATCTCTCAGATTGTCCTCTGCTAGGCATGTGTCATGATTTTCTGT
This sequence comes from Halichoerus grypus, assembly GCF_964656455.1. Taxonomy (NCBI): domain Eukaryota; kingdom Metazoa; phylum Chordata; class Mammalia; order Carnivora; family Phocidae; genus Halichoerus; species Halichoerus grypus. The sequence continues at coordinate 122,403,891 of NC_135719.1, forward strand.
TCTAGCACATGGAAAAATGTCTTGTCTCTTTCACATAGTGAAAGTGACTTCACCAGCATAATAACCCTCCAGTGCATAAGTTACTGGATTTTGTGGCTTTCTTGTTTCTTGAGCCATTAAAATGGTTGGTTTTATTGTGCTTAATGTTTTTTTAAAAAGATATTTATTTATTTATTTATTTATTTAAGAGAGTGAGAGAGAGAGAGCGCGCATGAGCGGGGAGGAGGGTCAGAGGGAAAGGGAGAAGCAGGCTCCCCGCTGAGTAGGGAGCCCTATGCGATGCAGGGCTCCATCCCAGGACTCTGGGGTCATGACCTGAGTCAAAGGCAGATACTTAACCAACTGAGCCACCCAGGCGCCTTGTGCTTAATGTTTATATAAAACCCTAAAGCAGATACTTTTGATATGATTCAGTTTGTTGTGGCTAAAAGGCTAAAAGAGAAGTGGAGGTTAATTTCTAGAGCATCAGTATGATGTTATGGAAACCTCTTTTTGGATAGAAGCCAACGTTGATCACCTTTGTATCTAAATCCTACTCTGCAGAGCATAGTGTGTAGTGAGATATCAGGGCACAGTAAGTACTTTATACAAGGTGTTCAAATATTTGGGTTTGTGAGAAACAACTCTAGCTTACAGAAAACGGCAATGTGTTGAATGGAGCACTGGGTGTTATACGCAAACAATGAATCATGGATCACTACATCAAAAACTAATGATGTAATGTATGGTGATTAACATAACATAATAAAATTAAAAAAAAAAGAAAACGGCAATGTGATTTTAAGGTTTTCCCACAGTCAGAAGATACTGCAAAATATTTTGTTCACTGTTTCTCAATTTAAGATAATGTACCATGAATTTGAAAACAGTAATGCAAAAGTTATTCAGCAAAAAATAGATATGCAGGTCTTTGTCATAGCAAAAGCCACCACTTAGATTTTAATTGATCCAAGCTGTAAGCAGGGAAGTTAATTCTAATTTATCTTGCATATTTGGGAGATCATTCATAAGGAATTTTCTACAAAACCACAGGACTATCATTACCTACCAGGTTCGCTAAGGATTTCAGTGTGGATAGCTTCTGCACATACTTCAGCTTCTCTTTTCGTAGCCTGGGGAATGCTATGAATTCATATAGGTGAATTTTTAACATAATTGAAGCTGACCCTTTCTGTGCCAGGTTCTGGACTCCAGGGGCTGGCAAAGTCACATCTGCTCTTCTTTCCTAACCAGATAGCCTAGCATCTGAATGGCTGGGGAACAGAGGTCCTCTCTGCAGAAGGTGGTGGAATCTTGAATACACTTAGTGTATAAAGGACAGAAAACTGAGGGTCTGGGACAGCAGTTTCCAGCATTGGCTCAACATCAGAATCAGCTGAGGAGCTTTAGGACCCTAAAGCTGCCCAGACCCATCTGTTTCATACCCAAGAGTCCCAGTACTACCTATGTTTCAGCTAGGATCTTAATTTCCCATTGAAGAGCTTTCTTAAATCTCTAATCATGGTGTGCCATGATTTTTTACCACCATACCTGTTTATCAGTAGTGATTTCTGATGAATCTCCAAAGTGTTCAGGAAGGTTTGTTTGTTTCAGAGACAGGGAAGCTTGGGTAAAGGGTGAAATAGGGCAGGCTCCTCTGCAAGAAGTCCTGAGGGGAGCAGAGCCCTAGAATTGGGTAGGTGGTGGCACCTGGAAAGAAGGGGGCAAGCAGGCCAAAGCTGAGAGCCTGTAAGGGGGGAGAAAGAGGTGAGTCATGCAGGGAGTCTCTCTGAGATGGCTCAGGGGGCTGTGGGTTTAACTATCTGCAAACTGCATTTCTTCATAATTTGTACGTTTCCCTTTTGCCATTCTTTGTCAGAGTAAGGAAGAGACATGATTGATGACCATTGCTCAGAGAACCTTTCACTTCCATTTAGATTGTTTTTAGGATAGTACTGTTTGTAGGAAGTCTGACATCTATTGAAAGTGGTAGTTTTTCCACCACTGTTTCTATATTTTATGTAGTCTTAGATACAGAAGGGTACTTTAGACTCTCAGATTTCCAGGAGTTTGCCGGGGACAAGCTAGATGCTCATGTTTTGGAAGACTTGGTATAGTTTCCTTCTTTTATTTGGTAATGACATTATTTTGTGGCATACTTCTTAACTTGTTAACTGTAGACTAAGGTATCTATTAGTTCAAAGAGTGGACCTTTATTTAAAGATTTTATTTATTTGAGAGAGAGAGAAAGAGAGAGAGCAAGCGAGTGCTTGTGAGCAGGGGGAGAGGCAGAGGGAGAGAGAATCTCAAGCAGACTCCCTGCTGAGCGGGGAACCTGCTGTGGGGCTCGATCTCACAACCCTGAGATCATGACCTGAGCCGAAACCAAGAGTTGGGTGCTCATCCAACTGCGCCACCGAGGCGCCACGAGTGGACCTTTGTTTATAATACTGTTTAGCTGTTCTCAGAACTCCAGTGTTCCTCCGTTTGATATGCTGACTGCAGTGTAGTGATGTCGGTGTGTATTTCATTGTTCGAAGGGCCCAGCTGAGAGCGTGAGAGGGAATCGATGTTCTGTGGAGCAGTGCTGGCTTCTGGTTTCCTGTATTAACCTGTAAATACAAGTCTCTTCATACCCATTATCAAGATGCAAAAAAATAGATCAGAGAATAAATGTAATTTTTTGGGTGGGTGGGAGCATTATAATATTTCTTTGGGACTGGAACCTGTTCTCTAGCATTCCGTCTGCTTACAACATTCATGTAAATATGGCCATGAAAAAAAAAAAAAAACACTCCAGAAACCTTTTCGGATAAAGCCTAAAGACTTAAAATGTTATTGCAGTTTCATCCTAAATGAGTTTAAAAATCCTAATATTTCCCCTACTGATTATGAAGATCTTTATTATAGAAAATTTTGGGGCGCCTGGGTGGCTCAGTCGGTTAAGCGACTGCCTTCGGCTCAGGTCATGATCCTGGAGTCCCGGGATCGAGTCCCGCATCGGGCTACCTGCTCAGCAGGGAGTCTCCTTCTCCCTCTCCCGCTCCCCCCTCTTGTGCTCTCTCTCTCTCACTCTCTCTCTCAAATAAATAAATAAAAAATCAAAAAAAAAAAAAATTTTGGAAGCTACAATAGAGTATAAAGAAGAAAATAAAGATGACCAGTAATCCCACAACTCAGCAATAACTCTTGTTAATATTTAAACTATTTCCTTTCAGGGTATTTTGTGTGTATGTGTGTGTGGGAGGGGGGTGCATACTGTTTTATATCCTTTTTATTAACTTAATATTATGAATAATTTCCCACATAAATAATGGTTCTTCAAAAATACAGTTTTCATTGGTTGTTTTGTTGTCCAGGTATTTTCTTTGCTTTGATTTTTTTGGTTCAAACACCACTCAGGAATTGGCTTGGATGCTTTTATTCCTACATGATGCCTTTCCTTCACAGAGGAAGTCAAAGAATCTCCACTGAGTTTCCAGAAGGTTGATTTCAATGCTCCTATCATACTTACCATATCTTGCTCATGTAATTTTTTTGTATATACATCAAATTCTTCTTCTGACATCTCTTGAGCCCTTCCTTTGGAACAGGTACTGTGCCAGGACCTCATAATACAGTGGTAATGGAAAGGAAATAAAAGGCAAAATACGGTAAGATAGTTTTGTGCCTGCATTCAGGTTATTTGGTGCCTGGGCTGGAGATACAAAGACGTTATTTAGGTAATCACACAAATAAATGTTAACTCACAATGATCCTCAGTGATTTAAAGGAGAGGTAAACAGTGCTTATGAGAACAGTTCAAATGAACAAGGACAAGGTGTTTTATTTGACCACAGATTTAATGTGATCCAGGCCTTGCACTTTTATAAAGGTCTGTGCAACTGAGAGATACTTTGTCCGCACAAAGAACCTGACGTCGTTCAGTGCTCTGCTGTGGTTGGAGGGCACTGGGGTTTTTTGTGCTCAGCTCTGACCAACAAGACTACGTTATAAGGAGGGGCCCGCGTTGGAGAAGATTTTAGAAAGGATTTCAAATGAGGCCTCGTTAGAAAAACTGTAGTAAGTGCTTCTGAGGAAGAGAGGATACCGGGAGGACATTTTACTTGTTGTTCAATATGGAGCCATTCATCAGGGTGTAGAGAAGAAATTCTGGTAGTTGATGGGAAGTGAGACTGTTCTGCTGGTTCCCTTTGCATTCTAAGATTCCACACTTTTAAGATTATCTGAAGCCATTCAAAATCTGGTGGGTACCAAGAGGACCCTGAGGGTTGTTGTCAGCCTATGCAAATTTAGATGGAGAGGAAGAGTGTCCACCCATCTCCTTGCACAGCAACCACTCCCATCTCCACTTTTCAGGAGCTTGAGGACCCGAGGGAAAGCTGTGACTCCCAATGACTGGTATCTCCTGAGGACAAGCTCCTGCAGGCAAACACTATAGGGATTCTCATGACGCATAGGAGGAAGTCTGAAGGCGTTAACATGGCAGAAGACCATCTTGCTTCCTCTGACTCCTCTCCCTGTACTGTCACCCAGCCTTGTTTGTTCCAGTGATGGGGAAATTTCTTCGTAAGGTGACTTCTTATCCTTTGGTGCCCTTACTGTTTCTTTTAAGACACTCCTTTCTCTTGCTAAATAAAAATTTTTAAATTCCTTTTTTAGGACTAGCTTAAAAGTTACCATCTGTAGAGTTTTTCTGGCTTCCTAGAGTTAGTTACTTTATAACACATACCACCTATTATAGTATTATAGAAATTTTTTATTTAGTTGCTTAGCTTGCTCCTTTGGGTTGTAAAGTATTTGGGATTATGTAGTCTATTTGACTTTTCAGTGCCTGAACAGCACTCCCTAAATGGCACATCCAGGGTATTCAGTAACTTGTGAGCGAATGAATATATATATATTTATTTATTTAAGAGCGAGGATGTGTGCATGGGGGGCAGGGGCTGAGGGAGAGGGAGAGAGAGTCACAGGCAGACACCTCGCTGAGCACAGAGCCCGACGCAGGGCTCAATCTCACAACCCTGAGATCACAACCTGAGTTAAAACTAAGAGTCGAACCCTTAAATGACTGCGCCACCCAGGCGCCCTCTCAGTGAATGAATTTAATTCACATTTGACATCTTATTGTGGCTTTGGCACTTAACATTTGTGAGATTAATAGCTGAGCTTTTTGATTGGCCAATTAATACTTTAGAAGATCAGGAGTACAGTTTTCCTGAATCCTTTATTAAGGATGCCAACAGAGAAGGTGTCATTATATGGCGAGGTATTCCTAGTTTCCACAAGACCACTTTGTATTTTGGGTGACCTTTTAAAACTTCTTCAGAGTTATCAAATTGACCTGAAACTAGTGTAGCATTATGTGTCAGCTATACTCAAATAAAAAAATTTTTTAAATTAAAAAATGGTTAAAAAAGGTTGTCAAATTGTTGTAATCATAATCATATTTTCAAGAAGAATCACATTTTTTCTTAAAGAAGAACCACATCTTAATCAGGGTTCTAGGTAGTTTTGCCACAAACATTTTTGCTGTGTCACTCATTGGTTATAAGGTAGTTTTGTCATAAGAGATAAAATAATGAAAGAAGAGGGATGTTAAAAAGGTCATAATGAAACATGAAAAAATTGATAAAATTCTTTATTAGTTTCTTCTCCATTAAGAGGTATCAGTTTTCCAAATACTAGGATATGTATTTGTACCTGGGTTTTGTATTGCATCATGAGAGTCTTCTACGCTGTTGTTCATTCCTGGCATATTGTCATATATCCCTTAATACACAATCCAGAGTTGTGCGGGAAATGGGGAAGAAATGCTGATATAATATTGTAACCAACGGGGCTTTGTTATCGTTGTAATTCATGTGTTGTTATTTTCTAGTATAGTGCAGTATGCAGTTTGGCATTACGCTTTTATTTCACCCCTCCCGTAAGCCCTATCACAGTATTTTCTGTCAAGTCGGTATATGTAGTCATCATCCACTATTTTAAGACCACCATGGCTACTGGTGTATAGACCATTATGAAGGCTACGTAACATTTATATAATAAAAAATGGGAACTTTGTCCATGGAGAAATGAAACCAAACTGACAACTAGCTTTCAGTACATTAACTGTGCCGGAGGAGATTGATTCTTCAATGGAGAAATGAAACCAAACTGTCAACAAGTTGTTTTATCTTATTTATTTATATTTTTTTGTTTAAAGATTTTATTGATTTATTTGAGAAAGAGAGACTGAGCACAAGCAGGGAAAGGGAAAAGTAGGCTCCCACTGAGCAGAGAGCCCGACGTGGGGCTTGATCCCAGGACCCTGGGATCATGACCCGAGCTGACGGCAGATGCTTAACTGACTGAGCCACCCAGGCGCCCCAAGTTGTTTTATCTTAAATGAAACCAAACTGTCAACCAGTTATTTTATCTTTTATAGAAATTGCCTTATGGCCAATTAGTTATGAGGTGAAGATGTGGTGAAAATGCTTGCAGCAGCAAAGATGTCTATGGCAAAGACACCTATAGTGAACATACTATAGGACTAAGAAATGAGGCTAAGAGAAAATTGAAAATTATCATCTTTTTGATAATTGTGGTGAAGAAGTGATAGGCATTTACAGAAAGATGACATTAGCATTTGGGAGTGAAGGAAATCTGTACTAAGATATGTTCCAAATAAAATTGAATGTACGCTGTGGGCAACTCAGGAACATACCGTATTCTAATATGATGTAGAGCACATAGTTTGCAAAAGCTGATTTATAACTGCCCAGGCTTATGTGTGCAGGGATTGCTTTAAAAGGAGCTTGGTAGTTCATCAGCACCAGTAGTCTGGTTACCAGGGCTGATCGGACTGTGGGAAACCTGATATGCTTAAACAGAAATTTCTGAACATTGATGTCTACTGGAACATCAGTTGTTAACAATGAGACTTGTATCTCCAAGGAGACAAGTATTTTGTACTGTGATAAGAGAATCCTGTTCCCAGGTGATAGGTTACTAGGGCAGGGTCAGTTTCTTCCACTGTGGCAAAGTCTGCTTTATGCCACTTCACTTTTACAAAAGACCTGTGTTAGTACCTGTTTTCGCTAACTGAAGAAATCCAAAGAGGATTTTCGCTTTTATGAAATGGCAGCTGCTTCTTTGCTTTGCACTGTTTCGGCTTACGAAAGGTTTCGTAGGAGTACTCTTGTTTTAAGTAGCAAGGGAAGCCTGCATTATAATCTTCAGAAAGCTCCCTGATACGTATGTGACATAAGGCTGGCAAGGGTGGATAGAGTTGCTGATAATCCTATGGGTGAAGCGTAGTACTTGCTGCCCAAGTTTTTTCTTTGTTCCTGCCAACATACCGTCCTAGATTTCTTCAGGGAGTTGTTCTACTGGGCACAAATCCTTTTTCTCATAGCTTCTGGCTGATTCCAATCAAAACAGGGTGTGCCTTCCCCTGCTATTCTAAATAGCTTCAGTTCCTCTGTTCACAAAATTATATTGTATTCCTTTCCAAATGTTGATTCATTAACTGGAACCATCTGTAAGGGACTATTACTTTGTAGATAGAGATTTCGTAAATTGGTTTAAGTTCTCAGAATATTGTGCTATCAATCTCTTGTTTCATTGCTATACTCTCTGGACTTGATGATTGATACCTAGATTTTTGTTTATAAGAAAGAACTTTCTTACTTGAGAGACTTTCTCTGGTGTGACTGTCTCCCTCTACCCTAATTTGTTCTCTTATTTTCCACCTCCCCAGCTATATACGTCCTTTGTAAAATGTTCATTTAAAATCAGCAGTGATTAAGATGACCTTTGTCCAAAAGCAAACTATTCAACTGCATATTTGAATTTAATGATTTTGGATTCAGGTTTGATTTAAATGATGCGGATTCATGTTGCAAAAAAACAGACATTTTAGATATTCCTGACACTGTAGTTGAATAATATACTCAAAAGCACCTTCTAAAGTTAAGATAATTTTCTCATTGACTCATTAAGAGGACTTCACCTGATGGATAAGCAATAATTAGAAAGATAATATACAAATTTTATAATTTACTTTGCTACTAACTCAAGAGGAAACTATTAGAACTTACTTAAAATTTTTTTTACATTTTCAATTATGGATACAAAGTTTGGGGATATTAGTCGTGTTTTATAATTGGGCTGCACTGTATGATATGATGATGGAAGTGTGAAAGAGAGAATACACAAGGGCATAATTATAGCCAAATGCGCACTTATATTGGTCTCTTAGAGATGGAGCTGGATAGGGCCCTTGGGAAATCTTTCTTGAAAAGAATCCTTGATGATCCATAATTTCATCAAATCAAAAAAATACAGTTGACTCTTGAACAACGTCGGGGTTAGGGGTGCAGATCCCTCACACAGTTGAAAATCTGAGTATGAGTTTTTTTTTTTAAAGATTTTTATTTATTTATTTGACAGAGAGAGACACAGCGAGAGAGGGAACACAAGCAGGGGGAGTGGGAGAGGGAGAAGCAGGCTTCCACAGAGCACGAGCCCGACTCAGGGTTTGATCTCAGTACACTGGGATCATGACTTGAGCTGAAGGCAGACGCTTAACGACTGAGCCACCCAGGCGCCCCTGAGTATGAGTTTTGACTTCTCAAAAACTTAACTACTAATAGCCTACTGTTGACCGGAAGCCTTGCCGTTAACATAAATAGTCAATTAACAGATGTTGTATGTTACGTGTATCACATACTGTATTCTTACAATAAAGTAAGCTAGAGAAAAGAGAATATTGATAAGAAAATACATAAAGAAGAGAAAATACATTTACACTTCTGTATTGTATTTATTGACCAAAATCTGTGTATAAGTGGACCTGCGCAGTTCACACCCATGTTATTCAAGGATCAACTGTATAGTTCAGGTATTGTCAAAAAAGTGGATTTGACATAATAGTAAAGAAAAGTATACTAATTTTGGCAAGTGTGAAATTGTCAGGCACAGAACATACGCTGATTGTTTCGTTTTGTATTTCCTTGCATTGGCAGAGGCCAGTATCCTCTTGGAATTTTACGGAGGCCCCTGCTATGATTGTTCATTCCCTCCAACGTGATATAATGAGCCAGGCCTTTGGATTGACATTTTAAAATGACTCCAGAGCTGTCCTGCTGTGGACTGCACTAGGATTCCTTTCACTGAGACCTCTCCCTTGGACTTCACCCCTAAGACCCAGACTGTATGAGCACCAGGGTCATTTCCCTGGGCCCAGTGTGTGGAGAGATTTGTATTAAGTACTAATTATGTGCTAGGCATTTGCTATGTGCTCCACTTACATTATTTCAGTTAAGCCTTTTTACAACTTCAAGATTAAAGAATTAGTCTATGCATTTCAGTCATAGAGTAGTAACTTGTCCAGGGACCCACTAAAGGTAAGTCTGAAACCTGGCTTCCCATCCAGGTCTGATGGTGGAGCCCATGCTTTGTCCACTCTCCTGTGATAACCTATGATAACCTATATTTGGGCAAGGGAACACAGTGGCTTGGAGCACATTTCTTGCTCCCTTTCTCCTAAGCTGCCAGGATGTCTTTTGGGGTACATGAGCTAGACCACTGTTATTATTGAAAATAGCTATTCATTCATCTGCCAGCCATCTAGCGATTCATCCATTCATCCATGCAGCTAACAGATATTTATTGAGTACTTACTGTGTGCCAGGTGCTGTTTGAGAACCTGCAGATATGCTGGTTACCAAGCCCTCTCTGCCTTCATGAAGCTTATACCCGATTATCCAAAGACTCATTATACAGTGAGTATGGGGTGGGAGAGAGTGTCTGCTTAGCCCAATGTCAGACTTCTAGGAGGCCCTCAACAAATGTGTTTCTTTTGCCCCACTTCTTTTTACCTAATTTTTATGTGCCTAGTCAAATATTGTCTCTTGTTTGTTCATTTATGGTTGTACTTTGAATTGTTGACTTGGGTTTGTGTGTTTTTCTCAGTTCCAGATCAGCCTGTTAATCTTTAGAAACCAACATGTTCCCCAAAGAGATTTCATCTAAGTGGTCAATTATTCTGATTTTGAATATTAAGAAGGCGGTATGGGATACAAACTTTCAGTTATGAGACTAATAGTTCTGAGGGTCTAATGTATAACACAGTGACTGTAGCTGATTAACACTGTATTGTTCAATTAAGTTTTTTTAAAAAAAAGTGAATATGGGAAGTGATGTTTGTGTTAATTAATTCGATGGAGTGGATCATTTCACAGTGTATATGTATATCAAATCATCTGTTATACACTGTAAATAGCTTACAGTTTTTAAGATTTATATATTTATTTGAGAGCGAGAGTGAGCGTGAGTGGGGAAAGGGGCAGAAGGAGAGGGGGAGAGAGAATCTTGAGCAAACCCCCTGCCGAGCGTGGAGTCTGACATGGAGCTCCATCCCATGACCCATGAGATCTTGACCTGAGCCAAAACCAAGGGTTAGGCATTTAAGTGACTGAGCCACCCAGGCGCCCCAGTTTTATTTGTTGATTATACCTCAAAGCTGGAAAAAGAAGGTGGTATGATAAAAAGTGCGTAATTTTTTTCTAAAAGGTTATCTTTTTAGTTCTTGTATAGGCATTAATCCTAAATACATTGTATATACATTTTCTTTTAAAGGTTTTATTTATTTATTTATTTGAGAGAGAGAGAGAGAGAGAGCGAGTGAGGCAGGTGCACAAGTAGGGGGGAGGGGCAGAGGCAGAGGGAGAAGCAGGCTCCCCGCTGAGCAAGGAGCCTGACGTGGGACTCAATCCCAGGACCCTGGGATCATGACCTGAGCCGAAAGCAGATGCCTAACCGACTGAGCTACCCAGGCGCCCCTGTATGTGTATACTTTTATATTGTTTTCAATGTCATTGTTAATAATTTACCATATATTATATTGCATGTCATTTTAAAAGGTTTATTATATTTTACAGTGTGAGGTAATGAGTTAATGCCAAAACTCATTAACTGGAGCATGAAACTTAGATCCTATTTTGAAATTCATTGAGCAAATGTAATTCATTGTGGAGAATCTTGAGTTAGTTCTATTTTGGGGATGTTTCTTTTGTGGATTATCTTCTATCTTTTGATAAATTTAAACTACTTACTGACAGATTTTCAAGTGGAACTAGACTGATACATCTCAAAATGCCCATCTAGAGCTGAGTGTTTCTTGAACTGGTCTCTGTGTGGCTAATGGATGGTTTCAGACTGTGTTGAAGATAAATATTAATAACCTCAAAGATGACTTAATGGAACTTTGATAAAAATACTATTTTTGAGAATAGTGTAGTTGTTCATTTTATGGTGGTGCACTTTCTTATTTTGACTTCGGTTCCATTTTTCCCAGTCATCACACCTAATTGTTTTCCAGGTGCTGTCAGTTTTATGTCCCTGTCTCTCTCAGATTCCTTCGTTTCTCTAATCCCACTCTCCGGGTTCAGGCCCCAGTCATCTCTCACCTAGGAAGCTGCAACAGCCTTGTTACTAGTCTTTCCTTATTCCGTGCCCTTCCTCTCTCGGGCTCTCTTCCACATTACTGTTGAAGATTCTGGGGGAAAAAGAGAAAAATATGCATATGGGTATGTGTGGGCACACGTACATAAAGGCACGTTTGTTTCTGATTATGATGATTCCTCGAGAACTTTCCCTAGTTCCTCATTGCCTGCAGGTTGTTTGGAAACTTTGTGGGGTGGTTCCAGCTTTCCACCACCAACCCCTCAGTCCTTCTCCTTGCCCTTGCTCTTGGTTCCAGCCAATGAACGACTTTCTTTGCAATCCGGTTGTTAGTGGTGCTTGGTTGACATTATTTGCCATGTATGGTATTCAGCCTTTCTTTTGTCCAGGTAGCCTTTTAAATGTAGAAGCCACAATTTCATCTTGTTTGAACACCTCACCTAGGGGCACCATGAGGCAGTCTACCATTGAAGCTAGAGAGTTTGCTTTCTGTGCTTTAGAAGATGTGACCATTTCCCACATAGATTAACATTTTTTTTTCTTGAAAAGCTTATGGCTTAAATAGCATTAAAAAACTGAAATTTAATTTTTGTTCTTTAGACTAATTTGTTGAAGATTATTATTTTCCAATGTAGGCACTATTTGAAAGTTCTGATCTAATATTGTACTACTACGTTTTCAGGTTCATCATTAGACTTGTAGCATTTTCTTTTGCAATAATAAATATTTATTTGTAGCTGCGTGAGGTGATGGGTGCTAACTAAAATTATTGTGCTGATCATTTTGTAGCATATACACCTATCAAATGGTTACATTGCACACCTTAAGCTAATATAATTTTGTATGTCAATTAGATTTCAGTAAAGCTGGGAGGGGAAAACCAGACACGCTCACTCACTCTGCTAGCATACCTCTCCTTGTACGATGAACATAACAAAAACTTCGTAAGGCATTAGCAGCAACATAGATTAAAAAAAAAAAAATACTCCTACTTCAGCGGCCTGATAGAATTGCAAGTCATTCCAAGTTCACCTGAATGCTTCTCTGTATTTGAAGGTGAGCATTCGCACTACAACAACTCCGAATGACATGCCCTGTGCCCTAACTGATACTGTTAGGATGACGGGATTCGCTAGTCATCTTTGTAATCGCGTGGTGATCGATCCCACACAAGGTCATGGATGCCAGAAATGGTGTCGAGGGAGGCATCTGGTTCCCTGGCTCTGAGGCCAAAGCTAGATGAGACACTGAGTTGATAGGAAAGCCAGTCTGTCTCCGGTGGCTCTCGAGGAAACTTTCCACGCAGTCTTCAGAGTTTAAGTGTTTCTTTGTATGTTTAATATTTAAAGTGTATCTCCATGGTTTATACTCTTTGTTTACTCACACACCATGTGCATTGCGGCCTTTTCTGTCTCTATTCTCTGTTTCTTCCCCCAGTTGCTTTTCCTCTGTCTCTTTTTTGCCCGTTGGAAACTTTCCTTGATCCCATTGAGTTGATCTTAGAAGCTTTATGTTCTTTTGCCATTTCTTGAGGTCGTGCTGGCCAGCACTTTGGCTTTTATTATTGCTGTTTTTACATGTCCTTCACCATGAATTGGGCTGTAGACTTCTTGAGAGGAAAGTCTGCCATTGGGATCTTTGGAACTCTGCAGCTTTTTGAAACTCAGAGCCTTATACCCAGTTGATGTTTAAGAAGTGTTTGAATTATACAGCAGAGGAAACAGTCAATAAAACTAAAAGACACCTACTGAATGGGAGAATATATTTGTAAATGACATACCTGATAAAAGGTTAGTATCCAAAATATATGAAGAATTTACACAACTCAGCACCAAAAGAACCCCCCAAATAATCCAATTAAAAAATGAGCAGAAGACATAAATAGACATATCTCCAAAGAAGACATAGAGATGGCCAACAGGCACATGAAAAGATGCTCAGCATCACTAATCATCAGGGAAATGCACATCAAAACCACAGTGAGATCTCAACTCACACTTGTCAGAATGACTAAAATCAAAACCACAAACAAGTGTTGGCGAGGATGTGGAGAAAAAGGAACCCTCGTGCACTGTTGGTGGGAATGCAAAGTGATACAGCCACTCTGGAAAAGAGTATGGAGCTTCCTCATAAATTAAAAATAGAATTAGCATATGATCCAATAATTCTACTGCTGGGTATTTACCTAAAGAATATGAAAACACAAATTTGAAAAGATACATGCACCTATGTTTATTGCAGCATTATTTACAATAGCCAAGATATGAAGCAGCCCAAATGTGCATTGACTGATGAATGGATAAAGAAGTATATATATACAATGGAATGTTACTCAGTCATAAAAAAGAATGAAATCTTGCCATTTGCCATGACATGGATGGATTTAGAGAGTATAATGCTATGTGAAAGAAGTCAATCAGAGAAGACAAATACCGTATGATCTCACTCATATGTGGAATTTAATAAACAAAACAAATAAGCAAAGGAAAAAAAAAGAGACAAACCAAGAAACAGACTCTTAGCTACAGAGAACAAACCGATGGTTCCCAGAGGGGAGGTGGGTGGGGGATGGGTGAAATAGGTGATGGGGATTAAGACTGCACTTACCTTGATGAGCCCTGAGTAATATATGGAACTGGTGAATCATATATTTATATATGTATATAATTATATAATAAATATATAATTTATATATGTATATATATATAAGACTATGTTAACTATACTGGAATTAACACCTTAAAAGAAAGTGTATTTACCTAAAGTAAATACTTGTTCTTAAATACAGCAAATAATTGCACCTCAGTTAAGGGGACCTGGTTGGTGAAGTGTCGTATAACTGGGTCTCGGCTTTGAGGAGGCTGTGGCAAGTGTAACAGTCATTTTTGAGAGTGAGGAAACACGTAGCTGAAACTTCCTTTGTCATTTAGCTCTAACCAGCGTGTGGTGCTCGTAACATGTTCCTTCATGCGTTCAAGTCCTGCGTCAGCTATGAACTTCCGCTTTTCTAGTTTGTTTCGTTATTAACTGAATGTTTTTTACATTCTAGCAAAGGGAAGAGGGGGCAGTTGATTATCTAGTTGCATTATCCACCCCATCTGTTTCCTGTATACGACAGCAATTTCCACTTTGTGCCTTTGCCCATGGGGTCAAAAGCACATACAAATATTATTCTGGTTTTTTCAGTGAGAAGAAAGTTAAGTGCTCAACTTTCTTAACATCTCTTTGCTTTTTTCAGGCTTCAATCTTGTCATTAATATATTCTCTTGTCACTTTAATACCAAAAATGACTTTTCTGGTGTGAAGAGTAGGTGGCACACTTTGTAAGGTGTCTTGAGCCTGTGCTTTCCTGTGGGAGATTAGGACTGTCTGTTCTGGAAGTATGCTATTTTGAGAGGTAAACCTATTATTTTCAATTTAGAAATGGATTCAAGGTGTACGCAGAAAACATCTTGGGATTTATGACTAGTTTGTCATCATTGCATAAATAATTTTGAATTTTTTTTCCCATCATATGGTAATTTTTCTGAATTCATGCTTTGCAAAGGAACAAACTAAATATTAGGGATTGTTTGGTATTCATGTCAACAGTGGCTTCCCTGGGTGGTAAAATGTCACAGGTTGGGCTGGAGGGATGTTGAGATGGTGTGGGTGTGTTTTAATCAGTACAAGTATACTAAGAGGAAGAGTGTTGTGTTGACTTACAGATATTAAACTTATTACTCTGTTTATTTTAAAAATATTTCAAGTAGGCTAGAAAGGGTAGAGAATTATATAATGCCTTCTAGCTTCATCAAATCTTAACCTTCTGCCATATTTGTTTAAGATCATAAAACATTTTGGAAAAAGTTGAAGCTCCCCCTTTCTCCCTCCTAATCCCACAGGGTTTTCTTCTTTTGGAATGCACAGTATTTGATGGCTTTGAAAATTGATACTATATTTCTATCAGTGAGTAGTTGAGTGGTGGTTTCCATTAGGGAAATGAAATTTATGCACTTCCCACTTGCAGGCTATGATTAAACTGTTTCTGATGAGGTTTTACGGAGGTGATGTGGGGTCAGTGAGCAAGATAAGCGTATATATTTTGAAAAGTAAATTTGGTTAAATGTGGGCATTCACATTCTGGTTAGTTGTTTAGTTTAAATGACATTTTAGAGTCACTAAGTCATTTCTTCAGATTAATTGCTAATCTCAAATGCCTGGATGGTCACTAAAATGGACTTTTTTTCTGTGAAGATTTTGTACTGTAGTTTTCAAGTGTGTTTTTCTTGAGTTGCATGAACTTGGTTGGTTTTGGTAATTTTCCTCCAAGCATTTCATCCAACTTAAGGAATTCTGAATACCTGTCTCTTTTACTTACTTCGTTTTTTTGGGTAAGTATGATACAAAAATCGAAAAGCTATTTATTTTTCCTTAATGCTGTGTGATTTAATTCTGCGGCATAGTTTTCATTGTTGTTCACCATTTGTTCAATTCTGGAGGTATGTTAAACTTGTATCACGTTTTCTAGTTGAAATTTCATTTTGATAGGTTCCAGAGAACAGAGGGAAAAAAATCTACTAAAATGTGATTTTTGTGTGTATGTGCGTGTTTTACAAAACCTTTATGTAAGTTATGTATCATAATTAAGGAGAAACTAGGAAAACAAATTAGAAAAAGATTTGCCAGTGATCCTATCACTCATATAATTTTTTTTGCCATCTATCTTTCTAGTTTTTTTCTGAAAAATATTTATAACATATTTTAACATAGTTTATAGTTTATCATGTGCATTTTCATGTAATATTATAAACAGTAAACTAGTAATTTATAAGTAATTCCTAAATTATAATTACTCTAAATACTATAAGGTGGAAGCTATGTACTACAGTAGTGGAAACACAGGCTTTGTTTCAGATGGACTTAGGTTTGGGTTCCTGCTTAGTTAGCTGTGTTACCTTGGCAGTCATGTAACTACTCTGTTTCCTCAAACGAAAAAAATGTGGCTCATAATAACCATCTTACAGGGTTATTTTAGAGATTAAATGAAATAATGAACAGCTCATTCATCCATATTGTGCCAGGAGCACAGTACATCTTAAACTGTTACTATTGGAGGTTACATGACATTGAATACAAAGAGCAAGAATATTGGAAAAGGATCAATCATCTTGGGTTTGAATTCTAATGCTATCACTTCTTAATTTGCTTTGGGCAAGATTTAGAACTTCACTTATTCCTACTTGTACTCCTTATAAAAAGGGGCTAATAAAAAAAAGGGGGATAATAATATCCATCTGCTAAGATTGTTATATCGATTATATGAGATAGAGACTATTATGTGACTGGCATATTGTGGGCACTCAAATACTATCATTTATATATATATATGTATATATTTAAAAGATTTTATTTATTTATGTGGCAGAGAGAGAGCACAAGCAGGCGGAGCAGTGGGTAGAGGGCAAGGGAGAAACAGGCTCCCTGCAGAGCAGAGAACCTGACATGGGGCTCGATCCCAGGACCCTGGGATCACGACCCGAGCTGAAGGCAGACGCTTAACCGACTGAGCCACCCAGGCGCCCCTATCACTGTTATTAATAAGGGGAATTACTTAATTGAAAGACAGGTTTAGACATTGTCTATTTAAACTAAATCAAGGTAGAAGCTTCTGGATGACCTAGATTGTATTTGTACTTCTTATCATGCCAGTACTTGCGGTTCTTGAGGACTTCGTGAGTAGTATGCTATTATTGCTCCTTGTTCCCAAATTTGGAGTCAGTAGCCGTCATTAAAACAGCCTGTAAGGAAGCAGTTTTGAGAGCTCTTCAATGTGTAATGAAAAACTACCAGATATAATTGTATATACGTGCTGAAATATATACCTCTACAAGTGTTTCTTATGTATAGGCTGTAGATTGTCTGCCTCCATCCCTCTCAGCCTGCATGTCTTTTTAGCTCCCAAGAGCTTTCCCGTGTACTTTCCCTCATCTTCATATTTTCTTCTTGACTTTAATATTTAGAAGCACCAGTTCATGTTATTATTCCTCCTTTTTATGATCATGATGTACCTCTGTTAGTTATTTATATATGTGTGCATCGAATTTGAGAACGGTCGTACAAAAGAAATCTTGATCATACTGTTCTCACATTCCACTCTATTTCCTTTATAATGAATGTCGCCTAGACCCTCCTTTTTATCAGTTTACATGTCATCATTTTACATCATAGAAGCAGTACCCCTTTTAGTGAGTTTCTGTGTAAATTGCATGGCAGGGTTATGGGAGATGATGGGTTGGTTGGTGAACTCCTGCCAGGTGTGTGGCTTGTCTGAGTTGACTTGTCCTTGTTTGTGCTCAGGTTGCAGCCCTGTGCTTGTACCTCAGTGTGATCACTCTGTTTCCTCCTGTTGGCAGCCCTGTGCATTGACTCAGAAGCTGCTCTACTTATAAAAAATGTAAGATGGAGCTTACTTTCTCTTTACTGCACATGCGTGCATGCAAACACACACACACACACACACACACGCATAAATGCAGAGATACACACATACACATACACACACACACTTCCCGCCTTGAAGTAAAGAGACTGCATTTGGTTTTAGATGGAGTCAGTAAAAGGAGACAAAATTAATAAATTCATAAATTTTGCCAGAAAGCTAAAAATGTCTGTTTTGGAGATTGGCATTCAGGGGTGTAAATACAGTCTAAAAATTTTCTAAATTGGCATTTGAAATGCTTGCTTAAAAATAAGTAACCAGAAGACATTCTTTTAATATTCTGGGATCAGGAGCTGGTAAAGGTGACTCACCTTTTGTCTGAGAGTTTTTAAAGCATGTCCAAAGGGTACTTCAAGGGGAAAAACTATTCTCCTTCAAGTTTATTAAAGAACTAACCATATTCTAATCTCACTTTAAGTTATACATTTTAAATTTACATTTTGATATACATTTTAGTTTTCATTAATAGTTACTCTCAAAGACCTAGTATATTCTTATTGAATGAATGACTATCTCGTGACTATTAACTATTGATTTGTTACTAGTTTTAAATTATGTTTAGCATTTGCAAGGGCTTCCTAATAGATTCTGTCATTTGATCCTCATAATCTTGTGAGTTAGGCAGGAGAGGAATTTTCTCCATTTTGTAGGGAACTTGGGTAGAATTGCTCACGTGTCATTAAATGATGACTCCAGGGTTTGAATTTAGGACTTCTAGCTTCTAATTTTATGCTTTTTGCTCAGTGCTATGCTGTTTCCCCATATTGATGTGGAAGCATTTCGGTACTTCGTATTGAACAGAGTTTTGTTGAGGGCACAACTTTAAGTTCTAGGTCTTTGTGGATGAATGTAAGGACAAGATTTCTACCCTCAAGGAAGACTGTTAGTAAGTAAATAAGTAGATAAGGTAATTATTGTGCCTACAATAATAATGACTGGTACATAGTAGGTGCCCAATAAATGTTTACTGACTAACTGAATAAGTGAACAATGTGATAAAAAGGGAGTAAACAGTGAGTGTACGGTCCCATATAGATAGATTGACTGGAGAAGGTTTTTCTTTTTTCTTTCTTTCTTTTTTTTTTTAAAGATTTTTATTTATTTGACAGAGAGATAGGGGGTACAGAAAGGCAGAGTGGCAGGCAGACGGAGAGGGAGAAGCGGGCTCTCTGCGGAGCAGGGAGCCCGATGCGGGGCTCGATCCCAGGACCCTGGAAGGCAGACGCTTAACTGGCTGAGCCACCCAGGTGCCCCTAGAGAAGGTTTTTCTGAGGAAGTGACATCTAAGCCAGAGAAAGAGCATTTCAGACAAAAGGACAGCATATGCAAAGGTCCTGAGTCAGGAAAGAACTTGACTTATTTGAGGACACCAAAGATGGCGGTGGAGCTAGAGCATAGTAAGCTGAAGGGATAGGAGTTCAACATGAAATTGAAGAGAAAAAGGCCAATTATGTGGGGCCTTGTAGACCATGGTAAGAAATTTGGCTTTTATTCTAATGTTGGGAGACAATTTTCCCTGTGTCTTGTGTTTCTGCACTGACTACTTTTGTTCTAGACTGTCTTTTTTAAGGATGATTTGTATAGTCAGCAGCCTTGGAAGATACCCTCCAGAGCAAAGATCAGTCACACTTAGTGTCTATATAATAAGGACAGTGTCTCCTTCTGGGGTGAAGTTCAGGCAGGCATACTGCCCATTATAAAAGATTTTGGTTCATTAAGCTCGGGTTACTCTCCTGTGACACAGCCCACTGCTGTGCAGGTGTTACCTGGGGGAAATCAGGACGTAAGGGACTGGCGCCAAATAAGCTGCTGCTCCAGGGACGCCTGGGTGGCTCAGTCGGTTAAGCGTCTGCCTTTGGCTCAGGTCATGATCCCAGGGTTCTGGGATCGAGCCCTGCATCCGGCTCCCTGCTCAGCGGAGAGCCTGCTTCTCCCTCTCCCTCTGCCTGCCACTCTGCCTACTTGTGCTCTCTCTCTATCTCTCTGTCATATAAATAAATAAAATCTTAAAAAAAAAAAAAGCTGGTACTCTGGCTACTGCTATTGCTGTGAGTAATGAAGTCCTTTGTCTCTGACCCACATGTCTCATATCCTCAGTGGTATCCATACACCTGTGACAGTCTAACTTATTAGCTTGGAAATTAGAGTAAAATCTTATATCTTTCACACTTCTTGACATCTCAGGATATGGAAAGCCGCTGGTAGGTTTTTAGCAGGGGAATAAAAACATGTAGTTTAACCTTTTAAAAAGCCATTTTTGACTACTCTGTGGAAAAAGTTCATGGGTAGAAATTAATGAGGAATCTGGGGCAGTTGCCTCGTTGAGAGAGAATAGTGGCTGGGACCAGTGTATCGCCAGTGGATACGGAGAGGAGGGAAGGCTTCAGGGTGTTCTTCAGGAGGTAGAAGTTACAGGTGTTGGCAGAATGCATGTGGGCTGTGGAAGAAAGGAATGGATAGTCAATCGTAGGTTTTTGGCTCAAGCAAATGGGTAGATAGAAGTGACTTTAAGTTGGAGAAGCCTCAAGATGAAGATAATTAGCTTGCAAAAGGACTTACTTCTAACTTTCATGTTTAGAGTTTCAGGGAAAGGAAGAATAAGTAGTAGTTTGTACAACTTGGGATCAAAGGACCATTGTATATACTTTCCAGGGGAAGAAGATTTTTTTTTGTGTGTCTTCATGAGTTGTCAGATCCATTAATGTTTAGAAATTCACGTCTTGCAGTCCCTTTTTAAGTGGGTTGTCTCAATATCACTAAATTAGATTAGCTTGGGAGAATTTATTTATTAAATAGCCATACTGATTTTTGCCCCAAATTCATTATCTGGGAGTTTACAAGGAAACTCTTTAATATGTTTCAGGGTTTTCCCCTTTCCAACATTAAAGTAATAATACATTTTTTTCGTATTTATTTTTTAGAGTCTAAATTTCTTTAAATTTTTAAAAAAGATTTATTTACTTTAGAGAGAGAGAGAGCATGAGCGGGGGCGGGGGTGGAAGGGCAGAGGGAGAGGGAGAGGGAGAGAGGCAGACGCCCCGCTGAGCTCAGAGCCTGCCATCTGGCTCCATCTTAACAACCCTGAGGTCATGACCTGAGCCTGAAATCAGGAGTCAGATGCTCAACCAACTGAGCCACCCAGGTGCCTCTAGATTCTAAATTTCTTTTAATGCTGGGCTGTTGTCCCTAAATTCTCTAGGATAATTACTGCTCATCTTGTGATCATGTAAGTTTAATACAGTAGGATGTAAGAAACAAGTGCCTATGGATTAATTTATTCTTTTTGTCATATTCATTTAGAAATACCTCAGGATAACTTCTTGTCTTTCTAATACTAGATGCTGATTTCAACAGCACCTGATTGCTTTTCATAAAGAAAGTAACTAAAAAGCTGGGGGCGGGGGGGGGGGGAAGCCTTGCCCCTGCAGAGTCCTGTTAAATAGCTTTCTTTTTTATCTAATGAGATTTATCCTTTCGTGTGCTTCTCGTGCGCTTATTGTCTTTACAGGACTACTTTGCATTTCTTAACCTTTATGTATTGTAGACTGTTTTAGGCTCCAGCATGAAGTTTGCATGAGTTTTGAATTATTTTTGCACCATCTTGCACACGTCCTTTGTTTTCTTTTGTTCTGTGGTATTTTCTTCAGTCTGTGGGCTAGGTCTAGATTTTTCCTCTTTGGAAAGAAAAAGAAAGGGAAGATAGAACTTATTAGCAGGTTTTGGGGGGGAGTTGGGGAGAAGGCTAAGCCAAAAATTACTTGTGATTCAATTTATGCTCCACCCCTTGGAAGTCAGCAGTGGGAAAACATACTCCATTATAAGACAGAGAAAGCTTGAACTAAGATCACAAAATCATTAGTGCTGATCATGAGACTTTTCTAGGTTGTATGAGTTGTTATTAATCACTAAATGACTCCGGAGGTATTTCTACCAAAAATGCAGTTAGAATGCTGTTATACCTGATGTTTTGAGAAGATAAATTATGCTTTTTTCTTTTCTTCTTATGGAGATCCATCTTTTTTGGGTTTTAGCAATTTTAAACCACACCCAGGTAGCAGAGTGGGATTTAAGCTTCCCAGGATGTCCAGTCTTTCCTTCAGAGAAGTATTATTGCTCTGCCTCAGTATCCCATTATACAAGTTGTTTCAAAGGGCTCAACATTTTGTCACTAATTTCATGTTTCATGCAGTGTGCTAAGTGATGTATAATTTCGCCCTATTTAGGCTTTGTTTGGAACTTCATGAATGGCTTGCTGGTTTTCTCTCCCTTGTTTCCTGATTTCAAAACAAAACAAAACAGTTAGTAATAAGATTTTACCAGAGCCTTTGGGGAGAGGAGATTTTATTTAGTGACTTACTTGAGCCAGAATTTGTGGCCTATGGAATGTACTAGAAACTCTCCCTAAAGGATTGGTTATATTGTTCTTGCAGTCTCAGTATGGCCCAGAGTGGTGCCTCTACCCCCTTTGCAGCCCTTAGGAAGATTTTGCACCCCCTCCCCCCCCGCCTGCCAGTTTTGCCCCTAGACTTGCCTATACCCTAAAAACAGTCTGGAAATGGTTCAGAGGCACAGAGGAATCTTAGCCTTAGAGCCATAGCTCCATCTCTCCGGCCCATCTTCTTTCTTCTGTTTGAGGAATAGCTGAGGGCACAGTAGATAGAGGATTGAGTCAGACCTGGTTTGTGTCTGAGCTCTGGCCTGTTGGTTGTGTGACCCCAGGCAACACGCATAACCTTTCTAGGCCTCAGATCTTAAATGTAAAATTGAGATTCTGCTAATGACCTCCTGGTGGTTTAGTGAGGCATAGTTGTGTATGCCAAGGAACTTGTTTTTAGGGCTTGTAGGTTCTCACTAAGAAATAGAACACAGGTATTTTGAAGTTGTGTGTTTCCCTATGATTCTATCCTTCTGTCTCCCTCTGGAGGTGACTACTATCCTGAATTTTATGTTGAGCATTCCCTTGCTTTTAAAAATGAGTGTATCTGTGAACAGTATATTTTTAGCTTTGCCTGTTTGGACTCTGCAAAAATGGTATCCTATATAGTCTCTAATAACATTTTTGTCTCTCTGGGCTTCTCCCTTACTGGTCCCTTAGAGAGAGTGGGCTTTTTCTGATGATAGATCAGAGATTGGGGTAGCATTAGGTGACATGGGGGGCTAAGTCCAAGAAGGAAAAGTGAGGTTAAGGGAGCTACATTTACTACTGTTATAGGGAAGGGAAAGGGGAAAGCTAGAAAGACCCCATAATTGGGCAGGAATTCAGGGCATCTCTATGAATTCCTGGTCTGCAATATATACATAGATATAGAAAGAAATAAAGAAGGAAGGGTGTGTGCATCTATGCATGTTCTTCTATTCTCCTGGCTAGGAGCAACAATAAACCAGTTGCAATAATCACACCCAGATCTTGGTTTCTAAATACCGTTTTTTCTGCTTCTAGAATGGTAGGAGTTATTAGACTAGAACTCGCTTTTTGGCAGCCATCATAAAATAATTAATTTGGCCAAGAATTATCACTGGACACAGATGTTGGTTGGTAGGATATTTATATAATCTGAAAATATCCTATCACAAGGTACTTATAAATTACAAAGTAGAGAGAGTAACTTTGTAGTGGAAATCTGGCCGAGTCCCCCTAAAATCAAGTGATAGAAGTTCATGTTACCAGTAAGGGAAAAAGATTAATGTACCACCTGGTAGGATACAAGGAGGGGAACTTTCTTCTTTGGTATTCCTGCTGAAAATTCATAACTGGAACCTAATCATAAGAGCATTCCTGCTGAAAATTCATAACTGGAGGCTAATCATAAGAAAGTATCAGACAAACCCAAGTTAAGGAACATGCTACAAAACTGGCCTGGAATCTTCACAGTTGTCAAGGTCATGAAAGTCAAGGAAAGTCAGGAATTCTGGATTGAAATACACTAATGAGATGTGAAAACTAAGTACAGTGTGAGATCCTGGATGGATTGGACCCTTTTACTAATAGGGATGTTACTGGGATAGTTGGAGAGTGTAAGATCTGGTCTGTGGATTAGATTGATAGTACTATGTAATTTTGATGATTTTCAGGACCATAATTACAGTTTTGTGGAATGCCCTTATATGATTATAGAAACTACTGTCTAAACTCTGTAGGGGTGATAGGCTATCATATTGGCTACTTACTCAAGTGGTTCTGAGAAATAAAGTTATTTGTACTAACTAGTCTCGCCTTTTTTTTTTTTTTTTTTTTGCGTCGGTTGATCTGAGATTATTAAGCAAAACAGAACAAAAAGCCCCTCTTGTTAGTTGACTTAATAGTTAATTGTTAGCTTATCGGACAAATCATCTGCAAGGTTTAAGAGGTTTGCTTTCTCATGCTGTCTTGTCTTGCAGCTGCCCCATAAAGTAGGCTTTCTGCCACATCTTGATTTGTCTTTTGGTGTGCTGATTTTAGAGTATTTACCATCATTTCATGGGGCACCTGGGTGGTTCAGTCCATTAAACATCCGCTGTTGATCTCAGCTCAAGTTTTGATCTCAGGGTTGTGAGTTCAAGCCCCACGTTGGGCTCCACATTGGGCGTGGAGCCAACTAAAATAAAATAAAAAAGTATTTACCATCATTTCATTAATATGTTCTTTTCCCTGCTCGTTATTTACTGTGTCAAACTCCTCATGGAAAGTATGATTTATAGAAATAGGGCCTTTTACTGTTACAATTCAATAATACTGTATTTAATTTTGACTTTGTATGTTCTGTTCTTTTGTCCTCAATTTGCTGGTGAGCTATTCAAGCTTTCCTTCTCTCTTTCTCTTTTTATTTCACCACACTGTATCTCTCTTAGCATTGAACATATTTCAGTAGGCTTTTAATAAAAAGTGTTGGGCTGGTTGATTGCTATCTTAGAATTTAGAGTTTCAGAAAGCATAAACAAGGTAAGGGGAATTTCATAGACAGCGTGGTGAATTCGATGCTATACTAAACCATAATCTAGGCAGTGGTGAGTGGTTAGCTCCCAGAGATTTGGAGCAAGGGGGAGGAAGGGTAGCTAGGGGGAGAAGGTTAATTGTCAGAGCAGCCTTCTCTCTCTGAAAACATGACATGTAAGTTGTCTCTTTGGTAGAATCTGCCCTTTCCTGTGAGAACAAAGAATCATGGGTCAAAGGCATTGAATGTCCACCCATACCTCTCTCTGTGGTGGAACTGAAATCCATCATAGGGCTTGTTTTCCTTAGGAAGGTTGGAGGACAAACTTCTCTTTAGCAGCTACACTAATTTTCATATTTCTCAGAATGATCAAGGGAAAAAAAAAGCTTTTAAAAACCCAGAGTGGTAGTTACATTGCACTTAGTATACACCCACACACGCAGGCTTTTCTTCAGCATTTTGTTATTTTTTTTTTTCTTGCTGCTTTTACAGTGTAGGTGGCCTTCTCTGGATTGCTTTTGACAGGAAATTGAGCAACCTTTCTTTTTTGGAACAGAATATATTTTACTGGTGAGAGAAAAAAAATAAAGTGTTTATGTTTTGAAATTCAATTACGAATTTTTATTTGAAGAGTGATTTAAATCTAGAAAAATGGAGGTTGGGTTAAGTAGATTTCATATTGTGCATTAATATTTCTGAGCCTCCCTGGTAATTTTTAGGCCTTCCCCTCTTTCTTCCTTTCTTGTAAAAAGAAAGGAAGCCTGGAAATTATTTTGCTTCATAAAACAAAAAGTACTCTCCTTGGTTCTCTTAGCCACTGATGGATATTAAGAAGTCGTCTTTGACCAGGTCATTAGCTCTTTGGCTTGTGTTTGAGGCTGCCTTCCCCAGTTCTTCTCTCTCTATAGTGGAGGAGTGATGGGCTCTACACTGGTTTCACAGACATCTTGAATCTACAATGTATGTTAACCCTACCTTTGGACCAGCACATTACTCAGTGAAGCTTCCTAATGATTTGGCTGGTGCAGAAGTTCCCGGAGCAGGGGTAGGGGCTCCAGATGGGAGCGCCGCCTCTGACCCAGATCCAGCCTACCCTGCCAGCACCCCGACCAGTGTTTGGGGATGTGAATGCCAGTCTGCCCCTCCGCCCCGCCCCATGCTCGTTGCCTGGGGTGATTGTGCTTGAGTTCAATTTAGGTAGTTCCTTTACACACTGGGGCTTCAGAGGAAGAAATCAGTCTCTAATTAGAACATAAACTCCTATGCCACAACAGGGAAATGTCTAGTCAGAATGGACTAATTCTGATGGGATCTTCTAAGTGTGTTCATATAGCGTATCCTTTCATTTGGTTTAAATGTTGCATGTTTGTTTATGTACCTAGCTAGGTTCCTGGTGCACATCAGCTGTCAGGTATGTCTTCGTTATGTAATTAGGCAGTTACAGCTCATTAATTAAGCTTGATAAGACAACGCATATGTTTTGAGTGTTATAGGTTTCTGTACTTATTTCCTTGTTCTGTGGATGCAGTGTGGAGGCCAGTCATGTAAAAACTGCAGAGTTTAGTATCTGGGATACTTAACTTTATAGGTTTCTTTTCCCCATGGTTTCTTCCTGATGTTTACACCATGTGACTACAGTAGGGTAGGAAAGACCTGCTACAGGGTCTGACCAAGCTCTGTTCTGCTGTGTTGCATAAGGTCATGGTGTGGAGACACGGTCGGCCCTCAGTAAGTCTCATTTTGAATGCAGTGAAAGTGGGTTTTGAAGTACCTGTCTGTATATTTGGCTGAATAAATGGTGGGAGTCCTACTATCTAAGGGGACAGGCTGGGAAGAGGAACTTTATCCCTCTTGTCCTTACTGGGAAAGGGGAATATCTGTGAGGGAAACTAAGTTCTGGTTCTTTTCATTTCACGCTCCTTAGCTTCCATTTTATATGTTTGGGAACAAAGTTTGGGGGGCGTTAACATAGTTTGGCATAGTGTTTCACCTTAGTGAACATTAAAAAATTAGTTTCTTGGAAGACTCTTAAGGACATGTATACAGGGGAGATACCATGATCACTCTGGTTTATTTTAATATTTTTAGAATGGGTTCATGTACTGCATATTATTAATATGGGGCATGCATGTATATTCCTTGAAGGTAACGATAAGCTTACCATTCATAGGAAATGTTCATATCTGTAGTGGGATCTTATAACCTATCTGAAATGACCAGTGTGAGAATTGTAAAATTTCTAAATGATCGGAATAGTTATTTGATTTGAAACAGGGTTTCTCAACGTCACTGCTGTTGACCTTTGGGACTGGATCATTCTTTGTAGTGGAGGGCTGTCCTGTGCAGTGTAGGATGGGTTAGCAGCATCCCTGGCTTCTAGCCACTAAATGCTGGTAGCATATCTCCTCCCCCTGTTGTGACAACCAAAAATATTTCCAGACGTTGCAAGATATTCCCTGGGGTAGAAAGTCACCCCCTGTTAAGAACCAGTGGTTCGAAACAGTGGTTCCCGTAGGCATGGGACAGGCTCACTACATCAAAATCTCTTTGTTGGGGGCCTTCGTACACATTCAGGTTCCTGAGTTTCTCCTCAGACTTCGTGAACAGATGATGGGCTGAGGCCCTCCATCACAAGCTGCGTAGAGACTGAATAACTGGGTTTAAGAATCTGTTTAAGCGGGAGTGGCTGTTGGTTGGTGTACATGTAAATGTGCATTGAACTACACACAAAGAGATTACCCATTAAAGAGGGCTTTAGAGGTAGAGTATATCCTTTCACAGTTAGGATTTGATTTGTAACTGATTTTTCCCCCCTTAATATTGTGAGGTACAATTGTATGTTTTTCAGAATTCAAAAATAGCCTTATTATACTAAAGTTCCATAATTATTTTAATCTAGGTTTTGAGAGAATACCTCAAGTTGGACTCAAAAGCAAGATTTGCTGCTAACTTTGAAGTGGAAGAAGGTGAGTTGGTGGATTTGTCACCAAGTCCTGTCGGGGGAAGGGAATGCCACTCAGATGCTTGTGCTCAGCAGACCTGCTCTGTGCAGGGAGGTTTGGATTGACTGCATGTGGACCCTGTGTTTTTTCCTCACTGGTTTTTCTTCCTTCTTTGTTTTACTGCTGAGAGGCAGAAACAGAATTGGAGAGGGAGGGAAGCTCCTGTGCAGTTTTTACTCTGATTTCTGAATTCAGCATTGTTGTCTTTACAGTTAAAATAGTTCAGGGTTTTTCCTGGCTACTTAAATTAATAATAAGAAGGTTTTCGTTACCTACTTGTGTCCCATTCCATAGTAATCACGTTTCAAAAAATCCTATGTGTTTCTTAAAATTTGATGGGAGTTTATACTTCAACTCATGTCAACTGTGGTGT
The DNA here is from genome assembly GCF_964656455.1 of Halichoerus grypus. NCBI lineage: Eukaryota > Metazoa > Chordata > Mammalia > Carnivora > Phocidae > Halichoerus > Halichoerus grypus. The sequence goes on from NC_135719.1 coordinate 122,432,088, forward strand.
GTTAGTGGACAATTGGGAATAGCAGGCTTATCCTGAAAAACGTTGAGATGGTTGCATGATGTACTTACTGCCTGACCTTTACCGATGTGGGTGTCACCCTTGGTCTCAGCGTGGTTCCCCCTGGTTTTTACTCCCAGGTAGGAACCCAGGCCCACCTTAGGCCTGTTCTAATGTTTCAGTGGACATTTCTCAGACGTTTTAATCAGTTGTAAAAGGGTATATTCGTATTGAGAAAAGTAACAGCTTCATTCAGATTGAGAGAGACATTTCCACAAGCTTCAAGTGCTGTAATATGTTAAACTCTTAAATTCAGATAAAACAAGTCGTTTGGGATGTGTAGGTTTCTTTGGTTTTGCTGAAACGAAGACCTGGAGATTTTTCTCACCTGCTGCTTCGTTAGAAGCAGAAGCAAATTGCCTGAGGAGTGGGCTCTTCTGGAGCACCACAGCCTACAAAGGACGGTCAAGGTTATCTGAGCATCTCCCTGTAGGAAACCTTTGTGCAGAGCCTAGGGCTTCCTTTCTGAAGCTCGTGGGTAATCGGAGCAGTGCTTTCAAAGTGGCTGGCTGTCTCCGACCTTCCTTGAATTTCAGTAAGAGGAATTGAGGAATTCTTATCTCTGACAGTGTTTTTAAAGTACATTAGGACACTTTCCTGGTAGCATTTATTTGATCAAACCCAGCATCGTTCTTCAACAAAGTGAAATCCAGGAAGGATTTTTAGGTCTCTGTAATTTGTGGCCATTTGAAAAGCCCGAGTCTTTTATTAGCAACACAATCGAAAAACTGTCTTTGAGAACGTAGCATCTTCAGAACCATCAAGAATTGCTTAGCGGTGCAGCAAGCAGCCTGCAGGCATGCCCCATGACGGTAGGTCGGGTACTTTCAGAAGGAAGAGAAATCAGGCCCTGGTATGGAGTGCCCTCTGGTCTTCACCTCAGTCTTGGAAGTTGTTTTTCAAGAGTCACCTTTTCCCCCTCCACAGTGCCTGTATACAATAGAAACACGCACCTTCTGTGCAGCCCCTGTGTGTCTGACGGTATTTTAAACACTCTTAAGGAAGGATCAGCTCCCGATTGAACTTGAGTATGACAGTTGTTAGCAGAAGCCTTAAGTTCTAAGATTACTGTGAGGCCAAGCTTGTTTGGCTTTTGTATTGTAGCGGCTCCACCTTGTCTTTTGAATTTTGTTCAGCTTAACAACCTGAACCCCTGAGCACTTAAAACACGCCTTTTAATGGTGATACTATCTGATGCTGCTAGGACGGTCTATCTGTCAGGTCAGGTGGGAGATTCTTCTCGTAAGCATTCCTACTAGCTCGGGTCTGCTCAGACAGGCAAGGGAGGCTTCACTGAGCAGTTTTCCAGACCTATTAGTGGCATGACTCTTTCTTGGCCTTCTAAATGTACACTTCCTTTCTAAAGACTCTCCACTTCAGGGATATCCGAATCAATTCCCTTCTTCAGAAGAAAACAAAAATCCAAAAGGCCAAACCAAACCAAACAAACCCACGAAACCTTATATTTTCTAGGCAGTCCTATGTAGATCTTATTAAATCCATCATTCTTATACATTTTTATCTATTTATTTTTTGAGTAACATTGTTCTAGAATACAAAATCGAATTGAGAAAGCATACTTCTTTTCCTTCCCTTACAAAAAAATCGTATGGCTATATTCTTTCTAAATCCCCAGCGAGAAAGAGCGCTGTTAATTGATGATAATCTCTGACTAAATTATTTGCTTTCACACATTGAAACACTTGAATAATTTTCCAAGTATTGTATTTTTGCTTTGAATTTTCCCTTTCTTGTGTAGACAGCTATGTGCTCATAGGTCAATGAGATGTTGTTTAAATTTTTCTCTTATTTCAATTTGGTCATTGCATCCCAGGCTTCTGCTTTTAATGGGAGAGTAGCTGAGGAAATTTTAAAAAGCTCTGCACGTCTTTCTTTTCTTGAAAAAAAAAATAAAAGAATAACTGGTCACATTTGCATAGACTAATAGTTTGCTGATATGATACACAAAGTAAAGACATGCTTCTTACTGTTCATGGGAAGTCCCAACGATTTAGTAAGTATAAAAAGAAAAGGAAAAAAATACGTGTTGGTGCATGCTCCTAGACTTCTCTTGGTGTTATATGTGGTGGTAGCAAGAAACCTAATAATCGTTATGCCTTACATCGGCCATCCAGACAGTAGAGTGACTGTAGCAGATTCAGAGGTGAGTTGAAAAGTGGTACCTCCTTCCTGGCTGTTCAGCCTCATGTCCACTGATGCACCTGCTTTCTTTTTCCTGCCCATCATCCTAACAAACTATGTCTTCCTTAAAACCGAAGCGAACAGTTTCCTCATTAGAGGTAGTCCAGTGACAGACAACAGATTAATTAATAAAGGACTTTGAATATGCGAACTCTAAGAAGAATGAATATGTGAACTCTGAGAAGAACTCAAATGCTTACCTCGAGCACACTTGTGAGATTCTGTGGTTCAGCCTACGTTGAAGTCTCCCTGTGGCACTGAATGTACAAAAGGGAGACAACTTTTTAGGATAAATACTAGACGAAATTTTATTAACTAAATGTGGACTATAATACAATAGGAAAATATTAAAATTTTATAGTAGCAAAGGGATGATTGCAGAGTTTTCCTTTCATCTTTGGCCATGACTAATGGGAATGGAGTTTGGCGTGCCTTGTGGTCACTTCAGAATTATTTCACTATGCTTATTTATTATTCAGAGCCTCCTTCTTTATTCTTAAAAAAGAAAATTCTGTGAAATCCTTTGGCCTAGGAAATATTTTTGCCAGCCTCTAGAACTGTGGTATGACCCCTTCACATTTACTAATAATATCATGCCCCTTTTCTCTGGAGTAGGGACAACTTGTTCTCACTGAAGTGTTACCCTTAGTTCTTCTAAACATGAGAGCACAGCTGTCCACATCAAATAAAGAGTCGCCTCTTTGAAACGCATTCCAGTGACAAATAGAACAAATGCTAATAGGAATTGAATTAAGTTGTCTTTGGAAGACTGCCTTATTTCTTGGTACCTGGTCCTTATTTTGGGCCCTGGATTTGTATGGATATGTTTTTTTTATACTGGTACCATGTTACCTAGTCAGTTTCTCAAACCATTTGTTTTCTAGTTGACTGTCTTAATAAATTTAAAATTTGCTAATAAGAGTGGATTTAGCAAATGTCTAAAGTAAAGAACCAGAAAAGAGAGAAGCAAGAACATGAACATTGAATGGATGTGGGTGGAAGTCAGGGTGGGGATGGTGCAGACCTCTGCCACTACCTGCCTTAAAGGGTTGGGTTGGTAAAGAAATTTTGAAGACTTGGCTTCTGGGAGCAGATCACAGTGTGGAACTAGACATGAAACTTGTGGGGAGCTTGCATCTGCCAGTTCTTCACAATATACCTTTCCCAAAGGGTTTGGGAAACTGTTTGTGGTGGGGGTTTTATTTTACAACCTAGGCTTTATTTTAATGTTTGTCAATACCTAAGTGTATTTTATATATAAAAGGAAGTTGTGAATATCTTCACAAGTATTTGAGGGGCTTTCATCAATTAAGGCCATGGTGGATGAAGTCTTCCATTTAGGGAAGTGTAGTATGCCATGTTTTGGTGGTTTTACTGCCCCTGGGAGGATGCCTTTATTGTACCTTTTTGGAAATGATTTTTAAGCAAGAGATTATAGAGATGAATGTCCTACGCTTGAAGAAAGCTACTGCTCCTACCTGCACCAAACATGCCAAGGCCCCAAGTGAGTGGATGATAAAGAAGATGTGAGAGAGGTGTGGTCATGTAACCTTTCCACATGGCACCAGCCTCTTCAGAGCTAGGGATGTTTCCTGAACCATTGTTTGTCCCAGCACATGGCTGGTTCTGTGTTCTTGCCATGATGGTGTCCTTAATAAAAATGCACTGATGCACTGCTACTCTAGATGAGTCTTCAGTAGGTTAAGTAATGAAATGGTTGCTGAAGAGCTAATGGACTTTGACCACCCCCCCCACGAGTTTTTTTTTTTTTTAAGTCTGTAACTTAATTCAGTAACTGGGCTTTTTTTTTTTTGCTACTGACTGATGTTTCCCCCTCAGTCAATTGGAAAACAAATGGTTTGAGAAATTGATGAGGTAACATTTGTTGGGTATTGGTCTTTGTATAGGGACCTCTGGGTATGTCTTAGCCTTAAAGGCTTTGTAGTTACAAGAAGTAAGATATTCTACTTCTGTAGCCACTTGTCTCCCCTCTGGATTTATTAGTGGAGGAGTTATTTCAATTAAGTAAACAACTATTTAACACCTGGTTGATGTTGACCAGGATAGATACATAAAAAAACCAAATGCCTCTTGTAATCAAGTTGTATTTCTAGAGGAAGAGATAAGACATAATTAAAAATTGCCATAACAAATGACCAAATGTAATAAAGCCTTTTGTGGAAATACAAGTAAAATGCATTGAGGTGTCTGTAGAGGGAGAATTAAATCTATGGACATGGCATCGTTGGAACAGGGCATTGAAAGATCCATCCATCCATCCGTCCATTGTCTACCCACCCATCCATCAACTAGAAGGTAACATTTGTTTCCTCAGGTAACCAAAGTAATTCATATTTATTGTATAAAATCTGGATGTTCCTAAAAGGTGCACAGATCAAAATAAAAATCACCCAGTTCAAAGCAGATCACTCAGTCCCCACCATTCAGAGGTAGCTCTCCCTGTTAGCATTTTTGCTTTTTATTTGTGAAAAAATTTAAACATACACAAAAGTAGAGAGAAGAGCACAATGAGCCCCCATGTACCCATCATCTAGCTTTGACAATTACATTTTGCCATTCTTGTTACATTGATCTTCTTGCTTTTGTGAGGTTTTTTTTTTTTTTTTGAGTTTTAAAGCACAACTTAGATATTATATCATTTTACCTGTAAATACTTCAGTAAATATTTTTAACAGATAATGACTTCTAAAAAGTCACAATATCATTACCCTTAACAAAATTAACAATTATTCTTTAATATTACTTACTAGCCAGTCCTACAATCCCCAGCTTATGTTCAGTGTCTTTCATTGTCTCAAAATTGTGATTTTACAATTTAGTTTGTTGGACTCAGGATCCAAGCAGGATAACACATTGCATTTGTCTCTTTTAAGTCTTTGCTTAATCTGTAACATTTTCCCTTACCCCTCTCTTTTCATGTAATTTATTGTAGAAGAAACTAGGTCATTTGTTTTTTAGGATTGCTAACATCTTGATAGTTTTCTTTCATTTTTGTTCTTTGTGACCATGTATATGTTTTAAAAGCAAAATTGGAATCCTATGCATGCTGTTTTGTAAGCTATTTTTATACTTAGTGCTATAAGGAGGATGTTTTCCTATTTACTTTTCTACAATTTATTTTCTGTTAAATCATGGCATTACAGTAACTAAAAATGAGAGAGGTGCATTTGGTTATATTTAAAGTATATCTTACATTAATGATAGGTATTTCAGCAACAAATTGCTTATTCCTTCCCTCCCTCCCTCCTTCCTTTCTTCCATCCTTCCTCCCTCCTCCCTCTTTCCCTTCCCTCCTCCCTCCCTTCTTCTTCTCTTCTTTTCTTTTCCACTGTGGCAGCTAGCTGTTATGGGTAGATAGAACATTGGTGATGCAGTTCCCGGAATCGAGAGTGTATTTCATTTTCTGTGAGCCACGTAGATAGAGGGTTGTTTGAAAGCCAGGCTGATGGTACGCTGCCAGGGTTGAAAGTAGAGGAATTCATTGGTTCCCATCCAGGGCCTGATTTTCTGAAGAGTCCACTACAAGAAGGGGACCCTTATCATTGTTATCATAAGCTGACCTTTATTAAAAAGTTAAGTTTGCATTCTCACAAAGTGTAGGCCACTGGTGGGAAAGGACTCTTAAGTAGTTAAAAGGGAGCATGCCTGTTTTAGTTGAGATGTTAATGTAATCTTTTCATTTTTAAACATTTATTTATTTATTTTAGAGAGAGAGAGAGAGAGAGAGGAGAGGGAGAGGGAGAGAATCTCAAGCAGACTCCCTGCTTAGCCCAGTGCGGGGCTCGATCTCACAACCCTGAGGTCATGACCTGAGCCGAAATCAAGAGTCAGACCTTACTTGACTGAGCTACCCAGGCACCCCCTTTTTCACCTTATTCTTTAATCCAAAGTCACCTAATAACCCTGTAAAGTCCTTGCGAGATGTTTTTAAAATTAATTTTAATAAGAGTAATAAATGAGTCTGCTTATAAGGTTTTCTCCTTACCTCCCCCTTCCTGTTTCCCTACTAGCTCTCCAGAGCTAAACGGTTTGTTGATGTGGTGTTTATATTTTCACTTCTAATATGAAGGTTATTTTTGTGCTTTAAAACTTCATATAATTTGTACTGTATTGAATATCAGTAACCTTTTGTCATTCAGGTACATACATGCTTTGGAGATCTCTGTTACTTCATATAAACCTAGTTTGTCCTTTTCAACAGCTGCCTGTTGTTATGTAGACTCATCATGGGAATATAAGCATGGTTTTTCTGCCATTCTCCTGTTGCTGAATTCCTAGGTGGTTTTCAGTAGTCCTGGTTACAAATAAGGTGCAAAGAATATCCTTGTCCTTGGCTCTGTGCACGTGGGCATATGTTTCTCTCGGCGGTTGTCAGGCCAGGGGATATTGTAATAGATACTCCCAAATTGTTTTACCAGAGTGACTCCCATTAGCAGAGGGAGTTTATCTAGAAAAAGGTTCTCAAATTCCACATATTTATCTAGAGAAATGGGATAGTTCAGGAGCTAAAATCTAAGAACTGACTTGTGGTTTACAAGTAAGTAGACCTTATTAACTTCTAATATTTGTCTTTGAAGTTTTTTTTAAAGATTTTATTTATTTATTTGATACAGAGAGAGAGAGAGCACAAATAGGCAGAGTGGCAGGCAGAGGGAGAGGGAGAAGCAGGCTCTCTGCTGAGCAGGGAGCCTGATGTGGGGCTCAATCCCAGGACCCTGAGACCATGACCCGAGCCGAAGGCAGCCGCTTAACCGACTGAGCCGCTCACGCGCCCCTGAAATTGTTTTTATTATCATCATCATCATCATTATTTTTAGTTCTGGGCAAGCCTTATGTGGGGCTTGAACTCACAACCCTGAGATCAGGACCTGAGCTGAGATCAAGAGTTGGATACTTAACTGACTGAGCCACCAAGGCGCCCTGAAGTTTTCTTTTTATAAAAGACTAGTTTTATTTATTGGGCTATATTTTGCTACCAGATGTGAATTTATTTATATGTAGAGAATTCTGCAATTAAATGATTAACAAGTAAATTATTATAATCGCCACCGCGCTCTGGTGTAAAAATAACACCTAGTTTTAGAATCTGTGCGCTGGGGGCAGAGCTGGGGGTGGGGGTTGTATTAAGTGTCTCCGAGGTCTGGAAGGCCTCCTCCGTGAACCGCTAATCTCTGTTGTAATGGCTGAGGAATGTGTTGTGTCTTCAGCGTGGCCCCTACCACATGACGGACACCACAGGCCGAGGGAATACATAATGCAGTGGGGGCCTCCGCCGGGGCACGCATAGGCACACCGCCTGGTCCTTTGGTTTCCCGTAAGGAACGTTCTTCACAGTAAAAGTGGGATTTGCCTTTTTCCTTTCCTTTGCATGGTTGTCTGGCAGGTCAGGGCAGATAGACACAGTGCCTCGTTCCTTCAGTCTCTTGAGAAAAGAATGTAATAATTGTTTTATCTGTTGGTTATGTTCAGGAACTCTGGGGTTTGAAGTTGTCAGTCTTAAAATGGGACTTCTTTCTCCACAATAGTTATCACACAGTATTCCTTTTAATTTCCAAAACCCTTTAAGCAAGGCCTCGTGGGAATTCGGAGCCTTGCCCTTTGCATCTGTCAGCTGGAGCTGGTGAGCACGCGCCTCGCCCGCCCGCCGGGTTCCGGGGCCCGCGCCCTGTGCCTCGTAGTGAGCAGGCTCCCAGCCGCACGGGCCAGAGAAGCCTTGGGGCCCGGTCTTCTCCGGTCACCGTGCGGCTCTGCCTCTCGAGCAGCTACAGGGGCAGCTTTAACGCACGTCTTTTTTTTTTTTTTAATGCCTGGAGTTTCTCTTTCTCCTTGCCACCTGTCAGTCACCTTGCCCTCCTTTGAAACATGTTCAAGTTCGTTTCCTCAGGAAGGCGCTGGCTCATCCTACAGATGGATGTATCCATATCCTCATCTACTGAAGTAGATCTTGCCTGTGGAAATTTGAACTTATTTGTATGTTTCTTGGAAAACTCTTCTCTATCCCTATGTTATTTATAAAAGACCTGACCCCATAAAATGCTGGTTATTTAGGGAAAAGGAACTTTAGAAGAAAACCATTATTTATTAGCGGCACGATGTTATTTCTGTGTATTGAAAGGGAAAATTTAAACTGACAGAGGTAAACTCTCAGTGTTAGCTCCTAATCACCTTTCAAGCCAGTAGGTCAAGGTTGAGGCTTATGTTAAATAAATTAGAATAAAAACTATCCACTGATAATTCACATATCTTTGCATATTCCTGTATGCCCGCAACTTTCCCCAGTGTTCTCTTTTTTTCCATGCCATGAAAAGTGGTAAACAAAATAAAAATATCAAGTAGCAGTATATACTCTTTTTTTTTTTTAAAGATTTTATTTATTTATTTGACAGAGAGAGACACAGCGAGAGCAGGAACACAAGCAGGGGGAGTGGGAGAGGGAGAAGCAGGCTTCCTGCCGAGCAGGGAGCCCGATGCGGGACTCGATCCCAGGACCCTGGGATCATGACCTGAGCTGAAGGCAGACGCTTAACGACTGAGCCACCCAGGCGCCCCAGCAGTATATACTCTTAAAGATAACTTACAGAGGGGTGCCTGGGTGGCTCAGTCAGTTAAACTCTTAAGCGTCTGCCTCCGGTTCAGGTCATGATCTCGGGGTCCTGGGATCCAGCCCTGCCTCTCAGGCTCTCAGCTCAGCGGGAAGTCTGCTTTCTCCCTCTCCCTCTGATAGCTTTCGCTCTCTCTCAAATAAATAAAATCTTAAAAAAAAAAAGATAACTCACAGAAGTTATATGTAGACTAACTAATACATAAAAGATCTATGAAAGCCAAGTTTGAAGCTTATGTAATCCTAAAAGAATGAATGCACAATTGAGTGGATGTTGTACAGCATACACAATTTAATGTCAACACAGAGTTCAGTAAATCCTGTTCCCATTCATTTGAGAACACTTACGTGTGCCTTCAGTTTGTAATCAAATGTTATTTTGTTTCTTTTGTGTTGGGCCACTCCAGAAATAGGAAGGAAGTTTTACATGTGGCCCCTTCCCCCGGTACATACAGACAAATGCCTGTTTTGGGTGTGTTTGTATCAAAGGACTCCAAGGTCTTCGTTTATATTCGGGATGTGTGAAGGAAAAGAGATGTAATCGACTTTTAGACCTGGAAGCAGCCTTAGTTGCCATCTGTGTGTTTTATGGACGGAAAATGGGTGTTCACAGAGATCAGAAGTGTTGCCCAAGTTATATTACTTTATGGTGTTGGTCCCAGGCTCAGAGCGGAGTTTGTGGAGATGGCAGGGGGCAGCACGATTGGTGCTTTGGGGAGAAGCTCGGTAGTATTTCTTTGCCCATTCAGGGACCTCAGTATTTCCTATGTTACTTATCTTTTGCATTTTGAATATTTAGAAAATTAGGTATCACAGGGGCTTGAGGCTAGAATTTTTTCTTTGGACATTCTTAAGCATGCTACCCCAAGTTTTTTCCTGAGAAGACATCAGAGAAAACCAAAACTTTGTCTGAATTGGAGTTTTATCATTTTTCTTAAATTGCAAAATAAGTAGTTTTTCCTTGAAAAGTGTTTTAATAGCCTTTGCGTAAAACATTTCAGAAAATGCAAGGCAGCACCACACTTTCACCTTCTTAAGTGCTGACTTTAATTATGCCTGACTTCTACTGTAAGGGCTGTGTCTTCTTTATTCTGTTCCCTACAACTCTCAGCACAGAGCTGTATTTGCCTCTGTCTATTTCCCTAGCCGAATCCTTGGTGAGAATTACTTACCTTTCTTTTCTCTTTGGTGTCATTGTGAACTAAGGACCAGAGGAAATCCCTAGAAGGATTGTTGGATATTTGAAATACAAAATTTCTTACTGATCAAAAATTGGATCACTGGACCAGAACTAGGAATTTTGGCTCTCATTTGTTAAATCCTTACCATGTGACAAAGATTCTCCAGATTCTTTGAGTACAGAGATGAGTTGACAGGCCCCTACCTCTAAGGCCCCAAAATCTGGTAGGTGAGGTGGGTGGGTATTTAGGTGCAACAACTGAAGTATTAGAAGTGTTGAAGCCATGTATCTGCCCTTGATGTGTCTCGTTAGCAGTATGTAGAAGGATTTGAATACCATGGAAGATAATAAATTTAATCACAAAATTACTAGGTTTTTTAAAATTAAACTTTATGTTTTAAATAGCCAATACATGCCCATAGAGTAAAATCCAAAAGGTTTTACAGTGAACCTAAACGGCATAGATTTTATTCAGATTTCATGAGTTGTTCTACTAATGCCCTTTTTCTTTTCCAGGATCCAATCTAGAAATGTCATATTGCATTTAGTATGTATGCTTTTTAAAGTTTATTTTTACACAAATTGTAACATACCGCACTATGCTTTCATTCTGTTCCATTCCAGTTTATGGGTGTACTTTATTATCCAGTCTCTTAATGATGGACTTTAAATCGTTTCTGATCTTTTCGATATTATTAACAATGCCTCTGTGGCTGTCCTTGAACTTGAGAGTGTACAGGTTTATACAGAGGTATTTCCGGGTTAAAGGATATGTATCTTCATATCTGTGATAAGTATTGCCAAACTGCCCTCCATGGGCATTATACAAGCTTACACTCCCATTAGCAATGTATGCCTTTCTCCTTCTTCCTGCCAGTGGTATGTGATTAAACCTTTTAATCCTTGCCAATTTCATAGCTGAAAAAGGGAATCTCTTTGTCGTTTTCCTTTGCATTTCTCATTATAAATGAGGTTGTATGTACTGTTATGTGTTTAAGAGCAGTTTTTCTTTCTGTGAATTAATTGACTTTTGTGATCCTTTGTCCATTTGTCTGAGATAAGCTCTTTAAATAAAAAGAGAAGTTATCCTACTGGGTGTATGTTTTGTCATTTATGGTAACTCGTGATGTATAAATTTATTATGTTTGGATAATCAAATTTATTTATGTTTTACTATATGGGATTTGGGTTTCATGTCCTCCTTAGAAAGGTCTTATGCTCTCCAGAAGTATGAAAAATGTCTCCTACTTTCTTTTAATATTTTTGTTTCTTTTTTTTAATGTTTAAGTTTTTTGACCAATTTGAGCTTTTTTTTTTTTTTTGGTGTGAGTTGGTATCCCATTCTCTTTTCCATGTGGCTGCATAGTTGTGCCAAAACCATTATAGAGTAATTATTTTTTCTGCACGGATTTTAAATGTCACATTTTATCTTCTAGCAAGCTCTCCAGAGTATTTTTAGAATTTTTATTTTATCTTTTGATTTGATGGTCTATTCATGAACCAATTTCATGCTTTTAAAATTATTATGTATTTATAACACGTTTAGGCAAGTTTTAAGCCTTGGTCTCCTTTATTACTCTTCTTTTTTGCGATTACTCTCATTATTTTTGTTCCTTTATTTTTCCGTATGAACTTGATTCTGAATTTCCAAAAGAATATCCTGTAAATCTTAGTGGGATTGTGATACCTTTCTGTATTAATTTAGATTTTTTGTTAAAGCATTGATCATCTGGGAATTTGTTTTATATGGCTCAAATATTTCTCATTTTCTGTTTTTTTGAAAATATTTAATTTTAAAGAGATTTATCACTGATAATATAAAGGGCAGTCATTCATAATCTTACCTTCCTATCCTAATAAAGTCTATTGTTTCCATAGCTCACCTTCCATTTCCCCTCTGCTTTTGGTGATGCTGAGTCATGTTTTTGGGTCTTTATTTTATTACTTTATATTCTGTTATTGGCACAGTGCCATGGATCCAGAAGGTAAATGTTTAAAAAACTCACCCGTACTGCGGTGGGGCCCTCACTGGAAAGTGGCTTTGGAGTATCTGTTAAGATTTAGCCTGTGTGCCTGCATGTGCTGTAACCCTGCAGGTGCATTACTCAGCATCTTCCCGGATGACTACATGTGTGTCCCATCGGTGAGGGTGAGGAATGGACTCCAAAGGCAATGGCAGGCTCCTTTCTGTGGCACCCCCTATCACCCTCATTATCTCCTTTTCTTTCAGCCATTAAATTCTATTGAAGATGTGAAATCTTAGAGAACTGGTTCATAGCCCATGCTGAGCACTGTTTAATTTGATTCTCTATTTTTAGTTAAAAAAAAATCTCTTCAACATAGTCATCCTTTAGAGAAACATGTCAGAATCAGCTGAATATTTTTTTCCTCTCAAACTGCTTAAATTATCACCTATATCTTCCCTCAATTTTGATCATTTTCCCTTTCCTTGTCAAAAATCACCGTGTATGATTTTCATATCATATAAGCCAATCACCATCATGAGCCATGGTTCCTGATTGCAGTGCCCTTGGTCAGTGTGTTGGGGACAGAAATACTCTCAATTCCCTGTGTGTGGCTCTCCTCCTCCTGTTCCCACTCTTGCTCATTCAGCATAAGGAATCCTAATTCTCAAAGATAAGGTGGTCTCCACCCACTTCAGCACCCTTTTATCTCCTCTTCATTTTTTTGGGGAGTGCAGCCTCTTCGTCCCCGTCCTCGGTCTCAGATCTATACCCCCATATCTTTGAAATCTTTATTTCTATACCAGAGGATTCCTTCATTCAGCAAACATTTATGCACAGTGTGGTGGTGGGGCGGACATGATTGCTTCAGTACCCAATAGACCTGAACCAAGATTGCATCAGAAGACAGGAAATTGTTTTGTGCAGAGTCCTAGGCAAATAGCCCCTTCATTGTCTCAGCAGCACGCTGAAGGGAGAACAGAGAGAACCATCTGGTAGCTTGGGAATCCAGGGCAGCAGGAAGATAGAATGGGAGTGTTTAAGGCACACTGGATGGGTGCCCGGGGCTTGGGTCACGCTCCCATGTGCTTCTGTCTGCAGCATGCCTGCCTCCCTTTTGGACCAGTTGGAAAGCCGTGGGCTGGTTACTATGGGAATTGATGGGTGCTTCTGGCAGTGAGAGAAGGAAAGTTCTTGGAATTGATACAAAAATCCTAGGAGAGCAGGGTTTCCCCCCTTTCGGCTTCCCTGCTCACTGTTCTTGGATTGGATGAACAATGCTTGGGGAGAGCATTTCCAAAGCTCACCTCTGGCATCCTAACAAGAGGTTGGGGGGTCTTCTCCCAGGCAGACTTCACAGAGGACAGGGCAACACAAAGGATCGCTGGTTTGCCCGACGATGAATTTGTTTTCGCAGTTGGCTCCTCACGCTTCAGTGAGCTCAGAATGAAATTCAAGCTTCTGTTTCTTTTTACACTGTCAGGGAATGTGCCACAGACAAGGAGAGGGGAAGTCAATATTTAATTCCGGAATCACGACCTTCCCTCCTTCTTCACTACCATTACCCCTCACCAGAAGTGGGGGGCACATTCAGTGTTTGTTACAGGTTTGCTGATTCTGAAATGTCAGAGATAGAAAACACATGTTTTAATGAAGTGATACCCACATTGGAAAATAGCGAGTTCAAAATATATTTTATAAAGTCAACTTTCATTAATTTGATTAATCAATAATTTAAAAAAGCTCTACCATTGTGTGTGCTAGTTTATTTTTATAAGTACTCATGAATATGGAATGTAAAGCATTGATTTGTTTTTCTAAGAAAAATATTGGCTTGAGGAGAGGAGAATATTAAAGTATCATGAACATTAGAAAGTTCAAAAGGACAGAGTTTTCCTCCCTGACATTTTTGTTTCGGTTCGCTGTTTTCTGTTGTTTCTGATTTTTTTAACCACGAATGAAAACCTTATTCAGGGAAAAGCTTTTCTTTTGATTTTGAGAGATTTTTTTGAATTCCTCCTGTAGGTGTAAGAATGTTGTCTAGATCTATTCAGACCTTGACTTTGGGGTCTTAGAGGTGATGAATCACTTGGCAGAGCAATCATGTGATGTTAGATTACCTCGTGATTTGGATGATGTAGTTCTAGAAGCTTTAGCACTCCTTTTAAATTCATTTAATTCCCCTTTCTATGGTAGCGAGGAGGGGCTGGAAAGGAAGGCCAGTCACATAAGGCCTTGTTCTCCTTGAGCTTCAGATCAGGGGAGTAAGATGATTAGAAAAAAAAAGTATAGGGGAGAGTGTGGTGTGTTGTGTTAGAGATGAATTGATGAACTGTGGTGGTGACTCCCAAGTTAAGCGCCCTTCCTAGAGGCAGCCGCTGTCTAATAAGTCACAAGTATTACAATTTGAATTGGATCTGAAAGAATAAGCAGCATCTCAACAGGTGTTTTCCTTTGTTTCTTAGCCTCAGAATCTCTCAGGGTCCCTATTTTTATGGGTGTGCTTCGCTTTATACCTATGAAGCACTTCACACCTAAAAATACTTTCTAGTATATGTATTTATCAGAGTGCCAGACAGTCTAGACTCGGGCTGTAAATGTGCCACTGGATGGAGGAGACAGGTGACTCCTGTGTGATTCTGTGACAGAAGGGAGCACAGGGTGTGGTGGGAGCCCCGAGAGAGGAGGGCCACTAACCCTGAGGACAGTGGGGGCACCAGGGCCCTGGGCATGGGAGCCCGAGCTGTGCAGTGGCTTCCTGACTCTTGTCATTCTGCCAGATAGTTGGAGCTCCTCCCGGTTGACCAGTGAGAAAGCTGAGACTTGTGGTGGGTCAGTTCCTTTTGCAGGGTCAGTCCATCCGCAGCTGTTAGCATTGAGATTCGAACCCATGGCAGCAGTGTTGCCCAGAAACCCCTAAACCTTGCAGAGTCGTTATTGTAACCCCCTGTGTTGTTCAGATTGAGGCTAGCGAGGCAAGTCCCTGCTCACAGCCCAACTTGTATGCGGCAGAGTCGAGATTTCAATGATGTTTTTTCCCAAAGCACATACCTTTCCAGGTAGAGAGCCCACCCTGTGGAAATTCAGCAGAAGGGGCACTAACAGAGGCTTGGGGAAGAGGTGGGCCCTTCAGTTAGGGTGCATGTAACTTGTAATCAGCAGAAAGGCACTTTATCAGTGGGCGCTGAATGCAGATGGAATATATGAGAGAAGGTGTGGAAAGAAGTAAAGTGACGAGTGTGTTCAGGTACGAGAGGATAGTTCACAGTTTGCCTGAACGATGACTGGTGGAGTGGGATGGGGGAAATGAGTTGAAAAATCAGTTTGAAACTCACTCGTCTAGGACTTGGAGTGTCTAGTTAAAGAATTTGGACCCTTTTTATCTAGTTATTGAGAAACCCTTGATGGTTTTGGGCAGGTGAAGGTGGCTGATAGGATTTCTTTTTCATATTGACATTAATTTTTTAACTTTTATTTATATCTTTGAATGAAATTGAAATTATTTCTAAATTTTTTAAAAGATAGGGGCAAGGAAAGTTAAGATTCAGTAGGAAAAAAATAGAAGGTTTACTCTCTAGGAAAGATCATGAAAACTAGTTGTTTTATGGACTATAATTCTGATTATATGAATTTTCAGAATCTTGTCAGCCTGGTGAGTTCATGGCAGTGAGATGTGTGGAAACATGGTATTGGTGTACATCTATTTGAATAGTGGAATGTCTATGACTTATTTTATATATACAGCCACTAAGTCTGCCCCAGATGGAGGTTATTTATGGGTGCATTTCAGATCCAAGGTCCTGCAGGAGGGGGACTTTTTCCCATGGCATATAGGCTGGTAAGCAGTTAGGAGCTCTGTGTGGCCTTTCCTGGGCTGGCTTCCTTCGTGCTAGGAGAGAGCCAGCTCCAACCAGACCTCTGGTGGCTACTGTCCTTGAATCATTTGCCGGAAGTTCCCAAAGGGTTCTGCTTGAACTTTTAGCTGGCTAGATTATTTATAAAAAGACAGCCACCATACTGCTATTTGGAGAGGATTATAATTTTATCCCTCTTAATAAAAAATTTCTCATTTGTTGGTATCATTGGAAGGAGAAGATGTGTTGCACATTTTCTCTCTGAGCCCAGCGGTGGTGCTGGCGCGGAAGGCTGCCGTCTCTACAGCTCCGGCGGTTGGGCGCTGCGTTCGTCTCGTTCGGCGTTGTCTCTCCGGGCCTGAGGGGAGTGTGTGGGACACAGTGAGTCTGCACGCATGCTTGTTGAGTGAAAGCTGTGGGAATCTGGGATAGTTGTTCCTGTGGAGTAGCTATTGTAGTTGATGGAAAAACTGCTTACGTTTTTAATTCAGCTGTATATATAAAATAAGTCATAGACATTCCACTATTCAAATAGATCTACACCAATACCATGTTTCCACACATCTCACAGCCGTGAATGCACCAGGCTGACAAAAGCGCCCTTCTCCCTGTTCTAGAGGTTCTGTTAGAGATAAAGATTTTTAAATACTTTTTGATATATTGTTTCAGAATGTTAATAACACTTTAAAATTCTTTTAAGAGAAAATAACCAAATAGAACAGGAGTAACTAAAAATACAAAATCCTGTAGGCTAATTTAAAAACTACAGAAGGTGTATTACTGGCATGCTGTCCCATTCTCTTTAGAAAGGGTCACTACTCTAAATTAATACATCTCCTTTCTAGCCAAGATTTCATTCTACTTGACTCAAAGCCCACAATATAGATGCAACTACAGGGTTTGCCAAAAAGCATGGAACAGTAATAAGATTTTTTTTTCCCCGGCAACTTGGAATTTATTTTTGTAATTCTAGTAATTAATTATGAAAAAATGTTATTAACATTTAATGGAAAGTTGAAATAAATGTGTATAAATATTAAATGACTTGTTTTCTGATAGAGTGATAGCAAAATATGAGGAAAAGGTGATTATTTGAAGATTCGATCATCCTAATAGAGCCTATGTTTCTCTGACTCCTTACATTTTCTTCTAGATAATATAGCATCATAACATTGCATGTTGCACACTGAGGAGATTGTGGGAATATCCTTGGGGCATCATTCATCTGGGAGCCAGTTTATAGTAGTATGCGGGGAGATAAGTTTTATGTTTATAGCTCTTGAGTTTTTAAAAATCCTGATATTTGATTTTTATACTATAAGAAATTTCACAGTGGTCGTTCTGTCTCTGAAAATATTTAGACTTTCATAATTCTGTTTTATAATTTTGCAGTGCAATATCTAGTGTGAAGGAGGTAATTGATGCATTATACATAAGGCCTTAATGGTATTCTGGGTGCTGTCTGCTGTTGTTAATACTTTTTTTTTTTTAAAGATTTATTTATTTATTTGAGAGAGAGGGAGAGCGTGAGTGGTGTGAGGGGCAGAGGGAGAGAATCTTCAAGCAGACTCCCTGCCGAGTGGAGCTGGATGCGGGGCTCCATCTCATGACCCATGAGATCATGACCTGAGTCAAAATCAAGAGTTGGATGCTTAAACTGAGCCACCCAGGCACCCCTGTTTTTAATATTCTTTACAAGGACATTATCTTTTAGGCTAATCAGTATATCAGTTTTGAAAACTGGTCAAATTTAATCATTGATAAAGAATTTTACCTTTTTATACTTGTTGTAGTTTCTTGTAATCCTTCTGATGAGCTTTTGAATGAGTAAAGATGAAGTTGATTTTCAAACAGAAGCCACATGCCAAAGTGACACAGAGGATGTTGCCGATATTTAATATACTTGAGATGATTTATGCAACAGAACCCTTGGAAGACCAACAAATGTACTTGCAGGAGCCCTTCCTTGGCACTCTCTGTTAAGACTCAGTGGTTTTTCCTGATGGTTACAATCTTGTTATGCTAAGCAGGGTAAGTAGAATAATTTCTATATAGAATTTAGATTTTTAAGACCAAACTGAGCTCAAAATATTAAATGGCACATACATATATCTGTAGTTACAGTTGCAGCAACCCCTGTCTTAGAAAGGAAAGGGGGTCAAGAGGGACCACTTCCATGCAGTAGTGCCACACTGTCCCAATGATGACTCACTCTTGTCCTCCTGCTGCAGAAAATAACTTGCGCCAGGACCCCCTCCCCCAACCCATGAGCTCTAGGAGTCCATCTCTTGGCACCTGGCTAGGTGGGAGGGAGAAGAAGAGCCTAGAGTTACACTTTTTATCTCTTGGACCCACAAGAGTTGAATAACATGTGAAATCCAGACAGTCTTGGATTGTTTTCCTTTGGTTATCAGTTCCTGTCCAGGCAATCCTATTATAGTCATTAAAACAAAACAGAACAAGACATTTTTGAAGGTTAGATGTCAGTGGTGTTACAAAGTTCGGGTTTTGTGTGTGTGTGTGTGTGTGTGTGTGTGTTCACATACTCTGAACTGGGGCTCTAGTTTCTGGGTATACTTAGCCAGGTGCATTAGGGACAGAGCCAGCTAATTCATGTTTCTGAAAGTAATACCCATGGGCTCCTGTTAGGTGTCCAGAGCCTTTACAAATGGTGGGGAGCTATGGCCCTTCCCAGCTCTCTGTGGACACAAAGAATGACTTCATTTACTTCAGTGGGACTAGTATAAAGCTCTCCATCAAATTAGAATTCATTCTGAAGTATGCCATTTAGTAGTTTTCCTTCGGGTTATAGGAGAATGTTTTGAAATCAGAGCAACTTCAGAAGACATAAGTCTAAAAAAAGTCCCAGACTCTCCTGAATGTAGTTCTTAGAATAGGGAAAGAATATGCCCCAAGCTTCTCAGTGCCTGAGACTGTTTCCCATCCACTGTTCCCAGGTTTGTATTTCTTTGACTCATCCTGGGAGATAAGGAGATGTGATTTTTTTTTTTTTTTTGCACTTGGTCCATGTACTGTGCTGGACTGTGAGAAACAAAGCTGACCTCTTTTCCTCTGGTTCTTGGAGAAGGGTATTGACATCAGGCATCATTGAGCCAGGCCCTAGAGGTGTGTGCCGCCCACTCCTTGTTCGTGACTCTACACTTTACCCCCACATGCTGTCAAGTTACAGATTTTGTATAACGTGAGGGGATTGTGAACGATGCCCGTAGCTTTGGGAGACTTTGAAGAAGGTGATGATGTCCTTGCCACTAAAGCCTGGAATGGGGAGCTGCCTACACTTGTTCTGTGCCCTTAAGAGCCGGTTCCTGAACATGGAGGCACCTCCACCCCAGGGCCTGTTGGTGCCCAGAGTTAGAAGGCTGAGCGAAAGCTAGTGGATGCCAGATTTAAGTATAAAATACTCGTGATGGGAACTTTAAAAATGGGCTCATACTCTACTTGGGGAGAGAAAACTTGTTCATATGAAATAATGATGGTTAGTGGAAGGCAACATACGATCTCATTGCTTCATTGCCAGTTTTTATTTATTCCAAAGTTAGAAAGAAAATCTGTGTACCAAGCTGAAAATATGAGTAGGAACTTTTGACTTCTGATGTCTGAATGCGGGGGCCGAATGCGGGGGGTGGGAGGTAGGTTAGAAAAACTCTGTTCTTTAAAAAAGTGTGACCTCCTCCATGTTCTCTGATACGTAGAGGATTCTCAGTTGCCTGGTGCTTTGATGAGAGTCTAGGATTAGAATCAAGGTACAGTCTTCCCCCCTTTGGAGAAAGTATTTGTTGATCATTGCCTACCCTATGTATTATGGAAGATAAACAGTTTTCCCTTATCTCTTGTTTTCTTGAGATGAGAGGAGAGAAGTTATCAGCCTGAAGCTGAAGCTGAATCCTGTTTATCTACACTGATTACTGTTTCTTTCTTGGGAAGTTTGTTTTAAAACCAGATTAGGTTTTAGCCTGGCCGAATCTGTCCATACTCAGCTGTGAATGGGAGAGACTGACAGTCTCTCTCTGATTGGTTGTGCTGGTGGTTAATCAACTAAATGCATATGTGCTATATGAAGATACGCATTTGATACTAATATTAGTATAATTATCTCTTACTTCAATGTAAAACACTGATGAGTGTAAAAATCTCTGACATCTGTTGATGACAGATATTTCTTATCTGAATTTCTATTGCAAAACACATTTTCCCTCCCAGTTATTGTAGTTGTTGTGCCAAACAAAATAAGTAAAATAGGTATCAGGTAACTTATGAGAATTTTCAGTTGAAATCAAATAGTTTTCTGTGCCTTTTTGTCTGTTTTAAAGACTTCCTCTTTGTTGACTAGGTAAGTCATAGGTGCTAATTTTAGATAATTTGGAAAATAGAAGGGGACAAGAAAAGAAATCCCCATTTATGTTCTCATATGAATATTTTCTTAATTAAAATATTCAAATGATATCTGAAAGTGCATTTGCCAGTTAATGAGCTGAGTAGATCCTACAGATAGAGATGGCATGTATTTAGAAAATTTCACAGGACTAGGGTCGTCTGTTTGGGGTCTGTGAGCGTACAGAACTGAGCACAAGATGAAAGTGGTGCCAGAAGCTTTTGTGTATGTGTGTTTGAAGTTGTGGAAGCCAGAATTAGAAACTTCACCTTCTATTAACTTTTACAATTAGTATCGTAGTGAAAGGAAACTTTGGAAGACGTAATGAAATAAA
Source organism: Halichoerus grypus (assembly GCF_964656455.1). Lineage (NCBI taxonomy): Eukaryota > Metazoa > Chordata > Mammalia > Carnivora > Phocidae > Halichoerus > Halichoerus grypus. Next base: position 122,452,694 of record NC_135719.1, read on the forward strand.
GAATAAAGCTTGAAAATCACTTTATTCAGAAGTTCACAGCTGAAATAAAATGCAGCTTAGATCCTCCGCACCGTGGTGCCTTGCGGTGCCCCCAGTGAGCCCGCGGTGCCGTGATGTAGTCGGGTTTCTCAGCACTTGGGGATTGCCTTTAAAATTGATGTTTAAAAAAAAAAAAAGTGATGTCAAATACTTTCTTCAGAGCTCTGGCTATTCTGCCAGTGCAAGGCTCCAGGGATGGTATTTGGTGTCACCAGGTAGTGGAGAGTTTACCATGCTTTTAATTTTTTTTTTATTTCATTAGAGTGATGTCCAGAATATTCATTTTATGCCCATAGTTATTTGACTTATGCCTCATTGTGGAAGTTCCTTGTTCTCCAAGGTGTGTGGAGGCCTCTTGATCAGTGACAGAGTAGGTATGACACTAGCTTTGCGTTCTATGGCTAAAGATGCTTTCTTGCGGCCCCCAGGACAGCCCTGGGAGGAGGAGGAGGATGGAGCAGGTAGTCTCATCCCATTTTACACGGGAGGAAGCTGAAGGGGTTTGTCTAATGCCCTTTGACTATGTATGGCAACTACCATTCTTCTTTCTCTTTGTGCTCTTTCCTTTTTTACTTGGTTACCTTTCCATTGATAGTAAAAGCAGCCACACTGGTGATTATAATAAGAATCAGAGCTGACTTTTATTGATCGGGTGCCACATGCCAGGCAGTGTTCTGTGTGCTTTTACATGTATTGATTCTCACCTCACTCCCAGGGAGTAGGTGTTACCTTCTTTTTAGAGATAAAGAAACTGAGGTACAGAGAGGATAAGGAACTTGCCCAAGGTTTGTAACACTTACGTGATAATTATTGCGAATCTCAAATGAAAATATGTGAAATTCTAAGCAGGTTCTAAGCTCTCAGTAAGTGATAGTAGTTATGATGATTAGAGCATGTATCCAGTTATAATTTCTGCTTATATGTCTTCATCTTCATTAGCCATTGAGTTCATCTAGGGCAGTGGATGTGTCTTCCTGGCTGCTGTAGCCCCAGGGCTTGGTCCAAACTTAGCACCTTGCTGATATTCCTGCTGAGTGATCCTTCCAATGTGTGGTGTGACTGTATTCTGGGGTTTAGGACTTGATAATCAGTTTTGCTTTCCATCATCTTATTGATCACCTGGTTAATCAAATCATCATGCTTAATCTGCATAGATTGGTGATATATTGAACCCAGAGGGCCTAATCCTCCAGCCACCTGCTTCCTTGTCCCCCATTGCTCCAGGGGCACGTCTCCCCGGGACTGGTTGTGTTCTGAGGCTTTGACACACCTGAATGGCCTTTGTGCTGACTCCAGCCGCTGGAATTCTGTGAACATTTAAAACAAGTATAACATGAATTTTCTAGTTGAGATAAAGAGAACTTTCCAAAATTGGCTGAAAGAAGTGGAATTCGGGGAAGTTGAAAATGTTTTTGCATTAGGATGTTCTGTTTCCTTTGAACTGTAACCAAGAGACTCTTCATAATAGCCTGCATTTAAAATCCAATTGTAAAAAAAAAAAAAAAGTGACAACACATTGTGGCAGTTTACTTGTCTTGTTTGATGTTAGGATGGGAGAACAGGCTAGTACTATCAGTGGGGTGTTTACTCTTTGAGTCAGCCTATTCCAAAGTAGGAGTGTTTCTGGTGGAGTCAAGACTGAGTGACTTTCTCCGTGGTTGAAGCCAAAGGGACACCAACAAAGCTGCTGCTGTTTTGATCCTGGGGTTTTGATCTTCTTTGGTTTGCTAAAGCCCTGTTTGAAATTGCCATTAGTAAGCAAGACACTACCTTGCAGGAAGGAATCAGGAAATTTAGATTCTAATTCTGGTTTCAATTCTGTAACTCATTGTGGATGATTTGATTGGCTGGAAGAGAAAACTCAACCTGGCTTTTGTTTTTCTCTCTGAACAAATGAAGTTAGTTTTCTTAAGGAAGGGTAATTGAGATAATGGCTAAAATTCTACCTGGTGAGTAACTTACTCCTGTGTTCCTAGGGAGTGGAATTTAACCTTTGTGGGTCTCTAGGGTATAATGAACATTAGACCTGAGGCTACGCTTCTGGGAACAGGGAAGTCTCTAGGTCCTTATTTTTGTTCAGATATAGAGTACCTGGAAGTCACGGTGATTTTAAGAGTCTCATGCTCTACCGACTGAGCTAGCCGGGCGCTGAGTCACGGTGATTTTAATAGCAAACCAGGAAATACTGATATATCAATTCCATCTTAGGAACTGTGAATGACTTCATTAGCAGAAAATGACCACGTATGTGAAGTCAAGTCAGAAGCACTGGCTGGCTCAGGTTTGAAGGTGAGGTGGAGAGCTGTTTCAACTGAGCATGACTTTTTTGTGTCTTTGTGGGGGTGCCAGTTTCCTGCTGCTCGCCTTTCCTTCCTTGTTCTGCTGTATGTGCTTTGTTGAAAAACCCTGTGTCAGATGCCAGAAGATTGATGAAAAGTATATGGGAGAAGAATCTTAAAACTGAGAAAGTTGTCTTTCGCCAATTTAATTTGTTTCGCGAACAGGGAAGAAGATGTCTGTTGTCTTATTTTTATCATGGGACCGTATTTCTCTCAGATCTTAAGCTCATTTTTTAATCTTAACGATATGTGTTCACTGTAAATAACGTAAGCAATAAAAGAAAACTTAAAAAATAAAGTAAAAATCAAAAAATGAAGTAAAAATCACCCAAGGCCTAAACCTAGCAATGTATTTTAACATTTTGTTAAATACCCTTATATAATTTTTTTGTATACATGTAATATAAAATACATATATACCACTTTTTATTGGGTTTTATATTCTGTTATATTTCTGTTTGGGGGCTTTATAGATTTTTTGGTCAGTCCTGTACTGATGTCAGTAGATTTATTTCTCAGGGTATCCACATATAGCCAGAGAGTATTTTCTCCAAGACTCTGTACCCATTTATGTGAAATGCTCTAAAATCTTTGTAAGAAGGAGAGGCTATTAATTAAGCAAAACTTCAGAGAAATTATTTATTCTGGGTAGCCAAGTTTTTCATGTAGTGAAGTGTAAGCTAATGATTACTAAGATTTCTTAAACAATATTAATGAAAAAAGTTCCAGAGTTCTTGTACACTTTTAGCATATTTGAATGTATACTTTGGCCCTGGGGATTTATTTCTAGGAATTTGTCTTCCTGAAGTGGAGAACATGTACAAACATGTCTGTACCATGGCATTCCCTGCCACGTTGCTTATGAAGGCAAACATTTGGAAATGATGTGCAGTAATTCATGGCTGTGTTCAATACTGTATATCCAATAATGCATCCATAAAAATTCACATTCTAAAATATTTGAGAGAAGGGAAAATAATCATGGTGTAATAGGAGAAAAATGCATGTTAGGAATTGTACACAATGCCAACTTTATGAAGAAAAACACTCTATTCTTCCAAATATATTTGTGTATTTTTATGCTTACATAAAATACATAGATACATGCACTCATGAATACCTGATTTTTTCTTATAAATAAAAAGTGTAATATGCATATAGAAAAGCACACAGACTCTAAGCATTTTACCACTGATAAACTTTTGCAAACTCAACACACATGTATAACCATTACCTAAATTAAAAATTAGAATATTAGGAAATTAGAATTAGAATATTATCAAATTCCAGAAGCTCCCTCGTGTTTTCTCCCATTTCATTACCCTTCCCCACCCCAATAAAAGGAAAGGTAACCATGGGCTAGATGTGTCTGATTTTGAACTTTATAAAAATGGAATAATGTGGCAATATACTCCTTAGTCTGGCTTCTTTTGCTCACTATTGTATTTGTGGGTATAACAGCTCTGCTCTCCCCTGTAGTATTCTGACATGTAACTATACTGCAATTTATTTATTTACTACTGAACATCTGTTTTTTTGTTTCTGGTTTGTTGTGTGTGTGTGTGTGTGTGTGTGTGTGTTTTCCTTTCCATTTTTGCTATTATAAAATGCAATGCTGTTATGAGCCTCGCTGTATTTGTTTTTGGGGTACCTGCGTGTACTCTTTTGTTGGGCATCTGTACCTAGGAGTGGGTTACTGAGGTTGGATATGTGTTTGCTCATTTTTAGTAGATAACACAGAACCTTTTAATGTAGTTGTACCAGTTCACTGTTGCTAACAGTGTTTGAGAGTTCCAGTGGCTCCACATCTTATTTTTGGTTTTTACTTTTAGCCATTCTAGTGCATATGGACTGGTATCCATTGTTGTTTAGATTGCATTTGCCTGAGGACTAGGGAGAAAATTATACTTTGATTTGAATCAGTTTCCTTCTGAGGAAATCTTATGTTATTAAATCTTGTGCTAATCAACTTCATTTCAACCGGAACAGAACCTGTTATCTTCCTCTGGCATTGAGGGTGTGTTGTATGTACTCCAGGTTCTTTAATTTCCAGACCCAACACTGATTCTTCTGCATCATTTAAGTGGGGCAGTCCCTAATAGATACAACTTGTCATGCATCCAAATTTTGCTGCTTGATGATCCAATTTATGTGACTTTCTATTCTGTATTGAGTGAATGTTTGAAATTGTGAAATATTTCAAGTTACCTATTCATTTCACATCATGAGTGATTAAAATGTTGGCCAAAGAATTCAATTTAAGAAATCCAAAAAGAAAAACTTTCTGGCTTTAGTGCACTGATTTTCTTGAGACCAATATATTAAGAATGACTCATCCTATTTTATTCAGAGTGACTTTTAAAAGAATCTTACTCCACAGTAGAAAATTGCAAGTAAATTTAATGCAGGGGAAAGTGCATTTGAGACTTAAGCCTGGGTCTAATTGCTACATGGAATATTTGGAGAAGAATGGTACTCCTTCCTAGCTTTTAGAACTAGCATCCAGTTCCTAGCTTTTAGTATTAATTTTTTTTTGGATTATGAAACTAAGAGAGATCCTTGAGTCATCAAATTAGTGGTCATAGAATAGAGAGACTTCAAGGTAGAACTTCGGCCTGCCATCTTGAAGTAACACTGATATTGAGCAAGTCCTGTGTAGTCAGGCTGGATGCCAGGCATTGTCATCCGTGTTTTCTCATTTAACCCTCACCAATACTGCGAGACAGGGAATGTTATACCTATTTCGTATGTGAGGAAGTTAAGGTTGAAAAAGTCTAATGGAGGCCACATCATGATTGAGGGTGAGTGGAAATTTCCAAACTCTTGATTTTACGATTATGTGATGGAAAATTATAGTATTTAGGGCTTTTGGTTTAAATTGAACAACTCTGTCGATTCTTTAGATGTCCTGGGGGTACCAATAATGTATAAAAATGGAGTGGTAGTGTATAAATCTCAGTTGAAGGTCAGGTAGGATATTTTATGGAGAGAGCTGTTCTTGTAGCTTCATTCTTTCTCATACTGTGTCAAGGTTTTCAAGCAATCATCCTGGTTAAAGACACATTTTTCAGTAAATATCACCAGTGGCAGTGGTGAAGTTAGGGAAATTTATGGTTGAGCTTCATTCTTAAAGGAACAAAAGCATGCATTTGTTAATGTTTATTTTGAACCCTGCAGCTGCTGCAGGGCTCTTTGTCCTAGGTAAATCATATATGAACCTGCTCCCAAGGAATCTGAGTTTTTTATGGATGTATAGGAAGGCAACCTTAATATGAGGTAGAAAGGGAAACTGGTAGGAGATAGTTCGTTGCGGGCAAAGTGCCACAGGAATTCATAGCAGAAGACAACTTTCAGCTGAAGCCTATCAAGAAATGATCTCTGGAGAAGGTTGTCTTGGAACTACCCTTGAAGGGTAAGGAGAATATGGGTACCTAGAAATTGGTATCTGGTTGGGGGCAAAGCCTCTACAGAGTTTATCTTTTTATAACTCTGAATAAATATGCTAATTAAATGAGTACTGCAAATAAAATTTAAGAAATTTACCCTATCAACAAAAAATGGTATGTGTTGTAAAACCATAATGTTTAGGATGAAGATCAGGCAAAGCCCCTTTTACTTTTGGCTCTGGCCTCGTCTACTTAGTGTTACCCCCAGTTACTACCTTCATCTGCCATTTCACTCTGGAGGTTCAGAAACGTGTGCTGTGTGAGACAGGACATCTGGGCCGTGTCTTTACATTTTTCGTAGATGTGCTTTTCCCTGCAGGGATTGCGCTTGTTACCACGTAAATATTTGACAGAGTCTGCCGCAGGGTGAGAACGTGTTGGTCCTTCGTGAGTGGAGCACAAATGAAGGATTAAGTGAAATAGAATGTTGTGCCTTTTTACTAAGTTCATACTTTTATCGTGCACAGGCACTTGCCTGGTTAGTCACAGCCTGCCCCAGAAAGTCATTGTAGTGTCACTGCGTCAAGCTGGCTTACAAACCAGGGGAACTGAGTGTGCATGTTGGTGACTTTACGTGCAAACGCTTTTACCCTTAGCTATGATTGTATGTGTGCTTTGTTTGGTCATGTGAATGAGTGCCTGTAATGGTTGGTTCCAAGTGATTGTCTTTGTTTTTTCCCTCATTCCTTTTCCTAGTTTTTGGACCAGAAGGAAAGGAGAACTTACTCCTACTGACTCTATGGCTAGTTTAAAGTTTAAAATTCTCTTGGCTTCCCACCATGTTGTTGGGACCATGGGATAAAATTCCTAAACTAGAAATCTTTAACTGGCATTTTTTTGTATGATGAAATTTGGTTCTTTCACGTTACAGCCTTTTAGTAATTCCAAACTCTTATTGAGGAAATTTTAAGTTAACTCTAACAATAATAGTTAACCATTATTGAATAATTTGTACTCAGAAATTTGCTAGACTTTTGCCTCCACGATCTCATATAATATATCTCTACATCATCCTGTGAGATGTTGACTGACATCTTCATGTTACCTGTAAGGCTAAACGATTTTGGCAAGGTCTCATCACTCACAAGTGGCCGAGCTGGGATTTGAACCCCATATCTGTCTGCTTCAGTGCCTGAGCTCCTCTGTTGAATTGTTCTTCCCTGTTTTTTTCTGTGTATTTATGCTTCTCTCCTCACATATATGGTGATAGGATGTATCCCTGTTTTAGCTTAAAATAACATACTTTTAGTTATCACTAATCCTTTATGTAACAATATTTGTTTATTTCACATCTTTGCTACTCTGGTCAAAACTCTTTCATTGGGCGCCTGGGTGGCTCAGTTGGTTAAGCGACTGCCTTCGGCTCAGGTCATGATCCTGGAGTCCCGGGATCGAGTCCCGCATCAGGCTCCCTGCTCAGCGGGGGGTCTGCTTCTCCCTCTGACCCTCTTCCCTCTTGTGCTGTCTCTCATTCTCTCTCTCAGATAAATAAATAAAATCTTTAAAAAAAAAAAAATTCTTTCATTTACTGTGGTGTTAAAGGTACTTAGAAATCGTGTGGTTTTCTTCCCCCTTAACAGCTAAAAAGGGAATTATTTAGTTTTCACATGTGGTATCCTTTTTTTAACTGGCAGTTTAGTCCAAACAGGTTCTAAAGTCCTCTGAGGCAGAGACAGAACCCCGGAGTCTAGATACTTCTTCTGCTAATTTGCGTGAAATAGCGTGTCAAGTCATTGTGTGGTGTAACTGCCCCAGAGCACAGTGCGTGGTTAGCAACAGAGCACCCCTTGTACACAGACAGGCACATCGCAGAGAGAAGGGTAAACCCAATGAGAAAGTACAGGTACACATTCATAACATGTTTAGATTCGCATTAGAAAAACTTGCCATAAAACCATAAGAGAGACTCTTACAAACTGCAGGTTGCCGGAGGGGCGGTGGGCGGGAGTGGGCTAGATGGGTGATGGGCAGTAAGGAGGGCACTTGTGATGAGCACTGGGTGTTGTATGTAAGTGATGAATCACTGAACTCTACTCCTGAAACTGACATGACACTATATGTGAACTGGAATTTAAATAAAAACTTGAAACATAAAAAAAAAACCACCCTTGCAGTAAGTGTCAAAAATTCTTATTGTTACAAGAACATCATCTACATTTTAAAAACATAAAAACATAACTATCAATTTCATGTCCTGTAATGCTACAGTGGATAACTGTTTATTAGGTATTGGTCTGCCAGTGCTTGTGGGGTAGGGTGGTATGCTTTACCAATCTAACATGTCTAGACAGAACCAAATGTATAATTATATAAAATCACAGCTCAGGGATTATGGTTGAAAAACTTTAATAATTATTGGCAACCGTGTACCATTTTGTATTACTTTACATCCTTATTTTATTGGCCTATTGCTGTAAAGGCGTTAAAGTTTATTTTTAGGCAGAACAGAAAATGTCTAAAGTGTGATATGAATATGAATCTAGTTTTTTAAGTAAAATATATTTTCCATGCAAATACATAGGTTTCTTGATTTGGAGAATTGAATAAACCTAAATAAGAATTATTGCTTCCACCATTAAATTTGGGTAAAAGCTTTTTGAAACCAGTGTAATAGGACAACAAAACTGCCACTTTAAATCCAGATTTCTTTTAAATGTGCATTGACTGGCGCTGTGTACAATGTGTTTTTTAGGAGTTCAGACTGTGCTGGCATCTGTCTAGTTTTTATTTCCTGTCTTCTCCCTCAAGTAGTCTTCTAGGCAGTCTAACTGCTAACCCTTTATTCTTCACAGGAGGGAGATTTCCAGCATCTCTTCTTCCCCTATTGAGCTGTCCCCTCCAACGCAGGCTGTTACAAACAAGCTGCAGCGAACATTTTATTATTGAGTGTAGGAGTTCCTTATAGAGCCTACATTCCAGTCCTTCTTTTTTAGATTTATATTTTGCATGATTTCCCCCCAGTTTTTTTTTAACGAACTTTTGATAATCAAAAGTTCTAAATAGGATTAAATCTAATGTGTGCATTTAAAAAAATGGTTATTACTTTCTGTGTCTTAGGAGGCCTTTGCCTACCCCCTCCCCCCAATCCTGAAATTTCTTCTGAAAGCTTTATGGTTTTAGCTTATGTTCAGGTCTGTGATCCATCTTGAATTCACTTTTTTGACATGCTATCTTATTGATATTCAGTCTTTAAGAGAGATATTTATTACCTCTATTTTATAAATGAGAATTTTGGCAATCTGAGAATTTGGCACTCTAGCCATGGTATTTAATAGTAAATTTGATTTATAATTTAATTTTTAAAATTTTTTATTTTTTTAAAGATTTTATTTATTTATTGACAGAGAGATACAGCAAGAGAGGGAACACAAGCAGGGAGAGTGGAAGAGGGAGAAGCAGGCTTCTTGCCGAGCGGGGAGCCCGATGCGGGGCTCGATCCCAGGACCCTGGGATCATGACCTGAGCTGAAGGCAGATGCTTAACGACCGAGTCACCCAGGCGCCCCTGATTTATAATTTTAGAACCTTTTGTGGATGATCATAATGAAGCTATATTGTAGGTCATATTTGTATATACCATTTTGCTCAGAACGTTTTTTGAGACATATCTTCATTGTCACAAAAACATTGTTACTGACAAACGAATGTTCTTTTGGTGACTGGGTTCATTCCCATAATGAAACCAGTGATGTTAAATGCAGAATAAGACTGCAACCTTGATGTGCATGTATTTCATCAGTGAGAGATGTTGTGTTTATGTACAAATGTCTGATGAAGCTGCCTGGTGTGATTTGTCTGTTAAGAGAATCATCTTGTGATAAGAAATTGAAGTGAAACAGGGGCGCTGGGTGGCTCAGTGGGTTGAGTGTCCGACTCCTGGTTTCAGCTCAGGTCATGATCTCAGGGTCGTGAGAGTGCTGGGTGGGGAGTCTGCTTGAGATTCTCTCTCTCCTTTTGCCCCTGCCTCCCTTGCAGGTGTTCTCTCTCCAAAATAAAAAAATAAATCTTAAAAAAAAAAAAAAATTGAAGTGAAACAATCAACGTGATTCAGTTATTTCACCTGGCCTAATTAATTGTTTTTACTAGCTATAGTATGGGGCTCAACTCTGCTGTCAGGTTTTAGTTGTCTCAGGGTTATCCCTTATTCCCACCATTTAAGACCTCTCCTCTGACACTGGTCACTAGTACCCGCATCCAAGGCTCAAGAGAATGCTCAGCAATCGATGTGTCATGGAGGATATATGTTATGGGTGTTTCCTAGGTGTTAGCCATGCTGCAAGCATTATCTTTTCACAACAGTCTCCTTATAAAGCAGAAGTAAAGAAAGATGTTCACAGCACACACTTGGGGGTGGCATGTGGGGGATCACACTCTAGTTCTCTAGGAAAGCTTCAGAATGGTGATTTCTTGTAAGTCCTTTCATGTGTCTGGGATGTGAAGGTGAGCAGGACAGGGGGAAGCAAATGTTATTCTTAAAGGGAGCTTCGCTTTGTCATTGGGCTGCCATCCATTAGAATGTATGATTAAGCTCATTTGAAGCTTGCTGTTTATTGGGGAGAAAGGCTGCTCTTTATTTTGAGCTGAGCAGATGAGCATAACGGAGACTGTTCAGACACATCACTTATGGGCACTCAGATTCCACTGCAAAACTGGTGTTGCCCTTGCTGCTGATCGGGCTTGTGTCTGTGTAAATACCAAGGGCAACTGGCCAGGTTCACGGCACCCTTTTAGAGTGGCCTTCTCACTAAGGAAACATTAGCTTCAGCTGATAACTCTCAAAGAAACTAGGACGGTTCTCAGGCTGCTCTTTATTTGTACAGATAAACAACGGGTGTTAATGGAGCCATGCTGAAAGCAACAGTAAAAAAAGCCACTATGTTTTAATTGTATCCTCTTAACAAGGTTATGTTAATTTTTTAATCTAAAAATTATGACTAAAGTAGACATTTGTGTGCATTATGAACCAAATTAAATACATTTTCTTAAATAATATTTGTTTTGCTTAATGTTTGCTACTCTTCCTGATTAAAATGGATGTTTATAGTCTCAAGCATGTTGACCAGTTAGTTTTTATGAGCTGTTCTATATTGTGCACAGGAACCAAACTTAATGGACTTAGTTATTTGTTCGTTTGGTATATTTTGAGAACAGTTTTCTCTTTCGTATTTGTTCTCTCCATTTCGATTGAAGTTTTACTGAGTGCTTTTGATGTATGAATCGGTTACTGATGTATGTAGTAGTTAATAATTTTAAGGATATAAGTGAAACTGGCTTTGTCTTATAAAACAGCCAAGGTTTTAGAACATTTCTACAGAAAAATTTTCTGACTGCTTGGAACAACACTTTTAATTGTCATGTGAAACCAGCCATTGATTTCATTGCCATCTCTGTGTCCAGATTTATGTCAGCATTAATTAGAGTCAGTAGGGGATTCTTTGAGTCAGCACTGTGTGTGGGCATTTACAAATGCACCATTGGATGCTGCTATGTCTAAGTGAGTGTTGACTATTATTTATAGGTAAAGAACTCTCTTGTCTTTGTAGATACTAGGTTATCTGAATCAAGTAATATTTGCTTAGCTATTTATATGTTAATATGTTTAAAAAGAAATTTCTCTATGAGGAGGCATTAATCATTCACTATTTGTTTGATCAGATGATGACACTGACATTCTATTGTGTAACCATAAACTAGCTTGTCATGTTTAATGCCAAGAGCAGATGCACTTCGTAGTGTAAACAGCATGCAAAGCCCCAAATCTAAATGCATTATTTAGGAGCATATTAAAATCTTTGTATTTTTTGTGATTTAAAAAAGTAATTGTGGATTGCTTTGTGTGGAATTTAAAAAAAAATGTGATTGCTGCCACAGCTTAAAAACTGAAGCAGCAAAATCTGGCCCGTATGCTTTCAATATAATGTGTTATTCTTAGAGACTATGTCATGCATAGAGGTTTAGTGCATTAACTCTGGAAACAGACTGCCTGGATTCAAATCTTACCTGTACCACTTACCAGCTTTGTGATGTTGGGCAAGTTAGTTAATCTCTGTGCTTCAGTTTCCTCCTTTGTAAAATAGTAATAATAGCGATAATAGTATGTACCTCATAGGGTTGTTAGGAGGATGATGTAAGTTAACATAAATGAAGTGCTTAGGACAGTGCCTGGCACATCTAAGGACAAATGAGCAAGACTGCAAAGGGTGAAATAGATAGATGTGTGTGTTACAGGGGCTTCTCCTACAATCAGTTCCATTTCCTTTTTTTTTTTTTTTTTAAATGATTTATTTGTTTGAGAGAGAAAGAGAGCCTGCACAGGTGGGGGCAGAAGGAGAGGGGGAGAGAGAGAACCTCAAGCAGACTCCCTGCTGAGTGTGGAGCCTGACCTGGGGCTTGATCCCATGACCCTGAGAGCGAGACCTGAGCTGAAATCAAGAGTCAGACGCTTAACCAACTGAGCGACCCAGGTGCCCCTCCAGTTCTTTTAAAATAAGTCTGTGATGTCCTGATCAGTCAATGATATTTATAGGATGACTTTCATGATAAGTATTATTCTAGGTTTTCTGGGGGATACAAAAGGAATAAAAAGCACGATTCCTACCTTGAAAGCTTGCACCATATTTAAATAGGTATCCCAAAGGAGGTAAATACAAATGAGTGTTATGTAAATGAAAAGGTGTGAATCTTCAGTAAAAACAGAGGGGATGAAGAAGTATAAAAGGTGAATTTTGACCTTGGAGGATGGGAAATGTAAAATCCCATCACAAAAAAAATCTCAGCTTTGTGTCTATGAGAACCACATAACTTTATGGAAGCTCATGATGTTCATTGTTCTCTTGCAGAGGTAGTCATTTGTCTTAGATGTGTTCCCCTGTTTTTGTTTAAACGTCTCCTTTGTTTTCATCTGTAGCTCTTGTTACTCCTGAGTAAAAACGGAGTACTCCAGCCTAGAGCGTCCTGGCTCACCAGGTCTTCCAACATTTTCAGGCCGTTGTGGTTTGTGTTGATTCTGGAGTGCTCTGGAATGCCCATCTCTCTCACCTCAACCTCTCTGAGAGCTTCCCCCAGTCACAGTTCCAAGATACCTCCTCCAACCACCTGAACTGAGCCCCAGCTTCAACTTAGTACTTAGTTGTTATGCTGGGTTGTGTTTGTGGGGGGCTAAATATATGTGAAACCTTGCAAATTATGAACTACATAGAGCACAGCCGTAGGGGCAACATTGCCATGTTTTTCTTGCATTATTTTTTGACCTATTGTATATTTATCCTGTCATCCCTCCACAGGTGTCCCCCTCTCCCCACCCACTGGCCTCTGCCACGTTAACTGAGAGCTGCTAGGAGTCAGAAGTTTTATGTTAATGCATGCTAGCCCCCCCCCCCCCCCCCCCCCGCCCCCAATCAAGGCAGTAGGGAGCTGTGATGAAGGAGCCAGTGAACTTAAGGATGCTCTGCAAGGTCTAGCACCTCTGCTAGGTGGGTAACGTGGACATGGCTACAGCTCTCACAAGAGGCCGTGTACTTAGTGTGGGCAAAAGAATAAGGGCTTCCATATTGAAAGACTGGTGCAAGTAGGACTTTACTTCAGTGTGACATTGACCCCCCCTTTTGACCCCTTTGACCATTCACATTGTCATGTGAAAAATGAGGATGTGATGTTTACTCTATGGGGTGGTGTGGATGAGGAGATGAGATGTTTGTGGAAAACCATTTGTTAACGTCAAAGTGCCTATTCATTGTTTCTCATAAAAACACACGTTAGGCAGAACTCCTCACTGCGCGCTGGAAAAGTTCACATATCATGCCCAGCCCTAGCCAGGAGGTTGATGTGGTTAGGTGAGTAGGAGCTGGGGGGTTGGGGAGGTAATATGGGGCTTCCTGACCTTGACTGCCTCAGTGGTTGTGGTCCTGAGCTGGTAACAGCAGCTTGGGGGTGCCTGGCAAGCCCCTTACAGGGTGTCAGGGAAGCCCAACAAAGTGATACCATAAGCTTTGTAAACACCAAAGTATTCAGATTGGGACAGGGATAAAGTCTGTGAGGTGCTAACATTACTTCATACCTGTGGGAAGTTTACCTTGGGGGGCTTTCTAGTGTGGGGGGTGTGGAGGTGAGCTTATGTTACTACATTTTATGAAGAACCTTTGGACAAAAAAATATGAAGCTAAATGACAAGTACCAAATTAGAGACACCCAGCTACTCTCTCTCTCTGTCTCTCTGTACTGGAAATTCACAGTAGATTCTAATAGGGAAGGGTTTGTAAAAGTAGAAGTTAGCAACAATAGCTTCCTGCAGTGACTTTGGGATTTTGAATCCAGGCAGCTAGACTTTGAGTTTCTGTCTGCTCTGTATTGTTCTCTGGCTCTTCAGGAGTCTCCAGACTAGACATGGGCTTTCAAGTGGCTGTGCAGTTGGGGACATTGCAAGAAGCCTCTTACATACCCCAGAATGAAAAAAATAAACAACTCTGATTTTTAATCATTTCTGTTCTCCAAATACTTGCAAGAAATGTGTTGTATATAAACAAAAGGAGAAGCGATGCCAGGGGTGATGGTTTGGTGGAGCTGCTTGTAGATCATTAGACATTTACATTAGGAGCTGTGCTCTCATGATGTTCTAAATTTTGTTAAGTTTTTTTGGACCTTAAGGTTCACAGCTATAAAGTGAGGGTGTTGGAGTAGTAGTCCATTGTCATGCCCAAACTGTGAATATTGTGTATTTCAAAGGGGTTGGAAAATTTTCTCCTGGTCTTCTAATTATACATGGAAAACTTCCTAGAGGAGTCTGCAAGTTTTTAGGAGCTCTTTTCACTCAACAGTGTTTATTAAGGATTTGTTGTGTACCTGAGATGACTTTGGGGGCTGGAGATAGATCCGTGAAATAAGGCAGGGTCCCTGCCCTCTAGACGCTTACATTTTAAGGAGAAGGAATAAATCCACAAACACATGAAGAGGTGCTAGGAATTACTATTACATTGGATGTGGAGTTACAAATGGGAAAAGTCATGGGCAGCAGCCTCTTCGCTTGAGTGGTGGAGGTGGTGGTTACTGGTTTGGAGAGTGGAGCAGGTCTGCGGGGTGAGGAATCCACATTCTGCTCTTTGACATGCATCCAGAGTTTTAAATTTGAGAGTCTTCACTTTATACATGGTATTTGAAGCTTTGAGACTGGATGAGCTCAACTGATGACTGGATTTAGAAAGAAAGGGGCAAGAGATGGGGACCAAGCCTAGGCTCTGTTTGGAGGTTGGTTGGAGGAGGTGGGTAGGAGAGAGGACTTGGTTGGCTGCTCTTGGCTTCCATTTGGCAAGTCTGTTAAACACTAACACGTGCTCTGGCTCTTCCTCTGAGTTCAGGGACTGCCTGTGTCTGTGGAAGTTTACACTGCACCTACACAGACACATCACATTTAAAAAATGCCTTTTAACACAGTACCTAGTACTTGCAAAGGGCTGAGAGGTGAGAGCTCTCTTTGGTGACTTCCATCTCCCTCACCACCTCCTCCTGCCAAGCCCGTGCGTGCAGGCAGCCACTCTGTAGACTCTCACGTCCTTCTAGATAGGCTGAGTTGAATGTTGATCAAGAGTTGGTTTCATTTGTAACAAAAGCCGGTTTTTGTCAGTAGTACTTGTTGCTGTGTAATTACATAATTGAAATTTTATGTAATATGATTAAATACTAGGTTTCTACAAAGATATGCTAAATACTTTTGAAAGCTTCCAAAGGCAGGCCTCCAAAAAGAATGTTCTTAAGTAAGGTATGGTCGTGGCAACTGCAAAGGGTTGGGGGAGTTATTAAACTTCCGTAAGGATTCTCAGCTTGTTTCCTGAGAGGCTTTGAGTTTGTATTCCATTCTAATAAAACAGGGAGAGTGGGAGTTGTGGGTGATGGTTTTTGGTCGTGGTTTGTGTAAGAATGACTAGCCTGCGGTCAGTCTGGAGAGCGATTATTCATGGAAGAGATGTTCACTCTTCATCAGGAAATTGGTAAAAGAATGTATATTTCAAATTAGATGGCTTAGCTCTGTGTGTGTGTGTGTGTGTGTGTGTGTGTGTGTGTGTGTGTTTATGGTTCTCTGCTTACATTAGCCTTTTCAGTTTCTAAATCAATTATCATCCTATTACCTTTGTTAAGTGGCATTTTACTGTGTGGACTTTTGAAAAGCAGTTTGACAGTATGTGCCCAAAGCCTTTGCAGTGATTATGTCCTGCCTTACCGTAACTTCTAGGACTTTATTCTGTGGCAAAACTTTTTTTTTTTAAATTCATAAAAATTTATGTTCAGGGATGTTGATCACTGTAATATTTGTAACACAAAAATTAGGTGCAGCTTTCTGTCACATAGTGCAAAATGGTTGGTGACCCATGTACGTAGAAGACGGTTATGGGGAGAAGTGGGCACAGGATAATGTAAAATTACAGAAGATACAAAATATTTTACATAACCTCTTAAAAACTATACCACAGTATTAAGAGTTTACCCCTGGGTGGTAGGACGGTGGGTGACTTTTGAGTTTATTTTTTTATACTTAGTTTAAATTTTGTAATTTTCCACTTGTGTTATTTCTGTAATTACATAGTAACTTTATTATAGCAGTGGATGGTTTGAAACTTTACAAAGAGACCTTTTGACCTTGGTTGCTGTTGAGAGGTGGTGCATCATAGCAGGACTTACTAAGAGAGAACATGAATAAAAACGGTAAGATTGCTTTTAGTCTTTAAAATAATCATCATTTATAATTAAAAATATAAACAAAGAAAATTGCCTTTATTGTTACATTAAGTACATACATAGATAAGTAAATTTACTGTTCATCTGTATAATGATGAAAGTGACTATAATATATAATTAACATGTTAGTATTTATAAATCTAGAAATAAAATTGCTTTTAATCTTGTTAATCATTTATAATAGTTATTAATCTTTATAATGACCAAGACAGGTGAACAAAATAGAATTTTCCTCCTTTTGGAAATAAAGAAACAGAGTCTCAGAAAGGGTCATTTCCCCTGCCCCAAGTCACACGGCTGGTAATGGCAGGTTTTGAACCTAGATTCTGTGATTCTGAATCTACTGGTCTTATTGCTCCTGGCACTGCGTTCCAGTCTTTTCTCCAGCAAAGTCAGGTATGGAAAGAAGGAGTCATGGGAATCTGGCTTAAAAGTCCTGAACTGAGGAACTGCTTGTGGATAGAAGAAGGTTAAATAAGCTGGGTGAGGTACAAGTCTCTTTGAAACAGGAACTTGTGGGGCACACGGCCGGCTCAGTCGGTGGAACACGCGACTCTTGATCTCGGGGTCGTGAGTTCAAGCCCCATGTCGGGGTATAGAGTTCACTTAAAGGAACAAGAACTTGAGAGCAGAAGTGCTCTCA
This sequence comes from Halichoerus grypus, assembly GCF_964656455.1. Lineage (NCBI taxonomy): Eukaryota > Metazoa > Chordata > Mammalia > Carnivora > Phocidae > Halichoerus > Halichoerus grypus. Next base: position 122,469,885 of record NC_135719.1, read on the forward strand.
GAAGGAGCCTCGGTTTATGTTTTCCAGAACGGGTGCATATGTTGGTGAGCAGGAACAAAGTAGTAGAGCTGTTATTAAACTATTCTAAGAAATAAACTAAAATTTCCTAACATTCAGTGTGGGGATCGAAGCTGGGACCCTTGCGTGGGTCCTGTTTGGGGCACAGCTATCCTGGGGCTTGCTTGTGTGGGCCTCCACGGTGCAGAGAGTGCAGAGGGGCAGGCGGCCTTCCTCTCTTGTTTGCTGTCAGCTGTTGTCACTTGCTGTGTTTGTTCAATAGGCTTACAGGTTATGTTAATCAGTGTTAATTAAAACAGCAGCTACAAAATTGACACCTGGCTTTAAAAGATTCCTACAAAGAACCATAGGTTGAAGGTAATGTTGATGATGCTAACACAAATGAGCTGTGAAAAATTGGCAGAGCTGAGACTTCTCTCAGTACAAGCTATTATCAACTATGAAATTAGCTGAAGAGTGAATTTTGTCTAAGAAAATTCTGTTCTCCTCTGTGGGCTGCTGCTGTAATTACAAAACCCCTCCCAAGTGGAGGAGGTGTTGCTGACAGCCACTCCCAGGAGCGCCTCGCGTGCTTCGGTGACAGTGGGTAACACCCACTGGGGTATGGCCCTTGTCACTAGTCCAGTTTCTTCGATGCTTTCTAGTCAGCATTTACTGAGTACCAGGCACTGGGCTAGCGTGATGAAGAAGACAAAGCCTTTCAGGAGCTCACAGTCTAAAAAGGTCTCATTCTTATGCTAACATTATAGACTGAGAATTGTTTAGTTGTAGGGGATTCTCCTAGTATCTCACCCAACCCTGTTACTGTTTAGGTTAGGACTTCTCTGCCACGCAGTGCATGCTGATGGCATGCTGCTGGTACCTAGGAGCCATCGAAATTTCTCCCCTGACTGGGTAGCATCACAAAATGGCATCCAGGTTTTTCTTTCTTCATTTGGCTGTTTACAGTTATGTTCTCAGTCCTGATTTTTTAGCTTGCGTTTTTGCCAGGAGGCATTGCTAATGTATTCCAGCCTGAAAAAAAAATCCTCAAACTTCAGGCTGTAAATGTCCACAATAGCCAAACTATGGAAAGAGCCGAGATGTCCATCCACAGATGAATGGATAAAGAAGATGTGGTATATATACACAATGGAATATTACTCAGCCATCAAAAAATTGAAATCTTGCCCTTTGCAACGACATGGATGGAACTAGAGGGTATTATGCTAAGCGAAATAAGTCAGTCAGAGAAAGACATGTATCATGATCTCACTGATATGAGGAATTCTTAATCTCAGGAAACAAACTGAGGGTTGCTGGAGTGGTGGGGGTGGGAGGGATGGGGTGGCTGGGTGACAGACATTGGGGAGGGTATGTGCTATGGTGAGCGCTGTGAATTGTGTAAGACTGATGAATCACAGACCTGTACCTCTGAAACAAATAATACATTATATGTAAAAAAAAAAAAAAGAAGAAGAAGATAGCAGCAAGGGAAAAATGAAGGGGGGGAAATCAGAGGGGGAGATGAACCATGAGAAACTGTGGACTCTGAGAAACAAACTGAGGGTTCTAGAGGGGAGGGGGGTGGGGGGATGGGTTAGCCTGGTGATGGGTATTAAAGAGGGCACATTCTGCATGGAGCACTGGGTGTTAGACGCAAACAATGAATCGTGGAACACTACATCAAAAACTAATGATGTAATGTATGGTGATTAACATAACATAATAAAATAAAATTTAAAAAAAATTTAAAAAACTTCAGGCTCTAAATCATATAAAATGAATGAGTTTTCTTTAAAAAAAAAATTGTGTGTGTGTGAAGTTCTGTGTATTGATTTTATTTTGAATGCAGAGTATCTTTGCTGGCTAAGCCTAAGAGAAATAATAGCATCCAAGGCAGCAGAAAGAGAGCATGGCCGTGACGGCTCACTTGACATCACTTTCCACTCCTGACATCGAACAGAAGGCAGCATCCCTGTGTGTGCATCAGGGTTCAGTCACTTATGGTCAGTGGAGTATTTTTCAGTATGTAAAGAACCCCAAGAAGTTCTCACTTTCTAAAATATAATGTAATATGTACTTCAGGCTTGAAATAGTATAATCAGAGTTGGCTTATTAAACGTTCATCTGTTCCTCTGCACTGTTCTCAAGTAAGTTAAACAGATCAAGGAGGAGTCTCTCCCATTTAAAAATATCCAGGCTCTCCCTATGTTTGTGTTTGAATTATTTTTGTAATAATTGGTGAGAACAGTGTTATCTGAAAGTTTAATGTATATGTTATCCCCACCCCCTTTTGGTGGTGATGGTGGGTATTAGATCAAAAAGTAGGGTTTCCTCAAGAGTATTAATAATGAAAACATAATGGTCGTAAGCCATAACTTACTGCAAATTATGTTAGGAGTAGAAGAAAGGGAACTCAGCTATTTTAATGTTTCAGTAGAGGGAACCTTTGAAAAGTAGAGAAAAATAGAAGGGAAAAGAAACTATCCATAGCTTCATCATTAAAATAAAAATTCTATTTCAAGAATACTTTTTCCAGTAACACAGTTTTGATTACCTTACACTATTTATTGCGTGGCCAGTGCATGCTCGAAAGGAAAAGCCGTATCACTGAAGGTGGCACGGGTGACATCTGCATTACTCTTTGAATGGTTATTGTTTTTCTTTGAAATAGGCGAAAATGACTCCATAAGAAATGCTTTGAGGAAATGGAAGACTAACCTCTTTTGACAGAAATAGTGCAGAGCTGTGTCTTCGAATATGATTTTATCAGAGTATTTTAGCCCTGGGTTGGATCATTTCAGTTTAGCATTGGTGGATGAGAGCTGTTCTCCCTTTGCTCACTGCGTTGGGTAGAGCAGCGGTTCCAAGGTGAGGTGCATGGAGATTAGGGACAGGCGCGGGCACACTGGAGCACCCGCTGATTGCGATGGGAGTGACGGCATGCAGGTGCCCTCAGTGAACCTGGTTTTCTTGACCTTTTCCTTCGGATCTGTACTCTTTGAGCTTTAAAACAAACCCTATGTGCATTGAGTGCTTCCTGTTGAGGAAATGGAAGAGGTTTGTGAAACCCCCTGGGGCTAGAGATGGGACGAGTAGTAGTGGACACACTTCGGATGGCTTCGAGATCATGCATCCGGTTCTCTGATGATTCACCTGCTTTGTAACATCAACAGCTCAAAATCCAGATGTCTGTATGACTAGAACTATTGGCTGTCTTGAATATTGGTTTTCGTGCTGTTGAAGAGTCCTATTTTTTTGTAATTGAGCAGTTAACTTTGGGAAGAAACAGTTTTGTGGTGTCTTTTAAAATGTTCTATGAATAGGGGCGCCTGGGTGGCTCAGTCGTTAAGCGTCTGCCTTTGGCTCAGGTCATGATCGTCCTGGGATCGAGCCCCGCATCGGGCTCTCTGCTCAGCGGGAGGCCTGCTTCTCCCTCTCCCACTCCCCCTGCTTGTGTTCCCTCTCTCACTGTGTCTCTCTCTGTCAAATAAATAAAATCTTTTTTTTTTTTTTTAAAGATTTTATTTCTTTATTTGAGAGAGAGAGAATGAGAGAGAAAGCACATGAGAGGGGGGAGGGTCAGAGGGAGAAGCAGACTCCCCGCCGAGCAGGGAGCCTGATGCGGGACTCGATCCCAGGACTCCAGGATCATGACCTGAGCCGAAGGCAGTCGCTTAACCAACTGAGCCACCCAGGCGCCCAAATAAATAAAATCTTAAAAAAAAAAAAGTTTTATAAATAAACTTGGTTTAAATAATACTTAATACTACATGTTCCATTGTCTTTAAAACCCATTTCTGTGGCAATACAGTTAGTTACACAATTTAATTATGCAAGATATTATTGTAAATTTGAAGCATTTTTATGTTGGATAATAGATTAACATGGATTAAAATTGCCTTTTTGTTGTTGTTGTTGTTATACAGTTCTGTGAGTTTTAACACGTGTAGATTTGTGTAACCATCTCACAACTGTTTCATCCCCTCAGAAAGTGTTCTCATGCTGCATTCTCTCCCACCCTGTAAATCCTGGCAACCACTGATCTATTCTCCATCTCTATAGCTTGGTCTTTGTAAAAATGTTGTTTAAATGGAAGGATGTAGTGTGTAATCTTTTGAAGTGGATTTCTTTCATTCAGTGTCATGCCTTTTCATTCAGTGTCGTCCTGGTTGTGGGTATTGATAGCATGTTCCTTTGAATCCCTGAGTAGGATTCTGTTGTGTGGAAGTATTACAATGTGTTTGTCCATTAACCCACTGAAGAATATTTGTGTTGTTCTAATTTGTGGGTATTACAAATAAAGCTAACTGTGAACCTTTGTGTACATTTCTTTACATGAACACATGCTTTGCTTTCTCTGGGTAAATACTTGGGAGTAGAAGGCTGGATTATATGGTAGGTGTACATTTAACTTTTTAAGGAAATGTCAAATCATTTCCTAGAGTAAACTATCAATTTGTATTCCCTCAAGCAATGAACGAGAGTTTCAGGTGTTTGACATCCTTGTCAGCATTTGATATTGTCAGTATTTGTTATTTTAGCCATTCTAATAGATGTGAAGTGGTATCTCATTGTGGTTTTAATCTGCATTTCCCTAAAGGCTAATGATATTGAATATTTTTTCGTGTGCTTATCTGCAGCCATTTGTATACCCTTTTTGGTGAAGTGTCTGTTCAAGTCTTTTTTTTTTTTAATTTTTAAGAATTTTTTGATCGATATAGTTGACATGCAGTATTATTAGTTTCAGGTGTACAACATAGTGATTCAACGATTATATGCTTTATGAAATGCCATGATAAGTGTAGATTGTAGTATTATTGACTATATACCCTATGCTGTACTTTTCATCCCCATGACTTACTTATTTTGTAATTGGAAGTTTGTACCTCTTAATCCTCTTCACCTATTGTGACCGCCCCCCCCCCCATGCTTCCGTCTGGCAACCACCAATTTGTTCTCTGTATTTATGAGTCTGTTTCTGTTTTTGTTGTTGTTGCTGTATGTTTGTTTTTAGATTCCACATACGAGTGAGATCATATGGTATCTGTCTTTCTCTGACTTATTTTATTTGGCATTATTCCCTCTAGGGCCATCTATCTTGTCTCAAGTGGCAAGATTCCATTCTTTTTTGTGGCTGAGTAATATTCCATTCTGTATGTATACCACATCTTCTTTATCCATTCATTATCAGTGGACACTTTGGGTTTTTCCATATCTTAGCCATTATAAATAATGCTTCAGTAAACATAGTGGTGCATATGTCTTTTTGAATTAGTGTTTTTATTTTCTTTGGGTAAATACCCAGAAGTAGAATTCCTGGATCATGTGGTATTTCTACTTTTACTTTTTTGAGCAACTTCTGTACTAGTCTCTTTAGTGGCTGCACCAATTTATATTCCCACCAACAATGCATGAGAGTTCCCTTTTCTCCAAATCCACACCAACACTTGTTATTTCTTGTCTTCTTGTTACTAGCCATTCTGACTGCTGTGAGATACTCATTGTGGTTTTGATTTGCGTCTCCCTGATGATGAGTGATGTTGAGCAATGTTTCATGTGTCTGTTGGCCATCTGCATGTCTTCTTTGGAAAAGTGTCTATTCAGGTCCTCTGCCCATATATTTTTTTTTTTTTAAGATTTTATTTATTTGACAGAGAGACACAGCGTGAGAGGGAACACAAGCAAGGGGAGTGGGAGATGGAGAAGCAGGCTTCCCGCTGAGCAGGGGACCTGATGTGGGGCTTGATCCCAGAACCCTGGGATCATGACCTGAGCTGAAGGCAGACGCTTAACTGACTGAGCCACCCAGGCACCGCCTCTGCCCATTTTTTAATTGGATTGCTTGCTTTTTGGTGTCAAGTTATAGGAGTTTTTTAAAAATATATTTTGGATATTAAACTTTATGTCAGATATGATTTTGCAAAAATTTCCTGTTCAGTAGGTTGACTTTTCATTTTGTTGATGATTGCCTTTGCTGTGCAAAAGCCTTTTAGTTTAATGTAGTCCCAATTGTTCATTTTTGCTTTAGTTTCTGTTAATGGAGGAAATAGTTCCAGGAAAATATTGCTAAGGCCAATGTTCAAAGAGTTTACTGCCTATATTTTCTTTTAGGATTTCACATTTAGATCTTTCATCCATTTTGAGTTTATTTTTGTGTATGGTATAAGAAAGTGGTCCAGTTTCATTCTTTTGCATGTAGCTCTGCAGTGTTCTCAATGCCATTTATCGAAGAGATGGTCTTTTCCCCATTGTATATTCCTGCCTCCTTTGTTATGGATTAATTGACCATATAAAGTGTAGGTTTATTTCTGAACTCTGTATTCTGTTTCATTGATCCATGTGTCTGTTTTTTGTGCCAGTACTATACTGTTTTGATTATAGTTTTGTAGTATAATTTGAAATCTGGGATTGTAATACCTCCAGCTTTGTTCTTCCTCAAGATTGCTTTGGCTATTTGGGGTCTTTTATGGTTCCATATAAATTTTAGGATTATTTATTCTAGTTCTGTGAAAAATACTATTGGTATTTTGATAAGGATTGCATTGAATCTGTAGATTACTTTGGGTAGTTTTGTAATTTTAGCAATATTCTTCCAATCCATGAGCATGGTATATCTTTTTATTTGTGTTGTCTTCAGTTTCTTTCATCACTGTCTTATAGTTTTCAGAGTATAGGTCTTTCACTTCCTTGGTTACACTTATTCCAAGTATTTTATTTTATTTTTTGGTGCAGTTATAAATGGGATTGTTTTCTTAATTTCTCTTCCTGCTAGTCTTTTATTAATGTATAGAAACACAACACATTTCTGTGTATTAATTTTGTATCCTTCAATTTTATTGGATTCATTTATTCTAATAGGTTTTTGGTGGAGTCTTTAGGGTTTTCTGTATATAGTATCTTGTCATCTGCAAATAGTGAAAGTTTTACTTCTTCCTTACCAATTTGAATGCTTTTTATTTCTTTTTCTTATCTGATTGCTGCAGCTAGGACTTCAGTATTGTGTTGAATAAAAGTAGCAGAAGTGGACATCCTTTTCTTATTCTTGATCTTAGAGGGAAAGGTTTCAGCTTTTCACCATTGAGTATGATGTGGGTTTGTCATATATAGCCTTTATTATGTTGAAGTATGTTCCCTCTAAACCCACTTTGTTGAGACTTTTATCATGAATGATTTTGAATTTTGTTAAATGCTTTTACTCCATCTGTTGAGATGATTATGTGATTTTTATCCTTCATTTTGTTATTGTGGTGTGTCGTGTTGATTGATTTGCAGATATTGAACCATCTGTGCACTGCTGAGATAAATCTTACCTGATCATGGTGAATGAGCCTTTTAATGTATTGTTGAGTTTGGCTTTGTTAATATTTGTTGAGGATTTTTGCATCTATCTTCATCAGAGATATTGGTCTGTAATTTTATTTTTTTGTAGTGTCTTTGTCTGGTTTTGGTATCAAGGTAATGCTGGTCTCTTAGAATGAATGTGGAAAAATTCTTTCCTCTTCTGTTTTTGGGAATAGTTTGAGAAGAATGGGTATTATTATTCTTTAAATGTTTGGTAGAATTCATCTGTGAATCCATCTGGTCCTGAACTTTTGTTTATTGGGAGTTTTTTGATTACTGATTCAATTTCGTTACTAATAGTCTGTTTGGATTTTCTATTTCTTGTTTCAATATTGGAAGTTTTTTTGGTTGTTGTTTTTGTTTTTTAAGGAGCTTATCCATTTCTTCTAGGTTGTCTAATTTGTTAGTGTATAACTTTTTGTAGTAGTCTCTTAGAAATCCTTTGTATTTCTGTGGCATTTGTTGTAACTTCTCTTTCATTTCTGCTTTTATTTGAGTGAGTCCTTTCTCTCTTGCTGTCTTTTTTTATGAGTCTGGCTAAAGGTTTATCAGTTTTTTATTTATCTTTTCAAAGAAGCTCTTAGTTTCATTGATCTTTTCTACTGTTTTTTAAGTCTCTTTTATTTGTTTTCAAGTGTTTTGCCTGTTTCTACTTGAGTTGTTTCTTTTCTTGGTTTAGTTTTCATTTTTTAAAAAACATATTCTGAATAAAAATTCTTTGTTGCCTATGTGATTTGCAAATATTTTTCCTAGTGTGTACCTAATTTTTTCATTCTCTAGGCAATGTTTTTCTTAGAGCAAGAATTTTTAAATTTGGAATTGTGGTTTATCTTTATTGTCTTTTTAATGGCTTGAGCTTTGGGGATGATGTCCAGGTTTAACTTCACATCCTAAAGATTTTCCTTTCTTTTCTTCTAAAAGGTTTGTAGTTTTACATTTTATGCTTAGATCCATATGATCTATTTTGAATTTATAGTTGTATAAGATCTGAGGTTTAAGTCAAGGTCGAATGTCTAATTGTTTCAACACTGTTGAAAAGACAGTCTTTTCTCCATTGAATTGCCTTTACATCTTGGCCCCAAATCAGTTGGCTGTATTTGTGTGGGTCAGTTTCTCCAGCTCTTCCTGTTTCTCCAAGGTTCCCTTTTTTAGTCCTCCAGGCACAAAGATGGGGCTTTAGAATGGGGCAGTGGGTTTCCTGTGACTGTCTCCATTCTGGACCAAGGGGAAGGAAGACAGCAAAAGAGCAGCAGACTTACATCGTGAGAGCATAGCTCCTCTGTTCAGTGAGGAAGAAAGGTTCCTTTCCCTCGAGAGTTTATGTGACTGTTTCCCTCTGCCCACTACCACCTTGTGATTACCTTGGGCTGGGAAGCTAGAACATAGAGAAATAAAAAAGAAGAACAGTGAGGAATTTCCCCCTCTCCAGGGTGTTAGGAATCCCTTTTCCTGCTTCTTAAGCTAGAACTTGGAGTATTTCTGGATTTTCCCTCTCTGCCTCTATCCTGGTGCTTGCTCACTTTCAGGTGTGTGGCTGCCTTGATTCCAGGCTGGGAGATTTTGGAGGAAAAAATGGGGAAGTTCATCACTGGTTTGGTCATTCTTTGAGTTTTACTCTTCTTCCCTCATCAGCCTGCTGTGGTCATTTATTTTTCAGAGGCAGCTCTCAAATAGCTGTTTCAGGTACTCTGTCCAGGTGGCTGCATGCGGTGGGGCGGCTGGATGGAGTGTGCTTCCTTCATCTTACCTGGAACCAGTCCCCCCCCATGTTGTTTTTAAATACAAAACTTGGAGTACTGTTTTGGGTGGGTTATGTAAACCTTAAAATAGTAGGTATTCTGTGGACAATTGTTTCTCATAGACTTTTTTTTTTTTAAGTCATAGTATCTTGGCTGAATTGATTTATTTACGTTTGTAGATATGAGAATAGAGTGTAAACCTTTCAGTTTTGTGGATATCCTGTATTGAGATTACAGTGGGATTTTTCTCTTGCTCCTCCTCCCTACTAAAAAATGAGCAATTGAAGGCAAACATTTTAGTACTGTATGCAAATTTACATTTAGCACTTTGTGATTTTAGGCTCACTACTGCACCTGGATGCACCTGGGAAGCCAGTTGCCATTCACTATTCTGTTTATGTTTTAATTCTTATCTTTTGTGATACCAAGAATTGTCTGACTTTATACCCTCAATATCCAGTATTGAGTTGCCTCTGAGATGTGAGTTGACACATCTTCATTCTGAACCCCTTGTTAAGCTTTGAGAGAAATCAGAGGACTTAGGCAAGTCCAAAAAAGAGTGGCTAATTATTAGCATATTCATTTTCTTCTGACTTTAAAAAAATGTGGACTAAATATAATTATCCAGACAGCTGGTAAAAAGCAAATATAGCTCCATGGGCTCCTAGTGGAAACAACTACATGGTCTAGAAATTAGCTAATTTAAGTAATTATTTATCAGTAGAAATCCATTAAAAATTAGTGAGGGAGGAATCAACTGTGGTGATCATAAATCTCTTGAAATCAACCTCAGGAGGCCCTGTTAATGGGAGCACAGCAGGTTATAGGAGCAGACAATTAGAAAGGCCAAGTTTAAGGTAATTAAGAATAACTCCTTTGGCATTAAAATTATAGAAAGTGACAGTAATATATGAAGAGGGAAGATAGTTGCATAATCCTGTGATACCCTTTATAGATAAATCACAGTGGTTATTGTTACTGGTGTTCTTATGCTTTTTGGCATCTATTTTATACAAAGTGATCAAGTCTTTGAGGAGTATTCCATTGGCTCGCCTAGTGTTGCCATGTTTTTCCTATTTAAAACTATAACGATTGTGATCATTTATGGAGCTCTGTAGCAGACCCTGTCCTGAGCACCCTCCATTGTTATCCCATGTCTTCCTCACCAGAGCCTTGTGAGACTGGTCCTGATTGACAGGAGAGGGAATGGCCCTGGGGGTGGTGGGTAAGAGCTGAGGATTGAATTCCATGTGGTCTGGCTCTAGAGCTTTGCTTTACTTTTAGCCTTTTAGCTATAAGATTACTGAGTTGCATGGGGAAAGATTCTCAGAAGGAAGGGGATTGAGAAGTCCAAATTAAATACTAAAAATTAAATTAATTTTATATAAGTAAAGAATATTTTGACTAGGTATGTAGGAGCTTCATAAACCATGTCCTGGGTTTAGTGATTATCCAGCTTAAACCAAAGAAAGAATGGTAACAGTCTTGGTTTTATGATTCATTCTGTCAGAACATTTCTTCTGCCAGTTTTCCCCATGTCAGCTTGGTGTAAGTAACCACTTTTTATCACCACCCTCTTCCTGAGTACATCTCACTCAGTAGAACTATGCCACAGTGAGCTTCATTAACTTGGTGCCAGGGGACTGCGTCTAAAGGAAGACTCGGATGGGTTGAGGTTCATGGAAATAGGAACTTGGCACTTTTTTCATATGGGTAATTCAGGGTCCTAATACACTTAATCTTTTAAGCTTCCCAAGTGATAGCAGGAAATGAGTCTTTATTAGTGTTCAAAAGAGATGACTCCTCTCTGACTTTCCTTCTTGTCACCCAAATGAATTAAAGTGCTCTTAAACCAATTGGTTGATTTTATACTTCTAAGAGAGAATAAGACCCTTAAGGAATTGAGGAATGGTGTTAACATCCTGTCCAGATGGATATTTGTGCCTGGATGTTCGTGTTTATCACATTTTTCTTTGTGACTCTACAGACAGCAGCCAGCTCAGAGTCAGCCAGACAACTTGTGTGGTATCCTTCCTTCCTGTGAACAGTTTTGGCTGATAGCCAAGCACAGATACGGTCTTGTCTTGATGCCTGCAGAGCTGTTCAGCTGTCTTTTTGGTAAGTGACCTCATAGTTCTAGGCCAAGGACATACTAAAATCATTGGGGGGGAAAAGTCTTAAAAGGTCAAAATTTGAGGGCTATCAAAATTTTATTCTTTGCCTAACTCTAAATACTTGTTGCCGGTAGTTTATCCTCATTTCATAGACAAATGACGCGTGTTTGAGATTCAGTTTTGATTTCTATTCCTAACAGTTGATCCTAAGTAGAGGCATTTAAGTGTGGAACTGGTAGTGAGGAATGTGCTCAGTGGTATCTTGAGGTGAAGTTGCACAGTCCTCTCTCTGATGTCTCCAGATTCCACCTTTCATTCACATGGCACCATACTTAGTGACCACTTAAAACCAGACCACTTTATTCTGTTCTTCTGGAGCCATTGGTATTGTTGGGACAGTACATAAATACAAAATGTCTACAGAAACCAGGGAAGACCCAGCTTCATTGTTATGTCTTAGAAAAATCTTACAACACCCTAGATGAGCTTAAAATGTGAATTCTAACTCTGTAGCCTTATTCTTGCTCACCTGGATACTAGTTGGCCATCCCATTCCGCCCCTGCACACTGCTCAGTTTCCACATTGCCACCATAATTTCTGTGCCACAAAGTATATGTAACCATGTCCCTCTCCTGCTTGAAACATGTCCAAGGCTCCTTACAGCCTGTGGGAGAAAGTCCAGTAACTGACACATTTAGGTGCCGTCCTCAGTGTGTGTGAATGCGTGGCCTTCCAGACCTCTGCTGGGAACCTGGGCAACCACGTCATCTGCCAGGCCTGCTTTGAACTTCGTCCTTCTGGCACACCTGGCAGTCTCTCACCTCAGGGTGCTTGTGCTGTTCCCTTTCAGTGCCTCCCTTAACACCTCCTGGTTCTGGAGGATTTTACTCAAGGGGTTCCTTCTTCTGACACCCCCTGTTGGGCGGTGTGCCCTGATTCTGCACTCCTGTGGCCCTCTGTATTTCCCCGACTTGTTGCCTGTCACTAGATTGTATTTGTCTATTGATGTGAGGGTACTGTGAATTCCTTGAGAGCAGGGCGTCCCCTCAAGCCTGCTCCAGTAAGTGACACATTGTAGATCCCATCCTCAGTGTGTGAATGCGTGGATGATAGAGTTGCCTTTCCAGCTCCGGAGTTCCCAGCCCTGAGAATGTTTCAGGGAGGAGCTGAGAGGACTCTGTTATTCAGAATTTAGTCTAGCTCTCATTTTATTTTTTATTTTACTTGATGCTTTTAGTTAGCTTTTTTTAAAAAAGTGTTTTTTTATCTTTCATCTTTGACAACCAAATAAATAAAACCTTTCTAGTAATTAGCATCATATTAGTAGCTACAAAATGCCTAATACGTACATTAGCACTAATTTTTCTAACAATGCTAGGAGGGGAGTGATGGCACTATTTTCATTTTATAGTTAGTTGTAGGAACTGAGGCCAGGGAGAGGTAAATTAGTCTGCCCAAGGTTTTACCTACGGTTCATAACTTATTAGAACCAGGATTCAAATCTAGGTTTAAATCTGGACATTACGTACATTTCACTGTCCCATGTCGCCCATAAAGAAAGCTGACGTTTGTGTAGTAATTTAACACACAGCAGGAAGTCCACGGTTGTCAGGCAGTGCTGAACTGACAGCAGGCTTACTGGTAGTTTGGTGACCCTCTTTGAAGTAGAAAGGAATAATCTTTTTAAAAAGGTGAACAGAGATAAAAACGGAAGTAGAATTATTTTCTGTTTAGTTTCTCCATTTGGGTTTTGTTTCTAGCTTTAAACAAAACCTATCCATTGAGTTAAAATGAAGAAGGTGATCCTGACCTTTCTTTTCTGTAGTCTGTAAGTTTCTGGTTCTCCCCAAAGACAGGAGCGCCCCCCACCCCTGCCCCACCGGCTCTGTGGCATTGCTGTCTTTATGTTAGGCATCATCCTTTGCACATGATACCTTAGCTATTTTGATGGTAGGGGGTGGAGGAAGGAGTGCAGTAGCATTTCCACAAAAATGTAAGAAAATAATGTATCTCACTTCTATCAGACAAGTTGTTATAAACAACTGTACTTCTTAAACATAAAGTGACGGTATGAAGGAGAATAAAAATGCTATTGCATTGAAATCCCAGTGTGGTTCAAGTGACAGTGACAGCCAGGGGGAGGTCAGATCATACATAGATCTCCAAATGACGCTCACCTAACAATTCACGTGGCTTGTAAAGCACAGCAAAGCTCTTTGTGAGCAGGTTGCCTTGTGCTGAGTTCCCGGTATGTAATGCACCGCCTGCCCCCCACCCCCCCCACAGGGCCCTGCATGCCTGCTCTCCCGGGTTTGTTCTGCTGGCCCCACTCGCTCCCCAGTTCAGCTCCCAGAGTGGGTCAGATGTTTCAAGAACGGGATGTCTTCTGTGTCTAAAGGAAAAAATTGGAAAGGATGTATTTTGATTTAAAAGGCTGTTTAGTAATGATGTGGACGTGTGATTTAGATGACAAACACACAGTGAATCATAAAATAATATGTTTTAATACTGTGAAACTTTTTGAAACTGCGTTTTGCTAAATCTTACCATATATACTTCAGATATTTTCTAGCATCTGCAAGGAAAGTTGTGTTTGACTAGTAAGAACATGGATCTGATTCAGCATGGTTGATTTCTCATGTAAAATTTCTCATGTAAAACACCACCGTTTGGGAGTGGTGATTCTACCAAGTCATCAGGGAGGGACTTAGGCTGCTCTGGCATCCTAAGCAGCATAAGGCCATCATCCACAAAACCACGGGACACTGCTGGAGCTCTAGCCAAGCTATCTGCAGGAGGAGGGGAAAAGTGGCAAAAGGAACTTTCTGGAATCTCCACCCACTGACTTCTTGAAACTCCTTGGCGACCACTGTCTTCAAGGGAGGCTCAACTGTGGTGTTTAGGTGGGCACATTGCCAGCCTAAATAAAGTCAGATTTCTGTGACTAAAGAAGAAGGGGAGGGCGGTGGACATTAGGTTTGAAAGAGTTGACTCTGCCACCAAATATGAAGTTTATTTTTTAAGTCATGAATCTGCCTAACCATCTTTTCAGAGTTTAAAGGGAACTGTATTATGTAAGGATATTTTAAGGAAATATTTCAGTTTTAGGAAGGTTTTTTTTTTTTTCTCAGTCCACTGCTGTGCTTTTTTGTAAAATGTTCTTTTATTTCTCTCAAATAAGTAATCTTTTTAAAATTATAAATATTAATAATCTGGACTTAAAAATAGAGCAGGATTGATATTATTACATGCCTCAGAATAAAACATACTTTCATGCTTCTCCTAAAGGCACATGTTTTAGAAATATCTGTGAAAAATCGTGAGGTCTTTCTCACCGAGCCCCTTTTTTAGATGTAATGTGTGACAGCTCCGTCCATCGGGTGGTAAAAACTATTTTGGGTGTCTGTCTTCACAATCCGGTACCAAAGTCGGCCATGCTCCTCCAAAGGTCCTGAGGTCTTTCTTAGCTCTGGAGTTTTCTGCTTGGTAAATTATCTGCATGAAAAGTTCTGCTTATACCTTTCAACCCGGGAACATTCTCTTCATCCTTCAGGCTGCACTTCACTGCTTAGCTTTTCCTCCTACCTGCCCCCTACCCTCTGCGCCCCATGACCTCCTGACTGGTGCGGTGGCTTAGGTGCTCCTGATGAGTGTTCTCTGGGTCTCTGCTGCCCATGTCACAGAGGGGAACTCCAACAGTGATAGTGTGGAGTACATGAGGTAGTCCGTAGGGCGCTCCGAATGGTGCCCTGCCCCCCTCAGGAAGCACACATTGTGTAGATCCATTTTTCACATTGTATTGTAATCGCTTCTGTGCTTTCCTCCTGCTTTTCTGGATGACATATTCCTTCAGGAGAGTTGCCATATTCAGTTTGCTAGTTATTCCTGGCACCCTGTACAGTGTGTGGTGGATAGTAGGTGCTCAGTGAAGGTCATGAGTGAGGGACAGGGGAAAGGAAGACAGGAGCTCTCCAGCGTCCGCTTTCATCCCAGTCAGCCACGGAAACATGCGGGAGTGGGATCCCTGCATCTGGGAGGTGCACCTGAGCTGGGCAGGGAGCCAGCTTCCCCACCGCTCTTTGTCTTGGTGAATGAGCTGGCCCTCTTGCAGATACCATGGCATAGTTCTGAAACAGAATTCTCTGTCATTGGAAGACTCCTGAGTTTAGCAGGTCTGGATTCATTTGCTTCACTTATTGAGTATCTGCCTTGTGCTGGGTTCTAGAGCTGCAAAAGTAAAGGTAGTCCTTGCCTTTAAATTCTTTTAAGATAATGGGGACACACACACACACACACACACACACACACACACACACACACAGAGTCTTTAGTGTATACGTGCTTAAGTGAAGGATTAAAGGTATGAACAGAGAAGGGACTTGTGAGTCTTACATTTTTTTCTTTTTTCCTCTTTAAGAACATTAAGTTCTTATGTGGCAGGTAAGTACTGTATTGTTCCCTAAGCCCTGTTCTTTCCGAGATTTTATAAGCCTGTTTATGTTCACAAGTACTAGACACCAGGCTGTTGCTGGCAGAATGAGGCAAAAGCAGCACCAGAGGTGACGATGGCCACTGTAGGGTCAGGATCTTTGACCACTCCTGCCCTGCTTGCAGCAAACAATGAAAAACACGCTGCTTTGACCTTGTCTTCACGTTCTTGGCGATCGTCCTTAAGGTGATTGCTTGATAGAAGATAGCTCCTGGAAGCATCACATTCACACTCTAGGAGGAGGAAGAGAGAAAGAAAGGGTGAAATTCTGAACAGAGTCAGCTCCCTTTAGGCAACCTGTCTTTGCTTAATTTTCTCAAAACACATATGCCTGTTTCTCATTGGCCAGAACTGAGTCATGTGCACTCACCTGGCTGCAAAGGAGGCTCTCAAAGGTGGTCCTTTAGTTAGACGCCTTGCCTCTCCGATCAGCGGGGGTTCTGTTAGGAACAAGAGGAGAGTGGGTTTGGGTAGTAACGAGCAGCTGTCAGCCATGTGGCAGCTCAAGAAATGTTCTTTGGGTGAATAAATGAGTCAGGCCTGGCCAAATCAGGGCCTTTGGTGCAGATCCTAAGCATTTACTTTTCATGGTCTGTAGTTTTTTAATCTTAAAATCAGATTGGTCTTTCAGATACCTAGAAAATGAAATATTTGGATTTGCCCTGCCCTCTGAATCGCAAAGTTGGCTTATCTTTGGGCATGGCAGCCTGGTTGTAGGCTAATGAGAAGAGACAGATTTTATGTGTGACATGTACATATGGCCATGTCCGGTATTTTACTTTTATTCTTGATTTGTAATAGTTTCTTTATGGATTTTACTAAATTATGGTTAGTTTAGTTTACAGAAATAGATCATTTATGTAGTTTTATATTTACAGACATTTTTATATTTATGGACAATTTGCAGTCTGTTACTGATGTTTCAGAGATTTATATGTCTTATTTTTTCACCTCTGTCCTGGGGCAGTTTTCCTCATGTGGATACTAAGTTTGATAGGGTGTGGTTTCCTAAGTGATAGAATATGCTAGTGCCAATCTTACAATACTGTGATATCCTTGAAATAGAGCTTTTAAAAAAATTGTGGAAGTTCTAAGTACTTTGAGACTTCCTCAGAATTGAGGATAACAACTTCCAAAATTATCATCAATTGGTGCTGTAATTATTTAACTGATGTTATGAAAGGATATTGATGGTTTTCTTTTATCTTTCAGTTTGTGAACATAAAAGCAACAGAAAACTGTCTTTATTGTCAGTGAGACTATTTTCGTCATTATGGCCCTGTGAACTTGTACTTTCTAAAAAGAAATGTTCTGTGAGGAACCTTAAAAATAGGTTTTTGTTGGCTTCTTCTTTGGGACGATATTCATGTACTCTGCGCGCCATTGAAAATATGCTCTAATACTTCATTCTGTTGTGCTGAGCAATTGAAAATTGGTTTCCCCAAACTCTCTAAATATGAAGAATGGCCTGCTTTTATTAGTTATGTGAAGAAGTAAACCCCAGGGACCCTCAGCTGCAGGATGGCTCTCTCTTCACAGCTGCCGCTCTTCCTTTGTGGATGATGCCAGTTGCTAAGAGAAGGCTTTTTCTGTTGCGTATGAAATGAACTTTGTTTGGACCTCCCTCGAGCAACTTGAACTGTGTATGAGTCCAGCTGGACATTCCTCAGCAGATGATAATTTAAATGCAGGTCAAATTTAGAACGCAACTTATATTAGTTTAAAAATAGGCACTGCCTTTAGAAAGCTGACCTCTGGTACATTTAGGGCTTGAGGATCTGATAGGGTATTTCTTGTAATTCCCACAGCTCTGTTTTAGACTCTGAAAGCCAGTACACAGTTAGGCTAGATGAATCCAGTGTCTTTGTAACTTGGGACCCCTGTCTTCATGCCATACATCCGTTTTTTCCAGTAAATTCATGGCAAGATGAGAGACTATGCATCATAGAATAGAATCTTATTTCTGTACATTTTATTGGATGTTTTATTGACTAGGCCAGGCTGGAGAACATAGAAAATCTAGCAGGTTAATTTTAAGGTAATAATACGATAGCTTCTTTTGTTTGTAGCTCAAAGTTTATCAAGTGATGTAAGTTAACGTTCATTAATCAGTCATCAAAATATGGAGTCATTCTTTCACGTCTCATTTAGCACACCCAAGTCTAAGGTTTACATAAGGTGTGTTCAACAGAAAAGTTAATGGGGTAAGGTTGAGGGTGTGAAGAAGTTTATAACCAGCCTTTTAATTATCAGGAAGCAAGCATATATTGAGCTTGCATGGTTGTATGAATTACTGCCTAAAATTTTGTCCCAGATTGAAACAAAATGGTAAGCTTAAAGTTCTAGATACTTGAATTATTTAGACTTCATTTAAAAGTAACCCTTAAGGACAGTTTTTTTTTCCCCCCCTTCATGATTTAAAAAGGTATAACAGACATTTCTTTCTACCCAGTAAAATCTGTCTTCATTTCTGGACACCACTTTTCTTATAGTCTTAATGGTTATCATCTTTACTAACATCTTTATATAAGCTTCTTTGAGGCTTTTACACTTTTAAACAGAGTGTTTAATATTGAGTCTCTTTGGTACATTTAGCAACACAGAGTTACATATTGTGATCCTTCTTTGTAAAGTAATTTTTTACATCAAAAGAAATGTCTTTTAAGAAGCTTGCTTTTTGTTTTTAAGAAGTCAGAGTATATTGTACATACTCTATGTATGTGTGTGTGTGTTTCATGTTACAATAATTGATGTGTTTCCAACAGAGGTCTACTGTGCATTGCACAGGTAATGTTTGGAAATCTCCCATGATTACCCTGTCATACTACTAGGATAGAAATGTCATACACTGACATGGTTTGAAACATTTGTGGAAGTATATACACATTTTTTTTCTTTGTTGTATACCTATTTGGATAAAAGCAAAATACTTGCAGTAGTCATTTTTCATCATAATATAAAAGCTGAAGCTGTAAAAAGTAGAATTTCCTTCAAAAAAGGCAGCCTTAGGTATTAAGTAGCTATATTATAAAGAACCATTTTTAAAGTTAGTGTTTTAATAAGAATGAAGATTCCTGTTCCTGATAATGGAAGGTTTGTTCCTTTACCTTAAAAATAATATTTATAATATCTGAATTTTTTATACTGCTCTGTAGCTTGCTGAGTGCTTAAGTAATTAACACCTTTTTGATCCTCAGAGTCATCCTTTCAAATAGGGTATCCACATTTAAAAACAAAAAGAAACCAAATCCACATATTAGGTACATTTCTAACTGATTGCAAAGGAAGTGCCAGCAGTCTCTAATCAGTCCGGGGTTTGTTTTCCCCAGTAAGCCCTTTATTGTAACAGAAAATTCAAGCAAAACTAAGTATGGCTCTTAGAAGCAGAGCTATCTCAAGGCGCAGTTCTCTGCAGTTTAAATTACAGTTGTTTCCATTGCTGGTGATCATCATTCATTCATGGTTTTCCCTTGAGTCTCTCCTGTGTGCCAGGAATCATCCTGGGCCCTGGGGACATTGTATTTCCACACTTGACATCGTACCTGTCTTCAACAAATTTATTCCTTAGTGGAAGAGACGTGAACAAGTAGTGTGGTCACACAATTCAGTACATACGTGGAAACTGTAATAAGTGCTCTAGAAACAATGGAACTCTGTCTTCCAGTCGTATGAAGGAGCAGCCTGATGGTTTATTACACACACACACACACACACACACACACACACACAAAGCAAGAGGTGGGGGTGTGCAGGCTACATTTTTAGCAGATTGTACACGAAAGCCAATTATTTGGAAATATGAGGATGTACCTGATTCCCTGATTTAGTTCAGGGTGTGTATAGGTTAAAAGTGAGGAAGAAGATAGGGGATTGGAGGGAGAAAGTACTCCTGACAAAGATGAGTGGGAGTTACCCAGACTGGGACTTGGGAAGTAGGAAAATGTTTCAGACGAACCCCCACCCCTGACAAGAAAGCTGAGTGTATTTGACAAGCTTAAAGTTAGTGTGGCCAGAGCATAGTAATTGGGGAGATGGGTCTCGCCTTCCAGTTGGAAAGATTTGCTGGGTTATCATGCAGGGGCTTTTAGACCGCATCAAGGATTTTTAATTTTATCCCCAGTGTAATGAGAAGCCACTGAATGGCTTTAGGCAAGGGTGTATTGTGTTTTTATAAAGGGTTGCAGTGTACAGAATGTATTCGAAAGTAGCGAGTGAAGAGGCAGGGAAGTCAGTTTGCATCTGTTACTGATGTTACTCTGGGTTGACTGCATTTTTTTTTTTTTCTTTCCCAGATTAGAGCTGGACTTTTTAGTTTTTGCATTTTGGATGAGCTTTAGTTCCCCCAGTAGAGCATAGGCTCCTTGAGGTCCTGTGGTTTGGTCTTTTTCCCTGCTCTGTGCCCATAACTTTGAGCAGAGTTTGACACACAGAAAGTGCTTAGTAAAGATTTCTGAATTGACCAACTGATGGCCTGAGAAGAATGTTCTTCTGTTTCCTGCTCATCTAAGTCTGTCAGCATCTTCTCTGTCACCCGGTGGTCCGACTATAAGTAGACCCGTCTAATGGTGAGGGGCCACGGCAGCCAGGTTGGCACAGACTCTTGTCCTTGACAACAAGGTCTCTGTCTGCATACTTGGGGGAATATTGGCTAGTACCAGAGCTGAAATGCAAAGAAGGTATATTAGCTTAGTTTTTGGTGCTAGCCGCCTGATGGCATAGCTACAAGAAGGACTTGGCAGTCAGGAGCCAGTGTGGATTGCTTGGAGTTTTAAGGGGGAGGTCAGGCATGCCAGAATATTGGAATGTGGTAGTGGTATTAGTTCAGAAGTTTTAAATCTCAGTATAACCGTGTTTTTTCCAACAATATTAACGGATCAACTTGCTGCTTTATTAAGAAAAAAAGAGGAAAAAACAAGAGGTGGGATTTCAGGTTGCACTGTCAGTATGTAATCAAGGTTCCTTTTTTTTTTTTTTTTTTTTAGAATAGATCTTTGACTTTTAAACAGCTTGGCAGATAAAACCATTTAATAGTGTGAACATCCAGTGGGGCAGATAGCAGTTTTGTTCTCGGATAGATCATGTTTATATAAACTCTGAGTATAAATGATTTTTGTTCTCTGGTTCAGACTTGTAGACTGGGTGACAGGACCAGACTTGTGCATTCACTCTTTAATGATGTAGAAGTTCAAGTGTGAAAGAAGCATTTGAGGAACCAATGCAGTCTTTGCTCTTGTGGTCAGGAATTGTGGGTGAATGCTCAAGTGTGCTTTTCCTCTGCCTTTGGTTACTAAGCTTCATTCACCAAGGTGGTTATTTGCACTATAAGTGGGTTTGTAAGTGACTTTAGTTGTAGAGTTTGAGATAAATTTCTTCCTTTTCTCTTTGAGGGAAGTGAATAGCATTTTCATACAATTATCTCCTTTTTTGTTGCCCTGGAAGGCAAGGTCTGGGATCCCTCTTCCTTCTGTACTGTTCCCTAATATCCAACTCAGTTCTCATCAGAGGAGCACATCGATGATGACTGCCCTTCCAGCCCTCCCTTCAAAAACAGTCAGTGGTGTCAGTGGGTAGGTCTCAGGTACTGTTCCGGTGCTGTGTTGTGAACAATACAGTTGGCGTTTTTTTTTGCATGGGACTAGAGACTAGTGAAATAATTAAATTGATTGACCAGTGTGACTGAGGACACTGTCATTATTTCTCTCCAAGGACATAGTATTGACAAATGAAGGGGAGCATTTTGTTATAAGAGTCACTGTGAAAGTAACCCTCATCAAAATGTATAACTGGAGCTCATACTGGAAACTGGAATTATTGCTTCCTGTGTAACAAACAGTGGAATAAGAGTTATGCCTGTTATGTCAGAAGTGAAGCTGATGTTATAAAGCCCATATAATTTTATTCAAATGGATTAAGAAAATCTATCTACACTTGGAGAATATATCAGACAGTTTAAGATGAGTAAGTTTTGGTTCAACACATATATTCTTTTGTTAGTCTTTAAGTTGATGTATTCAGTGTGCTGTTTGTGTTTGTTAATTTCACTGAAGAACTTCTGTACTCCTGATCACTGATAATGTTGACAAGACAGGCTAAGGGAAATGAATCCATGGTTTAATATTTACCACACAAATGGCACATTGGCTCTCGTTTTTAAACATGAGTTGTCTCATTGGGTGGTGTGTGTGAGGTGGGAGTATTGGAAATCTAGAAAATTGAGGCTTTGAAAGGTATTGGTTTCAGGTCTTCCTTTCTAATGGGTATACCTTTAACGTTTTTGCTTGTGTTTTTTTGCTGTACTGTGCTAGCTAGAACCTCCAGTCGAACATTCAGTGAAAAATGGACATCCTTATCTTGTTCCTGATGCTGGGGGAAAGCTTTCAGTCTTTTACCATTAAGGATGATATTACCTGTAGGTTTTGTGCAAATACCCTTTATCAGATTGAGGATGTTCCCTTCTATTTCTAGTTTGCTGAGGGCTTTTTTTTTTTTTTTTAATCATGAATGGGTGTTGAATTTTTCTATATATTGATATGATCTTACCTTTTCTTTACTATATTAATATACTGTATTAAATTAATTTTCAGATATTGTGTTATTGATTTTCAAATGTTAAAACTAACGTGTGTTCCTGGGGTGAATCCTATTTGGTGATATTATCTAATCCTTTTTATTGTTGCTGGATATGGTTTACTCATTCAGAGTTTTTTGTGTATAATATTCATGAGGGATATTGATTTATTTTCCTTTTTTGTAATTTCTTTTCATTGCTTTAGTATCAGGATAGTATTGAATTCATAGAATGAGTTCAGAAGTGTGCTCTGTCTATTTCCTGGAAGAGTTTGTGAAGAATTGGCATTATTCTTTATAAATATGTGGTAGAATTCAGCAGGGAAGCCATCTGGGCCTGGGATTTTCTTTGTGACAAGATTTTTAATTTGCCTGTTTAATTTCTTGTTTTAAGTCTATTCAGATTTCCTGCTTTTTCATGAATCAGTTTTGTTAATTTATGTCTTTCTAGGAATTTGTCCATTTCATCTAAATTGTCTAATTGGGTGGCATACACTTTTTCATAATTATTCTGTAGGGTCAATAGTGATGCCTCCTCTTTCATTCCTGATTTTGGTAATTGGTGTCTTTTTCTTTTTTTCTTGGTCAGTCTAAAAGTTTTGTCAACTTCATTGACCTTTTTAAATTAAAAGAACCAAAGTTGGTTTCATTGTTTTTTCCCTGTTGTTTTTCTCTTTTCATTTTCATTGATTTTTGCTCTAAACTCTAATTCTCTCCCATTTGCTTGCTTTGGATTTAGTTTACTCTTTATCTAGTTTCTTAAAGTGGAAATGAATTGAGATGTTTCTTGTTTCCTAACGGCTATAAAATTCTGAGAACTATTTTAGCTACATCCTATAAATTTTAACATGTTGGGTTTTTTTGTTTTCATTCAATTCAAAATATTTCTTAGTTTTGCTTATAGTTTTTTTCTTTGACCCATTATTTAGAATTATTGTTTAATTTCCGAGTATTTGGAGATTCCTAAATTTCTTTTGGTTGTTTATTTAATTCTTGGAGTTCCATATTGTGTATTATTTCAATAATTAAATGTGTGACATAACAAATGGTCTAATCTTGAGCCTTGAAAAGAATGTGTAATCTGTTGTCAGGTGGAGTACTTTATAGATGTCAGTTAGGTCAGTATGGTTATTAGTGCTGTTAGGTGTTCCTATCCTTGCTGATTTTTTGTGTAGTTGCAGTCATTTCGAGTCGAATGTTGAGGTCTCCAGTTAACTGTTGAATTGTCTTTTCCTTTCATTTGTTTTGGGGCTCTGTTGTTAGATTACACAAACATTTATAATTATTATATTTCCCTGATTTCATAACACTTTTATTGTTTTATTGTTTTAAACTATTCTCCCGTTTTTGTCTTAAAGTCCACAGTGTTTGATAACAGTATGGCTGCTCTCGCTCTCTTACGGTTACTGTTTCTGGTATATGTTTTTCTGTCTTTGAAGGTGATCAGAATCAGTCATGTGTCAATCAATATGAGAATGTTACTGTGTGATCCTATTATACATTTTGTCAAACCTGCCACATTGTGTTTATATCCATGATAGTGATGCCCCCTTAAAGTAAAAGGAGAACCCTCTTACAGGTCGCACACAGTTGTAAACTATCATACCTGTGTACAGTTCTGTAAAAGTTAACACCTATTTAGATTCCTGTAACTTCTACCACAGTCAGGATGCAGAACAGTTTCCTAACCCACCCCACCCCCAGCCCTCTCATGCTATCCCTTCATAGTTCCCTCTCTTCCCACGCACATCCCCTAGCAATTATTGATCTATGCTCCATTCCTATAGTTTTGTCTTTTTGAAGACATCATTTCACCTCATGAATCGGATCATCATATAAATAGAGTTGTACAGTGTTTAACCCTTTGAGACTGGCTTGCTTCATTTAGCATGCCTTCAAGATTCATCTGAGGTGTTGTGTATATCTGTAGTTTGTTCCCGTTTATTGCTTAGTATTCCGTTGTGTGGATGACCCAGTTTGCTTATACATTCACCCACTGAAGGACACTTGGGCTGTTTCCAGTTTGGGTAATTGAATATTTGTGTTCAGGTTTTTCTGTAAATGTAAGTTTTCATTTCTCTTAGGTAGATACCCAGGTGTGTAATTTCTGGGTCGTAGGCCAAGTGTATATTTAACTTCATAAGAAACTGTCAAACCATTTTCAAGAGTGATTGTATCATTTTGCATTTCCACCAGCGATGTTTGAGTGTTCCACTTGCTTCCCATCCTCGCTACCACATGGTGTGCCAGTATTCTTTATTTCAGCCATTCTCATAGGTGTGTAGCAGTCCTTCATCATAGTTTCAACTAGCATTTCCTGATGGCGAATGATGCTTTAAATTTTCTCTATTAACCATTTCTGAGAAAAATTATTTTAAGTACACTGAATATAATCTCTTCTTGATAACAGAGGTCATTATTATGGCCTATCATTATTATATGGGTTTGGAATTACCAGTAAGCTTTCAGGCACTGCTGTGTGGTGTTAAGGCTGCTTTTGTCTCTTTTAGGCTTTACTTTTCTGCCCTTTGTGTGCCTGATTCTGGTAGCAGTCCCATTTCCCATTCCCTTTCTGGTTTATGGCTTTTATGAAATGATCATGAATAAACCTGTTAGAATTGTGTTTGAAAAAGAATAGTAAAGTGCCTCTCTAAATGCCACAGGAGCTCCTCTTCTCCAAGTTAAAGTAACTAGGTAACATCTGTTTTAGTGCTGGGGCCATGAAATGGATAGGAGGGGTCTGTGGATGTGAATTCATATGCACTCAGCACTGAATAAACAATATAACTTGCAAAACATTCTGCTGTTTTTCAGACGTAATGCGGGTGCTGCTGAGCAACCTTGGATTCATTTTAATAGTTTTGTTTTTCAGTGTAATTTCTCTACCACGTCTTTTGCTTCTTTCTTTTTTCTTGCCCATTGTGGGGTGAGTAGTTTGTCTTCTGGAGCCTTCCTGATTTAGGTTTTGCTCTTCGTGATTAGCCAGGACAGGATGAAGTATTTCTTTTAGTTGAGTTCAGTTCAGTTTAGTGTTTTTTTTAGTTAGGATACTTGTAAGCTCTTTGACTTCTTCAAGTGAGAGAGTCTTTATGCATTATTAACAACAATGTAAACTTAACTAAAAAGTGACAAGAAAAAGTGTGTTCTCCAAGTCATTGTTGCATAAGTGACATTTTTAAATCTGCAGGGTTGATTCTTTTCTCATATTCATCATATTCATCATGTCATTTTGATGCATTTGTTATAAATAAACTGGATGAGTGGCCTGGTGGTTTAATACATAAATTATAAAACTAGACAAGGAAACCGTTCCTATATATGTACTTTTTATAAGCACAATGTCTGCCTGTGTGTTCTTGATCAGATTCTTACCTAAGTCTCCGAAGTACTTTGTTGCTTTGCATGCCTCATACTGTCAAGCAAGTTCTTGTTCAGAGGATGTATAATTATATCATAATATGATAATTTGTTATGCAGATATCATGTCTTAAATTATCAGTCTACCAGCTTTATTTTCCTTGGTTATTTTTGGTTCTCAGATGTGAAGTAAGATAGTAATTCCTTTATGTTAACAGAAATTATCTAAGCAAAAGCACAAGAAAAAGGTTGTTGATGATCAGCATACTAATTTCAGTTTTGAGATATTCAGCAGTGTTATTTATTGAGGGGGCCCTTTTTATCGCATTTACTTCAATCCCCAAATTCCTTCATGATAGTCAAGTAAAACTTATCTTTAAGAACCACTGTTCCAAATTGTTTGAATGAGAGTAGACATTTAAAATAAATGTTCCTGACTAGGGTGGAGATCATTAATATGGATGTGCTCCACCAGAAGGCAGAGGGACGGTTCCTTCTTTCAGGAATCACTTCGCAGTAGAATGACCCAGAAGAGTTTTGTTTTGTTTTGTTTTACTGAACAATTATCTACACTTAGTTTGTTAGAAATTAAAATCTTTATATAAACTTGTTTAAAGTGATTAACTTTATGTTAGGAACATGCCAATATGTTAATTGAAAGTCTGAATGTTTTCACATTTTACAATTCCATTGAGATTAACTATAAAGGAATAAATTGATAAATTGAACTACATTAAAATTAAAGATTTCTCTTCATCAAAAAAAATTCTTAAGAGAACGAAAAAGGAAGCCACACAGTGGGGGAAGATATTTGAGATATATATATATATTTACTATATTGGAGATATATATGTATCTCCAACAGAAGACTCATATACAGAATGTATAAAGAACTATAAACCAATGAAAGTCAAGCCGTCCATTCTGTCTTACCTTCCCCCGGCCAAAGATAGAAGACTTGAATAGTTAGTTCACAAAAGAAGATACTAACTTGGCAATAGGCCTTTTAAGAGGTTCTCAAAATCAGAAAGAAATGAAAATTAAAACCATAATGATGTAATATTATATTCTCACAAGTATAACAAATGGAAAAGCCTGATAATTCCAAGTGTAGAGCAAGTGGAATGCACACACACTTCTAGTGGGAATATCAGTACAATCTTTGGTCTGGCAGAACCAACAGAAACTCACACCTGTGTGCCCCAAAGAATATGTTTAAAAATATTCATAGCATTATTTATACTAATGCCAAACTAGAAAAAATGAAAATGTTCTCAGTAGTAAATGGGGAAACACTCTGTGGTATGTTCATCTAATAGTACCAATGCTTCCTGTTACAACATAGATGAACTTCACCGGGTTGTGTGAAAAAAGACAGTATACCCTATGACCTTATTTATATAAATTGCTTGCCAACCTTGTACTTTCCTTGAAACATAAAGTAACTGGTTCATAAGCAGGTAGAACCAGTCTGAGGTGCTAGAAGTCATAATGGTTGCTGGCTTTGGATGTTACAAATGACCTATGAGGGTGGCCTCTGAGGTGTTAGCAATGCTCTTTCTTGATTGAATAGTAGTTACATAGGTGGGTTCACTTTGTGAAAATTCTGAAAGGTGTACACTTGTATACTTATATATATATTTCAATTTTTATAAAGGTTTACTTTAAAAAATCCATTTACCCTTTTTTTTCCATCTGTATATTGCATTCTGACATGGAAATGGTAATTAGAATTCATTCGTGTTAGCCATAATTTGTTCTTAAAAACTTTTTTTCCTTCAAGGACTGATTTTTTTTTTTTTTAAAAGATTTTTATTTATTTATTTATCAGAGAGAGAACATAAGTAGGGAGAGTGGCAGGCAGGCAGGTAGAGGCAGAGGCAGAGGGAGAAGCAGGCTCCCCGCGGAGCAGGGAGCCCGATGCGGGGCTCCATCCCAGGACCCTGGGATCATGACCTGAGCCGAAGGCTGACACTCAACCGAGTGAGCCACCCAGGTGTCCAAGGACTGATGCTTTTATTTGGCTATTTTGGTTTTACTATTTCTTTGGGTTCCTGGACCTAATTCCACTGGGAGGGGAGTAGTTCCCCACACCACTAAGCAATTCTGTGGACATGAGCTGGGTGTCTTACAGTTCAACCTCATTCTGATATCTCTATACCCAGACTAGGTAGACTGGGTTTGATTAATTTGCTATAGTGGCACACAGAACTCAGGAAACCCCTTTACTAACTAGATTACCCATTTATTACAAAGAACATTAAAGGATACTAATTGACAGCCAGATGAA
Organism: Halichoerus grypus; assembly: GCF_964656455.1. Lineage (NCBI taxonomy): Eukaryota > Metazoa > Chordata > Mammalia > Carnivora > Phocidae > Halichoerus > Halichoerus grypus. The sequence goes on from NC_135719.1 coordinate 122,497,786, forward strand.
GAGATGCCTCGGGGGAGGTATGGGGACAGGGCGTGGAGCTTCCAGGCTTCCAGTCATGCCACTGTCCCCAAGGCTCCATGTGTTCACCAACCAGAAGCTCCCCAAACCCCATCCTTCTGGATTTTTATGGAGGTTTCATTATAGGCATGCTTGATAGCCATTGGCCATTCTCTTGCCCATCTCCCTCCCTGGAAGTTGTGGGGTGGGACTGAAAGTTCCAGTCCTCTACTTGGTTGGCTCCATTGGCTACCAGCCCGCATCCTTCATTGCATTACAAAAGACACCTCATGAACATAATGTAAGAGACACCTTTAAGCTCTCATCCAGTAGGAAACTCCAAAGATTTGGGAGCTGTGAACCAAGAACCTTGGAAAAAGACCAAAAATATATCAGAAATATATATTTGGTTATCTGAGTGACCAAATATATACTCTTATTTCTTACAAATCACAATATTGTACTATTATAAGGATTATTGTGTAGTCTGAATATTTTAAAGGGTCAGAAAGAAAATTTCTTGGCTGTTAGGTTAGGAATAAACTGGAGTGGGTTTATTAAATATGAAAACCTGTCAATGTTTAAAAAATGTTACAGAAAACTAAAATGAGGTGTTGATAAAGTCTTATTACTGGTGATCCTGTTAGTCCAGAGAGAATATTTTTCACTTGGAATAATGCAGATCTAGTTATGGTCTAATATACTTCTTGGTTAATATAATTTTATCATCTTTGTGTTCTCATAAAATTCCTCTAGCACTTACCATATTCTGCCATATGTTAAAGTTATTTATATTTCTTTCTACTGTATATTCTAATTTTCTCGAGGGCAGGAAATGTTTATTTCTTCTAACATAATGCATTGCTTATATTAAATAATCAGAAAATGTTTTTTTAAAAAAGAATAAAAACAAATTAGCAAGTAAAAAAAAGGAAGAAAATGTTGACTGTCTACATTTTATAGAAGACAGTTGATAAAATCCTGAAAGTATGGAATTCTACTGCATATTCCCCTTTATATAAGACAAAATTAGCTGTAATTTCTTGCTTGATGATGTGATGATCATGTAACATCTGTTCTGGCTGACGGTCTTGATATTTTATAGTCACGATGCCTGTGGTCTCCACTGAAGAATGTGCTTAATATATGTCGGCACGATGAACTTGGTCTCAGTTTATCCTCAAATGGTGTAAGTAATATTATTTAAAAATTGGAAGATCTGGAGTTGTTACATTTGATAGTGTAGGAAAGTGCTTTGTAAATTAACACAGTTAATCATAGTTAATAATAGTTAACTAGAGGGTGAGGAAAGAGTTTTCTGGCATGGTACCTATTTTGGCATTGATGCTGAACCCATGTTTATATTCAGAATCACTTTAAAATATTTTATGAGACAATCACTGGCCCCTAACATAAGTTGATTGTGCTGAAGGGACATTTTAAGATGCTAATTTCACTGACTTGATTATCTTGTATGTTTCCAGTTGTATAGGCAGGGGTATAATGAATGTATTGGCTGGCAAGGTTGGTTTCCTTATTTGTATAAAACATTAAAGAATTTGTGGCATGCCAGTTTGGAGTGGTTAATTGTTGTAATTATGGTAATTTCCAAAGGTGTTTAATGTCAATATTTCATTAAGTATTTTTCTTTATACTTTTTCTTTCCAGACAACCCATTTATTGAGGTTAAAACACCAATGAAATTGCCATTAAAATTTGTTTATATATATATGTGTGTGTGTGTGTATATATATGTGTGTACACACACACACACACACACACACACATGCATATACATACACGCAGTTGATCCTTGAACAGCTCAAGGGCTAGGGGTGCCAACCCTCCTCACAGCTGAAAAAAATCCACAAATAATTTTTGACTCCCCCAGAACGTAACTACTAATAGCCTACTGTTGACTAGAAGCCTTACTGAGAACATAAACAGTCAACACATAGTTTGTATGTTACATGTATAAAAACTATTTTTACCACAGAGTAATCAAATGTTATTTTTTTTTAAGATTTTATTTATTTATTTGACAGAGAGAGACACAGCGAGAGAGGGAACACAAGCAGGGGGAGTGGGAGAGGGAGAAGCAGGCCTCCTTCAGAGCAGGGAGCCTGATGCGGGGCTCGATCCCAGGCCTCTGGGATCATGACCTGAGCCGAAGGCAGACACTTAACGACTGAGCCACCCAGGCGCCCCTGGTCTAGTCCTTTTTTCTTAAATGCCACTCTCCCTCTGCTGTGAAATGGCTATCACTTACATGGAGAGCTGTGAAACATAAATGTGTGTACGTGTGATTTATGTGCTACATTTAGGAACATGAATAAACTTTATTGAATCAGGACCATGGGGATCATTTAATTATAGATAGAATCAGAAATCTGCCTGGCCAAATGTTCACAGTTTTATATTTTTATAAAATAAAGTAGCTTAAAATTGCATTTGCCAAGATTTATTTCCCTTTCCTCACTTCTATTGTAATTGTCTGGTAACCTGAGAGAGGGGTTTGTGAGGACAGAGGGATACCACATTTTATTGAATTGAAGCTATTTTCAATTTATAAGACACATCATTTTTTATGTCTCATTATGTCACATTATTTTATCTGTCATCAAGGAAAAAAAACCCATAAAACTATGATAACAGTGCTAAGATGCCACCGATAATAAGATAGGTCGTGATTTCCGTGATGTTAAAATGGAGACAAATGTGAATTTTAGATCTGTGCAAGATACTCATCATCACTCTCACACAATTATTTTATTTGGGGTGTAACTTAGGACCTCTAGCTTTTTTAGAAGTCAGTATGAGAATCATTTGAATTGTGTGGCTTTTATGTGCAAATCCTGTTGGAGACATGTTCTAATGTGTCTCTTATTCTAAGAAGATAGGAAAATTTTCACTAGAGTATTACCTCTGGAAACAAGCAGAGTGCTTTCCGTGGGCCGAGAAGAAAAAGCCACGCTCCGCTCCATGTAACTCAAGTCCTTTCCCATGTGGCCTCCAGGAGCCGTTCCATTATGTTCCTTCTTTCCTGAAATTTTAATTTTTCTCTTTACTGATTATTCACTCTCGTAGGTTGTAACCTGAAAACACTTGGCTCAACCCTGATCCTTCCCCAAACTACTCTCACCTTTCTCTTTTCTCCCAGACCACCATCCGCTTCTTTCCCAGCATTGCCCGAGTCACAGGCACTCTTTCTCACCTCCGTTATTTATACCTCGGTGCTCTGCAGAAGATTTATGTCTCTGCTGTTTGACTGAAACTGCTTTTTCAAGGTCCCTAGTAGCCTTCTGGTTTCCTAAAGCTGGTAACCTCTTTTTAGTGCATTTGTTCAAACTCCTCTTTATGGCTCTCGCATTTGGCTTTCTCTGGCTCTCTCCTTCACACACACGGGCTGCAGTTTCTGTCTCTGTGCCAATTTTATAATCCCATGGTGCCAGATTTGCTTCCTATTTCATCTACTATATTATTAAAAGAATACTGAAACATGAAAAAAAGTGCTCCATAAATCTGTCACTCTAGTGTATTATTAATTATTTCCACATTTTGAATATTTGCATCCTTGGCTTGATCACATGCAAACCCTTTTTTATTTTATTTTTTTACCTCGTTGTAATCTGTAATCTTGGTAGGCATATTGGGTTTTTTGTTTTTTGTTTTTTGTTTTTGTAGGCATATTGTTTTATTGTCTACCTTCACATGGTATCAATTATCTTCTAGGGGTCCACATTGTCTTCCTTATTGTTACATTATAGGACAGTAAATTAGAGATTATAGTTTTGATGCACTATAATTTTTTATATAGTATTTTTATTGTTAGACAATTGACTCGTCTCCAGATTCTTTGTGCTTTGTTTAAAAAACATTGTAGCAGAGCATATATCCATTCATATAACCTTTTGCTTCTGTTATATTATTGACATAAGATCCATTTCCAGGAGTGCCATTGGTGACAAGCGTGATGAGCATTTTGCTAAACATCACCTATTTTTAAAGGTGTTATCCCAATTTACAATGCCACAAGCAGTTTTAATTCAGGCTTACTAGTATCAAAGATACAAGAATTATTTTCCTAACGTAGGGAAGGAAAGCTTTTCCCTTCTTCCATTCTAGGTCCTTTGGCTTTTCTAACAATTTAATTCTATTTTAAGACAGATTAACAGGAGAAAAACAAATTTAATTTCATATGTATGGAAGTCCCAAAGATATGAGAAGCTCCTCAGCAGTCAGGCAATTGAGGCTTACAGTCCATTCTTACGAGCTAAGGGGTAGGGGACACGGGTCTGGGTCCCTAAGGGAGGGAAGACAAATCCCAGGAAGACGAGAAGAGCAGACGTTTGGTGAACAAATGCTTGCCAGGCCATGCAGGTACAACTTTTTCATATAAAAAGTTATCTTTGATATTGTCTTCCTGGTACAGGCCCTCTATCTAAATTCTTTTAGGCAGTTAAGGGAGAGGTAAAAGCAAAACAAAACAAAACACCTCTTTCTGAGTCTGTAGGCCTTGATTGCCTTCAGCTCAAAATAATCCACATTAGTGGAGCCAAAGTGGATTCTGCTGCACTTCAGTCTCACCTTTGAAACTTCCCTGAGAACTCTCAGGTTCAGAGGTTGAGCTGGTAGATTGCTCCATCTCGTTGGGTCAGTCTGTTAGTCCTGACAGTAGGTCAGGTCAGTTAAACTCATGTCAGGAAAACAGTCAGGTATTTAGTAAGAAACGGTTTTGTGGAAACAAAAGAAAAAACTGTGGTTAATTGGAGGAGATTGTAATCCCAGTTTCCGAGTTCTGAGAGTAGCCAGTTGAGATTTCTAGATGTCGGGCTTGAAGCGTCTTCAGATGCAGCAAGGGGAGGCAGTGCCAGTTTGGTGTAGATTTTCCTGGTTTGCAGCTGAGTGTCTCTGGTGATCTTCCTGAGTGTCCTACACAGCAGGAGGCATGGCGACTTTCTGTACATGCACTGTTATGGTGATTTCTCTATAGTTTATATCAAGTTGACCCACTTTAGTTTGCAGGCTTCAGGAAAAGAGCAGTGTTAGTTTTCAGTGATTCCAAGTCAGAAGTGTGAGAGAAAAATTGGAATTGTTAGTTTGGAGAGTTACTGTAGCCAAATACTGGAGGAAACTAGAAGAATTCAGGATCTAGTCCATTTTATAGGTAGCAAACAGAACCTTAAAAACCATGAACAGTGCTAGAATTTAATACCCACAAAGGTGTATTACTGAAACATAATTTTTCTCTCTACAATCACCTTCTATTTATCAACAGTAAATCTAACTTGTTTGCATTAAACTTAAAGATTTGTATTTGTCCATGAGAAGTAATCTCACAGAGGCTGTGGAATAGATTGGGCAAGGGAGCCTTTATAGAAGTTTGTATTTTAAAAAGCATGTCCCACACACGTTTTCCCCCTTCATCTTAGGAGATTGTGGGCTGTGTTTTAGTTATCTACTGGGGTGTTTACATTTTTTTTTTAATTTTTATTTTTTTTAAAGATTTTATTTATTTATTTGACAGAGAGAGACAGTGAGAGAGGGAACACAAGCAGGGGGAGTGGGAGAGGGAGAAGCAGGCTTCCTGCTGAGCAGGGAGCCCGATGTGGGGCTCGATCCCAGGACCCTGGGATCATGACCTGAGTGGAAGGCAGACAATGACTGAGCCATCCAGGAGCCCCGGGGTGTTTACATTTTAAAGACAATGTAAGAGTTAAACTTTCAAGGGACAGAAAAAGAATTTACATTTTCGCCTAGTTTGGGATACGTTTGTCTTTTTATCAGAAGCCTAGAGTAATTACTATTTAAGTTTTTACTTTTCCTCACATGCAGGACAATTGTACTTCCAGTGTCTTCATTTTTTGCACCATCTGCTAATGTCTGAGGGCAAACAGGAGAGGATCTGAGTGGGTTTTGAGTTTCTCTCGGAGCTAAGCTTTTGGTTCTCTCAAGATGCAGGTTGCAAATCAAGAAGTATTGATGTTAACCCCTTTTTTCTTGCATTCCTGCAAGGGTATCTTCAAAGGATTGGGTAGCTACTTCCATTTTAATAGTTCAAGGTTGACTAGCCTAGCTAAGCATGTTATTTTGAATTTGTCTTTTTAAACTAGGGGGAAATTGCCCTACTACGGTGGAGATTTAAAAGATTTCTGTGTTCTGGAGCTTCAGGGTCTAGTGAAGTATGCCTTTGAAAAGTCCATAAAGTGTTCAACAGAGGCCTTCAGATGCCCTCCTTTCTGTGTGCACAATTGAACCTTAAACCAATTCACCTCAGAGAGGAAATCCTCTGCTAATGTTTCTATTAGCCCCTGAATATCAGCCCCTAGCTGAGACGTTTCTTGGTCATTTGCAGGAGGCCTGGAGAATTTGGGGCCGTCTGTTTTTTTGTGAAGTTCCCCCCATCTGCCCCAGGGGGCCCTGGCTTATCTGGTAACTACAGTAGAATCATGGGTGGGAAGAACGCTTCTTAGCAGCAAAACAAGATCCTTGTGAGTGGAACTGTGAATGGCCATTCACCTTTTAAATCTGGTAGGATCTTCTGCAAGTGGAGTTAGATGGGCTTTATGATTTAAGAGATGTTGCTGTCCACGGGACGTGAATTCTTTGTGGCTGGGGGCTCTGGGACATGCCCATAAAGGATATCGCGTAATGAGGCCTGGCGCGGGCAGAGCCTGACTGTGGAGTGAGCCTCGCTGCAGTGCGGGCGCTGCTGCTGAATTCACTTCCTGGCTTGGAGCGTTCCCGCGAGTCACCTGTGTGTTGTGGGCCCCGAGATGGGGCTGGAGTGCTCTTTGTAAATCTTGTAGGGAAGGGGAAGCTAAAACAGGCAACTGGGTGTTGAAGGGATTTTTCTGAGGAGGGTGGAAGGGTTTGGGAGCTAAGGGGATTTGCTGAGGAGATGGGGCTGGATTTTAAGAGAGAGGATTTATGTTGGATGTGGGTGCCAGTTTTTGTACTGAGTCTAATTTCTGTTCTTTCATCTTATTAAGGCAGACTTTAAAGTTAGCCATTATATTCCTTTGTGTTCTCTTATTAATTTTGTCTTTCTGTAGGATGAGAGTGCTCTAAAAAATTTTTTTCTTTCACAGATAGCCGGTTCAGTATGGCCATCACCTGGCCATTGACAAGTAGGATCTTATATTAATCTCAGTAGTGATACAAACCATTAAGACTTTTTATGGCTTAACCGTGGAAACAAGAGGTGTCCCAAAAGAGGGTGCAAAAGATGCAGCCCTTAGCATATCCAGAGAGTTCTTTCCTAGAGTTAGCCTAGGAAAGGGAAGACCTTTGTCACAGGCAGTAAGAATGGTATAGTGGAAGAAATGAGACCTGGGAATCTGTGACATGGGGCAGGCTTTATCAGAATGGGACTTCTCTAGCACTAATAGGACAGTGAAGGTTGAGAAGACAAAGGCCCCTTATGGACCAGGACCCCATATGACAAACCCCTAAAACCTGGCATGGCCAGACAAAGAGGATGCTGCTGGTGATTTTGTGTCTTGGAATCCTAGTCTGTCTGACTGGTCACCGGTTGAACACCAGTACCTGCACCTTTGGATGGTGGAGACCAGCGAGAACATCTCACCGGTCACAAAGCCAAGCTCTCTTAGAGCAAGACAGAAGGCAAACCTCAACCGGTTTTTACATAGGGCACCCACAGCAAAGTTTGTGTGAACAGACCGGGTCTGGTGAGAACTGAACTCACCAGTCTGTGAGGCTGGCTTGAACAACAGGCTTATAGGACCTATGCTTGCATTCTGCCCTATGGTTTTTCTGCTTAGGACAAACAATGCAAAAGACAGAGATAAAAGAAACCAGTGATCATCTCTGAGAGGAAGGGGATCAAAAGAAAATAAGAGTACTCACAACAATCATTACTAGAGTTGCTATACCCAAGGAACTGATTCACACAGAATTCATATTTTCTCCTGCTGATTTGAATTTCAGAAAAAAAAAATTCTTACCACTCTCACTTCCACATGACCCTGCAGGCAGAGACCCAGGGGACTGGTGTGGTAAGAATTCTTTCTTTCGGGGCGCCTGGGTGGCTTAGTCGTTAAGCGTCTGCCTTCAGCTCAGGTCATGATCCCAGGGTCCTGGGATTGAGCCCCGCTTCGGGCTCCCTGCTCGGCGAGAAGCCTGCTTCTCCCTCTCCCACTCCCCCTGCTTCTGTTCCCTCTCTCCTATGTCTCTCTCTGTCAAATAAATAAATAAATCTTAAAAAAAAAAAAAAAGAATTCATACTTTCTGTGGGATCCTGTCAGCTTCCGCAGCCCCAGAATATGTGTGATGTCCAGCCAGTGGACGTCGGGTGCCGAAACTGCAGTGGAGGAAATTTTTCACTTTTACCTAGGTTCTTTGGCTGGTCTAATAATTAAATTGACGTAAGACAGACGAACAGGAGAAAAACAAATTTAATTTTGTATGTTTAAGAGCCCTGAGTATATGAGAGAGTCCCTGGCAGTCGGAATTGGGGCTTATATTCCATTCTTAGAAGCTAAGGAGAAGGGAACAGGGGTCTAGGGTCCTCAAGGGAGGGAAGACAAATCCCAGGAAGATGTGAAGAGCAGATATTTGGTAAACAAATGTTTGCCAGGCCACGCAGATAAGTCTTTCTGCTATAAAACATTTGCTATTAGCTCTCTTCCTAGTACAGGGCCTGTATTGAAATTCTTTTAGGTAGTTAAGGGATAGGTGAAAAAAACAAACAAAAAGACAACAAGAAAAACCCAACTCTTCCTGAGTCTGTAGGCTTTGAATGCTTTCATTCACATGGCAAAGTGGCATATGTTGGGATCACATACTCTGCTTCCCTTCACTAGATAGTTATAAGTATACAAACTGTTACATGGGTAATTTGATAGTTCTAAAATGATGACTACATTTTTGCTTTAATGTGTATTTCTTGATTGTTAATGAGGGTGTACACTTCCGCATATGTTTAATATTGAATTTGTATTTTTTTAAAATTTATGTCAGTGTTTCATATCCCATTTCTCTATCTCATCATCTAGTACAAAAGACATAACAGAGATACCTATCTTAGACTGTAGAATTTCCAAATTGTCATCTTTTTAAACCATATATGCAGAGGTATTCCTGCTTATTCATAGTCTGGTGGCTTTTGCCAGTGTTGATGCTTTAAATTTTTACAACTCATCTAATGTGAAATGGACTTTTTCTCTCCTCATTATATAGAAATTTGCAGGAAAATGTAGCAACTTTTCCCCTGTGTTAACTGAACAGTTTTATTTAGTAGTACAAGTTATTCTCTTACATGGATAATTTTGAGGAAAATTTTGTTGTTGAATTGTGCCTAATATTTTTTTCTGCCTTCGCTTTTCTTTTGGAAATTTTTTAACAGGTAAGATAAAACTTAAGTTATTTAGATACCCTATGATAATTCTGGCCAATGAAAAATGGCTTTTGAGAACTTCGTGATAGTATTGACATTGACAGTAATTCAGAGACACATCCTTCTGTTTCTACCTTAACCAATTGCTAAGTAGTCTAGTTTCCCAGGTAGTTTAAGTTGATTTTGTTGTAGATTTTGATTGATGTTGTTTGTTGATTTTGTAATTAAATAAGTTACCTTATGGGGGACTCTGATCTCTCTCTGCAGTGCTAGTGTCACAACTGAGTGAATTTTTGCTGTAATCTGTGCACCATCCACATAGTTAAATCCTTCTTGAATATCTTACTCCTTGAAATTACCTTTCACTTGTTGTTACCTTTCTTTTACTGTCTTGAATTATGCGTATTTCCTAGAGCTCCATCCATGGTTGCTGTCTTCTTTTATACATTCTCTTTTGTGAGCTCAGCCCTCTTCCGTTTAACCTATTTCAAACCCACCTTAAACCACATCTCAAGCGCTGTCTCCCATGAATAGCCAGAGACCCATATTTTCAACTCCTTTCTGGACTCTGCTTCTATAGCAGATTTGCAAGCTTAAGCGCCTGGCCAACAATGTCAATGAGTAAAAGCAGGCCTCAGGGTAAGAAAAAATATTTTTCTACACTAAGAAAAACAACAGAGTAAGTGGAGTGATAAATGGCCGTTGACATAGGCTCGGGGTCAGGAAGACAGAGTTGGGGACAGTGTGGAGGGGAGACCCCATGCAGGCTGTTTAGCTCCGGCCATTTGATATTATGTGGGAATGTGAGCCCAAGGTTACCAGATCTCCCAGGTTTTTCTTTTTCTTTCTTTTTTTTTTTTTTTTTTAAGAAAAGCTGTAAATGAGGATTTGCTCGTTAAACAGTCTGAATTTTAAAGGATGGGTTGAATTTTTTAAAACACTATGTGGGCCAAAAAAAATATGTCTATGGACCAAGTTCAGTATATAGGCTCCTAGTTTATAAGCTCTTTCTGTAAAGGCACTTTATGTGTTCTGTGTTATTATTAAGCACTCCCCTGCCCATCTCCCATTCTTCTCTTCTGTCTCTGTTCATCTAATGCGAGAACCATCCACCCAGTTATTTAAGTGAGGAACTTCCAAATCATCATTGACACCTTCTTACCTCATTGCTTTTTTATTTTGGAGAGAGATCTGGGTCAAGGGAAAAGCTTTTTATGAATGAAGGGAGATTTGGACTTGTAAATAGGTAGAAGGGACGAAGCCAAAGGGAGAGGATAATGGACAGAGCCCGGGATGTCCACTGGGGGTGGATCCAGGGTGTAGAATCCAGCTGCAGGACCTACATGATCTGCTGTGATCTACCCTTCATTACTTTTATTTCCCAATGATCTTATTTTAACCAAAAACAATTATTTTCTCTTTTTTTGTGTGCAGATATTGTATTTCCTTGAATTTCTTGAGGAAATTTATTATCCTTTTAGAAACATGTTCTTTTTCACTTTAACTCTTTTTTTCTTTGGCATTCTTGAATTTGATGTTTCTTTCCATGTTGCAGATTTTTCTGGAGAGGATAGTGATTGTGTAGGGGAGGTAAAACTTTCCCTCTTAGGCTCTCTGGCTGGGCCTGAGAATTAAGTTGACATAAGACAAATTAGAAAAGCATACAATTTTTTTCTTTTCTTTTTGAAACATGTACATGGGAGCTTTAGCAGGAAAATGAAGACCTGAAGAACTGGGGCCTAAGCGTTTCTGTATTAGGTTGAACGAAGAGAATGATTATGGAAAAGAAACTAAAATGTATGGGGAGGCTAAAGTAAGATAATAGGCTTTCTTTTAAAAAGATTTGTTTGTACAGATTCTTCTCAGCCTCGACTTCCTATCTGGTGATCAGAATGTCCTTTTCTTCCAGGCACAGGAATGGGAGTTTTCATATGGGAGTTTTATCTCCTGTTCTCAGGAAGAAAAGGGGAGGTCATTGTGCCTTTCTTGCACTTGTGGTTTTTTTAAGTCAAAAAAGTCAGTATACCAAATCGAAGTGTTTTGAGGTGTCATGTTTTAAACTCCTTTGGTTGTTTATCATAGATTTATTTGTAGTAAATGATAGAGCCAAAAGGTTGAATTCGGCATTTGTCATAGAGTTTCTGTTTACCTGATTGTGCGTGTGGGCTCTGATTTACAGGAGCCATGGTGAGTGGGCCAGCCATAATGGTAGGGTGAGTTTTCCATAAGATGTGTGGGTTACTTGTCTTCTGAGTGCCGGTAAGCTTCATTATTAGTTATGTGGAACATTGTCTAGCTTCTCTCAGGTGTAGAATCCAGCTGCAGGACCTACATGATCTGCTGTGATCTACCCTTCATTACTTTTATTTCCCAAAAGTCCAAAGGATCACTGTGGGTGTTTCCATGGCTTTAATCCAGGGGCTAATACCACCCAATATGTTCTCACGGAGAAGGGACCGATGCTGGTGTCACATTCTTTAATGACTTGCCTCACCATCCAAGGTGTATTTTTGCTGACACTTGTTTGTTAGGTTTTCCTATAGTCTGCTGGGAACATTTATTTGAAGGTCTATCCTCTTATTTCTAAGGTGTCTATCAGTTCTGTTGAATTCCATTTTCAGTCTGCTTCAGTATGCTTTCTATTTCTTAGAATTTGTCACCACTCTGATTGCCCGTGCCATGTGTACTGGGATTTCCTGTAATTTCTGTGCATTTATTTATTTTTTAAAAATATTTCTTACAAAATTTGAGATGGGAGGAAGGTCAAAAGGTAAATTTGTGAGTTATTAGCAGTTTTGAACCAGAAATCTTCTCTTTTCATACAGTTTTACCTTTCTGTTTCGGCTCATGCTGTTTTCCTTCAGTCCCCTCTCTGTGAACAGACCTCAAATGTAGTTTGCCATTTACTTTTGATAATTCTATGGCATTGCTCATAAGGTTCTTGGGCTTGGAAGGTTTTTGCCCTGTCATTCTGCCTGGGAAGTACTATTAGGGAAACTTACAGCTCAGTAGTAGCCCAACCTCAAGCCTAGGTTCAAAACTGGGATCCAGTACCACTTAGTAGCCATGTCACCTTGTAGAATCATACCTTTAGCTTCTCCGACGCCCTGAGAATTGTGGACAGCAGTAGTATCTGCCCCTTAATGGTGTTGTGAACATTTAGATGGGATAGACAAGGTCAAACACCTGCAACATAGTAAGTCCCGAAATACTGTTAGCTGAATTAAAAAGGTCAGCTGAATAAGTTCTGATGGTTTGAGGAATTCCTTCCTCAAGTTTGAGGAAACTTGACAGCCCTGCTGTGGTGCGGCCTTCTCTGTTTTGCCCAATTTCCTTCCTGCTCTCCTGCCCCTTCCCCAGACCCCAAGTTAGAACTCCTGTTCCCCTGTTCTTGCTGCAGCATTTTGTCATACTGATACTGTGGTGCCCTTCTCGCAAGTCTGCTTCTATTTTAGTCGGTGGGGAGTGTGTCAGTCACTGGGTTTTTGTGGTCTTGTTTTCCTAGGTAAACTGAATTAAATTAAGGTGTTTTTTTCTTTGTATGACCAAAACCTTTAAAACTTGTAGCGGGATTCTCATTTTGCCCAGTGTATCAATCAAGACTCTCTAGAGAAACAGAATCAATGTGTGTACATATTATACATATACATAAAATATATTTTCCCCCAGTTTGATTGAGAAATAATGGATACATCACTGTATAAGCTTAAGGCGCACAGCATGGTGGTTGATTTACATATACTGTGAAATGATTGCCATAACAGGTTAGCTAACGCCCATTTTCTCATGTAGGTAACAGACAAAAGAAAAGAGAGAAAAAAAGGAAAAAAATGTTTTTCCTTGTGATGAGAACTCTTAGGATTTACTCTCTGAACAACCTCCCCATATATCATACAGAGGTGTTACCTGTAGTCATCATGTTGTGTATTTCATCCCTAGTACTTATGTATCTTATAACTGGGAGATTGGAAGATTGTACCTTTTGACCACTTTCCTCCAATTCCCCCTCCCCGACCCTCTGCCTCTGATAACCATAAGTCTGATTTCTTTTTCTATGAATTTGGTTTTGTTTTGTTTTGTTTTAGATCTCACATATAGTATTTGTCTTTGTCTTTCTCTGACTTACTTCACCTAGCATAATGCCTTCAAGGTCCATCCATGTTATCACATATGATAGGATTTCTTCTTTTTTTTGTGGCTGAGTAATATTCCATTGTAGATACACACTGCAGTTTGTTTATCCATTCATCCAGAGAAGGACACTTAGGTTTATTTTAAAGAAGTGGCTTATGCATTTGTGTGGGCTATAGGTCTGAAATCTGTAGGGCAGACCGGCAGGCTGAAAACTCGGGCAGAAGTTAATGCTGATGGTTTGAGGAATTCCTTTTTCTTTAGGAAACTTCAGTGTTTGGGAATAACGCCTTCAGCTAATTGGATGAGGCCTTCCCACATTATCAGGGATAATCTCTTTTACTTAAAGTCAACTGATTGTAGCTGTTCATCACATCTACAAAATACCTTCACAGCAAAACCTAAATTAGTGTTTGATTAAATAACTGAGCACTATCTAGTCAAGTTAACATAGGAAACCATCACACCTAATGTAGGCTTAACCAGTGTAGAAAGACACCATGTGATCGGATGAGCGTTCTGTCAGTAGATTTGAGGCCACCCATGCTGAGGTCATCAAACATCCGATTGAATAGTTACGCTTCAAGTTCTTAAAAATTCCGTTTTTAGTGGTAGTGGAGCAGGTGCGGTGATGGTAAGGTCTGTGCATGTTTATCCAAATTACCGGAGAAGGCTGTTCTTTCCCATTTTGAGTAGTTATAAATATGACATTTATGATTTGAGCCTGTTTCCTTCATGCTTATTTTTAGTGAAAAGATCTGTATATTGGCTGAATTTCAAAAGAACCTGGTTATTTAGAATTCAGGCCAAATGCACAGTTGTTACTGTAGAGAGGAAAGCAAACATTGCCTTCTGATTATTCAGTGTTCTCTAAAGGAAAGAATGACAAATTCATGTAGCAACATTATGGCTTAATAAATTAAGTGACTGGTAGACTGATACACTTAGGGCATACCCTTGAGAATGAAAGTGAATGCTTTCCCCGGCCTGCTGCTAGTGTGTGCCCCTGTACTTTGTTTTGTCTCTTACCCCCGTAATTGCTTCTTACATAAGGAAAAATTGTTACCTCTGCTTAAAATAGAAATCTCTTCTATGGGCTGTGGAATTGCTCTTTTTAAAATAACGCCGTTAGAAAGCAAACAAAATGAATTAGAGGTGAATCAGGTAGAACTGTCACTTGATGTCTCTATTTGACTTGCGACTCGTTTTAAAGATTTTGTACATATTCCTACCCATATAAAATATGGACCATAAGAGTCTAAGTTCTGAACACTATTTATGACATTTAAAATCAAGAAAAATATATCTTCAATGCCAAATTTAAATACGTAGGTTATGATTTTTTCCACATTGTTAAAGTATGTTAACCTTACTGTGTAAAGTAACTTTTGCTTTGAGGGTGGTTCCCTAGGGTTGCACCTCACTTGAACCCCCGGCCAGGTCAGGTTAGAAAATGGTGGGTGACATCAGTGTTGATCACTATTAGAGGTTTAATGCTACAACTCTGAGCAGTTGTGTTCATAGAGATGTTTCGTTTCTAATCTCATGGTATTGATTTGAAAAGTTATTTATTTTTGGAGAAAGTTATATTGTTGTAATACATATTTTTAAATGAATTAGTAGTCTAATTGATATGAGCCTAAGAGTAGCAGTCTCCTCCGTCCTGGTAGTGGACTGACAGAATAACGTTTTTTTTTTTTGTCTTTTCTTTATATATTTTTTCTTTTGAAAAACCACAGTGTGGATGATGCCTTCTCAAGTGTTTTAATTGCACTTTGGGAAATAAGTATCCTCTTCTTTAAGTAACAAACGAGATGTACAGTTTTTGTTTTGTTTAATCTAATGTTTGCCATGGGCTCAATATTGTGTTCAAAGCTATAGAGAATTATATTATTATCTCTTGGAGGACTTAATGGTCTATGTCTTGGAAACATCCGCAGTATGGAGCATAAAACCGTAGGAGGCTTTTAATGACTATTAAGTGGTATTGACCCAGCCTTTAGTGAGCTTGTAATCTAATTCGTTAAAGTTTTGTATGTAACTAATTCCTTGTTGTACAAGTATTTAGGGAGATTGTCCCCTTGAATTTTTCCACACTCATGCATTTAGCATCAGAGTTCACTGATTTTGCTGTAAACAAAACCACATTTTATTTTCCTGTTCCACTGTTGGAATTTGGGTTGGTTGCACTTTTGTGTGGTTAGGAACAATTGTATTTGTCTCTGGGTGACAGTTCTCCTCCTGACCATAAACTGAGGAGTGGATTGTCGGCCAGTAAGATATGCCCATGCTTGACTGTTTTCCAAAAGTGATTGTACCAAGGTACAATTCCCATCTGAGAGTCTGAACGTTCGCCCTGCTCCGCATCTGCGCCACACGCTTGACAGTCAAGTTGATGGACGTGTAAACGTGCTTTTTGTTTCCCTAATTACTAAAGAAATACCGTTTTATGTATATAAGGACCTTTTATATTTTCTTTTATAACTTTCGTCCACTTTTCTCTTGGATTATCTTTCTTAGAAATTCATAAAAGATATATTCTAGATACTTATTGTTTTGTTGTTTATACGTTTTCTCATTTGTGGTTTAGCTTTTTTATGGTGACTTTTAGTGAACAGAAGTTTTTTATTTTAATGTAGAATGAATTTATTTTTCTTTATGGTTATTCTTTTTTATGTTGCTAACCTATTCTGAAGCCATAAAATATTCTTTTATTGTCTACTAAAAGTTTTATAATTCTGCCTTTTATATGCAAGTCTTTAGTTAAATTAGAATTGATTTTTCTGTAGAGAGTGGAATAGAGATTCAATTTAATTTTTCCCCCACATGAATGGACATATGTGCAAGTACCAGTATTAAATAAGTCGACCTTTCTGTATTAATCTACAATTCCTGCTGTGTTGAAACTGATAGTTTGTAGGGTAAGTGCCTCACCACCATCTTCTTCTTATGGAATATCTTGATTCTTCTTGAGCCTTTGACTTTTCATGTAAACTTTATATATTATCACCTTGTCTTGTGCCTTGGAAAGTCCTGTGGATGTAGATGTGAGTGTGTGCACGTGTGTGTATGTATAAGCACATACACATGTATATTCCCCACCTCTGTTACTGTAAGTGTGTCTCGGAGTATTCCCCACTGGCAATGAACACATCTAGCACTTGGATTTTGATTTCTAAATACCACTTTCTGATAAAAGGAACCAGGGTTCCTTGGCTCATTTCAAGGAAAGAAAGTACAAAATGAGACGGAAACATCTATTTTCAGGAAGTAAGGAAATGCTCAGAGAGTGTTAGGGTCATATGAAAATGACCTGGAAGCCATCTTGAAGGGGTTTCCACTGGCCAGATCTGGGACAGGTTGGGCTACAAAATAAATAATGGTGGTAGTATATTATAAGAAAGAATAACAGTGCAGGCATACCTCGTTTCATTGCGCTTTATTTTATTAGTATTCACAGATCATGTGTTTTCTACAAATTGAAAGTTTGTGGCAGCCCTGTTTGAGCAAGGCTTTCGGCTCCATTTTTCCAACTGCATTGGCTCACTTCATGTCTCTCTGGCACATTTTGGAAATTCTCACAATATTTCAAACTTTTTCATTATTATTACATTTGTTATGGTGATCTGTGCTCAGGATAATTGTAACTGATATAATTGTTTTGGGCCTCATAAATCCTGCCCATGTAAGATGGTGAACTTAACTGATAAATGTTTGTGTGTTCTGACTGCTCCACTGACCAGCCCATACCCATCGCCGTCCTTCTCTTCGGGCCTCCCTACTCCTGGAGACACAACACTTTGACATTAGACTAATTAATAACCTTGCAATGGCCTCTAAGTGTTCAAGTGAGAGGAAGAGAGACATGTCTCTCACTTTACATAAAAAGCTAGAAACGATTACGTTTAGTGAGGAAGGCATGTGGAAAGCTGAGATAGGCCAAAAGTTAGGCTTCTTGTGCCAAAAGCCAAGTTGTGACTGCAAGGGAAAAGTTCTTGAAGGAAATTAAAAGTGCTACTTTGGTGGACACAAGAATGATAAGAAAATGAAACAGCCTTACTACTGCTGATATGGAGAAACTTTTAGTGGTCTGGATAGAAGATCAAACCAGGCACAACATTTCCTTAAGCCAAAGCCTAATCCAGAGCAAGGCCCTAACTCTTCAATTTTATAAAGCCTGCGACAGGTGAGGAAGCTGCAGAAGAAAAGTCTGAAGCTAGCAGAGGTTGGGTCACGACGTTTAAGGAAAGAAGCCGTCTCCACATCCAGGTGCAAGGTGAAGCAGCAAGTGCTGATGGAGAAGCTGCAGCACATTATGCAGAAGATCCAGCTAAGATCATTCATGAAGGTGGCTGCACTTAACAACAGATTTTCAGTGTAGAGTAAACAGCCTTCTATTGGAAGAAGATGCCATCTGGGACTTTCATAGCTAGAAAGGAGAAGTCAACGCCTGGCTTCAAAGCCTCAAAGCCCAGGCTGACTCCCTTGTTAGGGGCTAACACAGCTGGTGACTTTCAGTGGAAGCCAGTGCTCATTGACCATTCTAAAAATCCTAGGTCCCTTCAGAATGATGCTAAATTTACTTTGCCTGTGTTCTCTAAATGGAACAACAAAGCCTAGATGACAGCACATCTGTTTACAACATGGTTTACAGAGTATTTTAAGCCCACTGTTGAAAACTGCTCAGAAAAAAAAAATTTCCTTTTAAAATATGACTACTCATTGACAGTGCACCTGGTTACCCAAAAGCTCTGATGGAGATGGACAACAAGGTTAATGGTTTCACGCCTGCTAACACAACATCCATTGTGCAACCCATGGATCAAGGAGTCAGTTCAACTTTCAGGTCTTACTATTTAAGAAATGTATTTGTAAGGGCTATAGCTGCCACACAGATAGTGGTTCCTCTGATGGATCTTGGCAAAGTAAATTGAAAACCTTCTAGAAAGGATTCATCATTCTAGATGCCATTAAGAACATTCATGATTCATGGGAAGAGGTCAAAATACATTAACAGGAGTTTTGAAGAAGTTGATTCCAGCCTTCAGGGATGACTCTGAAGGGTTCAAGACTTCAGTGGAGGACGTAACTGCAGATGTGGTGGAAACAGCAAGAGAACTGGAATTAGAAGTAGAGCCTGAAGATGGGACTGAATTGTTGCGATCTTGTGATAAAACTTGAACTGATGAGGAGCTGCTACTTATGGATGAGCAAAGAAAGTGGTTTCTTGAGATGAAATCTACTTCTGGTGCAGATGCTGGGAAGATTGTTGGAATGACAGCAAAGGATTTAAACTATTACATGAACTTAGTTGATAAAACAGTGCAGGATATGAGAAGATTGACTCCAGTTTTGAAAGAAGTTCTGCCATGGATGAAATGCTATCAAACAGCTTCACATGCTACTGAGAAATTGTTCGTGAAAGGAAGAGTCCCATCGATGCAGCAGACCTCATTGTTGTCTTATTTTAAGAAATTGCCACAGCCACCCTAACCTTCAGCAGCCACCACTCTGATCAGTCAGCAGCCATCAACATCAAGACAAGACCTTCATCAGCAAGATTATGACTCGCTGAAAACTCAAATGATGGTTAGCATTTTTCAATAAAGTATTTTTAAATTTACATATATTGGGGTTTGTTTTTAGACATAATGCTACTTAATAGACTTGTAGTGTAAACATAATTTTTTTTTTTTTTTTTTTGGCTGGGAAACCAAAAACTTTATTTGATTTGGTGTATTGCAATATTTGCTGCCTTGTGGTGGTCTGGAACTGAACCCACAGTTTCTCCAAGGTATGCCTGTATCTGTCATCACCTATTGAAATATATATGTTAAAAAACATGGTATCTCTGATTTGAGTTCAACACCACAGAGATCATTCTGGCCTTTCTTCTTTCTTTCTTTGTTTTGTCTCTAGCCTCAGTATATAGTCAAGACAGTGGTCTCCAAAGAGGCTAGGTTAGTTTTTCCCCCTACATCCCCTTAAGCGTGGTTATGTTGTGCACTTATAATGCAGTCCATTTGTCATTGATTGTGTTTCATTTTGAATTACCCCCACATACTGGTTGATTTTAATTATTTACTTTTCTTGATTTTTGTGAAGCATTACCATGTTTATGAATGTCAAAACTAGACAAGAAGGTGTATTTGGAGACCCGTCCCTCCCCTCTGTTCCTTGTATGCCATTTCCACCCCCTAATTTCTACCCTAGTGGCTTTGTAATGTCTGTAGAATAAAATTCCAACTTAGTATAATTGACAGGTTCCTCTGCCATCTCAGTCTTGGCTTGTCCTGCCCACCATGTTCTGGCTGCTGCAGATTTCTTGTTACTCCTCAGGTATGACTGGCTCATTCCTGCCTTTGCACATTCTCTCCCTCTGCCTAGAATGATGCTCTTCTCCTTCTTCTTACCTTGCTCACCTTTAGTCATTCAAAACCCATTTCAGCTCTTGCCTGCTATGTATGGGAAGACTTCCTTTCCTTACCCTTTCTCCCCACACCTCCTCCATAATAATTCTCTCCTGTTAATTTCTATCTCCATAGCACTTATGAATATTGTGTAACTGTTATGACATTTAACTTAAATTATTGATGCATAGGCTTGTCAGCTTCTTTATAACTGTGAGCTCCTTAAAGACAGGAACTTTATATTTGTGTTTCCAGCATCTAGGTAAATTTCTTGCACATACCAGTTATGCAGTAAATGCAGTATAGTGAATGGATTTCACTTTTCTTCACTTATGTTTTCTTTATTCCTTTGCTCTTAATTTCACTCATGATATAAGCACCTGCAAAGAAAATGTGAATCCTTATGATGTGCCCATGATCTTGTTGTTCATGGCATCTTTGTATTCTCTGCCTCTCCCAATATATTTGGGCATAACCCTGGTAATTTAATGGCTTCCTCTGATCCCTGGTATGTTACATATCTAATTAAATTTTAGACATGGTATGGATGGTTAAGATGAAGTCAAGGTATAGAAACTGTTTTAAGTACGCAGACCTAGGAGGTCAAGACTATTTTATCTGTCAGGTTTGTTTCCTCAACTTGAAAAGCTGGAAGAAATTATACTGGAAACAAATCTTTTTTTTTCTTATGTTATGTTAGTCACCATACAGTACATCATTAGTTTTTGATGGAGTGTTCCATGATTCATTGTTTGTGTATAACACCCAGTGCTTCATGCAATACATGCCCTCCTTAATACCCATCACTGGGCTAACCCATCCCCCCATCCCCCTCCCCTCTGAAACCCTCAGTTTGTTTCCCGGCATCCTTAGTGTCTCATGGTTCATCTCCCCCTCAGATTCCCCCCTTCATTTTTCCCTTCCTTCTCCTAATGTCCTCCATGTTATTCCTTATGTTCCACATATAAGTGAAGCCACATGATAAATGTCTTTCTGTGCTTGAGTTATTTCACTTAGCATAATTCCCTCCAGTTCGATCCATGTCCATGCAAATGGTGGGTATTCATCCTTTCTGATGGCTGAGTAATATTCCATTGTATATATGGACCACATCTTCTTTATCCATTCGTCTGTTGAAGGACATCTCGGCTCCTTCCACAGTTTGGCTATTGTGAACATTGCTGCTATGAACATTGGGGTGCATGTGCTCCTTCTTTTCACTACATCTGTGTCTTTGGGGTAAGTACCCAGTAGTGCAATTGCTGGATCATAGGGTAGCTCTATTTTTAACTTTTTGAGGAACCTCCATACTGTTTGCCAAAGTGGCTGTACCAACTTGCATTCCCAACCAACAGTGTAAGAGGGTTCCCCTTTCTCCACATCCTCTCCAACATTTATTGTTTCCTGTTTTGTTAATTTTTGCCATTCTAACTGGTGTTAAGATGGTATCTCAGTGTGGTTTTGATTTGAATTTCCCTGGTGGCTAATGATGTTGAACATTTTTTCATGTGTCTGTTAGCCATTTGTATGTCTTCTTTGGACAAGTGTCTGTTCATGTCTTCTGCCCATTTTTTGACCTGATTATTTGTTTTTTGGGTGTTGAGTTTGAGAAGTTCTTTACAGATCTTGGATACCAGCCCTTTATCTGTAGTGTCATTTGCAAACATCTCCCGTTCTGTGGGTTGCCTTTTTATTTTGTTGACTGCTTCCTTTGCTGTGCAGAAGCTTTTTATCTTGATGAAGTCCCAAAAGTTCATTTTCCCTTTTGTTTCACTTGCCTTCGGAGAGGTGTCTTGAAAGAAGTTGCTGTGGCTGATGTCGAAGAGGTTACTGCCTATGTTCTCTTCTAGGATTTTGATGGATTCCTGTCTCACATTGAGGTCTTTCATCCATTTAGAATTTATCTTTGTGTATGGTATAAGAATGGTTGGGAAACAAATCTATTCAACAGTGTTTTAAGAGCCCTAGTTAGCTTTTAAAATGTCATTATTTTTGTCCAAAGGGCACATTTGGTGACCTTCCAAACTGTGTTTCTAAGCTGCTCATGTGACTTTTATTCTGTGTATAGATTATCCAGCAGATGATATGAAAATGTGGGGCTTATTTCCACCAGTTTCTTCATCCACCATCTGTTACTCTCCTTCATCCCTCTGGGTTGCATTCCCTTCCTGCCACTCCTGTGTGTTCTGTCTAATCACAGCTCATTCTCCACAGCCCCACCTGGAACTCAGAGCAAAGGTTTGGTTGCCAGCAGACATCACACTAGATAAGGGGGAGTTTCAGGATTGTGCCTTGCGGGGGCTCAAGGCTTGCTACTGCTCAGAGTAGTTGATGTCCGGGGAGCCTGGGCTTTGAGAAAGCATCCACTTGTACTACTGGCCTGTATTCTTTATTTATATAAAAAAATACTAAAATATTTTATTTTTTTATTTAAGTGTAACACATACAAAGATAAGTAAATTGTAAGTGAGCCCTTTGATGAATTTTCCCAAATTGAACATGATCATGAAACTACCACTCAAATCAGGGAATCCAGTATTACTAGTACACCAAAATTCCCTGTTCACCCCTTTCTGATATCTTCTTACCCCTCCTCCCACTGCAAAGGTAACTATTACCCTGATTTACACAGGTTTACCTATTTTTGAACTTCATAAAATGGATCGTATAGTGTATTCTCTCATGTGTCCGGCTTCTTTGTCTCAACATTATGTTTGTGAGATTCATCTGTGTTGTTGTATTAGTTAAGATTCATTTGTATTTATTACCATATAGCAGGCAAATTACAGCATATGGGTTGGCTGTTTTTGTAAATAAAGTTTTATTGGCACAACAGCCATACCCATTTATTTACATATCATCTATGTAAATGTACTCCACATGCAAAGTTGAGTAGTTGCAACAAGGCTCAGTGACTCTTTGGTCTGAAAAACCAAAAATATTTATTGTTTAACTCTTGCAGAAAAAGCTCACTGACCCTCGCTGTATAATATTTCATTGTACGAATACTCGACAATTTATTTGTCACTGAGTTTTGGCTATTACAGTTAATGCTTGACTGTTACTGTGTGTGTCTTTGGGGTTACGCATGTGCATTCCTGGTAGGCATTGCCCTGGGAGTGGAATTGTTGAGCTACATTGTAAGTTTATATTCTGCTTTATTAGGTTCTGCTCAGCTGTTTTCTAGTTCACACCCCCACCAGCAGTGCATGAGAGCTGAATTGCTGTACATCCTAAGAGTTGGTATGGTCAGATTTCAGTTTTAGCCATCTTAATCAGTATGTAATTCTATCTCATTGTGGCTTTATTTTGTAGTAAGGGTAACAAATGAGGTTCAGTATCTTTTCATATGCTTATTGACCATTTGGGTTACTTGTTTAGGTGGCCTTTTTATTGTTTTATCAGAGTTCTTTATATATTCTGAACGAGTCCTTTGATGGATATATGTATTGCAAATATCTTCTTCCGAGACTTGCACTGTTATTCTTTTAATGGTGTTTTTATTTCTGTGAACCTGAAGATGATCAGAATATGCCACCCCAAAATATGCCACCCCAAAACATGCCACTTGGCACAAAGATTATTTTGAGTGAGGGAAATTGAGAAATAGCAGATGCAGGAAGAGTTCTCTTTCCTCCCCCTTCCTGCCTGAAAATTGGGGCATAGATTTCCATTTGTAAAGGTGCATCCCATCTCCATACCAGGAAGAGAAGAACCATTCTTATCACTGGAGAGACTTGGGTCCGCATAATCTTACTGAACGGTCCTATCTACCATAGACTTCCTGGTCATCTTTCCACAATTTATCATCCTTAGGAGCCCCAATCCCCTTTTCCTGTCTGGTCACTTCTGCACAATTTATTGCCCCTTATTAAGATGGTATTTAAGCCCCTGGGTCGAACTGCTTCTTTGGGTTTTTACTTGTTTTCTGTAACATCCCCATGGATGTAAAAATACTAACATCAATAAAGAAACATATACCTTTTCTTCTGTTAATTTGTCCTTGTCAGTTTAATTAGCAGGCCCCTAGAAACTGAACGTGAGAAGGTAGAGAAAAAGTTCTTTTCTTCTAAAAGTTTCTACAAAACTAACTAATGCCCACAACATTGGCGAACCGTGCATACACCGAGGAAGGTGAAATTGGACATGGTATTTGTAGATACGTGGACAGTACCTATCCTCAGCCTTGTCAGGGCAGACCATCCCCAGGAAATATCATAACAGAGATCGATTTTTATGTCAAGTCCTTCTTAATTAGAGTGTGATTTGGTATATTGTTATTTGTCCTAAGGTCTGAATAGAGACAAAGTTCTCATCTTTCACTTTGGAATATTCAAAACCTTTCCAGGGTCTTGGAGTCCCTAGTTCTGTGGGTGTGTTTCTTTAGCATTTCATGGTATTCTGAATATTCAAAGTTTTAATAAACATGCAGTATCAAATACTTGAATCCGCTATGTGTATTTATTCTGAGACCTATTCCTTCATATCCCTGAATTTAGAAATTGAAGCTGATTTATCTAATTTGCAGTGATTTGAAGAGGGTAGATGGGTTTTCTAGGGGATAGACTACATGATTTTTGAGGTCCATTTAATAATTGTGTTTTTGTTTCAGTTTTACAAATAGCAGTCCAGGGCAATATTAGTTGATTAAAATGTATTTAGTGGGCGCCTAGGTGGCTCAGTTGGTTAAGGCTCAGGTCATGATCCTGGAGTCCCTTGGTCGAGTCCTGCATCGGACTCCCTGCTCGGCAGGGAGTCTGCTTCTCCCTCTGACCCTCCTCCTCCTCATGTGCTCTCTCTCTCATTTTCTCTCTCTCAAATAAATAAATAAAATCTTTAAAAAAAAATAAAACGTATTTAGTTTATTTGACAATAGATGCGGATGATTTGAACTTGAAGATATTTAGAGATACTCTAATACTACAGATGTTTTCTCCTTTTTTAAAGGTTTTATTTATTGGAGAAAGAGAGAGAGAGAGAGAGGGCAGGGGGAGGGGCAGAGGGACAAGCAAATTCTCTACTGAGCCCAAAGCCTGATGCGGGGCTGGATCTTGATCCCAGGACCCTGAGATATGACCTAACTGAACTCAGACACTGAACCCGCCGAGCCACCCAGGCGCCTTTGTTTTCTCTAACTTCTAATTTAAATGCAGCTGCCTGGGGCGCCTGGGTGACTCAGTCATTAAGTGTCTGGCCTTCGGCTCAGATCGTGATCCCAGAGTCCTGGGATCGAGCCCCGCATCGGGCTCCCTGCTCTGTAGGAATCCTGCTTCTTCCTCTCCCACCCCCCCCCGTTTGTGTTCCCTCTCTCGCTGTCCCTCTGTCTGTCAAATAAATAAATAAAATCTTTAAAAAAAAATGCAGCTGCCTACTTTCAAAAGCCTGGTTTGCCTCTTTCAGAAAAAAGATAAAACTTTTTTTTTTTTTGCAACTATTTTCTTTTAACGAAATTTCTTGTGCACTTAGCTATTTTTTTCTGTTTTTAAACTGTTTTTTTAAACTATTTTATATTTTTCTTTTCAGGTTATGCACTATTAATATGGATGCTATTATCTAAATTTCTGCAGCCATGGCACAAGAATATAGTAAGTACTCTCCTATACTTCCTGTGACCTACCTGCTTTAAAATGTGTTGACTTTGTGTCTTTAAGTTTCTCATTGGAGCAGTGGAAATACAGAAACAAAGTTTTTAAAGATCTGCCTTTCTCAAAGGGATCAATTCATTTGGTCATCTACTTTTTGAGTCTGTAGCTTTATATAGAAATTCATCATCATAGTGATTAATTTCACCTTCAGATAAACACAGCATTGCTCAGCCTATTCCCAGTCAATACCAGCAGAGCAGACATTGGGATTGGATCCATATCACGCATCCCACCCATCTCCCATATAGGAGCTCCAGGGTCAGCCCTGGTTAGGGGCAAGCCCATCCCTGCTTTGTCCGTGATGGACCCCTCATGGGCAAAGCATCAGCCAGTGTTGGGCGTTACCTGGACAGAAGGATGGTTTCAGGAGTGGTCCCGTTATCCTGTCCTAGCCGACGAGACTCGAAGGCAGGTCTGCCAGGAGCTTCTGGCGGAAGTCTTCTCAGACTTGAAACAGGCCTGCAGGAAGGGCCTGCCTCTCTTTCTCTTTCTCTGGGTGGTGCTCTGTGCTGGCAGATCTGCTGTGGCTGCAGCCTGAGCAAGAAGCCACACAGGGCCGAGGACCGAGAAGTAAGCCCTGAGGCCTCCAGAAGTCCACGCTTTTGAGCCAACGCATTTCCTTTTTGTTTAAGCCAGTTTACATTGGGAGCCAAAACATCCTAAGTGATTCACTTAATCTCCATTTTATTTTTAGTAATCCATTAGTTTCTCCCTGGGGAATGTGGGAGTAATTGCAAAGCAAGGCAAAATAATACCGTTAAATTAAACTGGCAGGGTGTGCTGGTGTTGACTGGCACCCTCTTCACTCTGAACAGTTAACTGATAGAGTGATTTAGTATTCAAAGACAGGAGAATAAAATACATTGCTTTCACTCTCTTTTCCCTCCGGAAGGTTTTGCCTTTTAATCAACCTACTTGGGCTGTGAACTCTGAAAAGGGTCTTGGCCTCCCCGCCTGAGAACCAGCTCTTTGTCTAGGTGTATATTTGGCGGTATGGACCTGTTCTTTGTGTTTTCGTAGAACAGTCTGTGCCCAGGCTCCTGATGCCCCGTTTGCTTTTGTCCTTCAAAAATTAGTATGAATATTTCAAATATAAAAACAATGGAATAAGGAATAATGCAAATACCCATATGTACTCTCCCTACAATACACTAGAGAAATCGAATGTGTACCAGTTCTGTGGAACAGGAAAAAATCCAGGGTAATGCCCCCTAACAGGCAGTGCCTGTCTCTACCTCCGAGGAACCGCTATCCTGATATTATTCCTTATTTTTCCCATGCATTTGTCTGTGCTTTTACCACATTTGTGTAGTATGATTTTTTATATGCTTTTTAACTTCAGGTAAATGTAGATACTATATGTATTTGTTTTAAAATCACAGAGGAGGGGTGCCTGGGTGGCTCAGTTGTTAGGCGTCTGCCTTGGGCTCCGGTCATGATCCTAGAGTCCTGGGATCGACCCCTGCATCGGGCTCCCTGCTCGGCGGGAAGCCTGCTTCTCCTTCTCCCTACTTCCCCTGCTTGTGTTCCCTCTCTCGCTATGTCTCTTTCTGTCGAATAAATAAAATCTTTAAAAAAAAAAAAAATCACAGAGGAGTTGAGAATAAATTCAGGATCACAGAAAGAGGCCATAAATTTGTTCTGAGACACTAGACGTCCCAGTGATCTATACTAAATGTGTAAGACTTTAAATTGTTGAGTTTAATCAACATGTGGACAGCCTTTTATCTTATTCTCCGAATCGGTGTCTGGTCTGCTAGTGAGTTCCATTTCTTCACCTGCTTCTGCCCTCCCGCGCAGGCTTGGCTTGTGTTTAAAAAGCTCAAGTCATCCTGTGCTCAGAATGCATGCTTTTGGCAGACTTCGCTAAGTCTGCATTTTCCTGCCATCACACCTACAAAGTTTCCTTTTGTGCATTCTAAACCGTCCGTTTGTTCCGTGTACTGTGGCTGCAGTTCCAGAGAAGCCGTCCGCTCCTATGACCAGGTTGGGACCTCAGTCACTGGCACTGGGTCATTACTTCCTTTCGTGCCCTAGCTTAGAGTCTTGGAGATCATTTTGTATCGTTCTTGTCAGAAATAGATCTCAGGTCATTTAACTTCTGCAACCAAATAACTCCTTCTCTTGCTCTTGGAGGATTCATATTACCCTTTGTTCTTGTTTGGAATGTGGCCTCCACAGAACAAAATAGTCATTTCCATTCAGGCATCATTAATCCTTTCAACTCGGGGACATAATTACTGATAAAGTGTCAGAGAAAGATTTATGACAATCAGAAGAGAGTTTCTTTCTTTTTATTTTTTTCCAGGATGTTATTTTTGTTTAAATGTTTGACATGTGGGAGAAAGAAGTAAGCTCAAAAGGTATTTTCCCCTTAATTCATACATATTGTATACATGTTATAGGAAGGAAAAATAATACCATCTTTTGTTGAAATAAAATTGGGGTTTTTGTGCTGTGTGCATGCATTTTTCTGTTGTTAAAAGAATGGGTCCTCCTTTTAATTTTATTTAAATGTAACTATCTTTAGCTTTTTTTCCCCCAGTGTGGACCCAGGATCTTAAATTAAAATGTTGCCAATGTGAGAAGATTATAGCCATCAGTGAGAACGCCCAATCAATGAGGCCCTTGTGAAAAGAGCTACTCTCCCATTGGAAGATGACCAGAATTCAAAGATAGTGGGCACCTTGTTATATATCAGGCCAAATATAAACATAAGAAGTACAGATATTTACATTTTAATCCTATAGTGTGATTTATGTGCATTTTCTTATTTTAAAAATTTAGTATTATAGTTGCTTTTTAATGGAAGAAGCCTGTTGAAATTTTTCTTTGAGAAATCAGTACTGTGACCTGATGCTTTTGTTTTGTGTGTGTGTGTGTGTGTGTGTGTGTGTGTGGAATGGTATCTTCTTATTTATTTTTTTATGTAAAGGGATTGGTAGGCTTGGCTTGATTTTATACCTCAAAATGAAATGGTGTCTTTGTGGGGGATGGTCCATGGGGCTGAGAGAACTGCTAGACAGTGACTCAGACCTGTAATTAGGTCTTGCTCTCCGCACCCTTGTTGACTTGAAAGCACTGACCATAGACCATTTAGTCTGGGAAAGCAGTACATGAATCATCTCAATTGGCACAAATTATCTGGAATGCTACTAAATGTTTTCTGTTCTTTATTCTGATTGAGGGAATGAGAAAGGGAGACTTGTTCTTGGAGTTTGAAAGTACTCTAGAGGATACATATACATTTGGGGAAATGGATTTCTTCCCTAGATAGAATGGAAAGCCGTTGAATATTTGATATTTGTAAAACAGTTTTGGTTTTGTGGGTTTGCTTTAGAATATTCCTCCAAGCTCTGTATCCTTACTTTTGGTGAACTCTTGCCTGTCTTTCATGAAGGGGAATTCTGGAGCCTCAGCTTAACCTCCACACCACAACTGGGGTTAGGGGGAAATCCTAGAAGTTTATATCGTGTTTATTTAGCTTCTTCTGACTTGTCCCACTCCTCCGTATCTCTCATATTTAGTATAGAATTTTGTTATCCTTTTCTTCCCCTTCTCAAAATGAAGGGTCAGCTGACTTGTTGAGACCTACTAGGTGACTGGCCATGAAGCCAGTGAAAGTTGTTTTCTATCTTCACTAAATAATAAGTGTAGTTTGTTTCAACTTATTTTGTAGCAGAAAGTTGAAAATAATCATGTTCATTCTAAAGTGGCAGACATTTATAAGTCATTTAGGTTAAAGATAAGAAGACGACTTTATATAGAAAGTAAGCCTTTTAATTTTTTTTTTTTCCTTTGGGTTTTCTCTGATGGTGCATTAGGGGTCTTGCCCAGCCCTTGCTATCTTACTATGTCTGCTCTAAAGAGAAAAAGACAAGCAGATTTATCTAATCCATAGCAAAAAGACCAGATTTTCAACTTGTAATGTGAGTTGACCTTTTGATACATGGATAAATCTTTATTTTCATTTTGGAATATATGTGAGTGGGCATCTCATAGGAATGCATCTTTTGACAGGAAGTAGAAGAAAGCCACCGCTCACCGGGTAACTACTGTTTTGTGTCTGTGGGTATCTGTGCGCAAGCATGTGAGTTAGGTTGTTTCTGTTCATCTAGGGCATTGCTCCTTGTTAGACATTGCCGCATTCATTTTGGAGTTGTTGAAAATCAGGTGTTCAAATTATAAAATTATTATTAGCACTTAATGCTGAATTAAGTTGGTAGATTTTAGAGTGAGTTTCTAAGAAACTGGTGAAGTATTTCATGAATACCCTTGAAAAAATTCTGTATTAATGTGGTTAAGCTTTTTTCCCTAATATAAATCACAAAGACCTTCATATTTGTAGTTTAGGTTATGTTTATGAAGAATGCCTGTTCATGAAGAACTCTTTGTCACGAGGACTTGTTTAGTACCCAATTAACCTTTCACTTAATCTCTTTCTGCAATTAGGAGCCAAGAGACCATGCCTCAGTACCAAATACAAATCACCCGACCTTATTACCCTTAGTTTGCATATTGTGTAAATAATTGGGTCATTAGCCAATACATAAACAGAGGGGGCATGAAAGGTATATCTCTAGTGGGAATTTAACATCACTTTATGGTTTCCAGATTACTTTCTGTAAATTATTTCTTCCATGGCAGTCAGTACCTCTTGTTTAATGGGTGCAGTGATTTGTAAAACCTCAGTCAAGAATTCCAAAGTTCTTAATGAATATAAAAATACCTAAAGGAGTTTTATGTTTGATTCTGTCCCATCCCCTCAAGAGCAAATGCCTTCTAACTTTGTGCAAATGAAATCTCAGTGTTCTGAGTGAATGCTAATCCCTGATGAACACTTCCCATCTCTCTTTTTTTTTTTAATTCTCAGACTAATTAAATAGAATTAGTCTGGTCTGTAGGGTTAGGTGCCCCTTCTGTAATCTGGAGAACTCTGCTAAACTGTGTGTGGAGATAAACCAGCTGTTTCCATTTTTGTCTGGATATTTGACCCCATCCCTAAAATTTGATAATGTACCCCCTGTACTACATTAAGGCTTCATTTAAAAATGGAGGTACCAGTGGATCTCCATGCTCTACAAGTATATAGAGCTTATTGGTTGTAAAGATTTAGACCAAGGCCCAGCATTAATTGCTACTATAATTTGATCTTTGACTTGTATTTTGATGATCATTTGCAATAACATCCATTCAGTTGTATTTATTCAAAGCATGAAGAAAATCTCATTTAATACTCTCTCCCAGCATATTTAAAAAATAACTTTAATAAAAATAATACATTCTTATGAAAATGTAAAAACAGATAAACATAAAGATGAAGACGAAAATGAGAACCATGTAGAATTGTACCATCTAGAAGTAGCTGTTATTAATATTGGCTAATAATATGTTCTCACAGAACACAGAGCACACCATTAAAACAGGGATAAATCCCTCACCCCAGTTACGAATAAAGGATTGACAGAAGGGTGGCACCCAGAAACTCTGAAATACCTATATATAGTACGTGTTAAACCTAGTAGCATCTAAACTGCTGCCAGGGTTTATTTCCACAGGTTGTCATCATGTCATCATCGGGTAAGGAGATAGCCTCTTTAAAGAGAAGCTGGACTGGGGCCCGTACTGGTTACCTTTTGTTACCATCCATTTTTAGGTAGAGATTTTCATGAGTAGGGCATATTTCTTGTTTTTCTTTTTTAAGTGAAGGAATATTGTGAAATAAGCTGCTTTATAGAAAGAGCAGAAGAATAGTATGCTTTTAAAAGAAATGCATTCTGCTCCCCTGATAGAAAGATAGGAGAGAAAAGTCAAGCAACTGAGGCTGTATGTGGTGATTCTCCAGGGATAACTGAATGTCAGAGTCTCTCCTGGGCTTGCTTGCTTTTTTTTTAATACAGCATATCTGTACCCTGCCTCGTCTCTCCACTCCCTTCCCTGTCTTGTACCAGCTTCCCACAACTGAGCAGCACAACCCTGCAAATCCGTGGAGTTCTGCACTGACTCGGACCTCTGATTATCCCACTTCAGGCTTCGGTTTACCATAACTTGGGTGATTGTCTGGTTTTCAAATCATCACACCACAAAAACCGAAGCAACAGACGTCTCCCTGGATTGAATGTGTTTGTCCTTGGTGGTGTTGTGATGGTTTCTGAGCATTTGCTCGCTGGCCTCCTTCTCGGAGGCCCAGAATAACGAGGCATGCCACAGCCCTCTTGGCTTCCAGGGGGCTGCTTTCAAGTGTCCTTAACTGAGGCCTTCTCCGTGAGCAGGGATGCGCTCCAACCCGTGGGCCAGTAGTGACCCCCACGGTTTCTTGTCCTGAAGCCATGTGGTGTAAACAGAACAAATGATGAGAGCTTTGTCCTCTGTCCTCTCTTCCCAGTAGAGAGTGTAAAAGTTGTTTTAGAGGACGTCTGCATGTTGTGGTATCAGTCAGTTTTGGCGCTGCGTCTGGTGAAATGTTAGCCTGGGGTTCTTTGGGAGGCTCCACCCCTGGAAGCGAATGAGGAGTTTTGAATGAGTGTTAATGCTGAAGCTGTTAACATTAGTGAGAACGTTCTTTGTTACCCAGCAGCGGCTTGCTGATTTCACTTTTGCCATTGCAGTGCCTTCCATTGAGAGACCACGGAATTATATTAGGCAAGTAGTGCCAGGTTTTACATTAGTTGGTAAGTTTGTATTATTGGAAAACACTCAAACTTAGGTTCATTGATGTCACATGTGTTTTTAGTTTTAAGCATCAAATTGAGATCTTTGTATTTCAGTGGTTGAAGAAAGCAAATTTTCATTTGTTTTTAAAAGTCATTAATAAATAATAATCCTATCTTTTCTACCAGTTTTACCTGTGGGACATTTAGATACTGCACGATGATGTTCAATAGTACTGAACCGTTGTCTTTTTTTCTTTTTAAAGATTTCATTTATTTATTTGTCAGAGAGCGAGCAAGCACAAGCAGGGGGAATAGCAGGCAGAGGGAGAAGCAGTCTCCCCACTGAGCAGGGAGTCCGATAAGGGACTCATCACAGGACCCTGGGATTACCACCTGAGCCAAAGGCAGACACTCAGCTGACTGAGCCACCCAGGCGTCCCTGAACCATTGTCTTTTTATCCACAATGTTGGGATTGTATATCAGTTGATTTTCTTGGATAGCATGCATTAGATTTATTTCAGTTAACTCTTCTCAGCCCCAGTGCTAATGCCATAAATAAATAAAGAACCCTCCCCATTTGTTTATTCGCTACTTATACTCTTAACAAGTTACAAGACTGTCAGTGGGTTCCTGATTTTATTAAACTTACTACTCCACACAAAGACAGCTTGATGAGTTTTTTGTTTTTGGGTATGATTCCAATGTAATCTCTTTTTGGAAAGGATTTGGGTAAGTCATTTTCAGTCGGTCTCCCAATCTTCTTGTTCCTTAGAGTGGGCTACCTTTTTCCTTCTCTACCTCCACTTCTTTCTCCTTTTCCGATGAGATCAAGAGATGGAGATGGGTTTGGGGGAGAGGTTGAGATAGATAGGTTTGACTTTTTCTAAGTGGAGGATGGAATAAAATTGAGCTCAAGTAAAGAATGAAGTGGTGGAGCCGATCTGGGAAAAAAAATTAGAGAGTGAAGAGTTCGGGTGAAGAATTTGTAGTCTAAAAAGTAAAACACCAAAGGGAATTTGCTAACTCTGCCATTATTCCATCAACTGTTTATTTCTGTTGACGTAATTTGCACCAGGTAGCCACTATTTCCTGACCAGGGTCTGAGGACAGCTTTTGAACAATAGTTAACTTGTCAGTGGTAGTTTTTTTTTTTTTTTCTTCCCACATAGTAGATGCTCAGTTGATAGAAAGTTTGACTTGCTGACTTGGGAAAAAAATAGTCCTTAAAATAGCCATTCTAATTTGCTACTAGATGAGTTCCTCCCTCATTAATCCTGTGAGGAGGCTAGGAAATAAGTGGAACATTTTTTTTTTTTTAAATTGACTCTTCCTCCCTACTGTTACTAGGATCTTTCTTTTTTTCTCTAGAGGAATGAAAAGTGTGAGAAGTTACTCAGGTTTCAAGATAAGAGGGTACACTGTTGTCTAGTTCCCAGAAAGGTGATTTCCAGCCATTCTTACATTTCATTGTCCTCCGTAAATTGGTTGAATTAAAATTTTGTTCTGAAATCTTGTCACATTCTTTGAGTTTTTGGAGTCCCCTAGAGGTGGTGTGAAACTACAGCTCAGAATTACTGGATTAGGGATAATCCCTTGGCCAGAAAGGCAGTTAACAATCCGTCAAGTCTGGAGGAATGCTTTCTGGATGCTTGAATGTTTCTCTTCTGCCTTTTCTAGTTGCTAGGTCGGATCTCTGTCCTTAGCACCAGCTCTTTAAACTTCATTGTCAAGTTCACTCTTTTCCTAATGTTACAAAATAGAGGCAGGGTCATGGTGCTTTTTGGAGGAGTTTGTGTCTGTTTTCTGCTATTTCTGGATAGAAAAGGCAGAGTAGGCCCATTCTTCTAGGTTTCAGTGCTTGAAAAACAACAGATGAAGGAGACAGAAAGAAGGAAGGAAAGAAAGAGTCTGGTATCTTAAATAGTTAGTCTTTGTTTTGCAGAGTCCTTTTCTGGTCATGATTACTGAATGTAGTGTACCCCTGACTGCACGCACTGGGTGTGTCAAATCTGGAAGAACACCGTGATCTGTAAAATAGTTCTCAGTTACTGTTCCTCAGCTGTTCTTCAGCACGAGAGAAGATGCAATTATTTAAGTTTTGTTAGTTGTTTTCCTCTAAGGGCAGAGGAGAACATTGTTTTTCTGTGGGCTTCTTAAGGCCGTGTGGTGTGTGACGCTGGGATGTTCCCTGTAGTCCCGCAGAGACTTGGCCCATTTTCCCAAACAAGATAATAATGAATATGAAAATACTCTCTAGTAAACTGTAAAGTATCATAAATAGGAGAAGTATCATAAATAGTCCCCACTATTATTCTCTGCTAGAGTGGGTGACTATAAATATTCTATTCAGTTCATGATCTTCCATCTGAGCACCGGCTACTTTGGACAGTCCTGTCTCCAGGGAATAGCTAGTTCTTGATGACACCATTTTGTATCTGCCTGGACCTTTTGCAGAAGAAAATGATTTGCATATTGAACAAATGTTGTAGTGTATATTGCATTAAAATGAGTTTCTGACATTTCACAATATTTACAAATACAGGAGTCACTGCCCTTCATATATGGCAGTAATTGTCTATTGGCAATGACCGTGAAGTTCCTGGCCATGTAAAAAATTATTTCAGAGTCTCAATCTCCTCGTTCAGCAGGGGGGACTGCTTCTCTGGCAGATGGGCTTGTTGCCTTGGTTGAGCTTTCGCATGGAATATTGCTTTTTGTTTTGGCTTAACCCTTTGCCCTCAGGCTTTTCAGTTGGTACCTGTCCATGGGAAAGACTGATCTGACTTAGAGATGTGTGACCTGGTCTACAGAAAGTATAACTTGCAGGGACAGTGAAGAGGGGGAAAAAGACGTTTGCTTCCTCTCTCTCCCACTCACGCAGAGTGTCTGATCAGGTGCCTCCTTCCGTGGGAGCAGGCCATGTCACATCTGCCCGCGGGATGAAAGGTGCTCCTGCACTGAGAGCAACCGCCTCGTCAGAAGCGCTGCCCTGGCTTTCCGTAGTGAACCTGCGCTGACTCTCCGGGAGCTCCAAAAGTCCTGTCCGGGAGGGTCTTGACATTCGTGGCAGCTGGCTGATGGTTTACATCCACAGGCCTCTCAGAGTTATTTCCAGACACTAATCGCTGGCTCTCTGCGGCTTGTTTCACTGAGGGGAGGAGATGGGCCGATGATGGGTATGTATTCTAAGACTGCCTGATTCGAGGGACGTTGTAGGTTCTTTCCTTTCCAATATACAGATCTTCCTTGACTCAGGAGGGGTTCCATCCCAATAAACCCATCCTAAGTTGAAAATTGTGTAAGTCAAAAATGTATTTAAAACACGTGACCTACTGAACATCAGAGCTCAACCTTGCTAGCCTACCTTAAACGTGCTCAGAACATGTACATTAGTTTGAAGTTGGGCCACTTATATCATCCAGCATAAAGCCTGTTTTACAATAAAGTGTTTAAGATCTTGTGTAGTTTGTTGAGCTGTGTACTGAGAGTGAAAAGCAGAATGGTTGTATGGGTACAGAATGGTGGTCAGTGTACTGGTTGTTTACCCTCGTGATCGCGCGGCTGCCCGGGAGCTGCGGCTGGCGGTAACTGCCCAGCGTCAGGAGAGAGCATCTTAACACATATCACTAGCCAGGGAAAAAAATCAAAATTCAAAATTCCAAGTATGCTTCCTATTGCTTTTGCACCACTGTAAAGTCAAAAAATTGCTAAGTTGAACCATCATATGTTGGGGACCGTCTATATATTGAAAGGAAAGGCTGTGATAAAGTTGATTCATAGAACTTGTTTTTAGGCATTTGGCGTTTTTTAAAGCACAGTATTATAGCTAGGCCAACAAAAAAGTTATCAGTTATCTTGGAAGTGATGTCTTGGCTGAGTAAGAAAAAGAAGATAGCAGTGGAAACACTTGATTGACCCTGATGAAAACACTTTAAACTCTTATTAGCATAGAAGTCTCCTCCTTCAAAAGAGAGATGATATTTAAACTTAATTACTGAGGCATTTTAAATTGGAATTAGGGTGAAATCAAGAGTACTCAAAGGTACAGAGAAAAGAAAGTCCAAGTTGTAACTTCCACAGCAATCAGACTTGTTGATGCTACAAAGAAGCAATTTCTTGTCTCCACCTCTAGTCTGTATATATAATTCACTACCCCATATGAGGTGAATTAGCTCTTTTATTGGGCCATTTATTAAATGTTAAGTTCCATCTATTGGTGAGTAAATCAACCTAGAGAGCATGTTCCATACTGAGAATGTTTGGCTAACCTAAGGATTCTTGTGTTTATTAGTCTGTGATATCTCCATTTTAAGGAAAGTAAATACAGGCCTAACTGCATAGTTATGTGTTAAAAGTAGCAAAACAAGTCACTTGAAGGGCAGGGAACAGATGGGTCCTTGCATACTTCTTTCTCTGAAAGATAATCCATGTTGACACAATGCATGCTTCATTCCAACAAGAGAGATTCCAGCCCTTTGCCGGATATTCTCTCATTCTCTTAGGCAAGTTGCATGGCGGCTGCCCAGTGGTACCTCGAGGTTCTCCTTTCATACCTTTTCCATCGGATGGCACAGAGGAACTCCGCACACCTGGGCACTGACTGCTGGGGTAGGAGAAACGGAGAGACAGAGGCAGCTTCAGGGCAAGCCTACCTCCCAGCTCCCCAGCTCCTTCATTTCTCTGTTCTCCATGCTGCACCCCACGCTCTGTGAGGCCCTGCTCCTCTCCACAGGTGACCCCTTCATCCTGTCCATCCCATGGTCCTCTCACCTTCCAGACGTGGACCCTTAGTCACGCCCTTCCATCTCTTCCCGCTCATCCCTTTGCCTGTCAACAGCCTCCAGCCCTTTCTCTGTCCAGCACTCATCTTCCCACCTGTCACAGGTCTCTCATCCTCCCTGTTTCCAGCACAGGGGAGACAAACGTGGGGGAGGGGAGGGTTATGTCATCACCCTTCGACCTTTTGTCTTCAAGATTTTTGTTTTTTATTTTTTGAGGTATAATATACATGCAATAAAATGCATAGATCTTAAGTGTTAAGATTTGGGTTGTGTCTAGTTATTGGCTGTTATGAATAAGGCTGTTATAGGCATCCTTATGAAGTCATTTTCTGGGCATATATTTTCATTTCTCTTGGGCAAATACCTAGGAGTAGAATAGTTAGATCATGGAGTAGATGTATGTTTTGCTATATAAGAAACCACCAAACTGTTTTTCCAAAGTGGTTGTGCCATTTTATACCAGCAATTTATGAGGTTCTGGTTGCTCCACATTCTTATCAGTGTTTGGTATTGTTAGGTTTTGTTTTTCATTTTAGCCATTTCTGGTGGGCTAAGTGTGAAACAGTATCTCATTGTGATTTTAGTTTGTTTTTTCCTGAAGTCTAATAATTTTGGGGATCTTTTCATGTGCTTCTTGGCCACTTATATACTTCTTTTTTTTTTTTTTTTTTGGAGAGTACCTTTTTCAAGTGTTGACTGTTTTTCTAAAGTATTATTGAATTATCTTTTAGTTCTTTATTTGCAAGATTTTAAATATATATTAAAATACATACTATATATATTTAAGTAGTAAAAATACACATAAACAGACACACACTTATGATGTTTCTTGATGAGAAGAAGGTTTTATTTTAATTTATTGTTTTTCATGGTCAGTGCTCTTCTGTGTGTTATTTGAGAAATCCTTGCCTGTCCAATATTGGGAATATTTTCCTATATTTACTTAAAGATGCTTTAGAGTTTTATCTTTTACATTTAGCTTGATAACCTAACTTTAATCTTTTTGGTGTATGAAATAAGGTAATTGTTGAGGTGACATTTTTTCCCCTCATATATATATCTAGTACCATTTATTAAAAGACATTTCTATTAACTGAGCTGGTGTTTTGGTTGAAAATCAATTGCCCATATATGTGTGAGTCTATTCCTGGACTCTCTTCTGTTTCACTGGTCTGTTGTCAGTTCTTACGGCAGTTACCCGCTGTCTTGAATGTTGTAGCTTTATAATAAGTTTTGAAATGAAATAGTGAAGTCTTCCAACTTTGTTCTTATTTTTATAATTGTTTTAACTATTATAGATTCTTTGCATTTCCATGTAATTTTAGAATCAACTTGCCTTTTTTTCCCTATAAAGCTTGCTAGATTTTTTTTTTTTTAAAGTAATCTCTATATCTAACACGGGGCTTGAACTCACAACCCCAAGATCAAGCGTCCTATGCTGTACTGATTGAGCCAGCCAGGTGCCCCTAAAGCTTTCTAGATTTTGATTGGGATTTCATTGAACCTAATTTTCAATTTGTGGAGAATAGACATTTTGGTAATACTAAGTCTTCTCATCCACAAACCTCTCCACTTTAATTTCTCTGAGCATTTTGTAGTTTTCAATGTAGAGGTTTCTCACATCTTCCACTTGGTATATGAGGGGTTTTTTAATGCTTCTGTAAATGGTGTTTTTAAATTTCATTTCCAGTTGTTCACTTGCTGTTTGTATATTGACCTGCAAAACTCCTAAATTCTCTTGCTAGTTCTAATATTGTGTGCGTGTGTGTTTTGTAGGATTATTGACATATATGATCCTAGGTGTCTGTGAGTCATGACACTTTTACTGCTTCCTTTCCCATCTTTATACCTTTTTAAAGATTTATACCTTTTGCAAAGATTTGCTTTTCTTGACCTTATTGAACTAGCTAGAACATTCAGTATAAGGCTCACTAGAAGTGGTAAGAATGGAATCTTTGCCTTATTTGTGATCTCAGGAAAAAAGTATTCAGTGTTTCCCTGCTCGGTTTATACCTAAATTTTTTACACAGTGGCTGAGGCCTGTAATTCTTTGATCTCCTAACTTCCAGGTGTGGAGTTCTCAATCTGCATGTTCCTGGGCTTTCCTTCGTTTGTGACATTTGTGCTGCGTTACCCTCACTCTTCTCTTTGTTTTCTGCCTCATTTCCCCAAAAGTGGCTCTCCTCCTCCTTCTCCTCCTCCTCCCTCTTCTTGTCCTCCTTTTCTTCTTCATTCTCCTACCTCCATGAAAACAGCTTCTTCTCTTTCACTGGCTTTTCTTCTTCTCATTCATTTATTCTTCTATCAGATATCTATCGAGCAGGTACAGTATGGCTGACTGTGCTGGTGTCTGGGGCTGTCCAGATTAATGAGACCTGGTCTCTGCCCCCAAAGAGCTCGCCCTAAAAGCGAGCTTTGAAAGAATGAATGGCTCCTTGGAATCCCTCGGCAGGGCTGGGCCTCTCACTTGGTCTGGAGGTCAGAGAGAAGGTCTCCTCCGAGGGGGCTGCACTTCTGTGCATGCGGTCACACCTTTCTCAGTCGTGTCCATCCCCAGGCAGTTTGCACGTCCAGCCAGAAGCACAGGTGTTGGAATTACTGTGCTGCTTACTGCTTTGTGTCCTCTGTGGCTTTATGTAAAGAGCTAGCCTAATAGTTCTTTAGCACCTGATGGTAGTAACTTGCCTTTTATCTTCAGAGACTGTAGAATTTTATATGCATCAGAAACAATGTTTTTGAATAAATGAACTCATTGAAAACTTTGTTTTTTGTTTATTTGTATCCTGTATTTTATTGCTAGATAGATTTTTTAATTAATTGAATTATGAAAATGATTTGGGAATGTATTAATTTTCCAGGACAATTTTTTTTTTTTGTCGGGATGTTCCCGTGCAGGACTCCTTTACAGAGCTCTGAGCTGCTGGACGGTAGGCCGGCTCCCTGGCTTTTTCCTGCTGGCAGAGCCGGCTCTCTTTCCTTGATCAGCAAATGTTCATGAGCTTCGCTTTTTCAAGATTCCAACCTAGGGTTTTCATTCTTTTTCTTTATCCAAACAATGTGTGTTTCTTTTCCTTTGTTTGTCAGAATGCTTCTCTTATTAAAAAGCTCCGCTTCTCTTTGTAGAGCCATAATGATGCCACCGAACACATTTCTTAAAGGAGGTACCAACTAGGGATTAATGTATTTTCAGATCATTAAATTATAAAGCTATGAATAGTGTCTTAATGCTAATGGAATAGATACGTAAAGCGTTGTTTAGTGATTTCACTGGCATGAAGGTGAAGCAATTAAATGCGTTAAATATCTACAAATTGAATTACATATTTCTTCTTTCAGGCAAATGTATGCTACTGAGTATCCATTAAACGTGTCTGCATAGCTTCACTGCACTTAAGCATCATGTCAGAAGTCTGTAAACCCAATTATGTAAAGTCTGTTATCAGCATTTTATTCACTGAGTTTCTGTCATTTACAAAATTTAAATTACTTTGAAAGATAAAGAACTTATCTTTTATTACCAATGGATTTTTTTTATATCCTTACAGAGAGGAATGTGCTGATAATAGAAGGCATTTATGTATCAGATAAAAATCAGTGT
The DNA here is from genome assembly GCF_964656455.1 of Halichoerus grypus. NCBI lineage: Eukaryota > Metazoa > Chordata > Mammalia > Carnivora > Phocidae > Halichoerus > Halichoerus grypus. The sequence goes on from NC_135719.1 coordinate 122,538,360, forward strand.
ATATGGATGTATGTTTTATTGTGATTTTTTAAGTGCCCTAAAAATGCAGTTATCAACATATAGTCAACAGGAGAAGCAGTGTTTTAAATGTAATTTACACTAGAATGTAAACATTTCTAATATTCCTAATTAAAAATAAAATAAATTTGGTATTCAGTGTGAAAGTGAAGTGAAAAGACATGATTAGACAATGAGATATTGCTTAAACTATTTGACCAGGAGCAATTATTGAGCCTTCCTCCTCAGAGGTTGTATTATTCTTGTATTATTGTATATTTGTTCTTGTTTTTAAACTCAAGTCTGTTTTTTCTGTTCTTTTTCTTAATATATGATTAAAAATTCTTCACCTTGGGGTGCCCGAGCATCTGCCTTCAGCTCAGGTCATGATCTCAGGGTCCTGGGATTGAGCCCTGTGTCGGCCTTCCTGCTCTGTGGGGAGCCTGCTTCTCCCTCTCCCTCTGCTCCTCTCCCTGCTCTTTCTTTCTCTCTCTCAAATAAATAAATAAAATCTTAAAAAAAAAAAAGCTTCACCTTTATTATACCTAATAAGAGTTCATAGTGATTCAGTATGAGTGTTTTTCAGTGCTGGAGAAAGATTTGGAAAGTCCTTCTGAAGGGCAGTCACGGTGGCTCCCTTGGCCTTATAGAGGGCCTCACAGTGGAGGGGCCATTTATCAGTAGATTGGGATTTTGTAGGCATAATTTATTTTCATCGATTACTTCTCTCTCAATCCTACCTTTTCAATTATCTTACCATCTTTTAGGCAGAGCTTTCTTTGTGAGAGATCATCTTTTTTTTCCCCCCTGTTATGTCCTGAGTCTTGTCCGCCCTAGGCAGGATGCTTGCTTGCCCTCACAGGGAAGGGGCTGTCCCACAGGGAAGCCAGGTAATTCTGCTATAGCCCTTCCAAGCCATAGGACCTCTTTTGATTATTTCTGATGTTTTATTTATCCTCTTATTCTCTCTGCCCAGATTGTCCAGATAGAGTTGGATCTGACAAGGTCAGCTGCAGACATGTGGTATTTTCAATCACAAGTTGGCCAATCGGGAGGTTTCTATTTAGTTACTTGAACTAGGTCACCAGACACATTGTGTTAATCCCATAGTTTAAATGGGCCATCTGTTGAGTCACCCTAGTAATTGTTCCCTTTTTGAATGCCACTGTACCCAAGTTAAGCTTCAGCCGAGGGTGTTAGGAGTCTTTTCAAAGAGACTAATGCACTGAACTGTGGGCCCCTCTCAACTGAAACTTGCCCTTGGAGAGTTTCTGTTGTCTACTTATTTGCTTCTGTATTCCTTTTCCTCAATAGTGAGAATTTTTTTTTTTTTTTAATTGTGAGAGTTTTGGATTGTAAAAGTTGAAGGTCATGCTTGTTGAGGATAATTAGAAAAAGGGAGCAGTGGGATTGGGAGTAGGAAAAAGAGGCCAAACATTTGTCAGTAGCAATAGTGGATTTCTTTGCTGGGAAGCTTTGGGAAAGGCACGGGAGAGGATGGACAAGAAACCTGTTCTGTACATTTGGGCTTTTCTGTGGCTCAGGAGAGGAGCTCAGAAGGGTAGGATGGGGGAAGTCGGAGCGGAGGGTTTGAGCGGAAATGGCTTGCCCGAAGCGTCTGAAAATGTGCATTTTACTTTGTGTTTCTGATTTTCTGGGGAGATCTGGAAAATATGAGTCGAAAACATGGAGTGTGAAGTCTGGAAGGCAGTGGCCACGTAGGCGGAGAACTGGACTATAAACAGGTTATCCGTGAAAAAAATACCAACTCCATCCTGGGGCCTCTTCTCTTCTCTCCCAAGGAGATGTCATCTAGTTTTGTGACTTTCGCTGCCATCCACGTCCCTTGGTGATACCCACTTCTCTATGTCCGGCTCAGACTTGCTTCAGATTTGTATTTTCAGCAGCCTCCCCGATATCTCCATATAGATGTCCAGTGGTCAACACAAAACTCTTGATTTGTATGTCAAGTGAGCAACTTATCATGGTTTCTCAGGACTCTCTTGGTTTTAACACCTTCTGGGGAAACCTCTCAGTCCCAGGCAGACCAGCGTGGTTGGCCATCCTACATGTAGTCCTTAAACCTGCTTCTCTGCCACTCCGAATTTCTCAGGAGACTCATCCACCCAGAACCGTCCATCTATCTAGACACTGAAGAGTTACCCTTGATTCATCGAGTTCTGCATCCAGCAGAGTGTCATGTGGATTACCGACATCTGATCTCGCAGCATGCCTTGTCGTCTCTACCTTCAGAAACACCCGTCTTCTCCACTTCTCTCCATTTCTGCTGATCCCACCCTCATGCACACCATATGCATCTCATGCACACCATATGCATCTCATGCCGGGTCATGTCAAGAGACAAGGCCATGGAGCCCTGCAACCACTTATCAAGGCCTCCCAGCTTCCTTACAGAATGATGCCATCTGTCTCTCCTACCCAAAGTCACCCCCGTCCCCTCCAGCCATACTGGCTCTCTTTACTTTGGACATGCTAAATCTGTTCATATTTTAGGGTCTTTCTACTTGCTCTTCCTTCTGCCTGGAATGTCCTTCCTTTGTTGTTGTTCTCGTTCTTGTTGTTTTTAAAGATTTGTTTATTTTAGAGAGAGGGGGATAAGAGGGGCTCAATCCCTCGACCCTGCAATCACACCCCAAGCTGAAACCAAGAGTCAGACACCCAACTGACTGTGCCACCCAGGCACTCTAGGGGTGTCCTTCCTTTGGGTAGCGGATTCCTTCTTGACATTTAGGTCTTCTTATCTTAAATGGCTTCTTCACAGAGAGGCCTTCCTTGACCAACCAACTGATGAGAGTAGCCAGACAGCTGTCTTGACCATATTATTTTTTAATTTTATTTTTCTGGATGGCACTTTTCACTCTGTGACCTTTATATTATTTATTGATTGGCTTGGTCTTGCTCTTCCATACTAGAATGTTAGCTCTTTGAGTGAGGCTTTGCCCCTGTGTTCACCAGCCTATCCTCAGGTCTTAGAACAGTTCACAGAGTAGGTAGGTATTCAGGAAATGTCATTAATTAAAGAATAAACTTCATCACCTCAAGACATCTAATTAAAACTTTGAGGGAAAGAAGATTTTGAAAGATTTTTTAGCAAGCAAGGATCAGTAAGTGGAAATTGAGGGCATCTGTCGTTGCTGCTACAAAATGTATAGAATATCGTTGATGTAATTTCATTTAATGACATCATCCTTTGCTTTATGTTAGTTAAAATTCTTTCAGAACCTTTTCCGGATTATTTGCAAATGTATTTCCCTATGTCCTATATTTCTTTTCAGTGCGTAAGTCCTCCAGTGGCGAGCTCCCCTCTGGTAGCAGTTTGAATGACTGTACCCCTGAGAGTAAATGTAGAACCATCATGTACACCAGTGTGTGGGCAGCGCAGAGAGCCTGGGAGCCTTCCTCACCTGTTTGACCTAAGGGACTAGGTTTGGAACTTGGGTGATTAGAAATCGTTGCATTTCAGTGTTAAAGATACTTCTAAACCAGGGTCGGAACCTCTGGACCCCGGCACTTGAGGCCGGATGATTCTTTGTTAGAGAGGCTGTCTTAGGCGGAGGATGTCAGCAGTCTCCCTTGGCCTCTGCTCGGTGGGTTTCTGTAGCACTGCTCCCCCGTTGTAACCACAGATGTCTCCAGATACTGCCAAATGGCCCCTTGGGGACAAAACTGAAACCCACTCTTCGAAACAGCCCTGTGTTTTCTTTTATATTCTTTACTTTGGGAAATTACTATGCAAAAAAATCAAATCGATGGCTGATTTGGGGGTGGGGGGAGGAGGGAATGTAGCAGATTTTTAAAAAGCTATTATAAAGAAAGATTCTTCATCTTACATCATTACTAAGTTATAAGAATCTATTTTCAACTTAGTATGCCTCTGTAATTCCACGGTAAGCTTTGCGTTAAAAACCCTAAAATATTCTGAGGGAATTTGTTCTTTCAGTGTTTCTATATTTTTCGCCTGCTCCCATCACCATGGAGCTAAACGCTTTGAGAGACATGTTAGGTTAAAAACAGTAATGACAGAAGAGGAAAAAATGTGTTTTTTCTGCTTCATTTTTCCTTCTCTCCAGTTCTTGACCCCTCAGTCAACTGAATGGGATCTTTAATTTGAATGTTCTTAAATTGGGCATCAAGGTAGGTTTAGAAAGGCATGTTTTTCAGAGTGTTTCCCCCCCACCCCCCGGAAAATGCTCACATCAGATTTTGAGCAGACCTATGAATTGATGATATTCTGAGATAAGGGAAAATGTACCGGAACTGTGTAGGGAAGGAGTCTTTTTCCTTGGCCTGCACCCATTCTATAGATTTATGTACAACAGTGATTACATTGAATTGCTTAGGACTCTTTTCCATCATATAGAATTTTTTTTTTTTTACATATGGAAAGCAAATATCAAAATGTGTGTATGCTTGTTTTTAGTGTAGAACTGATTCTTTGAATAAATGCAGTTCTTACCAGCTTTCTTAAACTGAGAACTTAGCACAGTATTGTATGTGAAGCATTAAGTACTCCGAGATAATCTATTAATTGAAGAATTTGAGTTTCTGATCTCCTTGGTTAGTAGTGGAGATGTTACAGATTGTTGGATGTCACATGCTGGCATCAATCATTCCTTACCTGCAAGAAACAAAAGATGGCTCTGGTTGGCCTTTGTATTTTTCAGGTTAGGGTTTTTATTTGAAATTCATGCCCTCACCTAGTTACATACTTTGAGCCTTGACCTGTCTGAGTAGAACATTCTGCTCAGTACCTTCACATGTACCAAGGATTAATATCAAGTGGGGGAAAGTTCTTTTTCTCTAATATTTATGAACAGTGGCATCTTCTGTGAGTTTCTAGGAACATGTACTGATACATTGTTTCTGTTCAGCAAAGGTGGTTTGTAGAGTTTTTCTGTTTAAATACTGCATTTTTTCTAAACAAATTAATGTCTTTTAATATCAGTTAATAACCCAGTGGTGGTTTCACTGTGCTGAAACCTTCAAACATTAATTTCAGGATGCGTAGTTGCCTCATTTGTTTTTAAACAATATTACTGCTTCCTTTTGCATGAATGAAGACATGGTATTGAATTTAAGAGTGGATGACTCTGAAACTATGGAATTTAAACATCAGACTTAAAAATAACTGCAAAGATTAAAAAACAGGAAGTTTAAAAACTTGTATCTGGTTTTGTGCTATGGGCTAGTGAGAAAAGACTGTCTTTCTCTATTTCCTGACGTCTTTAGCTTCTTATCAGTTACCCCCAGGATGAAACGTAAGGAGACATTCTTTGCATTCTTGAGTAAAACTCCTCCCCCCCACCTTCTGTATAAATCCTGGTGTGTTCTTTTCTTTGTTCATTTGTGTATTGATCATAACAAAGATAACAATTCACAAATTACAACATCCTCTGATTTTATTAAAAAAAATATTTTTGGCAAGTTTTTGGATGTTTTCTTTCTTGTTCCCCTTGCCCGCGGTACCCAGACTACCCTGCTTTTTACCGATTATGAGTATAAACATACATGCAGAAAAGTTACTCTCCCTCTGACCTTTTTAGTATTGCTACTCTGTTTGCAAGTATATATAGACACACCCGCTCACATACATGTATATTTACATATGTATGTATATGTGCATGCGTGTTCATTTTTCTGTTAATGTTTTTCCTTTGGTTTTCAGTTTAAGCAACAGATACTATGTGCCAGGTGCAGTTCTGGGAGTGTGATGAGCTGGTAGAGACCCTATCTTCTTGAGAGACTATGAAAAACCTCAAGTGCAGAGTAGCCTGCACAGGGAATCACTGTTGACATTACCAACCCTGAAATCTTGCTTGTTGTGGTGTTCTCATGTGTATGTGCTGTTGGTATTAGGATTTTTTCCTCTTTCCTTTGTTGAGATCTTATTACACACATAATTTTAAAAATTTAAACTTAACATCATGTTGTGTTCTCTCATGTAGTTAAACACTTTGAACATAATTGTAGTGAGTATATAATACTGTGTTTGTGGACATTCCATAATTTCTTTTTTTTTTAAAAGATTTTATTTATTTATTTGACAGAGAGAGACACAGCGAGAGAGGGAACACAAGCAGGGGGAGTGGGAGAGGGAGAAGCAGGCTTCCCGCGGAGCAGGGAGCCCAATGCGGGGCTCCATCCCAGGACTCTGGGATCATGACCTGAGCTGAAGGCAGATGCTCAACCGACTGAGCCACCCAGGTGCCCCCATAATTGCTTTAGTTTGGGGGCATTTAGGTTGCTTATAGTTCTTTCAATTTTTTATTTTATTTTTTTATTTTATTTTTCATCATGCTAAGTGTACTCTTTAATCCCTATCCCCTATTTCTCCCTCCCTCCCTCCCACCCACCCACCTCCCCTCTGGTAACCACCAGTTTATTCTCTGTAGTTAAGAGTCTGTTTCTTGGTTTGTCTCTCTCTCTCTCTTTTTTTTTTTCCCTTGTTTTGTTTCTTAAATTCCACATGAGTGAGATCATATGGTATTTGTCTTTCTCTGACTGACTTATTTCACTCAGGATTGTTCTCTCTAGCTCCATCCATGTCGTTGCAAATGGTAAGAATTCATTCCTTTTTTATGGCTGAGTAATATTCCATCGTGTGAGAGTATGAGTGTGCGTGTGTGTGTGTGTGTGTGTGTGTATACATATCTTCTTTATCCATTCATCTATTGATGGATACTTGGGCTGCTTCCATAGTTTGGCTATTGTAAATAATGCTGCTATAAACATAGGGGTGCATGTATCCCTTTCAATTAGTGTTTTTGTATTTTTTGGCTAAGTATCCAGTAGTGTGATTACTGGAGCGTAAGTTAGCTCTATTTTTAACTTTTTGAGGAACCCCCATACTGTTTTCCATTGTGTCTGCACCAGTTTGCTTTTCCACCAGCAGTGCACGAGGGTTCCTTTTTCTCCACATCCTCATCAGCACTTGTTTCTTGTGTTTTTGATGTTAGGCATTCTGACAGGTATGAGGTTATATATCTCATTGTGGTTTTGATCTGCATTTCCATGATGATAAGTGATGTTGGGCATCTTTTCGTATGTCTTTTGGCCATCTATATGTTTTCTGCCTACTTTTTTTGAAAGATTTTATTTATGAGAGAGAGAGAGAGAGCATGCACATGCCCACAGGAGAGGGGCAGAGGGAGAGGAAGAGAGAGAATCTCAAGCAGACTCCCCGCTGAGCACGGAGCCCCATGAAGGGCTCAGTCTCGTGACCCTGAGGTCATAACCTGAGCCGCAATCAAGAGTCATAGGTTCAACCGAATGAGCCACCCAGGTGCGCTTCCTGCTCATTTTAAAAATTGGTTTATTTGCTTTTTGGGTATTGAGTTGTATCAGTTCTTTATATATTTTGGATACTAATCTTTTATTGGATATGTCATTTGCAAATATCCTCTCCCATTCAGTAGGTTGCCTCTTAGTTTCGTTGATTGTTTCCTTTTTTATTTTAATGTAGTCCCAATAGTTTTTTTTGCTTTTATTTCCTTGCCTCCGGAGACTTTTCTAGAAAAAGATTGCTACGCCCCATGTCAGAGATTACTGCCTGTCCTTTCTTCAAGGATTTTTATGGTTTCAAGTCTCACATTTAGGTCTTTAATCCATTTTGAGTTTATTTTTGTGTATGGTGTAAGAAAGTGGTCTAGTTTCATTCTTTTGCATGTTGCTGTCCAGACAGTTTTCCCAGCACCATTTGTGGAAGAGACTTTTCCCATTGCATAGTCATTCCTCCTTTGTTAAAGATTAATTGAACATATAATTGTGGGTTTATTTGTGGATTTTCTGTTGTATTCTGTTGATCTATGTGTCTGTTTTTATGCCAGTACCATACTGTTTTAAATACTACTGCTTTGTAATGTAACTTGAAATCTGGAATTGTGATACCCCCAGTTTTGTTTTTCTTTTTCAAGATTGCTTTGGCTGTTTGAGGGCTTTTGTGGTTCCATATACTTCTTTTCTATTGTAAATAATGCTGTCATGAACATTTTCTCCATAAGATTGTGTCTTTTGGATTATTTCCTTAAGAAATTTTCAGGAATAAAATAGCTGGGTAAAAGTATGTAAGCATTTTATAAAGGCTCTTGGTACATATTTCAAAAAGTTTTTTTTTTTCCCTAAACTATTTTTCACTCCTCCCAGTAGCCAGTGAGCACGTTTTATAAAAAAACAAGAACAATCCCCGCCCCCAAAAACCTCTTCATTTCTATTTATTACTGAAGAGAAATATTTTTTAATATATTTATTTAATATATTTAGCCAATTCTTTATTGTTTTCTCCTTTGTTAATTGCCTGTTACCACTTCTTTTCCTAGTTTTCTTTTGGAGTCTTAGTATCTTATCTTGATTTACAAGGACTCTTTATAGATGTTTGGTATGTAAACCTGTTTTGTATTTGTTGTACTTTTCTTGCTGATTTTCGGTTTGCCTGTTAATACGCAGATGTCTTCAAGTTTTATGTAACCAAATATATCAGCCTTTCATTTCTGATTTCTTTCATTACTTCTTTACACAGAATATCTTTCTCTATTATATATAATTTTCCCCCCTGCCATTTTATTATATTTTTAGTGAAGTTCTTTGCAGTCACTGATTTCATAAGCAAGGAGGTCTGCTGTTTGTGAACTGGGAGGACATTGCTGCCCCTGAGGGCTCCTGTGGGTTGTGTCTCCGTGCTTCTGTGCAGAGGGACCTCTGAAGCTGTTTGTTACCTTCTGACTCGGGTTCTCAGTATGGCAGTGCCTATTTAACTCACATGAGTGGTTCTATTAAACTTGGGCCCTTGTGGAGGTACTTCATTGTATACAAGGAATGAAAATGAACAAAGTAAAATAAAATTAAACTAAAGTCATGATCGACTCCTACTTGAGTTCATACTTGTTTTAAGAGGCCCAGCAATGAAAGTTGGCTCCTGTCAGGTGTACCTGATAGAAAGAAACCTATTTCACTTTTCCATGGTGGGACTACTGTAACATTAGGCCTGAGTTGACTGCCAGATAGAATGTAAAATATTATTTCTGGCTTATTTTATGATGTAAGCTACTGATTTTCTAATTTGTACAAGTTCAGTTTTTAAAAAATGTGTAACTCATCTGAAATGAAAATACATCCAATTTGCTGGAAAATGAATACTGCTGTACTATATTGTAGGTAATTATTAAAAGTATTGGTTTGTGACATATTAATGTTGCCTTTTGTGATTTTTAAGCCAAATACCCACTTTTAGAATTAAGATCATTGGTGGCATTCCAGTGCAATAGGTCAAAAAAATACTGAATTCAAAGCCTAAGTACCGTATGTTGCTTTTATGTCATGTTTACTTGTTTATTGTTTATTATCTCTCCCACTAAATGGAAACATTTTTAGGGCAGTGACTAAAGCACATAGAGCAGTGCCTCAGGTATTTGTTGGATAATAGATATTTGCAAGTGAATACCAGGGCACAGACTGAAAAAATAGAGGGAAAAGCAATACTTTTGCTTGAGTGTCCAGAATGTACCAAGCATTGCACTAGATACTCACTGTTCTTATGACTATATAGAGTGCCTTGCTTTTCTGACGATGAACCTGGTTTTTACCTTTTCTGTTAATTTTCTGGATACATTATGAGCAGTAGGTTGTTAGGAGACAGTAGGGAACTGGACATGTGGAGAGTGCCCACCAGTTTGAAGGTGGACTTCTGTTCTGAGAGAAAGTGTGTCAGGAGCCTCAACGAACCACTTCCTGTGCTTCCACTTAACTGACTGTAATCAGCAGTGGTGTGGAAGGCTGGTCAGAGCTGGTGGGTGCTGTGGAATTGGCGTCCACACACAGATAGGTGATTTGCTCAGGAAGGTTTAGTTTATGAATCTAAATAATCTAAGTCACCTGCTTTATTTTCTGAAGCATTTTAAAGGTATGCAAGGTAGCCGCAGATGCCAACATTTTCATTTCACTGCAACTTCACTTTTTGTTGAGAAAGGCAAAGCAAGATAAAAAAGTATTAAAAGTTTTTCTTAATGTGCACTGTTCATGGATTTTTTTTTCCAGTGACATCAGACTCCCCCAAGAATAATTATATACCAGGATACCAGGACTGTGTCAGAACATCATGAAAGATCATGGTGCCATCATTCAGGACCGTAATAATCTTATAGAGATAGCCATGTGAAATACCGTAACCTTTGAATTTCTCTGACAAATTAATGTAGAGCAGTCATTTGGTTACTGTAATCATTTGATTACAATCAACTTTATTTTTTTTAATCAAAAAATTTGGACCTCATTCCTGATTCTCAGTACAATACTTTGAGCCTGATTCACCTTTACAAACAATACAAAGTTTTCCACATTTTTTTCATACCATATGTAAAATTTAATTTTGGGGATTTCCAAAAGCAGGTTTCTAACTGTTGAAAAATAAGAAGCCAACTCCCATTTAAAATAGGAAAGAATTTCGTAAATTTATTTTCTGTGTGAAGATTCGTACCATTTTCCTGAGCAAGATTTGATGTGGAGTCCTTTTCTTGGCTAATCATTAAAATATAGGCTGAAAGAAGGAGACTTCTTTATTAACACCCCAAATTAATACTTCACGTGTAAGATTTTTCATATATTTTCTAGTGGACTCTAATACTGTAGGAGCTAAATTTAGAGAAATATCTTAAAAATCCTGTTATAATCTTCCATTTATTCATTTGTTTCTTCATTTCTTTATTCTACCTACAACCTCTTGTTTAAATACCTTTGACCAAAATAGCTTTTGGTTAAAAACTAAATGGCAAGTATTTATAAATAGAAATCACCTTTATGCAGATTTATTTCTTGTATCAGTTAGGAATGTGATCTGCTTCAAGCATTAGAAAATCACTCTAGTGGTTTAAGCAAAGGGAAGTTTATTTTCTCGATAAAGTCAACACTTCTCAGGTCTGCCGTACATGCTCAGGGACACCATGAAGGGACCCTGGATTTTGTCCTTCATTCCATGAGTGTCTTTTCTCAGGCTGGCCTTTGTTAATGTAAGATGCGTGTTGTTCTTCCTGGCTTCCTGTACTTCCAGGAGGAAGAAGGTGTGGTAGGCAAAGGCCATGCTAGCCAAATCTGTTTGGCAGCAGGCGTCTGCTTACTTCTTATTGGTCAGAACTGGATTAGGTAGTTACCTCGAGACTGGTCACTAGCCAGGGGGCCCCAGAGTCCATGATTGATTTAGAGAATTCCTGCTTTCTCCCCTGGGGCTAGGATAGAGGATGCCTACCAGGGTGCTCCATGGCTGCCTGAACAGACTGAGAATCTATCATTAGGGAAGACTTGGGAAGGATAAATTTGAGGCAGGTAATGGACAGTGTCTGCCATACCTGCTGGAATGAGTACAATATATACTAGGTAAGTTTAGAAACCCTGTGCATTTTCAATTCCCTGGACCCCTTGATTTCTGGGAATAAATTATAGATATTTTTTCAAAATTTCATTTCAGATATTCTTATCTAGTCACAGCCTGTCATTTTCATGGATGACTCAGATATTAGGACAGCAAATGCTATGTTTTAGACTCTTCCTTAATATTATGATGAAAAAAAATGGGACTTTAGGGTAATACCCTAAAATTGGATTTTGAAATCTGTTTGAAGAATTTGTACTTTTTAAAAGGAGTTCTTTTTAGTAGCTATCTACAGGATTAATTTTGTCTTATTTGTGATTAAAACCTGAAGATGATTCATTTTCAAAATGCATAGACAACAATCACTATGTATTTACAAATTCACATTCTACTTTTTAAGTTTAATATTATATCATGTTTCCCTTGTAGTAGTATGCCATTTAAAAAAATCCTTTGGAAAAAAAAATAAATAAAAAATCCTTTGGTGTCTTAATTTATGTAATCATATTCCAGTTACACATTTAGTTTACTTTCATTTTGTGCTATTAGTAATGCTTTCATTTACATCTTTATTTGTATAGATTGATTTTTAATGTTACGGATTATTTTCTTTAAAAATCCCCACATTTTCATGGCTTTTAAAGCATTTGGCTAATTGCATCCTCATAGCATTGTACTAAGGAATTAGTTTGAATTTTGTTTTTTTGTTTTTGTTATGGTAGTAGAGTGAAACATTTTCTTTCATATTTTCTTGTCTTGTGAATAGGCTCTTCCTGTTCTTTTTCAATTTGTTATTTTTCTAAATAACAAAATACATTTTTTACATTGTAAAATTATACATTTCACTTCAGAACATTTGTCAGCCAAGTGCTGTCATCTCACAAACAACTACAAATACTTTCTGAACAATTTGTATAAGCTGTTTATGTAAGTGATTATATATTTTATTCATAATATATATACTATTCATTTGGTTCAGTCTATGTGCCTGATAATGTTAGACCCCAGGAATACTCTGGTCACTATAACAGCTATCATGTCCATGGTATCAAAAAAATAATGGTACAAAAATAATGGTACATTTGTCTCATTTTTTTCTAATATTTGTGTCATTTCATTTTAGATCATAGTGAATCATCCAATTTCCAGTAATAATTTATGGGTTTTTTTGTTGTCTAAGATAAGTACTTTTTCCAAAAATAGAAGCCATTCGTATAGAATTCTTATATAGAATTTTATTAAATTCCTACTTTGTGTCTACTAAGTGATCTTATACTTTTGTTCTTGTCTTAGTTATTTATGTGAAATACCAACAGATTTAATAATACTGCCTAAAATTTCATTTGTGTATGTTGATAATGTATGTAAAGTTTTCATTACAGTGCTTGGCAAATAGTAATTTCTCAATAAATAAAATGCAAGAGTTTAGTTTTCTTTTCTCTAATATCTTGAGTGTTGAAATTGGAATGCTGTTTAACTTAGAATTGATTAGATAACCTGCCAGCTTTTATTTTACTTTGTGGTTTGTATTTTGCATGTATTTTTTTCCTATGCATAGGAATATATAATGCATGATCTCTTAATTAAGAAATCAAAATTTCTTGAAGTTGGAAAGAATTTCCAGCTATTTCTGTATCTCATATTTGGAAGCATTTTATTGATAATTTTTTGTTTCTTCTTTTTTGGTTTTCTTTTGCTATTCTAATTTTTTATACTGTTCTATTGGCCTTTTTTTGGTATTCTAATTCTTTATACTGTTAGTTTTAATAGGAAATCACCTGTCTCCTTGCTTATTCATTTTCAGATGTTTAAAAATACTCACTGGTTTATATATGTATATTCTAATCTCCAAATTGCTTCTCTTTTATTTTTCCTTATATGATTTCTAGGGACATAAAGATTTTATTATTTTTATCAAAGAATCATGTTTTAGACATATTTATTTTATCATTGTATGTTTATAGCTTATTAAATTTTACTTTTTTTTCTTTACATTTTCCTGTACTTTTCTGAAGGTTATGAGTTGAAGTCTCAGTTTATCATTTATATTAAAAGTTATAGATTTATCTCTATATGATTTTGACTTAATTCAATAGATTAGAAATTTTACTTTTCAATTTTTAGGAATTCTCATAATTCTTTATTTTTTAAAATTTCTTTTAGAGGCAGGGGGAGCACGTGAGCGTGCAAGCAGGGGGAGGGGCAAAGGGAGAGGGAGAGAGACTCCACTTCCAGAGCAGAGCCCAATGGGGGGCCCTCTCACGACCCTGAGATCATGACCTGAGCTGAAATCAAGAGTCGGATGCTTAACTGACTGAGCCACCCAGGCACCCCTCAGTTCTCAGAAATTCTAAACAATGTCTTCTCATGTTTCAGTTTGTTCTTATATGTAATTATTATTTTGTTTTTATTGGACATGCCTAAAAATTAAACTTTGATCCAAGTATATAGACTCTGTTTTTAAAAATAATCCAAGTTTGGGTTTTTTAAATACTTACTGTTAGCTCAGTTTATATATACATACCATAGACAGTGAACTGACTAGAAAGGTAATTCTATTTTTAGGACATAGAAGTGAGGATAACTTTATTTGTTTCATGAATTTCATCCTTCATTGTCTCTTGTCGTTCTGTGCATGCTAGATCTGTATGACACTGTGACTACCTTACTCCCTTTCCTCATGCTCTTGGCAGAAATGTCCACACCTCACTTTATGTCTTCCCCGACCTTGTTTAGAACTGAGATTCCCAGCACTCATTCTCTCTTCTCCTACTTTATTCTTCATAGTGGTTTGCAGCATGTCAAAAATATTATTATTTCTTTTTTCTCTGTCTCTCTCCCTAGACTGTAACTCCAAGGAAGGCAAAGAATTTTGTCCCTTTCATTCAGTGCTGTAGCCTGGGTGCCAAGAAAAATACCTGGTATAGAGTAGACACACAGTAAATATTTGTCTAATTAATAACTGAATGTGATTATTTTCACTTGATTTCTCCTTTTATGTTTCAGTTTTTTCCTTGATTTCGTTTGTTATGACTTGACATAAAATGTCATATTTTATTACAGATGTTTCTTTTATCATAGCACCAGCTTGATGTTTTTATTTTAAACTTGATATCTAATAGCTTTGCCTCCTTTGTTGTTTTTTTAATCCAGTTTTGTAAAATACCACCTTTAAAACTTTCTGTCTTCTTTGGGCTTACACATTTTGGAAACATGTTGGGAATTTTTGTTTTATTTTGTTTTGTTTTATTACAAATTGGGGTTCTTTCTATAAGTTGAAGTAACTTGCTTTCATTTTCATATTTATATTACCCAGTTTTTTAAAAAATCTGAGAACCTGTATGGTACTTTTAAAAACTTTGACCCCTCAAGAATTATAATCAATTCGTTTTGATATTTGGACCATGATTTGTTTCCTTTTATACCTTCATGTGACTTGGAACATAATCTCTGGACCAAACCATTTCTCATGACCTATTTGTGTATTATATCCATGTTCTTGATCCCATCATAATTACTCTGTATACCTCACAATGCAGTATATGTTTTGATTGATTCCTCACTGCTTTAGCACCTCTTCCTTTTTTACTGAACTGCTGTCTCCAAGCTTTGCATCCCAGCTCCCTCCTGTTTTACCTTCAGGAGCAAGCTCACTCTTTTCTCCATGAAGCCTTCCCTCTGCAAATCTTGCGTACTTCTCCTGGGCCTTCTTCCCGCACTCTGTGTCTTCTAATGCAGTGTGCCTTCCTTGGTCCCTGATACTCACTAAGTGCTGAATAAATATTGCTATCTATATTTTTTTATATTATTATTTTTTTTTATTATTTATACCACATCCTGTTCCCAAACAGGGTGTAAGGGAGCAGGATGGCTAGGTTACCTGTATTTCTTCTTCTTCCTCCTAATGCTGTTTTGTTTTGTAACTTACAAGGTAGTTGCACCTTTTTGTTCTCTCTTCTCTAGACCCACTTTTCTTTGGCTTCATGTGAATAAACGATGTACTTTTATGAGCTTTTTTTTTTTCAAATGCATGAAGGCCTGCTTTGTTCCAACATGTACTCCAATTAGAAATATGAGCAATATTTCTTTCCCTTCCTTGTTTTCATCAGTTTTTAAATTTTTTTTAAGTAATCTCTACACCCAACATGGGGCTTGAGCTCAAGACCCTGAGATCAAGAGTCACATGCTCTACCAACTGAGCCAGCCAAGAGCCCCATAGCTTTTCATCAGTACTTTTCCATACCCCAGTTCCTGACTTAAAAGGTACCTTTCTGTCATTTCCTTTCATCCTCTGAATCATGCCCTTCCATTTCTCTCTGTAGAGAGAGTACTTGGGTTTCACATCATCAAATTGGCAAAAATTAAAAGCTGTTGGAGAGAATGTGGAGAAATGGGCCCTCTCTTGAAGAACATTAGTGCTTTTCTTTTGTTTATATTTTCTCTTTTGGAGTTTCTATTTGGAAATTATCATTTTTATTCTAGTGTATTTCGTTTTCATATATACCCTAATGTCTCTCATTCACTTTATTTCTCTGACAATTTTCCCTTCACATTATTGTCCAATTTTTGTTTTACTTGTACCACACAACTTTTTCAGTTGGGTCAGGGTTTCATTTTTGTCGGTTTTCTAATTAAGTCACTAGGTCTTGGACACCTAGTCTTAAATGACACTTTTTAAAATTCATTTCCTGTATGTTCTCTCAATTAGAAAGATCCTGAATTTGGTTTTGGGAAGGAGGTGGGTAACCTTGACTAGCGGTTTCATTGAAGGTTAGATCTTTTGTTGATTTTATAATCAAGTCCAAACTAATAGCATTTCAAAAATGCTTTTGAAAGTATAATCCATCTCTTTCCCTACCAAAATCATACCAAAGGTAATGTAAGAACAGAACCTAAAATGTACTCCTTGCCGTATGCTTTAGTGAAGATAATGGGCTGTGTGGAGCAGTGTCATGTTTGTTAGCTGGCACATCCTTTACCATTGCACAAATACCCATATGTGGTAAGATTTATTCCTTCTTTAAATATTCTGGCATATTTTCATGACTTTCTTACTGATCTCTCATTACTTTTAATAAAAATTATGGGGTGTATGTTATTTTCTTGCATATTCCAAAGTAATTGTGTTTTTTTAAAACTACTTTATAGCAAATATTTATAAAGAAAATCCTTCCTTCCAAAAAATCAACTATTTCAACTATTTAATTAAATCAACTCTTTCATTTCCCTTGTATTTGAAGTCCTTGTGTTTTAGCATATATAAATATATGTTTCCAAAGTAGAATATAGTATATCTGTTTTTCTACTCAATATTGTATCTTGAATTTAAGCCATGTTAGCCACTAGCCAACTCAATAAGGCAACAAAAAGGAAAAAAATATCATTTTGTGAAAAAATAAAGAGAATCATTAGATTTTTATACTAATAAGAGTTTAGTAAGATTTCTGGATATGAAATAAATTAAAAGTCAGTAGCTTTTTAGTATACTAGCAACACTATATTAGAAAATATGATTACATGAATAATCCTAAACTGAATAAGAAAGTACTATAATGTACATGATGATAAATATAACAAATGATAAGCAGGGACGCCTAGGCGGCTCAGTCGTTAAGCGTCTGCCTTCGGCTCAGGTCATGATCCCAGGGTCCTGGGATCAAGTCCCACATCAAGCTCCTTGCTCATCAGGGAGCCTGTTTCTCCCTCTGCCTGCTGCGCTCCCACTGCTTGTGCCCTCTCTCTCTCTGACAAATAAATAAAATCTTAAAAAAAAAATACAAAAAATAAATGATAAGCAATGACCTTTGGATTAAAAGATCTTAAAGATGTTCTAAATAAATAGGAGCTATATATGTTATAAATGGGAAGATTCAATATTACAAAGAATTTAAAGTTTTCTAAGTTAACTTATAAATTTAATGCAATTTGAAAACAAAATGAGAGTTTGCCATGAAACTTGACAAGAATACTAAAATTAATTGAAGAAGAAAATTAATGGGGTCAGCAGGGTTTATTATAATATTATGATATTTGAATTGGTTCGGCATTGGCAGATAGAAAAACACACCATCTAAACAGGGAAACCATAAGAAACCTCCACATACAAGAGGACTTGTATCTGGCATAGTATTAGAAATCAGTATGGAAGGAGCAGGCAAAAAATAATGATAGGACAGAATTGTAAAATTAAAAATATATTCCTATAAACAAATTTTGTATGAATTAAAGACTACATTTTTTTTTTAAGATTTTATTTTTATTTGAGACAGAGAGAGCGAGGACAGCAGGGAGAGTGGCAGGCAGAGGGAGAAGCAGGCTCCCCGGAGAGCAAGGAGCCTGACCTGTGGGACTTGACCCCAGGACCCTGGGATCATGACCTGAGCCGAAGGCAGATGCCCAACCGACTGAGCCACCCAGGCATCCCATAGACTACATTTTAAAGAGAGACTTTTTGGGGTGCCTGGCTGGCTCATTCGGTAGACCATGTGACTCTTGATCTCGGGGTGGTGAGTTTTAGCCCCATGTTGGGCATGGAGCCTACTTAAAAAAAAATAAAGAGGAACTTTGCAACTTTTAGAAGAATATATAGGAAAACATCTGTGTGGTGTTGGAGATTAGGGCTTAGACTCATGACCCCAGTATCAAGAGTTAGATGCTGTTGGGGCGCCTGGGTGGCTCAGTCGTTAAGCGTCTGCCTTCGGCTCAGGTCATGATCCCAGGGTCCTGGGATCGAGTCCCACATCGGGCTCCCTGCTCGGCAGGAAGTCTGCTTCTCCCTCTCCCACTCCCCCTGCTTGTGTTCCTGCTCTCGCTATCTCTCTCTCTCTCTGTCAAATAAATAAATAAAATCTTAAAAAAAAAAAAAAAAAAAAAAGAGTTAGATGCTCTTACCGACTGAACCAGCCAGGTGCCCCAGAAGGGTTCTTTTTGAGCAAGATACAAAAAACCCAAAATACAAAGAGGAAGAGTGATAAATTTGTGTTAAAAATTTTAAATATGTATATGAGAAAATATATCTTAAACAAAGGTAAAAGGCAAAAAAAAAATGGTAATACATTCAGATACATGTGAAGGATCTCATGAAGGATCAGTCCATAGCATGTAAAGAAATCCTACAAGTCCGTAACAAAAGTGGACAAAACATAAGTAAGTAAGATCAATTCATTTAAATGAATTAAAATTCTTACTAGTTATCAGGGAAATACCCATGAAAGCAACAAGGTAACATTTTTATACCATCATACTGGTATTTAAATTTAAAGGCAAAGATGGTGGAGCAAGTCATGTCCTATATGTTACTGTTGGATTATAAAATTGTTTCAAGCACTTTAGAGAGCAGTTTGATGTATCTAATAATGTTGAAAGATGCTCCAACTCAAGGTTTCAGCAGTTCCCTTTCTAGAATCCTTTAGAGAGACTTTCACACATCTTTCCAAAGAAGGTATGAAAGCAGTGGTCGTTCTTTCATTATTTGTAATAGCAAAAAATTAGAAGCAACGTAGAGTTCACTCAATAAAATCTAACATATACAAAGAATGGAAAACATACAGAAGTTATTTTAAAGGCTCTATATCTTTTTGTATCAACATGAATAAATCTTTAAAAACAAGTTTTGTGTGAACAAAGTTATAAAAGGATGAGTTCCGAATGATACCATCTCTGTAGATTTCGTAAATACACAAAATACTTATGGGAAGAGTGCATAGTGTCTTTGGGAGAGAAGTTTCTTCAGAGAAGCTGAGAGCAGAATGGGATTGATATTTTAGCTGTATTTGTAACATTTTATTTCTTTGTATTCTGAAGCAAATTTGGCAGAATATTGACATTTATTTTTGTTTTTTAATTTTTTATTGTTATGTTAATCACCATACATTACATCATTAGTTTTTGATGTAGTGTTCCATGATTCATTGTTTGTGCATAACACCCGGTGCTCCATGCAGAAGTTGCCCTCTTTAATACCCATCACCAGGCTAACCCATCCCCCCACCCCCTCCCCTCTAGAACCCTCAGTTTGTTTTTCAGAGTCCATCGTCTCTCATGGTTCGTCCCCCCTCCGATTTCCCCCCCTTCATTCTTCCGCTCCTGCTATCTTCTTTTTTTTTTTCTTAACATACATTGCATTATTTGTTTCAGAGGTACAGATCTGTGATTCAACAGTCTTGCACAATTCACAGCGCTCACCATAGCACATACCCTCCCCAGTGTCTATCACCCAGCCACCCCATCCCTCCCACCCCACCCCCCACTCCAGCAACCCTCAGTTTCTTTCCTGAGATTAAGAATTCCTCATATCAGTGAGGTCATATGATACATGTCTTTCTCTGATTGACTGATTTCGCTCAGCATAACACCCTCCAGTTCTATCCACGTCGTTGCAAATGGCAAGATCTCATTCCTTTTGATGGCTGCATAATATTCCATTGTATATATATATACCACATCTTCTTTATCCATTCATCTGTCGATGGACATCTTGGCTCTTTCCACAGTTTGGCTATTGTGGACAGTGCTGCTATAAACATCGGGGTGCACGTACTCCTTTGGATCCCTACATTTGTATCTTTGGGGTAAATACCCAGTAGTGCAATTGCTGGATCGTATGGTAGCTCTGTTTTCAACTTTTTGAGGAACCTCCATACTGTTTTCCAGAGTGGTTGTGCCAGCTTGCATTCCCACCAACAGTGTAGGAGGGTTCCCCTTTCTCCGCATCCCCGCCAACATCTGTCATTTCCTGACTTGTTAATTTTAGCCATTCTGACTGGTGTGAGGTGGTATCTCATTGAGGTTTTGATTTGGATTTCCCTGATGCCGAGCGATGTTGAGCACTTTTTCATGTGTCTGTTGGCCATTTGGATGTCTTCTTTGGAAAAATGTCTGTTCATGTCTTCTGCCCATTTCTTGATTGGATTCTTTGTACTTTGGGTGTTGAGTTTGATAAGTTCTTTATAGATTTTGGATACTAGCCCTTTATCTGATACGTCATTTGCAAATATCTTCTCCCATTCTGTCGGTTGTCTTTTGGTTTTGTTGACTGTTTCTTTTGCTATGCAAAAGCTTTTTATCTTGATGAAGTCCCAATAGTTCATTTTTCCCCTTGCTTCCCTTGCCTTTGGCGATGTTTCTAGGAAGAAGTTGCTGTGGTTGAGGTCAAAGAGGTTGCTGCCTGTGTTCTCCTTTAGGATTTTGATAGACTCCTGTCTCACATTTAGGTCTTTCAACCATTTTGAGTCTATTTTTGTGTGTGGTGTAAGGACATGGTCCAGTTTCCTTCTTCTGCATGTGGCTGTCCAATTTTCCCAACACCATTTGTTGAAGAGACTGTCTTTTTCCCATTGGACATTCTTTCCTGCTTTGTCAAAGATGAGTTGACCATAGAGTTGAGCGTCCATTTCTGGGTTCTGTATTCTGTTCCATTGATCTCTGTGTCTGTTTTTGTGCCAGTACCATACTGTCTTGATGATGACAGCTTTGTAATAGAGCTGGAAGTCTGGAATTGTGATGCTGCCAGCTTTGCTTTTCTTTTTCAACATTCCTCTGGCTATTCGGGGTCTTTTCTGGTTCCATACAAATTTTAGGATTATTTGTTCCATTTCTTTGAAAAAAGTGGATGGTATTTTGATGGGGATTGCATTGAATGTGTAGATTGCTCTAGGTAGCATTGACATCTTCACAATATTTGTTCTTCCAATCCATGAGCATGGAACGTTTTTCCATTTCTTCGTGTCTTCCTCAATTTCTTTCATGAGTATTTTATAGTTTTCTGAGTACAGATCCTTTGCCTCTTTGGTTAGATTTATTCCTAGGTATCTGATGGTTTTGGGTGCAATTGTAAATGGGATCGACTCCTTAATTTCTCTTTCTTCTGTCTTGTTGTTGGTGTATAGGAATGCCACTGATTTCTGTGCATTGATTTTATATCCTGCCACTTGACTGAATTGCTGTATGAGTTATAGCAGTTTTGGGGTGGAGTCTTTGAGGTTTTCTACATAAAGTATCATATCATCTGCAAGGAGTGAGAGTTTGACTTCTTTTTTGCCGATATGGATGACTTTGATTTCTTTTTGTTGTCTGATTGCTGTGGCTAGGACTTCTAATACTATGTTAAATAGCAGTGGTGATAGAGGACATCCCTGCCGCATTCCTGACCTTAGGGGGAGAGCTCTCAGTTTTTCCCCATTGAGAATGATATTCGCTGTAGGTTTTTCATAGATGGCTTTTATGATATTGAGGTATGTACCCTCTATCCCTATACTCTGAAGAGTTTTGATCAAGAAAGGATGTTGTACTTTATCAAATGCTTTTTCTGCATCTATTGAGAGGATCATATGATTCTTGTTCTTTCTTTTGTTAATGTATTGTATCACGTTGATTGATTTGCATATGTTGAACCAACCTTGCAGCCCAGGGATAAATCCCACTTGGTTGTGGTGAATAATCCTTTTACTGTACTGTTGGATCCTATTGGCTAGTATTTTGGTGAGAGTTTTTGCATCCATGTTCATCAAGGATATTGGTCTGTAATTCTCCTTTTTGATGGGGTCTTTGTCTGGTTTTGGAATCAAGGTAATGGTGGCCTCATAAAACGAGTTTGGAAGTTTTCCTTCCATTTCTATTTTTTGGAACAGTTTCAGAAGAATAGGTATTAATTCTTCTTTAAATGTTTGGTAGAATTCCCCTGGAAGCCATCTGGCCCTGGGCTTTTGTGTTTTGGGAGATTTTTGATGACTGCTTCAATTTCCTTAGTGGTTATAGGTCTGTTCAGGTTTTCTATTTCTTCCTGGTTCAGTTTTGGTAGTTGATACATCTCTAGGAATGCATCCATTTCTTCCAGGTTATCTAATTTGCTGGCATAGAGTTGCTTATAATATGGTCTTATAATTGTTTGTATTTCTTTGGTGTTGGTTGTGATCTCTCCTCTTTCATTCATGATTTTGTTGATTTGGGTCATTTCTCTTTTCTCTTTGATAAGTCTGGCCAGGGGGTTATCAATCTTGTTAATTCTTTCAAAGAACCAGCTCCTAGTTTCGTTGATCTGTTCTACTGTTCTTTTGGTTTCTATTTCATTGATTTCTGCTCTGATCTTTATTATTTCTCTTCTCCTGCTGGGTTTAGGCTTTATTTGCTGTTCTTTCTCCAGCTCCTTTAGGTGTAGGGTTAGGTTGTGTACTTGAGACCTTTCTTGTTTCTTGAGAAAGGCTTGTATTGCTATATACTTGCCTCTTAGGACTGCCTTCGCTGCATCCCAAAGATTGTGAACAGTTGTGTTTTCATTTTCATTGGTTTCCATGAATTTTTTAAATTCTTCTTTAATTTCCTGGTTGACCCATTCATTCTTTAGTAGGATGCTCTTTAGCCTCCATGTATTTGAGTTCTCTCCGACTTTCATCTTGTGATTGAGTTCTAGTTTCAAAGCATTGTGGTCTGAAAATAGGCAGGGAATGATCTCAGTCTTTTGGTACCGGTTGAGACCTGGTTTATGACCTAGGATGTGATCGATTCTGGAGAATGTTCCATGGGCACTAGAGAAGAATGTGTACTCTGTTGCTTTGGGATGGAATGTTCTCAATATGTCTGTGAAGTCCATTTGGTCCAGTGTATCATTTAAAGTCCTTATTTCCTTGTTGATCTTTTGCTTAGATGATCGGTCCATTTCAGTGAGGGGGGTGTTAAAGTCCCCCACTATTATTGTATGCTTGTCAATGTGTTTCTTTGCTTTTGTTATTAATTGCCTTATATAATTGGCTGCTCCCATGTTAGGGGCATAGATATTTACAATTGTTAGATCTTCTTGTTGGATAGACCCTTTAAGTAGGATATAGTGTCCTTCCTCATCTCTTATTACAGTCTTTGGTTTAAAATCTAATTTGTCTGATACAAGGATTGCCACCCCAGCTTTCTTTTGGTGTCCATTAGCATGGTAAATGGTTTTCCACCCCCTCGCTTTCAATCTGGGAGTGTCTTTGACTCTAAAATGAGTCTCTTGCAGACAGCATATCGATGGGTCTTGTTTTTTAATCCAATCTGATAGCCTGTGTTTTTTGATTGGGACATTTAGCCCATTTACATTCAGGGTAACTATTGAAAGATATGAATTTAGTGCCATTGTATTGCCTGTAAGGTGACTGTTACTGTATATTGTCTCTGTTCCTTTCTGGTCTATGTTGCTTTTAGGCTCTCTCTTTGCTTAGAGGACCCCTTTCAAGATTTCTTGTAGGGCTGGTTTCGTGTTTGCAAATTCCTTTAGTTTTTGTTTGTCCTCGAAGGTTTTTATCTCTCCTATTTTCAGTGACAGCCTAGCTGGATATAGTATTCTTGGCTGCATATTTTTCTCGTTTAGTGCTCTGAATATATCATGCCAGTCCTTTCTGGCCTGCCAGGTCTCTGTGGATAGGTCTGTTGCCAATCTAATGTTTCTACCATTGTAGGTTACATATCTCTTCTCCCGAGCTGCTTTCAGGATTTTCTCTTTGTCTCTGAGACTCGTAAGTTTTACTATTAGATGTTGGGGTGTTGACCTATTTTTATTGATTTTGAGAGGGGTTCTCTGTGCTTCCTGGATTTTGATGCCTATTTCCTTCCCCAGATTATGGAAGTCCTCTGCTATAATTTGCTCCAATATACCTTCTGCCCCTCTCTCTCTTTCTTCTTCTTCTGGGATCCCAGTTATTGTAATGTTGTTTCGTCTTATGGTATCGCTGATCTCTCGAATTCTGCCCTTGTGATCCAGTAGTTGTTTATCTCTCTTTTTCTCAGCTTCTTTATTTTCCATCATTTGGTCTTCTATGTCACTGATTCTTTCTTCTGCCTCATTTATCCTAGCAGTTAGGGCCCCCATTTTTGATTGCACCTCATTAATAGCCTTTTTGATTTGGACTTGGTTAGATTTTAGTTCTTTTATTTCTCCAGAAAGGGTTTCTCTAATAACTCCCATGCTTTTTTCAAGCCCAGCTAGTATCTTTAAAGTGATGATTCTGAACTCTAGATCCGACATTGTACTAATGTCCGTATTGAGTAGGTCCCTGGCAGTCGGTACTACCTCTTGTTCTTTTTGTTGAGGTGATTTTTTCCGTCTTGTCAGTTTGTCCAGAGGAGAATAGATGAATGAGAGAACAAAACGCTAACAGGGTAACAATGTCCCCAGAAAATATACTCTAAACAAATCAGAAAAGACCTGAAACCGGGGGAAAAGAAAGGGAAAGAAAGAAAAGAGAAAAAGAAAAAGAAAAAGATAAAAACAAACAAAAACAGAACAAAACAAAAAAACCCAGAATATGATCAAATATGATCAGGCTGGTGCATAGATCAGTGCCACACACTAGATTTTGGGTGTATTTTGGTCTGTTAGAAGAAAGTGCCTCCCAAAATTTTAAAGAAAGAAAAACTTATATATGTACAAAAATAAGGGTTGATATGATGAAGGGATGGAATATGACTGTAAAGATGAAAATTATAAAAAATTTTATAAAAGGAATTGATAAGTTGTTTGGAAAAAGAAAAGAGGATTTAAAAAAAAAGAAAGAAAAGGGAGAGAATGTGATCAGGCAGGAGAGTAGAACAAAACCATACACTAGAGATTTAGAGTATATTTTGATCTGTTAGAGGAAACTATCTCAAAATTTTAAAGAGAGAACAACTTATATATATATATGCCAAAAATAAGGGTAACTAATATGAAGGGATAGAATATGACTCTAAAAATGAAAAATAAAAATTTTTTTAAAAAAGGGATTGATAAGATGTTGGTTGAAAAAGGGAAAAGGAAAAATTTAAAAAAAAAAGTTAAAAAAAAATTAACTTTGAAAGACTATAGAATCATGGTAAAAAAGCCATGAATTCTATGTGCAGTATTCCCTTAACGCTGGAGTTCTGCTGTTCTCATCGATCGGTAAACTTGGTCTTGGCTGGCTGTTCTCGCTGATCTTCTGGGGGATGGGCCTGTTGCCGTGGTTCCCAAATGTCTTTGCCAGATGCGGAATTGCCCTGCCCTTGCCTGGTCCGGGCTGAGTAATCTGCTCGGGTTTGCTCTCAGGAGCTTTTGTTCCCTGCAAGCTTTCCGTACAGCTTTGGAGGCCGAGATTGAAAATGATGGCCTCCCAATCTCCGCCCCGGAGGAGCCGAGAACTTGGGGCCCCACTCCTCAGTGAGCCCCCAGAGAAAAGCAGTCAGTCACTCCCGTCTCCCCGGTTTCCGGCTGCACTCCGTGCTCACCCGGCCTGTGACCGAGCATTTCTATCTCTGGCACCCGACCCCATGTGGAGTCTCCAAACCCAAACCCAGCAGATCCCTGCGGTGCGCTCCCGTGCCGCTCCTCCCGGGGGAGGAAGGGGAGTCTCCCCGGATCTGCCGCTTGTTGGGTCCCTGCTGGAGGAGCAGTGACCCAACTGTGCCCCGGATCCCGGTTTATGACAACCCCAAGCTGAGAGCCCGCGCCTCGGCTCCGTCTCTGCAGCCGGCTTCCCCGCTCCGATACCTGGGAGCTCTGCCTCACTCAGGCACCCCCAGTCTTTCTGTGACCCCGAGGGTCCTGAGACCACACTGTCCTGAGAGGGTTCCACCCCCCGCTTCGCCACTGGAGCGACGTCCCTCAGCGGAGCAGACTTCTAGAAGTTCCGATTTTGTGCTCTGCGGCTCTATCACTTGCCAGAAGCGGCCGTGGGAGGCCCCCTCCCCCGCCATCTATTCTCCTGAATATCGCCTCGGATTCACTTCTCCGCACGTCCTACCTTCCAGAAAGTGGTCGCTTTTCTGTTCAGAGAGTTGTTGCTCTTCTTTTCTTCGATCTCCTGTTGAGTTTGTAGGTGTTCAGAATGGTTTGATCCCTATCCAGCTGAATTCCTGAGACCAGACGAAATCCAGGTCTCCTACTCCTCCGCCATCTTGCTCCACCCCTCCAGAATACTGACATTTATTAAATCCAGATGATGGGTAATAGGTATCTCTATGTTTTTACATGTTTCAAATATTTCATAATTGAAGGTTTTCAGTTTAGAATAATAGCATCACAGTCCCTAGTTAAACATGTCAGATTGAACATATGCCACAGTTATTTCCTTCCCCTCCTTAAGCCCTATCCCTTATTAAAGAAATATAAAAAGACATAAATATGCAAAGACAAGAGAAAAATAGGAGCAGATTAGAATTGTCAACACAGTTTTGGTCAGCAGAGAGGGATGGATGTTTTATAACTAATTTAATGATGTGGACAGAGCTGAGAGTGAATGCCTTTATAGAGGGGTACTAGGGAATGTTGACCTTGTACAACCCCAGAATTGGAGGACCCAAGTTGCTGGGAAGATTGGAGAGTTGGGACCAGTTGTAGGTAGATACTGGGGTCCCTTCCCTAACCTGGTGTAATCATAAAGCCTCCAGAAAGCAGGAGAAATTATTTGAAACATTTTTTGCTGAGCTTGGTTCTTGGAATGCTGAATGCTAGGCAGGAAATGGAGCCATTCTTCTCTAGAGAACCTGATGAATGACCTAAAATGACCTGTCTACACCTGGCATTTGTGGGTTCCCCAGTATATAGGGAAAACCCTCTAATTTAAACTGGAAAAGAATTTATGGAAATAATATTTAGTGACTTGCAGAATCACTGGGAAGGCTGCAGAACTAGGTTTGGAAAATGGCTGAGAATCAGGGAGGCCAAGTGGCTGAGAGGACACTGAGTCCCACAGAAAGCCAGTGTGGTACTGCCCTGAACACTGCATGTCCAGCTTTGTGTTGCCACCGTGGGCACTTTACTGAGGGCACTACTATGCACCATAGGCAGTACGCTATCCCCACTTCCCATGTAAATGGATTCACTGCCCCCTTGCTCTCGGCAGATAACTATATTTCAATTCAGAGTTAAAGATGTGCGTATCTCACTGGCTGAGGGCAGGTTGTATGTGTGCATCCTCTCTGTAAGAATGTCTGGTTGAGTGACAATGTGGCACTTGTAGCTTCTATTGTGGAAGGTAGACTGTCTGTATAAGGCAAGGAATTTCCCTGGTTATAGGAAGAGAGCTCCAAGACTAAACAGATACTAGACAATCATAATTATATTTTTCCCTATGTTCAGTTTCCACAACTAAGACAACTGGGTACGTAACCAGTCAGTCCCCTGTAGGAAAGTTTATGTAGTAATCAACAAGCCCTGCTTCCACACAGAGTTTCAGTCTTCCTTTTTAATGCCTGAATATTAAATATAAAAGGATAGCTAATGTTAGCAGACATAGGAGCAAAAGCATTCCAATTGAGAAAGACAGTGATCACAACAAACAGAAGAAAAGTATATGTGGGGGAAATACAGACTGAATATGAAGAAGAAGCTTTAAAAATTAGTTTAACGTTAGTGGGGATGAGACAGAGTATTGCAGTTATGAAATAAGAATACAATTTTTTTTTAATGGAAGAAACAGTCATTGAACACAAAATTTTTTTCAGAATTGAATCTAAGAGTCAATATGAAACATTTAATAGTATGGTTAGAAAATGAAGGTAAAAACATTCTCCCCAGTACTTGAAAGAAAAAGAATTGGGTGGTGGGAGAGAAGAGATAAGCAACTATTCAGGAGATTTAGTATCAAATAAATAGAACTTTCAAAATGAAAGAGAAAAGGAAGGAGGGGAATTATTAAAAAAAAAAAAGAAAGAAAAGAAAGAAAATTTCACTTAAAGAGATATGTTTTTATATTAAAAAGCTTACTGGGTGTCCAATACAAGGATTATAAAAAGACTCACAGAAAGGCTACTCCAGTATTTGAAAAGATCTTAAAAGCTTCCTGAAAACAACAACAACAACAACAACAACAACATGTAACATATAAAAGAATAGGAATCAGAATATCACTGGACTTTTCAGTTCCAACAATGGAAGCTAGAAGATAATGAAATAATACCTTTAAAATTCCAATGGTAAATGTTTTCCTACCCAGAGTTCTGTACCCAGCCAAACTTGTCAGTTTAAGGCTAGACATGCCAAGTCTCAAAGCTTGTCCATATGTACTTCTTCTTAGGCAGTTGCTGAATGAAGATAATGGTCATCAAAATGAGGGAGTAAACTTAAGAATGAGGAAGATGTGAGATCTGGGAAGCATGGGACCCATCAGAGGAGAGGAGGGAAGGAACTGTCAAGATGATAATGATGGATGCTTCTGAGAATGCCAATGCAATAGACCTAATGATCAGTCAGGTCAGACAGGAGTGTAAGGATGGAGAGCTCAAGGAGAGAGGGTTCCAGGAAGGAGAAATGGACTTGATAGGGTATGTGTTGTTTTTAACCATATGATAGAGTAATGAAAACTTTTTTTTTTTTCTTCTCTTGTTGAGTTTTGGGAGAATTAATGTTACATATATAGAAACTAAGCAAATGGGGGAAAAAATGAAGCAATTATTAATTCCAGGAAAAATAAGGGAAGCAATTAAGCAAATATAGCCGTAGTAATACAAATCCTGCTACATGTATAGCTATAATACACACATGTACACACATGCACAGACAAAAATATATACATAGCATAGGGCAAGGGAAGAAAGGAGATACTTACTGAAGTATGCTTATTTCTCATTTCCACAACAACTTCAACAGGTAATATCTAAGACAAATCAAGAAATAGCAGTATGAACATGTTATTGAGAAATATGGAAATATTGGAGAGAACAGTGGTATGAAATGAAAAGGGTAGCTCCTGCGAATGGAGAATATGGGGTAAAGCACTCCTGTTTGTTTTTTTATATGTTGTAGTATTATTTGCCTTTAAATGTTGTAAGCAGTACTTTGATAAAAATGTAAATGAAAAACTAAATAGCATAGCAGTGAGTATCTTTGTACAATAGGTTTTCCTTCTATAGATTGTAAAATCACTTCTCAGTGTTTGTTGTCCCACTTGTTGTATTCAAACATGGATGACATTTATCATTAAACTTCTGTAGGAACTAAGTATCCTAAAGCTAAATAAGGCACAGTCCCTCGCCTCATGGCCCACTTGTGGCTTAGTTGGTGGTGCATCAGAAAACCTTGAAACATTGGGATATTTTGTATGATTGTCTTTTGGGAACCAAGGATGTCGTGGGAGTGTTAGAGACTTGAAGAGAAAGAGTAGATGCCTAGAACTCACAAGGAATGGAAAGTCTGGCAGAGATTCCAGGGCCTGCTGGAGAAATAAAGAGTTCTGGGGCTCAGTAGAGGAAAATCCCTTCTGCCCCTGGACAACTATACATTTCCAAATGTTGGAAGAGAGATTACAGAGCCCAACAATATGAATATTTTCTGGTTTAGCTTTTTTTTTGTTTGTTTCCCCTGGAAGGGTTTTACCAATTTTTATTGACTCTGTCAACATAAGGATGTCTGTTTTAACTGTGCACCATTAACCGTGAGTCCTGGCATTCTTAGGATTTTTCCTAATCGGTATAAAATGATGTAGCGTTGTTTTGATTCGAATGTCTTTGATGCTTATTATACCCATGATTGTTACAACACTAGTTAGGCCTTTTCTTGCACTTGTGTTCTGTTAAGGAGTTTTCTTTACTCCCAACATCTTTTTTCTTTTAAACTTTTTTTAACTGTAGTTTTGTCAAAAAAAAAAATTCAAAATCAGTTATTTTGTCAGAAAACTTCAAACTGAGAATCCCTCATTTTTATTGCCAGCAGAGCTGGTGTTAGAAGGTAATGATGCATAGTAAAGTGATAATTTCTTTAAAGTAGAGAATCCCTGTCTTGATTCTGAATCACCGTAAGTTACATGCAGTACTCTCAAGGGATGCTGTGTAAAAGAACATGGCAGCATGACTGGGGTGGGGATGGGGTGTGGCCAACTTCCTAGGAGGGACTATACCAAAATGCAGTCTTGAGGAGTAAGAGTTGGACAGGAGGAAGAGGGATGGGGAGGAACAAGCCACGAGAATGAGGGAAGACAATTGTATACACTTGTGTCCCAGCACAGGGTGCCACTTGGTTTCTCCTGAAGGCTCATTCAAGGTACATTCAAGGAATTGTAGCTGGATCTCTTTCCCTTTGACTGGAGCTAACTAGAGGGATCTATCATGCATTTGGGAGATTGTTCTTTTGCCTTGAAAGTGGTAGGAAGTTACTGTGAGGTTTCAAGCAGGAGAGTGTAAGTGTTGTGCTTGCATGCACTTTATAAACACTCAGTACTGAATAGGCAGAGTGATGAGATTTTAAAGTGTGAGTGCTAATGCAGACACACAAGATGACATCTGAAGATCAAACTTACCGTTTCAGCTAGGGGACTCATTGCACTTTGTCACAAAAATGAAAAGCATGGCCAAGAAACAGAAGACTTCCGAAGCCTCAAGGTTTTATCTTTGATTACTTGGTTGGTTTGCATTTTAGTTAGCTTTTTTTCTAGTTTGTAAATGAAAGTTTAAATGATAAAGTTAATAAATTTGCAGGTAACATGGAATCTAAAAACAAACCCAAAAAACCAAAACCAAGCTCATGGATATAGAGAACAGATTGGTGGTTGCCTGAGGTTGGGGAGAATGGGACGAAGTGGGTGAACGTAGTCAACAAGTACAAATTTCCAGTTATAATGGGTAAGTCATGGTGATCTAATGTACAGCATGGTGACTGTAGTTAATAATATGGTATTGCATATTTGAAAGTAGCTAGGAGAACAGAACTTGAAAGTTCTCATCACAAGAAAAAACTCTGTAATCTTGTATGCTGACAGATGTTAACTGATCTTACAGATAACATGCAGTTATCATTTTGCAGTATATACAAATATTGAATCATTGAGTTGTACACCTGAAACTAACATAATGTTATGTCAGTTATACCTCAATTTTTAAAAATAATAAATCTGTCAGTAAATCTCATTTAGAAGTCAGGGATTTTTAAGTTTGGGGGAGTCAATAAAAATAATTCTATTTGAGGGCTATGTATAAATGTGTATGAATATTTGTATATGTGCATAATTAGTAAAGACAAAAAAACCTGGGGGAATGTGGTATGCATCGGTTTAAGAAAAAATTATTTCA
This sequence comes from Halichoerus grypus, assembly GCF_964656455.1. Classification (NCBI taxonomy): domain Eukaryota; kingdom Metazoa; phylum Chordata; class Mammalia; order Carnivora; family Phocidae; genus Halichoerus; species Halichoerus grypus. The sequence continues at coordinate 122,569,720 of NC_135719.1, forward strand.
TTTGCTCTTGTCTTAATTGCTGTTGACAAGTTGCCAGAAACATTTGTAGAGGACTCCTATTTTCAGAACCAGGATATATATATATATATATATGATGTGATCACTTGTATATATGATTGTTGTGAAGTGTTTCATCAAGTATTTTATGTCAGCTTGGAAAGGGGAGGTCCTCTGCCTCTCCTGGATGCAAGTAGATTCTTTTGTTGTTCACCATCCGCCCCTCTGCCGTGGTTTTCTGGTTCTGTACTGGATTAGGTCTCTTCAGAAGTGAGCTGTCCTGTGACCTGGATCCTTCCTCTCCTCTGCCCTTATCTTTCAATGCCTGTCTTACTGTGGGTGCTCAACCCACACAATGTCTGGAAGATACACAAACTATTAGGAGTGGCTACCCTTGGAGTTGGTATTGGGGTGTCCTGAACAAGAAGATATATTTTTCACTTTTTCGGCACTATTTCCGTTTTTGTTTTTTGTTTTTTTAAGCACATAATTCATGCACTTAAAAAACAGCATTGCAAAAGGGGTCAGCAATGGGAAGACTTGTATGGGAGAAAAATCACATGAGCATAAAAGATGATTATCTTGAACATGATGAATTTGGTGGCGGTCATTTGTAATTTCTGGTTTCTGTTGTCCTTCCCACTTGTGCTGTACTAGCCAGCCCTCCTTTTTCCTGTGAATGTGTTTATTTACTTTGCTAGGATTTTTAAGAGCTGATTCTATTGTGCATTAGTTTACCTTTTGGTGATTTCATTATGACGGTGCCTTGTCCAGTTCTAATGGATGCATTTCTGGTTGCTCTTTTAAAAGATTTGCTCATTTGTGTGGCTATTTTTCATGCCCTTTCATGGTTACTGGATAGAAGGAAAGAAGGTCAAGTTGCTGTTATTTTTCATTCACTTCTGTTGGTTGTGAAGGCTCCTAAAGAGAGAAAGATGAAGCTGAAATCTATATTAAATTTTGGTTAAGTGGGCTTTTTTTCCCCCTTGACCTGTCCCCCTAAACACTGATATTTATGAGCTAACCATAACTACATTTTAGATTACAATATGAATTCTGTTAATCTATCTGTTAATTTCTAGTCCATTTTAACTGAGATCAAGTGATTTCTGTTTCTTAATGATTTCATTTCAAGGATATTGAGCTTAGATGCTTTTGGGATAAAGAAAGCCCTCAGGAACCTAGAGCTCTAATTGGGGAGAAAAGGCCGAACCAAGCGTAGGGTTACTCACAAATTTCAGAAAGTAGTAGGAGGAGAGGCATTTTTAGGAGAGAGGGTGTTCTAGTGCAATCAGCTTGGCTTAGGAATCAGACCCCTAGAGCAGTGACCTGGTCTCTTCAGAGCGGCAGGGTCTTCACACATGAACTTTGTGGATCACACCTCCCAGCAATTGCTGTGGGGAGTGAACAAGGTTGTGTGTAGAAACTGGTGCATAAAGGATGCTCAGACTGTGGTTAAAACTGATGGCAACAGATTGTTGAGGAGCATGTTCTAGAAAAACATCATGGCATAGCAGACGGGATAGGAGTCTGGGAATGAGGAAATCTGGCTTCATACATAGGCTCTGCACCCTGTTTGCCTTTGGTGAACTTACAGTTTCGACCCTGAGAGACCACATGTGGAAGATGAAGGGTTTGGACATGGTATTCTTTCTCATAACTCACAGTTTTAAATTCTGAATGTAAGGTCAGAGAAGGATACCCTTGATCTGAATCAGTCATCCCATAGATCTTTATGGAAAGGTGATACAGTTTGTCCTGATTTCCAGACCTAAATCACACAGTAACAGCGTGGCGATTGAGGAGGACGGTTTCCAAAAGACAAGTGATTTGACCACTGTAGCATTTTAAGGAAGTTAATTATCAAAATTTTTCTCCCACTAGATGTATTTCTGCTAGATGCAGAGATTCATACCAGAGTTGGACTTCAAAAGTAATAACTAAGGCTATAAAGGGAGACCTTTTTTCTTTTATAATACATTTTTGAAGTAGTTTTCTGCCATAAATTCTTTGCCAGTCCAGTATTTACTGGAAGTAAGCCCACTGGGTGTGAGCACTTTGTGTCATACGCAATCTCCTTACCTCCCTGAAAATGGAGGTAACTTCACAGGGTGCTCATGAGGACTGAAGGCATAAACATGTGTTGGAGAGTGAAATGGATGGGAGTCCTGATGCTTCGAGGCCCTGTAGGGGGAGCTTATAGTCAGAAATAAGGGTATGATAAAACAGACAAATGAGCCATCTGCAATCTGTATTTAAGGAAATGCTAAGGCAGTGTGGGGTGATTTTAATTTTTTTATTTTTTTTTAAAGATTTTATTTATTTATTTATTTTAGAGAGAGAGAGTGCATGAGCAGGAGGGGCAGAGGGAGAGAGAATCTCAAGCTGACTCCCTGCTGAGCATGGAGCCAGATGCACGGCTAGATCTGATGACCCTGAGATCAGGACCTGAGCCAAGAGTTGCCGCTCAACCTACTGAGCCACCCAGGCTCCCATTTAATTTTTTTCTTTTAAGTCTTAGTCTTTGGGTGGTATTTTAAAATCTGCTAAGTGAAATGTGGTTACTGTTGATATTAATCATGATTAACAGTTATTTGGATATTAGAGTTGTATGTAGAAGTAACTTGATGTTAAAAAAAAATAACTTGATGTTTATCCATTATTCTTACTGATGCTACTTTCTACTCTTTTTCTAAGGTGAATTTACACGTGCTTTTTCAAGTGTACTTTCTTAAATTCTTTTTGGAATATAAATATTCAATTGAGAGAACCACGATATCTTTATTAAAGCCATTTGTGATGTTCTATCTTACTGAACCCTCTGGATTCCCATACTCCTCTCCTCTTGTTCCAGGTACACTTGAGGGACTTGAGGGTGGAAATGTTCCCTCTGTGTCTCCTCCTGGGAGGGTGACTAGCATAGTGCAAAGCACCATCCGGTGCCCCGGTGTCCGTGTTGGCAGCCTGACAAGCTGTCTCAGTGATGCAGATTCTCTGCTGGGGTTCCTCGTGTGTGGATCAAAGGCAGCTTTCATAGCTTATCTAATTTAAATCTGACTTAATACAGTTCAGACCTTTTTTCCTTCTGTCCCCAGAAGAGAAGATCAATACTATTAGACTCCTCCTCTCCAGGTTACAAACAGTTTCAGTTTCTTGAGCCATTGACATCTCAAAGCAGAGTCAAATGGTGATATTTTTTACATTGAGCCTGAATCTCTGCAGAAGGAGGACTGTGAGGATGGAAGGTGAGATGTCTGCGAATGTGGGGAAAGTTAGATGCGCCCCTGGAAAGGGGGGTGAGTGATGACGGCCCAGCCTCACTCCTGTTAGGCAGCCTCACCTGGTTTTCCAGTTCACTACCACCTGGAGACCTGTTGGCAGGAGGGGATTTTATATCAATATTAAATTTAAAGAAATCTTCTGTAAATGAGGAAGTATAGGCAGTTGTGTATGAAGTAATTAATCAAATCTGTAAATACTGCTGATCTTATAGTCTTGAACACTCTACACTTGATGTAGCCCTCTTTGATTTCAATTAAATCAGGCGGTTTGTGCAAGATCATCTAGAAAGGACCTCAAGTCTGTTGAACTCTGACTTGTTTGGTGATTTGAATGGTTGGAGCATTAACATAGTGCAGTGTCTTATAATTAGTATTCAGATGTGTGTGCATTGTACTATATTCCCAGGGTTTTTTTGTTTGTTTGTTTTTTTAGTAACAGAATGATTATTTTTTCTCTTAAGTTTTTTCTTCTGATTATTAAAGTTACACATGCTCATTTTAGAAAATAAATAGTACAAGTACAAAAAAAAAAGAAAGAGAAAGAAAAGAAAAAAAAAGCCCAGAAGTTATTCTTAATCCAACTGTCTAAAGACAAACATTGTAAATCCTTTGGGGAACTCCCTTTGGCTTGTTTATAAATCTATATGTAACTTTTTAAAAAAACAGCTGTATTTATAATGTATGTACAATTTTGTTTGTATCCTAGATTATTCTAAAATTGGGCATTCTTGTCCCCAGTTACGTTCAATAGGATGCACAGTATAAAGATACTCTATTTTTTAAACAGTGAATCCATGGTCATATCCATTAATAAATCTTAGTTTAAATAAAACTAGTTGTTTTTTTTTTTCTCATGGAATCTTTAATCTACTAAAAAGTGCTATCGTGTCCTAAGGGAGGTGATATATAGTGCGTCCCTGCCTTATTTAATTATGGGACCCTTTTTTGTGGATTAATAACTTGCAGAATTTGAAGCAGAATTTGGGAAAAGCTGACAAGGATTTCCCCCTGCATATGAGACATGTATTGGTTCTTCCCTGGCATCCATTTTTCACATTCCCTTTTCCCTAGATCATATTTGGTATTAAGTGGTTTAGTACCAAGTCGTGCTTGATGATCAGCTGTGCAGTAGTAGATCACAGTGTACATATTGATGAATACAATTTGTATGTATTTTAAATGAATGTACAAATTAGTACATTAAAAACACACACGTGCTTCACTGATCTAGTCTGGTCTCTTTTTTTTTAAAACAGTGGGTTTTTTTTGTTTTTTTTTTTAAGATTTTACTTATTTATTTGACAGAGAGAGACACAGCGAGAGAGGGAACGCAAGCAGGGAGAGTGGGAGAGGGAGAAACAGGCTTCCCGCGGAGCAGGGAGCTGATGCGGGGCTCGATCCCAGGACCCTGTGATCATGACCTGAGGGGAAGGCAGATGCTTAACGACTCAGCCACCCAGGCGCCCCTAGTCTGGTCTCTTAATAAGCTGCTGCCAGACATGGAAACGCTCAGTGCCCTGATAAGTGGGTGAGCTCTGATTTCTTTTCCTTGAAAGTATTAGTTTGCTGTACCTCAAAAACCTATTATTTTTCCTCTAATAATTCTGATTCGCTGTTACCCTCCTACTTCCTACCTTTTACTTTAATTTCTACCTTGAGCTCCTCAAACCTAGCTCTTTGGCATTATAGTAATTGCTTATTACATATGTTAGTCATATTTAAGCATAACAGATAAATATTCCCATTTATTTCTCTTCTTGTTTTGCCAGCTGTTGATTCATTTCACTGCTCATCAATAACTCCACCAAATGACTTGCTCGGTACCTGCTTCATTCTGTCATCCCTTTTTTGCCATCAAGCTTTCTGCCAAATTTTGTCGTTTCCTTCACAAAGCCTTTGAAATGTAACTTTTTCATTAAACTTTTTTAGTTGGGCAGGTGGGTAGGAGCCAAATGTTACTCGCCTTTTGGTTCTTGCTCTAGCCTAATAAAGACATTTTAAATTGCTTTCTTATCTCCAGATTCAAATGTAACTTGGTCCTGTTACATAGGTGTTGTATCCCTTAACTTTTTTACTTGGTTAATTTCAGGGCAGGTTTTTTTGAATCTACTTTGTGTCCATCACTGGTGTCTTTTTCAGATAGTGAACATTTTGAGAACAGGTACTAGATTTATCAACCCTGTTCTTCCCATTCCTTCCTGCTTGTTGTTGAAGGGACAGAGCGGAAATGAAAAAATGGGGAAATTCCTGTCTAAAAAGTTATGTGCTGATTCATAAATCTTAAATTATACATGACATTGATTGCACTGAGATGTTTGTATGTATTTCAAACCCTCTTGAAAGAATGAGACAGCCCTTCCAACTGAGATGTTACTTTTATGTAAAGTGAATGAAATTCAGGAAAGCCAGGAAAGGATGTAAAGAAGAGTTTACCTTATTTGGTTATCTTAGCTAACCTAATGTTCAAGCACTGTGAGCTTATATTTCTATTTTAAAATAAAGTTTATTACATTCTAAAATATATTTATGGGCATTACTAAAGAATATGAGCATTCTAAATCTATATATACAACTTTGTAAACTATTTACATTGGTACTTTCATAAATACTCAAATTTCGTAATTAATATTATATAAACACCGGTGGAGGAGTCTAACAACATCCCATTTTGGAAAATGGACGTATTTGATGACAAGCACTACATCTTTTTGGTGAATATACTGTATTGTGTGGTAAATTATTTTAGGGCAGGAAGTATAGTTGGTTTTTTGGTTTTGGTTTTTGTTTTTGTTTTTTCCCTTCCCACATCTTCTTGTGTAGCCTTCAAACTATTTTTTATGTCCTTGGCACAAAGAAAGTTTTTTGTTTGGTTCCTTCAATTATTCATTGTTCTCACTTCCTTATCACTCATTCATTTCTTGGGAAAAAAATCATTTTTCCATTTTTCTGGTAGTTAATTCACTGTACAAATTGGGTAAATAAGGAAGATATCAAATGAGTACTTGCAGTATTTTTCTGGAGTTTAGGAAAGAGGGTCATGAGTAGAGGGTCGGAGTTACTGCACTGAGATTGTATTTGAAGGTTCAGGTACCTGTGGCCTCAGCAGAATGGACTGGCTACCGTGCAGCCATCTCCCCACATAATTCCGTAATTCTCTCTTCGTTCAGTTGCACAGGCATCTGTGACCCACCCAAGTCAAGAATATCCTGCTTTCCAGACTGATATTCTTACTTGGGTGTCCCCATGCCTGCTATCTCATCCTCATGTACTCAGTGCTGCGTACATCCCAGTACTAATACCCTTTATAGCTCCCTCAAAGTATGAAGGATGCTAAGAGAAGCCAACCAAGGCTGCCACTCTGGAATCACTAGCTTTTCAGTGGAGCCCACCGGTGATATTGAAGAGTGAGCAAAAAGAGAAAGGCAAGAGAAAATGAAGAACATGGTTATCATGGAAATCTAGAGGAGAGTGTTTTAGGAAGGAGGGAGGGGTCAAGAGTGTAAATGTCTCAAGGAGCCAGAATGATAAGGGATGTTTTTACACCTGTAGCTTCCCTTGAAGGGAGGGATTGTTTCCTCAAATGCCCCTAGCACCCAAGTGTGTGGTCAGTGCCCAGAAAGAAATTGAGAAATGCTGGGAATGATTTAGAAGAGAGGAGGAAGCACTTCTGGAAGATTGACATTATCGGGAAAGAATGGTGGGTTACGTTGTGATAGACCTTGAGTGATGAAAAGACTGTCAACCAGTGGGATTTGAATGTGTCTTCTCATTTTCTGATAGAATTTGCAGGAAGTCACTGAACTAAACAGTGGATTGGTATTCTTGCTAAATGGGTCTAACATAGACGCCAAGTAGTAGTACCTAGAGGTGGAAAACTAAATGTGTACCAAGGAAATTTCTATATAACTTACTCTTTCAACAGATGGAGGTGATGTGCTCTAAATTAGTATTGTTCTCCTATTTAAATCCATTGCTTTTTACTGTATTTAATGATGTTTAAGCAGGTTTGCTGATAATTAAGGGAATTGCTAATAATTGTCAGCATATGTTTGCTTTTCTCTCGACCCTAAGGAATAGGTTTTAGGTGTTACTGATCTGTCATAATATTACACACATGGTTGACATCTTTATTTTTGACTAGTTTAACAAATGCAAAACATACATATATTTCTACATACACTAGCATCTGTCCAAAGTTCATATTGCACTGAAAGGGGTTTGATGCTATGCTATAAACAAGGATGGGGAGAAAGAGAGGGAGGTGGGGCAGGGAGGGAATGAGAACAGTAAAGAAGGTCCTATGACAGGAAAAAAAAAAACCTGTTATTTAACTTAGTTGTCTGTCTTCAGCTCCTCGGTTTTTACAGGTCATTAAACTGTGGGCACGCTCTCTCCCTATGTGCCCCATCTATATTTTGAAATTAAAAGAAAACATTGCATTGTTTTATAAGATGTAAAAGGAGTCTTGGCATTTCTTTCAAACTGCAAAAAAAAATTCTATGAAATATAAGATTTATAAAAACTCATCAAAAAATCTAGGAAGGCTTTGAGATGGTTCTGAAGAGGAGGTCTGTAGTAGAGACAGCCAAGCCTGGGCATTTCCAAGTCAGTTCTATTTATTGTCTTTTAGTGCTGGCTTTCAGTTTCCTCCTACAATGCATACAACTTCACATATCCTAAAAAAGACAGTTCTGCCACAAACTATTTTCTAAGGGAAATGAAACGCGACAAGAATGTCTTTATCCCAGTGGCATTAGTGTGTTGGCCTTTTAGAGACTGAAACCTCTGGGAATAGATTTATTTGGATTTCTGTGAGCTTGTAAGAAATGTTGAAAACATCTGATTTTTATAAGAATCTACTTGGAATTGTTCTTTATGCTAGGGTATTCTTTGTTTGAAAGATATTTCATTGAAATCAACACCCCACCTCCCACCCCCTACCCCAGTTACAAAACAGCTCATAAATTCTAGCTTTGGTTGTCTAAAGATTTTCTTTCTTTGGAGATGGGCTGGAGGTTACTTTGCATTTTGGCTCAGTTGGCTGGTTTTCCTCCCGTTTTCTGTGGAGCACTTCTCGAACCTCAGCTGCGGCCACATGTGCTGCCCCTCTGCCTCTGGAAGCAACAGTTAGCACGTCCTTCCACTTGAAGGCTTGCAGTTCAAGAGGAGCACGCGACGTTTTGAATTGTAAAGGAAATCGGAGCAATCTGAGGGCAGAAGTATCTAGAGAGCTCAAAAGCCAGGTTTAATTAGGTAGCGGTGCAAAGCCTCTATCCCCTTCACAAAAGCGGGGGGAAGAGGAGCCAGAGTGAAAACAATTGGCGTTTCTGGGCCCGGCTGCCCGGCCCGGCCTGGCCCCTGAGCCCAGCTGGAGCTCAGCCGGCCCTGCATTCTGCAGGCAGCGCGCAGTTTCTGAAACTCCCCTAAATGTTCCAGCCTTTAAATAGCAGCGAGCCTTCTAAAACGATGCTGCGTACTGCAAGAGAAATTAAAGCGGCTGCCTCGGAGGCAGGAGGCCGACTAGCGAGCTGCTTAATTATCGTGGAAGTAAGTGCTTGTTACCGCCGAGCGGAGTGCAGCGAGCGCGGGTCGTCCTCGGGGTGTCAGCCGTGATTTGTAGACAATGCAGCCCTGTCAGCGCAGTGCTGGTTCAGCAGCATCCTTCCAAACATGGATTTGGCAAGAATTTAAAGGCCACCTCTTGTGTAATTTGTGGAGCCTTGGAAAAGGGTCCTCTGCCTTTATTTTCAGGATGTGCGCAACCATGCGGGGTTTTGTACTCAGAATGTGTGCCTCTTGCCTCCTGACTGACGGGCTCTCAAGGAAGTTGGTGCTCTTCACCCGTCACCTGCAAGAATGCTAACACTCCTCTGTCGTCTGTCGGGGAAAATATGGAGAGGTCTGTCCAGAGCAGCGTTTTGTTTCTGCTGTCTTCATAAATCAGCACCGGAGGGTGGGGGAGGATGCAATGCGTAAGGAAATGCAGGCGTTTTGTTAATTAGCGGAATATTTCTAGCTTCAAGAGTAGACTAAAGAGAGCTGGGGAAGAGGTGGTGGTGAATGCGGGATTCATCCTGAGATATTCCTCACGGGGTAAGTAATAAAGTGAGGGCAATACAGAGGAGTGCTAATGGATGTAATGGCTCCGGGAAAACCCTGTTTATTTTCTCTCTATTGTATTTGCTCTTGCCAACTCTGTTAAGCGTTTGTAAAGAAACCAAAAAAGCAAGCAGGGTTTTGAAAGATGAAAGATATTAAAAAGTGAGTGTTGCAATGTACTGGATGACATGATTCTTAGTCTTGTTTAAAAACTGACTATACGTTGCTCTAATTAGTGAACTCTGCTGGTCATGTTTCGAACTGGTCAGCACAGTGGTTCGTGATGTTCTACATTACTGGAGGTCACTGGAGCCTGTACTTGGTCTGCACTTGGGGTAGGAGCCTTGATGTCTCGGGACAAGAACCCCACCCCCTCCTATTACATGAAATTAGTTCAGTGAAGCTAACGTGTTAATAGTCTTTCAAGATCTGTATCATTTGATTTTATTCAATGCTTTCACTTTCTTTCAAACCTGCTTTACCAAAAAGATAGGCTGTGAACTGTGACCCACAGTCCATTATTGAGTCTTTTATTTTCATGTGTCTGGTTTTAGCAATTGCATATTTATTTTTAGAGGTATTTATCAAATGCTAATTCTAATTGTCCTTCTTCTCTCTTTTAGAGAAAGCATGGGATTGTGGCAATCACAGAGTCCCAGTAATACAAGTTCCATTCAGTTTTTTCTGAAAGAAAGCTGTCTGTGAAAGCAAAGCAAAGGGAACCATTGTGGATTATAATGTTTTGAAGATCTGGATTTTCAGAGGTTTGGAAATAAGGCGTCATTTTACCTTTTAAATGAAAAAGATTAAGATCTCATGCAACTGCTGTATTTTCTGGAAGCCGTTCTCCAAAAGGGAAGTGCACATTTAAAACTTAGCTATGATGGTCCTTTGTGCAGGGATTTGAGTCTGATTGCTTCTCCATCATGACCAGCCTGAAACGGTCGCAGACAGAGCGGCCCGCTGTCCCCGAAAGGGCCTCGGTTGTCGCCACGGATGGCGCTCCCAAAGTCCACACCGACGACTTCTACATGCGGCGCTTCAGGTCCCAGAATGGCAGCTTAGGGTCCTCAGTCATGGCTCCGGTAGGGCCCCCCCGAAGTGAAGGTTCTCACCATATAACCTCCACCCCCGGAGTCCCCAAGATGGGGGTTAGGGCTAGGATTGCAGATTGGCCCCCACGAAAGGAAAACGTCAAAGAATCTAGCCGTTCAAGCCAGGAAGTAGAAACCTCAAGTTGCCTTGAGAGCCTGTCCTCCAAAAGCAGTCCTGTGAGTCAGGGAAGTTCTGTGAGCCTCAATTCCAGTGACTCAGCCATGCTGAAGAGCATACAGAACACGCTGAGAAACAAGACGAGGCCGGCGGAGGGCATGGACTGCAGGTTTCTGCTGCCCGAAGCCTACCCCAGCTCCCCCAGGAAGGCTCTCCGCAGGGTCCGGCAACGGAGCAATAGTGACATCACCATAAGTGAGCTCGACGTGGATAGCTTCGATGAATGTGCCTCGCCCACCTACAAGACTGGGCCATCTCTGCACAGGGAATACGGTAGCACCTCCTCAATTGACAAGCAGGGAACGTCTGGGGAAAGCTTCTTCGATCTGCTGAAGGGCTACAAAGACGACAAGTCCGATCGAGGTCCAACTCCGACCAAGCTCAGCGACTTCCTCATCACCGGTGGGGGCAAGGGCTCCGGTTTCTCTCTGGATGTTATCGACGGGCCCATCTCCCAGAGAGACAACCTCAGGCTCTTTAAGGAAAGGGAAAAACCACTCAAGCGCCGCTCCAAGTCCGAAACTGGAGACTCGTCCATTTTTCGGAAATTACGCAATGCCAAAGGTGAGGAACTTGGGAAGTCATCGGATCTGGAAGATAACCGGTCGGAAGACTCTGTCAGGCCCTGGACATGCCCAAAGTGCTTTGCCCACTATGATGTCCAGAGTATATTATTTGACTTGAATGAGGCGATTATGAACAGGCACAATGTTATCAAGAGGAGAAACACCACCACAGGGGCATCGGCCGCTGCCGTGGCCTCCCTGGTCTCGGGACCTTTGTCCCACTCGGCCAGTTTTAGCTCCCCGATGGGCAGCACGGAGGACCTGAATTCCAAGGGGAGCCTCGGCATGGACCAGGGAGACGATAAGAGCAATGAGCTGGTACTGAGCTGTCCGTATTTTCGGAACGAGATCGGCGGAGAAGGTGAAAGGAAGATCAGCCTGTCAAAATCAAATTCTGGTTCCTTTAGTGGGTGTGAAAGTGCCTCCTTTGAGTCCACGCTTAGTTCCCATTGCACAAACGCAGGAGTGGCCGTACTTGAGGTGCCCAAGGACAGCCTCGTGCTGCATCTGGACAGGGTGAAGAGGTACATCGTGGAGCACGTGGATCTGGGCGCATACTATTACAGGAAATTCTTCTATCAGAAGGGTGAGTGGAGATCCTGTAGCGTGATGGTTAAAATAGTTAAATGTATTTGCTACCATTTATGTCTTTTTGCGTTTTTGAGTTACTTCCTCCTTTCAGGCATAAAAATGTATATTTAATATTAATGGTTTTTTTAATTTAGTGGATGAAATTGTAGTCTTTGTATAAAAGACTTGCTCTGTTACCTTGAGAGATAAATGCCATGAAGTTGAAAATATTTTAAAGATAGCTTTTTTTTATAAGGACTACAAAAACAATGCTGCCTTTTCTTAGCACTTTTATAGTTAGTACAGAACCATTTCTTTTCTGCCTCAATGTTCTCATCGGTAAATGGGGCTTACACATTCCTATCCTTTTGATAGGAATTTTAGTGAACATTAATTACGTTATTTGACAAAAGTTGCAGGGCCAATAAGTCTCAGGCAAGAGTCAAATCTAGGTCTTATAGAATGGGGTAGAAAAGGGGCTGAAGAGATAAGTACCCTTAACATGTTGGTAACTTCCTTTTTAGTCTTTTCTGTTTTGTGTGTGGGGGGGGAGGGATATATATTTTTGGATTGTACTTTGTTTCATCTCCTGCTTTTAAGAAAGGCCCTGTGATTTACTGAACAACAAGTAGTTTAACAAAGTCTTAGGAGAAATCTAATAATGTTTTTGAGCCACATTATTCATTGAAGAGTGAGCTTAAGTCCACAAGTACCCAAGCTGAGAAACAGGCTGCTCGCCAAGGAAGGACCCACACTGTGGTCCATTAGCTAGCTCAGGAGTCTCTGCAGCCTGACCGAGTGGTCCCCTGGATGCAAAGTACTAGAGCAGTTTGACTTTCCACATACTGCTTCGGCGTTTTTGCATCTTACTTAGACTTCTTCTTCCAAATGAAGTTCCACTTCTAGTGCTCCTGGTAGCTGTATTACATTGTTCACATTGGTCATTACATGATAGACTGTATTCACAAGGGTTTATTGACCGTAAGAATCTTGTCTTGTTGCTGAGTATCCATGTCTTCTAAATGTCTGTCATAAATACTTGACAACATGATAATGAAAATCCCATTTCCACTTTTAAGCAGTCGATGTTTTCTCAATAATTTTATGGAGTTCTGATTTTGGAAATCACCTTTTCCTTATATACGGTCCTATATACCCTGACAAGGCTTCTCAGTGTTGCCATCTTGGCATTTGGGCCAGGATACTTCTTGGTTGGAGGGGGCTGTCCTGTGTGCTCTGTAGGATCAGATTAGCCGCAGCCCCGCCCTCTACACCCTGAATGACAGTAGGTACCCCTCCCTCCGTGGCGACGGCCGGAAGTGTCTGCAGGCATCGCCAAATAAACGGCTCTTGGGAGGTGAAGTCGCATCCGCTGAGAAGCCCTGCTTTATTGTACCCGGGGACGTGTTCCACAGGGGCTCCTGAGCTGTTGGTGGGGGCCATCTTGCTAAAAACAGACACATTAAGAACATACTGGTGATAATTTTACATATGTAGTAGTGGGCACTTTATCCATTAGGCAGTATAATAATATTAATGAACAATTTAGAGCACTTACTATGTACCAGGAACTTTTAGTAAGTATTTCCTATGGCCTGCATTTTTCTCCTTTCAACCTCAAAATGCCCACTGAGGTAGGATCCCGTCCGTGATGGCATCTCCCAGACGAGAAGACGGGAGCTTACAGGTTAAGTGGACGTAAGTGGAGCTAGTAGTGTGGGAGCCCGGATTCCACTTCTGCTTGTCTCACCGGCGTCCTGTTCTTAACCACTGTGCTCTTCTCTCTGCTGTGTTAGACTGAAGGGAAAGAGGATGTTTTTATGTTTAAATCTGGTAGAAATTTGTATGGCATAAAAAATTTGGACATCTATATTCCAGAGGAATCCAGCTTAGATCATAACATTTCATAAATTTAAAAGCCACTAATCCAAAGTCGTTTCTAATTTGAAGCGTGGAAAATACCCTCTTATGCAGCATAATTGGAACTGGGTTAATTGAAAATACCAGTTAAAAGTAGGGAACCTTTAAAAGTTACACATGCCCAATATATTTTATTTTCACTAAAATATGTAAGAATGTACTTGCCAAACTCTTGTGAGGCCGAGGGTTTTTCTTTAACAGTGATCGTACTATTTGGAATTTGACGTTGTATTAACAGTATAAAACTCTAAGAGCTACAGCCGACCAGCAAAGCAATCCAGTCTTACAGAATCTTAGGTTTCATTTTTTTTCTCCTTTTTTATAGTTGTCTTGCCCACTTCTAATCCAATAGCTTTCTTCTTAGTGACTTGCTTTTATTAAGTCTTTCTAAAGCCTTCAGCTTAGTTTTTAATAGAAACAAGATTTATCTTTAATACTCGTATTCCATCAGCTTTCATAATATTTAATTAAATTTCATAATTACAATAACAAGTCAACTGGCATAAACAGGTTTGGGAAGAGACCGCCTGACTCTGTCAGCATGAAGTCCAGCTGGTGGGAACAAAGTGTGTGTGGCCCTGGAGAGGGCCTGCCTGTGTCCTTGGGCATTCATCATTGTGCTGGACGGAGGGAACTCAGAGCAGTAGTTAATCCAGGAAGTTGGTCCAGTGGGAAGCGGTTTCAGAGTGCCTGCTGTGTTTTCTTGGGCCACACAACTTAGAATTTTCAAATCAGGCAGGTCATTTGTCACAGTATGGTAATAAACAACAAATTATGGCTCCGAGTAACCTCATTTGAAGCTGAAATGAAGCCCCCTGAAGTATAAATACTTAAAAAGTTAGATGTCTGTACTTAGTCACCATATAGGGTATGGTTAAAGTATTCTCTTATAGTTTTTACTCTACAACTTGATTCGTTGAGATTCATGGGCTAACTCCTTTTGTCCTGATCAGAAACTGAAAGCGAGTCCTCTTGTTGAAGGAGTACATCGATGTCAGGTGCATCAGGGTGTAACGCTGCTGGCCTGGCTGTCAGTCCAGCCTCTTCATGACCAGATACTTGGCATTCTGCTCTTTAATGCATTCCTGACTTCATGTGGCTAAGTCTGGGGGCGGGGGCTGGGGCTGGGAGTTCCCTTTCTTCAGGTATACTCTGTAGTCAACATTATATGTAAAATTTAATTATGTTGGGCTCGTGAAACTGCAGTCCCTCTCTGATACCATACTGTTGTTATGCAGGTCATTATTTTGAGAATTTCGGCTACAGAGCATATCTGACTACACCATGTAAGCCCACTGTTTGCACTTATTAAAATGAGCACCACACCATCAAGGTTCTGCTCCCCACCCCTTTCTCTTGACCGCTCCCCTTTGCTGGTTTGCTAGCGTGCTGGACACTCACCCAAGGTTCAAGGACAGGAATAATATAGTTAACATTTATTGTGTCCTCACTTGGTGTTTTATGTGGACTTCCTCACTTAATGCTCTCAGGACCCCGAGGCGAAGCGGTCATCGTGATGAGTGCAAGTGATGCAACCACAGCCTTCCTAGAGAGACCCAAACCAGGCAGAAGGATAGCATTAACATTAATAGGGTCATCTCCCCTTGACTCCATATATGTATTTTGTGTTTAGTTTTTATTTAGATAGTCACCGTGATGGAGGTACCCACGAAGTTTGTAAGTGGAGAAAACTGTTAAAGTTACGATGTTGCCTAGAGCCAGCATGGCTTGTTTAGGAGGAAACTTTCCTAGCCTTTGCTCACCTCACTTTCTGTGGCCGTATGGGACTTCTCCAGTTTTTGCTCCGAGTGTGCAGTTGTCTGTGAGCCCCATTCAGAGTGATGTGTTTGTGGAAAAGCGGGGCCCACGGTCTTGGCAGTGGTGTTTGTTGCTCCACTGGTCGAGAGTGTTGATAGGCTGGTCTCTACGTCAGGTGGGGTGTCCCTCTCAAAGTTGCTAGAGATGCTGTGTCAGCAACAGGCCTCTCCCTACTGCCCAGTGGCCGGAAGAAACTGCCATTATCTGGTCTGAAGCTCATCTGAGACTAGTTTTCCACTCCTAATGCTTGTATATCTAATTATTCTTCTGATAATGTTAAACCATCAGATTTGATTGTTTTCAGAGGTGCGCACACGCACACACACACACACACACACACACACACCAGTTCCAACAGTATGCTGGGCCCCAGAACTATCACTTGATAGTTGGATTTCAGATACTCTTGTAATGTCCAGTTTTCTTGATAAGAGGGTGAGAGGTAAATAATCAGCCATCTTTAGCATCATTTCTTCAGAATATATGCCTTAACTTCATGCGTACTTGGAAGTGACAGTTTTAGCAGTCTGATCTAGTCTCAATTTTGCTCTCAAGAGCTAGTCTTGAAGCTCGAGTTTGTTAGATGAGGTCAAGTAGCTGTTGAGAAGTTTTAGTGGATTATACTGTGGTGTGTATAGATCATCAGGGAACACCATCCAGCTAAGCTTATTTGGAAAATCTGTGTTTAGTTTGTTTTTTAATCCTCCTATAAGTACTGCAACATTAAACTTGAGAAAGTTGGGTTGTCTTGTAGTTCAGAGTTCTTTAAGGATAATTATGCTCTTTAGTGTTTTGATGTGGACGGTTTTATTTTTCGGGGAGGTGGTAAGCCAACAAGTCTGCTTCACTGAACCACGCTGTGCTCTGTGTTCCTGAACTAATCAGCTAATTTTGGCCAACATTAATAGGGAAAGATTTTATAAATGCATAATAATTCATTGTTCTAATACCCTTGTTTTTTATTTTTCACTGAGATCACGTAAACTGTATATGATTGGCTTGAAGGTAGCTCTCTACTTAGGTAGCCCTTTCAAGGAGAGTTTGGGCACTAAATACCTTCTTGAGCTAACCAGGAGTGTGACTTGCTACCGTCTTTTTATCTGCTCAGGGCTTCCAGAAGCAAGGAGGCCATTAGGTATGGAGGTTTGCATGTTTGCTCTGTTGAAAACGGTCTTCTTCTTTCTCGGCTGTTATCTCCTGAATTTTAACACTGGTGATCTGGACTCTGATCTGTAAGGCATTCAGGATGCCGTATTACCTGAACCATCTCAACCCAGAGGTTTGTGGAAGTTGGTTAAAAGGGTATGTGCCTTAGCTCTTCCTCCCTCTGTTTTATTTTTAAATCAAGATAAACCATCAGAGGTCGCATTTGTGCAAACACTTGACTTTATTCAAGGTCATCTTTTTAAGATCCAGTCATATAAAAACAGGATTTGTTGTTGCAGTAGAACTGGTGATGAAGCGTTGCCCATTATGTCATTAGCCCCTTTGGAAAGTTCCATGTGAGAAATTTATTTTATGATGTGATGCCAGGACTTGTTTTCTGGTAGCTACTGAATGCCTGCTTTCTGGTGATAGGGGTGCTTTATCGGTTTGCTTCTTTTGTTGACTGTGTCTCCTGTTTTACTTCAGCTCCCACAACCACATTTGATTCTCAACTATGCAACCTTCATTATTAACACATTGTTTCCACTTGCATCTTTTATTTCTAGTTCATCAGCATGATTTATATATTTCCTTTATAATTACCTAAAAAAATTCTCTTTGGAAAAGATAATTAGCATACATACACTTCTTTCCAAGGCTTACTCCTCTTTCCTTTCTTTCCTTTTTTCTTTCCCTTCTTTCTCTTTCTTTCTAGTGGGCTCCATGCCCAGCATGGAGCCCAGTACAGGACTTGAACTCGCGACCCTGAGATCAAGACCCTGAGATAAGACTGAGATGACGTCAAGAGTTGGAAGCTTAACTGACTGAGCCACCCTGGTGCCCCCTAGCTATCTTTCTCACCAGCTGTCACCTGCTTCCACCTGGATGGCTGTTGAGTTGACAACTCAAAGCCATGCATACAAATGTTGACTTCTTAGTTTTTCCTCCCTAAACAAGTCTCCCTCATCACTGCCCTCTTGCTGTAAGTGCCACTGGATCATCAGTTACTTGGTTTTGAAGCACTGAAGCTTCTTTGATGCCTCTCTCCCCTTGTCCACCTCCGATCAGTTGGGAGGGCCCCTTGAGTCTACCTTCAGATCGCTGCTAACTTCCTGTTCTGTCCTGTTCCCAGTGCTATAGCTGTAGGCTCTCGTTGCCTCCTACCCAAGTTCTAGCACAGGTGTCTTAGTCTCTCCATCTCTAGTCTGCCGTACTCAAAATCCAACCTCTTGCCTTTGCCAAGTATAATCCAACCTTGCAATAGTGTAAATTTATATTATATCATAAACTTAATCCTGTAACAAATATGTAAGTTGAGTCCTCTGAGAAGCCGATGTTGAGACGGTATAGGCTTTCAAGTGTTTTGTTTGGGGCTTGGGAGTGATGCCTGGGACAGAAAAAAGGGGAAGAAGCAGAATTGAGCAGGGAAAGTCTTCAGTCCATGATGCAGATGTGACCCCTGAAAGGAAAAGAGCAGAATTGGACACGGGGAGCCTCAAACCACGATGCAGATCTAACAAAGTCCTAGTCAATACAGTGGCGTGAAGAGTAAGCTTTAGAGGAGTCCTGTGTTGGGCAATAATGTCCAGGCCCTCTTAGCCGCAGCATGCTCAGTTTGTGGATGGGGGCTGTCAAGGAAGAGACTGGCTGGGTTGGAAAACTGTAGCAGATCCAAAGATGCTACAGCCAGAGACTTTCAACTAATTGCATTTCTTGTGGCTGAATCGGTTGCAAGCCCTTTCTGGAAGGGAGACCCAAGTGTTGCACGTCCATGGCTGCCACGTAGGCATGAATGCCTACATCATGCTTGGTGAGGTGTGGGGCACTGGAATGGTAAGCGAAACAGACCACTGTCATGGAGGGCGAAGGACACCGACAATAAACAAGTCACACAAAAGTATACATATGCTTATTATAAAAATTAATAATACAGAAGTGGAGAAAGTAATCGTTCTCCTAATTCCAATAATTTGGCTTATAATCTTCTATATCTTACACACAAATTTATTATCCTATTTAGTCTTAACAAGAGTGTTCTTCATGTTTTTAAAGTAGTTTTAAAAATCAACAAGTAGAGGCGCCCGGGTGGCTCAGTGGGTTGAGCATCGACTCTTGGTTTCAGCTCAGGTCATGATCTCATGGTCCTGAGATAGAGCTTGGAGTTGGGCTCTGTGCTCAGTGGGGAGTCTGTTGGAGATTCTTTCCCTCTCCCTCTGCCCCTCCCCTCGCTCACATGGGACCCGTTCTCTCTCTAAAAATATATAAATTAAAAAAAAAAAAATCAAGCACACATGGGGCACCTGGCTGGTTCAGCCAGTACAGCATGTAACCCTTGATCTAGGGGTTATGAGTTCAAGCCCCATGTTGGGCATAGAGCTTACTAGGGAAAAAGTACATATTTATATCTTCATTGATTAAATAGTATTGATTAAGCATCTACTCTGTGCCGTCTGCTGTGCGACAGAAGCGCATGCACCTGTCTTCCTGGTGTTTGAAGTCTGCGATTGGTGCTCTTGAGACAAACGAGAAACATTTGAGCGTTATGAGAAATAATTGAGAATCATGAGACATAATTCAACCATTATATTTTTTTCTGAATAGTTTTAAAAACCTACAATCTATTTTTTTCCCCCTTTCTGGAGTCCATTGAGATGGATGGTGGAACTTCTGAATTTATCCTCTGTGCTTTTCTGTTGTAATTTCAGTTTCTTTTTGTTTCTCTTCTGTATTTATTTTATCTCCTGGACAAGGGATTGGTATGCACCTCTCTGCATCCTCTTATTTAGGCCTTTCACTTATGTCAGCAATTGTATATTTAATCCCCAGGATCTCATTATTTTTGTTTCCCTATAGTTATGTTTGGTAATAGCTTATCCTTACTTTTTATACCTCACATTCCTCCATTGCTATTCATTAGAAATTTCTTCTCCTAAGTTCTTTGAATGATCTGTATCTTTTGGGTTGTATTTTCTGTTTTCTCATTTTTCTCTCTCATGCTAATATTGGTTTTCCTTAGTTGTTGGTGATCTTGTTTATGAACCAAGGCCTGGAAGATCAGTGCAGGCGGCAGGCTTCCCCTCAGCACTGTGCGTCCCTTTCCCCAGCCAGCCTCGCCAGACATGGACAGGGAGGACAGAGGGCTAGTGCCGAAACAGTAGTGCGACCTCCTAACACAGAAATGTCCCTGGAGCATGAGAGGGTATGGACCATGGTGTAGGATGGGACCCACATGGGTGCCAGCATGGGGCAGACTTTGTCATGCTCCATTCCCGCGAGGAGCTGCCTTTCCTCTTCCACCTCCGTGCACGCATGTCATGTTCTCTTCCTCTCTTACCCACCTGACCGGCTCCTGCCTCTCCTGGGCCTTCCCGGAGCACTGCCCCAAGTCGCCCCATGCCCTTGTTTCTGCACAGCGCTTCCTGTGATGCGCTGGTTCGTAACCAGTCTGTGCAGGCCTTGAAGGCCGGCACCCCAGCCTAGGCAGGCTCCGTGAATGTTCCGCAGTTGAATGAATGTTCCATGCGGATGTGAAGTCTAAGATTTATTGAGTTGAGTGTGTCCCATATTTATAGCATCAGGGAGAGGCCATGAGGGCCCTCTTTGTGCATGACCTCGTGTTCCACTGCAGACCTGAATAATATGTGGCAGTTCCTTTTCCTCTCTTTTCAGGAAATGAGACCACAAACAGGTCTGTGTGTGGTCAGGGTGGTTTAGTGGGAATTAACCAGGACCACCAGCTGGTCCCCACAGGCCAAGAACACCCGTATTGAGACTGAATTTTACTATTATGAACTGTATTAGACATGACCAATAGATGCCAGAATCAGTGAGTGACAGGTGAGGAGAAGCAGGATTTGCATAATCTCAAAGTATCTCCCCAAAGGTGTTTGTAAACCACAAAGAGAAAGCTAGGAACTGGCAGATGCCACCTTAATGGAGTTGAATAAGGGTCCGTACCTGGGACCCCAGGAATTGATGCACTGGGAAGGTGACATTTCTGTGGCTCTCTTGCCCAAAGTACACACCCTTAGTCCAAGCACGTGAGACCACCAGGCAGACCCCAGTGGATTGGGAAATACGAGCAAAGAGCAAGTAGCTGTCACAGACTGCAGGGGACTAAGGAGAAATAACTAAGTACACCATGGGATGCTGAATGGGATTTCAGCACAAAAAAGGCCCAGTGGAAACCCTGTTGGAATTTGAATAAAATCATTAGTTAATGGGATTGTCCCAGTGTGAATTTCCTGGTTCTGATCATGATAATTGTACTGTTATGGAGTCACAGAAGATGTTAGCATTGGAGGAGGCTGGGTCATGGATCTATGGAAACTCCTGTACCATTTTTGCAGCTTTTCTCTAAGTATAAAGTAGTGAAGATGAAAAGTAAAAAAAACAAACAAACAACAAAAAAAACCTCAGGTGTAGTCAATTACGGTAGCTAACATAGGAGCCATCCACTTGGGAAGTGGGGTGCTTCCCCAACTTCTTGTATCAAAGTGTGTCAGAATGACTGCCATGCTTACAGATTCCCATACGCTCTTCTCTTTGCTGAGTCAAGGGAAGAAGGGCTCTTCAGATCTATTATTTCAGTACAACTTGACACGTAATAAAAAGCCTGTCTCACCTATCTTCCAAACGTGTACCTCATTATAACTTTAGACACCCAGTGAACCCTTCATCCTGAGCTCCTAAATCAGATGCTCAAGAAATATTTGCTTTGTTGTATCAGTTCCTTTCCTGAGCTTCTTATGGAGCCCCTCCTCTGTATATGGAGGCCATTCATCTGATCTTCGGGGCAGCAAGAGACCTCTTCTTTAAGTTTTTATGTATGTATGTATTTAAGAGAGAGAGAGAGAGAGAGCGCGCACATGAGTGGCGAGGGAGGAGCAGAGGGAGAGAGAATCCTTAAGCAGACTCCGTGTTGAGCAAGGAGCCTGACACGGGGCTCCATCCCACCACCCCGAGATCATGACCTGAGCTGAAATCAAGAGTAAGGTGCTTAACCAACTGAGCCACCCAGGCGACCTCTAACTGCTTTCAAGTCAAGTGGAAACAATTGTTGGCAGAAGAGCATCAGCAGAAGCAACGTCTGCAACTGGTGTAGGCCTCCAACAAGTCTGTGGGCTGTGCTGTTTTTTGAGACACACTGCATTGTCCCTGACCTCCTGGGCAGCAGTGACTTCTCGCTTGACTGCATTTCTGACTATCCCTGAGGGACATGATTCCAGATCCTTCAAAAGCATTTTTAGGTAGGAAGACCTCTTGCTGCAGTATCCCTGGTAAGGAGGGACAAAGAGTGTTTTAAGTATAAAAAAGTTGACTTAAGAGATGGTGTTTCATTGTAATTTCTCTCATTTAGATGTTAAATACATTTTTTTTTTTTTTCTGAGCTGGCATTTGAATTAGTATTAATATTAAAAGTAAAGAGTTACACTAATATGCAGCCTTTTAAAGTTTTTTTATACTCACTGGCCATTTACAAACCAAGTACATTTTTTTTATAC
Source organism: Halichoerus grypus (assembly GCF_964656455.1). Classification (NCBI taxonomy): domain Eukaryota; kingdom Metazoa; phylum Chordata; class Mammalia; order Carnivora; family Phocidae; genus Halichoerus; species Halichoerus grypus. Next base: position 122,591,893 of record NC_135719.1, read on the forward strand.
TTTTAAAAGTCTTCCCATTATAGAAGTTACATATATTCATTACAGAAAAATTAGTAACTATAGAAAATTAGAAAATTAATCTTGTGGGATTACTAGTGATTTTATTTGTTTCATCTTTTTAATACATGCCTATTCATGTTTTCAGTAAGATAGGATCATTAGATACAGTTTATAAATTTTTTCATGACTCCATAATTGGCTGTGCCATCATTTATTTAAAGTTTTCCAGCTGCTGCAAATTCAGGTTTTCCAGTTTTTCATTATTATACATAATGTTTATATCAGATATTCCTAAGGTGGGTTTTTTTTCCCCGTTTGACCTCTTTGGCAGTTGGGCAAAACCTATGGTTTCACCTTAGAATAATTTTTTTTTTTTTTTTTAAGATTTTATTTATTTATTTGAGAGAGAGAGAATGAGAGAGAGCACATGAGAGGGGGGAGGGTCAGAGGGAGAAGCAGACTCCCTGCCGAGCAGGGAGCCCGATGCGGGACTCGATCCCGGGACTCCAGGATCATGACCTGAGCTGAAGGCAGTCGCTTAACCAACTGAGCCACCCAGGCGCCCTAGAATAATTTTTTTTACTCAAATTAGAATAATGTTTTTAAGTCCATAAAATAAAAATACAAAGCATATTAAAATACAATTGCAAAAGTGTTTAAAATTTTGTGACATACCAATAAATATGTTTCTTTCTTCTGTGTTAACAAAATGATCTAGTATCAGGTCTGATAACTTTCAGAGTAGTGATGAGCATAATTGACATTTTGATATGTCTGCAACAACTATCACGTGACACGAAAATATCTGTGGTTTCTTTTGGTGTCAAAGTCACATGCACTGCTAATTGTACTGTAGTTTGTTGCCTGTTTGTCATTGATAGAAATGCTACATTTTGTTTAGAAGTTGGTGAAAATAAAGATACATATTTTTTTCATTCAAGTTCGTGGGCCCCCTAATTTCTATCCATAGATAAGATTAAAAACCTCTGGCCATACGTAAATCTTGTTATGTAACTTTCCCCCCATATACCCATAAGGTAGAGTCCTGTAAATCTAATGATGTGAAATTTACGGGAACCTTGAATTTTTACTGCCTGGTTGTTCTTAAGAAAGCATAGACCGGAAAGGTCTGCCTGGTATGTTGAGATTGTACAATTGAACACTTTCTTGCCTATTTGGAATACTTATAGTTTATATTTTTGAATACTTACTATAGGCCCAAAACATTTTTAGTTCTTTTAATCACTAGTGAGCTTGAATTTTTAAAAGCTATAATTATTGGCTAGTTGTCATAGATAATGACCAATAAAAATTCCCCCATTTTGATCCTATTACTCTTTTTTTTAGGTTTTTTTTTTTTTAAGATTTTATTCATTTGACAGAGAGAGACACAGCAAGAGAGGGAACACAAGCAGGGGGAGTGGGAGAGGGAGAAGCAGGCTTCCCGTGGAGCAAGGAGCCCGATGCGGGGCTCGATCCCAGGACCCTGGGATCATGACCTGAGTCAAAGGCAGATACTTAACGACTGAGCCACCCAGGCACCCCTGATTCTATTACTCTTTATTTTTCCTTTGTTTCAAATAGTTTTCTTTGTGTTTTTTTCCCTTTAATCATTTTGATGCAATTTATTAATGTCAGCATAACTTCATATTAAAAAATTGGCAAGTTACGGGGCTATTGTGGGCTGCTCAGTCACATGCTCTTTTAAGCCCCACCACTTTGTGCAATTTTGGCAAGTAGACCACCCAACTTTTTAAGAATTACCTATGGAAAAAAGAATTGGAACTTCAGAGCACTCTGTACTTTGTAAATGTGCACAATTACTCTTATGCAACAATAATTATAAGCTTAGTGGAGTGCTTTGGGACAGAATTCTGGCATGTGGCCAGTCCTGTGTAAATGTCCCCATCCATTACCCTGACCTGCTTTTGATTATGATGCAAAGTCCTGGGCTATTTAGTTCTCATGGAACCTCCACCCTTATAATTAGGATGAGCCCTTTGGGGACCAGAGACTATCTGAGTGGTGCACTTCTCGGAAAGAACCATTCTTTAAAAAGTTGGCCTCTTATTACCTCTACTTTGCCAAACCTGTGTTTCATTTTTTAAAAGCAGAATATGCTACTGTTGCTTGCTTGCTTTCTTTTTCTTTCTTTCCTTTCTTTCTTTCTTTTCTCCTAACTTTAGATCTGTCCTCTCTTTCTAACCTTGTTACTGGGAAAACCGAACATCGGAACAACCTGGCCCTGACAGGCAGAGAGGAGCAGCTCTGCGGAAGCATGTGGGTCCACGACACTACCATGTAGCACGCTTGTAGCCCAGCAAGTAGACTGTCCTAGGAAAAAATAGCTTAAAGTACTGAAAATGGGGAAATAATTGTCATTGTCAGTTCCATTCTTTGACCTGCTGACATGGAGGGAGGCCCAAGTCTGTCTGCTCAACACTAGTATCATCAGGGGCCCCTTCTGCAGCGACTTAAGATGCCTTTTCTAGGGACAATGGAAGGGTTTTCGTTTTTCCTTCTGCACAGTCGATTGGGGTAACCAAGATGAGAACAGGACCGTTTTTGTGACATTAGCATATGTTGCTATCACAGTGCCCGCAGCAGAGTATGAATGTGTCCACTCCAGCCAGCCCCGGTTTTCACTTGAGAAATGTGGATGCTAGTTTGTTAGGTGTGAGATAGTAGCTACGTTTCATTTGCTTTCTCTTTCTTTGTTTGGTGTTTCCTGTGTCTATTTTCCTTATTTAAATTTCTCAGTTACCCATTTTAAAGAAACACTTTAACTTTACAAATTATTTATAAAAAATGTATTTTTGTTCATAATTCTGCACAGTGCAGATTCTGCTGGTCTCCCTAGAGAAATGTACAACTGAAGTATTAATATAGAGTCTGCAAATACTGTGAAGAGCAACACAAACGATCCAAAAATTGCTGGTTGAACCCTGTAACTCCTGTGATTGTATTTTTCCCTTCCCCCTTTACAGATAAAATACCAGGCTTATCTTTTTTTTTTTTTTTTTTTTTGCCTTGTACGCAGCTCATAACCAGGAGATGTGACTGTACTTGATCTGATTACTTGGAGCTTTGAACTACTTACTACTTCCCCTTTCTCAGAATGTGAAATTATTTATTACTGTGAATGTGTCAACCAAAAATACAGTTATTTATGCAGAATATTCTAGTGATGGCAGAACTATTCATTGGCACTCTTCGTATCATCTTTGTTAAAACTCAGGAACCAGAACTAAGAACTTCAGGCTAAACATTTGTTTAGGTGTTAAATGTGGAAAATGAGGGCAGCAGGGAATCAACCATCAATGGGTAAAATGTGAATATCTCTCCCTTTAAACACAGTGGAGCCTTGACTTACAGCACATCAAGGAATTAAGCTCTTGTTTTGATACAAGCTCTTTATTTTTTAAAAATCTGATTTTAGATATTTTCAGAGATTTCTGATTAAGATGCTTTAATCTAAACCTTTTCTGGAAATATGAAACCGATCCAAAATCCAGTTATTTTGCACAAAATACCAAAATTGCCCTTCTGGCCACTTTAAGCAATTTGAGCTCAAGAAAGCTTTCTCTATGCATGATCTGGCTAGTTGATCCCTTTAGGCATCACATTTTATTAGACTTTTTTGTATTCATAATATAATTTTGGAAACTTTTGGGAAGATAATGTTAATATAAAATGGCTAAAAAATGAGCTTTGAAATCAGTAGTTAAAATCATGTGTTTGAAATCTGGTACTGTTACTTGCTGGTTATGGCTGGGCGGCGACTTATTCTCTCTAAATCACAGCTGCCACATCCGTAGAAAAGAAGGAAATACTTACGTTGTCATGGTGGACACGCATATTGGATAGAATGCTTGGCAAAGTGCCTCACTTCCCCACATTATATCATTCTAATAGAGTGTTTGTAGTATTGGTTTTTGGCATTCCATTATGCTGGCGCTAAAATGTCTTTGGTTTTGGTGGCGTAATACCTGTATTTCAACTCCTCCATCAGTCAATTTATCCACCCTGCTTGAATATCCAATTCCTCTTCCCTCCCCTCTCCTCCCTCAGACTTCATCATCCTGATTTCTCTCATCACAGGCTTCCGGCCTTTCTGTAAGCCTCATCTTCTGCAACTCCTCCATTCTTGTTCCCCTTTGCCCCCTTCCATTCCTGCAAAAGACAAAGCTGATTTGTGGGTCTGGTTGGAAGAGCTCTCTGCAGCTGATGGATAACTCAGCGTGCAGGTAGATGGCTGCTAGGGGGAAGGTTCTGAGTCCACTGAGCTTGAAGGACAGGCAGAGCCAAGGCTGGCCAGAAGGACCAGAGAGGAGACCCCCCAAAGGCTGGTGTTTTGATTAAAAAAAAAAAAAAAAAATCAGTCATTTGTCTTGAGATCAAAGTGTAAGGACTCAAATTGAATTTAAGGTGATGTTCTGAGCATCTGCTGTCAGAGTTACACACTGCATTAGGATTTTGAACTGAATAAAGTTATGTTCGTGTTGAGAAGGTATGTTTTTAGACCTCTGTGATCCTCCGGAGCAGGAAATGGACAGTACACACAAAAAACAAGGCTTTTATCATGAGAATAATCTCACTCAAGTGGAAAGACATTTTGAACAAGCAGTGTCTGATCATGATAGTAGTGAATTTAACACCAGAAGCCAGACCAGGATTTCCATCTACCTTGATGAAACTGAAGTAGATCAACAAATGGACATGCTTTCTTGGAAATAATAGAGCTCTTTTTCAAGGAAAAAAAAAAATGGAGGTTTCTGCACAGATATACCTGTAAGTTTAAAAAGTTCTTCCTAGAGTTATCAAACCAGAGATGGGTTTGTTTGAAGATAGAGTCTGAAGAAAGTATTAGAAATTAGTTATAGTTATCTCATGGACATTTCTCCAACTCATAAATGTACTTCTTTAGCAGCTGTGAAAAACTGCAAAAAAAATATGGTCAGGATTTGATGATTGCCACACATAAAACTTTTAAATGATCTTTAACCGACTGAGCCACCCAGATTTTTTCTGTCTTGTAAACATTCTTCAGTTTTATGTAGGGTTTAGTTTCTTTTCAGAATAACACTATTTTAATTTTATCTGCCAATTTATACTAAAGTGGTAGTGTTTAATATTTACATTTTTATGAATTTATATTTTTTGTGTCCTAATATTTCTAAATTTTTGTATTTGAAATATTTGACTTCAATAATTTGTCTTTTATGAATTCTTACTTTAAAACGAAGTATTGGAATTAACACATAGAATAAACACTTTGATTTTGCTCCAGTGTTGCCACTTTTTAGAGGATGTCTAGATAGCATTTCATTTGAGACCTGCAGGGTGAAGAGACTTAGTCAAATAAAGTAGAGCTGTGGGAAGAATGTAGGTAGTCTTTTAGGTGAGAAAGGGCATAGTGAAGTTTGAGCAACTGAGAAAAATTCGGTATAGCGGGTTTGGAAGGATGATGGAGCGATCTGACTTGGAACTGGAGTGACAGGCTCTCGACAGGCTGAGAGGGCCTTCGGGAAGGCATGGAAAGTATTCAAGGACCCTTGGGAAACCAGAGCATTTAAAACTTAATAGTGATGATCAGGTCTGCATCTTAGAAGGATCATCTGGCTACTGTGTGAGTGATTTGGGTAAAAGCAAACCAGTTAGAAGACCTACAAACATCCAGATAGAGGATGATGAGGGTTAGTCAGTGGCAGTGGGGTGGGAAAGAAGGTAGGTAGATTTGAGAGCTATGTAGAAGCTGGAATTCCCAGGGGGTCTGGCATGGGCAACTAGGTGCATGTGGTAGTGGTTGCTGAAATCGGGACTGCAGAGAGCTGTGCAGGTTTCTGAGGATGGTAATGAGTTCATGTGTGCAGATGCTCATGGACAGAGTTCCACTGGGAGGATGTGAAGATCCGGGCCGGGGGGGGGGGGTTGAGACGTCTATAGGGGGCATCTAGACTTTTTTGAGGTGACAGTAGAAGTTCGTTCTGAGCGTGGGTGGAATGTTCATGATAGGAAGGGAAGGGCAGCAGAGTAAGAACAGCCAGAGTGGCAGAAGGACAATGTGCGAAGGGTGGTATCTCAGAAGCCAGGAGGTAAACGTGTTTCTAGAGAAAATGGTCATCCGTGCCAGATGTTAGGGGGAATTGGGGCACAATAAGGACCAAAAGTATCAATTTGTTTTTGCTTCAAAGCTGTCATTGGTGGCTGTGCAATGAGAGTCGGATTGTAGTAATTCTAAGGTGAGGAACTAGGCAGCCCTTTCAGGAAGTTGCTACTGGAAGCAAAGACAGAGGAGAGAACCTGAAGGGTGATAAGGAGTTGAGGACAAGTTTTATATTTAAAGATGGAGACATGAGCCTGATTCAGTGATGATGGGAATGAGCAAGTAGAGAGACGTTGAAGTTGAAGAGGGGGATCAAGGCATCGGGAGTCCCAGGGAAGGTGCAATGAGTGGAGGCCAGAATTGAGGGGGAGATTGGGTTTGGGATTGTAAGGAAAAGGAAGCAAAGTCTGGATCCAGGTCAGTTTGTGCCTCTGATGGTAGAAAATGAGAACGCTTGCTTCTGACGTGGCTTCTTTATTTTCCTTGTGGTGTAGACAGTGTTGTCATTCGCTGAGACCGAGGGGAGGGGAGGTGGAAGGAGAACAGAGGACCTTTGCAGTTTCTGCTCCGGGGAAAAGGGGCGAGAGCTGCCCGGGGACAGCTTGAGGCCGGCTGAGGTTACTGGCCGTGAATCGTAGCAGCCCCGAACGTCTCCAGCAGCAGAGAACGGCCGTCTCACCTGCCCTTCCTGGTGTGGGGTGTGTTGGAGGACTTTCTGGAGAGTTGGAGTCAGTCCGGTCCACAAAGTGCAGAGAACAGCGTGTGACGCGTGAGGCTCGCACTGCCCGCCGCCACGCGCGCTGTGTCGTTCCGCGCGGCCGTGGTCAGGCGCGCTCGGAAGTCGCGCAAGTGCGCCTTCGCCAAATGGCCCCGGACCGCGGGCTTGTTTTTCTTTAAGTTCTCGTCCGCTTTTTCGTACGATTTCTGTCTCCTGCCTTTGCTTTCCTCCTGGTCGTCCGCTCTGCTGTCACATCACTGTCTGCACGTGAGTCTGTGTCAGCCCCACGCTCCGGACGTGGTCAGCATCTGCGATGATCACACCTCTGAGATGAGCTGGGAGCCTGAAGACCAGACAGCCAAGCTTCTTAAACTGATACGCCAAGTGGTAGTAAACAGCCTCTGAGTGTGAGGATTCTCACACGCTGTGCTTGGAGAGTGTACATGAGTGTTTGTACACGAACTTTGTGACGCCTGTTGGGTTGCTTCTCAGGTGTCCAGCCGGGAGACGTTCACTGCCTGTGGTCCCATTGCGTTTTCTTATTTGAATTTCCATGGATTGCGATGATGTTCTTGGAGAGCCCTCACTCTGTCATTATATAATCACTCTTTAGTATTTGCAAATGCATGAGTAGACATCTTTATTATTTATTTATTTCTTCTTCTCATAGATTTTCAAATGCTTTTATATCTTGTATGGGAACGACCTGTATTTTCAAATGTATGCATTTTGTATGAGGATAACTTACCATGTCATGACTCCACCATCCACCATGTCACATGTAGGTGAGCTAGGACAATGTAAAGTATTGTGGAGGTTTGAAAAATAAGTTAGCTACTTTAGTTTTTCATACATTTCTGTGTTTTATGGACTGCCTCATCTGTGAACATCTCTTATGTGTATCAACAATTTTAATTTTTTAAAGAAGTATATGCTTAGTGTATAGTGAATATCATTTTTAAAATTTTCTTCTGTAAATTAATTTAATTTTGATCCTGACTTCCCATCTGGTCAAGAGGAAGGTATTCAACACCAGTCATTTGGAGACTTTCCCCCAAACCCCAGGTTATGCTAAGGTTTGGGGTCTTGCGCAGTGGCAGCACGTTGAGGAAAGGGCCCTGAATCGTCAGTCATCTGGCCACACTGCCTACCTAGGAGAGACCTTTTATCCCAGCTCAAACATGACCTTCGGGTTCTTGGCTTTGCAGGATGCCTCTAGTGCTTATTGCCTGGGAACCATTGGTGGGGCCCAGAGTTCCGGGCCTCACTCAGCTTCTGTCTCCTAAGGGCTCTTAGAAGCTCTTCCCTCCGTAGACCCTACTCTAGCTGAGAGAGAGTGTGGCTCAGTGACTCACAGGCCTTTCTCCTCTCTCCAGTTCTGGGAAGTCTTTTCTTTTCTTTTTCTTTTGTTCTTTTTTTTCTTTTTATTTGAGAGAGAGAGCACAAGTTGGGGGCAGGGCAGAGGGAGAGGGAGAAGCAGACTCCCTGCTGAGCAGGGAGACCGGGGATGCAGGGCTTGATTGAACCCAGGACCCGGAGATCATGACCTGATACTTAACCGACTGAACCACCCAGGTGCCCCCTGGGAAGTCTTTTTTAATCTGGGGGAAAGCCCTCAATCCTCAAACTCTATTCTCAACAGGTGTAGGGTTGTTTTCTGGTTTTTTTTGCTTTTTAACAAAAGCTAAGAATCATTGGCACAAACCTTCCCTTAGGCAAGGAAGCCCACACAGTGTAGCCTATCTAAATAGAATGTAGGGACAGAACACAAATCTTTAAAAAAAAAAAAAAATTAGTAAAGTAGTAAGTTGCAGAGTAGTTAAAAAAAAAAAAAAAAAACACGCAACAGACCACCTCTGTTCAGTGTTACCTCCTCGGAGACCAAACTTGTGTAGCTAAGTCTCTGTTTTATAACTCATTGAGGAATATTTGCTACATGTGTTTACATTTTATTGACAGAACTTCTGAGTGACCTGAATATCAACCAGAATATAACATTTTTAAAGTGTTGTGTAAGTGTTCTAATTTTGCTTTGTCTTTTTTTTTTTTTTACCTAAGAACACTGGAACTATTTTGGGGCCGATGAGAATCTTGGTCCGGTGGCTGTGAGCATTCGAAGGGAAAAACCAGAAGAAACGAAGGAAAATGGATCTCCATACAACTACCGAATAATTTTTAGAACCAGTGAGGTAAGTTGCAAACCAGAAAGATCGAGGCTTGATTGGAGTGGGGAGTCGTAGTAGCAAAACAATTCAGTGTAATAGCACATAGCTACAAATGTCTTAGCATAAACAAAGGCCCCTTTCATTCGTTCTGGTGGTGATGGGGGTGGACATCATGGTTAGATTTGGATCCTTCCTTTCTATCGACCCCTGGGTAGATGCAATAAATGAATGGGAGTTTTGATTCGGAGAAAGATGCATCAGTTAAGTGTGGCTCTAGGAAACTGGGTCCTCAGGATTCCAAAGTGGATATTGCATCTACTGCTCGGCCGGCCGGGAGCACTGAGCCAGTGGACTTACAGAAGAGAGAGGGTCACCCAAGAGTTAACTCGCTCTTCCAAACTGTTGCTTAGGACAGTTCTTGATTCAAGAAGAGGGAAAGAGAATTTTCTTCTCCACTTCCACTTGGCTTTCCCCCGGGTCTGCTCCCCCCCGCTGTCAGGGGACCCAGAGTGACCCGGCGAACTCGAGGCTACCTCACTGTGCGTGAGGCCGGCTCTCAGGGCTCTTTAGGACTCGAAGCACATGTAATATATGAGTTTTTATTTTAAAATGAAATTCAGGTCAGAAAAGAAAAGGAAAAATAAAATAGCCAACAAAGCAGTTTTTGTTGGTGGTGGTGGTGGTATAAACTCATGAACAAGTTTGGGACAATGAGGTTTCTCCTTTGTTTTCTTTCTAAACGTGTACAGTTGTGCCAGTTACGAATTTATTATTGCCTCTCTGTGCCAAATTCACTTCAGGATTGTTGTTGCACATGAATGCTTAATACCCCCCTGAGGTATCTAGAAAATAATGGTTTTGAAACCAGTTTCAATAGGACATTTACTCCATTTCCCTCCTTGGATACAAGGCAGGTTTCAGGGGTTGGCTTCACTTTGTAATTGTTCCTCAGCTTGAACTCCAGGGAAATTAAAAATAGGATTTTTAAAGGCATGACTTCAGTATCTAATGGGTTGTATGTAGTGGCCAGAGAGAATTAAGAGCTCACATGCTCTACTGTACTTTCTGTCCACACCAGAGCTAATCATTAAGCAGGGTAAATGCTTTTGTTGAACATAAAAAGCACAGAGAACACACTGTTTTTGAAGTTGGACGCAGGTGGTTGCCCCTTTCTGGCTTCCTGGATTTCTGTCAGCCTGTTACTTCTGGGGTTTTGTCCTCCTGTTGTCACCTGTCCCCCCCCACCCCCCCGGGCCACGCCAATTCCTACCATCATTCGTGCCAGAGGTCCGAGTTCTCTAAGTGAGGGATTTCCTCCCCCGCTCCTGTCACTGTGATGGGGTTTTGGAATATAGGTGAGGTTCAGTGGGGTGGAGTCCGGAGCCCACAACCAAGAAAGAATCCTTGAGAAGTCTTTGGTGCAAAATGGTGGTTTATTAAAGCAGGACCCGTGGGCAGAAAGAGCTGCTGCACCGGGGTGGTAAGGGGTGGCTGATTATATACTATGGGGTTGGGGGAGGTAAGGAAAAAGGGAGGTTTCAAGAGAACTTTCCATATGGTAAGGAGGACCTAAGAGATACCAGAGGCCTTGCCCTTGTCAGGTTAAGGTGGTTTTTACCCCCTGTAGCAAGGCATTAACATTAAGATAGTTGGGAGATTCCTGGAAAAATGTCACACTTGTCCCACCCAGGAGTGGGGGGAGGTTGCAGGCTGTCAGCTTGTGCTTTGTCTTCAGCCAGCCTTCTGCTCCCTCATCAACTGGTTTACATACCCTCCAGCTTGCTTTTTGGCTCTTTCCTGTCTGGTCCCAGCCTCTCTCCTGTCTCTAGCGTTAACTGCTGTCCTGAGTGACCGTGATCCCTCCACCATGGCTGGTGGCTCTGCCTTTTCCACCTCTGTCCTTTCATCCCTTGCTACCTGGGCCCAGTGTTCAACCTGCACCCGCCTCCCCCAACACTTCTCTGGTCTGACCGTTGGGTCCTTTTCCTGCCAGCCCATCTGATGGTCCCTTGGGTCCGTTACCTTAGCCTTTGACTGGAACATCCAAGTCACATGTTGTTCATGGTTCAAGACACCATCATCACTAACGTTTACATTCAAATTAATGTTTAATATTCTTTTTTTTTTTTTTAAAGATTTTATTTATTTATTTGAGAGAGAGAATGAGATATAGAGAGAGAGCATGAGAGGGGGGAGGGTCAGAGAGAGAAGCAGACTCCCCGCTGAGCAGGGAGCCCGATACGGGACTTGATCCCGGGACTCCAGGATCATGACCCGAGCCGAAGGCAGTCGCTTAACCAACTGAGCCACCCAGGCGCCCCTCAAATTAATGTTTAACTGACAACTCTGTTACTGAAGTTGTTTAGGCCAGAAACTTAGTCACTCCGGGCTCCTCTCTCCTCCTAGCCTCCTAAACCCCAGTCTGGTCTGTCAGCAAAACTTGCTGACTCTCTTCAAAATATGCCCAGAATTCAACCCCTTCCTTCATCCCATCACCTCAGCCTAGGCCAGGCCACCATCATCTTTCTCCGAGAACCCTTCTTCCTGCTCTGCCCTTAAGCCCTGCAGGAATCCTTTAGAAATGTAATCCAGATCTGTCATTCCTCAGTGCAAAATCCTTTAATGGTTACCCATCTCCTGGGTAAAAACCTGTCAGTGTCCTTGCTAGTTTAGGAGACCATCCACTCTGGCTTCCTTCCCCTCAGGGCCACCTCGACGACGCCTCTGCCTCAGGGCTCGGCTACTCCCTATATCTCTGTCCTGCCATATTCCTCCCCTGGCATCCTCCTGCCTGGAGCTCTCTCATTTCCTCCTGACCTTTACGCATAAATCACACGGGCCTTCCTTGGCCACGGATCTAAAATTTCTATTCCCACACATCCCATTTCATGTCTAACGCTAGGCTTTATTTTTTTCTTGAACATTTAATACTGCCTCACATGCTGTACTTTTTATTTTGTTTTCTGTCTTCCCCACTAGAATTTAAGCCCCATGAGGGCAGGGACTGTTGGTCTGAGTGGTTCGTGACTACATGTCTAATGCCTAGAATCGCAGGTCGTGCTCTCCCTTCCTCTCCTCTGTAATGTGTATGTAATGAAGTGTCCCTAGCTTTCGTGTAACTTTCTCCTTTCCAATCAAAGTCACCCTTAAATGTGGTTTAACTGTAATATCTTAATGAGGCTTTTCACAAAAATTAACTAACAAAAGTCCTTCGAGAGAAACATCTCTGGATGTCCATCCCTGTCCGACAGGCACTTCACTCTTTCCTCTTTCATTTCAGTAGGATTCATCAGTGCACAGCATAAACAGAAAAACATAAACATGTATGTAAGCCTGACAGTTTATGAACAAAACCTTACAGCATGTGAGTGTTTTCAAGCAAAGGTGCACAGGGACTTATAAGGATTCTTGTCTTGTTTCTGGATCATTAACAATCAATATCAGCAATGCTAGTCATCCAGATAGAAAAATGAGTCCTTCTTTTTCTCCTCTGCTTTGGCTTCCTTGAGGTGAGCTGCTGTCTTTCTGTGGTACAGGTTTAGCATTCCCGGTCTTGGATTCTCGACGGAACGGACTTCCAGCCTCTGTAGCTTCCTGTCTCCAGGCTCAGGTTATCTCACGGAAGGCGGAGCACAGTAACGTGCTTGTCCAGCAGTTTCCCATGATTTAAAACACAAAAGAAGGGCCCAGAAACCATTTCGGTCAAATTCGGTATTAAATCATAGGAAAAATGATGTTTTTTACACAAGTGTTATTTGAAAACAAATTATTTATAAATGAAAGATATTAATTAAATGAATAGTACCTTGTTCTTGTATTGAGAGCAAGACGCTGGTAAATTTTGCTTTTCCTACCCTCCTCTCTCTTCCCCATCAGTTGGCAAACTTTAGAGATTTGACTTCCCTGGTGATTGTTCCTTTGGTTTCCATTTCCCTGCTAACCGTTTATCATGCCCCCTTTGCCTGATTTCCGAGACTCTTACAGCTTCCTTCCAACTGTATTGTCTGCCTACGGCTTCTTCCTCCTGCCGTTCACCTTAGATACACATCTTCTTCCGTGTTCAAACAAGGTCTGAGGCTGCCTGTTGGAGCCTGACGGGGTGCACACCTCTCAGGTACGCACTCCTGCTGCGTGCCCCCCCAGCTCCCCCACCCCCACCTGCGGGTTCCCCCACCCCCCGCCCCCCACCTGCGGGCTCCCCCACCCCCCGCCCCCCACCTGCGGGCTCCCCCACCCCCCACCCCCCACCTGCGGGCTCCCCCACTCTCTACCCCCACCTGCCGGTTCCCCCACCCCCCACCTGCCGGCTCCCCCATGCCCCCACCTGCGGGCTCCCCCACCCCCAAGGCCCCCATCTGCGGGCTTCCCCACCCCCCGCCCCCCACCCCCCACCTGCGGGCTCCCCCACTCTCTACCCCCCACCTGCCGGTTCCCCCACCCCCCACCTGCCGGCTCCCCCATGCCCCCACCTGCGGGCTCCCCCACCCCCCAGGCCCCCATCTGCGGGCTCCCCCACCCTCCACCCCCCACCTGCCGGCTCCCCCAGCCGCCCTCCCGCGCTCTCCTCAGATCCGGCTCCGCCATAGCGGTGGCTCTTGCCGCCCCACATCTGGTTCTTCCTTATCTCCGTACCTTCGTACCTTCGCTCTCTGACATGAGCTTTTACAGAATTCCCCCCACCCCCGCCCCGACTTCATGGCCCCTTTTTAGTGCCACGCCTTCCATGACGGCCTTTTCTTATGCACTGAGCCACAACGCCCCAGCTTCTGCTCTTGGACCCTCTTAGGACCCGAACTTGTGACACTCTTAGCAAATACAGCCTTCCGAATTGCGGCTGTGGTTCTTGCCTCTCACCCGCCTGCACAGCACACCTGGCCGTCCGCACGCACGCCGTCCTCTGTCCGCTCTCACCACACCTGCTGCAGTTCGGTGCTTCATGACCTGCCGGCTTCGTGGGAGGGTGTTCGGTGACGGGGTTTTTTCTTAGGTCATCGTCAATGTTTACATTATATTAACAGCTTTGCCGCATGACACGTTTTAGGAATTAAGACTGCTCTAGGCTTCATATTTATTCCAACAAATCATCATTACGTAGAGAAATTTTTTTGGTTATGTTTGTATTTCATAATAATGGAAAGCGTTTTAAGCGGAAGTCCAAAGTGATATCCAGTGCTGTTGACTATGCTCCTGTACTAAGTACAGTCATGGTCTTATCGTCATTGCGTGTGGGGATATAAGGAGTTTATGCTTGTCAGCAGTATGTTATGAAATTTAAAACTTTATCCTTCCCCTTATCTTTTGTAACAAAATAATGTAATAAAATTTTGTAATAAAATAATGTAATGTAAAATAACTGTAATAAAATAATGTAAAATAAAAAAAAGGTATAACGTCTAAATCCTTCCGATATTTCTCTGGGATATCTCCTTCTTAATTTGGTTAGTGGCATTTTACAGCCATATAGACCCTGATCTTATTGAGCTCTTTAAGGAAATGGCCTTAATTGATTTTTAAGTCGGTGTCCCTGGAAGGCTTGATGATGAGTTCCTTTGGACTTGCCTGGGTCTTGGAAGCATTGGTCTCTTTTCATTACAGAGTTCTTCTATCACTCCCTTCATTCTTTCTCCCTCACCGGCTTCCCCTTCAGAAGTCGTTCCCTGCTCCTCAGCAGCACCTTAACCTAGGCCGTCAGTGCATTCGATGTAGTTACGCCTCTCCCACACCGAGAGAGCCCTCAGCCGAGCACATGTCTGTCTTTCAGCTCATGACACTGAGAGGCTCAGTCCTGGAGGATGCCATTCCCTCAACGGCAAAGCACTCGACCGCCAGAGGATTGCCCCTGAAGGAAGTGCTGGAGCATGTGATTCCTGAGCTCAACGTCCAGTGCTTGAGGTTGGCCTTCAACACTCCAAAGGTCACAGAGCAACTCATGAAACTGGATGAACAAGGGGTGAGTTTGGCTTCTGGTGGAAGATATTCTTGCTGCTCAGAGTAACTGCTAGGTTTCCAGAATACAGACCTTGATACTTCTTTTTGGACAGGGAAAACTGATACCATTTATCTCAGTGTGGTCTTTTTGCACTTACTCATTTTCTTCTTAACTCTCTGAACGTTTCTCATCTGATGAAATTTTCTATGTCTGAATTGGTAGATATGGTTCTTAAACTGTGTTCAGCTCTTTCAGTATAAAATCTTCCATAAATGCAGTGAATTTTTCAGATACTTTAGGAATAAGTAGTAGCAATAAGAGGCTCTGTTTTAAGTGCCTTAAATATGTTACCCCTTTTACTCTCCCAACCCTATGAGGATGGCACCATTATTATCCCCATTTTAGAGTTGAGGACCCTGAGGCACAGGGAGATTGAGTAGTAAGCCCAGGTTCACACAGTTAATTAGCCACTACCCCACGCTGTTCTTAAACGCTTCAGTTTTGAAAAGTCTATTTATACCACCAAAGATGTATTCCAGCCAAGATTTCTAAATACAAAATTTTAAAAATTTGTGTCCTAATTAGTCACAAAAGGAAAATTCTCAAGATTTTCTCACTTCCATACTTCCTATACCTTAATGTGTGGCCCTTTGGTCAAGATGCAGATGGTTGATAGGATAATCCATACAGAAACAGCATAAGGGTAGAGGATGAAAAGTTATACTCTGGAAAATCCACTAAACGGGGATATGCCCACATTCTGCTTGGAATAATTTGAGCATCTGGGCTAGTTGTGTTAGATGCTGTATTTATATACTCTGACTCTCTCTTTGAACATCTTTGAACATTTCAGCCATATTACATCCTGTCAGTATGACTAATAATAGCTTTACTATTGCATTAAAAAAAATTCCTCCAAACATAAAATTGTTCCACTTACTGAATGCCATTTTATGAACAAATTTCGATGGCATCTCCTTAATTAACCAAAAATTCAGACATTATTAAAATGAATAGGAGTTTTTAAAAAATCCATTTTAAGGTATATTCTTTTCATTCAGCCAGTAGGGATATATTAGGAACCAATGGCTGGACACAACTTCTCTAATCATTGCTCTCTCTGTCCATTCATTTTACTTGTCAGAGAGCCCAGCTGATATCTGTTCTGTACATAGATTTCAAGGAGGCTCTGCTTGTCCATGTTGATAACATGCAAATTGGGCACACTTGGAATGCTTCAGAAGACCGCTGATGCTTAACTGTTTGGGGGCTGTTTTCCAGTAAATGTTCTGAACATTCAATCTAACAGAGGAGGAATAGAAAAATGAGGATTAGGTTCAACTTTATGGATTCAGCCTTTTCAGTTACTGTGCTTTTCAAGGAGAATTATATTTAGACACTGATAATGTAATCACAAATTGAACATTCTAAATCCTACATTGGAACAAGTTTTTTTATAGAAGGGAGGTATTTTTTGCCATTTTTCCCTTTGTTGTACCCATATTCGCTAAAAACTGGGTGCCCTAATTAAAGACATCTTGTGTGGTCTCTGGCCCATTTTATGCCCTCTCTTAGTGATGAACACTTTCTGGTCCCATCAACGTAGAAAAGATGAGAACACTATATAGTGAGTTTAACTTAAAGCTAAATTTATTTAATTCATAGAACTGCCCATTCTAAAATTATGGGCTTCTTATTCTTAGGGGGTATTAAAATATCCTTTCCTTCATAAATTATTGATGATAATATGTGTTAGTTATTTTCTTTAATGCCTTTCCTCTGAGAAATTAAAATTTGGCAACCTAGGGTAGTCTCCCCGGTTTTATTTTGGAAATTTTACTAGGCAGTAGAACCTAAAAGTTTAAAGCCTGCTATTTTCTATATGCAGCTCTAAATCTGGACTAAGGGGCACCACCCCCCCTGCTCCCTTGGCCTCTGTCTTTTCATTTATATCTCCATAGCATTCAAAGCCAGGATTGTGCTGATAAAAAGCAGATGACACGCATACTTGAGTGTTTAGTCTGGGGAGTCATTTTTTTGGTAGGAAATCTCATTAATGCCTTGGAATCATTTTGAGAAAATGATTATTTTCATGCCTTTCATACAGATTTTTAAAAAGAAATGCATATAAGTGCAGTAGGTTACGCATTTGAATCATTGCAAAGCATTTTCTGTTTCCATCCATAATTTCATGCTTTGTACATTCTTATATTTAAAAAGATTCATAGAATGATACCGGGAAACTAGACTCACTGAAAAGGACTTCTAGATCTCTCCTTAAGCTTTATTTAAACAATTCCTTTAGTATCTTTTTTCCTTTAAACAGCTTATATGATTATGCTTGGGGGGGAAAAAGAAAACACTATTTGCTTGCTTCATTGTGACATTTTGCCTTTCAGATCTCTGGTGCTTTATTTTTTCATTTTACCACTTTTAAAAGCTGAAATGAATAGAAGAACAAATTAAAATTATATCTAATATATAAAAGAAAGCATTTCATAAAAATGTGTTTTTCATTTGATTAGACTGATATGTTTGCAGGAACTGAAGGTAGGCATTTTAATTCCTGAAGTTTTAGAAAACGAATATATGCTAATCCATATTGTATATGTGGCTTATCCGAGCTTTCACATTTTCCTTCCTGATGCCTTTCTGGGCCTCTCACTATTTATTGATGTCCATTTCCATCTTCCTATATAGGGCAATACCCTACCAGTGATTTCACAATGTCAAGAATTTAGAACAGACTGTGATTCAGAAACTTGGGATCAACTCTGGATTTAGTTTATCCATCTTGGTCCTAGATCTTCACTTATTCAATAATTGAGAGCATCATTTATGATAAAAACAAATTAGATCAGCATGTATGTTTACTTATTGCACTACTGTAAGCATTTTACCACATGTCCTGATTTACTCCTTAGAGTGCCCTGCACAGGGCTTCTAATCATTGGCCTGTTTTACGGTTGAGAAGATTGAGACTTCAAGAAGTTCTCAGTGTTGTTTTCCCTTAGTAGTCCTAAACACTGGGTACACACATTTGCAGAATACTGCCCTTTGTTTTTACGATTTGCAAGTTTTTATACTTCTGCATGTCTTGAATTATTTAGATACGCAAAACTATGCTGTAAAGTATCAGGAATTTCATGATCTATTCAACCCAACTTTTTAATAATATAAATTTAATAATACTTTTAAATTTGCCATGTCAAAGCCATTTTCTTCATCAGTCATTTAAAAAACACCTTTATCTCATCTACTCTGTGCAAGGGGAATGAAAAGCCACCATGCCGGCCACATGGTGCATACCGAAGAACTGTTAGCTGTGGTTGATAACGATAAAATAATAGCTTGTTAGAAGCCCGTTGCACGCACTATCTCATTTAACCTTTGTGAGCCTCCCATGAGAGGGCTGCTAGTACAGGCTGTGTAATACGTTATGTTCACGGTCATAAGTAAGCACAACTGCTTCAAATCTAATAAGTGCTTATTGAGAACCACTGTTTGTGGATTGTTAAATACTATGGAGAATAAATAGGCTAGTAAGACACAGTCCTTACCCATGAAGGAGACAAGGTCATAAATTACTATAATGAAAGTCAGGTTTAATATAACGAATATAATGAGAGAATTGCAAACAAAGAGCGGTGGAGGTGCAGGCAACAGGGCCAAGTCATGACTGGTTAGGCCCATTCCCAAGATGGCCACGGAAGGGAGGAGGATGTCCTCGGGCCCGAGACCCAGCAGGGCGGTGGTCGAGACTCAGAACAGGAAGAACCAAGCACAGAGGGATGAAGGCAGAGTGTGGTTATGGCAGGCGTGTGAGACACATGTAAGAGAGTAACAAACATAGGTGTTTTTTATTGAGCAGTGACCAAGCGAGGCACCCTGTGAAGCAATTTACATGAATTATTTTAATTAGTCCTCAGAATCCTTTGATGTCAGTGCTGTCATTGTTCTTGCTTTATGGACAAGAACACTGAGGCACAAAGGGGCCGAAAGACCCCACCATTCACAATTAGGGTCTGGTGGAGGCGGGCCTTGAATCCAAGCATTCAGATTCCAGAGCCTGCACTCTTACACAATGCACTGAATACCCCATCCTCCTCTCCCTCCCATGAGTGGGAGAAGAAACTGTGGAAAGACGGCTCCAAGCATTAGTGCTGCTGGCTTTGGTGCCCAATATTAAGTAGAACATATTAAAGTACAATTGCCAGTTTGCAGTCGAGAAAATTGGTAGTCCTGTTTTTATTAGGAAATGTCAAGTTTCATGTACACGGTAGTGGTTTTACCTAAATGAGTATCTCCACTGTTTTTCTAGATAATTATTAAAAATGCGAAGAAATGAAAATATTTATTGGGCTTTCTATTCCTTAAAAACTTAACCCTTCAAGTTATTGAAGTTAAAGGGGAAAACGATCATATCTAATTAGGTCTGCAATATTTATTTCAAGAATAAATGTTAAGGAAAGAAGCAATGTTATTTGATAATGAATAGCACTGGTTTTTTGATTAAGGATGTGGATGAAATTCTCTGCTGACTCAGCCTGTTCATTGCCATGTTGCATTATTTTATTGAGGATAAATGAGTTTGACCAGCCACTTTCTTCTTTGATTCAGGCAGCTAGATTTAAAGAATGAACCATAAGGAAAACATTTTTCCCAAAACCCATTTTATACGAATAAAGCTTTGGCAGAACAAGTACCATTCCTGAAATTTTATTCTTTTGATTATGGTAACAGCTAATGCCCAGTTAAAGTTCAGATGACCACCACATTGGTTCTAGACAGCTCGTGGATCTGTATGTATGTTATCAGGATGGAAATACACGTGACAGTCCTCAGGTGAGGGAAGAAGGCAGTGACATTGGTAGCTTTATCTTGTCTCTTCACAAGTAATGATTACTGTGCCCTGGCTCATCCGTGCTCTTTTGCCTGGCTGAGGCTGGGCTGGATGACAGGGTGGAGCCCTTTCTAGTGGTAAGACAGCTGATAGCGGTGACGTCTGGAAGACGTTTGGCTGTGGTGGGACTGCAGTTTGCAGTGGTGGATGTGAGCATGGCAAAGACATGCAGTGAGGATGCTTTGGTTCACGGTCCAAAAAGAGTAATGGAGTGCAGATATTTCAGTCTTGACTTTAAATTGTAGATTGTGTTTTCAATTCAGCTTTAGAACAAAAATCTAGTTTCTTTCCTATGGGACTTAACTAGCTAATATCTTCAAATGGTGCAGAAATCAAAATTAATTATGTTTACTTTGAGGGATCTCATTCCTACTCTGTTCTATCTCCTCCCCTCTCTCTTCCTACATAACCACTTTTACTAGTTTCTTATATATTGTTTTTCTTTATACAGATGTCATCATATATGCATATAGAGTCTTATTTCTTCCTTATACGGAATATAGCATGCTGTGGACATTTTCTCTTTTCACTGAGTAATGTATTTCGGAGATCTTTCTATGTCAATATAGAAAGCTTTCCTGTTTTTATGGCTGCATAATATTCTGTTGTGTTGCTTTACTATAATTTATCAGTTTCCCTATTGATGGGCATTTGGATTGATTCCCATCTTTTCCTATTACAAACAATGCTGCAGTGAAGAGCCTTTTTCTATGTAATAGAAATTTGTCTTAATGTCAAGTCAAAACCAGGTACATTTATTATCAATTTAATACCCAATATGAAGCTTTTTATTTTTGTGAGAAATTTTTCACAACATCAGAGAAGATTATTGTATGTTTGTATAGAATTTTTTATGTTATGCTAAAATAAAAATAGCTTAGAATATGTCTGTGCACAAATAAAAATAATTTTGATAGCATCTCAGTCAGATTTTAAAAATAACGTTCCTACCCAGTATCCATGTCATTTTTAAAAAGTGATTTTATTTTTGTTAGTAATTTCCAATGAGGACAACTTTTCTAATTAGCATTTTTTTGCCCACTACACTGAATTTTTCCAGTCTCTTCGACATTTTTTTTAGGGGACAGTATAGTGATGAGTCTTTAAGAAGTGGTTAAGAAAGTTGTCATGTTTATGAAGAACAAGCCAAAGTAAATGCTATCAGTGTGAATCATGAGGATTTTAAAAAATGAACAAGGTTTTCATGTCCAGTGATGACAGAATAGTTTGCTGCAGACCAGCCTACCCAATGAGAATAACCAGGAACACTGGACAAAATAGTTTTTAAAAGTAAGTTTGTACTAGATCTATTTTTAGCCGATTCTTCCTGCTAAGTACAGCTAAAAACCTTGTACACTGTATATAAAGCAAGCATAAAATTTGCAAGGTGGAGAGAAGGAGGCAGATTGGCTAAGGATTGTGGGATTTGAGGAACAACCCAGTGGTCATTCATGATAAAAACGGAAGTAGGGAGGAACTTGCTCAACTTAATGAAAAACATCTACAAAACATCTATACTTTATATCCTACTTACTGATGAAAGATTTAGGGTTAAGAAGCAAGGAGATAAAAAAAAAAAAAAGCAAGGAGATACAGTCACCATTGCTATTCAGCATGATACTGGAAGTTCTAATCAGCACAATAAGGCAAGAAAAGGAAATAAAAGATGTTAGATAAAGGAAAGAAAAAAATAAAACTGTCTCTGTTTCAGGTGACATGATAGTCTATGTACAGAACCCCAAGGGATCTACAAAAACTTCCTAGAACTACAGTGGTGTGTTCAGCAAGGTTGTAGGATTCAACATCAACTCACAGTGATTAATGTGATATCTTTGTTGTTTCTTTTAATTGAAGTATAGCTGACACACAGTGTTACATTAGTTTCAGGCGTGCAGCTCAGTGATTCAAGTCTATACATTACGCCGAGCTCACCACAGTGTAGCTACCATCTGTCCCTGCAGTGCTATTACAGTACCATTAATTATACTCCCTATGCTGTGCTCATCCCCATGACTTACTCATTTCATAACTAGAAGCCGGTATCTCCTACTCCCCTTCACCCATTTTGTCTTTCCCACCCCCACCCCCGACAACCACCAGTTTGTTCTCTGTATTTATGGGTCTGTTTCTGCTTTGTTTATTGGTTTGTTTTAGATTCCACATATAAAAAAATCATATGGTATTTGTCTTTCTCTGACTTATTTCACCTTGCACGATACCCTCTAGGTCCATCTATGTAGTTGAAAATGACAAGACGTCATTCCTTTTTATGCCTGAGTAATATCCTGTTGTATATATGTACCACCTCTTCTTTATCCATTCATCTGTTAAAGGACACTTAGGTTGCTTCCATATCTTGGCTATTGGAAATAATGCTGTAATAATCATAGGGGTTCATTTATCTTTTTGAATTAGTGTTTTCATTTTCTTTGGGTAAATGCACAGTAGTGGAATTACTGGATCATATGGTATTTCCATTTTTAATTTTTTTGAGGAACCTCCATTCTGTTTTCCACAGGGGCTGCCCCAATTTGCATTCCCATCAGTAGTGCACAAGGGTTCCCTTTTCTCCACATCCTCATCAACATGTGTTATTTCTTGTGGTTTTGAGTTTAGCCATTCTGAGGTAATATTTTATTATGGTTTTGATTTGCATTTCCCTGATGATTAATCATGTTGAGCATCTTTTCATGTGTCTCTTGGCCACCTATATGTCTTCTTTGGAAAAATGTCTATTTGGGTTCTCTGCCCATTTTAATTGGATTACTTGTTTGGAGTCACTTTTTCTTTGGTGTTGAGTTCTATACATTTTTTAATATATTTTGGATATTAACCCCTTATCAGATATATTATTTGCAAATATCTTCTGTTCACTAGGTTGCCTTTTCCTTTTGTTGATGGTTTCCTTCATTGGACAAAAGCTTTTTACTTTGGTGTAGTTCTCAATTTGATTTCTTTTAATGAATGTGTGGAACCTAAAATTACAATACCGTTACAGTCCCACAATAAAAAATGAATGCTTGGGTATATATCTAACAAAACATGTATAGGACTTGTGCGCTAAAAACTGTAAAACACTGATGAAAAAAAAATAAAAGAAGACCTAAATAAATGGAGAGACATACCATGTTTGTGGATTGAAAGACTCAATATCTGAATGATGTCAGTTCTCTAATTGATACACAGTCAACACAATATCAAAATCCCAGTAAGATATTTTGTAATTATAGACAAGATTATTCTGAAATTTCTATGGAAAGGCAAAGGAACTAGAATAGCTAAAATAGTTTTGAAAAAGAAGAATGACATGAGGGAAATCATTCTTCCTGATTTTAAGACTTATTATGTGACAATAGTAATCAAAACTATGTTTTATTATTGGGAGGACAGACTAATGGATCAATGGAACAGGAGAGAGAAACTAGAAATAGCACCCGTCCCCACATATATCCCAGTGATTTTTTTTTTTAAAGATTTTATTTATTTAATTGGGAGAGGGAAAAGCAGACTTCCCGCTGAGCAGGGAGCCCGATGGGGGACTCGATCCCAGGACCCTGGGATCATGACCTGAGCCGAAGGCAGACGCTTAACTGACTGAGCCACCCAGGCGCCCCAGTATCCAAGTGATTTTTGACAAAGGTGTAAGAACAGTTCAATGTAGGAAGGATAGGTTTTTCAAACAAAGGTGCTGGGACAATTAAACATCCATAGACAAAATAATGATCTTGACCTAAACATCACACATTGTACAGAAATTTATTCAAATGGATCATTGAAATATAAAACTATAAAAATTTTGATAGTAACATAGGAAAAAAATCTTTGGGACCTGGGAACCTGGTAAAGAGTTCTGAGACATAACACCAAAAACTTGATCCAGACAAGAAATAACTTAGAAAATGGTATTCATCAAAATTAGCATCATGCAGTGCTTTTTTTCCTTAGACATTTGCTGTTTTATGACAGGCTTGGGGCTTAAGTCCACATAAAGCTGCAAATAAAAGTTAGGGACAGACCAGCCTTGATTTCATGAGGGCTGCAGAAATAAAAAATGGAGTTCAGGGAACACTGCCTCTGTAAGACAATCCAGTTGAAATTCTAGAATGGGATAAAATAGCCAAAAGTTAAAATTTCGATAGATATGTTTAAGAACATACTAGAGCAAAAGAGAAAATTGTTGAATTGAGGATAAATTACCAGAAAATTGTTTTTCTTTTTTTTGTTTTGTTTTTATCATGATAAATGTACTATTTAATCTCCATATCCTACTCCCCCCGCCCACTTCCCCTTTGGTAGCTATCAGTTTGTTCTCTATAGTTAAGGGTATGTTTCTTGGTTTGTCTCTCCATCCCCTTTTTTTTCTTTGCTTGTTTTGTTTCTTAAATTCCACATATGAATGAGATCATATGGTATTTGTCTTTCTGTGACCTTTTTCACTTAGCATAATATTCTCTGGATACATTCATGTTGTTGCAAATGGCAAGATTTCATTCTTTTTGATGGCTGAGTAATATTCCAGTGTGTACATCCACATCTTCTTTATCCATTCATCAGTCAGTGGACACTTGGGAGGCTTCCATAGTTTGATGATGTAAATAATGCTGCAGTAAACATAGGGGTGCAGTTACAAGAAAAGTTTTAACTGAAGAATGGAAACAAAAAAATATGAGAAATACAGAAAAGTATCTAAAAGGCATTGAGCCAGAATGAAATACATCTATGTAATGGAATTCCCCAGAGGAAACAAAGCATTACTTGGGGGATAGAATCAGTATTTTAAGATATATTGGTAGAAAGATTTCCAAAACTGTTGAAAGATAATGAATTAAGATGGATTTATGGAGCTCTGCCTCCCCTAAGCACAATAAATATAAAGAAAATCAGGCATAGGTCCATCAGGATAAAAATTTCTGAAAATAGAAGAAAAAGAGAAAGACCATAAACAGAGGGGAAAAGGACCTCCAAAGATGAATGGGACAATTAGCTGTTAAAATCAATCATTTGTTGGGCTCTGAAGCCTAAAGAAAAGGTAGAAGCCAACACAGGTTTCTAGAGTGCCAAAAGAGTAACTTTCACAGTGGATCTTACCCAACAAAAATATTCTTTAAAAATGTAAGCAAAAGTAATTTATAGTTGGGGGGGGGGCAGTGATCATCTGAGTTAGTTGATTCAGGGATGGGCTACAAAGAGGAATCAGAAACTCGGAAATGATGGAAATTTTTTGTATTTTGATGATGGTACAGGTGTATTAGAACTCATTTAATCAAATGGATGCAGTTTACTGTTCAGAAATTATATACCAATAAAGTTGATTTAAAAATTCAAGGTAGATTTCTGCTTCTAGCCAAGATTAAGAAAGAGGAACTGGATTTACATTTCCATCAGAAACAATTTAGGGTGCCTGGGTGGCTCAGTTGGTTGGGCGACTGCCTTCGGCTCAGGTCATGATCCTGGAGTCCCAGGATCGAGTCCCGCATCGGACTCCCTGCTCAGCAGGGAGTCTGCTTCTCCCTCTGACTCTCCCCCCTCTCATGTGCTCTCTCTCTCTCATTCTCTCTCTCAAATAAATAAATAAATAAAATCTTTAAAAAAAAAAAAGAAACAATTTAAAAAAAATAGGCAAAACAATGAAACAGTTGGTTTTTAGGACTTTGGGCATTAGGCAGCAAAGGACAGTGATCTCTGGGAGGTGGGATGCAGATTGAAAGGACAGTGAGATCACACCAGCTTTCTGCCTGAAGAGTTTGCAGACTGCAGTGCAGAGGTTTGGGGGGCATCCGTGGAAGCCCAGCAGTCTCCTGAGTTGAGACTTACAGGTGAGTCCAGGAAACCAAGAAGGGTGGAGTTTGCAGAGATGAGTACTAGTAAGTGCATGCATTTGAGGAAGTGACTTGAGTCCAGTGTGGGAACCACCTTCCAGGTTTAGGGGGCAAATCCTCAGTCCTCCCACGAGGCCAGGAATAGCTTCTGCCTCCACCAGGCCGACTGGAGAACCTCCTAGTTCACATGGCAAAGGAGTCATCCCGGGATGGTTTTGCCTCAATAGTGGGACAAAATTATCTTTAAGTTAAACATTGGTGTTGTACGACCTAACAGAGTTTAAAAGCAAGAACTGAAAAGATCAAACTATTTCCAAATATCTATGTCCCAGAGCAAAGCTCAAGCACCCTCAAGCCTTCATGGCCCACACTCTGAGAACTGCCTCACAATTGAAATACCATGACTCATAGTGACGGTTTGAAATTTCTGGATTAAGTCAGACAATGTAAAGATTTTATAAGAATTTGAGAACTGGGTTTTTCTCTTGGTCTTTGCTGCCCCAGTAGCCTTCCTGAGGCCAGGACACCAGGCAAGAAGAGGTGAAAATACAGAACTGAGAAGTTGGTTATTCAAATCTGTTTCTATTGGCAGAGGGCTGTGACTTTATCATCCATCTTTCCCAGACACTCAGGGCTATGTAAATCAGATGGTAGTATTTGTTTCTTTGATTCTGTGTTGAAGTATCCAGTTTATTAGAGGAAGAGCGATTTTATCTACTGTTGGTTCCTAGCTATGAGAGCCCATGTCACTTTTGGTCGTTTTTTTTTTTTTTTTTTTAAAGATTTTATTTATTTATTTGAGAGAGAGAGAATGAGACAGAGAGAGAGAGCATGAGAGGGGGGAGGGTCAGGGGGAGAAGCAGACTCCCTGCTGAGCAGGGAGTCCGATGCGGGACTCGATCCCGGGACTCCAGGATCATGACCTGAGCCAAAGGCAGTCGCTTAACCAACTGAGCCACCCAGGTGCCCCACTTTTGGTCGGTTTTAAGGACACTTTGCTTTATTGAGATTCAAGACCTTCCTGTCAAATACAACCTTTGTCCTGTTGGATTGACCATCATTACTTGTTATAGTAGAAACATTTGTGGGTTTCCAAACACTTCCAGAATGTTCCCTGTGAACAGTTGATAGACAAGCATGGAATTGTATAGCATGGCCCTGAGATTATCTAAAGCGAGAATCCTAAACTGTGGATAAACACAACCTGTTCCCAGGATGGCTTCTGGTGTCCTCATAACTCTATTTTGAGCATTACATGGAAGGATTATATATTCATGTATGTAAATCCATACAGATGTGTTTGTGTGTGTCTCAAAAAAAAAAAAAAAGTGCTGTTTTATATAACCTCCTAACAACTTAAAACCCCAAACCATAGCTCTGCCTCCATTTACATTTGCTCTTTCTCTTGCAGTGGCCCGTATCATATTTACCTAACTCTTCTCTACCAGCTCCTTACTCTCGCAGGGAGCAGGGCTGCTAACTGAGGATGCCAGGAGCCTGTGTTCAGAGAATACCACCTACCTTGATTTAATTGCAGTAGAAGCCACGAATACAGTCATATTGTCACGTTAGAGGATAGAGCAGTGACATTTGGCACAGTTTCAAACTGGAGGGAATCTAACATTCTAACAAATTTCCTAATCCTCTTAAAGGCTCCTGCTTTCACGAGCAGCCTACGCCAGTTTGTTCCCCGAGCTGCCGGTGGAGTTCACTAGAGGATGAGAAATCTGTCAGAAGGCGGCACACTGTCTCATTGTCCTCAGATACAGCTTCTCCAGTGGTTCGGGGGAAGTTTCCTTACTTCTCTCTGTAGTGAACGGCTTTTTTCTATAAACGAATCCTTTTGAATGTTGCACAGTGAAATCTTAGGCCTTTATCTGAGAAGTTTTAAAAAGCCATCCACAAATCCAGTGTCCCTGTGATGCTTTCTCTTGAACAGGGTGACTTTTGTTTTACGTCGTGGCCTGAGAAGGCTGATCTGGGAGGCACAGAGCCAAACAGCAAATCGCTCACAACCCCTTCCTTTCTCCCCCTGCCTTCATGTCTTTGATAGCCCTCCCTGCAGGGAGACAGGAAAGATGTGGCTGTATGAAGGACTTCTTTTGTAGTTGACCCAGAGCCCACCACTGTTTTTTATTTGTTGAGGCCTAATAGGGTAGGTACTCAGATTAATTCTAAAGCCCAGGTGAGATCTCTACCTGTAGGAGTCCCCTTGCAAACATTAGCCACATTCAGACATTTAAAGCAGGCCAGCTGACAGAAGGGTGAAATGTCAGTGGTGTGCAGTAGGTTTTATTCTAACCTCTTCTGTTTTACCTACATGTAGGATATGAAAATGAATTAAGTCAAATGTGTTTCTGTCGATAATTTAAAGGAAGTAGAAATAATGTGACGTCACATGCTGTTTTGAAAATACGCCATTATTACTATATCCGCTTATTTGCGAGTTTCTGACTTGGAACTTGACCTTCTGCCGGACACTCCTAGGAGCTCTCATGTCTGGGGGGGTTGTATAAAGGCCGTGGAGCTTTCTTGTCAATGAGGTAATGTGCGGTGGAGGGAGGAAAGCAAGTGAGAGTTTTGCCCCTATGACATTTTCTCATTACTATTCTGAATCACTTGGTTTAAAAAGTTGGAAAGAGTACTTAAGGTTCACAATGCCTTATGTAAAATGGTGGGGGCTGGATGGGTTTCAGAATTCAGAAATGTCCGCATTTTAGAAGGACAAGAGAATGTATACACCATATGGTAATATTCCCACTGGGGTCTGAGACCGCACCCCACAATCCCATTAATATTTCCACAGGGGAAAAATGTGAAGATTCATATAACCTGGGATAAATTAAGAGTATTAATGTCAGCCCATATCAAGTTTTACTGCCACATGTGTTTGCCTAAATTTGGTTTTTTACCTTTCAACTTCAGAATTGCAAATAAGGGGCTGTGGATTCAAGCCTGGTTGAATCTTGGTAGTAGTTAACAGAGCCAGCCGGGTCACAGGACGGAGTTTGTGGTCTTGTGTCTCTCGCTGCTGGGCTTCCATTCTCCGACTATGCTGATGTGTCACACAGGGATATTTGCTCTCTGGGCTATTGTGAGGATCAGCTAATGCATCTGAAGTACTAACCAGCGATCGGCGTATGGTGGGTATTCGGTAAATGTTAGCTGTTACAGTTTTGCCTCCTCCCTTCCCCCTTTCACTTTGGGAGATGAAAACTGACCGATGCACTGGCTGCATTGTCACTCTGGAAAGAGACCAGAGCAGTATGGAGTGCCTCGATTTCACTGCGGAATTAAAAGTCTGAAGTTTTATACCAAAACTAATGTCTTGGGGCACCTGGGTGGATCCGTCAGTTGAGCGTCTGACTCTGGGTTTCGGCTCAGGTCGTGTTCTCAGGGTCTTGGAATCCAGCCCCATGTAGGGCTCCCGTGCTCAGCAGGGAGTCTGTTGGAGATGCTCTCTGTCCCTCTCCCTCTGCCCCCCCCCCCGCTCATGTGTGCGCCTGCGCTCCCTCTTTCTTTCTCTCCCAAATAAATAAATACATCTTAAAAGAAAAAGAAAACTAATGTCTTGTTAAATGACTAATATCACCATAAAATTTGCAGAATGACTAGACTTTTCAATGATGAGTAAATATTTTGATTAATGTTACATGATACTTAAATCTCCTGAATGATTTTTTTTTACTGTCTCTGAGGAAGGAGTATTTGCCACTAGCTGATTTGCCATTATGAAACCCCTTTTAAAGTTTCTATTCAGGCACTCATCTTTTAGAAAAATATTTGAAAAGTATATTGTTGATGATGCTAGTGCTCTAACAAAGATATAACTGAGGTTTATAATTTAGGATATTGGAAAAATGGCATTGGGAGTGAAATCGAAATCCAGTTTTACCAAAAAAAAAAACCACCTAGAATTCACAAGTATATTTATGGGCTTTTTAGTGTGAAACAATATATATTAAAGTATCTTTTGTAAAGTGGACCTCTGCTTTTAAATTTGTAAAGCCCTAAAAGGGGAAGATGATTAAAAAGGAATTACCTTTAGTTGCCAAGCTGTTTTTTAGAGCCTCATTTTGTACTTTGTAATCCATTCAGAGAAATTCCCTAAAGTATCAACATCTGTTCTAACATTGCATGATCTTGACGTACAGGAAGTGTTAATTCATTTTTCTGGCCTTTTCTCTTAACTTGTGAAGATTATAGTTGTGGATGCTTGTTCTACTGTATTTTTTGGACTAGAGACAGAAAAATTGAAACAGAAGGATTTCAAGAGAAGAGAGATGTTAGCTTTCTGATGGCCAAGTGCCCTACAGGAGTTAGGAGCAGTTAGGTGGGGCATAGTGGACCTGCCTGCATTTATATGCATGTACGGCCTCTCTTCACAGCTGAACTATCAGCAGAAGGTGGGCATCATGTACTGCAGAGCTGGACAGAGCACTGAAGAGGAGATGTACAACAATGAGTCAGCCGGCCCGGCGTTTGAGGAATTCCTTCAGCTGTTGGGAGAACGTGTTCGGCTCAAAGGATTTGAGAAGTATCGTGCACAGCTTGACACCAAAAGTAAGAAATACTTATACTCTCCTGCTAGGCTTATTTCCCTCCTGCTGTGTTGATGTTCATCTGCTAAATTGCCCATAAAACAACATTGCCATTTACTGCAGAACACTGCTGCTGATAGGGGAGAGCAAGTCGGAGAGGGAGGATGAGCCACCGAAACAATTGAAGACTATAATCAAAATAGCTAGGATTGGACTGGTTAAAAAAAAAAAAAATCGCGTTATCAGAAGTGTCAACGGAGTAGTAGAGCGGTGGGTGCAAATCATGCAGAATGGCTCCTGGATAGTGTTACATAAATTTCACTATATTTAGCTGAATGTTAGAGTGATTCAAATTCCAGAATCTTATAACCACATGGTCGTAAGCCCTAGAATTTTTTACTTTCATGAATTTCTTTCATAATCCTCATGCTTATCTATGCAGTCAGTCTTCATATGGTTTTCTTACTCATTTTTTATGTTCTAGTAATAGTGAGGGCCTTTGTTTGCTTATTTTCTATTTTTATTATTCATAGTCTAATTGAATCCCTAAGAAAATAGGCTTCTTAGCTTTGGTATTAGATTGGCTCCTGAAATTTGTTGATTAAAAGCACAATGATGGAAGAGGTTTTTTTTGGCTATGGCTCATGAACATACAAGTACATGAACATACCTGTACACTCCCGTTTCCCAAGTCATTAATAACATAGTTCTCAAGTATCTATTTAGGTTAGAGGAGGTTGACGTCTGCTGTGTGTCTGTGAGGAGGCAGTTTTAAACTTTATCTCAAAATCCATCCATGGACACCTGTGACCTGTTTTTCATTGAGAGGGTCTTTGGATTAGCACATCTATATTGCAGTCTATAGTAATCTCTCCGATTTTCTGCACAGGAAATTAAATAAGGAGTTGAGTCATGAAAACAGAAAAGCATTCATAAACTCCACTGTAGGGAAGAATTTCCTGTTGCCATGGTTTTGCTGTTGCCAACTTGGAAACGACATGCAAGAGAGACTATTAAAGCCCATAAATAGCCTCAGCTCTTAAATATTATTTTAACATTCCATACTCTGCTTGCAACTGCATAAAATGTTAAATCTCAATATGCCCTGAGACTCTTCTTTTCCAGAGACTCTGACATTTGCCCTATAAGCTTCATTCATGTTGTCCCAATTTGTTGTGTTATATAAATTATCCTCACCACAAAGAGCTATATGAAAGGGTCTGGGAAGAGAATATAATAAGCACCCTGGTTATTTTTTTTTAAACATATAATATATTAGTAGTTTCATGGGGGTAGAATTTAGTGATTCATTAGTTGCATAAAACACCCAGTCCTCATTACATCAAGTGCCCTCCTTAATGCCCATCACCCAGTTACCCCATCCCCTCACCCCCATCCCCTCCAACAACCCTCAGTTTGTTTCCTAGAGTTAAGAGTCTTTTATGGTTTGCCTCTCTCTGTTTTTATCTTATTTTATTTTTCCTTCCCTTCCCTTAGGTTCATCTGTTTTGTTCCTTAAATTCCACATATGAGTGAAATCATGTGGTATTTGCCTTTCTCTGACTTATTTCACTTAGCATAATACCCTCTAGCTCCATCCACGTCACTGCAAATGGCAAGATTTCATTCTTTTTGATGGCTGAGTAATATTCCATTATATATATGTATTCCATATATTTCACATATATATGTATATATATTCCATATATTTCATTCTTTTTGATGGCTGAGTAATATTCCATACACACACACACACACACACACACACACACACACACACACACATCTTCTTTATCCATTCATACATCGATGGACATCTGGGCTCTTTCCGTAGTTTGGCTATTGTGGACCTTATAAACACCCGATTCTGTGCATGAATGGCCAGATTAGAAATTGATAAGACTATTATTTGTGCATTCACACATTCCCAGCCACTTCTTGATGATGAAAGGCAATGTGAGAAATGTATAACAAGACCATGCTTAAGCAATGTGGCATCAAGTAAGAAACTAGAATAAGCAAAATAAGCACTTTGTGCATATTTTGCCTCAAAATCCCAATAACCATGAAGGCTAGAGGGGGGTGAGCCTGGATTAGCAAACTGTCTCTGATGGCACACTTTTACAGTTCTGTGATGTTCAGCAGCGAAGGGTTCCTTTTCGCTGCAGTGCCCTCCTTTAAGTCCCCTGTAACCTTTCAGGGCAAAGCTGATGAGCAGAAGAGTCTATAGTTTCTTTTTTCTGCCCTTTCAGAGGGTCAAGTTTCCTCCCGGGAACAGAAAGTCGGAGAGTATTTCTATTTTGCAGCCCTGAAAGAGGCAGTTTGCATATTTATCTCTCTTACTTCAAGCCGACAGGGTCAAAGCCAGCCCCTGCATACCCCAGCAGCCTCTCACTGGCCATGGCACGCCCAGGGATGAGACTTGGCTCTGTGTGCTAGGAGGTCATCTCACCACATTCTGTCCAAACTTATTTTGTGTCAGGAAACCCTTTCTTTCAATATAATCATTAAAAAGAGAAAATGCTGGGGTGCCTGAGTGGCTCAGTTGGTTAAGTGTACGACTCTTGATATCAGCTCAGGTCTTGATCTCAAGGTCGTGAGATTGAGCCCCAAGTCAGGCACTGTGCTGGGCATGGAGCCTGCTTAAGAGTCTCTCTCCCTCTCCCTCTGCCCCTACCCCCTCTAAAAAGGAGAGAGAGAGAGAAAGCTTTCCAGTTCAAGTGTTCCCAAAGGATCATTTCCTTTATGTTTGACAGTGTAGATGTGATTGGATCTGTGGATTTGTAGTTTTCATCAAATAAAAATAGTAATCGCCAATCTTGATTTCTTTATTTTTTTCTGTCCCCATCTTCTGAATCTCCAATTACACATACATTGGATCACTCACTAGGATACCATGGGGGTATCTATTGATTTGATTTTTTTAACCTTTTTTTCCCCCTATGCTTCCATTTGGATAATTCCTGTTAATATATCTTCCAAATTCAGTGTGTTCTTCTTTTCTTCCACAGTGTCTTAATCTGCTGTTAATCCAGTCCAATGAAATTTTCATTTCAGATATTGTCACCTTCAGGGCCAGAACTGCATTTGGTCCTCTTTTCTTATATTTTCCCTCTTTCTCCTCATAAGGTTCATGTTGTCCTTTAAATACTTGAACATATTTATGATGGCTGTTTTAAGGTTTTTTTGTGCCAATTCTCTCATTCTTGTGGATCCTTTGAGGTCTCCATTTAACAGATTTTCTCCTGCTTTTGAGTGACATTTTACTGCTTCATGCATCTGGTTACTTTTGATTAGAGAGTGTATGTTGCGAATGTTTTATGACTGTCTAGATTTTGTGTCTTTAAAAGGAGTGTTGTTGAGCTTTGTTTTGGTGGGCAGATAGGTTACTTACAAAACAGCTTGATCTAATGAATCTTGTTCTTAAGCTTTGTTAAAGCATACCTAGAGCAGTTCTTTATCCTCTAATTTAGCTCTACTATTAAGGCATGACTTTTCTTATGTCTGAATACCTGCATATTCAGTGAGGTCTCTTTACTGTGGCTGGTTAGAACTTGACAGTCTTCCAGCCTTATGTGAACTGTGAGAATTGTTTGCTTTCCAATTCTCTGGTAGTTTTTCTTTGCCGAATAGTTTTTCTGTCTTTCTTTTATTGAGGTATAATTGACATATAGCATTCTATTAGTTTCAGGTGTAGAATGTAATGATTCAGTACTTGTGTATATTGTAAATTACCACACAGTAAGTCTAGTTAACATGTGTTGCCAAACAAGGTTACAAAAATTTTTTTCTTGGGATGAGAACTTTTAAGATCTACTCTTAGCAAAACTTTCAAATATGCAGTACAGTATTATTAACTATAGTCACCATGCTGTACACTACCCTAAGAGTTTTCTTTGCCTGGCTTTTGGAATCTTACTCTCTCTGTGTGCAGCTTACTATTCAGCCCAAGACTCAAGGGGACCCTTATGCAGATTTCTGAACCTCTTTCACTGTGTAGTTTTCCTCCTCTTTGGTACTCTGCCCAGCAAATATCAGCTACCTCAGGCTTCCTGAACTCCAGTATGTTTTGGCTTCCCTCTTCAAAGCCATGCTCTGTACTGTTGTTCCAGAAGTACCTCTAGGTAGAAAACCTGGTGGGAATCAGAGGACTCATCTTCTTTGGCTCTTTTTTTCTCTTGGATCACTATCCAATGTCTGAAAAAAGTTGTTTCAGATATTTTGTCAGTTTTTCTAGTTATTTATAATGGGAGAACAAGTCCTGTACCAAGTACTCTTATGGCTGGAAGCAGAAGTTCCAGATACTTTTTATATTTGTCTTCTCGTGCAGCCCTCACAGGCCTTGCTAGGTACCGGTTATCCCCATTTCACAGAATTGGCTTCTGTAGGTTAACGTGCCCAAGGTTAGATGGCTAGGAAGCACGACGGAGGTAGAACAGATCCTAGCGCTGTGGTTAACGAAGTGTTCAGAGAAAGCATAAATGTAGAATTAAGTACAGCAAAGCCCAGAGCTCTGCGTCCTGGATGTGTCTCCCCCTCTCTCAAGCCCTTAGGTTCACATTACCCAAGCCATCTCGAGAAATGGCTCTGCTTGTTATGTATTACAATTCTATTCAGATTTTAGGAAGGATCGATGGAGCTTTTGAACCATTTCTTGTTTTTCCCAGTTTTTCATACAAAGTCCATTTTCCTGGTTCAGAAATAAGGTCGTTTTGCAAACAAGCTACAGATGTGTCAGGGGTTGAAACAGTTCTGCAATGAAGACATTTTTCAAGTGGTGGATTTTTTTTTCCCTCCTTACTTTGTCTCCTCACTTGGGTGACATAACCTCTAGATAATTACCACCCTCACACTACAGCAAATACAAAAATAAACTTCCCACCAAGCAGTTTGTTGTTTGAAAGCTGGAGACCACCTTCATTTTTAGCTGTGCATATGGATGATTATTTGGGAAATCATTTCCTGGATGAGGCTAGTTTGTCAAGGCAGAACATAGATTTTAGAAGCCCTTTGTAAAGCATTCCTTCAAAGCCTTAACCTTCATTAATTTGCTGCAATGTTAGTGAATGCTTGTTGCTTCCCCCATTTTTCAGCAGTGTTACAAAAACCACTGAGATTCAGGGTCTTAGAAGAGATACAAGTTTTTTCATAAAGAAAATAAGTCCTTTTTTATTTGGAATATTTAAACTTTGATAGGGAACTGGATAAAACTAGCATTGCTTAAATGCTCTGCACATGCAAGGGGCCATTTGGAGTTTAGACACTGATGAAGAAAAGGATTCTTTTTTCACCTCCTTAACTTTGACCTGTGTTACAATGTAAGGTTTTTCCTTTGAGTGTTCCTGGAATGCACTTGGCAAAGGAATTAAAATATGTAAAGGTCCCTCTAAGGAAACTACCCTTTATACCTCAGCTGCACAAATTTCTAAATTCTAATCCTTATCCTGAGCATCTTCTATGGGCTAGTACTTTCATATACATATTTCATGTAATCCTCACAGCAGCAAGAGCATCGATGGACAGAGAAGTGAAGTGATTTGTGGTCATTTAGCAAATGATGCTGCTGTCATTCAAATTCAGATCTTACTTCCAAATTGAGAATCAGGTAACTGCAGGTGTCTTGCCAAGTGAGTCGTTGGCAGAAAACAGTAGTGACTGACTCCTAAGTGCTAGCCCCCACCGTCTCGACCTTCCTCATCTCTCCGTGTGTTACTGATTTTGAGAAGCCTCGAGTCCCAGGTGCATTCACTTGCACACTCACACACACAGGCCTTCAGCTGACACAGTATGGACTCACCTTTCATGGCAAAAGGCAGGACAACAGACTCTTCTTGATCCTGACCCTCACTGAAGTGAAAGAACCCATCTCCTGGGCCACTGCTAAATGTACCTTGAAAAATTATTAGTAAACATGATAGATGCCAGAGCAGGTGGAAGTCTTGACTTCCCCAAATACTCCACTAGTGAGTGAGTGAAATAGTACCACGAAGGCCAAAGTGTGTCTCCTCTCGAATCCGTGCTGCTGTCCCAGATGTCAGTACTTGGCCCTGGCTGTGTTTCTGAGCATTGACTTCTGCGTTCCCCAGACCCTGAGGCAAGATTGCATGGATGGGACATCAGGGGGCCTTCAAGGGATGGTCCCCAGCAGCCACCTGACGATTATTATATTTCAAATTAAATAAAGGGATAAAAATGAGACTTACAAGCTATCTGATTTCATCTTGTATTTGATGTGTTCTGTAGTGGTGAGTACATTTAATTAACGGAGCTTAAGCTTTCTTCATTCTGTTGACTTTATTTAGCCTACATGCGTTTAGTTAACGAGATTACTTTTCTCTTGTGCTCATAAATATTTAAAACCAGGAACTTTCCTGAAATCAAATTGCATAGGCTTGTTTTCCTTCATCTAGCTTTTCTTAACTCTGATACATCTATTAGTGATTGAGAAATGGTTGTTATAAAAGTCTGATTACTTTTCCTCATTCAGATTTGTACACATACACCTTGTCAACGAAGTTTCAGACTACCTAAAAGTAAAGGCGTTGAGCCCAAAAGAGCAGTCAAGGATGATTATGACACGGACTGTATCTAAAACCGCTCTACAAACTCATTAACCAGTTCATACCATCTTAAATAGAAATGCCTAATGTACGATATTATCATGTGTCTACACTTTTTCAAAGCAGCTGAGAAATATACTGTTATCATTCCTCAATTATTCAGTGCCTTCTTATCATCTATGTTGACTATTAGAAATTTTACTTTCTAGGACTTCGCGTAGAATGCCGACCTTATTAGTGGGTGGATGCCACTTGCTGGTACTATGATTTGGAGGCGGATCATGTGATTATCGAGATGACCCATAAGATGCCTGAATTTACTTTTTAACTTTTACAGCTCCTCGACAAGTATGAAGGAGCGTTATCTTCCTTTCACCCCTCTTCTCAAAGCGTATTTCCCTTTAGAAATTTTTTAATATATATTCTCTTCAGCCAGAGGAAAAAAAAGGATTTTTGTCATTTTCATTTTCCTGATTGTTATGCTATTAAATTTTTCATGGTTTCAGGGTTTCAGGGTCACTAAAAATATCATAATAGCAATATTGGATGCTTTATTTTTAAGAAAATATAACAAACATTCATTTTCCATTCTCTCTGATAAAGTTTAACAATTCTGTTATGTACATAGTATTTTCAGGATTTGGAATTCCTTTCTTCTCAGAAAGGAAAATGTCATTATTTCAGCCCTTGTTTCATCTCTGAAACTTTTGAAACTATTTAAACTGTTTAAAATTATCAGCAAAACTTGGGGGTTTCCAGAAGTCCCCAGAAAAAGGATGGTCAAGCAGCGTACCTGACATAAATGAGGTGTGCAGAAAGGAAAGCGAGAATGGGCCGAAGTAGAAAAGCAGATGACCTTCCGCATTGTCTTCCACATCAGCTTTCCTCTCTGGCAGTAATCCTTTTAGAATTGGACAGACGTAGAAAGCGGAATGTAATTCATGAATACTAGATGACAGTCTCTTTTCTAGTTCATTAATTTTGCTCAAAATTGACTTGAAACACATGTAAGTACATGTCAAAGCTGACACATTCACTTTAAGGTTTTAAAATGTACTAATCAGTTCAAGAGTTATTTATAGCAAGAATCCTTAACAGTAGATATGTTCTTCTTACTCAGGAGCTGTCTTAGACAGTTCAATTATTTATTGCAGTAATTTGTAGTTTTTTTTGTTGGTGGTCATTAGCATTTAGAGGATATTTTTTCCTGGAAAGTTATATGTTGGTACATATTTTTGCAATTTTTGAAGAGTAGTCTGTGCTTTATTTCACTTTAGCTTGTTTCTAATCCTTTGCATTTAATGTCAGCTTCCAAAAATTAAGGTCCTCCAAGAAGCTTGAGGTTGAAACTCTGGTCTCTAGAACATTTTTACAAGTCTATCTGCAAGCCACTGTTGCGGTTTATTCTTGGAGCAGTGCCTAAGGGCAGTGGAGCTCCTGAATTACAGTCACCCTACGGGTGTTTATTTTTAGATTCCTCTGCCCAGCCCCATACCCACTGAGCAGTATTTCTGGGGGTGGTGCATGAGAATCTGCCTTTTAAACTAGCTCCCCAGATGCCACTGTACATGCTAAATTTGAGAACTACTGCCTCTTAGTATATGCCAGGGGCTTTGTCTTGCGGCTTCTCTAAAATGGAGTAAAGCATTCTGGTCCTCAACAGTATGGTTGACGGAGGCTTGAGTTTACCCAGAATGAACGCACTTCTGTCATTTTGCAGCCAGTAAGTCCAGGGCCTTTAAGACTAAAGATACTCCCTTTTGATTGGACCATTAATAATTCTCTTCTCTGCTTTCCAGTTATTTGTGGGCAATTGATTTGTTAATGATTAAGTGGTTAGAGGTTGCTGTTGACTTAAGGAAGGTGAGAGCAGAACAGTCTCAAAACATTGTTGGACATTGCTAGAATGCCTGTTACTCAGTGTTACAGTCTTGTTAAATTTCTGTTTCTTAAGAACAAAACATTTCTCTTAAATCAGAAGTTTTGGAAAAGATGTTCTTCATCTGATGTCTGGATAGAATTCAGGGGTGTGTAAACTTGGATGGGAAATAATTTTACATTATTTTCACTGACCCCCTAACTAAAATTTAGCACTTCCTTCAGTTATGAATATAGGCAACAAACAGTTGTTTAAGTTCTACCTATGATTTTATTGCAAGTTAGAAAGCATAGATATTTTCATATTGTATTTTTTTTGGAGATCCTTCAAAATACTGCTTATTGTACATCACTACTTCAAAATCATAGTAACTAGATCAGTTGCTAAAACTTGTTAGAGAAATCTAATATTTTAAAATTATTTTTGATAACTATTTTGTAGTACAGTTGATTTCTATTGAAATCATATATATTTTATATATTTAAAAATATTATTCTGACAAGGGATCCATAGGCTTCACTAGACTACCAAAGAGAATCATACAAAAAAATGGGTAAGCACACCAATGCTCGGGGCACCTGGGTGGCTCAGTTGGTTAAGTGGCTGCCTTTGGTTCGGGTCATGATCCCAGGGTTCTGGGATCGAGTCCCGCATTGGGCTCCCTGCTCAGTGGGGAGCCTGCTTCTCCCTCTGCCTGCCGCTCCCCCTACTTGTGCTCGCTCTCTCTCTTTGACAAATAAATAAAATCTTAAAAAAAAAAACACCGATGCTAGATTTTATACTAACATCTTTTCATTCTAAACCATTTCCCTTTTTTTTTTCCGAGGTATTTTCTGTAAGTGAACTATTTTTCCTATTCTTATAGTCATCTCATCATTATATAATATTTTTTTACTGTAGCTGACTCCACTGGAACCCATTCTCTGTACACAACATACAAAGACTATGAAATTATGTTCCATGTTTCCACCATGCTGCCATACACGCCTAACAACAAGCAACAGGTAAGAGATCCCTGGTGTTGTCTGTTTCTTCGCCCTTGTTCATTTCCCCCAGAAGCCTAAGTGGCAAGTTTGTAAAATCTTAAACCAGAATTTAATGTTGCACGTGTCACGGCAGCAGGAAGCCTTGTACTCTGCGGAAATAACGAATAGCAAATGAGCTGAAAACAAATGAAGAGACACAAATTCTAGGTTAACAGCCAGCTGGATGGCTTTGGGAATTAATCCTTTGCTTTTCACCCACGGAGATTGAGGTTTTCATGGAATCTGAAGAGAACAAGTTGAAATCATGGTGATTAGGTGACCCTGCAGGGTTGCAGAGAACATGGATGAGTGGGTGAGATTCCATCTCAAGA
Organism: Halichoerus grypus; assembly: GCF_964656455.1. Classification (NCBI taxonomy): domain Eukaryota; kingdom Metazoa; phylum Chordata; class Mammalia; order Carnivora; family Phocidae; genus Halichoerus; species Halichoerus grypus. The sequence goes on from NC_135719.1 coordinate 122,631,870, forward strand.
GGCCAGGGTACAAAGCAGGAAAGTACTGATGTGTCATTTCAGATTTCAGAGGAGGTTTGGTATACTAACTGGGAGAAAAACCAAAATAAATGTCAGTGGGATCTCAGAAAAAGGCTTTTTCTTAACATTTATCAGGAGACAGCAAAGAACATTAAAAAACAATTGGCCTTCGTGTACATCATACACAGTTTCTTTTAAAGAAGATCTAGGGGCGCCTGGGTGGCTCAGTCGTTAAGCGTCTGCCTTCGGCTCAGGTCATGAGTCCTGGGATCGAGCCCCGCATCGGGCTCCCTGCTCTGCGGGAAGCCTGCTTCTCCCTCTCCCACTCCCCCTGCTTGTGTTCCCTCTGTCGCTGTCTCTCTCTCTGTCAAATAAATAAATAAAATCTTTAAAAAAATAAAAATAAAAAAAAATGAAGATCTAAAAGCACAATGCCTGTTACTAAAATGTGGTCATTGACATAGTAAATGAAGAAGCCTAGAAGTGGCAGATTGTCACAGAGCAAAATGGAAACTGGCAGTATTATTTTAGAAAGTATGTGGTCGTTGCTGTTTTTAAAAAATATGTCAAAATAAATGATACCAAACTGACATTTAAAAGAGCCAGAGAGCAAACAGCTTCTCCTTTCAATAGCAATTATAAACACAAGCAGTCCAGTATTACTTCTGACCTTAAAATGGATCTAGATTTTGTTATTGTCAACTGTTGTGCTAACAGAACACAACCAGCTGCAGAATGAATCACATCCTCTTTCCCAGAATTTAACCAAACACGGATCGAATCGAACACTTCATCACTGCAGGTTTGATTAAATCACAAATAGAGGTAACAAAATTTTGCCTCTAATAATTACCAAAGGAATCAAAAATAGGGAGCAAAGCAGTGAATCAGCTACAAATCTGAAATAAATCTATTTAGGATAAAGTCTATGATCTGGAATTTGTTGACAGTTTTTTTATGCAAATTCCAAGTTCTAGATTACCCAGAGAGGAAAACATCATGGTAAGAAAAATATGTTTTTCTTATTCTGACCAGTAAGTAGACAAAAAAAATTTCAGGACATTCACAGGTGATCTTTAAAGGATTATTCTTTCTGCCTGATTGCTCAGCAGAGAAAGTAAGATGTATGGAAGGATAAAAAATTTAGTTAACAAAATTCAATTAATTGTTTATTTCTCCTAAATGAGTTGAAGTGTGTTGAGCAGCATGAGTTGGACAGCTATCTAAATTATTTAATTTGGAGGTCCGATCAAGGCAAACATGTTATTATGGTCCTAAATCAGAATGAAAGAGTAATTGGTACTGCTGCATCTTAAAAAATCTTAATTTTCTGGGCACCTGGGTGGTTCAGTCGGTTAAGCGTCTGCATTCGGCTCAGGTCATGATCCCGGGGTCCTGGGATCGAGCCCCACATTGGGCTCCTTGCTCGGTGGGGAGCCTGCTTCTCCCTCTCCCTCTGCCTGCCGCTCTCCCTGCTTGTGTTCTCTCTCTCTCTCTCTCTCTCCCTCTGTCATATAAATAAATCTTTTAAAAAAATCTTAATTCTCTATCTAGAGAATTTATTTCTTCTATGTAGATCACTTTCTGCTTGGGAAAAAAAAAATAGAAAGAACATAGCTTTTAAAATCTTGTGGCAGGAATTTGTTTATAAATACTGTCTTTCATTATATATAATATGAGATGGATAGATGGATTTATTTCTAATTGGGTCCCTCACTAAGACATTAGTGTTACATATCAAACAAGAAAGAATTACATTGCATCAAAAAGACAATGACATCATCTGTGCAGGAATGACACAATACATAGACAAATTGTATTTTTTTTTTTTTTGGTGTGTCCAAGATCCTGAGTAGATTAATAATGTTTAATAATGGGTCTATTCTGTATAGCAGTCAGTACAGACCAGCCTTTATTTCTGTAACATCCAATAATATATCATGTTTAGAAATGAAAATAAGTGGCCTCATTAGAAGATAATTTGGGATGCTTTGAAATTCCTAAGGTTAAAAGTACATTTGTGGAACATTCTAACTCCCAATTCTCAACCCTAATCTAAAAGGCTATTGTTTCTCCCAGCTGAACACTAGATCACTGGTTTTACTGGTATGTAATTTGTGTAAGTTAAAGTCACTGGAGAATTAAAAAAAAAAAGTTTTATAAATGCAAGTTTATACCTAACAGATAGTTGATATAAATGGTATATTTTGTTATTTTTCTCCTTGTGAGAGCCTCTATATAATAAATATGAGAAATGCAGATTTTGTTCAACTTTTTTTCACACTACTGAATTAAACTATCTAATAAACCCCTCTTAGAGAGCGACTGGCCTAGCCTGACTTGGGGTGCCTGAATTTGAAAGCCACCTTTCCAAATCACCATTTAATGTGAAACAGAAGGTGGTCTTAAGCAGCTTTCACTGTAATTAAGAAAAGCTGTTTAAACTTGAAATTTAACCTGCTTTAGGAATGTTAGTAATTTCTGCATTTCCAGCTGGTGACACAAAAAGCATCTCAGAAAACACCTTAGCGACTCTTTAAATGAAGTGAATTAAACCAGAACATAAATTGCATTGTAATTACTTCCGCCATTCTCCTCTCTAAAACATCTTCCCTCTGGCAAGTTTCTTTCTTATGTGAAAATGGAACAAAACTGTTGTTATGGAAACAGAATTTGGAGAGGCTGGAACTTGGCATAATATGCCAGATATTGGTTTGCTCCTGAATGGGCTCTATATTTTATGCAAATTTCAGAATATTCATTTCTGTATTCTTCCTGGGAGGGAATAAGAGAGGCTAAAATACTGACAGCAACTGTGTCGATTACCTACCTTAATATGTTCTGATTAATAATGAATGTTTTAAATACAGTTACATAAGGGAATTGGGGAGGAAAACGCAGAGTGTTGTCATTTATATGGTTTGCTTATTTTTTCTTTTAGCTCCTACGGAAGCGGCATATTGGAAATGATATCGTAACAATTGTTTTCCAAGAGCCGGGAGCACAGCCATTCAGCCCAAAAAACATCCGATCCCACTTCCAGCACGTTTTCGTCATCGTGAGGGTCCACAACCCCTGCACTGACGGGGTCTCTTACAGGTACTGGCCCTCCAGCTTTGGCTGCGTGGGTGTCGGCTGGTGGTCACGCACAGGGCCCCCTCCAGCTCCGCTTTCTGAAGTGGCATTGGGAAGCCCATTACTATTTATTTTTGTCTTTAGACTGTGCGCGTAGATGGCCGAATTCACACAATGACGTCACCTGACGGCGTTGACGTTGCCCAGACACGTTGGTCAGACACCTGCCGTTTGCATTTGCACCTCCCCCTTAGGTGGTGTCCTTCATCCATGCCATCTGGTCGCCAACTAATTACTCATACTGCTAATTATACTTTGCTTTTGGTGTGGCAAGAGCAGAGAAGAATGATCATAATAAGTAGAAAAGTTTTGTTTTAATTGTTATTATTTCAAAAGCTCAAACCCTTGCTTAGGACCGATTTGATTCACCCTAACATTTCTGACTGCAATCTTTGAGGCATTTCTATGCTTTAGTACGCCTGTGGTGGAATTGTTTCCGTGCTCCTTGTTGACCTGGTCTCATGAGTATCAGAGTTCAGGCATCTGTCTGCAAGAGGCCTTTGGGTGTTGACAAGGATAAGAACCTGAATTGCTGGGTTGACGTGGGCATAGTACCAAGAAGGCGTGTAAGGCTATTGTAGCCTTAACAAGATGTTTCTAATATGAATCTGTCCTTTTAAAATAATGGAATTCTATCCTGTCTTCCCATCCCTAAAATTTGGAAGATTAGGCTTTGTTAGTTTTGGATATTTGTTTTTGAATTAATACAGCCACCTACCCAGAAACTGGCCAACGCAGACTGATAATTGGTTTGTTGTGAGCTCCACAACTGTCTAATTCTAGGTGTCAGTGCGGGTTAATTACAGGAGTCGAGCAAGCAAACTCAGGAAACAAGACAAATAAAGGTTACTGTGGACTCCTGCAAGCCACCACCGTCCCTGCACACATCCCACAATAACGGTGTATGTTGGCCGCTGGTGATAAGCCAAGCACTATTCTAGGTGCTTTACGTGCGTTACCTCATTTAATTTTGAAAACCCATGCATTAGGTACTATTTTTAAAAATCCCCATTTTCAGATGAGGAAGTTTAAGCAATGCGAACAGGTGACTTGCCCGCGGTAAGTGATTGTAATGCACTCGGTCTGATTCTAGAGCCGGGCCCTTCACTGCCCTGCTGCGCTGCCTCCCTCCCATGCCCTGGGAAGCAGGGGTCTTTGCTGCCCTTGCTGCCAACACACAAGCTCTTCCAGAACTCCAGGCTAACGGGTGGAAACTCCAACGAGAGAGACCTAGATCTGCAGGCTCTTACCAGGAATATGGTCTCTGAAAGCTGCTTGATTTAGGTGTGGGATGACAGACTAAGTGAGAACATTTGACTGTAACTGGGAGGGATAGCTCTTAGCATTTAGAAAATACCCCCAAGCAATTGAAACATGCTCTGTACTGGATTCATGCAAGGGATTTCATACAACTTTGATAGAAAGCTAATCCCTTTTTGATTGGTCACTACGAAGTTTGGGAGTGGAAAGCTATGCAGTTTGTTTTAGGGAGAGATTCTTCTTTAAAAGCCATTGCCTAAATAAAGTGCTGTTCGATAGAAATGTAATGCAAGCCATATGTTAATTTTATATTTTTTAAAGTAACAAGAAATGGGTAAAATTAATTTTAGCAATATGTTTTTGACCCAAGAATATATTTTATTTACCTGCTATATCCAAATATAATTATTTCAACAGGTGATTTTTAAGTTTTAAAAATAATTGGCCTATTTTACTTATTTTTGGACTAAGACTCTGAAATCTGGAGTCTGTTTTAGACTTACAGCTCATGTCAATAAGGATGCTTGATTTTCACTGGAAGTCATCTGTGTTTAGATTTCATAAAATTTGTAACTGGAAAAGTAGATTCATGTACTCAGATTTTCCAAACCTGCTTTTTCAGAGCTTTCGAGTAACAGTTGAGTGTCGCTTTTAAAAATAGGATGTAGGGGTGGGGGGATGGGTTAGCCCGGTGATGGGTATTAAGGAGGGCACGTATTGCATGGAGCACTGGGTGTTATAAGCAAACAGTGAATCATGGAACACTACATCAAAAACTAATGATGTAATGTATGGTGACTAACATAACATAATAAAATTAATTAAAAAAAAATACAATGTAATTTAATACCCCTTGGTCACAGTAGCCACATTTCGAGTGCTTAGTAGCCTGCATGTGGCCAGTGCAAGTCTAAATAGACTGATCAGGAGGAAGTGTCTCCTAGCCTTCTTCAACAGTTTGCTAGATGAGGAAGTGATATCTGTCTTATTCTTTTAAACCCCACCCCCACCCTAGCCTTGAAAATCATGCTTTTTTGCTATCTCTTATTTTTAATCTGTTGCCTGGAGAGCCCGTCTTCTTAACCCCACCATGTGATGTGCTGGTTTGTGGGAGGACACTGACCACCCCAGCTCATGCCACATGAGCTAACCTGGGATTTCCTAGTTGCCATGCTTGTTTGAAGACCCAGCACACTGCTTTATAAACTGTGAATGTGGGTCTTTTGTAAATCCAAGAGAACATACCAAATTGGAACATCACTAAAAGAAATTACAAGAAACTAAAGTAGTGATCTTTTCCTATTGTAAACCTTAAGTGTATTAATTGTTCTCAGTCCCTCTCAGACCGAGGTAAGCATGTTTCCTGGGGTGTGTGGTGACATCAGGAGATGTTTAAAGTCCCAGAACAGACAGGGCAACTTTCTTGTAGTTTATGCTTGGGAGAAAATGTGTGAAGGTGTTCATGTTCTCATGAAAATAAATGTATTATGGGGCTCCTGGGTGACTCAGTCGATTAAGCGGCTGACTCTTGATTTCAGCTCAGGTCATGATCTCAGGGTCCTGGGACTGAGCCCCATGTTGGGCTCCGTCCTCAGTGGGGAGCCTGCTTGAGGATTCTCTCTCTCCCTCTCCCTTTGCCCCTCCCCTGATGCAAGTGCATGCACGCACTCTCTCTCTCTCTCTAAAATAAATAATCTTTAGGGGAAAAAAAAGAAAAGAAACATATTATGAAGCTGAATAGAAAATTTGTATCAATTTTAAGATAAAACGTGGGTCTTCCAAAGAATTTCTGTACATGTGAGTTTTTCTCATACCCCAGCCACTCCCCAACCTACTAGGTATATGAATTTATGGGCCTCTTTTATTAGAGGTACTTTGGTAGAAAAGTTTAGAGCTGCATTGATTTATACTAAATTAGATTTAAATCTAATTTAACTCTATCCCTGAGTGATATAGTTAGAGTGATTCAGATGCTTTTTATCATTGAAAATCTCTTGTTCCCGAACTTTGTGCCCTATGAACATTCACATTTATTTATTGACATCTACTTGGTGCCTGTAATGAGGAAAGTACAGAAGTTGTTTTCTCAAAGGAGCTTTTTGCTGTAATCAGGTAGGAAAGTGTGAGGTCAGTACAGGCTGAAGTTATAAGGAACATTGAACTGAGAAAATGGGGTTTGGCATGTGTTTTAAAGCACAGATGGATGAAATTGAGTAGGGGAAAAAGAATTCTAAGAGTGGCCAGCATTATATACAGAAGCAAAGACACAGGAAGGAAGGTACAGGAAGAAGGCCGCTATTGTAATTGGGGCTACTGGGCAGTGGAGGCCCTTGGAATGCCAGGCTGTCTAGTAGCACAGTATAAATAGAGTTCTAGAGAAATTCACCCAGTGTCACCAGGCAAGATAATTTATATACAAAAAAGGCAAATTTGGAGCTTATTGCTGCTGTTCATTGATTTTTTTTTTTTTTTGCCAGTTCTTTACAGCCCTTATCATATATGTGCTAGGCACTATTCTAGGCCCTGGGATGCAACAGGTAAACAAAGAGAGAAAAATCCCTATGGTGGATATGGAGAAGAGGTCCTGAAACAATGGCTGTTATCTCCTTGGGGACTGAAAAGTTTATAATAGGAAAAACTATTTCAAACTAATTCCAGAGGCCAATTAACTTTGAACAGTAGACATAGCCAGGAACTCAGAAATGAATCACTAAGTCTGTACTATGCCCACACCTGTTAAGAGAGCCCTCTGGTCTCTTTATTTTGTTTGGTATTATTACACTGAGCTTAACTGTCTGGTCCTGGTTGATAGAGCAGATTAGAAGCAATAAATCAGAAAGATGAGGAACTGTTCAGTGGCAGGGATGTGCTGAAAACATCAATAAGTGATTATTAATAAGAGAGATGCAGAAAAACTATTCACATAAGTGATACAAAGCCAATAAGCCTAGCAGTCTGGGGTCATTTGGTTTGGGAGCAAAGGACCAAGTATACTTCACTCACCCCTTGGGGCCTCACTTTGTAAAAATTCAGTGTAAAATTTTTTCAGCATTTTTTTTAGCAACCAATGAATTAGGAGATCTAGGCATTGATCTTCAGAGGTTGCAGATATCACAAAAAGAGACAAACATGTGTCTCATAATGGAAGGACACAACCCCACTTATGAATTAGTCTTGTTCCCTACCCCCCTCCCCCACATTGAACCTGAATCTGATCAAACTTCTGGAGAAGCCAATGTACAGGGAATAGAAAAGACAGAAGAACATGCCCGTATTCAGCAAAATTCAGACACTGTGCAACTCTATGTGACAAGCAGCCCAATTTCCTCAACACATAAATGTAAGAAATAAAAGAGAAAGTGAGAGAAGTGGAGAGGAATGAACAGAACAAAAAAAATTTTAAGATAAGATTAATTAAAATGTGTGGATCTTATTTGGATCCATTTTAGATAAAAAGATTTTTAAAATTTTAGGACATCTTCAACAACTGAAAATTGGAACATTGACTATTTGATGAAATTAAAGAATTATTAATTTTAAAACTAGTATAGTAATAAGTGGTTATAATAATGACCTGAGTCTTCAAAACAAGTGTTAAATTGTGGTCAGTAATTACGTTTAGAAAGGTAGAAATGTATGTTTCTTCTCTCAGAAAGATTTCCATATTCAGAGGTTAAAATATGTTGAAAGGAGGTAGTATGATATAATGCAAAAAGCACTTGGAATCAGACCGACCAGATTGTTAAACCTCTCAGATCTTAAATTTCCCTTTCTATGCAGTGAAAGGTTGCTTGACATCTACGTAAAATCCCATAAGTAAAGTATCTAGTGTAGGCAGGGAGTGTGGTGTATGCATATTAAATGTGCACGCCCTTCTTTTCTTGAATAAAAATAAATAAATATGCAAGCTTCAGCTTGGAAGAAAGAATCAAAGTGGGTCAAGTGGTAGACATTTCTTCCAGAAAGTCTATTCCAAGCCTAATCAGCATACCTATTGTCCAGTGTAGCTGACCTTTTTAAGACAAAAATCTGAATATGTCACTCTTGGTGCTTCATACCATTTGGGAGAAGTTCAGACTCCCTAATGTACAGCCTCCTGCATGAGGTCCTTCGGGCCTGGCCTTTCCACTCTCAGCCTCCATTGGGGCCTCTGCCGATTCTCCTCCGCACCCCTACCCCTGGAGCCATGTGGAGCTACTTAACAGCCCCCCGAACATACTGTGTTCTGCCCCTCTTCTCTGCACATGCTGCTCTCCAGGCAGGAAGGCCTCTTCTTACACACCCCTCCTTCAGCTGATGAATTCCTGCTTTTCTTTTCTCTGGGAGGGCTCCCCGACCTCCCAGGACTAGGTAAATTGCCTTTCCTAAGTGTTTCCAGTAGTACCCCTCACCTCCCCCAAGAGCACTCAAACCTCTGGATGTAGCCCCGAGAGACTTGGAGCTTCTGGAGGGCTGAGCCTGTGACAGCTCATCCTTGATCCTCAGCATGAGGCACATAGTAGGTGCTCAGTGAGTGTCAGTGAATGAGTACTAGTAGGAGCCAAGAGCCCCCCCAGGGAGAGAGTGATGGGCATTCATTTGTTCTGTTGCTGATCTTTCCTGTCCTTTGCCCAGGTCTGTTTTCTCAGAAAGCTCCCCAAGCTGGCAGTCTGATCCAGCCCCCAAGAAGGGGAAGCCTCCCTCTACCGTTCTGATGCCGAGTCCCCTTCCTTCTAAATTTGGGGTTGGAATTGTTTATTGCCATTTCCATGGTACTTCAGAAATTCAAGCATCGTTGTCTTCTCACTTTTTTCCGTTGAGACTTCTGTTTGGATGTCTCTGGAACATTACCATGTACCAACTTGAAACTGGCTTTGGGTGTCAAGATCTGCTACTTTATCCAAGGTCACTGATGCCAGCACATGCTACAAAGCCCAGCCTAATGGTGGTCTCTTCAGCCATGTGACACTTGTGCATGGTGCCTTGTGCAAGCGTCTCAAGAGTGGGAGGTTCCAAAATGTTCCTTCAGGAGGAATAGTGTGGTCTTCATAGAGCATGCTGCTGGCTATCTAGAAGCTCAAGTTCCAGTCCTGGCTCTCTGTAACAGGCTTTGGGCCGATCATTCCACTTCTCAGAGTCTGTTTCCTGGAGAAGTGAAGAATTCGTACCAGCCGTTCAGATGGAGGCTCAGGGCTATGCCTAACGTCAGTGAAACAGAACACCTTCCTAGTCTGTAAATCGTGCTCCCAGATTTGGGGGACAGAACATGTTTTCGTGTTAAAATGAAAACAGATATGCCTCAGTAGAATGCAAAATCAAGATGACTTTTAAAATGAAACTCAAGATTTTATTGGCAGAGTTTGAGGAACACTGAATTATTCTCCATGTTCTCTTCTGGTGCTAACTTTCCATAATTGCTTCAGCCTCTGAGCTTCTGTCTGCTGGATAACTCTCCTGAGTAGAACATCCAGTCCTCAACACTGCCGAGTACATAAGGCATGGCTAGGATTGTAAAGAATGTATAATTTCTAAGGAGATACAGTATTGCATAGAAGCCTAACCTAAGTGTGTCCAAGCAGAAGCCCTTTGGAATCTGCTTTTAAAAATAGCAAGGACCATTTATAATTAATACATCTTAAAGATCTATATATAGTAAACTGAAGTTCTAGAAAGGCTTCTTATAAGGCAAAAATATTCTTTCTTCTGAGCTTAAAGCAGGCATTTTTATCAGGAGTTCAGAATCTGTGGCATCTAAATTAATGAGTTTTTAACCTTGTAGAAAACCTTGACATTAGATTAACCCAAAACAAGACCTTTTGTTTGAAAAAAGCATCCCAGGGCATCATCCTCCTCATCTTCTGCAAGGGTTCTATTTCTAATGATGCAAAACTGATTTTAGCCTCTGTATCATTTACCTCCCTACCATGATGAATCATTGATAATTATATGTTAAGGATTCAGTTCTTTCCCTCATAGTTCATTCTAGAGGCTTCTAATTATGGTTGGGTTTTCAATACATGTTTGTCTAAAGTTCTAACAGTTAATAAATAGGTCTGTAGAAAGCCAGTGAGTTTAAGGGGCAAGTGGATAGATGGTGCTCATATTGGCACCCTCTGGTAAGCATTTTCCTCTCCTTATTTAAAAGAAAACCACAGCTGCTTCTTGAGAAAGAATAACAATTTGAAGTGAAATTAGCAAGAGAAGGAATTGCCAATTTAAAAATGAGTGTTTCTGGATCCTCACAGGATTCCTCTTTAGAAAAGCTGGCTTATCTGGATTTTAGCATCTTTTGCTTGACTTTAAAAAAAAAATGATCAAATTAAAATTATACAGCTGTCAGCATTCAAGCCAGACAGCTCACAATAGACAAGAAAAATTGCCTTTCTAATACTGGTATAATTAGGCTATAATGCATATGGAGGTTTCTGTGAATTTTCATCTCCAGTTAGAAAATGGAGCATTGCTTGCCACCTTTCTTCATCATGAAGCCAACTAAATAGTCTTTTTTTTTTTATTTAAACTAAATTTGTGAAAACCAACAAATAGGCCATTCCATGGCATCTTCAGACAAAATAGGTAACTTTAACTTCTGTCCTGGGTTTCCTGATTTTTATTTATTTATCCTATTTTCATGAGAATCCTTTTTTGAAAAGCAAAGCTAAGTATCTTAAACCCTTCTTAAAACAAAACAGAACAAAAAATAGTAATGAAATAGAGCTCTTCAATTTATTTTGAAAGATATATACTCTCTGATTGACTTTTCCATTATGGAAATTCAGAAAAATATTTTGTATTGCTTCCCTAATACTTAGTACAATTGCATAATGGACTCACTTTTAAATAATTAGATAATTTGAAAAGACGGACATCCTATCTCTTGGAATCATTATTTCCAGCCCTCTCAAACTTCACTAAGGTCCTAGAATGAGGTCTTAGGACAAGATGGAAAACACACAACCTTTCTGTTTCCATTTAACTTTTGTTGTTACTGTTTTAGGAAAAACTTGATTTTTTTTTTCCTTTTTGAGATTAAAAATAACAGGTTATTACAGATGCTTGTGATGGTCCCAGTTTTAACAATATTCAGAAAAAGTGACTGGGGCAGGCTTTCTCAAATCAATCTTGCTTGGAGGAATAGGAAAAGGAAAATATTTCCTCACAAATAAGTTGTCAGAATCAAATACCAAATGTAGTGAATGTGGACCAAAGAAGAGCTCAGTTTAAAAAAGGGATTTTAAAGCACTGTTGCTGTTACTATAAAAATCATAATTATTTTAATACTGCAATTTCAGTTTTCATTTTAAAATTGCGCTTTTTGGTCTGGTTGCATAGGCCAACAAATAATAATTAATTTTTTTAAAAAAATTTAATCCATAGCTTTTATGTCATGCATCTTTGGTTATTTTCATTATAAGCTGTCTGCACATAGGCATCATACCTAAAATGGAGACCACATTTGTGTTCTTACAAAATCTGTGCTTGTTCTAAAAGGTTATGCTGATTATAGTAACCCCTGCTTGGAAATATTCAGTAGGTATTTAAAGGCAGAATATTACAGTACACTTTTTTTTTCCCCACAGAGTTACGATTTGGTTTACTATCCATTAATGTAAGGAAAGTTTTTACTTTAAGTTTTTTGGGGTTTTTTGGACTAGAAAAAATTTTTGTTTTATAAATAGACATTTCTATTATTTCTTGTGGGACATCAGTAGTTCTCTTCCTCCTGAGGGATGTCTTTTTCTTTGAGAATGTGTATTTTATTCTCGTGCTGTGACACTGAGAAGTCCTGACGCTCCTCTCTTTCACCTTTGCTTTATCTCTTAGTGTGGCCGTCACCAGGTCCAGAGATGTACCTTCCTTTGGACCTCCCATCCCCAAAGGGGTCACTTTCCCTAAGTCAAATGTGTTCAGGGACTTCCTTTTGGCCAAAGTGATTAACGCAGAAAATGCTGCTCATAAATCAGAAAAGTTTCGGGCCATGGCAACTCGGACCCGCCAGGAATACCTGAAAGATCTGGCAGAAAAGAATGTCACCAACACCCCTATTGACCCGTCTGGCAAGTTCCCGTTCATCTCTCTGGCCTCCAAGAAGAAGGAGAAGTCTAAGCCATATCCAGGAGCTGAGCTCAGTAGCATGGGGGCCATTGTGTGGGCCGTCCGGGCGAAAGACTACAACAAGGCCATGGAAATCGACTGCCTGTTAGGGGTTTCCAACGAGTTCATCGTTCTCATCGAGCAGGAAACCAAGAGTGTGGTTTTCAACTGCTCCTGCAGAGATGTGATAGGGTGGACCTCAACTGACACCAGCCTCAAAATCTTCTACGAGCGAGGAGAATGTGTTTCGGTGGAGAGTTTAATTAATAATGAGGACATCAAAGAGATTGTCAAAAGGTTGCAGGTGAGTATTTTCTTTCCACTTATCCACATTCCATTTCCCTTTCCTGAAGTTTTCAGTACAGACTAGAAGCAAGTTACTGAAGTCGGTGCTATCTTATCAGCTTCTCTGAAAACTCCCTTGATGATATGAAGTGACCCAGAGTTTATGTCACACTCGTTTTCCATCCTTTTTCAGAAGGAAAAGTAGAGCAAGTGGGAGAAGACACATTTGCGGTGCGTTTGTGCTAGAAATCATTTGCATGTGACCTCATCCCACTGCCTTGATGGCTGATGAGGTGGCCCAGCCAGTCTGCTTTAGTTGTTGAGAAGAATTGTTCGATTGAGCATCCGCTGCCTTGAATTTTTGAAGGGCGAAGCGAGTAGCAGAATACGGTCTCTGTTGGCTGCCCGCTCCCTGTAGGTCTCTGTTAGAGGTTTCCTTGTAAGCTCAGTGAAGCCATTGAGTCCTTTGGACACAACAAGTATGTTCTTTTTGGCCTAATGAATGGAGGTTAGTGGGGGGGGGGGGAGTAACCAGACGCTCCTCAGGGGCAGCAGGGTATTTGGCAATAACCCTGCTCGTGGTGTTTTTCCAGCTCCCTGTCCACCACTTGACACCCTGTGGCGTTAAACCATGATGCCTTTTGTTTCCTTGTCCAGTTTGTGTCAAAAGGTTGTGAATCGGTGGAGATGACCCTGCGAAGGAACGGGCTGGGACAGCTCGGCTTCCACGTCAACTACGAGGGCATCGTGGCAGATGTGGAGCCCTACGGCTATGCCTGGCAGGCAGGGCTGAGGCAGGGCAGTCGGCTGGTGGAGATCTGCAAAGTGGCGGTGGCCACCCTGAGCCATGAGCAGATGATCGATCTCCTGAGAACATCCGTCACGGTGAAGGTCGTCATCATCCCCCCGCACGATGACTGCACCCCACGGAGGTAGGTCCGAGCTGGCAGCCGGGAACCTGGCAATCCGAGGCCGGGTCCGTGCGCCGCATAGAACATCTCCTGCTGGACAGGGCAGCAGGGCGCTGTGCTCAAAGCTCCTTCCATCCGTGGAAAGTCTGACTCGGGACGTCGCTCCCTTGCGGTCTGTGGCAAGAGCAGCTGGAAAGAGTGACTGACTTGGACCCTTCCCAGATTTACATCTGTGGATTTATAAACTTGCCAGTACAGATAGAGAAGTCTGGTAATAGCCATTTTAAATATCTTGCGCCAGTAGCTAAGAAACATGGAGTGCTTAATATTAGAAGACACTCAGCAACACAGGCTCTTAGGCTTCATGACACTGTTACTCATCGTCCTGTCCAAAATTCAGAGTGCCGTTTTGACCCCGGCGCTCTCATTCTGGAGCCCTGGACGTGACTTAGCAAGCGTTCTCTTCAGTGCATCTCTGTGTGTCGGGAATTGGCTTCAGATGAGCGGCTCCTGCTCATGCTGCTTGGGCGGTTGGGCCCCCAGCCTTTTCGCAGACGGAGGCCAGGGAGCTCCCTGTCCCTCCTAGCTCCTGCCAAGCCAGCGCATGCTTGAAAACTTAACTTCTTGGTCTCTGGGGAGGTTTCTTGATGGAACAAATTTAATCAACTGTTTCTTTTCTCCTTTGGGCATGTCCATGCTCTTTTTACTAGTTTCTTTAAATCTGTTAATTCGCTTTCAGCCCATTATTGTCTAAGTTTCTCTTAAGCTTTGGCAGTTAATTCTTAGGCCTTCTGAAGCCAAAACATCCTTAACCTGTTTTTTTCCCCAAAAACATGACCTGTCCTGCACCTGAACTCTCGCAGATTCATGAACAGTGGATGGTAGAATGTGTAAACCATTATAATGGGTTTACTTGTGTCCTTTAAAAAGTAAGCAGCAATGACAATCTACAGGTACTTCAGTTCTTCAGACCAAATGTTGCACTCAAGGTAGTGTTTCTGAACACTGTTTACTGCCTAGATGGCCCAGAGACTAGGTACCTATGTCAGAATATGGTGAACTCCCTCTGTCGAATAGCTTCACAAAATGCTCCCTTTTGGATGACTGGATTTTTCGGAAACCGAAATATGTATCCAGAACTTTTTATTATTTCAGCTGTTTTGGGGGGATGGGGGTATATTCTGAAATTGCCTTACACACTACCCTGCCTTAGTTAACCAGATGTTTTCTGGTTTCCTCAAGCACATCATCGTTAACGTGAAACATTTTGCTGAACTGGGTTTCAGGAATGACTCTGGAGGCAGATCAGAGAGGTGGTTATGTCCTTACAACACTCTCCAGATGCTCTGTGCTCCTCCTCTGGTCCTTCTGTCATCTGTCCCTTGGTCTCTCCTTCACATTGTCTGCTTGATTGTTTCTAACTAGGCAGCTATAAACTGGAGAAGAAGAACTGGAGAAGACAACCAAGCTTTGCAACCTGCCAACCTTAATTACACACAGTACAGAATCAAAGACGCTGGTCTAAGGACTAATGGTCTGAGAATGAGTCTATAGTTGCTGTGGTGCCATCTTGTCTGCCCAGAGACCCTTCCCCTGGCTTCTAGGCTCCCCAGTTGGTATGGGGAGGGAGGACTAGGTACACGTGAGTGTGAATGTGGGATGAGCGGATGGGCGACATTGCTGACGCTGGATTGTGCATGGTTGTTACTGGGAAGATGGGTCAGAAGGCCTGACTCTGGATGGACAGGTCTGTGGTAGGAGGTGGTTTATCTACAGCAATATACTAAGCCAGATACGTCTTCTGTGGTGTGCTGGTAAAAACAACTAACATCTGCTGAGGATTTAATTTGCCAGGTTAGAAAAAACACTTTCACATGGATTAGTGCTTTTAATCCTTATAACAACCTTATGAGGTAACAGTATTAATATTATTCCTATTTAAAGGAAACCAAGACTCAGGTTAATAACTTTCCAAGCTCATCTGGCAAATTTAGGTCTCACTTCAGAATCCAAGCTCTTAACTACTACTTCGTAGGCTTGGGGCACAAGTCCTTTTTTTTCTTTTTTTTTTTTTTTTTTTTTTTACATACCAGCAGAAGCAGGGATCTGCGGGTACGTTGGCTTTCTATTGAAGAACAGAACCTTGCTGCTGCCCATGGTGTCGATATTGCTTCTGTGGTTGATTTCAAGCTCCCAGCGTGACAGCGCTGAGCTCAGAGGTGGATAGATGCTCACGGTCTGCTCTCGCAAGCCAGGACAGGCTGCCTCCCGCACACCCCCAAATGAACAAGCCGGGTTTGTCTTCATCCTCCATCACTGCTGCCGAGACCCTCTTTGCCGCTCTCCCAGCCAGTGGACAGACAGAAAGGTGTTAGGAACCTGCCCCCATTAGGGCACGGAGTGGGAGGCTGGGATGAAGGATGGGTGCCCCGCGCCTGGGACGCACACTCTGTGCCTTTCACAGGACAGTTTCCATCCGAAAAGCTCCAGTCACACCTTCTGGGCAGGTGTGAAATGGTGCCATGGGTGCCTTTGGGGGACTGGAAACCCTGCTTTCCCCTTCCCTCCTTTAGAAACAACCTCAAAGGAACAGTGGAAGCATGAACACCTTGCTGTAATTTTCAACAAAATAAGATAATGCTCTTCTGTCATTTTTCTCTCCTCCACACTTCACACTCCCACTGCTGTTTTCCTAGCAGCTGATTACTCTGTTCTTTGACTAGTCACTCTCTTCTCTGTCAGCTATTCCTGCAGCGAGGGAACGGGCCTCCTCCAGGCCCCCTGTCCCAGGGCCCCTCAGCTGCCTGCTTCTCTCGGGGGCCAGGGTCCTGAGGGGTCACAGGTGCCCAGCGTGCTGACCAGATGTAAATACAAACGCCCATGTGTGTTCACGTGGGAGAGGCCTTAGTTTTGAAAAGGCAGGTTTTTTGTTTTAATGAACAGTTTAACATGGGCGCCTGGGTGGCTCAGTTGGTTAAGTGACTGCCTTCGGCTCAGGTCATGATCCTGGAGTCCCTGGATCGAGTCCCGCATCGGGCTCCCTGCTCGGCAGGGAGTCTGCTTCTCCCTCTGACCCTCCCCCTTCTCATGTGCTCGCTCTCTCTCATTCTCTCTCTCTCAAATAAATAAAATCTTTAAAAAAAAATGAACAGTTTAACAGCAACGTGGGGCTTCAATCATAAAAGTGAAATAGGGCTCTTTTCCCTGTTTTTAGGACATAAGCAGATCCTCTATGAATTGCTTTCACACTAAAGTTTTTAAGAGAAGAAAGGACAGGGGAAGTAAAGTAAAATTCCTGAGCCCCTGCTATGTATTGGGCGTTAAAAAAAAAAAAAAAAAAGGCTTCCATTTCCATTAACACATGAGGAGGAGGAGGCTTGGAGAGGTTCTGTCGCTGCCCAGGGGGCAAGCAGGACTAGCTAGGCCTTGCTGCCAGAGCGGTTTGGTGCTTCCCCACAGCCTCCACCAGGAAGTTTCCCAGGGAGTGTGAGATGTCCAATGTCAGGAGGGGCCTTTCACCCCCGCCCCGGCCTGACTCCGGAGTGCTGGAACCTGTGACCCGCACTTATCTGTTGGTGCCTGCGACCTCTGAATCCTCAGCAGCCGTTCTCTTGGCAAGATGAAAAACACCCCGCTAGCAATTTCACCCACATTAAATCATGATGTTCTGAATGGTGTTGTGCAGGAGTGGTGGACCTTTCTTCTGTGGAGGGCCACTAGCCTACAGCTTCTGAAGAAAGCAATCAAGGACCATTCAGAGGAAGAGCTAAAAACAAACAAGTTACATAAAAGGACCAAATTACTTTTTAAGTAGAACAGATCACAGAGTTTTGTTTTCATTTTAAAACACAAGTATTCAAGATGCAAAAGCATACTGTTTTGGAACCAGAAAGGCTGTGAGAGTTCATCTAGTTCAGATTGCTCATCTTTCAGGCAAAGAGCTTTGGTGCAGCGAGGTTAGGTATTTTTTCCAAAGCTCTACCTGTCCTCAGACATCTGACTTTGCCGATTCAAGAGTCCAGTGTTGAGATGATCTGTTGGGTGGGCTGTACAATGGTTCTTCTATCTGTACTCCTAGTGTTGAAAGGAAAAAGGAGAGAGCAATGGATCATCAGAACCTAAAGGAGAAAGAAAGAAGAAAAAGGCTGAGAAAGAGAGTAGGGAGAAGGAGTGGCTTTTCAACCAACAGGGTTTCAGTGTGTTGCCATGTGTCTCTTGGACCTGAAGTACTGAAATTGCAATTCCTGGCCCCCCCTCACTCTAAAGATTGTTGAGTTTCCCATGTTGTCGTAGACTGTGCTGAGTGAAATGAGTAGTCCCTAGAAGTGAAGAAGTCTGGGGACTTGGAGTAGATGTATTCTTTAGTTGGAGATTAAAGTAAGGCTGACCTCCACGTAGATTAATCCTGTGAGTTCAGATCCTGGCTGTGTAGTCTCGGGCAGATTAATCTCTCCAGGCCTCCGTCTCCTCATTTAAAGAAGTGGGGATGATGGTAGTGCCTACATCAGAGCGTTGTGGCACCGCCGCCACATGAGCGCCTGGCCCGTTGCCGGTGTTCATTACTGCTCAACACCACATTTAATTGAATGACAGAATAAAAGTCCTTCTATGAATTTTCATGTGTGTCCCTAAAAGCCAGCTTTTATCTTTGTTCTTCAGTGTACAGCCCACTTCTTGACTCCATGTATCATTCTTACATGTTCAGAGATAAGTCAGCAACAGGAAGCTGGTGGGTGGGCTGTCCCATCATGGACAGCAATGAGACACGGCGCGTTGGCCGAGGTTTAGCATTGCGGGTCTGCTGTTTCTCGTTCTCTACGAATGAGTCTTCTCTCCCTGCTTAGGCTTTATCATACTGCATCCTGTTACCATCGACTGTGCGGGAGGGTCCTCGCTGCACGTTAGAGGTGGTGGAGATGAAATGCAGACGAAGAGAAGGCCAAGTCTTGGGCTACCGGGGTCTTTTAACCGGTTTTAGTATGAAGCGTTACGTAGCTTAAAAGACTATTTCAAAGAGTTTTTGCACTAGAAGAGAGAGATTACCAGTTCCAAATCTTTCATTTCCAAATCTTTCATTTCCCAAAGGGGCTAAGGCCCCAGAGATGAAAGCAGCTTGTCTGTTTCAGAGTACGTTATATTTGTTTCTGTTATCATTATTTATTTATTACTGTCTGCTGTGAGGCAGCCCGTGCCTATAAAGGCGCATGTAGAGTACTGGGGAGTTAAAACCCAACAGGAGAATCTGTCAGAGGGTGGGGTGTGCTGAAGGGAAGACATGGCCTACGGGAACATTTTTTAAAAGTTGGTGCCCAAAATACACGATCGCAATGTTCTGTACCTGGGCTGGTTGCTAGCACCCAAAAGAAAGATAGAAGATATGTATATGTATATGCTGTATAAATGATGTGACCCACTGGATTTATAAGTTAAAACAGACCCGTGCTAAGGGGAAGTGAAAGCTAGTCCTGATTTTGAGGTGGAGGGAAATTTTCCCATGGATTATTGCAAGTTTTTATTACTGCCCCTTTTGCAAGCTGCAACATTCTTGCATTATATTTATAGACCCGGAGCACAAGTTACTGTATAATATGCCATATTTGGTCAGAAATGGAAGACTTCAAACCATACTACAGTAATGCCTCTATTAAGAACCAAAAAAGTATTGCAGCTTTTTTGTCAGAATGATCAGAATCAAAGCTAGAAATTATGTCAAAGCCTGAGGTGACACGCCCTCTTATCAGAGAAAAGGTTTATTACATAAGAAGTCATTAGCTGCTAAAAGTCATGTCAGATGTGCCATAAAGCAGTGTTTTGCAAACTGTAGGTTGTAACTCCTAAGTAGATCATGAAATCCACTTAGGAAGCTGCATTCAGTGTGTTTCTTTAATGAAGTGGATTAACACAGAATACAGCAGAATGGGTGTGTGTGTGTGTGTGTGTGTGTGTGTGTGTGTGTGTGTGTGTGTGTGTGTGTGTGTGTGTGTGTGTGTGTGTGTGTGTGGCGGGGCTGCATCACAGTTTTGTATTTCTTACTGGGTTCATGGTCCCTGTCATTAATGCTTCTAAGGGGTACAGCGGAGCCTAGGGCAGAGGGTCAGATTAAGGTTGACTTAGGCTTTAGGGAATCAGGAGGAGTGGTAAGAAAACTCTAAGAAGAGGTGCCTGTTGGAAACTGAGGCTGAGACTGAGCAGGCAAGGACCCCAGCAAATGCACGCGCCTCAGAAGCAGCCCTTCTCAAAACCCATGTGTCTCATGGAGGTGCGGGAGAGGGCCCAGTGTGGCGTACATGTTAGAAAGGCCAGGAGACCGACCTGAGACACGTAGGCAAGCTCCTGAGACGGTGACGCCTTCCACTGTGCTTATTCTCCCACCAACACAAGCCCGTTTCCCAAATCGAGACCCAGCCTTTGGCCCCGTGCTGTGCAGTCAGGAGCCACAAGTCACCCGTGGCTGAGGGGCCGTTGTCACGTGGCTAGTCCAAAGTGAGCAGTGCTGTTACGTGTCCATACACACCAGATTTAGATGCATGTACATCATCTTGTTTTTATATTGGTTTCTTGATTACGTGTTCAAATGACAGCATCTTAGATATATTAGATTAAATTAAAAATTAATTTCACCTATTCCCTTTTACTTTTGTCATGTGGCTGCTAGCTCACATTATGTCTCTAGTGGACAGCACTGTTTGGACTCTCCTTCCTCTGTGTCTGAAGTGTTTCATAATCACTCTTAACCCTTCCTTTCTCAGTCCCTCCACCTGCTGCTCAGTCTTTGAAATTCCTTTAAACAAGAAAGTCATTTTTTTTTTTTTTTTTGCTTAGTAATAAAATCCAAGTGCAGAGTTTTGAGTTAATGCTTTAGTGGGCATAGGTTTTTCTCAGTAATTTGTCTATCAGTCAAGTTAATAATAGACTGAACCTTCCTTGGTTATTTGGGTAAAGGGAATGGAGAGTGGTTTCCACATTTCCTAAGGTTTAGGGGCCCACCAAAAAAGGGGCTAAAGCAACAGAAAGACAATTGAGCCTGACATCAGTTTCACTCAGGCTGCTACCTGGGGCCAGTCCTGCTATGGAAGATTTCTAGCTTGCGGGGTGGGTGGGAGTGAGGGGAGTCTGATTTCAGATTATGCTTTGTTCCCTGGTGATTTGATAATTGCAGAATTTCTATAATTGGCTTTTTGTTTTCTCCTTCTGAGCTAAATTTGGTTCTCATTTTGGATTTCAAAATTTATCCCCCCTTAATTTTTTGACTGTTAAGATCCCCAGCAAATTCAGTACCTTTTTAGATGCCCAGTCATGACGCTCAGTGAAGGGGAGCATAAAGCTGACTGCTTGCTTCCTCTGGGGCCTGGTCTTAGGGTTCTGCTACCCTTGCCCTGCTGGCCTGGTGGCCTTCCCTCCTCAGGCCTCAGTGCTGACTCTGCTCTTACCCACCCCCTCCACTCACCAGGATGACTGTGGGTCTCACTGTGTTTTCAGGACTCTGTATCTCAGACTCCATTGTTGAGACTGAGCAAGGGAAAACATCCCAGTATAATACTCCCTGGGGTTCTGGTTTTTGAAAGGCCAGTAATTAGAGGGCCCAATGGTTAAAAAACAGTTTAAAACAAAGGATCAAGTGTTTGATCCACATTAACTGTTAATGAGAATCAGTGTGGTTCCACCCACAAGAAAAAACAATACTAATTTTTCTTCTTTCTGTGCTCTTCATAGGAGTTGCTCTGAAACCTACCGCATGCCAGTGGTGGAATACAAAATGAATGAAGGGGTTTCATATGAATTCAAGTTTCCCTTCCGAAATAATAACAAATGGCAGAGGAATGCCAACAAGGGGCCTCATTCACCTCAAGTCCCCTCCCAGGTGCAGAGTCCCATGACCTCGAGGCTGAATGCTGGGAAAGGAGACGGGAAGATGCCTCCTCCAGAAAGAGCTGCCAACATCCCTCGAAGCATCTCCAGTGATGGACGCCCGCTGGAGAGGCGGTGAGTGTGCCTCCAAAGGTTCGCTCTGAATCTCCGCCCCAGGTTTAAAGAGCCCCAGACCCACAAGCACTAGCTTTAGGTCTTCCCATATTTTACTAGAAATCAGGAATTGTGGGGCGCCTGGGTGGCTCATTTACGCATCCGAGTCTTGATTTCAGCTCAGGTCACGATCTCAGGGTTGTGAGATCGAGCCCTGCGTTGGCTTCGTGCTGGGCATGGAGCCTGCTTAAGATTCTCTCCCTCCCTCTCCCTCTGCCTCCCTTCCCCCTCTCTAAAAAGAAGAAGGAAAAAAAGAAAGAAGTCAGGAATTGAAACAGAAACAGGTGCGTGCCCTGGTGGCTTTCAAAGCATGGTAGCATTCTAAAGCCATAAGGATGCATAAGGATATATTTCAGCAAAGCATTCAGCTCTGAATAATGTATGTGTGCTTTGCGCTTTCATTTCCATATGATAGCAACAGAAACCGTCACTGCACACTCAGTGGCAACATGGGTTAGAAGTTGGCTGACTCTTTGAGGGGCTATTGACCATATTATCATCTTTGACAGTCTTTGTCTTTGGGGGGAGAACTAATATGATAGTAGCTAAAGAATGCAGGTTTTTGATTGAGTGTCTGTATTTGTGTCACTTTTTTAGTAAAGATTGTAAAATATTTTAAATAATAGCACTGTAAATTACCTATGCTAATGAAGGAGACAGTTGAATTCAGTAAGCTGATAGTCACCTGCTAGAAGAAGCCAACTTCTTTCTGTACACTGTCCTTTCCTCATCACTTCTGCTTGTCTTGATCACATCTCAGAATGTTTTTGTGGCCCCCACCCTGGAGAGGGATCAGGAATCCCCAGAGCTGGGGAGAAGTCTCTGTTCCAGGAGCTGTGTGGGGCAGAAAGAAGGTGGGAGCCAAAACGTGAGTCTAGCTCAACGGAGCAGCAGAGACAGGGTGCCAAGGAAAATGGGCCCCAGCTTTGCTTAAATAGTCATTGGTTGGTTCAGATTGGGAGCAGAAAGCTGGAGGCTTTAAAAACCACACTGTGATGTTTCTTATCTTAGTCTAACTTTTGTGCCTTTATGTGTTTTATGTGCTATTGCATAAAACATTGTCACTTAACTAGCTCAGAAATATTTGGATATCATGTAGAAATAATTTATAGACAACAACAACAAAAAACTAGTTGTCTTTCTAAACTTCCTCACTTAATCCTGGAGATCTACTTACAGAACTCTACTATTTATCTCAATTAAAGATTCCTCCCAAACTGGCTACTTTACCATCTGGACTCCTCTTACTTTCATCATTTTTGAGGAGGAAAATATCTAAGAGATCTCTGAATAAACTCTTTGTTCTCCACATTCCAAACTTGGCTCTCCCTGAGGTGTGTGTGAACTGGAATTTGTGATTTGGCCCACATTTTGAAAGATGAACTGTAGGAACTCATTGTTTGGAGAAGGGCCTTCTCAATGCTATTTTCTTTCTCCTTCAAGACAATCATGAGACTTTTATAAGTTAAATTGTTTTGTGTGGTTTTCTTTATACAATATTCCATATAATAAAAGAGCAGGATATATTTTGATTCCATGCTGAATTTAATTTCTGCAACAGAAACTAAAGCCTGTTGCTGAACATCCTGACCTCAAAAGTGGAAATATTTTTTGTAGCTAATTATCACCATATGATGCAAGCAGCTTTTAGTGCTAGAGAATGCATCAGCTCCCTTATTTCCAGATGGAGCTCTTTGAGTTTGAGAGGTGATTTCTGAGGGTACGTGTGTCTGCCGTTCATCTTAACCACTACACAGTCCCCCACCCCTGGGGGCAAGGGAATCTGCATGCTCTCCCTGTAAGACCATCAGAGTAGCCCTGGGACCTCCCACGCTTTACAGATGAAAGTGGCAGGAGCGAGGTCGGCAGTGGTTTCAGAGATATTTAACCTCTGCTCAGTTAAGACTTCTTAGTTTCAGGTATCTACAGGACACTGGACTGGTATTTCAGATCTTATGAAGGAGGGTTTATGTGACCTGTAAAATCTCAGGTCTATATATGCAGGATATTAGGATTATTTGGCTCACCTTCCTTTTGAAATACGTAGTAGTTAGATATTCTTCCTCTGTGGAAACTTAAGAGTTCAATTTCCTATCTCATCATTGCTCACTTTCAGTAATGCATTATTTCTTTTTTTAAGTTTTAACTTGGAGTCACAAATAGAAGGTGCTATTTGAGAACCTTTTGTTTTGCTACTGTTTCAAGGATATTTAGATATAGAATAGACTCATGACATTCATCAGGACTACTTCCTGAGTCCTCCATGAATCCCCAGATTCATAAATTTACCCAGAAGTATCATTTTCTCCATGAACTGTAGTAAAATGTTATTGGAAAGCATCCCGTCATGGTGTTACTGAGAACGGAACACCTTACTGAAATGGTGAAGGGAGGCTCCTGGCTGCCCGGCTCTCATCGTCCATTCGGCCTTCCCATTCCTACCAGTCCTGCCCTGGGTGCCATTTGCATTTGTACCTGGGCAGTCTGTTAAGTGTGACTCCTTTCAGATGAGTTGCAAATGGTCAGAATAAATGCCAGGGTCTGCCATACCTTGAATCTTGCCTTACTGATAATGCCATGAGCCTAATACTGAGACCAAAGTACTGCCTTTACGTAATTTTCATTCCATTTATTTTCCTCCCCTTGGCGCTAGGCAAGTTGTATTGAACTGTAGAGAAACCAGCTGTATTTAAGCTGAAGCCAGCAGCCCTCTCAAGTGTGCCCTGCCCAGATTTGCTACACAGATCTGCCCGCTTCATTCACCATGGCTGGTTCCAGCCTGGTTCACTTTCCATGAAAACACCAATTTACTGCTTGTAGAAGCCCCAGACTTGAAGGTCATTAGGAAGATTTTTTTTTTTTTAAATACTTTTGGGACAGATTTTCCTTTTTTCTCTAATATCAAGGGCATGGTTTTTATAACATACCAAAATGTGTTGGTGTTTGAAGTTTCTAATAAGAATTATTTCACTGAATTGTGTTCTGAATACATTGTTGAGAGAAACTGATGCAGTAAAAACAAGAGGATTCATTTGCCGTTTAAATAGACCAAAATCTAATTCTGTTTGCCTTAAATATGTGAGTTTTATGCTCTCCAGGTGGCCTTTTGAGTACAGAATTTTATAGTATTTGTGAGAGTAGTATTTATTAACAGAATTAATATTTACTCAACAAAAATAGGTAATATGACGCAAAAATATCACTATTTTGGCCTCAAATTTATCTAGAGTGTAAGGGTAGAATTGGAACTAAAATATCTACTGTAGCACATTGAACTTACCACATTACTGTGTTTAAACATAGTGTGGGATCAGTCATAAAGCCCTGATGTGTGTTAAATATGCTCAGAAAAGTTTAGCTATTTCAGGGGCTTTGCTGGACAACAGGCGTCTTAGCATAAGGAATTTTCCTTTCTCCTTTTTTTTTTTTTTCTTGAGTTGAAGCATCTCCACCCTTTATGCAAATATTTGGTGTTGGAACTTAACCAGCTTTGGTACTTCTAAGTTGTACCTGGATGCCACTATTCCCCGCGTCCGCTGCCTTTAGCTCTGAGCAGCTGGGGGGAGCACTTCCCCACTTGGGAGGTTAAGGCTGGCCGCGTGTGCAGCTTCCCCGTGCCCTCTCTGCAGACACCAGCCCCCCACAGAGAGCATCACGGTCATGTGCCCGTTCAGTCTTCGTTTTTAAGGAGATGCTAAGTTTATTTGAGCAGTCCCACGCCGGTCTTCACTGTCGTTTTCTGCTCTGACATAAAGCAAGCTCCCATTTAATCCCTCAGCTGTGGTTAGACGGTTCAGGACTCGTGCATTCCAGATGCCGTCTGCCTGGGTCATAGTTGTTTGGCTTGAGTTGAGGACCCTTGAGTCCTAGAACTTGAGAGCTTCACTGGGCTCGCTCCGCCTACATCCCTGACCTCCGTGTTTCTAGAGCTGAACCCACTGGATGTGGCTGTCTTCAGTTTACCTGACACTGTTCGCTGCTCCCTCCTTCAGACTCCTTTTTCCTGTCTTCCAAAACTTCACTCCTGATTTTTTTTTGGTCAGCTCTCTGCACCTGTCTCATCGCCCCCCAAACAGTGTGTCCTGCACGACTCCTTCCTCATTTTTCTCTTCATCCCATGCCGGGCAGTGCCGCGGGGTGGCTTGTTTTTCTCCGCAGCGCCGGCCGCCGTCACCCGTGTGTGGGCAGTTCCTCAGCGGTATAGCTCTGCCTTGACCTCCTTTTCACTTTTCATATCCATTTGCCTGACGACGTACTGAGTCTGCCCTTGAAGGTCATGCAATTGTCTCCTCCCCACAAGCCCAAGTGGCCTTCGGCCGCGCCCCTGCTCGCCGTGTCACCTGGCGCAGTGACCGGCCCCCCGAGTGTCGGGGCGGCGCTAGGATTCCTAATTGCCTTCCTGTCCACCCTCAGCCCCATCCCCACACCCATCTAGTTAGGAGGCCTAAACTTCTCCAAGTTCTTGGTTTTCGAGCTTCCCCCGACCTTGCCGCAGGGGTGTCAGGTCACGCTAAGATCGTTCTGGCCCGGACAGCGCGGGGGGGTGTTGTGTGCAGGCTGATAGAAGTGGAGGCGCCCCTCATCGTGGCCGCCAGTGTGAGTCCGCCGCCCTGGGAGCTCCTGCTCAGCTGGCTTTCACCTTCCACCCACCGCCCCAGGCTCCGGGCCCGGGAAGGACTCTGTTGGCCGGGTATTCTCTCCTTGATGCCTTGACATGAGCGGCCCTGCTCCATCTGTCCTTCCGCTCCCTGTTTCCGCAGCTTAACAACTGGTCCTTCATTTGAAACCAAATCATTGGCCAAGATGAGGAGGAAGAGCAGAGGGCCATACTTGACTTAAAGTCACTGGGCTCATACGGCTCCTTTTCCCCCAGCCCTCCAAAGGAGCTGGCGTCCCGTGGCATCCACACTGGGATTAGAGTTAGATGGATGCATGCTCACACGTTCAGATGATAGTGCAGTGATGTTTCCTATCTAAGGATTCAGGAAATGGGCATAGTGCTGGAGGTCCTCATAACCCCCCGTTCCCTTTCCTTTATGCACTCCAGACAGACCCAGGGAATGAGACCAGAGTGCTCCAGCATGGCCCCCAGCTCAGGCTCTCCAAGTGCTCAGAAGTCACTCCTCAGGCCTGCTAAGTAGCTTTCGTGCACTCGGCCCAGACACATGTCCCCACAGGGCTTCCCGCCTACGGGGCCACCAGAGTTGCAGCGTGAACCACCAGAAAACTCCCAGAGGTGCCAGGAGTGCAGAGGCCTGGGTTCGCATGTGGACAAGGGGAGCGGTGTGACAGTGGGAAGTTCCCTGTCCCCTCTGTACTTCAGGGTGCTGAGAATCAAATGGGCACCCCAGAGCTGATGGGAAGATTGATTGAGGCAATATGGTTACTCTGTGTCTGATCTGAGCTTTAGGACAGGCCTGCCACATAATGAGGCTTAGAAAATGATGGTTGCTGTTTGTCACTGTTGTCATTTTGTAGATGCTCTTCCAGACAGAGCTTCATTGGGGGGGGAACAGACTGTGTTCCCAAGGAGCACTCTTGGGCTCTGGTAGTGCTGCCAGCCTGGGCTAGTGAGGCCGTCTGCGGCCTAACCGAGGCTAAGCGTGTGGTGGGTCAGTGTGTTTGCACAGGCAGGCTGTGTTGTCTTCAGCGACAGTGCCATGGGTCCCTTTGGTGAGACAGAGGATGAGTTCAGGAGGCCTGCTGTGCATTTGCAGAAAGTGTAGGAAATTCTGGAAGACCCATCCATGCAAATTAGAGTGACCTTCGAGAGGATCTTATGAAAAGCAGTTGTGTTCTGGGAAGAGCAGTGAGGGGGCGCATGACCATGCTGCTCTGCGTGTCACTAAGGAACTGTTGTCCTGGGAGTGCCCAGCAGCGGGGTCTTGCCCTCCGACCCGGCGCTAGGGGGCTCCTGCCCAGGAGGCCTGGCCTGGCCACACCTTATGGGAGGCGCTGCAGGGGCCCATGATGGCCCCGAGGCTTCCTCAGCCTGTACACACGCGCGCGCGCACACACGAGACGGGGATGGTGTTCCTAGAAGCCACATCTAACATATGTCCTGCTGTCACCCTCCTCCCTGTGGAGAAGTTAGGCCTTTGCCTGATGAAGGCGCATCAGCTATTTGAATACATTTCTCAAGAATTTAAATAACTCACAGGGGAAAAAAGTATATTCTGCTGCCTTGTATTTGAAACCGCTGACATTTTTCTTTAAGATTTGTTGATTGCACAGTATATATATATAAACTTGTAGAAATTGGTGATAATGAAGACAAATTAGCTACCAAACCCACTGCCACAATCATCTGTGGGACATTTTCCCCTAAGCCTTTTGTTCAGAGTCCTGGACAGTGAATGGTCTAAGGTCAGCTTCCACTTGTGAGAATCACACAGTGTGGTTACAGAGTGGCCGTTCGGGATCTGCCTGTCATTAAAGTGCTGGCTGAGAAAAGTAGACTTAATTTCCTTTTTACTTGCAGAAACAGTTGCCGTGTGCCATGAGATGGGCAGAGTGTCCTTAGGGCTGGTCTTCAGAGTTGAGTCGCTCTCCCGCTCGAGAGTGTGTTCCTGTGTGTTGGGTGTGTTTGGGCCGTGCCGCGAGAGGGCTTGTCAGACACTCCTTCCGGCCGCACGAAGATGGCCCTGGACTGCTGGCCCTGGGGCTGCAGGCTCATTTTACGGATCACAGTGCAGACACGTAAGGAGGGCCAGCAGGGGCAGGGCCGACTCCTGTGCCTGTGTCCTGCTTAGCGCGCTAGCCCTAGCGGTCCTGGTCTCCGCTGTCCAGAGAGTCCACTGTCTCTGAAGAGAATCAGAGCCCAGCCTAGTGAAACAGCCCGGAGTGTCCCAATCTGTCATTTTTTGTTTGACTCTTTCGGTGTCCCATTATTTATTTATATATTTTATTTATTTATTTGACAGAGTCACAGCGAGAGCAGGAACACAAGCAGGGGGAGTGGGAGAGGGAGAAGCAGGCTTCCCGCCGAGCAGGGAGCCCGATGCGGGGCTCCATCCCAGGACCCTGGGATCATGACCTGAGCCGAAGGCAGACGCTTAACGACTGAGCCACCCAGGTGCCCCGTCCCATTATTTTTTTAAAAGGACAGATGATGATGGCATATGAAATGGCACAAAATAAAAGTAGGGATGTAGAGATGAAGATGTGGTGCAGCCCTGAACCGTGGCCAACAGCAAACGGTTCGGACTTAAGTACTGGTAGGATCCTATGGGAAAGGAAAGTGGGTTGTGTGGTGGTGTTTTTCTCTTCTCCTAGCTTAGGGCAGTTGTGAGGAGAGGACTGGGGGTCTCAGGGACCCCTCGAGGCAGTTGCCCGTGGGCAGCCACTCTGAGCAGAGGCCAGCATGGCGTGCCATATTTCAGCTTCTGCTTCCCTTATTCTTGTTTGTAAACTGGGATAGGGAATGAATTTTTCTTGTCTAGTTTTTTCCAGTCTTTAAAATCCTAGCGTGTCAAAACCAAACAAAAAATCACTTAGCTTCTCACTAAAGGGTTTGGTTGTGACTTCTTTTCATGAAGGATTTGTGAATATTGGTGGAGGGTAGGACTAATCGAAGAGGCTAGTGTTTGTGGTGGACTAATGGGTTCTTGTCTGCATCTCCCTCACATTTGCCTGCTTACCCTGGGTGTTCAGGCTCCACTCTGTCCATACCACTGCTTTGTAGAACCTTCTGTCTGTCCCTGTTGGCTGGCAGAGAAGTGTTGTGCTTCCTCAGCTTCCCATAGGGGCTCACCCTATAAGACCCACTCATCCTTCCAGTCACAACCCCTGCCCATCTTCCCACAAGGATGATGCTCTAGCCTAACTCGTCATTATGGCGGCCACATACACCCTCACTCTCCTGTGTCCTAACTCCTGAGTTCTCTGGAAATCCTTGGTTTCCTATAAGACCTGTTTCGGATGCATTTCTTCATAAAGCTTCCTTTCTTTAGTTTTCACAGTAGGAGTTGACTTCTAAGCTGCCTGAGCCTCCCCTATACCCTATGTGTACTGCCCTCATACCAGTTACATTTTACTTGTGTTTTACTTAAGAACTGTAAGGAGGTGGTATTGAGTTCATATCCTGTGCCAGGCTCTGTTCACAGTCCCTTGTGTGAGTTTTCTCAGTTCACCCAACAGCCCAGTACATGGGCTGCTGTTCACCCTCTTTCTTCAAATATGGATGCCCCGGGATTGAGAGATGAGATAATTAGCACAAAGTGATAGCTCGGTGGTGGTGGAGCTGAGATTAGCAGCAAGGCCTCTCTCTCAAGCACTACGATACATGAATGAAATCTAGCTCCATACCTAGACCAGAGCTCACGACATACTTGTCCGATGAGCGAGTGTTAGGGGGCCCCCGTCCCGTGCACTGCAGAGCCGGCTTCATGTGGGGAAGGTTGTGCAGGTGCACAGAGCCCCACACCTACACGGTCCGGGCGGGTTTCACGCTCTGCTGTCACTGTCTTACGATCTGCAGTACTGTGTCAACAAAGGGGACTCTTCATTTTCATTTTGCACTGAGTCCCATGAATTATGTAGCTGATCCTGCAAGCAGTCCATTTTTATTTTCTGTTTAGAGTCACCCTTAGATATAAAATTGACTCTTCTTAAGAGGCCCCCCATGATGGGGTGCCAGGCTGGGAACTTCTAACAGCTTGCTAGCAGCTGGGATGTGATGTAATGATCCATTTATCTCAGTGTGATGAATTGCTGTATTTCCCTAACTGTGCAAGGGAGTTACTCCTTGTTGTAAAGTGACCTTGTCATGGGAGGCTCATCAGAACAGGATTTCCATGATCCAGTCTGAACAACCGGTATGAAAGATGTTATGATATGGTCAGAAAGCCAGGGGTAGCTCTGGTTCACAAAGAACACAGTAGGAAGAGATGAAAAGGCAAAGGGATGAGTGGCTTGAATTAGAATATAGCTTGATCAGACTCTGGTCTGGGGGTAGCACCCAGTTACAGTACCTTGAATCATTTATGAGAATTTTTTTTTTTTTTTTACATAATTCTGGAAGAATCCTGGTTGATAAACATTTCTGAAGACAGATTTTAACTTGGTCCTGTTCCCTGGGTGAATAGCATTTTAATTGCTAAGTTGTGGTAAAGTGCTGTGCTTAATTATGGACTCAAGCATCTAATTTGTCAGTCAATGGTGCTATTTGAAACCCTCTCTCTTGTTTTTACCATCATTCCACTGTTTGCACTTGGGTTACAGAAGGCCTTGTGTCCTTGGACACATCCAGGCGGTGCTGTCACTTTGGAGTACAAAGCAGGACAGAGAGGCATAATTAAACCTATATGTAACCACTCAGGAAAATGTTTTATCATAAGCCAGCTGGATACTGAGAATTCTTTATCCACAAGTTGACAAATTATAATCAGTCACAATCTGAAGAGATCAATTTAATGAGAATCTATTAATGTTAACACTGTGTGTGTGGTCCTGTGAGTTGATTTATGGGAAGGGTGTGATGGGGTGCAAGAGTTTTACTTTATTAGAAATCTGGGTTTTGTGGGTAAGTCTCTTCTCCCTTTTGCCCTGGTATAAGAATGCTTCTGGAAAATGAGGAACTGATTCTGATCTTGGACCATCTCTTCCTAAATGTCCGTTCCGTTCAGTTCAGTGTTTTCATTGCAGTGAAATGCATTGCATATAAATGAAAAGCTGGTGTTGTTAAGTGGAGTCTTGTGGACTATGGAGGTATTGTCTTTCTGGCTGATGATCATGACTTTTTCAGTTGCTGCATTTTTCATAGAATCAAAAAGCCCTGGTGTTTTATTTCTGCAGAGGGAAGTCATAGGGAGCTCCAGAGAACATTTAATATCAGTTACTTTAAAAACATTTAGTTATTTCTTGGCTAAATTTACAAAAATGTAGGGGAAAAGAATCTACTGAAATTAACACGAAAAGGTTTAGACATTTCCTTTCTCACAGTGACCAGAACATTCTTGAAAATTCTTACATTCCACAGAACTGAAAAATCTCACAGCAACTGAAAGCTGTGTTAATGTTAGTCCTCTAAGCCTATTTAGCATTAGTATCCAGATGTCGGAGGTTTGTTAAGACTAAAAGAAAGTAGATAGATCTTAGTTTCTCAAAAGAGAGGAAAAGCCTATTGATCTTGCACTAACTCTTCAGTGGCCTCAGCAACCCTTAAAATAAGAGTGGGTGGTGGGGGATGGAGAGTCAAGAAGTCAGCATGCTGGCTTCTTGTGTGAGCCAATTTGGGGGGGTCCCCCTTTTCAAAGTGGCAGGACAGCTCGTGGCCCAGCTTGAGTAGTGACCAGCCACAGGCTCTCTCTGGCAGAAGTGGACTGCCAGGCAGGTGGCACCCCCTGCTCCCTGAACAAGGTCTGTTCTCAAACAATATTTGTGTGATGGTATCCATTTGAGTGCTTGAAAAGAATAGTAAATCATCAGAATAAGGGCTAATTCTGAAAATTCTTTTGCCTGCCATACATATACATCTAGCGTCGTAGAAACATTTGGGTGGCATTCCATCAGTTTCTGTTTGTGTGTTCTATGTGTGTGAACAGACAGAAAACAAAGCCACTATTGAGTTATATAAATGCAAAAGAGGGATGGGAGTGAATGCTGGCCTTCTGGAAATGCTATTTTTTCACTTTGGGATAACTCCAGTAACCAAGTAGAATTTTCTGATACATTTGCCAAATAAAAGAGCTGAGGTTGAGAACTAGCATGAGATATTTTAAATTAATGTACATTTTGGAGAGCAGAGTAAGAAAAGCAAGCTCTAAATACAAATGTAGAAGTCACATCTTGACTTTTCCTATGGAATCAGTTGTCACTTCCTCACAGAAACACAAACATTTGACTATTTACGTTTAATTCACTGGCATTACTGGTTCAGCCTGAAGAGAGTTAGAAGATGTTCTGTATTACAAGCCTATAAAAGCCAAATTCTTAAGGCAGAAAGGAGTCTGGTATCTTGGTTATCTTGGGATCCACGCTGCTCCTTAAACCCTACCTAGTTTTCTTTGTAACTTACTTCTCCTATTCCTCCTCCACTCCAGCCCCCTTCAGATTATTTCAGAATAAATAGAGATTTGGGATATGTCTTAATGGAAAAGAATAAAGGGAGGTCTATTTTATGGTACCCAGATAAGTGTCTTGATCTCTCTTTTACCGAAACATGTTACCCAAAGGAGGCATGAGCTGGTGTCCAGGAGCCCAGCAGCCCCTGACGCCGCCGCGGTTGCCGCACGCACACCCCTTTCCTGAGCCTGTATCCTCCTGAGAGTACCGGCTCTCTAGCTAGCATTCCTCTGAGTCTGTGTAGCAGTAACAAGATTGGTGATAATAGCCGGAGGAACTTAGAGACTCTGCCTCTTCCTAGCCTCTCATCCCATCTCCCCAGCACCTCGCATCTGCCACATTGGGTGGTACCTAGAGGAGCCATTATCAGAAGTTCTCTTGCCATGATATGTCAGAGTGATGATTTGTTTAGGGGTGTCTGGCTGTAATTCCATCATCCCTTTTTCTCACATTTAAGGAAGAATATTGACTTTGAATCTGTTCTAATTGCTTTTAGTATAATATTCACAAATTTTGGCACTTTGTTATTAGCGACCAGCTGCTTTCCAACTGATTGTAGACCCACCATGGCTGAGAACCCCTGGCTTGGGCATCTGATGTCACTATGGGCCCTTACTCTGAACCCACCTACTGTTCTTCATTTTCTGCACTGCTGATAGGGGTTCTCCTTCATTCAGCAAACATGTTTTAAGCAACCAGAGATGTAAAGGGAAATAAGGCTCTGTGCTGCCCCTTAAGGAGCGAATCTAGTTGAGAAGATAGACACACATAAAACTAACCATGCTCAAGGATGTGCTATAGTGGTGCAAAGAATAGACCATGTGGGACTCCAGGAGGTTCTGATTAAT
Source organism: Halichoerus grypus (assembly GCF_964656455.1). NCBI lineage: Eukaryota > Metazoa > Chordata > Mammalia > Carnivora > Phocidae > Halichoerus > Halichoerus grypus. The sequence continues at coordinate 122,665,468 of NC_135719.1, forward strand.
CTAGGAAATCAGGGATCTGATGTTGGAATTAGGCCTCTGAGAAAAAGGATTTTATGTCAGAAAGGGGGAAGAGAGGTAGAGAGGACAAGATGAGTAAAAGTATGCATATGGTAGCTGAGTCTGAGAACAAGGGCGTACTGAACGTGTCCAGAATGTAGGGTGCAGGGAAGCCGGCAAAGAGCATAGAGAGAAGGAAGCGCTTGGACAGCATGGTCCAAGGCCTGGAAGAGGGGGCCAGGGATTCGGGCCTCTATTCTGTAGGCAAAGGGAAGGTGTGCAGAGAGCACATTAGTAGTCTGATGACTTAGCCAGGTCGAGACTGGAGGGATGGGGTGGACAGAGCCTAGAAATCAGAAGACCAGTTAGAGCACAGTTGTGCTGATCCAGGCCCGAGATGGGGGAGTTGGGAGGACAATCAGCAGGTTGAAGACCAGTTATCTTCTTAGTCTTTGTGTTGTGAAGACCAGCCCCAGGGTGCCTGACACATTGTACTCATTAAAAGTTGAACTTAATTAGACCAATTGAAGTGGAAGATGAGGAAGCAGGGAGGGGAAAAGGACGGTTTCAAGGTATTTAGCTTGAGGTAACAAATACGGGGGGGGGGGGACAGGTTTGGAGGAATGGCAAAGCCTGTTAGGTTTGACGAGGTATAATCTGAGCTGCGGTTGAGGGTGTTGGGTAGAGATGTCTAGGAGACAGAGGGAGAGTCTAGGCTTGTCACGGAGCAGAGAGCTCTGGATTCTCAAGTCTTGGGCATAGATGGATTTGGGAGTCATACTCTGAGCATCCATCCTTATTCTTGCTCTGTTAGAAAAGCTTCTCGTTGTGATTCTGTTCTCCCTTCTGTCACCTTCCTGCGCCTGAAACCCCATCCTGCCCTGCTCCAGAAGGCGCATAGCTGCACTGTTAGAAAATGCTGTAGTTCAGCGCATCGGGTTCTGTCCCCAGGCTTCGGAACTTTGGTTTGAGTAAAAGATGTCTTTCCCTGCAAAAGCGTCCGGCCGTGCAGACGCACTGCAGGCTGTCCTAGGAAGGAGAGAGAAGCCGGCCTTCTCTAGGGGACAGCAGTCGCTTAGCCCAGAGCAGCGGATTCACAGTCAGGAGCCTGGCTCACTGAACGAGGGCCTTAGATTCTGCTTCCTCAGCTGTCCCACGGAAATGACTTCCCTGCTACAGGAGCCGGAGGCTTGGTGCCAGCTTTCGCTTCTGAGCTAAAATCTTCGTAGTAAGAGGGACGTCACAGCCAGTCACAGTGACCAGCATCACTTACTGATGTCCCTGGGGTTGTCCTGTTGTCTACTAGAGCAGAGGAGGTAAAGGACAAAATCTGTGTCCCGATGACAGAGCTCTGGTTTCTGTCCCCAGAATCTGGGGAGCACACCTCTACTGTGACGTTATGTAAGTTCACTAATGCCAATTAAATTCAATAACTGACATTCTAGGCGTTTTCTTATGGAAATTTTTAGATGGTAGATGCTATACGATCAATCACATTTATAAATACTAAATAGCAAAATCTGAATATTCATTCCAGACTTTGAGTAATAAAATTGGAAAACAAAGACACATACAGAGAATGCACTCATCTCACTGTGGTCATGCACTCTGGGAGAACCAGTGTGCAAAATTGGAATTAATTGCTATGTTAATGTCACCGGGGTTCAGTTATCCTCTGCACTGCCATATAGGAAACTGCATAAGCAATTCAGCCCATGGAATTTTGGCAGCTTTTGGAAACATACGTGTTTTTTTTTCCCCCTTTTATTTTTTGATGTCCCCTATCCCCATCCCCTTCAAGGCCATTCTCCAGCTGTTCCCTTAGGGAGTCGTTTTATGGGGAAGTTTCTTTTGTAGGCTTCCAGCTGGCTTCATTTTCACTACCTCCACGAAGTGGCTTTCTTTGTCACGTTTATATGATATTAACCATCATGCACTGCCTCGGGACTTCCCCTTGGATTGACTTCATATTTTTGGTTTGCGCTCACAGGCTGTCTCCGGGTTCAGACATCTACGTGACGGTCTCATCCATGGCTCTAGCAAGGTCCCAGCAGTGTCGTAACTCCCCTAGCAACCTGTCTTCATCCAGCGACACTGGCTCTGGTGGAGGCACTTACAGGCAAAAATCCATGCCCGAAGGGTAGGTGTGCCCCCCCCCCCCCGCCCCCGTGAAGTCGCTGTCTCTCATCTGTAACTCAGACAAGCGCCTCAGTCGATCTACAAAGGAGCGAAAGGGAAAATGTGGTTAATATCCCAGATAGAAAAATGTTTTAATGTCTGGTTCAAACCACATCTCGGGAAGTTTATCATTCTCTAGCCTCCAAGGGCTCCATGGCAGAGAAATCAGGTTACATTCGTTTCTCCAATTGTATATATGGTCTAGTTTTATAGTACAGATTTTGTTATTCCTCTGAAGCAAATTCCATAGTACTGGCTGGAGTTGGTGTTGCTGTTAAAGGAGGTGAAACAATTATCCGAGCCAAAGCTTAAAATTATTTTTCTCACACTTTCAAAGTCTCTGATTTCAGCTTGTGGGTTTTGTCGTTTTTCTTTTCTTTTCTTTTTTCTTTTTTTAAAAACACCAAACACCCAGAAGTAACTATTTGCTTCTGACAAGACTTAAAAGTAAAAGGCTAAATACACATGATTTTAGAGGCTACTAAAAAGAAAAAAACCACCACCACCACCAGGATGTCTGAAGCTGGGAAGTAATTAGCAGCAAAATGTGACGTGGCACAAACATGCCCCCTTTGCCCAGAGGAAGAGTAAAAGAACCATCAAAGACATCCTGCTGGGCCATCTCTTTGGGGAAGTTGGTAGAGAACTTGGAACCATTTGAAAATCAAATGTGAGGCGTTTATAAAAACTGGTGTTTCTATTCTGAGTTTTCCCCATGTATATTTTTAACAAATGCACACTTGATTTCGTTACTTTCTTGAGATTTTACCGTGTTACAAAATAGTCATGCTTACTAAGAATAACTTCATAATGGGTATTTTGGTTTATCCTATAGCATTTTGTTGGTTTTTACAGCCATTAAGTGTAATTTTTGTTGTTGTTGTTGTTGCTAATATTTATGTTAGCAGGAAGTAGGCAATAAAACCATTGTAAAAATATGCTTCCCCCCCTGCATCCCAGTGTCCCCCGGAGGATTCCCCTGGTAGTATATCTAAAATGCACATCTCTTCTTTTAATTGCTTTAGTGACAATGAGAAAAAAATTTAGCTGCTATTCATGAGTCCCTGCAAAAGGTTTTATGAGTTAAGTATTACTATCATACCATACCACAGGCCCAACTACTTATTTCTTGGTTTAATTAGTAGATTTTAAATGGCCTGGTTTGACTTCAAAAATAAGAATTCACTGCAAATTCAGTGTTAGTACAGCAATAAAACATAAACGAGCTAACAACAACAAAAGCACTGTTTTCTTGTGACCGTGATACACTTGCAATGTGTACCAAAAATGTAAGCTGAAACCTGAGTGTTTTGGTGAATGTCAGAAACATGATTATTGTGCCCATCCTGCACAGTGTTTTTAATGAGGTGGTAATTAACCTGATCTGTAACACCAACCCTACTGTAGGTGATCCTGAGGGTTTTTCCATTGTTTGTGAGGTTACCCAATGATTGTTGACCATCCTGTGTAACATCCTTTTTTTACCTGGGGTGATCTTTGACCAGAAGATAATGATACAGTGTTCTGTGGACCCCAGGCAGTTTTTGCCTGTACCCGTGATGTAGGAGACCGTGCACTGTCTGATTCACATGCATTGCCCGTGGGCCAGGTTGTATTCTAAAGTTATCCTTATCAAGAGAAAGATGATCACATCTACTCTACAGCGTAGCCCCGTACATGTAGGTATGTACCAGTTGACGGTGGGGCAGGATGGAACGTGGTCCACTGCAAACTCAGTAATGCTCGACTTTAAGAAGCTCGAAAGCATGGGGTAATACCAGTAGATGAGAGCAGGACACAGTGGTTGTCCACAAGTGTAATCTGCTGATGCCTTGTCCTCCCTCTGCTTTAGTGGGCCCGCAGTATCTGCCTTGCCAGCTCCCTGGTGCGGGGATGCTCAGACCATCCAGATTGGTTGAGAGGCGAAATTTACCAGGGTGACTAATAATGCCCATTCCATGCAGGTGGGGGAGAAAGGCACCCACACAAGTTTAGGATAGCAACAAGAGATAAGTAGAAAGCAACACTGTTGAAAAGACCTAGAGTCTGTTTTACCATCCTTGGAGATTTATCTTCAGGCCACATGCTTGAGGACTTGACGAGTCAGACAAGGGCCAGAGGGAGGGATGGGCTGGGTGAATGAGGAGCTTGGAGATCGTGGCCAGAAGCGTAACTGTGGGCGCACAGCCCGAAGACGAGACCGACAGAAGCAGGCAGGCCACTGTAGCTTCCTTCCACACTCTTCTGTGAGGGAGGAAGCTTGTTCCTGAGGACCACTGAGACCAAGAAAGGAAAGTTGTAGAGCAGTTTCCACTCTGTGATGAGGAAAGGTTGTGAGTCGGCTCTGCAGCTGTGGACTGGCTCCGTGAGGCAGAGCCCATGGTCCCAGAGCGTGCCTCGTGCCGCCGGATGGTACATGCTTCTCAAGGCAGGATTGAAGGGCAGCCTTGCTTTATCGTTCATTTAAAACCAGACAGCCAGAAAAGCATTCGGCTTTAAATCCAGAGGTTTTAAAAGTTGTCTTTGGTTTCCACTGCTACCAAAAAGGAAAAGCAAGATTGAATCCATGTCTAACTTTTATCTCTGTGCCTTTTCAGAAAAGTCTTCCTTTACTGCAAATTTAGAATAAAATCGTAGGGCCAGTTGGAGGATATTCACTGTTCTGAGCTAAACAAAGACCCTACTTAGGAAGGAGATGGCAAAGATCATAATTAGTGACTTGCCCCCACCACCCGTTTTTGTTGTCACTGTTAATGAAAATAAGCATCATTGCATCAAGTAATAAATACATACAAAGATGCAAACAGTTTTAGTCATTTTCTTCCAGATGTTTGGATCAACTTACAGGAAAGGCAGAACTGAAATCCACACACAGTCCACAGAACCACCCTTTTGTTTTTTAAAGAGCACCTTTCACTGCAGTTTTCATAAATCAGGTTTTTTTGTTTATCATAATGGGGGTAACTTTGTTTAGGGAGGCTTATGATTGAATTTGTGAACAATTGTCATTGTGCAGAAGTAATTTAGGGAGATGTTAGAGTAGGAGGTTAATGTTACAGCCTTCCCTGCTTTGCAGATGCTTTTGTATAGATTTTTCTCCCCCAATCCATAAAATGGAATTGCCATTTTACAAATAAAGAAATGGAGACAAAACTCGAGTGACTTTGGGTGGGGAGCTAGAACTTGGCTCCAGGCCTTCCTCCTCCTTGTCTCCCGCTCTTTCCAGTACACCACTTGCTGGTTCTCCCCATGCATTTATCAGTCTGTAGCAAATAAGACACCTGTCAAAAGCATCGATCAATTCAGGCTCTGATGATTTTTTATCATATTGATTACTCATAAGCTCATTAGTAACCACGCACAAATGTCTAATGTCCACACGAGTCTTTGAATTTTACACTCTGGCCCTTTTTCCTGGGCTCACTCAGTATTTACCTGCCGATATTGCTAATTGAGGCGTATGCTTTAATTAGGCATATATTATTATTCTACCCAGGGTAAAATAAAACTGGCTCATTAAATAGCTAACTGTTCTTTCCAGAAATAGACATTTGCCTTTATATGCCAGTGTACCTACTTCCAAATTGCCCTTCCCAGAGGCAATTTAAAATTTAGACATCTTGAAAGTGGTCACTCTGTAATGTAAATGATAGCAATCTTTGTCTTTCAGACCTTAGAGCACACGTTCAGAAAATATTGGCTCCAAGAATGAGTGACTTAGTGATTTAGCAGATTACTGAGTTAAGAGGAACCCCTGACATGTTCCATTCGGAAGATAGACATGGAACATGAGGATGGTGAAATCATTCCTTTGTGCATGAATGAGAATCTGAGTGTGGCTACACGTGGGTTAGAAAATTTGGATTTTCTTATTCTGTATTTCGTGGGTTAGCTCAAGGCTCATGTCTCCGGCCCTTGTTTACAGTTGTAGTATGTACTGAGCATACATCCCTTTCTTGAACGGAGTGATGTGTGTTGACCGTGACACACACAGTTTCGGCACCCGAGCACACATGCACAAGCATGAGCGGGCATGTGCCTTCATTAGAGTTTAGTCCATTGCCCCCAGGCCTGTCTTCCCCTTCTGGGTGAGGTCCCTGATGTCGTCTTTGCCTTTGTTTGGGGGTAATCGCCACAGGTTTGGAGTAAGCCGCAGATCGCCAGCCTCCATCGACAGGCAGAACACCCAGTCAGATATTGGTGGCAGCGGGAAATCTACACCCAGCTGGCAAAGAAGTGAGGATAGCATTGCTGACCAAATGGGTAAGTAACTAATTCCCACAAGTAGCAAGTTGCTTTTCTACCAGCGTGACGTTGGCCACCTCTTGATGACGTCATGAAAGCGTTCTGTGATAGAATACAGCCCTGGTTAATACATGTGAATGAGAGTTAAGTCTCAGTTCGATTATGTATGCGTGAGGGCAGCAAATAAGACCTGAGAGAAAAGTCAAGGCATACTAAGTGACCCCCCCCCAGTTTGAAAATAGAAAGGGCATAGGAATTCTTTTCATCACCGAGATTAAAATACTACACTGCCAAACCATATGTGTCCTAGTATCTCCCTCGGCCCTTGTTTGTTGGTGTGTTGTTGCCTACTGTAAGTGCCCCGAGAGATGCAGTTGCTGTTGGGTCACATCTGTGGCGTGGTTAGGACCTCCCTCCTCCCGCCTGTCTGTACCCCCCACCCCCCACCACTCTGCTAGTAAGCCCTCAGCGGAGGACACGTCGTAGCAGTACGTAACAGCTGGGTGGGAAGGACTCTCATTGGTGAGCCTTCATTTGGATTTCTGGCATAGCCCTTGATCTCTCTATAGAACTGTTCCACGGTGACACCGTAACACTAGCTGACACCATAAAATTTTGCCATGAAACAAGACTAAGTGTCAAAGCAGTAGCCTCAGGGATTTAGTGTCAGCACTGTTGATGATAGAATCTGGACTGTGGGGTGGGTTTTTTTTTCCCCCCTTATCCTATCTCTAGTAGCATTACCACCAGAGTGGGGTAAAAAGAAGGAAACTTCAGGGCTGAAAAAGGTACACTTTTAAGGCAAAGACCCATCTTTTTTTCTTTTTTTGCAAATACATTGTTTTGCTCTGTTTTAATGATTCTTCCCCTGTAAATGTACTAATAACCACGCACGTAGAAAGGAGTGGAGACGTATTTAGCTAAGCCAGGAAATGAGGAAGAAGAAATGTAATTCTCAGGTTGGGAAGATCTGCTTTGTTCCAGTAACTTCAGTGAGATGTGCCTTGTTACTGGAGCCATCTGTCATTCCCCACTCTCATGGCAGCCACCCCCAACACACACAACCTGAGCATTTTCCGATCTGCTGTTCTGCTCGTGACAGAATGTTTTTAATCCCATATGTTTTGATACTGTTGAGATGGTAACGACACATGTGAAAAGGATCCCTTCTTCAACATGACTTTAGCAGCTTTTTTTGGCTCCTAGCGCAGGCTTCGAGCAGAGCTGTGAGCAGGGTCTTTGTGCAGTGTTCAGAGCCCCACTTCCCACTCACGTGAAGTCACAAAGGTATCTTGGGACTGGAAAGGGTAATTATAAGGTTCATCCTAGACCTAAATTCATTCTTTCACATAAACCTCCCTCCAGTCTTTTTTGCTTTGTATCTTCTCTCCTTTGGTGGCATCCCACTCTTAATAGATGAGACTCTGAAATTAATATCAATGAGTCTTTTTAACAAATCTGTTCATCCTGTTAATAAGATATGCCTTTTTTTTTTTTTTTAAGTAAGATACCCCAGAACCTGCCAGAGAAGCCTTTTCACCAGTGGGTGGCCTTTCTCCATCCAAAATCGAAGCCTTCATAGAAAATGTTAAAATAATTTTTTCTACATATATATATATATTTTTTTATATTCCACCGTTCCAGAGGAATAAACTTGCTTTCTCTACCTGGCACATCAGATGGAATCTGGGGCCTGGTTGGTATAAGCCATGCTAGGGAGAAATCAAGAAAAATAATTGTTCCGTTCTCATTACTCAGCGTAGTGTACATTGAGTATATCAAGGGCCGACCTTTATACATTGAATTTTTAAAACAATTCTCTAATGACTTTCAGGTCACTGAGTGAAAATGCTGAGGAGATTTTTACCTGTTAGCCAGGCCCACCTGTCTCTGTACGTTGTGTATGACACACTGGTGCCCCGGTGGAAACGCGGAGTTGAGCTTAATTGGCTCACCCATCTCAGCGGATTTCGTTTTTCTGCCTCTGCTTTTGGAGGTGGTTGAGAGTCAGAGTTAGAGGATGTTGCCCAGTCCTTTACGTTCAGGAATGGTGTTGCAGAAGTCCAGAACTGTTGCTGTTAGCTATCGGTGTGTTAAAGAAGCTCAATCGCTTACCTTTTACCTTTGGAACCCCACCTTGAATGCCGGCTTGGAGTCCAAAAGGAAGCAATTGTCTTAAGTAAACTAGTTGCTGTGTGTCTTTTCTGTTGTGCTTAGCTTACAGTTATAGAGGACCTCAGGATTTCAATTCTTTTGTCCTCGAGCAGCATGAATATACAGGTAAAATATTTCCAAAGTGTCCTGGTAAGTAACACGTGATTGCATCCGTGCCTGTCTAGGTAATGTAGACCGAGCTAGGTTAGCCACACTTGGCAATGAATGAATTTCATAAATTGAATCCATATATTCTCAACTTCCCCCCAAAACCAAAAGTTGATTCCTAACTTTGCCGCGTTGTTCATGGCCTTTGGTTTGGTGGTACTTGGCTCTGCTACTGTGTATGACGTGACACACTGTCACCAGCTGCAAGCTTTACCCATCAGCCACTTAGTTTCTGACATGCTGTCTATTGTGTAAACTCTCAACAAGCTTATCGCTGAAATTCAGAGTTTGCTGGTCAGTGACCTGAGAGATGCAATGGCAAGCCGTCTTCATCTGTCAGCATGTGCTCGGACCTGTTTAGTGCCTGCCCCATAATGTCCTGTGCTGTATTCCAGAGCCAACGTGCCATCTCCCAGCAGTGTCAAAGGTTCTGCCTGCTTTTCGAGAGAGCCCCAGCGGGAGATTAATGCGGCAGGATCCGGTGGTGCATTTATCTCCAAACAAACAAGGGCATGTAAGTTAACTGTAAAATAATAAAAATGATAAGATTCCTAGCAACGTACCTTCCAGGCGTGCTTTGCTGTTTCTTTCACGTGGTCAGAGAAGAAGTCATCCTGGTGGGAGGTGGGCGTTCACTGCTCTGGCCCTGGAATTTCTATCGCCAGTGGCCCTAAGGTTGCTTTGAAATAAACTCAAATTCCTCCTTGGTATGCACCTGCCACCCCCACAGATCTGGATGGAAGGCCATGTGATGTAGTCCTAAAATGTGGGGAACGGAAATGTGCTAAACGTGAATTTTATTTGCTTACACAATGGCAAGCATGGGCTATGGTTGGAGCATCAGTCCAGGGGACAGACAGCTTCCTGACAACTGCCCTTCCTGCTTCTCTTGTCTTGCGTAGCTACACACATTTTTGTTTTTCCATACTTCTACATAATTCCTGATCACTTAATGGGTAGAATTAAGAATGAGAGGTTTTGCTCATGTAAGTTGTGCTCTAGTAAAATGAATATGAAGCTAAAGAAACAGAGCGCATGCCCATGCGTGGCCGAGCACCCTGCACTAGGCTGTGTGGTGAGAGATTTACTGAAGAAATGTGATGTTGTCATAGTTCTACTTGTAAGTGATAAATTACCCAGTCTGTCAATTCCCCTTCCTTCATTAACACCTTTATATTGATGACACGGTAAAATAATATTTTGAATAGATTGGGTTAGATTAAGTATATTCTTAAAATTAATATCACCTGTTTCTTTTTACTTTTTTAAACGTTGCTACTGTAAAGTTTAAGATTACAAATGTGATTCCTGTTACATTCCTATAGAAATCTGTTACGTATTTTACACTCTCAGCACATCTCAATTTGGACTAGCCACGTTCAAAGTGCTCAGTAGCCACACATGGCGAGAGGCCGCCAAATCCCACAGCACAGATCCAGAGCTAAGGAAATTCTGCCTGCAAACATTAAAAATAAATGAAGGCCTTGTAGCATAAATGGTGTTGTTGCAGAAAGTGGCACCAGGAAAGTAATGGGTTGATTGGTTCTTGTTTAAGAAGAAATCTTTCACTTTGAAGTGAAATTTTTGTGTCCCCCTCCTGCTCCTTCCCCTACCTTAGCTGCTGAAGGGCAGGTCTCTTCCTCAGGCAACACACACACACACACACGTGTGGTTCCTTCTGTTTTCACTCGCTCTCCACCAGGTGTCTGGACTTCCTGTCTCCAGGAATGTAAAAATATCCTGTCTCCATCTAATGTAAAATATTATTCAGATATCTTTTGAAATCTTATTTCTTTGGTAAACTATAAAATGTTCTAAGCAACCAAGCAAGCCACTGTGTGGAAAGGGTTCCGTACACATTCTAACTGAGATAATTCACGTACCATAATATTCACCCATCTGAAGTATACAGCTCAGTGGGTTTTAGTAGATACATGGAGTTGTGCGCCCATCACCACAGTCTAACTGCAGAATGCTGTTATCACCCCCAAACAGAAATCCTGTACCCTCAGACAGCCCTTGACCACCACTCATCCACGTTCTACCTCAGTGGATGTGCCTGTTCTGGACATTTCATATGATGGAATCATACAGTATGTGGCCTTTGGGGTCTGGCTTCTTTCACTCGGCATAACATTTTTAAGGCACATCTGTGTTATAGTATGTATTAGTACTTCATTTCTTTCTGTGATGGAATAATATTCCATTGAATGGATATACCACATTTTTTAATCCATTCATCAAGTGATGGACATTTGGGTTGTTTCTACATTTTGGCTATTATGAATAATGCTGCTGTAAATATTCATTTAGGTTTTTCATGAACATGTTTTCCTCTCTCTTGAGTAGATACTAAGAATGGAATTGTAATTGTTTTCCTCCTGCAGTTGTCCCATTTTACATTCCCACCAACAGTGCCAACCATCATTACTGTCTGCCTTTTTGCTTAGAACCATCCTTGTGTGTGAAGTGTTATCTCATTGTGGTGGTGTTTTGCACTTCTCTAGGGACTGAAGATATTGACCATCTTTTTATGTGTTTCTTGGCCATTTGATACCGTCTTTGGAGAAATGTCGATTCAAATCCTTTGCCCATTTTCTAATTAGGTTTCTTGAAGCACAAAAGTTTTTAGTTTTGATGAAATCCAGTTTATTTTTCTCTCTTTTGTGCTTTTGGTACCATATCCAAGAAACCATTGCATAAATAGGTCATGAAGATGTATACTTACGTTTTCTTCTAAGAGTCTGATAGTTTTAGCTCAGGCATTTAGGCCTTTGATCTTTCAGAGTTTATTTTTCTGTACGGTTAAGGATCCAGCTTCATTCTTTTCTTTTGCATGCAGATATCTGGTTGTCCTAGCACCATAATTTCCCCCCGTTGAATTGACTTGGCACCTCTGCATAAATTTTACCTCTAAGCATTCCTTAGAAAGCTGTCTTCTAAAGAGATGCCAGTTGGGGAAGGAAAAGGAGATCTCTTTAGGAATAAGTCTTATATTCTGCCGTATATTGACTCTGAGTGCTAGGACTTTTAGAATTCAGCACACTTTTTGATTAGGGTAATCTCAATACTATTGATATTTTAGCCTCAGTGAATGAAAAATGCATTCTAAAAAAAACCTGTCTCTAGCACTCTTTGCCGCTAACACTCCGAATAGGTTTTTCCAGGCACCTCCTGTCTTTGGTTATCACTGGAATTTTTGTGCCGTGAGAACCCCATAACCAGACACATGCCAGGGGGTCCTTCTCCCTAGCGTTCCTGGCGCTTAAGTCAGTCTTGCTTCCCTTGCAGTCCGATAGCCACTACTCGAGCCACTCCAGCAGCAATACCCTCTCCAGCAATGCGTCGAGCGCGCACAGTGACGAGAAGTGGTATGACGGGGACCGCACTGAATCCGAACTCAACAGCTACAACTACCTGCAGGGCACGTCCGCCGACAGCGGCATCGACACCACCTCCTACGGCCCCAGCCACGGCAGCACGGCCTCCCTGGGGGCCGCCACGTCGTCACCTCGCTCGGGGCCGGGCAAGGAGAAGGTGGCGCCCCTGTGGCACAGCTCCAGCGAGGTGCTCTCCATGGCAGATCGGACTTTAGAGACCGAGAGCCTCGGCATGGACCGGAAGGCAGAATCCTCCCTGAGCTTGGATATCCACAGCAAGAGCCCGGCCGGCTCAAACCCCCTGACCAGGGAGAACAGCACTTTCAGTATAAATGACGCTGCTTCCCACACAAGGTAACTGCCCCCCTGCTGCCTCCGCCGTGCCCAGTCCGGTCCCGAACCAAGTGGCCAGCCTCATCCCACTTTCCTGCGCTCACCATTATACAAAGCAGGGGGTTTCCATGCAGCGACTGCTCTTTTTACGTACGCCTTGTATCTGCCGCCAGAATACTTGATTCCTACAACCCTAATGCATTATTTTAAACTGCAGGTAGGAAATAGAAAAGTTCACAGATTTAGCCTTCATGAAGTTGTGTTTGATTATTTTATAAAAACTTTCTTCTGTGCCAGAATCAGAGAAGAATCTTAGAATTCTGGCTTTCAGGTAGTGATAGAGAATGAAACAGTCTTTTGAAGGCACTGAAAGAAAATCTTGAGCATTTTTTTTTTAAAAGAAAGGGGTCTCTTCTAAAACTAATGTGGCATTATTTATGATGCCGGACACATCCTCCACACTGCCTCCCTGTCAGAGAACATCACTTAGCCAGTGTTTGCATGGTAATTCTTTTTCAGGAATTGCCTCCTGATAGTGATGGGTTGATTTGGGGAGGGGGGGGTGTCCAGTAGAAAAGTGTAGCTAAAATTAGACATCCCATCTACCTTTCCAAATAGGAAAGAACACATTCTCTTGTATCCTTGGAGATCTCTCTGGTAGGCAAAATAAATACCATTTTTCATTTCCTCTTTTGGATTTGAGCCAAAAATCCAAAGAATGACAGGATTCTTCCTTTTTAAGGAGGAAATATTCCACCACTACCTTTTTGGGCCCACTGATGCCTGTGGTGGTTTCTCCTTTTACTTGTTATTGTTGTCAGTCATTGATGACTTTGCATGACAGCCCCTAACCTTGCTGTCTTTTGGGCTTCCTTTATTATTATGCCCTAAAGAAAAGTAGCAGAAAAACTGAATTTAGTTTTACTTTTCTGATGGGAATCTAGGCACATAATCTGTCAGTAAACCCCAGATAGTCTAAATGACAGAGGATGTTCTGTGTAATTTGGATTTGTTTAACTTGATCAGTTAAATACTCAGTTCTCTCATTGTGCCTATATTGTTACTGATGAGATTCTTGAGCTTCCCATCTGAAAACACCAGGTCGACATTTGAAGCATTTCACAAGTTTTATTTCTGTTTACCACTTCCACATTGCCTGTCTAGAAACCAAATGACCCTCAAGCGAAAAGGCGATTGGGAAAGTCATCTCGGTATTCTTGAGTACCAGGCATCCGATTACCTTTCCACAATTCAGAAAATAGAATGTTTGATTCAGATAGGTTAAGGACATTTTGGGGAAAGTAGAACAGCAAGCTGAGCATCAAATACCATAATGATGTAATGTAGACCTAGAGTCACATGACAAAGAATTATGCCAATCACTTGCTGTTTGGGGCATGCCCCACCATCTCATCAGCTAATCCTGTGCCCTGGGTCAGACTGTTTTTCATTTCCCAATAGTTTCTGTGTGGTTTCTAGGCTTAGTTCGACTGCTATCTTTTTGGTGTTCAGTTATTTTGAAAGGAGGCTATCTTTTTAAGAATGATATTCCAGGGGCGCCTGGGTGGCTCAGTCGGTTAAGCGTCTGCCTTTGGCTCACGTCCTGATCTCAGGGTCCTGGGACTGAGTCCCGCATCGGGCTCCCTGCTCAGTGGGGAGTCTGCTTCTTCCTCCTCTCCCTCTTCCTGGCTTGTGCGCGCGTGCACGCTCTCTCTCTCTCGCTCACTCTCAAATAAAATCTTTAAAAAATGATATTCCATTTGGAGATATATATGTCTGGTCTAATTTGATGATAAAAGAAAGTCAAGTTATGGAGGTCCTGTCTGGAGTAGCCTCCCCATAGAGTAAGGTTGAAAAGAGCTGGGCCTCTGAAGCCAAAGCACAAGCCGTTAGCTGTGCCATCTAACAGATCCCAGGGCTACAAAGTTCCCCCTGTGAAAAGTAGGCGCCTGGGCTTGCATTATCTGAATGTGCTGACTGGGGCCACCTAAAGGCCTCAAAGGATTATCTGAATTTTCTGCTTCAAACTGACCATGCAGAAATCATTTAAATCATCATTTGGAAATAACTCTTCTGTTGAAAGTCAAACTTTGTAGAGAAGAGAAGAATGTGGCCTTTCAAGGAGGGTGGCAGGGCTTCCCACCCGTTGGTAGGTTGAGTCACATTCATTTCTAGACTCTGGTAAGCAGGGATGCTTTGTGACTTCAGTCTGTTGATCTTGGCAGAGTGAGCTGGATAATCAGAGCTTTAGCAGACTTCCTTCTCTAGAGGAAAGAGGGACTTAGCCACCAAATGCACAGTGCTGGAGAAACTAAAATCACTGCAAATTAGAGTGTTTGTGTCCTCAGAAGACAGGAATAGCAATTAATGTGGAGATCTCTTGACAGTGCATTAAAAAGCTCGTACCTGGGACTTGGTGACAAAATCTAAATTACAGTGATTAAGTTCCACCGCATATTTCTGGCTGGGCTGTGTTCCTACCCCTCTGTCCTCCAATCTCCCTGTTGATGATTGTGCAGGTTTTTTGTGGCACCCCAGGAGAACTGCATTAATGTAAGTTGGTAATTACACAGGGTTGTTCTATTCACATATCATTAAGAGAAGCCATATACACTGATAACTTCCTACAATTAAAGTCTGTTAATGGCTCTGAAGTGTTGCTCCCTAGAATATATATGTATTTTCTATGAAGTTTGGAAATTTAGGGAGAGATTTTTATTTATTTTTTTGCAGTGGCTGTTTCACTTTCAGGTCTTAAACCACTCCCCGCCCCCCGCAAAAAAAAAAAAAAGTGGTTTATGGTGACCACAGGAGAGATGAAGACCATTCCAGTTTTAAAACACTCTTACCAGGGGCGCCGGGAGTGGCTCAGTCAGTGAAGTGCCAGACTATAGATCTCAGCTTCGGTTTTGATCTCAGGGTCGTGGGTGCAAGCCCCACATTGGGCTCCATGCCCAGCATGGAGCCTGCTTTAAAAAAAATATAAATAAAAATAAAAGACTCTTACCAGCTGGGCTCTTTTTAGAGTTCTGGCCTGGGCAGTAGGCAGTGCTGGTTTGTGTGGTGACCAAAGACCCCCTTAGTTAGCATACAGTGCTCTCGTCCCGCGTAACCAGTGGTATTGCTGACCTCAGAACTAGATTCAGGAGCACGTGTTATAAAGCTGAAAACCCCACTCATAGTTGCAAATACACGTTTCTTCTGTAATGTCCTGACCTGACAGGGGGTCCAGGCTTCCACAACCACCCTCATTTGCCAGCCATTCTGCTGCTTCCTCCTGATGTCTGTAGGCCCCCCCAGAGCTCTGCAGCCAAGGCATTCCCACCCATGTGATGATGTACTTTTCCCCTGACGTCTTGTACTAGAGGATTTCTCACCCATTGTTCCTCCTGAGCACCTCTGTGGATCGCGTGCCACCATGAGCGTAGTGGGTAGGTGCTCAGGACATTGTGGTCATCAAGTAGGAATAACTTGCTCCTTGAAGTTCCCACTTTTTGCCTGATGACTCCTCAGGGCTCCCACCAATAATCCAATTCAAAAGTAACATAAATCCTCCGCTCCTGGCTGCTACTGTATTTCAAAGCTTATTGTGTAGCACGGTCCATACAGAGCTGTAGTGTCTTTATGAATAGGTGTATATATAAGAGCATACAGAAGTCCCGGTATAACTTGAACGTTTAGTAAAGTCATCTCTATGTAAGATTTGTTTCATCTGCAAAATACAACCGGGGAGGACTTTTAATAGCTTACATGCAAGTATCAATCAGTATCTGGCTGTGAGTTGGTCAGTGTCTCACATTCACTGAAAGGGCTGATTTAAGTCCAGGAAAAGTGCCTGCCCATGGTCATCAGTACAGTTCAATTTCATGAATGTGCTTTTTCTGGTTGACTTACTAAGTTCACTGTTCATGCCAGAAAAGCTGTATGTTTCTTGAGAGTAGAGGTAAAGAAGCACTTCTTAGACGGAGTTAACTTTGAACATCAAGACGTGCCCCGGGCTACGGAGCGCACTGGGCTGTGTGTGTGCTGCTCTGTGCACGTTAGAGCTGTGTGTCTACATTTCATTCTTTGCCCTCTTCGGCATCCTGTGTATGTGACAAATATGCCGTATTTGTTTAGAAATTATTCTGCTGTCTTTATCTGTAACGTTTCTCTCTCAAATATCTCCTGCCTGGAATTTTTTTTTAATTGCTAACAATTAATTAATTGCCCCATATATACTTTTTTCTTAAGGTGAGAATATTATTTTTTCTAAGTTGTATAGGCTAATTCAGAATTTGAACATGTAGCCTCTGAAACGATAAACCCAGAACTTCTCTTCAACATGTTATTGGCTCTGCTTGTCTTAAGTTTGTGGGTCATTTTCATTGGTCATTTCTTCTTTGTGGTCTGAATATTCAGGATTATATTGTATTTTGCTTTTATATAGCAGAACTCCAGGTGATCTGTGCTAAGCTAATTTCTTTCAGTTTATGGGAGTGGGTGATGATTTTATCCAGAGTATAGTGCTGTTTGGCTAACCTCAAAGACTGAGAAACAAACCACTGTGGTTGAAATTTCAAGTGAACGCTGAGAAAATGAGGCCTCTGTCAAGCCACGGGTGTCAGAGTGCTTGCTGTGGCCCTCACTGCCACAACATTTGTCACTGCTCTCTTCTGTGATGCGGCTGACTCATTCATCCAGTCAATAGGGAAAGCCCAAATTCTCCAAATGCCATTAAATCATAAGGCCAAAAGGAATTCTAAGGAACAGAGTCCATCCCTTGTCCTATTAAAAAGGACCTACCAAGGTCCTACCAAGAGGAGAACTAACTTGTCCAACTGCCTCAGAAGTGGGGAGAGGGGAGATAATCCCAAAAAGAGTGAGTCCATGTCCTTTCTGAGCAATTCCCGTGCTTATCATGTCCTCTCCCTCTTCAAAACTTCATCCCGTGTCTGCCTATCTGAAATTTCTCTCACTGCAGCTGAAATGCACAATTAAGAGAGAATAAGTGGTTTCTCTGAGCTGAGTTTTTTCTAAACATTAAGATTTTTGAAGGCTAAGATTATAAAAATTGTAGACACCAACAAAACAATTTGCTATATATATATATATATATATTTTTTTTTTTTTTTTTTTTTTTTTAAGAAATTTTATGAAAGCTCTCCACCTCCAGGAAAGTCGAGAGGGAAATAGAGGGAAAGTGGATTTGCATCCTGAGATGGAGGTACAAGTCCAGCTCTGCCACTGACCAGCCCTATGGCCAGTCGGGGCATTTCACCATGTGTGTCCCTTATCTGTGATCGAATACTTACGAAATGGTTGTTTTTATATGTTTGTGAGAATAAGAAAAGGTTATCAGGTGTATTGCAAACTATAAATGTTCTTTTGAGACAAAAGGTTTTTGGCATTTACTTTTTCAAGCTCTCCATCCACCTGCCTTAATGAGGTTTATCTTGCTGCTTTTCCTTCAACAAACATGGATCTCCCACAGATCCTGTAATTGTCCTTTAGATGTCTCATTCTACAATTACATTTTTGCTTCTCAAGTTTTCTGCTTTGTTTTTTTTGTCCTTTTTAGATGCAAAACCTGAACGTGACATTCTTCTCAGCTGTGCTTAAAAAAATGATAATATTTGTAGTTCTCTTGTTAGCTCCCTCCTAACTAGCTCAGCATTGCAGACCTGTTCAGCTTGTGGTCCACCATGACACCCGAAGCCCCTTCTACTGTGTATGCCTAGCCACCTATTTCCCTACACTTTATATAGAATTGGTGTGCCCTTGGACGTATTAAATATCTCATGTTATTTTTTAATTTAAATTCTAGGTAACATACAGGGCAATATTGCCTTCCGGAGTAGAATTCAGTGACTCATCACTTAATACAGCACCCAGTGCTCATCATATAAATATCTCATGTTCTAGATGAACAGTTTTCTTGACCACAATTACTTGGACATCCCCTTTGCCAGTTTAATCATTCCTATTTCATTTTCCCCTGATCCTTTAGAATTAGTGTCTCCTGAAGCCCTCCTAAATTGTGGAGCCCAGTACTGGACAGAATTGGCTAGTATTGAACACAGAGGGAGCGGGAGTCCTCCTCAATCATATCCTCCACATTATCTGTCACGCAGAGGCTTATTTATTTGTTATTTGTACAAATAATCACAGGAAACCCAATCCCCTCCCCTTGGTGTTAGGCCAGCATTCAGCCTTCGCACAGATTTTGTCATAGCCATTAGACAGGTGACTAATTGCTGGTCTCCCCCTCCTGAAAATACCATCCTTAGCAGAGCCAGGCTGTCTAAAATCTGTCCCTCTGTGTCACGCCTGGATAGCAGACGACTCCACGTGTTTCCTTCGGCAGCACGGAGAGCGTGGCAGATGTGCGCCACAGGAGGCGGTGGTCTCGGTGACAGTGCAGAAGCGCAGGACGGCTCCCCAGGCCCTCAGAGCTCTGGACTCGGGCCTTTGTCTCCTCACACTCAGGCTGCTCCAGCCTCTGTGGTTCATCCCTTTGCCAGGTCGACAAGCAGGTGTAGCCCCTCCTTCGTGACGCGGTCCCTGCCGTGACTAGCAGATTGGTCATCCAGTAGCCCCTCCTGGAAAGCTTTACCACAGCTGGGAGTGTAAAATCACCAGGTTGCGGTGCACTTGGTTCATGGCTTCACTGGGTTGAGACGACAAGTCTGGACAGACTGCCCCTCATGTCGAGTTATCCTGTTGCCTCCTTTCTCTTCGTGTGAGGGAGCAAGTGTGCGAGTGCGTGGGCCTGTGTGCACGTGGGTGCGTGTTCCCGCAGCTCACTCCCTTTGCAAAATCCGTGTCCTGGAATGACCAAACAAATCAAAGCTTGGTCCGTTGTCAGGAAAGGGAAATGCCCAATAGTCTGTATAAAAAGTAAAGGTGGTGGCCCCTTCGTGTGGAGTCTGGGAGCCCTCCGACCAGATGGCTCAGTTTGGCCATACTTACAGTTAAACTCACTTCTGATATAATGAGAAAAGTCGCGGGTATTGTATTTGTCATGTCCTAACGTATCGATTGCTGTTCTCTTTTTGTTCCACATTATTTGCTCATTACCTTCTTCCACAACTCCCCTGGAGAGATCTAATTTGCCAAGGGTACCACCGGATTGCAGCGTATTGAATTAACGTGAAATCTCCAGGATAATGAAACAACTCAACCACACAGTTCCCCCTGTAAAAGTGAGCCGATGGCTTCATTGTAGTTGTTTTGTAATTAAAGCTGCCTCAGAGATGCTCGGGGGAAGTGGGCAGCGCGTCCCTCCAGGGGGCCTGAGGCCAGCAGGTTGGGCAGCTTCAAGGAGACCCACCACCAGCAGGCCGGGCTGCGGGGCTACTAAGGAAGGAGGAGACCACCCATTTTAGAGCAGGAGGTGAGAGGCTAACACAGTAATTCTTAAAACTCTAGGGACATGGGATGCCTTTGGGATTCCCCCAGGTTTCTGGGGCTCACAAGATCTGACATAAGCCAAGGAATGTTCATGTATATCAGTCCCTGCAGGTGGCCATAGTCCATGGCCGGAGAAACACTGCTCCAGGGGCTTCACCTTCTTTTTGTTTGTTTAGATTTTTATTTGAGAGAAAGAGGGAGAGAAAGAGCAGGAGCAGGGGAGAGAGGCGAAGGAGAGGGAGAAGCAGACTCTCCACTGAGCAGGGAGCCCGATGCGGGGCTCGATCCCAGGACCCCGGGATCATGACCTGAGCCGAAGGCAGCCGCTTAACCGACTGAGCCACCCAGGTGTCCGGTGTCTTCCCCTTCTTGATCTTGGCGATAAGAGGTTGGATTTTGATGAAGTCATAACAGTATGAATAATTCAACTGATTCGAGCAGTTCTCAGTGTGCACACTTGGGGGAGATTCTGCAAAAATACATAACCCAGGCACCACCCCAGCTCTATCAAATTAAAATCTCTGCAGTTGGGGCCCGAGAATGTGTGTTTTGAAAGCTCCCAGGTGATCCTCACGTGCCTGCTTGGAATTAGAGGGCAAGTGCACTGAAGTGCTCACCTTGCTTCATGCTGTGAGTTGTATACATTAAAGAAGGAAGAACTGCCAGTGAATTAGTCATTTGTTTTTGCTTTTACCTTTGTTCCCAAATCTAATCAATCGTTAAGTAGGGCTGTCTTGATTACAACCATTAGTGAATAAAAGTGTGCTGTTATTTCACACCTGGAAACTTGTGCCAGCCATCATGTTCACAGATAAAACCAATAGTCGTGGTCTGTGGTCTTATTTAAGCAATTATCCTTTTAAGAATACACTTATGAACAGAAGCATAATCTGTAGATTTAATTATTTCTTGCAGTAAAAATAAAGCCACACCCAGTTTTAAATACAGCCCGAGTAAAACACACTGTCTTCACACATGACTCTCTCTTACATTTAAAATGAATAGCTAATTCATTTGACAGTTTCTTTCACCAAATATTGAATGCCTACAATGGCCAGCGACTGTGGTAGGCATGGAGAATATAGCAGTGAAGGAGAAAAGGATCAGCCCTTGTGGGGCTTATATTTAAGTGGGGGAGACAGGCTATCAGTAAGATAAACAAGTTAAATAGATAGCGTGCTCCATACGTGCTAAAGAGAAAACCTTTGTCCAGCTATTTTATTGGGAGTCCACTGTTTTCTGGCATTGTCAGATACACAAAAATTCCTGCCTTCAAAGAGTTTATAATCTACTACAAAAACTTAATGAATGCCTCCCAGGGAAATGGTACTAATTAAATTCATACAGGAAGCAAAGAGCTCCAGAACTGTATGTGCTGTATATATATTGCTCTCTCTTTGATGTTTCCAGGCCTTTTCTATAACCTCCCTCTTCACGCAGGCCAGACATTATGGCTAAAACCAGCATAGCTATTTTGTAAAACATGGAGAAATTATTTATAAATTAATGGACTACGCAATTTACGTTTTATTCTCATGGCTAATTATTTCTATTTTGACCAAATGTGTAGTCTTTGAAAGCCCCAGGGTTCTGAATGCTCATGCTATCATATCAAGATACTTGCTGAGAAATGGAAACTATGGGAATTTCAGATACGTTTCTGGTACAGTGGTTTTCAGGTTCTGAGTTAAGGACCACGGCATCGGCTGGGAATGAGTCAGCGTGCAGATTCCTGTGTGCCCGCCTGCCTACCCAATCAGAATCCCTGCAGTCTGTCCTTTAACATAGAACATGCCCTAACATGCATTGGCTCTAGTAATTCACAAACACTTGCATTTGCTGGTGGATACTAATCAAGGCAGGTAAAGCAAACACATGATTATCCAAGATGAAGGTGTGCATGTTAGACCCTGATGTACTGTTTTTCACTTTATGGGAATCTGCTTCAGACCATAACCACGGATGAGGCTGCAGACACCCCCACATCTGTGTTATACGTGTGCATGAGGTAGGTATAGTCAGGTGGGGAAAGTCTGCAAGCCAGAGATAAGCTTTTGTCCCTAAGTAAGCAATAAACAGCCACAAGCTTGTCACATGGTGACAAATGACTGCAAAAGCTACATCCACCCTTACCACTTAGGAAGCTCCCGTTGATGCTCCCTGAGTTACCGGGTCTTGCTATGTCTCTGGTGCTGCTCCAGGCTCCGAGGCTGAGCTTGTCTTTATGTCCTTCCCGCTTCCTTTTTCCTTCTGGTTCATCTTTCCACTTTTAGTCTGTTTTCCCGAGACCTTTTGTTCTTATTGATTTAACGTATGGCATTTATGAAAGAGTTCTGCATTCCTTTTCTTCATTTTAAAAGCAAACAAATGGAGTATTTGTTATCAAGAGGTAAAAAACAAAATGAGATTACATGGACTTTAAATTTATGGTGCCCTCTGAGGTCTTGTGAGGGATTTTTTTTCTTTCCCTTCCTCTCTAGCTACAAAAGTCTCTGGGAAAAAGAAAACTGGTAGAGCGATCAGAATATGGCGAGTCATTTCTTTTTATCATACTTCTTGTGAAGTCTGAGCCTGGTGCCTCCTCCTTAGTTACAAAAATAAAGATGTCCATGTCTGGTCTGTGGCAGTGAGGCCCACTTCAGTGTGGAGAACTTTGCAGATTGCCTTCACGGAACAAAGGTGCTCTGTTCCCTCCAATCTGTGACAGAGCCTCATGGACTGATAGGGCCTTCTCCTTTCAGGTCATCTACTTTTGATTTATTTTTGTGGGTGTGTTCTCATTGAAGCGTAACACGCATACAGAAAGAGGTTCAGGTCATACTCGTGCATCGGCATGAATTTTCACTAAGTGAACATATCCGTGTAATCACCACCCAAATCAAGAACTGGAACATAACGAACATCCAGACACCCCTCCTCTCACTTGTCTTCCCCAGTCATTCCCACCTCCTCCCCAAGGTAAACACAATCTTGAATCCTAAAATCACACACACATTTTGCCTATTTCTGGCTTTATATAAATGGAATTGTACCATATGCTTTGTTCTGTGTCTGGTGTCTTTAAGTCAACATTATGTTGGTGAGATTCATCCATGTGTAGCAGGTAGCATTACTTTATTTTCATTGCTGTATTATATTTACATTGTGAGAACATACAGCAACTCATGTATCCATTCTACTGTGGAACATTTGGAGTGTTTCCAGTTTGGGGATATTACAGATTCTGGTACATGTCCCTTGGTACACATATGTGTGCATCTGGTGAGCATATACCTAGGAGTGGGGTTGCTATGTCCTACGATATACATACATTCAACTTTAGCAGAGAATGTGAACTACTTTGTCACTACCAGATTGTGACAAGTAACACATCAGTAGTGAATGGGAGTTCTGGTTGCTTCACATCTTTTCTAGCACTTGATGTAAGTCTTTTTAATTTTAACCATTCTGGTGAGTGTGTACTGGTTCTTCTTTTGGCTTCAGTTTACATTTTCCTGATAACTGATGATGATAAGCACTAATGTTTATTAGTCTTTTAGGTATCCTTGTTTGTGAAATTCCTTTTCAGATCTTTGCTCATTTTTCCTGTTGGGTTGTCTGTCTTGTTGATTTTTAGGAGTTCTGCATTCAGGATAGGAGCCCATTGTTGGGTATCTTTTACATATATTCTTCTTCTCTGTGTCTTTTGAGGAATAGAAGTTCTTACTTTCAGTGGGATTCAATCCTTTCTTTTATGATTCAACTAAAGAAACCTCTGCCTCTGTCATAAAGATGTTCTTCATGGTATGGTCCAGAATCTTTAGATCTACACTTAAATATGCAAGCCAGCAGGAATGGATTTTTAGGTAAGGTTGCAGGTGCGGGTTCAAGACTGACTTTCATCTGTGTGTATTCTCTCAGGACCACTAAGATTTGGGTGGTTTTTTTATTTTTGTTTTGTTCATTCGCTTAGTTTTTTAATAAAAAATGTTTGTGTTTTAGAATAGTTTTTACTTGGCAGAAAAGTTACAAAGACGGCGCAGAGAGTGCCCGCGTACCCCCCACCCGTTGTCTGCGGTACGCTGGCCGTAGCTGATGCGTCATTAGTAAGTCCATACTTGATTCCGCTCAGGACCATTGCTTTCTGACAGACGAAGTGCTGCTGGCAAATGCTGTGAGACCACATCCTGGTAACTGAACCTTCAGTGACCAGGTCCCCTGTGGTAAGAGCCCGTGTCTCTGGTCTCAGCCTAACCTGGGGAACTCAGCAGGGCTCACGTGGTGTGGACTCAGGTCCTGGGAGATCCCAGGGGGGGACGTGTGGTAATTCTACCATCGAAGGGCCTCCAGCGTCGTAGACCACCTGAACTCTCAGCCCCAGGTTTAAAAATCCTGAGTTTTAATATGTGATGAGTAGCCTTTTCCTAGAGTCCTGTAGACTTTACTTTTGTAATCTTGAACCAAAGTTTAAAACACATCAATGATGAACAGCTTTGGGTGTTTATATTTAGTCACATGCTGTACATCACGTCTCCAGGATTCATCTTATATGTGGACGTTTGTACCTTTGACCCTCTTCCCCCATTTCCCCCATCCTCCACCCCCCCACCTGTGGCCACCACCAATCTGTTCTTTGTATCTATGAGCTTGGTTTTTTTTTTTTAGGTGGCACAAATAAGTAAGATTATATAGTATTTGTCTGACTTATTTCAATTAGCATAATGTCCTCAAGGTCCATTTATAGTGTTGCAAATAGCAGAATTTCCTTCTTTTTTATGGCTGTATAATATTTCTTGGTATATGTATATCACATTATCCCTTCATCAGTAGACACTTAGGTTGTTTCCATAGCTTGGCTATTATAAATAATACTGCAATGAACATGGGAGTGTAGACACTTTCAAGTTAATATTTTCACTTTTTCTGGATAAATACCCAAAAGTGGAATTTCTAGATCATATGGTAGTTCTATTTTAAATTTTTTGAGGAACCTTCATACTGTTTTCCATAGTGGCTGCACCAAATTGCATTCCCACCAGCAGTGCACAGGGGGTCCCTTTTCTCCACTTCCTTGCCAACACCTGTTATTTCTTGTCTTTTTGATAACAGCCATTCTAACAGGTGTGAGTGATATTTCATTGTGGTTTAGATTTGCACTTCCCAGATAATTAGTGAGGTTGAGCATCTTTTCATGTACCTGTTAGCCATCTGTAGGTCTTCTTTGGAAAAATGTTTATTCAGATTCTTTGCTCCTTTTTTAATCAGATTTTTTTCTATTGAGCTATATGAGTTCTTTATATATTCTGGGTAATGTGCCCTTATCGGATGTATGATTTGCAAGTATTTTCTCCTTCACTAGGTTGCCTTTTCATTTTATTGATGGTTTCCTTTGCCGTACAGCTTTTTAATCCGACATAGCCACTTGTTTGTTTTTGCTTTTGCTGCCTTTGCTTTTGGTGTCAGATCCAGAAACATCATTGCCAAGATCGATGTCAAGGAGCTTACCCCTGGGATTTCCTCTAGGAGTTTTATGGTTTCAGGTCTTACGTTCAAGTCTTTAATCCATTTTGAGTTGATTTTTGTATATGGTGGAGGGTAGTGGCCCATTTTCATTCCATTGAACAGCTTTTTTAGAGAGTCCATCTTAATGCCAGATGCCACAGGGAAGGAGACGTCAGTGTGCCCCTTTGGCCTTGGGTGTGGGTGTTTGGAGAACTGTATGCTGATCTGGCTCGGACCTGGGGAGCATCACCATGACCCCTAGTTCTGAGGAAGGCAAGGCAGAGAGCCACTGAGATGACCAGACCTTTTATTGCTGGTTCTCCTGTTCCTCTGGTGTGCCGGCATGTTTCAAAGCGTCCCTGACAGTCTCAACTGATTTTACCTTTTAACTTAATGTGCAGACTAAGCCACAGTGATCATGTCTCATTTTTACAGCAGACATTTAAATTATAGCAAGAAAACAAGAAAGACTAGCCAGCCAGCCCCATTAATATCTTAGGAAACAGTCACTGTTCTTTCACCTGGCCATAACCCCTGTCCTGGACGACGCTTTGATAGCCGCCGTGTGGACCCCGGGATGCACACGTGCACACCGGGGTCCTTTGGTCTTTGTCATGCTTCTCCTCAGTACCGTGGGCTCCCGACACTCTGCCAGCCCGGTGGTCTTCACCAGTGCCAGAAGTTCCCCGAAAGAGGAGCTCCATCCTGCCACCTCGCAGCTCGCACCTGCCTTCCCCTCCTCCTCCTCCTCCTCCTCCTCCTCGTCCGGCCCTAGGACCTTCTACCCTCGCCAGGGCGCGACCAGCAAGTACCTGATTGGGTGGAAGAAACCCGAAGGAACCATAAACTCCGTGGGATTTATGGACACGAGAAAGTAAGAGTTCTTTTGCTTCTCTTGCTTGGGTGGTGTGCTTTTAACATGATGGAGAACAGAAAAGGCTGAGGCAGTTTCCTACCACAGAGGAGGCCGGCTGGGGTTTGGTTGGGAGATTTTCTTTTTTTCTTTTCCTCCTAAGGAAAACTTATCTTAAATTATTTCTCTGTGCTTCATTCCTTAAATAAATTGTGTGGCCCAACATTGATTTGAGATCTTAGATCTTGTAGGAAGGAGTATGTCTGAAGAACAAACTTCAGAATAATTGACCCTCTGGCACGAAGGTGACACTCTCCCTTTGATGGTAATAATCACAGCCTTCCCATGGAATGTTTAACTTAGGAGCCACCAGAGGGAGTATTAGAAAGGGACTACCCTGAATATAAAGAACTTTTTGACAAAGTAGTACAGGGGTGGGGGGGGATTCTAAATGATTCATTCAGTTATGTTGTTTATGTTTGTACAAAAGTTACATTTGGGATTCATAGCCTGTGGTCTTATTAATAAGTCTTGCTAATTTTGGCTTAGTGGAGGTAATGGTTTCCTGTAGAAGAGCAATTTATCCATCAGATTTTTATTTTGTGCTTCCAGTTGGTTGTGTTTCTTTCACAAGCATTTATCCAAGCAGATTGTCCTTTGCTCTCCTTTAATATGTCCCCCCTGACTTCCAGCCTCAGGGTCCGTCGTGGCTTTACATCACCCTTGTCTGCTTGGTTTCTCCCATCTCTTCCCTTCAAGGC
Organism: Halichoerus grypus; assembly: GCF_964656455.1. Lineage (NCBI taxonomy): Eukaryota > Metazoa > Chordata > Mammalia > Carnivora > Phocidae > Halichoerus > Halichoerus grypus. The sequence continues at coordinate 122,692,410 of NC_135719.1, forward strand.
GCCATCAGAGTGACGGCAACGAGATAGCCCACACCAGGCTGCGCGCCTCAACCAGGGACCTCCGGGCGTCCCCCAAGCCAGCCTCCAAGTCCACCATCGAGGAGGACCTCAAGAAACTCATCGACCTGGAAAGCCCAACTCCCGAATCCCAGAAGAACTTTAAGGTACAGGACAGAGCTCGGGGCACATGGCCGTTAGGGAGGCCAGGTGGGACGGGGCTGCTCACCGCAGGGGCACCCTCCAGAGGTGTTGGCTCCCGGCTCCTGCCCTCACCCACTCGGCCCTAAAATTAGCTCCCATTGTTCTCCAAGCATTCTGTCCCCACTGCCACACCTCTTAGTCCCTGTCCCTCCGCCCTTCCTTTATCTTCTTTAGTGTACCCCACTCCCAGTGCACAAGCCACGTTCTCTCACAGACGTTAGCTCAGATGACGTTGCTTCAGAGAACTTGGCAGAGCACCTGTGGCTCCCTCGTCAGACAGAAAGTTTTCGGTAAATGCTTTAGTGCCTTCTGTCCACAGGGTCCCTTCCCTCCCCTCGCCAGTAGCTCCCAGCTCACGTCCTGCCCTGGGTGCCCCACCTCTGCCCCTCACCCCGGCCAGGCACGCCTGCTGGCTGTGCACCACGTACTTACTGTTCAGTCAGTCAGAGAAACGGCCTGATGGACACCCACTCTTTTCACCCCCAGCCCCATCCTCCAAACGCCACCTCTGCAGCTCAGCAAACTAGGTCTACATACTTACCTTCAGAACTTTCTAGATTCTCTTTACTTGGCAAAACCTTCTCTCCACTTCCCTCACAGAATTCCAGACTAGAAATGTCGTCTCTAAAGCCAGCCTCCCTCCCCATCAAGTCCCAAGTGTGTGCTCAGGGTTTATGTTTGTGTGTCAGTGGCCATGTGGAAGGGTTTGTTCTGCCCACCTCAGCTCGGAGGACTCCTGAAGCCTACTTGAGGCTCTCTGCTTTCTTGTCCTCGGAAGTGCCCACCCTCCCAAGGCTCGGAGCTGGCCTTTGTTGAGTGGGGCCAAAGCTCTGAGCACAAGGCATTTCTCTGTGCAGTATGTCATGTAGCCCCAGAAGGAGGAAATCCACCCCCAGGAAGGTCAGCACAGCAAACTTGGACATGTTCTGTTGTCCAGGTTCTTAGTTGAATGATTGGTAGTCTGTTGGAAGTGCCTAGCGAGTGTAATTTAAGAAGAACTCCGACAATTGATTGAAAAGGTAAGCTAAAGAATTTCCCTAACCACTTACTGTCCTCAAGCTGGGATCAGAGTACAGGGGGCATGCCCAGCAGGATGAACTGTGTGGCCTTGTCCATTCCCACTCAGGCTTCTCATCACCACTCTGGTGTGTGTGTGCACGCCTACCTCAAGATAGGTCAGATATACCCCCCTAAACTGAAAAATCAGCATTTACAGAAATTAAAAATGTACTCCAAAGGCCATTCTGGCATTCTGTTGAGAAATAAAGATTTATTAACATAAACATTAACATCATAAATCATTTTAAAGACTTGCCATTCTTGATTCTGTCATTTCTGTTTTATAAGCCAGCACTTAACAGTTCTGACTCATCACGCAGGGTACAAATGGTTTCCTTAGCAACCTCGCAAAAGATAGTGCTTGAAACTTCTTTAGCTGTCAGGTCCCAAAGAGGTGTATTAAAATGTTTAAGTACCAGTTTCAAAATAAAAATTTTTTCAGATTTTTCCTTTGAGGTTAGAGGAAAATAAAACTTGCCCTAAGAGGAATCTTTCCTCCAATTCTCAGTTTAACATTTTTGGAAAGGGACGAACTCAGAGCTTTCATTCGTTTGATTTACTCATGCTGTGGAAATAATTGAAAGCAAATGTCTGTTTTGCCCTTATTCCTGTTCTTGGCTTTTATTTCCAAAATGAATTATTTTAACATTCCTAGTTGAAACAGGGGTGCACTTTGTCATGACTGCATTACCGAGACCCTCTGCAAAGAAGACGCTCTGCTGGCTACTCTATTACTGGGAAGGGCTGGAAATAAGGCTGTTTTTTCCTCCAGTGTCGTCCTTTTCGGTTTGGTTTCAGATGACTTTAGCTAACTATCTCCGTGTGTCTTCCAAGATTCTCCGTCAGAATGCCCATGGCTCTGCTGTGTCAGGAAGGCCAGCGTGCCCTTGAGAAGTCTTCCAGGCCATGCCTGGCTAAGGCCCCGAGCCACTGCATCGGGTGTCAGGGTCCCAGCGGTGGCCATCTTTGGGCCGTGATACTTGGAACCTACTCGGACCACATTGGCTTTCTTGGATAGCAAGTGCTTCTTGTGAGTGAGCGTTAATATCAAATGACAGGGTCACTCCCAGGCTGATTTGCCAGCAGAGTGCGATGTCTGCGGCAGGACGTGGCGGGCTGTAGCTCGGACGTAGGGGCCTGCAGGGCCTAAGCAGCCCACGCAGAGCTCCTGCCTCAAGGAAAATGGCAGAGCTCAAACATTCTAAGAAACCTCATTGGCAGGCAGAGCTGAGATCACCTTATCTTCCCCAAGGGCTGCGTCCAGCGGCAAGTGAACAGACACAGTACAAACCCGTAGTCCCGATTTGCAGCCAGACTCTCAGGCGTAGACCACAGGAAGAGGCTTCGTGCAGCATCAATGTTCGGGAAGAGCTGGTGCTTGCTTACTGCAGGTGCGGGTGACCCATCACACAGAAGCCAGGAGGACCGGAAAGAGTGAGAGAACAGGAGCTGGACCTGGAGCAAGATGCTACTCCTCTAGGCCTTGTTCCTCAGCTTTGAAATAGATCCATGGTGCCCAGATGATTTTAAAATTCAAGAACCCCCCCTTTTTTAAATAAAATTATACACAGAAGTCTAATATGGAGAAGTGAGAAAGTGGAGTTTCTCTGATGGGAGGGGTGGGTGTCATGGGCGCCTGGGTCCCACCTGAACATCTCTTCTCCCCAGGCAGTGATGCTGTGAGGAACCCGTACGGTCCCCTGGAGCAATCTGTAAACCCCCCCCAGCCTGATGTGCTCTCAGATCCCTTGCGGGTCAGCATTGACTCCATGATAGTTCTTTCCCAGGGCTGGCAGCACTGGGCACCGCCCAGCAAGCACCCTGCAAGGCAGCCCAGGGCGCTCTTGGAACCAGATCGGTGTGCACGAACCTTCAAGACTAGAGGGGAAGAGGGTTGGGGTGAGGGGCCACCCCAATGTGTTGGGACAAGACGACTTTTTAATTGGCGGAAAGCATCAAGGCGGATTGCTGCCTTCCATCTCCTACCCTGCCTCCCTTTAGTGGAAGATGTTACAACTTTTAAGAAAGCATGCCGCTCCAAGGATCTCTTCAAGGTGGAGGTTCACTACCTTGAAGTATGTTAATATTTCCCAAAGAGGCTGAAACTAGAATTGGTGGAAAACCTCCTTCCTGTATAACCATCAGGGTGGGGATATTCACTAGAAAAGGAAATCCCTTTGCTGAACCCAGAGGTGCTAAAAAAGATTGGGGGCAGTGTTTGAGTGGAGAGATCTGGGGCCTGGCCTGGTAGGCAAGGGCCTTACATGATAGTGCTAGAAGCTTGCAGATGGGAGAGAGAGGATCTGGCTATATTTTTTTAAAATTATCAGCAAGCCATTTAATCTCTGTAATGCCCACAAAAGGGAAATCACCGTTTCCATACCTAGTTCCCTGACCTTAAAGACTCACAGAGCATTTATCACAGCAGCTTCGTTTTCTAGGCAAGCATATATGTGCCTTGCTCCTAACTCATCATGAATTTTTAGAAGTGAGCACAGTTTTTACACAGTCGGCTACACCTGGGGCTCATTTACATTGCGTTTGATTAATCATTTGTTCATATTTATGCAGCAACTGTGCACACCACTTCGTGGGTAGCTTTGACTTGATTAACCCTTGGTTTGATGAACGGAAGCCTGTGAGACCCAGAGCACATGAGTAAACCTGAGTGTCAGCTCTATTCTCGGTGTCCTAAATGGAGACGCGGCTGTGTCATTCTCTCTCTGCCCCTTCAAAGTGTCCCGGAAAGTCCCACAGAGGCCTTCTGGCAGCTATGACTCAACCCTCCTACTCACACCCTCACCTGTCCTTCACATTGTTCTCCCTGTCAAGGTGAACACTAGTCTAGGAAGGACTGAATAAATATAACTTTGTTGCTAACAGACCAAATATTCTGTTGGCTCTGAGGCTGGATATTTAAATATTGTTAATGTGTCTGTTGTTTCTCAATGAATGGGATTCTCAGAAGCTTGCTTTTTGCAGAAGAATCTCAACTAAAATCAAATCTGGTGACAAAAGCAAAAGACGAGAGAGAACAGCTATCTGGGACTTCTGCCATTTATATATAAATATATAGGTGGCTTCCCTATTTTGGTGAATAGAAATCCGTCCTAAAAAAACAATCTCTAAAACTCATTACATACACTATTAGTAGTTGATGTGTATCAAGAGGCACCCCCCCTCCTACTAGAGCTGCTCTGTCATGATGATATATGCCATCATATAAATACTTGTCTGCATGCTGTTGTTCAGTTCCAGGCGCTTTCCTCTCCTCAGTCCCCGTTTCCTACCACCCCTACGGCAAGACGGGCCCTGCACCGAACGCTGTCGGATGAGAGCATCTACAGCGGCCAGAGGGAGCACTTCTTCGCCTCCAGGGCTTCGCTTCTGGACCAAGCCCTGCCCAATGACGTCCTCTTCAGCAGCACGTACCCTTCCCTGCCCAAGTCTCTCCCGTTGCGGAGGCCTTCTTACACCTTGGGAATGAAGTCGCTGCATGGTAAGTGGGGCTTGCTTGCTCAGCTTTGGGGCTCCCCAGCCTCCCTGGGTCAGCCTCGCACCTGTAATCCCAGACCACAGGGTACAGACGCTTGGCCTCACCAGACCCTGAAAGTCATCTGGGATGCCTGTTCTGGTTTTGGTTATAACTTAAGACGTTGTATTAGTTTTCAGCGGTACAACATGATTCGATGTTTCTATATATTGTGAAATGGTCACCACAGTGAGTCTAGTTAATATCTCTCACCTTGCATAGTTGCAAAGTTTGTTTTTTTTCTTGTGATGAGAACTTCTAAGATGCCTTCTTAGCAACTTCCACAAATGCAGTAATTATTAACTGTAGTCACCATGCTGTAAATCCCCATGACTTACTTGTCTTTTCTCTAATTTATTTCAATCAGCATAGTGTCCTCAAAGTCCATCTGTGTTGTTGCAAATGAGATTTCATTTTTTAAGGCTGAGTAATATCCTAGTGTGTGTGTGTGTGTATGTGTGTGTGTATGTGTGTGTATCATGCATCCATTAGTGGACACTTAGGTTGTCTCCATATCTTGGCTGTTATAAATAATGGCGCAGTAAACTTGGGTACATATATTTTTTTCAAGTTAGTGTTTTCATGTTCTTCGGATAAATACCCAGAGTGGAATTTCTGAATCTTATGGTAGCTCTGCTTTTGAAGAAGCTCTGTACTGTTGTCCACAGTGGCTGCAGCGATTTACATTCCCATTAACAGTGCACAAGGGCTCCCTTTTCTCCACACCCTGGCCAACACTTGTATCTTCCCTTTTTGATAATAGATATTCTAACAAGTGTGAAGTGGTATCTCATTGTGGTTTGGGATTTTGCATTTCCCTAATCATTAATGATGTTGAGCATCTGTTCATTTATCTCTTGGCCATCTATATGTTGTCTTTGGAAAAATGTCTATTCAGATTCTTGCCTTTTTTTTTTTTAATTTTATTATGTTATGTTAGTCACCATACAATACATCATTAGTTTTTGATGTGGTGATCCATAATCCATTGTTTTCGTATAACACCCAGTGCTCCATGCAGTACGTGCCCTCCTTAATACCCATCACCAGGCTAACCAATCCCCCCTCCCCCCTCCCCTCTAAAACCCTGTTTGTTTCTCAGGTCCATAGTCTCTCATGGTTCATCTCTCCCTCCAATTCCCCACCCCCCATTTTTCCCTTCCTTCTCCTAATGTCCTCCATGTTATTCCTTATGTTCCACAAATAAGTGAAACCATATGATAATTGACTTTCTCTGCTTGACTTATTTCACTTAGCATAATCTCCTCCAGTCCCATCCATGTTGATGTAAAAGTTGGGTATTCATCTCTTCTGATGGCTGAGTAATATTCCATTGTATATATGGACCACATCTTCTTTATCCATTCATCTGTTGAAGGGCATCTCGGCTCTTTCCACAGTTTGGCTATTGCGGACATTGCTGCTATGAACGTTGGGGTGCATATTCTTGCCCATTTTCTAATCAGTTTGTTTTTTGGCTATTGAGTTGTAGGAATTCTTCATATATTATGAATATTACCCCTTATCAGATCAGATTTGCAAATATTTTCTCCCAGTCCATAGGTTGCCTTTTCATTGTTAATGGTTTTCTTGCTGAGCAGAAATTTTTTAGTGTGTGTGTAGTCTACTTGTGTATTTTTGCCTTTGTTACCTTTGCTTTTGGTGTCAAATCCAAAAAATCATCATCAAAACTGATGTCAGGGAGCTTACTGCCTGTGTTTTCTTCTGGAAGTTTGGTTTCAGATCTTACAATCAAGTCTTATCCATAATGAGTTAACTTTTGTGGTTTGGTGTAAGATAGTGCTCTGGTTTCATTCTTTTGCATGTGGCTGTCCCATTTTCCCCACACTGTTTGTTAAAGACCATCCTTTCCCTACTGTGTATTCTTGGCTCCTTTGTCATAAATTAATTGACCACATATGCATATGTTTATGCATATGCATAAGGCTCTCTGTTCTGTTCCATTGATGTGTCTGTTTTGATGCTAATACCATACTGTTTTGATTACTATAGCTTTGTAATAGAGTTTGAAATCAGGAGCGTGATACCTCCAGCTTTGTTTTTTTCCAAGATAGCTTTGGCTATTAAGAGTCTTTTGTAATTACAGATAATTTTAGGATTGCTTGTTCTACTTCTGTGAAGAATGCCATTAAAATTTTGATAGGGATTGCACTGAATCTGTAGATTGCTTTGTGTAAAATGGACATTTTAACAATATTAAATTATGAGCATGGAATATCTTTCCACTTATTTGTGTCTTCAGTTTCTTTTATCAGTATCTTACAGTTTACAGTGTACAGGTCTTTCACTTCCTTGGTTAAAGTTACTCCTAGGTATTTTATTCCTTTTGATACAATTGTGAGTAGGATTGTTAATTTCTCTTTCTTATATTTTGTTATTAGTGTATAGAAATGCAACAGATTTGTGTGAATTGATTTGGTATCCTACAACTTTACTCCATTCCTTTGTTAATTCTTAGAGTTTTTGGTGGAGTCTTTAGGATTCATAATATCATGCCATCTACAAATAGTGAGTTTTACATCATATTTGGATGCCTTTTATTTCTTTTATTTCTTATCTAATGCCCTGAGTAGACCTTCTAATACTCTGTTGAATAAAAGTGGTGTAAAAGTCCACATCTTTGTCTTGTTCCTGATCTTAGAGGAGAAGCTTTCAGCTTTCATCATGGAGTATGTCATCTATGAGCTTGTCATACATGGCCTTTATTATGTTAAAGTATATCCCCTCTATACCTACTTTTTTTATATTTTTTATCATAAATAGATGTTGATTTTTGTCAAATGCTTTTTCTTCATCTACTGAGATGATTATATGATTTTTATCCTTCATTTCATCAATGTGGTATATCACATTGATTTGTGGATGTTGAACCATCCTTACATCCCTGAGACAAATCCCACTTGATCATAGTATATGGTCCTTTTTAATGTATTGTTGAATTCGGTCTACTAATATTTTTGTTGAGGATTTTTGCATATAGATGCAATAATATATCCTTCATCAAGGATATTGGCCTGTGATTTTTTTTTTTCCTTGTGGTGTCCCTGTCTAGTTTTGGTATCCGGGTGGGTAATGCTAGCCTCATAAAATGAGTTTGGAAGTGTTCCTTTTGCTGCTGCTGCTGCTGCTGCTGCTTTTTTTTTGGAAGAATTTTAAAAAGGTTAATTCTTTGAATGTTCGGTAGAATTCAACAGTAAAGTCCTCTTTTGTTTGCATCAGTAATCACAGACCTTCCAACCATCTCCTTACTAGTAATCAGTCTGTTGAGGTTTTCGGTGTCTTCATGATTCTGTTTCAATGACTTAGCACAGCAGGTGGCACGTTAGTCTCATAATCATGATTCACTTTTGGCAAGTTGTATGTTTATGGGGTTTATGCATTTCTTCTTATGCACAATTTATTGGCATATAATTCTTCACTGTAGTCTCTTAAGATCCTCTGTATTTCTCTGGTATCAGTTATCGTGTCTGCTCTTTCATTTCTGATTTTGAGTGTTCTCTCTTTTTTTCTTGGTGAGTCTAGCTAAAGCTTTGTCAAGTTTATTTATCTTTTCAAAGAACCATTTCTTAGTTTCATTGATCTCTATTTTGTGTGTTGTGTTTTGTTTTAGCTTCTGTTTTATTTCCACTCTGATCTGTTATTGCCTTTCTTCGACTAACTTTGGGCTTTATTTGTTGTTCTTCTCCTAGGTCCTTCAGGTGTAAAGTTAGGTTGCTTATTTGAGATGTTTCTTGATATGTAGGCATTTGTCACTATGAACTTCCCTCTTGAAACTGCTTTTCCTGCATCCCGTAAGCTTTGGTATGTTGTATTTCCATTTTCATTCTTCTGAAAGTATTTCTTGATTTCTCTTGTGATGTCTTCTTTGACCCATTGCTTGTTCAGTAGCGTGTCATTTAGTCTCCACATATTTGTGAATTTTCCTGTTTTCTTCTTGTAATTGATCTCTAGTTTCATAGCATTATAGTGAGAAAAAAATTTGATTTCATTTCAGTCATGTTAAATTTATTAAGACTTGTGACCTAACATATGATCCATCCTGGAGAATGTTCTATGTGTGACTGAAAAGAATGTATATTCTTTTGTTTTTGGGATGGAATATTTTGTATAAGCTGTTAAGTCCATCTGGCCTAGTGTGTCATTTAAGGTTGATGTTCCCTAATTGACTTGTCTAGATGATCTGTCCATTGATGAAAGTGGGTTATCAAAGTCCCCTACTATTACCATATTGCTATTTCTCCTTTTTAGGTCTGTTTATATTTGCTTCACATATTTAGGTGCTCCAGTGTTGGGTACATAAATACAAATGCTATTTCCTCTTACTGGATTGGCCCCTTTATCATTGTGTAATGCCTTTTTTTGTCTTTATTATAGTCCTTGTTTTAGAGTCTTTTTTGTCTAATATAACTATACCAGCTTTCTTTTGGTTTCCATTTCCATGGAATATCTTTTTTCATTCCTTCACTTTCAGTCTGTGGATGTCCTTAGTTCTCAAGTGACTCTCTTAGAGGCAGCGTATAGATGGGTCATGTTTTTTTACCCATTTAATTAGAGAAGATAGTCCACTTATATTTAAAATAATCAATGATAGGGGCGCCTGGGTGGCTCAGTCGTTAAGCGTCTGCCTTCGGCTCAGGTCATGATCCCAGAGTCCTGGGATCGAGCCCCGCATCGGGCTCCCTGCTCTGCTGGAAGCCTGCTTCTCCCTCTCCCACTCCCCCTGCTTGTGTTCCCTCTCTCGCTGTCTCTCTCTCTGTCAAATAAATAAAATCTTTAAAAATAAATAAATAAATAAAATAATCAATGATAGGCATATACCTTTTGCTGTTTTGTAGTTCCTCTGTGTTCCTTTCTTGTCCTGCTTTCTTCCTTCATGGTTTAATAACTTTCTGTAGTGGTAGGCTTAGATTCCTTTCCCTTTATCCTCTGTGTATCTATCATAGGTTTTTGCTTTGTGGTTACCATGAGGCTTTCATATAACTTATATTTATAACCATTTATTTCCAGTGCATAACAACTTAAGTTTAAATGCATGTTAAAGTTCTACATTTTTACTCTCTCCCCCAACATTTTATGTTTTTGATGTCACAATTTACATCTTTTTATCATGTGTATCCCTTATTAACTAATTACAGTTGACCCTTGAGCAACAGGGGAGTATGGGGTATCAACCTCCTATATGGTCAAAAATCCGTGTATAACTGTTGACTTCCCAGAAACATTAACTATTGATAGCCTACTGTTGACCAGAAGCCTTACCAATAACATAAACAGTCATTTCAAATATTTTGTATGTCATACATCTTATATGCTGTAATCTTACAATAAAGTAGAGAAAGGAAAATATTAAAAAATCATAAGAGAAGATACATTTACAGTACTGTACTGTATTTACCAATACTGTAAGCTTACCTTGTCTGTTTACATGAGTAACCATCTGTCAGTACCTACGCCAGTTTTGTCTTATAGGATACAAAACTGTAGATGTTATATGTATTGCTAACACTAGACATTAAAAGCGAAAAGGAATGCAGACTTACTTACAGGTTTAACAATTCATGCACTAATAATGAAGCAGCGGCAGTATGATTGCTCTATGGTAGCCTAGTGGAATTGATACAGTTCTTCACAGTAGCCTTGCCTATACACTAATGAACGAATCACTATAAAATTTTTATGGCGTAAAGTACTACAGTCATATAGTACAGTTTTAGAAACACTGTTACATTTTTTAAAAACCGCTTACCTGTGATGATAGGCTGATACAGTTTCCCAAGTTACAAGAGTGAGAGGCATACTTTAAGGTAATGTAATTCCTTGAAAGCAAAATTATGAAGCAGTAAGAAAATCAAAACATTATTACTTTTATATTAAATATCACTCGCATATGCCTGTGTAAGGACAGGGTATCCACTTCTATACAAGACTTACACTCACTGTTCTACATGATGAATACTTTGGCGATGATGATGATGATGACACAAAAGCATCTCATACAATTATTGCTGTACAGTCAGATTTCACACAAAACACACACACAACAGATAAGTTTATTAACTGTATGGCCTGATGATTATTTATTATTCATTAAGTGGAAGTGGATCATCATAAAGGTCTTTGCCCTTGTCTTCACGTTGAGTAGGCTGAGGAGAGGGAGGAAGATGAGGGGTTGGCCATGCTGTCTCAGGGATGGCAGAGGTGGAAGGAGAGGTGGGAGAGGCAGACACACTCAGTGTACCTCTGTGGAAATATATTGTAATTTCTGTCTGTTTTGCTGTTTCATCTCTCTAAATATGTTTTTATACAGTACCGATCCTCCCACTGTGAGCTTTAGTTTCAGAGCCCATAGCCTAGAATGGTTCATGTTGTAAAAGAAGTCAAAGCAGTCTTGGAGAATCAGAATCCTTCTGCCAGATTGTCTAATGTCAATTTGTTTTCTGGCGCTTCTTCTCCGTCTTGTTCCTCATCATCTGGTGCTGGTTTGGAAGCACTCATCTCCATCCGGTCGTCTTCTTTTAAGTCCTCAGTTGTGATGTCTGTTACCTCTTGGACTTCTCCATCTTAAAACCCTTCACCCCTACCTTTTTTGCCAAATCCAGTCTCTTTCATGATTTCCTTGATTGGCTCTATCATAAATCCTATGAAGTTATGTACAACATCCGGACAGTTTTCTCCATCAGGAATCCATTATTTCGGGCTTGATGGTTTTCATGGCTTTTTCTATAACAATGATGGCATCTTTGGTATAGTCCTTCCAGAATTTCATGTTCTGTCTATCATATTCCCACCCATAGTGTTGACAGTCCTTTCACAGAATACTGTGTATAGGGACTCCTGGGTGGCTCAGTCAGTTAAGCATCTGCCTTCAATTCAGATCCCGATCCCAGGGTCCTGGGATCGAGTCCTGCATCAGGCTCCTTGCTCAGCAGGGAGCCTGCTTCTCCCTCTGCCTGCTCTGCCTGCCGGCTCCCGCTGCTTGTGCGCCCTCTCTCTCTGAAAAATAAATAAATAAAATCTTTAAAAAAAAAAGGATACTGTGTGTGATCATCCTTAAATGTTCTGATGACCCCTTGCTCCAGAGGCTGAATTAGAGATGTCGTGTTTGGGGGCAAGTAGACCACTTCGACACCTTTGGTGTTGAACTCATGGGATTCTGGGTGGCCGGGGCATTGTCCAATATCAGAAGTACATTAAAAGGCAATCTCTTGCTGGCAAGGTACTTCCTGACTGGACAAAGCATCAATGGAACCAGTCCAGAAAAAGGGTCTTCATTGTCCAGGCCTTCTTGTACAACCAAAAGTCTGACAGCTGGTTTTGTGTCCCTTCAAGACTCAGGGGTTGTCAGGGGTTGGTAGGGTTTATAGAAAAGGGCAGTTCTGATCCTAAACTAAACTGCATTTGCACAACAGTCATTAGTCTGTCCTTTCTGCCTTAAATCCTGCTGCTCACTTCTCTTCATATGGAGTAAATAATGTCTTTTGTGGCATTTTATTCCAGAACAGGGCACTTTTGTCTGCATAAAAAACCTGTTCAGGCAGATATCCTTTCTCCTCAATGATTTTCTTAACGATGTCTGGGAACTTGTCTGCTGCCTCTTGGTTGGCAGAAGCTGCTTCTCCTGTTATCTTGACATTTTTAAAACCAAACCTCTTTCTAAAATTATCAAACCATCCTTTGCTGGCATTAAATTCTGCAGCTTTCGATCTTTCACCTTCCGTTTGCTTTGAGTTGTCATATAATGACTTCGCTTTTTCTTGAGTCATATTAGAGTCTGTAGAAATGCCTTTCTTATTAGCAGTCCTGTACCCACCTGAAAGCTGCATTTTCAATAGGAGATCAAAAGGTATTTCCCAAAAAGTACAAGGTTTTTATGCCTACTGGCACTGCTCCAGTGACAGCTTCGTGAATTTCCTCTTCTTTTTTTCACAGTGGTCCTTATGCTAGATTCATTTACCTTGAAATGGCAGGCGACCGCAGCTGCAGACCTCAATCTGTGCTACATATCAAGCAGTTCAACTTTTTCGTGTCATTTCATATCTTTTCTGGTTTTTGGGGACACTTACAGCATTACTAGTAGTACTTCGAATGGATCCCATGGTACTATTCAAGGTTTATGGTATTGCACGAAACACAGTGAAAAAGTACGTGAGAATGGAGACCAGTTTTTACCGGATACCCAATTTACTGGAGAGAAGAACTGCTCGTGTGAAGATGATTAGCCTCACATGCATTTTAAGTGGATACTTTGAACACTAAGCCTCATTGCAGTAGTCTCAGGAGGTGGCTACGAAATTATTACAGTAGTACACAGTATGTACCGTAGTTAATTTTGGGCAATTATGATGTAATACTGCATCTTTGTTCACACTTCTCTCAACTGTGAGTGGTGCCATGTACGGTATGTGTGAGTTTTAGAAAGTTTTAACTTTTTATAATAGATATGTATATATTTTTGGCATTCATGACATCTTTTTTTTTTTTTAATTTCTAAGCTGTGTAGTTTGTCTGCAAGTTTTTGAAATTGTTGCAAATCTTCAAAAATGTTTCCAAAATATTTATAGGAAAAAATCCACATAGAGTGGACCCATGCAGTTCAAACCTGTGTTGCTCAAGGGCCAACTGTAAGACAATTATTTTTATTATTTTTGTCTTTTAACCTTCTTACTAGCCTTGTAAGTCATTAATTTACTACTGCCTGCACTATGTGCTTACCTTTTCCAGTAAGATTGATATTTTTATGTTTTCTTTTTACTAATTAGCACTCCTTCTTTTCAGCTTAAAGAAGTCCCTTTAACATTTCCGGTAAGGCCAGTCTAGTTGTGTTGAACTCTTTTAGATTTTGTTTTAAAAAATTCATTTATTTTAGAGAGAGACAGAGAGAGAGCATAAGCAGGGGGAGAGGCAGAGAGAGAGGGAGACAAGCAGACTCCCTGCTGAGTGGGGAGCCAAACACAGGGCTCAATCCCAGGACCCTGAGATCATGACCTGAGCCGAAATCAAGAGTCAGACGCTTAACCGACTGAGCCACCCAGGAGCCCCTCCTTCAGCTTTGTTTGTCTGGAAAAGTCTTTATCTCACCTTCAATTCTAGAGGACAACTTTGTTGGGTAGAGGATTCTTAGTTGGCAGTTTTTTTCTTTTAGCCACTCCCTTCTGGCCTGGAAAGTTCCTGTTGAAAAGTCTTATTGGGGATTCATTTGTACATACCAAGTTGTTTTTCTCTTGCTGCTTTTAAGATGTTCTTCTTGTCTAACTTTGGAGACTAATTATAATATGTCTTGGTGTGGGTCTTTTTACATTCACTTTATCTGGAACTCTGGTCTTCCTGGATCTGGATGTGTGTTTCCTTCTCTAGGTTAGTGAAGTTTTCTCTCTCTTCTTCTGGGACCCCTATAAATAATGCAAATGTTGGTCTGCTTGATATTGTCCTATAGGTCCCTTAAGCTATTTTCACTCCTTTTCATTCTTTTTTTCTTTTTGCTGTTCTGATTGGATGAGTTCCATTGCCTTGTCTTTGAATTCACCGATCCTTTCTTCTGCTTCATCTAATCTGCTGTTGAACTCCTCTAGTATATTTTTCAGTTCAGTTATTATATTCTTTGGCACTGTGACTTCTATTTGACATTTCCTTATATTTTCTTTTTGTTGAAGTTCTCACTATGTTCATTCGTCTCCCAAGTTCAGCGAGCATCTTTATGTCCGTTACCTTGAACTCTGTCAGGCAGATTACTTAACTCCTTTTCACTAAGGATTTTTTTGTGGTTTTATCTTGTTCTTTGTTCATTACATATTCCTCTATTTCCTCTTTTTTCTGGACTCCTTGTGTTGTTCTGTAAGATAGTCAACTCTCCCAGTCTTGAAGGAGTAGCCTTGTTTTGGAGATGAACCTTTATCATTCAACCCTGCCCTAGTTCTTTCTTGTCTCTCAAACCTTTGTGATGGTCCAAACAGCCTATTTCATTTTTAATAGATCCCAGTAGTTGGGGGTGTGCCAAGACCAGTGTCCCAAAAGGGAGGATCTCAGTCAGCGCCTAGATTTAGGCTGATTGTAAGCCGGACCCTCTGGCGGCAGCTCTTAAAGTATGCAAATATATACAGTCCTATGGGCCCACAACTGTAAGCCCCACTGGCCACCAGTGCCAGGTGATCTCAACATATCCCCTGGGTGGCAGTCCTAAAAACCAGAGTACTAAGTGAGTGTATAAGTTCCTTTCTGAGAGATAACAGTGAGCCAGAGGAAGGCAGAGGGCAAGCACAAAGATAGCATGCACCTGGCCTCCATGCCCCATGAGCACCACCATGGGCCCCTACTTGTGTGCCAAACCTGAAGCCTGCCCTAGGCCAAAGCTCTGGAATAAGCAAATAAGCCTCTTTCACAGAAGACTGGAGTTTGTTTCGGTCTGCGTTCTGTTCAGTGCCCTACATGTGGTAGCCTGTCAAGAATTGTCCCTCCAATTTTTAAAGTCCCATGGGACTCAGGAATGGAGGCCCCCCCCCCCCCGGCCGCCAGAGCCATATGGTCCAGGGGCATCCCTTGGGTGACAACCATAAATACTGGGGCACCAGGTACATATAACAACCCTCTCCTGGCATGCTTGCTAAAAATACAATTTCCAGACCTTACCCAAGACCTGCTGAATTTCAGTACAAAGGTGTAGTTTGGAGATGATATTTTTACCAAAAATCCTATCTGCTACTGTGATTGGGCGCATTTGGCTAACATTAAATTATTTTTTGGAGACTTGTATCCATTGGCTCCTTCCAGCCGCTGTAAGAGCCCAGACTTGCCATTGTTCTGTCTTTCCTAGACCGTGGTGTCAGCCAGTCATTTGTCGACTCATTCATTCATTCAGTGAACAAGCAAGTATTAGTTTAGGGAAAGGCGTATTGATGCCAGGCACCTCCGTGTTCTTGCCTTTGGTTCATAAATGCCTTGTTTGCTCTGTAACCAAACTAGGTCCCAGTTTTATGAAAGGCCATATTCTGGGACTGTGGGTTTACATTCGTTCTTTTCCTTTCTCCTCTCTCTATCCACCTCCATTCCAGGGTTCTACACCCACCCGACCCCACTGTGACCCAGCCCAGCAGACATCCGCTATGGAACCTGGGGTCCTGCTTGTTCATTAGACATGTGCTATAACTTTGTCTCCCATCTGCCCTTTCTCCTTCCGGGCATTCTGCCTCCATTCATACCCATGTTTCTTATCCTTTCTGCTGCTTCTCTGGAAACATATTTTCTTTGACTCTCCTGCTTGCCTCATTTGCTTTCTCCCCGCATCACACATGAGCTCTCAACCCACTCTTGTGCATGTCCGTCCACCACCTCTGTCCTGCTCACTGCTCCCCTTCTCCCCAATGGCAGGCATCACCCGGGAGCATGCCAGCTTCTCACTACCCCCTCTCCCCCATCTGACTACAGCTGGACTCTGGCTTCTCTTTTCTCCACGAGGGCACCCTCCAGAGTGAACATGTGAAATGACCACTTTTTACCATCTAGACTCTAGAAGAAAACTTCCTGGTAGTGACCAAATAGGCCCTAATCTTTTCTCCCCTTCTGTCTCCACACTGGGGCCACTCTCCCCTGAGTTCCATTGCTCCTGCAGCAATAAACCCTTCGTAAAGGCATGTCTGCATGTGTCCCGTCAGAGTAGACCCTGTCTTCTAGAGGTTTCCATTCTAAGAGAGCAACCTGGTCACTGTCCAGCTGCAGAAGGGAGGGAATGGGCTGCCCTCTGTGACCCCCCTCCCATCCCCTCTTCTTGCTCTCCTGGAAGTCAGGCAGCACGGTGACCCCATGTCCTACACGGAGCAACCCTTACTGGGCTGATCCCTCAGCCCTGGCCTTGTTTCATCCACTGTCACTGGGCAACGGGGAGGAGTGACTTCTTTTGTACATATGGAAATTTGGGTGCCAGAGATAAAAAAGGGCAGGAGGGTTGTGAGTGACACACAGAATTGTCTGTTCCACCTACTTACCCTTGGTGGGAGCATGTTTAAATAGATCAGAGCATTTAATATCTGGCAGTATTTGTTGATTTCCATTTACTCATCATCTTGCTAATTTAAGCACATTAATAACTAGCAGCTGTACTTCACAGCAGTTCTTTATGTCATTTGAAAGGGAAAACAAGCACTAAATATACTCTGGTTTCCCAGGCTATCATCCTTGGGGAAACTTTTTAACTCCTTGTAAACAGGTGTTTCTGGAGTCACTCAGTGATTTTAACTGAGATTTGAGCTTGTGGTGGCATGGGTTTTTAGTGTTATAGTCCCATTCTGAGGGTGGCCCTTCTCCTGGAGTCGCACACTCTGCCCTTGTCCCTGCCCCAGCTTCTGCCCTGTTGAGAGCATCTACGTGTCATGAGCCCAGCAGCCTTCCCACTCTCTTCTCTGCCTGCGTGAACTTGAGCGGTAGCAGCGTGCCCTCCAATGGCAGAGCGGCCCCCTGCGCCCACTCCTTTCTGCCCCAGGCCGAGCAAAGGCTCGTCGTTATGATGGCTTCATGTTTGTGTTTTTAAAATTGTCACCTTAGAAGAAGCTCAGGCTCTTGGACTGCTGTGATCCAAAAGTGATCCCAAGAGTTGCTTCTTCTGTCCTTGGGAAGGAGAAGAATGCCAACACCAATCCTAAAATCACCTTCCTGTAGTAACTCCATTCGGGTAATTGAGCACTCTCCTACAGTCTGCTTTGGTTCCCACATCAGCCTGCAGACACATCCAGCTGTGGAAACCAGTGGGCCATCCCCCAGGGACAGGGAGTCCACAGCAGGTGGCTCAGATCCCAGGGCCCAGTCCAGTGAGAATAAGCCTTATTATCCCCTAGAACAGGGATCAACAAGCTTCTCCGGTCTGGCTTCAAAATCCAGCTGTCTGTTGAAACAGGCCTCGTTGTCCTAGCCTGGATCCTTGACTCTGGGAAAAAAAACAAAAACAAAAAGCAAGACGTGAGAGCTGCCCTGGGCCCCCCTATAGACAGACAGCTCCCAGAGAAGCAGACGTGTTGTCTCCATGCAAAACTAACTTTTCTGTGTCTCCACACTACTAGAAGTGAGACGGTGGAGGATGATTAAAAAGTGAGTTAAGCCTGGAGGAAGCCAAATCCTAGTTCATGTCAGCTTCAGAATAGCCCCTGATGGTCTGCTGGACTAGATATGGATTCCAGATAACAACTGCTTGGGTAAGATCTCAAGCGGTTCTCCTGTGGGCATGAGAAGGATCTTACCTCTCCTCTCTTGCAGGAGAGTTCTCGGCCTCAGACAGCTCCCTCACGGACGTCCAGGAGACCCGAAGGTCTCCCATGCCCGACCCCGGCCTGATGCCCCTGCCCGACGCTGCTGCGGATTTAGATTGGTCCAACTTGGTGGATGCTGCCAAGGCCTATGAGGGTGAGTCCACGGACGATGTGAGCAGGACGGGCAGGACCGGCAGGGCTGGGGGGTGCCGCTCTGCTGCTTTGAACACACGGACCACACAGGGTGGAGCCCATGCAGCTGGAAACCAGTTGGCTGAACCGTTACCGAGCACTCAGTAGGGCCACATGCTGTATGATTTAATCCGATGGGGCCTGACGTTTCCTCTGCATAGGAATTCATAGCATGGATGTCTCCCCTCCCCACATGTGGGAAGGGCAGGGAGTGGGGGAATCTCAGCTGTCACCTGATTGAAAAGAACACCTATCCAGAGAGAGTCTTTGAGACCCCATCATGAGGACCTCACTGTGAAGTGCACCGTTGGATCTGTTAGGGATGCTTGTCCCACTTGGCCCTGCCCCAGGTTTGACAACTGTTGGGTATCCTCTTTGTGCTGCTCACTCACCTCTCCCGACTCTGGTAGCACGTTTTCTGTCCACGTTGTTCCTGTGCCAACCCACCATGTGTTTGCTTGCTTCACTGCAGGCCCTTATGCTGGCGTGCTGGAATAGAAGAAACTCGATGTAATGCTATCCGCGTATGTGGACCTGAGGTTGTCAAATGCCTTTTGTGAATAGACTTCCCTCTGTGGTCATCATTCCAAATTCTTCGGTGCTAAAATGTTCTTTATAAAACAATGATAGCAAATGAGTGGTTTAAGGTTGAGTTAGTTTTTTTGTGTTTGTTTTTTTTCTCTCATGTTTGAAGAATTGAAAGTGGGTATTCTGTCCAAGCTACGATTTTCAGGAGAACTTGATTAGCCGACAGCGGAGTAGCCCACAGGGCATCCCCATGTTAGCTGGTGGCAATTCCCCAGTACAGACGATTTTAAATTTCAGCTTGTTGGTCACGCTCCTTTATATGATACGGTACTAGTTTTGTGTTTTTAATGAGAGGTTTCGAAAATTTGATTTTGTTTTCTTCGCTCAAGTTTTAAGTTGGGTATATTTTGAAGCACATATGGTTGGACTTTGGCTAAAACCCACCAAGGTAGCCAGGAATCTTGTGGAAAACATACTTCTACAAGGGCATTTTCTATCATCACTGAGTGGAAAAAGCCTTGGTCTGGAAATTTGGCACAGTGCCTGTTTCCGGGGAAACATTCCATAGAATGCTACTTTGATGAGTAAGAAAAAGAAGACTACAACTGATTCACAAGTGTTTTCAAAAGGGATCTTAAACGCTACTATCCTCTTAGAGCTGAAACAGTAATTTTTTCCTACACGGGTCAGGAGATAAGGGTCCTGATGCATCCTCACACGTTGATTGGATTTGACCGTCAGTGTAGGCCGGTTGTTGACCTTTGATAGACCGGGCCCGGATGTTTTTCCAAAATACTGAATGGCTTCTCCTCTCCCTTCCAGTCCAAAGAGCCTCCTTCTTTGCTGCTAGTGATGAAAGCCACCAGCCCTTGAGTGCTGCATCCAACGGTGACCAGCTTGAGGAGCAGGCTCTGGCCCAGATGAAGTCCTACAGCAGGTTGGTCACCCAGTAGGGAGGTCAGCACCCTGCACCATGTGTCCCCTCCACTCGTGACAGCAGGTGTGGGGAAGAGATGGCGGCCGCATGGATTAGCTGACTGAAGCTCATCACCGCAGTGCCAGACTCTTCACATTTTAGAATGCTTTGTAACTCAATCCTGTAAACATAATTAAACTGTTCTTGATGACTTAGTCATAATCATGAATATTCATTATTATTTAAAGCCGTAATACATTTATGCTCTCAGGGCTGATCACGTAAGGTGAGAAAAATCATTTGTCTGATGTCCTTGAGCCTGGTTTTGGAGTTTCTGCCCCTTGCTGTCAGTTGGTCATACTTGTAAATGTGCCCACATCTTAGCAGCTCCCAACATGCTGCTTCAGATCGACCTTAGATCCGGGTCACCAGAAGAGGTAAGATTCGAGAGAAAATGAAAGGCGAGCAATAACTGAGGCCCAGAGGGTTTCCTTAGGAGTTAAGAGCAGGGATTTTGACTTTTGTTGAACTGAGCAGAGGCGGATTTCCATTTTCCCGTTTCACGTGGTGAGGATGCTGGGTAGATGCGTCCTGTTACTATATAGGAAAGCTTCCCACAGGCCGCTGTGGTATACATGTACCCCTGATGCAGAATAATTTCCTCAACTTGAAATCTCTCCTTTTAAAACCTTTTGAGGATGGTTAAGAATCCAGGTATCTAGGAAACAGACAACAGTAGGAAAAGTGAGGTTAGCCTAGGTTGTTCAAATAGCCTGTGGGACTTGTTCCTGAAGACTTGGCCGAGCAAGTCTGCAAGGAAATGCTCTTCACAGAGAAAGCAGAAGAGTGGTGGGTGGTTTGTCATGAGTATAAGGGACAGGTGCTGCATTCACTCTGATCACTGAGACATCTTGGGAGGGAGAGTGGCAGTTAGTTTGGCTATTGAGAACTTTAAAAAAAAAAAAAAACGTAGAGTCAAGGGTGCAGTGAACCCAAAATGTACCTTCTTAGAATGGGCCCTCCCACCAGAAGTCTTGAGTGAACAAGTCCATTTTCCTCAGAAAGGATTATTCAGCAGCTAGTTCTTAAATCCTTACAGAATCCTAAGATGAGGGTGATGGTTGGCAGTTTTCTTTGTTCAGTGAACAAGTGGAGTTAAATGTGTTTTTAAAAATTAAAGCATACACAGGCATGTAATTCACTTTGAAAACCTTCAGAAGTCAAGATAGGCTGCTAAGAGTTTTTATTGGGCATCCCATCTTAAAAGTTTGGAGATCCTTATCATTTCATTTATTTACAGCCTGGAGCTACTCGTGCCACTGCGAGTTTTGCCCTTTGGGCTCGTAGATCTAGAATCAGCAGAAGACATCAACACAGCCCAAGGAAAGACCGCCTTTTATTCCAGGATTCCAAAACTTCAGCCTATCTGTGTCTTCCCTTTTTGACCTCTGGAAAGAGGCACCTGCATGTTCTCCCAGTGGAAGGCTTTAGCTTGTTGGTTGTGGGACTCTGAGGTGGTGTATCCGGCTAGAGCTCACTTGGAAACGTTCTGCAGCTTGAATTCAGGTAGACAGGAGTTGGATGAAGAACAACTGACGAGGGTCTTCTGTCCAGCCAGTTGGCTGGCCTTCTCCTCTGCTAGCTCTCTGGGGGCTTTTTGGTTCTCTGCTAGCATATGGCATTACTAGCACTTACATAAAGCGGGAGAAGGAACAGTGGGGGCCTAGTTTTATTATGCAGAACATAATAGCAAAAGAGACATTAAGGTTGGACTGACAAGCTTTTGAAACAGGTCTTATTTTTTTAAAAATATCTTAAGATATTTAGACAAGCTTTCAAGATGGGAGCATGATAACTTAGCTGCAACTGGATGAGTAACCACAGACTGTTTTCTGGGGAACCAGAGACCTACCCTCTGCTGGCCGCCCCAGGGTAGGGCTGACCTCAGCCCCTCTGCACACAGAGGAGGGGCTCTCTTCTGCTCACAGCCACTAAAGAGAATAGGAAACCCTGCACGGCTTGACACTTGGGCCTGCCAGAAAGTACCTCTCCTGCTGCCAAAGAGACCAGTTTCACTTACTGTCCTGTATTCTTTTGTCGTGAAGAGCCGGCATCTTTAACAGAGGAAGCTACTGATTGGCTGCCGTTCACCCTTGCGTTACCTTTTGTTAAAATTACCATTTTCCTTTTTAGAGTGAACATGCACATTGGGTCACCGTACTGAGTAGTTTGACATTAAAAAACTATTTTACAAATACAGCGGCCTCATTAAAAATGCCAAACAAACAGACCCAGCCGTGGAGGCTTCTGCCAACACCGTCTTTTGTTTCTTGTCCCCAGCAGTAAAGATTCCTCCCCCACTCTGGCTTCTAAAGTGGACCAGCTGGAAGGGATGCTGAAGATGCTCCGGGAAGATTTGAAGAAGGTAAACACATATTCTCAAAGCAGAGTGCCTGGTCTGTGCAAACTGCCCTTGAACAGATGCCCTGTTAGTGGAATAACATGGGGGCATTGTCCCTGTTTCCTCGGGACACATGCTCCACGAGCTGCTTGGAGCTCAGTTCCCACCGACACACACCGTGCGAGCAGGCCTTGTCGAGGGTGCGGAAAAGTTGTTGAACCCCAGCCAGCCCCTCGGAGCCCTCTCTGGGCCTCCCCGCCCCTTGTCTAATGGGCCAGTAGCCCAGACCCACCCATCTTCACTGTCATTTGGGCTTTCACAGCAAGAGAACTGAATGTTGTTTTGTTTCTTAGTGGCTTTGACTATATTAAGACGGCAGCCACCCAAACAACAGTCCGAAAGTTAAGACAGCCCTTATTGAAGACATTAAAGTACACGTTAATGTCTTTGCATTCCAAAATAAACCTTACTGAGCCTCTGGCCTGAGTATCCGAATGCCCAGTGTCAGGCCACAGATACAGAGGTTTAGGATGAAGAACAGAAATGGGTGAAGGGGACACCGGCTCCCTAGCCACCCCTCCGGCTGCTGGGTCCCAGCCCTTTCCTCCTCTGCCCTGCCTCCCAGGAAAAGGAAGACAAAGCCCACCTGCAGGCGGAAGTCCAGCACCTCCGGGAGGACAACCTGAGGCTGCAGGAGGAGTCCCAGAATGCCTCGGACAAGCTGAAGAAGTTCACGGAATGGGTCTTCAATACCATAGACATGAGCTAGGGCCGGCCGGCGAGGGGAGCCCCGGGAGGGGGTGGGGGGCTCTCCGCTGCGGTTTGGCGCTCCTTCGGCCATGCCCCGGAAAGCCTTCTCAGCCGACCCGCCCTCGCTTCCCACTCCGGCCCCTCTCGGGAAGTGCACAACACAATTATTGCAGATCAACAATCATTATCTGCCTTTTGTAGAAAAGAAAAACAAAAAAGTAAATAAAAATTTTAAAAAGTAAAATAAAAGTTTAACTGCTAAAATGTGAATGTCTTTATTTTTTTGCACAATATCTTTATCTGTTACGTATTTAAAGAAGAAAGTGGGCCTAGGCCGCCCTGGCCCATCTGCCTCTATTTCCATGAGCTCTTATCGATTTCAGGTAACCCAAGCTTTCCCTCCTTATCCTGACCCATGTCATTGCTCCTAGGAAAATAAAGTTTTTGCAAATGGTTTATTTGGGGAGGGGGCTTTCCTTACCTTAGTTCCTAAAATGCCTGGGGAGGGAGGTGCTTGGAGAAAATGCCTACCTCCCTTGAATGACATGTGCATGAGCTAGCATCCCTATCTTCCCGAGGATAGCGGGGTCGGGGTTACTACCTGCAAGTCAGTGGCCCAGAGACAGAGCCAGGGCCTCGGGCGATGCCCCTTTCCTCTCCTGCACTGTGACGTCACTCCACCACCTGCACTCCCCGCTTCCTCTCCCCAGAGATGGTCCCAGGTGCGCTCCTCAGAGCTAGAACCCTTTCTGTCTGGTTTAAGTGAGTCCCACCACACTGGAATCAGCCTCTCTACAGCTTCCTGGCTCCAAACATTAATTGGTTTCAGAATTCCTCCAGAGTAAAATCTTACTTGTATGTATTTTGGTCAAAAGTATAGCTTTTGTTTGAGATGTGTAAAGATGAAAATGTGGCAAAATTGTATTTTTAGCTTACTCAAAATGGCCATATTAATTAATCCTCTCCAAAGCAAGACTGGACCAGTATTTATAACTAGGGAAAGTGAATGTGAAATTGTTTAGTACTTGCTTGTTAGGAGCAACGACTGTGATCGTAGAATGGGCTTTCGAAACCTGCATGTCCCAGTGTGCAATTTTAGCACGGCATTTTCTGAATCCTTGTGGCCAGCCAGAGGCTTCTGCTGCAGAAATGACTGATGTGCTATTTTTCCTGTCTAGTGATGCAGCTGCTCTGGGCCTCTGGCCATCGTCCCAAGGCCCCCAGTCCTGCAGACGGACACACTGGGCCCACCAGTGTTAAGGGACGCGGGGAGCCCCTGGTGGCCTTGTTTCTTGCCTTCATAAAATGTCACGAAGCTGACGCCTGTGTCCCTTCAGTGGCAACTCTGACGTAGGGAACGTTCTGCGATGTCATCTGCTCGGAAGCTCCCTGCCCCAAGTAATCTCAACTCCTTCCTCCATCCCTGAAAGAAACAGGATGGATTTTCTCTCTTCTCCTCCCACCCCCTCCACCAGACTTTTACGGTTTTATTCATGATTGTGATTTTTCCATGGAATTTTTTTTTCGGGTGACATTTCCACCATGGAAATAGGAAGATTTCGGAGTGCTTTGTAAAGATCTCAATTGTCTGTCTCTTTCTCTCTTTGACTTGTATGAAGGAGATTGTTACATTGCCTGATATCTCTTTGTAAACGAGAAATATCGCTAACATCCAAGCATTCTGAAGTCTTGCTTATCCTTCTGAGTTTAGTTTTTATTTTGTCTTTCATTTGTTTGGGGACTTGGGGCAAGCTATTTATTAGAGTTTTGCAACAGAATTCTTGTTTGAAGCCTTTAAAGACTACTTGTAAAATTCAAACAATAAAATTCATTTTAAACGCTCTTTTAAAATGCTTTGGTATTATTGCTTGAGGTTTTCTTATTTGAAAGACCACCCAGTAACACATTGACCCTCCTTGCAACCAATGTTTTCATGAGGCTCCATTAACACTGAAAGATGATTCTTCAAAGTTTCTGTCCCTCTCAGAATGCTAATAACCTTTTTTACTCTCTGTTCACATGTCCTTAGAGAATTCCTAATTTGGCTTCTCTGCTTATAATTTAATATTTGCAGAGCACTTTCTAATTAGTTGCCTCTTCATTATCCATGTGTGGGTTTTCCGTAACAACACCGTCATTCCCTGAGACCAGCACGTTTTTGGACTGCCTCTCCTGTGCCACCCAAACCTGAGTTAGATGTTGTGTGCTCAGGGAATACAAATGCCTGTTAATACTAGGCTGTGCAAAATATAATTAGAAAAGTTAATCTACTGAAAAAATCATAATGCATTCCAGAGCCAAATGGAACCAAATTTTTAAAATCTACCGCATCAGTGTTCCTCTCCACTGGTGCAGCTAATTGAGAACTGACAGAGTTCCTTCCTTTTATCTGGTTCAACAATTCTACAAATTCTAGAGTTACAAGACAGGGTAAGACTGGATGCCACAAGATAAATCTGATTAGCAAGCTAAAAGGGTCTGTCTAGACCATGATTCTTACCTGGTTAGAAGGGCTTATCCATTATTTCTAAAGGGCTTGGAGGTGGGTTGGGAGTCCCTGGGAGAAGGTGCCACGAGCCTACGTGGTTGAAAGGTCTTCATATATGCCGATTGGAGGGGCCATTTGGTTGTGCTTCGTATCTGCTGCCTATGATAAACAGATGGGGTTGGGTTGGGTTACCAACTGCTCAGATGGGGATAACATTGATAGTCCAAGGGCTAAGGAAATAGGCCCAGTGAGCTTAAGCCACTTGTCTCTAGTTAAACATACAATGATAACTTGAACAGATTCCAGTCTTACAGCCGATCCATTTCAGCAACGTGGTGCTGCTTCCCCGTCTCAGCCAAAGCTAAGCGCTGAGAGGTGTCCTCGCTTACTCTACCTGAGCGCATCCTGGTACTCCTCCTATACGGCTCCTCTGCCAGGCACGGTCTGCAGCTCGTTTTAGCCTTCAGCGTGGGCCTCTCATGACCCTTTTTCAACCTGAATGATCTCCCGGACAAAATAACCTAAGCTTTGGGTACCTTACTCTGTATCTTTAGACAAATGCTTTCCGTAAGGGATCTCGTCACATATTTTGGGGGTGCATCTATCATTCTTTTTCCTTAACCAAAGTGCTCTGTATTCCTTTAAATGGGCCAATCTCCCTCCACATTTTTGTGTTACATATTTGTTGGCACACCCCCATATCTCTAATGAGTCCACCCAGCCACACCTCTCCTATGCATTTCTGTAAGTCAGCATGTAAGAAAAGCATCATAAAATGGTATCCACCAATAAAATCCAGCCTCTTTTGCAAGAATATACTTGGTTTGGGAGGATATGGGCTCTCCAGGGTAACACAGACACCTCCAGCCCCTGTTGCCTTCCACACTTCCAGCTCACTGCACACATTTATGTAACTGGCCTGGTAAATAGGCATTCAAGTTGCTGTCCCCTGGATCCTATTGCCAAACCCAAGGGAGCCATTACCTTCCCCAGCCCCAGCGGCCATCATACACACACACCCCCATTACTCCCCCCCCCCCCCACCTTCACCCACCCGGTGTTCCTGGGAGTGAATGCTCTTAGAAAATACACTGAAGGAAGGAGTTCTATTCAAGTTCAAATAGCAAACTAGAAGTGACTAACAAAGTTGCTTGGAGGTGGTCCTTCAGTCACCTATCTTATTGAAGAGGTAGGACAGGGGTTCCTGGGTGGCTCAGTTGGTTAAACGACTGCCTTTGGCTCAGGTCATGATCCCAGAGTCCCGGGATTGAGTCCCACATCGGGCTCCTGGCTCAGCAGGGAGCCTGCTTCTCCCTCTGACCCTCTCATGCTGTTTTTCACTCTCTCTCTCTCTCTCAAATAAATAATAAAACCTTAAAAAAAAAATGAAGAGGTAGGACAGATTTGTAACTGACCTAGTAGTTTTTCTAAAGAGCTTAAGAGTATATGAACACAGTTACTTTTTAAAGCTGCTTAAATGTTCTGCCATCTTAAAACAATGAATATGCTTAGCAAACTTTTGTTTTAGTTGGTACAAAGAGAAACTCGGCCCAAGGTAGGTTCATATCAAATCAATGAGGCTATGGCTATTAAAACATGCACCACAAATGCAATCTAGTTTAATACGAAAGATTCCAGCTGGAGTCAAAGCTAGGGCTTCCTTCATAGGCCCTGGGAACAAGCAATTCTACCTCTAAAAAGAAAAGACCTGGTGGCAGGTAGGAAGGGTGGGGGTATGGAGTTACTGACCACCATCTTTAAGTATTTGACACACTGTGGTATGAAGGAGAAACCAACTTTGACATCTGTGGTTCTAGAGGCAAACATGGAACCCGTGGATGTTTGTTGCAGGAAATAGATTTTTTCTCCGAGATAGCTAATCAATGGTGACTGGGTGGTTTCCTGGGCTCGAAGCCAAGAATTAAAGAGTCAAACTAGGAACCTCTTTGTGAAGATGACATCCTTTCATCTTTCCTAGTGGACTCTTGCTCTCTTTAAATGAACTTGGAGTCATGAGTCACAGACTCAGGGAGGAAGGGGACCTATAGAGATAGGCAATTCTACCTCCCAGCCCAGACAGGACTGAATCTCCTCTTCATCGTCCAGCCACCTGAGCATGAGCACATCCACTGACGGGGAACTCATTCCTGCCTGGGGCAGCACATTGTATCTTTCAGGGTCTCTTTTAAGTCATTCCTTTCATTTAGGGAAAGTCCATTTCGCTTTCGTTTTTGTGATTTCCCCCAGTCCTACCACTTCGAATTACACAAATAGAAATTTCTCTCCCCAAGTAATAACCATCAATATGTTGGAAAATGTCAGGTCTTCCCAATGGTATTTATTCCCTGGACAAAAACTCCCTATTCATTCAACTTTTCCTTCTGGGTCATGGATTCCGGTCCCTGCCCCACAATAATATAATCATGTAGGATATGCCTTAAGGACACAAATGCTCTACGTGCATTATTAGCCAATCGAGCCTCACAACTGCCCTGTGAGGTGGGGCTCTTATTGTCCCCATTTTACAAAACAAGAAACTAAGGCCTAGAGAGGTCAAATAATGTGTTTGCAGTAAAATAGCTGGTGAATGGTAGAGCTGGGATTCAAACCCACTCTTCGGATTCCAGAGCCAATAGTTATTTAATCTGTACTATCTCAATTCCATTGGTCCAACCTGTGGGTCCCCCACATTGCCTGATTGCATGGATCCTTGCTGCAGGGACCTAGGCACTGAGCATCATGGACACTAGATGGTAAATGGGGTGGGGTGGGGGGCCACGGAAGATGACTAAAAGTGTACCTAAAAGGCCAGAAGACGAGGAATAAACCACCTCTTTTGGGGGCCCTTAACAGAGGGGGGCTCTGAAGTGCTTCAACATTCTTTCTCATACAATATAGACATTCTCCCTGCAAATTACAATTCAAGAAAGCATCCCTGTCCAATCCCAGGCCAAATCTAGAGGTAAAAGAATCTTTGATAGCCTGAGTCAGTGGTTCCTAGACATCAGCACCACTTGGACAAGTTGTTTAATTCCTATTCTTTGGCTCTAGGCTTAGAGGTTTGGTATTAATATGTCTGGTGAAGCAGGGAATCTTCATTTTAATAAGCATACCAAGTGTTTATGACATGGATGATTCCTGGATCCGTTTCTTTGAGAAACTCCACCCTAAGCTTTCAAAAACCTGTGGCCAGCTCTTCTGAGCCAGGGAATAGCAAGTTAAGGCAAGGTGTTAGAGGTGAAGGCTTGAGACACTTGGACACTTTGCTGCTTCTCAGCATGGGAGAACGGCTAGCTGAGCCCAGCTGGCCAGGCAGATTCTCTACGAGAGAAGGGTAGAGGGACCCTTTGAAGAGCCATTTACTCAGTGGCTAGTAATTCTCAGCTTCACCCCACCCTACACCCAGATTTTTTTTTTTTCTCTTTTTTTTCTTTTTTTAACCAAAAGGCATTTGCTTAGTGGAGGTCAATTAAAATTTTAAAACTAACTTCTAAATATTGTATAGAACACTCATCTGTCCTTGGGATAAACTGCCACAATGTTAATTTTACACTCTGGTCTAATCAGATCTCATTACTGATGTTCCTGTAATATCCTGCTACCAGTTGTGTATCCTTATCAGTGAACAGATAGGAGTCAGAGATTTCAAAGTTGGTCCCTATTTTCAGCAATCAAAAGACAAAGAAGAGACTTCCCTTTTCTACTTTTAAGCCCATCTGTCAAAAAACTGCCCAAGGTCCTTGCAGTCTGTTTACTGAAGAAACAGACAGAAACAGAACAAGCCCTGTCCCCCAGTGTAAATCTCAGCAACAGTCCAAATCCATCCCAACTGCCAGCCAAGGTGCTCCTGGGGGGCAGGGTTCCTGGTCAGGATCTCTTCCTTTAGCCAGTGTTCTGATTATCAATGGCCATTGAAGCCACTTCATACTAGTTACTTAAAACAACTACCACTTTATTATGCAGGCATATCTCATTTTATTGTGTTTCACTTTATTGCACATTGTAGACATTGCATTTTGTACAAATTGAAGGTGTTTGGCAACCGTGCATTGAGCAAGTCTGTTGGCGCCATTTTTTCCAACAGCATTTGCTCACTTCAGGTCTCTCTGTCACATTTTGGTAATTATCACAATATGTCAAACTGTTTCATTATTATTACACTTGTTAAGCTGATCTGTGATCAGTGGTCATAGATGTCACTATTGTAATTGTTCTGCGGTGCCAGGAACTGTGCCCATATAAGACAGCAAACTTAATGTGTGTTCTGCCTGCTCCACCAAACAACCATTCCCCCATTTCTCTCCCTCTCCTCAGGCCTCCTTGTTCCCTGAGACACAGCAATATTGAAATTAGGCCCATTAATAACCTACTACAATGACCTCTAAGTGTTCAAGTGAAAGGAAGAGTGGCGTGTCTCTCATTCTAAATCAAAAGCTAGAAATGTTTAAGCTTAGGAAGGCATGTGGAAAGACACCAGGCCAAAAACTAGGCCTCCTGCACCAAACAATGAGCCAAGCTGTGGACGCAAAGAAACCTTCTTGAAGGAAATGAGAAGTATAATTCCAGTGAACACATGAATGGTAAGAAAGTGAAACAGCCTTGCTGATAAGGAGAGTTTTAGTGGTCTGGAGAGAAGATCAAACCAGCCAAAGCCTAATCCAGAATAAGGCCCTAACTCTCTTCAATTCTGTGAAGGCTGAGCCAGGTGAGGAAGCTCAGAAGAAAAGCCTGAAGCTAGCAGAGGTTGGGTCATGAGGTTTAAGGAAGGAAGCTGTCTCCATAACATCAAAGTGCAAGGCGAAGCAGCAAGTGCTGATGGAGAAGCTGCAGCAAGTTATCCAGAAGATCCAGCTAAGATCATTCATGGAGGTGGCTGCACTAAACAAGAGGTTTTCAATGTGGATCAAACAGCCTTCCACTGGAAGAAGATGCCATCTGGGACTTCCATAGCTAGAAAGGAGAAATCAACACCTGGCTTCAAAGCCTCAAAGCCCAGGCTGACTCTCTTATTAGGGGCTAAGGTAGCTGGTGATTTCAGTGGAAGCCAGTGCTCACTGACCATTCTGAAACTCCTAGAGCCCTTTAGAGTGAGTGATGCTGATTCTATTCTGCCTGTGCTCTCTGAATGGATTCAGAAAGAATATTTGTTTACAACATGGTTTACTGAACATTTTAAACCCACTGTTGAGATTACTGCTCAGAAAAGAATCCTTTCAAAATATTCATTAACTGCTTCTTCATTAACAATATGCCTGACCACCCAAGAGCTCTGATGGAGATGTACAATGAGATTAATGTTTTCAGGTCTGCTAACACAACATGTATTCTGCAGCCCATGGATCAAGGAGTAATTTTGACTTCCAAGTTTTATTATTAAAGAAATGCATTTCATAAGGCTATAGCTACCATAGTGATTCCTCTGATGGATCTGGGCAAAGCAAATTGAAAAACTTCTGGGAAGGATTCACAATTCTAGATGGCATTAAGAACATTCATGATTCCTGTGGAAAATCGTATGGAGGTTCCTCAAAAAATTAAAAATAGAATTACCACATGATCCAAAGAAATGGGGTATTTACCCAAAGAAAACAAAAACACTAATTCAAAAAGATGTATGCCCTCATGTGTTTATTGTAGCATTATTTACAATAGCTAAGATAATGGGCGCCTGGGTGGCTCAGATGGTTAAGCGTCTGCCTTCGGCTCAGGTCATGATCCCAGGGTCCTGGGATCGAGTCCCGCATTGGGCTCCCTGCTCCTTGGGAGCCTGCTTCTCCTTCTGCCTCTCTCTCTCTCTGTCTCTCATGAATAAAAAAAAAAAAAAATCTTAAATAGCCAGGATACTGAAGCAACCCAAGTGTTCATTCATAGATGAATGGATAAAGAAAATGCAGTGTGTATATACAATGGAACATTACTCAGCCATAAAAAAGAATGAAATATTGCCATTTGTAACATGGTCAGATCTAGAAGGTATAATAATACTAAGTGAAATAAGTCAGTCAGAGAAAGATAAATACCATACGATTTCACTCATACGTGGAATTTAAGAAACAAATGAACAAAGAAAAAAAAAGACAAAAAACCAGACTCTTAAATATAGAGAACAAAGTGGTGGTTACCAGAGGGGAGGAGAGTAGGGGATGTGTGAACTAGGTGAAGGGGATTAAAGAGTACAATAATCATGATGAGCACTGAGTAATGTATAGAATTGTTGAATCACTATATTGTATACCTCAAACTAACATAACCCTATATGTTAACTATACTGGAATTTAAAACAAATTCATGATTCATGGGAGGAGGTCAAAATATCAACAATAACAGAAGTTTGGAAGAAGCTGGTTCCAGCCCTCATGGATGACATTGAGTGGTTCAAGTCTTCAGTGGAAGAAGTAGCTGCAGATGTGGTAGAAATAGCAACAGAACTAGAATTGGAAGTAGAGCCTGAAGATGGGACTGAATTGCTGTAATTTCTTGATAAAACTTTAATAGATGAGGAGTTGCTTCCTATGGATGAGCAAAGAAAGTGGTTTCATGAGATGGGATCTACTTCTGGTATGAAGGTTGTTGAAATGACAATAAATGTTTTAGAATATTACAAAAACTTAGTTGATAAAGCAGCAGCAGGGTCTGAGAGGATGACTTGAATTTTGAAAGAAGTTCTACTGTGGGTAAACTGCTATCAAACAGTATCACATGCTACAGAGAAATTGTTCATGAAAGGAAGAGTCAACTGATGTGGCAAACTTTTTTGTTGTCTTAAGAAATTTCCAAGACACCTCACCAAGCAACCACCACCCTGATCAGTCAGCAGACATCAACATGGAGACAAGACCCTCCAGCAAAAAGATTACAACTCACTGAAAGCTCAGATGATGGTTAGCATTTTTCAGTAATATTTATTTTTATTTTTAATTTATTTTATTTATCTTTTTTTAAAGATTTTATTTGAGAGAGAGACAGAGCGAGAGAGCGCGAGCACAAGCGGGGAGGAGAGGGAGAAGCAGGCCCCCCCGCTGAGCAGGGAGCCCGATGCAGGACTTGATCCCAGGACCCTGGGATCATGACCTGAGCTGAAGGCAGACGCTTAACCAGCTGAGCTGCCCAGGCGCCCCTAAAGTATTTTTTAATTAGGGTATATACATTGGGTTTTTTTTAGACATAATACTATTGCACACTTAATAGACTACAGTATAATGTAAACATAACTTTTTTTGGTAAACGTAACTTTTACATGCACTGGGAAACCAAAATATTCATGTGACTTGCCTTATTGCAGTGGTCTGGAACCAAACCTGCAATCTCACCAGGGTAAGCCTATATATAATTCTACAGGTCAGGAATTTAGGCAGGGCTCAGTTGAGTGATTTATCCATTCCATGTGCTATTAACTGGAGTGACTTAGTGGTATTCAGCTGGGCTGGTTTAGAGAGTCCAAGATGGCTTCACTCACATTTTGTCCCCTCAGCAGGGCCCCTTCTACTTTCTCTACAGTCTCAGAGCCTTTCCATGTACACTTTCTAACAGTGTACTTGGGCTTCTAACATGGTATTCAAGGCTGCAAGAGACCAAGGTGGAAGCTGCCAATCTTCTTAAAAGCTAGGTCCAGAAATGGCCGAGTATCACTTTCCCGTGTTTTTTCAAGTCTAAGGGAAACAGATTCCACCTCTCAAGGACAGGCTTGTCAAAGAATATGCACCATCTTTAATATCCCACAGCTGGCCTCTCCTCTGGTCCCCATGTGATCAAGTGTCATTCTCTCTCAGACTCCTAAATCCTTCACCAAGACTAGAATATGAGGTTCTAGTTCAAGATGGCAATGTGGGAGGATCCTGAATTCACCTCCTCCCACAGACACTGAATCTATGGTTACATACAGAACAATTTCCTCTGAAAAAAGAGCCTAAAACTAGCTGAGTGACTCTTACACATTGGGCAAATGAGGAAGAAACCCACATCAAAGTGGGAGAGAGAAGCTGAGACACAATCTCACCATAAACCCCACCCGTGGTGTGTGACCCACAATCAGGAGAGAATATACAAACCAGTTTGCTGAGGAGCAAAGGGTTTGAACCCCACATGTGGCATCTGAATTTTAAGACCTGCACCTGAGAGATAAGCCCTCAAAACATCTAGCCTTGAAGCCAATGGGCTTGCATCCATGAGACCCACAAGACTATAGCAAACGAGAAACAGTTCTTAAAAAGTTCACAGAGGCAGACTCTCCACCCCAGGATGCAGAACAGAGGCAGAGGCTTATTTGCTTATCTTAAAAGTGTCAGCCGGAGGAGCAGGCATTTAATTTAACATACATCTAAAGAGCTACTTAAAGGGCTTAGGGGCACCTGGGTGGCTCAGTTGGTTAAGCATCTGACTCTTCATTTCAGCTCAGGTCATGATCTCAGGGTCCTAGGATCAAGCCCCATGTTGGGCTCCCTGATCAATGGAGAGTCTGCTTGTCTCCCTCTCTCTCTGCCCCTCCCCTTGTGCTCTCTCTTCGTCTCTGTCTCCATCTCTGTCTCTCTCAAATAAATAAATAAATCTTCAGGGGAAAAAAAAAAGCGCTACTGAAAGAAACACTCTCCAATGGCAGGGGCCACTAGGCACCATCTTTGCCTTCTCCTTCCTCTTCCAGTTTGCCAGTATCTCCCAAAAAGGAGCTTATACTTTCATTTGGCACCCTGGTTTTGTGGCTGCCACCCAAGGGACACCTCTAACTTGCTTGGCTCTGCTGGCCAGTAGGGCTTATGCTCATGGGCTTCACAGAACTGTAACATATGGAAAAAGAGTGTTTAACTGGCTACCATCTCTAGAGCACAGCAGTTAGGAAACAGACGCTCAGTCTTTCTGTGAAAGATGCCTATTAGCCTATCTTCAGATCTCTGCCCTAAGGGCCAGGCTTCTAATTAAACACACATCTAAAAGGCAACTGTAATCTTCTCTGGGTATGTCCTCCCACTCTCCCTGTGCAGTGCTCCAGAGCACAGGTTTCCCAGAGGGGAGCCTGTACACATGTCTGATGCCCCAGTTTTTAGACCAGTGTCCTGGTTTCTGTGGTTGTCACCCAGGAGATATCCCTTGATCACCTGAGGCTGGTGGCCAGCAGGACTTGTGTTCATTTCAATGTGATGGTAGCCAAGAAAGAAATGGTTCTTTACTATCATCCCAGGGCTCGGGACAGAGGGAGCAGAGAGAACTGCCAATTCCCAATCTTCCCCTGAGAGAGGTATATTTGCATATTTTAAAACCTGCAGCCTAAGGATCTGGCTTCCAATCAGCCTCAATTTAGATGCTGACTTAGATCCTCCCCTTTGGGACACCAACAAGTGTTGGCACACCTTCATCTACTGGGAGCCACTAAAAATAAAATTGGCTGTTTGGGAGAAAATTAAGAGCTAAGGCAGGGTTGAACAATAAGCTTCATCACCTACATGAGGCCATTCCTTCAAGATTGGGAGAGTTGGCTCTTTTAGCTAATACATAAAAACCAACCAACACACACACACACACACACACACACACACACACACCCAACAAGGAGAATCAAGAAAAATAAAGAAATAGACAAATACATTTCATACAGAGAGCAAAATGAAACTTCAGAAAAAGACCTTAATGAAATGGAGATAATTAATTTGCCTGATAAAGAGTTCAAAATATTAGTCATAAAGATGCTCACCAAGCTTGGGAGAAGAATGAGTTAAAGTGAAAATTTCAACAAAGAGAAAATATTAAAAGTACCAAATTCCTCACAGAGCTGAGGAATACAATAACTGAATTGAAAAGTACACTAGAGGGGTTCAACATCAGACTTGATGAAGCAGAAGAAATAAAGACAAGGCAATAGAACTCACACAATCAGAGCAGCAAAATGAAAAAAGAATGAAAAAAAAAAGCAAAGATTGTTTAAGGGACCTATAGATAATATCAAATGGACCAACATTTGCATTATAGGGGTCCCAGAAGGAAAAGAGAGAGAAAGAGGCAGAAAAATTTGAAGAAATAATGGCTAAAAACTTCTCTAACCTGGGGAAGGGGAAATAAACACACATCCAGATCCAGGAAGACCAGAGAGTTCCAAATAAGATGAACTCAAAGAGACCCACACTGACACACATTATAATAAGAGTCTCAAAAGTTAAAGAGAAGGAGAGATTCTTAAAAGCAGCAAAGGACAAAACAACTTGTTATATACAAGGGAACCCTCCTAAGACTATCAGATTTTTCAACAGAAACTTTATAGGCCAGATGAGAGTGCATGATATATTCAAAGTGCTGAAACTAAAAAAAACCTCCAAACAAGAATACTCTACCCAGAAAAGTCATCTTTCACAATTGAAGGAGGGATAAAGAGTTTTCCAGACAAGCTAAAGCTAAAGCAGCTCATCACCACCAGACTGGCCTTAAATTTTAAAGGGACTTTAAACTGAGAGAAAAGGGTACTAATTAGTAACAGGAAAAACATATGAAAGTATATATCTCACTGGTGAAAGTAAATACACAGTATAGTTCAGAATAATCTAATGTAAAGATGGTAGATTGATTACTTATAAAGCTAGTATGAAGATTAAAAGACAAAAGTAGTAAAACTATAACTACAATAATACGTTAAGAGATACACAAGATAAAAAGATGTAAATTGTGATATCAAAAGCAAAAATGTTGGAGGTGGCAGTAAAAAGGTAGAGCTTTAGAATGTTTTCAAACTTAAGTTGTTACCAACTAGAAATACACTGTTATAAATATACGTTCTTTTATATAAGCCTCACAGTAGTCCCAAAGCAACAAATCTATAGTAGATACACAAAAGATAAAAAGACTCTAAGCACACCATTAAAGTAAAAAAGTTCACAAAGGAAGAGAGCAAAAGAAGAAAGGAACAGAGAAACTACAAAACAGCCAGAAAACAATGAACAAAATGGCAATAAGGACATACCTATTACACATCACTGTAAATGTAAATGTACTACATTTTCCAATCCAAAGACATAGTGGCTGAATGGAGTAAAAAAAAAAAAAAAAAAAAAACATAATCCATCTATATGCTGCCTACAGTTCACTTCAGATATAAGGACACATGAAGACTGGAAGTGAAGAGATGGGAAAAGACATGCCCTGCAAATGGAAACCAAACGAAAGCCAGGATAGCCATACTTACATCAGACAAAAGAGACTTCAAGACAGAGACTGTAATAAGAGACAAAGAAGGCCATTACATAATGATAAAGGGATCAATCCTATAAGGATATAACATGTTTTCAAACTTAAGTTGTTTGTGAATAAAAAAGCATTCACAATTGAAGGAGGGATAAAGAGTTTTCTCTTTATTTATGCACCTAACATAGGAGCACCTAACAGACCTAAAGGGGAAAATATTTATTCACCTAACATAGGAGCACCTAACAGACCTAAAGGGGAAAAGAGACAGCAACGTAAGAATAGCAGGGGTCTTTAATACCCCACTTACATCAATGGATAGATCATCCAGACAGAAAAATCAATAAGGAAACATCAGCCTTAAACAATGTGTTAGACCAGATGGACTTAAAGCATAATATACAGGCTTCTCAAGTGCACATGGAACATTCTCCAGGATATCATATCATATATGGTAGGCCACAAAACAAGTCTTAATAAATTTAAGAGGACTGAAATCATATTAAGTATCTTTTGTGATCACAATGGTAAGAACTAGAAATCAGTTACAAGAAGAAAACTGGAAAAATCACAAATATAAGGAGATTAAGCAACAAATGAACAACCAATGGATCACAGAATAAGAAAATACTTTAGACAAACAAAAATGGAAATATATCCAAATTTACCATGCAGCAAAAGTAGTTCTAAGAGTGGAAGTTTATAGTTATAAAACCCTACACATCAAGAAACAAATCTCAAATAAACAGCTTAGGTTTACACCAGAAGAAACTGGGAAAAGAAACAAAGCTCAAAGTTAGTAGAAGAAAGGAAATAAAGATCAGAGCAGAAATAAAAAAGACTAAAAAGACAACAGAAATATCAATGAAACTAAGAGTTAGTTCGTTGAAAAGATAAACAAAATTGACAAAACCTTTAGCTCGATTAACCAAGAAAAAGAGTGGGGGTTCAAATAAAATCAGAAATGAAAGAGGAGATGTTACAACTGATACCACAGAAATACAAAGGATCCTAAGAGACTACTATGAACAATTTTATGCCAACAAATGGAACAATCTAAAAGAAATGGAAAATTCCTAATTCTATAACCTACCAAGACTGAATTATGAAGAAATAGAAAATTCCAGGACCAGAAGTCTTCACTGAGAAATTCCACCAAACATTCAAAGAATAATTAATACCAATGCTATGACCTATGATCAAGTAGAATTTATTTCAGGGATACGAGGATGGTGCAACATCTAAAAACCAATCAAGATCATACACCAGATTAACAAATGAAAGATAAAAAAATATATCATCTCAATAAAGAAAAAAGCATTTGAAAATATTTAACATCAATTTATGATAAAAACTCTCAACAGAGTGGATATAAAGGGAACATACCTCAACATAATAAGGGCCTTATATGACAAGTAAACAGCTAACATTATACTCAATGGTGAAAACCTGAAAGCTTTTCTTCTAAGATCAAGAACAAAATGGGGATGCTCACTCTTACCAGTTCTATTCAACAAAGTATTAGAAGGCCTAGCCAGAGCAATTAGGCAAGAAAAAGAAATAAAAGGCATCCAAATAGGAAAGGAAGAAGTAAAACTGTAACTTTGCAAATGGCCTGATACTATATAAAAAACTCTAAGCTGGATACCATATAAAAAACTTAAAATAAATGAAATCAGTAAAGTTGCAGGATACAAAATCAATATACAGAAATCTGTTGCATTTCTCTACACTAATAATGAACTATCAGAAAGGGAAATTAAGAAAACAATCCCACTCACAATTATATCAAAAGATACCTAGGAATAAATTTAACCAAGGAGGTGAAAAACTTGTACACTGAAAACTGTAAGATATTAATGAAAGAAATTTAATACACAAATAAACAGAAAAATATACCATCCTCAAGGAATGGAAGATGACTGATAAAATAATTATTAATAAAGTTTTATCAAAATATGGATGTTGAATATTGTTAAAATGTCCATACCACCTAAAGCAATCTACAGATTCAAACAATCTCTATCAAAATCCCAGTGGGACTTCTCAGAGAAATAGAACAATCCTAACATTTATATGGAACCACAAAAAACTGAATAGCCAAAGCAGTCTTGAGAAAGAACAAAGCTGGAAGCATTACACTCCCTATTTCAAACTATATTACAAAGCTAAAGTAATCAAAACAGTATAGTATTGGCATAAAAACAGACACACAAAGAAATGGGACAGAATAGAAAGCCCAGAAATAAGCACATACATATGTGGTCAATTAATTTATGATAAAGGAGCCAAGAATATACAATGGGAAAGGGACAGTCTCTTCAATAAATGATGCTGGGAAAACTGGATAGCCACATGCAAAAGGATGAAACTGGACCCCTATTGTACACCATACAGAGAAATTAACTCAAAATGGATTAAAGACCTAAATGTAAAACCTGGAACCATAACCTCCTAGAAGAAAACATAGGCAATAAGCTCCTTCACATTGGTTGTGGTGATGATTTTTCAGATTTGACACCAAAAGCAATGGTAAGAAGAGCAAAAATAAACAAGTGGGACTACATCAAACTAAAAAGCTTCTGGACAGCTAAGCCACCCTCAACAAAATGAAAAGGCAACTTACCAAATTGGAGAAAATATTTGGAAATCATATATCTGATAAAGGGTTAATAGCCAAAAAATATGTAGAACTCATACGACTCAATAGCAAAAAAACCCAATCTGATTTAAAAATGGGCAGAGGATCCGAATAGACATTTTTCCAAAGACAACATACAGATGGCCAACAGATAGATGAAAAGATGCTCAGCATCACTCAGCATCAGGGAAATGCAAATCAAACCCACAATGAGATACCAC
The DNA here is from genome assembly GCF_964656455.1 of Halichoerus grypus. Classification (NCBI taxonomy): domain Eukaryota; kingdom Metazoa; phylum Chordata; class Mammalia; order Carnivora; family Phocidae; genus Halichoerus; species Halichoerus grypus. Next base: position 122,731,749 of record NC_135719.1, read on the forward strand.
CTTGCACCTGTTAGAATGGCTATTATCAAAAAGGCAAGAAGTAATAATGTTGGTGAGGGTATAAAGAAAAGGGAACCTTTGGTGAGCTGTTGGTGGGAATATAAATTCATGCCACCACATGGAAAATAGTGTGGAGGTCCTCAAAAAGTAAAAGTAGAACTACCATATAATCCGGAAATTCTACATCTGGGTTTTTATCTGAGGGAAATGAAAACACTAACTCAAAAGGTAACTGTAGCCCTGCATTCACTGCAGCGTGATTTACAATAGCCAGGACATGGAAACAACTTAAGTATCCATCAATGCATGAATGGATAAAGAAAATGTGGTATGTACACACACACACTCACACGAGACATGGAGGAATATTATGCAGCCATAAAAAAGAGGGAAATCTTGCCATTTGTGACAACATGGAAGTACACTGAAGGCATTATGCCGAGTAAAATAAGTTAGAGAAAGACAAACATTGTATAATCTCCGTCATATGTGGAATCTAAGAAACTCAAAAGCTAACAACACCGCCCCCCCCCCCCCACCAAACTCTGAATTTACAGACAACAGATGGGTGGTGGCCACGGGTGGGGGGGGTGGAGGATGGGGGAAATGGGGGAAGAGGGTCAAAGGTACAAACGTCCACATATAAGATGAATCCTGGAGACGTGATGTACAGCATGTGACTAAATATAAAAACCCAAAGCTGTTCATCATTGATGTGTTTTAAACTTTGGTTCAAGATTACAAAAGTAAAGTCTACAGGACTCTAGGAAAAGGCTACTCATCACATATTAAAACTCAGGATTTTTAAACCTGGGGCTGAGAGTTCAGGTGGTCTACGACGCTGGAGGCCCTTCGATGGTAGAATTACCACACGTCCCCCCCTGGGATCTCCCAGGACCTGAGTCCACACCACGTGAGCCCTGCTGAGTTCTCCAGGTTAGGCTGAGACCAGAGACACGGGCTCTTACCGCAGGGGACCTGGTCACTGAAGGTTCAGTTACCAGGACGTGGTCTCACAGCATTTGCCAGCAGCACTTCGTCTGTCAGAAAGCAATGGTCCTGAGCGGAATCAAGTATGGACTTACTAATGACGCATCAGCCACGGCCAGCGTACCGCAGACAACAGGTGGGGGGTACGCGGGCACTCTCTGCGCCGTCTTTGTAACTTTTCTGCCAAGCAAAAGCTATTCTAAAACACAAACATTTTTTATTAAAAAACTAAGCGAATGAACAAAACAAAAATAAAAAAAAACCACCCAAACCTTAGTGGTGCTGAGAGAATACACACAGATGAAAGTCCGTCTTGAACCCGCACCTGCAACCTTACCTAAAAATCCATTCCTGCTGGCTTGCATATTTAAGTGTAGATCTAAAGATTCTGGACCATACCATGAAGAACATCTTTATGACAGAGGCAGAGGTTTCTTTGGTTGAATCATAAAAGAAAGGATTGAATCCCACAGAAAAGTAAGAACTTCTATTCCTTAAAAGACACAGAGGAAGAACATACGTAAAACATATACCCAACAGTGGGCTCCTATCCAGAATGCAGAACTCCTAAAAAGTCAGTAAGACCGCCATACAGACAAAAGGAGCAAAGATCTGAAAAGGAATTTCACAAACGAGGATATCTAAAAGACCAAGACACACTGATGTTCGGCATCATCAGTTACCGGGAAAATGCACTTTTATCCCCAGCTTGGTCTGAGGGCCACGGTTTGCCGTCAGAATAGGCTGGCGGAGGACGAGGATATCAACCTTCAGCCCCTCTTCCCACGAAGACCATGAACTCCGCCCTAAAACCCCGCCGAAGGTTTACAGTTGTTGTGGGTCCCGAGAGGGCCCCCAAACCTTCAGGGCTGGGAAGGAGCTGTCTCTCTGGGCCTGCACATTCTCATTCCTGAGAATGTGGGTTTTGCTATATATTCGGGGCAGCCCTCACAGGCTCCGGGAGACCACCTGACGGCCCCCAGAAGGGCAGGGTAAGCAGGGCAGTGGGAGGCTAGCTGGCAGGAAGTGGTAGGGGAAGCCCCAGCCGGCAGCCGGCAGCCTGTCCGCTCCGAGACTCGCTCGGAGCAGGTGGCCGAAGCTCTAGGAAGATTCCTAGCTGCTTTGGGAGCCCCAGTGACCGCACTCCCGGTGCCAGGGAAGCGACGTGCCCTGAACTGCAGTTTGCGGGGCCGTGACGCCCCCTGCCGGCCGTCCCGGCGTATGGGAGGCAGCCCGGCTGCCCTGCCTTCTGGGCCTCAAGCCTGGGTGAGCTTAATGGGGGAGATCTGTCAGCTTAATCCCCTAAACATCTTCGTCCTGTGAACCTAGTGCTCCGCCTCGAGTCCTGCTAGCTGGCCCAAATCCATCACTTGCCGCACAACTGGCCACAAGCCACAGCAGTGGGGGGAAATCAAGAAAAGCCCCCAGCTGGGGCGCAGGGAGCATCTCCTGGTATCCCCGTCACTCTTTAAGAAAGATGATGTCGGGTGAGGAAGGGACACGCACCTCCCCCGACACCGACAGGCCTCTTACGGTCCCCCTGCACCCAGGCAGGCTCTGCCTTCTCAGCTTCTGCGCCCCACTTCATGGCAGGGACGGGGACCCCTGGCCCAGGTTAGGGACAGCTGCCCCATGTCTAGCGGTAGGGACTTCTCCACGCCTCCCCTTTGACTGGTGGAAGGGGGTCTGCGTGGGGTGGTCACAGAGGAGCCAAGCAGTGCTTATCTCAAAGGCAGGAAAGAGCTTAATCACTAAATTCTCCCTTGAGGGGAAACACTTGCAACCAATCTCGCTAGGCTGGCACAGGACACGAAACCATTCCGTCTTCGGTATTATCACCACCTGAATGTCTGCCAAAGCTGCCCTCTGTGCAGGGGAAGCTCCAAGGGCGAGAGTCTTTTACACTTAAACCAAAAATTGCCTCCCCCTAACTGCTCCGCAGTAGTAACCAGAGGTACACATTATCAAGCGCTTACAATATCTCTGGCCCTCTGTTAGGCACTTCGTGGCTGTTGTCCTATCCTGGGGGTGGTTCTGGAGCTCAGTGGTAATGGGACCTTTACATTACAGCCGAGAAAGCTAAGGCCCAGGGGGCTAGGGAGATCACTGAGTCACTCAGTGATGGGCTTGGACATGGGTCTGTGAGATCCCAATGCCTTGGGCCAATGTGCCCCCCCAGCCTGCTGGGCCTGGTTCTATCCTCCAAAATCCCAAAGTGTCACGCCTCTTTCCCAAGGCCTTTCCACATCCCTGTCTTTTCTCCCGGACCAAGCATCCTTGAGCTTCTCATTGCCACTTTCCATCTTTGGCCTCAGTCCCCTCCCCATCCTGGTCACTGTGTTTTGGGGTCCCTTCTAAGGGTGACGGGCAGGAATGGACACAATCTTCCAGCGCTGGCAACCACCTCTCCAATTCTGAATTCAATATCCCTCATGATGCAGCCTATGATTCCCATGCGTTTTTTTTCTGCCATGGCCTCAAAAGCACCTCCAACACCTGAGACTTTTTCACATGTGGTATTTGAAGTTCTTCCTTCTGCCTTCAAAACTTCACATTTATCTCAGTTAAATTTCATCTTGTTCGATTTGACTATTTCAGTCTGTTGAATACTTTTAACAGTGCTGATTCTGTCATTTAGGACAACAGCTATCCCTCAAAGTGTGTCACAGGAAGTGATCCACATGCCTCATGCCTCCATCACCACCCCTGACGACGATGCCGAACGGCCGAGGACAGGGCCTGCGGCCACCACCCACCGCCCTCCAGACCGGGACCCCTCGCTTTCAAACAGGATTCCTCGGGAAGCACTGTTGAGCCTGTTATGAACCCTCCACTTAATCCAAACCCCTACTCACCCTTCCAGGCTCCCTCCTGGCCCTTCAGGCTCCAGGCTTGTTGCGTCCGCACAGACAGATGAAGTCTGACTTTGACTCCTTTGGGGAGGAAGCATCGTCGGTGTCGGCCCCCCCGTCAATGTTCTCTGTGCTGTCTTTGGACAAGGTTGACGGTTGGGTGGCTGAGGCCTCCGTGATGCTGCGGGGGGATCAGGGTGCAGGTGACAGAAGGAGGGCCTTGGGAAACAAGCAGGTAACTCAGGGGTGGGCGAGGAGGAGGAGGAAGGGGAAGGCACCTCCCGGAACATGAAGGTGGGAGCGCTTCTGAAAGCAGTCGGCTGGTGCTGATGGCAAGAAGCCTCCAGCACCTGTCCCGCGAATTTGTGGAGAGCCCACGGGCCCTGGGGAGAGCTCGACGCCTTAGCAGAGGGAAGGAAGGAAGAAGGTCTGGCCTGGCCTGGCCGAGCCCGCGGGCGTGGGGAGTGGACAGACGTTGCCTCAGCTCCTTTTTTTCTTCACATTTTGCTCCACAGGGGTTGCACCCCAGGTTTGCTCTGACGGGGCTCAGCCCCTTTGGAAATGATATCCCTACAGCACAAAGTGCAGCGTGGCTCACTTTAAGAGTGCCTCTTCAAAAATCAGGCATCGGAGAGTTGGCTGAGTTGATTAGCCTCATGGCCAAAAGGCGCTTCTTATAGACGATTCATTCATTCCAGGCCCTCAGAAACTGGGCGTCCCTCTACCGCTTCCCCACATGTCCACAGACTAACCATTCAAAGAGAGCCAGAGGGAAGGGGCAAACATGTCAGATCCAGGACAGGGGAAGGATTGTCTCCCGCAAAGGAGTTGGACATGAGGGTACCTTCCCTCTGTAAGTCTCTGAGGAAAACGAGCTTTAACAGACAAGAGCTGTATTGCTGCCTGCTGATTAGGAGCAGGACTAGGGTGGAAGGCTGGGTTTAACATGTGGAGGGACGCAGGTCCTGATTTTGGAGGGAAACCACAGGGAGCCCTTGGGAGGCATTCACCTAAGTGACCATGCGTTTTCTGTGTGCCCCAGTGCCTCGGGGGGTGAGCCAGCACGGCGCCCTCGGAACAGTGACTGCGAGGCCCAGCCTGAGTGCCAACAGCAGGCCGCTGGCTCCCTCTGCTGGCCGCTTCTGAGGTTTGCCTTCAGTGTGGGAGCGCTGGGCCGGGAGAAAATGTGAGGGTGAGAAGCCTCGGCTCAGGACAGGGGCTCTCCCGGGACCCTGAGAACCCCTGTGCTGGACCCACAGCTCTGTCAGTGTCTGAGCTAATGGCTGGAGAGACCCACTCATGGGCCAGGTGAGCCCCAGAGCACTACCGTCAAGGACGTTTCTGGGGCAGGAGAGAAGAGGGGGTCCCTGAAAGCAAAGGGATCCTCAGAGCACTGAGCAAATGATAAAGACATTATTCCTTCAACCCAGAAGGCGTTCAGAGGAAAGAAGACTTCGCATTAATGGCTCCATCTTCCTCTCCTCAGACTGCAGGCAAAACTTCCTGCCACCCATAACTCCCTCCCCCAGAACCTGAGCCAGTGTGGGAAGAATTAGGGAGCAGGGGTGGGGATGAGGTGCTTGAGCTTGGAGAGAGCTGCCAGGCGCTGGCTTCTCTGACCAGGGATTCTTCCACAGCGTGATCTGCGAAGTGTCCAGATGCAGAAACACAGATCATTTTTCCCCTACAGTAATTTCCAGAAGCACCACAGGTTGTCCGGTATGGAAGGCCCCAATGCCCACTTTTCTCCAGACCATGGCTCCTCCCCTCACTTCAAGATGGTGGGGCAGAGAAAAGGAGGAGAAGAGTGTCGGGCTTCACTAAACTTATTTATGTGGTAGATTATGATTTTGTTGAACAAAATGGTGTGTAAGAAATGTCACATTTCTTCCTTCCTGCTCTAAATCTGCCTAATGGGTTCTGATCTGGCTACATTCAAAGGGCGTTCCAGTTTGATAACTACTGAGGCTTTCACCTGTCCTTCAAGGGTCATATAAATGTCCTGGGGGTCCTAGCAGGGAGGTCTCCGGTCTTCTGGTCACCACATCCCCATCTGATACACTCCTTGTTCTGCTCCTGCTGAGCTGCGGCCTGGAGGTCACTGCCCAGACCAGGGTCCCTGCCTCTCCAGCTGTGTTCTAGCAGATCTTCCTCTGAGGTCCCCTCACATCCCCGGGACACTGTGCTCAGAACCCAGGAACTCCTGCCCCCTTCCCAGGCTTGGGGGACGCTCTCAAGATGTCATCCTAGGCTTCCTGCTTTTCTGTGCCCAGCGCAGCCTGAGACAGGTGGATCCCAAAGAAAATGGCCCCTCAATCGCAGCACCACCCTTAAACCTAAGCAACAGGGGTGCCATGGTATACGGGGCCCACAAACCATGCACCCACGCAACATACACAATGTGCAAGAGAACACTGAGGTCACTCAGGATGCCAGCCCCAGTGCTAGTACAATGTCACTTGTCACCCGAAACCCTCCTCAGCAACACGGTCAGGAATCAGAGAAATGCCTGTCTTTGTCTCTTGTTCTAGGGCTTTAAAACAAAAGGGGGCTGTGGTAGACCGCTCCGAGGTTTACGGGAGCCGGAACCTGTTGTGAAACGTCGGAAGGATTTGTGCCCTGGCCGTGCCTAGGGTGGAAAAAAGACAAATTGACTTGTCAGATACTTCCTCTTGGCATCAAAGGAATAGTTTTGTGCACAGCAAAGGGTTGCTTCTCTCGGTGCCAAGTGTCCATTTTCTTGCTTTGTGTTCTGAGTCATGGTTCCAATTCTGTGGCATTCACAACAGGTGCATATGGTGGCTGAGGAACATTTTGTAACATTAAACAATTCAAATGACTCTTAAATGTGTGTTTGTAAAGGTCTAGAGGTAACATGTTTGAAAGTGCGATGCCGATTCATTTTTATTTTTACATTTATGGTAATTTATTTTTTTTGATAAATAGATACAATTCCATTTCATTTTTCTAGATCCTTGAAAGCATGAGAACAAGTCAAGATAATGATAAAAACAGAAAATATGACAGCAGAGCTCAGAAAAGAAAAAAGCCTGAAAAAGAAAAAAGAAAATCTTCAGAGAAATGAACTGCTTAAATTTTTAAAAACTGGAAACCCTAAACGTGAGCAGTTTGCATGTCAAACGCACTCATGCCTTTATTAAAACTGACAGAAGTCTGAATAAACAGCCACTAGTCAAGGTATTCAACAAAGACAAATAAGTGTCAAAGCCTGAAATAATATTATATATCAATATTTAGCAAAATACAGTGATGGCTTTTGATGGCAGGTAGTAGTGCAATATTTACAGAAAATAATGGATCATTTTTAACTTTAATAGAAAGGATTTTGAAATTTGATGCTAGAATGGTTGAAATGTGTAGTTTGGATAAAAATTAAAGAAGTAACCCCTCTCTAGGATAGAAAATTCCAAACGAGATTATTAATTTATGAGTAATAGTGAGAAAAGAAATCATACATATTCTATAGCCAACTGAGCTAGATTGCACTAGGGAGGGACAAAAGTCACGTTGCATAACTAATATTCATATACATTGAACTACCAGAAGAAAACAAGGAAGCTGAATTTAATGTTTTTAGTTGGTTTTACAAATATTGTGAAAGATAATATTCTTGTTCAAAGCGAAGGACTAAAAAAGTTTAAATTTTAGGCATTGATTTAAAGTGGAGGTCCACAAACTTTTTATGTAAAGGGCTAGATCTTTGCAAGCTGACCGTGCCTCCAATTCCCTCCACTTCTTCTAGCTTTTTCAGGCGCAAAGGACAGGTTCTAGGATAGTACAGGGGTCAGCCTGTCCCAGGGGGAACACGTTGGGAAATGCTGCAAGACATCATGGGATCCCCAGCTCCGGATGCCTGGCAGGGTTCCTGTTTACAAATGTGCCCCCATGAAGGGGCTTGTGCAGAGTTAGAGACCCCAATCTTCATTTTTCAACATCCTGTTTACCATCTGCCACTGGAAGAACAAAATTAGACATGCCTGTGGCACGTTATGTTTAATAATCTCCTATTGATGCTGCATATTTTCTTTGTGAATATTTAGGACTTTTCTTGTTTAACTGGATTCCCACATCTTCTAAGGGATCCACGCTGTTTGACCAACCAAATTGAGTCTTGACATTGAAAACTCAGTGAAGAAGAATTTCCCAATTCTTTTATATTTTTTAGGTTTCTTTCTGGGGTCCAACCCTTCACCTTCATATTTCTAAAAGAAGGAACATGAAAAAAAAAAAAAAAAACCCTCACAGGTTCATCGGGGTTTCTATACCAGCACATCGTGCCATTAGCCTAAGGAAAGCAGACCACAGAGTTATAGGTGAAACTTAAGAAGTTGAGACTATATTTTACTGTGTGTTCGTAAATAGTTTTGTTATTTCTCTAACAATACATGCAAAGTCTCCTTTGAAGTTATGAAAGGGGAGAAGAGAGAGTAAGAGAGGGAGGGAGTTTTCCCCTTCTTTTTTTCTAAATGTACTGACAGGCTACCCTGGGCTGGGGTTAGACCAAGACCTTCAGAGAGAAAAGGTAGAAAGCACTCATCTCTTGAAGTTTGCCTGCTGGTCTCCTAGCAACTGGCTTCCTGTTTGAGGTACAGTTGAGCTGTGTCGGGACTCAGAACGCTGTGAAGGGGCACGTATTCGCTTTCCCACCGGATGATGAAGTTGTTTGTAATTAATATAAACACTCCATTTAAGCAGCAGTGAAGGAAAGAGGAAGAGTGTTCAGAATGAGCTTTTCTGAGTCGCTGTGCCTGTCGTTGGGATGAGGGGTGGTGTGTGAGGCGAGGGCTGATGGAGGGCCCGCACGGGGCCAGGGGGCTGCCTGGCTGGGGTGAGGCACTGGGGGGCAGAGCCAGGTGAGGAGGCACTCACTCTCTCCCTCAGGCTGAGGCAGATGCTGCCTCTCCTCCGGCAGGACCCTGAGAGGAATCCTGCTGACAGGAGGCGACCCACTGACCTCAACTCAGGCCCCGCCGGGAGGGGGCCTCACCCATGTCACCTGCAGAGGGGGGCACGTCTGGCCTCCAGACAGCGTTTGCACGGAGACTGTGAGCCCAGTTACCAGATCACTTGGTTTTTAAAGAGACAATAGGAATCTAGATTTGTGTGTGGATGCGAGCATGCACTAAAACCTCCCGATTTAAGAATATTTTCCTCAAACTTTTTCCATTCACCTGAGACATATAAGGGCCACAATTTGAACAATATCCCTCTGCTTATATCTTTTCTAAGCAGTCTTTGCTGTTAAAAAATCTTTTCTATCCCATTTCTAAAAGCCATGCACCTCCCCTTCGAGCAGAGTGAGGATGTGATGAGCCGGGAGGGTGAGAAGCATCTGAGGCTTTCTAGGCCCACAGCTCAGCCTGTGAGCCCTGTCCCCCAGACACAGGGACTGTGGCACTCCTACACCTGTCCCCCACTGGCGCAGATCCTTGGCCAAGGGCTGTGCTGAAAGGGGAGACCCTGGCCATCGGGGAGCCAGGAACGTGGTGACCAGGGCTTGCCATCGGTGTTTATAGGAGTGAAGAGCTCAATGAGGAAAAATACGTCAGAGTAAGTGAATGGAGAGCGCACATTGGGGGCAGGTGCAGGGCGGGCAGCGGTTTAGCCAGGGACAAACCTGTGCAGCCGAATTCTGCTTCTGGGTAGTTACAGTAGATCATGGCGACCAACTCACCCACTGGCAAAAAGCAGGAAAAGACACTTGGTAAATTACAAAAGTCTTATTTTTTTTTTAATTTTTAAAAAAGGCTTTATTTATTTGAGAGAGAGAGAGTGCATGAGACAGAGCACAAATGGGGAAGAGGGGCAGAAGGAGAGGGAGAAGCAGACCCCCAGCTGAGCAGGGAGCCTGATGTGAGGCTCGATCCCAGGACCTGGGATCATGACCTGAGCCGAAGGCTCAGATGCTTAACCGACTGAACCACCCAGGCAACAAAGTCGTATTTTTAATGGCATCTGAGAGTTGAGGAAGCTCAAGAATATATGGACTAAAATTTCAGAAAGGGGAGAGCTGTTGGAGGTGGGTAGACCTTTGGCTGCCCTTCATTCCCCTGGGTCATTTTCTGATTGTGGCCTGGGCTGAGGCCACATGCTCAAACATGTGGCTAACCCCACCTCCCCGCCAGAACATTTTCTGAATCTGAGGCTGGATAGGTGACCAAAGAATTAGGTAAGAAGTTTTAAAAGGTGGAGTGAAATATCCTATGGTCTGGAGGCGCTGAAGAAAGGAAAAGGGTCAGGGGAGCTGAACTGAATACAAAGAGGCAACAGATGAAGGCTGTAGGGAGTGGTGTACTGCCCCGAGGTCCCGCGGGCCCCTTTCACCTGTGAATTCTGGAAGCTGCTAGAGCCTAGGAATCTACGCTTGCCCCTAAGCCAGCTGCTGGAGGACAAAGAGTTTATGACAGTTATGAGAGACAGGGATGACCTGATTGAAGATCAGAGAGACCTCAAGCAGATGGCTGGGCTCCCTCTTGATATACACCAAATTTGGAATCTGTGTAAGGTGAGATGTTAAAAAACTAAGCACAAAACCTCCCAAAGGTGGAGCTGAATCTCCTGCAGTCTTTCGGGATTACGGGACAGAGACCTGCCAGGCTCTAATTGAAATCTCTGGTGAGTCACACCGTAGGAAAGGGATAAGCTGAGGGTAGATGGGGTTTTCCCATAACTCTTACCGAAACTGTATCCACGTCTTGATCCAGCTCAATCTTTGATGAACAGTCTCCTGCCTGACGCCTGATGAGGATCTGGAGCCTTTATAGGTCTTTATCAAAATGTCTGGCATACCATAAAAATTTGCTAAAGAGCAAAGATCATGTCACAGATAACTAAGTAAAAAAATCAGGCAATAGAAATAAACCCACAGGTGGTCCAGATATTAGCAGTTAAGAACTTTTAAATAGCCATGATTACTATATTTGAGAAAGTAGAGAAGAAGATGGACAGAAGCAATGACAGAATAGAAAATGTCACCAGACATTTGGAATAGAATCTTTAAAAAGAATCAAATGGATGTGTTAGAAATGAAAAACACAGTATCTAAAAATGAGAACTCAATGACTGGATTTAATGGCAGATTGTGAACACAGTTTACTAACTAGTTAGAAGATAGGTCATTAGAAAACATTCAGAACAAATGATACCGAGGACAAATATGGAAAAGGGAACATCAATCATGTGACAGGTGGGAGAGTCGGAGTCTCAGAAGGAACAGGGAGAGGCAATGGAAGCAATATTTATGGAATTATGACTGAAAAATTTCTCAAACTGATGAAAGACATCATCCCATAGATTCAGAAAGCTCAGTGAACCCCAAGTAAGATGACCACAAACCTGTGGAGCCCTTGCGTGGTGTTTTTAGATCCTGGACTGAGTACATTAAGAAATAAGGGCCTTGACTTAGAAGAATACAAGTATTTACTCAGGGGCATCCACCACCTTTGGTTAGAAAACTTATAGATTCCAAGAAACTCTCTCTGCTTTTTGCCCCATTTCCCAAGGCACTGCGTACACTGAAATCTCCCTGCTTTGCTCTTGCTTTTCCATCTATGAGGGAAATCTATTGACTATCCGTTGAATACCCGTTTATCCTTCCAGACCTGTTGGCATGGATGCTCCCCACTGCTCCTCACGTTTGGGTTGAGGGGAGGGCACTCCCACTATATTCCCCAGGAGGGAGGAGTGTTGCAGGAAGAACGTCTGTTCCCTCTCTTCTGCTTGGCCATATCTCCTGACAGAAGGAGGCCTAATCTTTTGGACTGGAGAGTCAGAGGAGTCTGACCCTTCTCTGCCACCTATTTCTCTATGCCGTGAGGCTGCCATGTTAAAAATGTCTCCCACACACGCCTTCCTCTCTTCAGCATTCAGCCTGCGTGAGGCAGTCAACAACCCTGCCTGCTGCCAAGTCCGCCCTGCTCACCGGGTTTTCTCCTGAACTCAGTGTGCGTGCAGTTCCTGAGGTCTAGACTTTGAGAGAAAGGACGATTTTTTTTTTTTTTTTGCCTGTAGGCCCAAGCCTCATTCGTAATCCAGTTTTATATGCAATATTTTACTCCTTATTATATTTCTTAATTGGTTCAAACTCCAAGGAGATACAGTGAGCTTTATTATCACCCTTAAAACCCCAATAAGACACCTCAAAAGTTACATCTTCTCTAAAGCCTTTCTCATCCCTTGAAAGCAGAATAAACTTCTCCCTTTCTGGCTCTGAAGCACTTTATTATAGCAACAGACTGTGTGGTAATTATTTCTTAATCTAGAAGTCTTCCGCACTAGGCTCAGGCAGGCTCTTTGAGGCAGGCACCATATCTGATTTGTTTTTGTTTCCTCGTATCATCTGACAGCATCCAGCACATTCTAGGTATTCAGTATTTGTTTAAGGAAGGGACTCTGGAATTCGCCAAATATCACTACATGAGAATCACTAATGCTAGCAGCTAGTTCTTTGCTCTGCAGCCGTTTTCAATATCAGGTTCAGAGTCATTGAGACAGGGAAACCGAAGGGACCCCATGAAGAACTGCTTTTTTGGCTCCTTTTCCTGCTTTTATTCTTGTTAGCCCCTGCACCCCTGCCCTACACGTGCCTTAGATTACAAATCATGTACATCCCCCTTGCAAAGGTCAAGGAGTTCCTGATTTCTTTGGAGTCTTCCAGCACAATAGATAGTATCTAAGGAGTGACCGGGTGGGGTGGTTATGTTCGTTTTTCAAGATCACGGACTCCTGACACCACTCCAGCCCAATAACCCTGACTCCGGGGCATGAGTAACTTATGGAGGACATCTGAGCACTCATCCTTGTTTTGACCAGTTCCTGGATGTCTGAGAGGACTCGTACACCAGACCACTGTCTTCAGTAAAAACTCCGGACCGCAAAGACGAGACTCTCTCCTTTCCTAGTCTCCTTCATGCTGTGTCTGCATCTGCACTCTATGTCTTCAAGAAACTCTGCTCTCACTTCCTCCCTGCTCACATTTGATTTCTATTTTGCCTAAAGCCAAGGATCCTCTTAGCTGGTCCTGCTGGACTCCCTCTGGATCCTTGGACCCAATCTGCCTACCTCATAACCAGGAATGGGCTATCTAAAAAGGTTAACTCTTAGATAACAAAAATTTCTTCTCTAAGCATCAAGTCTAAATTTTTTTTTTACCTTTTTGAAAAATAGAATGTTTCCATACATTGGTAAATATATAACTTTATTATATATATTTTTCTGCTCTCTGAAATAGAATATCTTGAGCTTAGCGTAATCTTCCAAAGTCTCAGGACCATAACCCTCAAAAGGCTGTCGAGATCTAAGTTTTTTTGTGCCTGCACCAAGGGACTGAAATGATTTTCAAGTTGAGGGCTTTCTATCTTCCCCTTTCCTGTTATCTGACACCCATCGCCTCTGACAGGGGCTTAGCTCCAATAACCAGTTAGCCACTTCCAGTCTGGCGGTGTTCAGGAAACCAGGTGAGGAGGACTGACATAACTATGTGTTCAAAAAAGTGAAAAGATTCTGAGGGAGAAGCTCTTTTAAAGAGTCAAGAGCCTGGTTCAGTGCATGGACGTCACGAGAGGTACAGCTATGGTCTACACTGCTGGGTGATTCCGGTGTCTGTCACCCCCATACTGGGATCAGTGCTGGGGAAGGTGTAGGTGTGGGGGTAGGGGATACGCGGTAAGGAGCACAAGGGAAAGTGAATATCCCAGCTCTGAGGAGGTCCCATTCTTAAAGAGATAATAAGCATGGGGAGGGGGAGCGGGGAGGGTGAAAAGACAGCTGTTGAAACCACTTATGGGAGAAAGATTGGATTTGTTGTGCTTCGTTTATTGATGAGCTCACACTGAGCAGTGACTCTGAATTAATTTACTTTAAACATCTTAAATACAGCACAACAATATAGTTTGGCACCATGAGCTGAGCAATCAGCCTTCCCAGACTGAGCTGGCTTAGGAATAAAAAGAGTCCTCTAGGGAATTTAACACAGAAGGAATTTGGTTTATTTTGTAAAGCAAAACAATTTTTAATGGCATGTCTTACTAATTACTAGGGAACTGAAATATCAGCTTTGGAATCACTTAGGAAGTTTTAGCCAACATCGAATATATCCAGATGTTGACCGCACTCCCAAATTGGATTGTATATATTTTGGGAAACACCTGTGCAGGTGGTTCTTATCAACAGTGTTATACACAAAGCAGGAAAAGCAAGGGAATAATGTATAAGACTTTATTTCTCCCTTGTAGTAATATTAAAAAGATTTTTTGTTTCATATAAAACTTATTGTAGTTTTCTTTGGATATTTTCCCCCACAATTTATGGACAAGTGTAGCTTCATGTGTTTTTATTTAAATGAGAGAAATGGTCTGTGTCCTATAAATGGTCTCTCGTTTAATCCCTCTTAGTTATGTAAATACAAAGAGAGTTGGCCTCATTAGTCTAGAATTAGGGATAAAAAGATTCTAGAGTTTTTTTGAGCATCCTAGAAAAAACTACCTTATCCCATGGTATGCAGAGTTGATTTCCAAGGAGGAAATGAATTGATGCAATGATCTCTGTGGTTGCCTTCTTTCTTTTCTTTTCTTCTCTCTTTTTTCTTCTCTTTCTCTTTCTTCTTTCAATAGTTCTAGTGAGATATAATTCACATGCATGCCATGTCTCAGTCTGCTTGGTTTAAACAACAGATACTTACTTCTCACAGTTCTTGAGTGGGAAGTCCAGAATCAAAGTGCTAGCAGATCCTGTTCTTGGTGAGGGCCTCCTCCTGGCTTGTAGATAGCACCTTCTTGCTGTGTGTTCACAGAACCTTTCCTTGATTCATGCACCTGGACAGATAATCTCCCATTCTTCCTTATAAGGGCATTAATCCCATCCTGAGGGGCCCACCCTCAGGACCTAATCTAAACGTAATTATCTCCCCAAAGCCCCACCCTTAAATACTATTACAATGGGGGTTAGGGCTTCGACATCTGAATTTTGGGGAGACACATTCAGCCCCAAACACCCTACATTAACCCATCTAAAGTATACAATTCAATGAATTTTAGTATTAACTCACAGATACGTGCAACCATCACCATAGTCAACTTTAGAATACTTTTATCACCTCAAAAAGAAACTCCGTACTCTTTAGCTATTATTCCATTCTCCCCCTTGTACTCAAATCCAAGCAATCACTAATCTATTTTCTGTCTCTATAGACTTGCCCATTTTGTACATTTCATATGAGTGAATTCATGTAACACACGGTCATTGGTGACTTAGATGGGTGGTGTGGATAAGGCTCTCTCATGAAGTTGCAGTCAAGATGTTGGCTGGAGCCTACATGGGCAGAAGGTTTCCATTCCTCATGACATGGACCTCTCCATAAGGCTGCTTGAGTGTTCTCACAATGTGGATCCTCCTAGAGCAAATGACTTACTGTAAAGTATTTTATGACCTCACCTCAGAAGTCACACATCATCAGTTTCACCACTTTCCATTTGTTAATACCAGTCACCAAACCTACACTCAGAGGACAGGAATAGGATCCACTTCTTGAAGGAAGGAGAATCAAATAATACGTGGACATATTTTTAAATCACCACAGAAATATTGCTGGATTAAAGATCATTTAAAAACCAATACCATTTCTGGGGCACTCTGGGTGGCTCAGTCAGTTGAGTGTCCAGCTCTTGGTCTCAGCTCTGGTCATGATCTCAGGGTCATGGGATCTAGCCCTGCATCAGGCTTCATGCTCAGTGGGGAGTCTGCTTGAGATTCTCTCCCTCTGCCCCTCCTCCTGCTCACATGCATGCACACTCTCTCTGAAATAAATAAATATTACTTCATCAAGATAAAAAGCTTCTGCACAGCAAAGGAAACAGTCAACAAAACTAAGAGGCAACCCACAGAATGGGAGAAGATTTTTGCAAATGACACTACAGATAAAGGGCTGGTATCCAAGATCTATAAAGAACTTCTCAAATTCAACACCCAAAAAACAAATAATCAAGTCAAAAAATGGGCAGAATACATGATCAGACACTTCTCCAAAGAAGACATACAAATGGCTAACATGAAAAAATGTTCATCATCATTAGCCATCAGGGAAATTCAAATCAAAACCACATTGAGATACCATCTTACACCAGTTAGAATGGCAAAAATTAACAAGGCAGGAAACAGCAAATGTTGGCAAGGATGTGGAGAAAGGGAAACCCTCTTACACTGTTGGTGGGAAAGCAAGCTGGTACAGCCACTTTGGAAAACAGTATGGAGGTTCTTCAAAAAGTTAAAAATAGAGCTACCCTATGACCCAGCAATTGCACTGGTGGGTATTTACCCCAAAGACACAGATGCAGTGAAAAGAAGGAGCACCTGCACCCCAACGTTCATAGCAGCAATGTCCGTAATAGCCAAACTGTGGAAGGAGCCAAAATGCCCTTCAACAGATGAATGGATAAAGAAGATGTGGTCCATATATACAATGGAATATTACTCAGCCATCAGAAAGGATGACTATCCACCATTTGCATAGACATGGATGGAACTGGAGGGGATTATGCTAAGTGAAATAAGTCAAGCAGAGAAAGACAATTATCATATGGTTTCACTCATATGTGGAACATAAGGAATAGCATGGAGGACATTAGGGGAAGGAAGGGAAAACTGAAGGGGGGGGAATTATAGGGGAAGATGAACCATGAGAGACTATGGACTCCAGGAAACAATCTGAGGGTTTCAGAGGGGAAGGGGGGGTGGGGGGATGGGTAGCCAGCCCAGTGATGGGTATTAAGGAGGGCACATATTGTAATGAGCACTGGGTGTTATATGCAAATAATGCATCATCGAACACTACATCAAAAACTAATGATGTACTGTATGGTGAGTAGTATAACATAAGAAAAAAATTACTTTTCAAGGAAAGAAAATTCAGTTGTATTGCTAATTAAATATATTTCCCTTCTAATAATAAAATTCTAATCATAGGTAAAAAAAATAAAATAAAGAAATATTTTTAAAAAACCAATGCCATTTCTTTATACCAGCAATAATTAACTAGAAAATGTAACCACAACAAAACACACTATTTACTACCTAAGAATTAACTAAGAACTAATGACATAATGTATGGTGATTAACATAACATAATACAATAAAATAAAAAAAAGAATTAACTAAGAAAAGTGAGTCCTCTATAAAGGATATAGAGGAAGATGTGATAAATGGAAAGATATTCCATGTTTTATCATGGGACAACATACTAATATAAACATGTCAATCTCCTCCCCCAGTTATCTAAAAATTTACTATTATCAAAAGAAAGAGTCAATTTTAACTGTTTGAGATTTTGATAACTTATGCCAAAATCCATATGGAAAAATGGCAGTCTACAAATAGGTAAGATAATTTTAACTTAACAAAGAAGCATAAATGGGGCACTTGCGGGGCACCTGGGTGGCTTTGTTAGTTAATCGTCTGACTTCAGCTCAGGTCATGATCTCAGGGTCCTGGGTTCAAGCCCCGAGTCGGGCTCCCTGCTCGGTGGGGAGTTTGCTTGTCCCTCTCCCTCTGTCCCTCTCCCCCATGCGAGTGCTCTCTCTCACACTCTCTCTCCCCCAAAAATAAATAAAATCTTTAAAAAAGAAAGAAGGGTGCTTGCCCTATCATATATTAAACATTTTGGAGAGTGATAATAAAAACCACACCAAGCCCAAAACAGTATGATACCAGCACAAGAACAATCAAATGGACTGTTGGAACAGAGGAGAAAGCTCATTAAAAGAGGTACAAATGTATATCAGAACTTAAGATAAATATGATGCCACAAATCAATGGGGACCGGTTGGCTTGTCTGACAGATGGTACTGGGAAAGTGGCCACTATATGGTGAAAGACACAATGCATGCTTACCTAACACCATGTGAAAAGAGGGACTCAAGATGGATAAAAGAACCAAATATAGAAGGTTAAACTATCTGGTTCATAGGAAAAATGTCAACAATATTGTTCTGAATTAACAGTATAAAACCTGACAAAATTATAAAATGTTTAAATAAAAATTAAGTATTACTTTCCAAAAAAATAAACCATGGATATCTTTTGATAGAATGAGAGAAGATGTTTGTAATGTCTAAAACTAAAAATTATATTAATATCTAGAAAACTGCTTCTGAAACTTTAATAGGCATACTAATTCCTTGGGGACCTTGTTAAACTTCAGATTCTGATTCAGTAGGTCTGGGGTGGGGCTCTGAATTCTGCATTTCTAACAAGCTTCCTGCTGATGTCAATGCTTCTGAAAAGCAAGGATCTAGAAGATACAACAAACTCCCCAAATAGGAGAAATGCCGATAGAAAAATGGACAAAGGTCATGAGCATATGATTTATAGATAGAAAACCCAAAAGGTGATCAAACATATGGGTTTGATAATTAATGAATCTCAAACTCATTAATTATCAGATAAATGCAAGTTAAAACAATAGCAAGATATTATTTCACATATATCAGTGTGTCAAAAATTAGGAGGATTGAAAATGTCAATTATTGGTATGGATTTGGGGAATATGGAAATACTCATGCACTGCTGGTGGGAGGGTAGACAGGCATAGCCATTTTTCTGAGCAGTCTAGCACTATTTGATAAATTTAAATATATTCATACCAGTTGTACCGGCACTCTACTCCTGGTTACATTTTTCCTAAAAAATTCTCACAAAGGCTCATAAAAAGACATGTTTATTTATAAAGATGTTTATTAGATCATTATGGTGCTAGGAGTTGGAGGTTCTCTGGAAGTCAATTCTTGAGAGAGTGGACAGATGCCCACCTTAGAACATGCATCATGTTAATGGATCAGAAAACTTAATGTTGTTAAGATGAAAATACTCCTCCAATTGATGTACAGATTCAACATAACCCCTATTAAAATCCAAGCTACTTTTTCTGTGGAAATTGACAAACTGATCTTAAAATTCATGTGATAATGCAAGGGACATAGAATAGCTACATGGGGGTTCCTAGGTAGCTCAGTTGGTTGAACATCTGACTTCTGCTGAGGTCATGGTCTTGGGGTCGTAGGATCCAGTCCCGTGTTGGGCTCCGTGCTCAGCAGGGAGTCTGCTTGAGATTCTCTCTCTCTTTCCTCTGCCCCTCCCTCCTCTTTCTCTCTCTCTCAAATAAATCAATCTTTTTTTTTTTTCAAGAATAGCTTCATGGGACTTTTGGCATGGTGGAGTGAGGAGTTTGGCAAATCCAACTATTCTTACTCAATGGTAAAAGACTGAAAGCTTTGGGCGCCTGGGTGGCTCAGACGGTTAAGCATCTGCCTTCAGCTCAGGTCATGATCCCAGGGTCCTGGGATCGAGTCCCGCATCGGGCTCCCTGCTCCTTGGGAGCCTGCTTCTCCCTCTGCTTCTCTCTCTCTCTCTCTCTGTCTCTCATGAATAAATAAATAAAATCTTTAAAAAAAAAAAAAAGACTGAAAGCTTTTCCCCTAAGACGAGGAACAAAACAATTATGTCCTATCTTGCCACTTCTAGTCAACATTCTGCCAGAGGTTCTAGCCAGAGGAGTTAGGCAAGAAAAAAAAAGTAAAAGTCATCCAGATTGTAAAGAAAGAAGTAAAACTATCTCTGTTTGCAGATGACATGATCTTGTTTATAGAAAACCCTAAAGAATCCACTTAAAATATTATTAGAATAAATGAGTTCAGCAAAGTTGTAGGATATAAAATCAATACACAAAAGTCAATTATATTTCTATATACTTGTACTGATCAATTAAAAAATAAAATTAATAATATGATTCCATTTACAACAGCATCAAAAAGAATAAGAAACTTAGGAATACATTTCAAAAAGGGGTGCAAAACCTCCACTCTTAAAACTACAAAACATTGTTAAAAGAAATTAAGAGAAGACCTAATAAATGGAAATCCATTTCATGTTCATGGATTAGGAGATTTTTCTATTTAGATGACAATACTCCCCAAACTGATCTGTAAATTCAATGCAATCCCTATCAAAATCACAGCTGGCTTCTCTGTAGAAATTGAAAAGCTGATTCTAAAATTTGTATGGAAATTCAAGGGACCCAGAATCATCAAACAATCCTGAAAAAGAGCAAAGTGTGACAGCTCCTGATTTCAAAACTTACTACAAAACTATACTAATCAAGACAGTGAAGTACTGATAAAGATAGACTTCGGCGTCAACAGAATGAAAATTCGAGATAAACTGTCACGTTTTGAATCAACTGATTTTTGACAAAGGTGCCAACACAATTCAATGAGTAAGAATAATCTTTTCAATAAATAGTACTGGGACAACTGAATATCCATATGTAAATACATACTTTGGACTCTTTACACCATATACAAAAATTAACTCCAAATGGAACAGGACCTAAATGGAAAAGCATTGAAACTATAATATTTTTAGACAAAAACCAGGGCATAAACCTTCATCACCTCCCATTAGGCAATGGCTTCTTAGATATGACACCAGAGGCACAAGTAAGAAGAGAAAAAAAAAATTGGACATCACCAAAATTAAAAACTTCTGTGCATCAAGGGACACCATTAAGGAAGTCAAAAGAGAACCCACAGAATGAGAGATAACTTTTGGAAATTGTATGTCTAATAAGGGAGTAGTATCCAGAATATGGATATATGGAAAGATATGGAATAAATATATGGAAAGATAGATATGGAAAGAATCCTTAAAATTCAATAATAATGCATTTAAAAAATGGGCAAAGGATCTGAATATTTCTCCAAAAAAAAGCATACAAATGGCCAATAAGCACATGAAAAGATGCTTAACATGATTGGCCATTAGAGCAGTGCAAATCAAAACCACAATGAAATAGCCAGTCAATAACAAGAACTGCTGGGAATGTGGAGAAATTGGAACCCTAATACATTGCTAGCAAAAATATAAAATGGCGCTGCCATTTTGAAAAACATTTTGGCAATTTCTTAAAAAGCTAAATAAACTTTCTATATGGTCCTTCAATTCTATTCCTAGGTATTTACTCAAGAGAAATGAAAGCCTGATGTCCACACAAGGATTTGTAAGGCAAATGTGTAGAGACAGGAAACATCAGTGTTGGCCTGGGTCTGCTGGTGGGAGCAGGTATTGGCTACAAAGTGGAATGAGTGAAGTTTTGTGGTATTGGAGACATTCTAAAATTGGGTTTTTGGGTTATACAGATCTACAAATTTCCTTAATGGCATTGACTTACATGCATACAATGGGTGAATTTTATGGTATGAAAATTATATTTCAGTAAAACTGTTAAAAAAAATAACCAGTAAGAGGTAGGAGGAATGGTGGTATGGATAAATCAAGACTGGCAATATGTTGGGCACCTGGGTGGCTCAGTCAGTTAAGCATCTGACTCTTGATTTTGGCTCAGGTCATGATCTCAGGGTCGTGGGATCAAGTTCCAAGTGGGCCTCGTGCTCAGTGCAAGTCTGCTTGAAATTCTCTCTCCCTTCCCCTCTGCCCCTCCCCTGTTCTCTCTCTCTCAAAATTAAATAAATAAATAAATAAAATTTAAAAAAAATTGGTAATATGTCAAAAATTGTTGAAGCTTCATGATTTGCAACGAGGGTCCATTATACTATTCCTTCTACTTTGGTATAAATTTGAAAATGTTCATGATACAAAGTTAAAAACTAAACCAGTAGTGTTCTAAGAAAAATTTGTAACCAAAAATCACATGACCCGAAAAGTCTACTTAATGGTAAGACTATTCAGAAAGAAATTCCACATTGAGATTAATTGTACACATTTCTAATTAATAAATTCAAACTAAGCATTTGAGTCGTCTTTATTCAACTACCATTTAAAGAGGGAAATTTGGAAAATCTGTATGGCAATGCTCACAGGTCTGTGTGCCCCAAAACACAATGTTGCTAGTGCTCAGCATCTCCTCAGGTGGGCAAACAAGATTGCCCACTGGATGACCCCACTTGCTCTCTGCAGGTTGCCTGGCAACAAGCTCTCTGGGATCAGTGGCTTTCCCTCCTCCAGTAGAAGGGACTGCACACAGTCTTGCCTTTCCACAAAGCCTCCAGGTGCTATCAGCACTGGTCTGCAATCCCCCTGGACAGCTAGAGTTTATGCTCAGACTATTTTCTCCTCTTGTGAGGCTGCTCTCTGGTTGCCCTGTGAAAATGCAGAGGAATAGAAGCACATGGAGCACATACAGCTTTTTCTGCTTATTGCCCTTTTGAAAAAGTTAAAGGGGTCAGTTAGATCATCCTTCGGGTGGGAGACATGGCTCCAGGGGGCAGTGGCAGGCCACTGGCTGAGCTGAGATTGTCAGTGACCATGTGGTCCGAGTTTTATGCCCATGGACTGCAGGAGCCATAGAGTAGTGGTTCAGACTTTAAAGAGAAGTATATAATGTAAGACAAGCCTGCCCATGATTCTATTACTTTACTTTTCTGTAAAATATTTTGAGCTTTAAGGACAAGAAGAAAGAAACAAAAGAGCCCTTTCCTAGGCCATCAACAGAATGGCTGGGTCATCCTAACCAATTAAATCTGAAATCTATTAATATGCAGCAACCAGGGTCATTTTGTGGAGAATCGACAGCAGAACTGTGACTTGGGCTCCCTCCACCATTGCCACCACTGGCCAGGGGAGTCCTGATAAGTGTGTTCATTTACAGGACATGAATGGGCCACATAAGAGAAGTTAAGGGAAACCAAGAGGCAGGAAATAGAGTGGGTGGTTAATCAAGATCCCCTGCTGCTAAGTGAATTGTCTAGAAACTGTAGAATTCTTTTTTTTTTATCATTTTATTTTTTCACCATGATAAATTTGCTCTTTAATCCCCATCTCCTATTTCCCCCATCCCCCCACCCACCTCCCCTCAGGTAACCATCAGTTTGTTCTCTATAGTTAAGAGTCTATTTCTTGGTTTATCTCTCTCTTTTTTTTCTTTGCTTGTTTGTTTGGTTTCTTAAATTCCACATACGTGTGAGATCATGTGGTATTTGTCTTTCTCTGATGTACTTATTTCTTTTAGCATAATCCTCTCTAGATCCATCTATGTCATTGCAAATGGCAAGATTTTATTATTTTTTATGGCAAAATAATATTCCATTGTTTATATGTACCACATCTTCTTTCTCCATTCATCTATTGACAGACACTTGGGCTGCTTCCATTATTTGGCTATTGTAAATAATGCTGCAATAAACATAGGGGTGCATGTATCCCTTTCAATTAGTGTTTTTGTATTTTTTTGGTAAGTACCCAGTAGTGCAATTACTGGATCATAGGGTAGTTCTATTTTTAATTTTTTGAGAAAGCTCCATACTCTTTTCCACAGTGGCTGCACCAATTTGCATTTCCACCAACAGTGCACGAAGGTTCCTTTTTCTCCACATCCTCACCAACACCTGTTATTTCCTGTGTTAATTTTAGCCATTCTGACAGGTGTGAGGTGATATCTCATTGTGGTTTTGATGAGTGATGTTCAGCATCTTTTCATGTGTCTGTTGGTCATCTGTATGTCTTCTTGGGAGAAATGTCTGTTCAAGTCTTCTGCCCATTTTTTTTTTAAAGATTTTATTTATTTGCGAGAGAGAGAATGAGAGACAGAGAGCATGAGAGGGAGGAGGGTCAGAGGGAGAAGCAGACTCCCTGCTGAGCAGGTAGCCCAATGTGGGACTCGATCCCGGGACTCCAGGATCATGACCTGAGCCGAAGGCAGTCGCTTAACCAACTGAGCCACCCAGGCGCCCTCTTCTGCCCATTTTTAAATTGGATTATTTGTTTTTGGGGTATTGCTTTCATCAGTTCTTTATACATTTTGGATACTGACACTTTATCAGATACATCATTTGCAGATATCTTCTCCCAGTTGCCTTTTTGTTTTGTTGATTGTTTCCTTTGCTGGGCAGAAGCTTTTTATTTTGATGAAGTCCCAATAGTTTATTTTTGCTTTTATTTCCCTTGCCTCAGGAAACATATCTAGAAAAATGTTGCTATGACCAATGTCAGAGAGATTATTGCTCGTGCTCTCTTCAAGGATTTTTATGGTTTCAGGTCTCACATTTAGGTCTTTAATCCACTTTGAGTTTATTTTTGTGTATGGTGTAAGAAAGTGGTCCAATTTCATTCTTTTGCATGTAGTGGTCTAGTTTTCCCAACACCATTTGTTGAAGAGACTGTCTTTTTCCCATTGGATATTCATTCTTCTTTTGTCAGAGATTAATTGACCATATAATTGTAGGTTTATTTCTGGGTTTTCTAGTCTGTTGCACTGATCTATGTGTCTATTTTTATGCCAGTACCATACTGTTTTAATTACTACTGCTTTGTAATATAGAACCTGTCCAATCTAGAATTGGGTGCCAGGGGATTTGGGTCCACATAACTGAACAAAGGACACATCTCTGAGACTTGGAACATAATGTGGAATTCTATTGATGTCATCATGGCCATTTGAGATCGTTTGTGGGCATCATGAGGAGCTCTCAACCAACCCCTGACTCAGAGTCTGCCAGATGATTTAACACAGAGACTTCCAAATAGAAGACATGCCAACCTTGTTCCATGAGTGAATGGGGGGTGGGGTGGGGAAGTATTATGAGATGTAGGATAATTTTAGCTTGATTAACCAACCAATAGGGGCCCACATGTTTGGCTGCAATGGAAAGAAAGGGGTGGAAGTAGGGGTGAGCAAAGAAAGAAGACCTAAGGGTCAGACTCACGTAAGACAATCAGGCTGTTGGCCAAAGGGCTGTCACTGAGGAAGCAGACTGACAGGCTACCCAATCATAATCTGTGGAAAAAAAAAAAAAAGGCAGATTTCTGAAATTTGGGCTGCGGAGGGCTCTGGGATCCCCCTTCCTTCCTGGATCAGGGGCCTAGGAGGGTCCTGAGGGGCTGTATCAATCTCAGTGCTGACCCTTGAACAAGTGACTTTCTGGCTTGGAGGCCTCTCCTGGCCAATCTTGGGGGCTGCCTAGAGGGACGGAGAAGTCAGAGGCTATAGGAACAGTTGTGGAGGGTGGAGGAGGTGGCTGGTAAGACATCCTGCCTGGACATGTTGCAGACAGGGTTTCTGGGGGATACAATCTTGGGTCTAGGGGTCATCTAGGGGCTTCTGGTTTTTTGATCTCATTCTTGCTTTTTTTTCCCTCCTTGTTCCCAGGACACCTGTCATAGCCAGAGTGATCTTCATGATGGGCACATCCTGGTTCACACTGGGGAAAGTGTGATGGCCAGATGGGCTTTGTTTCCCTGAGAAGTGGCAACAGTGGCAGCCACAGTAATAGCCAGCCCAGGCTGAGCACTCTCCAGGTGAGGACTTTGCGCGTATTAACTCATAAATCCTCACGAGGACTCCATCAGGTAGATTACCTCTGCTTTACAGATGAGGAAACAGAGGCACAGAGAGGTTAAGTACCTAGTCCAGGGCGATGCAGCCAGTAAGGATGTTGGTGTTCAGGAGGAGCCGCTGGTCATGTGAATGCACAGACATGGAAGGACACACAGACTGCCTCTCAGACCATGGACTACATACCTGTGCCGCTTTCCCACCTCACCTC
Source organism: Halichoerus grypus (assembly GCF_964656455.1). Classification (NCBI taxonomy): domain Eukaryota; kingdom Metazoa; phylum Chordata; class Mammalia; order Carnivora; family Phocidae; genus Halichoerus; species Halichoerus grypus. The sequence continues at coordinate 122,757,157 of NC_135719.1, forward strand.
TGCTGGTCTCAGAAACGCTGGGGCAGTGAGTGGTGTGCTATGGTGTTAAAGAAAGTGAACTATGGAGTCCGATGACCTGAGTTCAAGTCCTGGTTCTACCACTTGGTCCGTGGCAAGTTACTTAGACTCTCTACGCCTCTGCATCCTCATCCTTAAAAAGTGGGTGCTTATGTTAGCACCTCCCTCATAGGACGTTATCAGTATTAAATGAGACAACGTGTTAATTCTAGACACAGGGCTGGGTATGGAGGAAGCCCTCAGCAAATGCTGGTCATTGTCATTGCTCATACAGCTGGAGGAGCAACTCACACATTGTATGACTCTATTATATCCATACATCCATATATACCCAGGCTGCAAGACAGAGGATGGTGGGAAGGACAAAAAGTACCCTCTCTGTTTAAAGGAGCCCTTCGGGAAATCCAACACAACTTTCCAGCTTGCATCTCAGAGGCCAGAACTTAGTCACGTGGCCACTCCAGGCACAAAGGAGACTGTGAAATACATGGTGGTCCTGAAGCCAGGTTCTGATTCCAAGGAGAAGGGGATAAAGGATGATGAGATCCATTCTTTGCCATACTTCTCCAGCCATGTGGAGGTTTTCAGAATTTCAAATTAATCATGGAGATGGATGATCCATTTGATTTTACATTGTAGCAGAATCTTCTTGTGGCTTACTCAATCAATACCCATTCCCTCTATCTCCCTTTCTAGCAGAATCCCCATTTTTGGGGGAGAGAAATGCAATTTTGAAAGAAAGCTGTTTTCTTTACTTCCCTTGTATAAAGTGAAGCCATGAGACCCACTTTGGGTCTACGAGGCATAAACCAGCATCTTGATTAGTATCTGGGAAACCATTTGCTCCCTAGAGAGAGGTGCTTTCTGCCATTTCCCCTCCTTCTTCCTGCCTAGACTGTGGAGGTGATGGCTAGAGCTGAAGCACCACATTGAGCCCAAAGGCAAAGACCAACTATAGAGGTGACCTTAGTTTTAATATCCTGAAGCCTCTCAACTCACATTGGCAACCATGCATCCAGACTTCTTGTATGAGAAAAAAACAAAAAAACCCAAAAAACCACTTAAGTGTTTAAGCCACTACCAGCCTCTCCAATTGTGAGAAATTTCTAAATGTCTATCATTTAAGCCACCCAGTTGATGGGATTTTGTTGTAACTGTCCAAGCAGACAAGGACAAAATGTATACAAATAAACTTAAGAAACTTAAAATTCCCTTGCAGGGACGTATATAAGACTTGAAATAAATGGAAAGCTAAAATATTTCTGATAAGAAAATTCAAATATTGGGGATGTCAATTTTACCTAAGATAGTTTATGCCATGATCCTGATTAAAAAAGGAATATTAACTGGATATTTTTGAGAATTGGGCAAGCGGGATGATGAAGTTCATATGGAGAAATAAATGTGTCATGGAGCCAGGCTATCTCCATCCCAGTTCCCCAATGAAAATGGAAGAAAGCCAAAAACCAAAGAGAAATGTTCTGGTGAAGCTTGGCCTATTCTTCATTCAATCGGTAAGACCGAGTCACGGGGCCAGACCTGGCTGCTGGGGAGAGTGGGGCTGGGAACATGGCAGCCTCCCAGTAGCCACACTGTGACTATGGAAGGGGACTGATTGCATTATGTATTTCTTCCAAGGACTGACAGGAGGCTTATCATCATACCTATTTTAGATACCTCCTTCAGCTTTAGGGAGGTTAACAACTCTCCCAAGTTCACAATTAGTCATCGTCAGCACTGGGAAGCAAACTGAGTTTGTTTTTTTGCAGCAATGAATCCCAAGCCTGAGCTTTTTTTTCTCCACAGCATGTTAAATTTTAGAGCTGGAAGGGAATTTAGAGATTACCTAGTTGCCCCCTAGACGGTAAAATGCATGTGGGCATCTCCTGGCGTATCCACTCAATTAGACATGTTGCCTGCCTGATTCTCCTCCAGATGAGCAAACTGAGGTCTGGCAGAACTGGAATGAGGCCCTGTGTCAGTTTATTGCTCTCTGTCTTCTAGGCCACAATGCCATGATGCCCTCTGTCCTCCATATGAACACATTCCAGCCCATCCAACCCCTCCTACCAGAGGCTAAATCCTTTCTTCTGCACTATGAGGGTTGAACATCGCCCACAGGCAGGCACTATGCAGTTTTGCACGCAATGATAACTTCACAGAAAAGTTTGACTTCTCATCTGAGGTCCTTCATTTCACTTCTGAGGCTTCACCAGCCTCACTTTCTTCTTGATGACCCCACTTCTAGATAAAAACAAAGTTCTTTCTGACTTTCCTTCCTCCTTGAATTCAGTTTGGAAACTGCCCTAAACTCTTCACACCTGGAACTGATTTCTCTCTCAGCTGCTTCTTTACAAATCTGGACTCTTAAATTGTCATTCCCTTGCATTCTTAATCCGAGGCCAGATCCATCTTTGGTTTAATTCCAAATGCCTTCTGTCTCATAATTAACCGTTGCTATCCCTGGCAGTCACAGGGAAGAATCTGGCACTGGGCCCAACCCTGTCCCCAGATGTCTGCCTTGGGTCGCATCTGCTCTGCTCACACCAGGACCACACCACTCGAACTTTCCTGCACGGTTTAGTTGCCACCAGTAAGCTTCTTACCTATTGCCAATTTGCACTTGCTGGACACACACACACACACACACACACACACACAGCTTACAGATGCACACAGCCTTACCATTTATATGGGTTTGTTCTTAACTGCACCTAAACACAGATACATGCATTATACCCCCCAGAACCAGTGGGTTATTCGTCACAGCAGTAATGAATCTGGGAAAGCCCAGACCTGCCCTTGGAGTTGACTTCACTTTTGCCCATCAGGAACGATTCTGGGTGACAGGAGGGAGTAGTTCAATGTCAATCATTGAGATGCAAGAGCCAAACTGAACAAAACCTCAACAATTCATAACCTGAGGCACTGGAGAACTCTAATTAAAACCTCTTTTTTTTTTTTTAAAGATTATTTATTTATTTATTTATTTGAGAGAGAGAGAATGAGAGACAGAGAGCACGAGAGGGAAGAGGATCAGAGGGAGAAGCAGACCCCCCACTGAGCAGGGAGCCCGATGTGGGACTCGATTCCGGGACTCCAGGATCATGACCTGAGCTGAAGGCAGTCGCTTAACCAACTGAGCCACCCAGGCGCCCTCTAATTAAAACCTCTTAAAGGAAATTTTGAGAGGCAGTGATTATCTTGCTAAGTAACCCCTATTTTATGTGTCCCCCTGAGTAGGAAAATTTCTGTCTGAATAGGCCAGCATCCTTGAAATTTCATGCAGATGAAAAAAGTGTCAAAACATTAAAGATACAGGAATAAAAGGAGTTCCGTCAACTCATGTATTTATTTGACACTGAAAATAATAGCTCTCATTACAAGTAATATTATGTGATGTCTTGAGCCTACTAAGTTGGACATTCGGATATGTCATTACCAACATTTATCTGCATTCACCTTGTGTGTTCTAATCTTATTTTAGGGAAAAAGAATGTAAATCCAAATAATCACAATGTAATCAGGCCATAAAGGATTCTTTACAAACCAGCAACAGACACTATATCTCTCCCTTTCCATGATCACCTCTTTCAGCTAAGTCTGAAACACAAATGTTGGAGATACAAGGACCAACCCTGGCTGAAGGCTTGAGCTCTCTCTCTGTCTACATCAGGGAAAACTGGGGGCCACATAGTAGCCAAATGCAACACCTTTGAATTTCTTTCTGTTCATGTCCTAAATCTCCTGACTTATCCTTATCCTGGGAAGAAAAAGGAAAGTCAGACGCTCCTGGTAAAAGGAAGTTGGAGTGTGAAAGTCATCCAAAGTGAGCTGCTGGGGAGGAGGTTCTATGGTGAGCAGGGAAGATGGAAGAGGGAAAAGCAAAGGCGTTCGCCCGGCTGGACGAAGGCAAGGTGGCTGTGCCAACAACCCGTCATCTGTCTGGGGACCACCGCAGGCCTGTGGCTCAGGTGCAGAGGTGGGGAAGCAGGACACGTGAGGGGTCTAGCATGTGTCTTGGGAACAGCAGCTGAGGCGGGAAAGACCACGTGTGTGGGGCCAGCTTTGGACGCAGCAGCCCAGAGCCCAGGAGCCCACTGAAGGTGCGCTCGATTGGGGGTCTTGCAGATGGGTACAAGAACGAGACAGAGTGAATGCTGACAGCAGGGAGAAACATCTTGGTTGTAATGAAGTAGTGCGGCGAGAGGCCCTTTATATGGGTAGTGTAGTTATATTCCTGCATCTCCAGAAGCTCCTGGGACAAGCCAGTCCGGGGGGGTGATGCTCTTCATTTCCACAACTCCCCTGAGGCCCTACCCTTCCACGAGCGTCAGTCAGACTGTGTTCGCGGCAAGGGGGGTTGTTGTCTTGTGTGGGAGAGGACTAGACTCACAGCTAGCAACAGAAGTGCGGATGGTAAGTTGCCCAAGGTTGTTAGTCTACGCAGGAGTCTGAGTGGGGTGGGACAAAGATGAAAACCCTATTGGGATTTACAGCTTTCAACCCACCTCTCCCTCCTGGGATCAGGAATTCCGCAAGTTTATCTGTTTGATTGTTAGTTTGCTTGGCTATTACTTCGATCATTCATTTGTTTCCACTGTTTTCAGCACCTACTCTATTTTTAGAGTTTAAATCTTGAATGAGCTACCAAACCAGCTCTTTCCAGCTTTAAGGAATGTCTCCTCCTTCCATCCTGGGAAGTGGTGATCAGATGGGAGTTGCTCTGCCCAGACTTTTCATTGTTCTGGATTCTGTGATCGTACTCACTTTCAGCTGGAAAGGTAAAGTTTTTAGAAATTTTAAACCATCAAACATTTGCGTGGTTATTTTGCAGAGAGGGGAAACACATATTATCTCTCTGTGAGCTTCCTGCAGTCCAGCAACTATTGCATTTATGAAAAGATGTGAGAGAACATCTAATTTTCAGAAGTCAAAGACATTTAAACTCTCCCTCTTCAGGATGGTGAACATATAACTTCTTTGTGGATCTCAAGATCAGAGGGCTCAGAGAGAAGTTCCAGCCTCCTTTTAACTTCAGGCCCCTTGACTTACTCCTATTCTTTTTGAGCAAATAAGGCAGTGGCTATGTTCCAAGCATTTCTGAGGAATAGACTCCACAAACATTGGAACCTCAGTAAGTGAGCCATAGAGATTTACGTGATCTAGGAACAAAAGTGTAACGGCTCCCGGAGGCTGTCAAGAGTGGCTTTCCTCAAGCTTCTTTTATTCTTAGGTTTCTCTGGGGGAAAGAAGGGTGGTAAGTGGATTTATGGACTATACATTAGGTGGATCATCAACCTTGACATTTCCAGAAGAATCCATTAACATAGCGGTAGACACTGCAGACATCCTGCCTCCTGTGTATAGAATTCAATACAAAGTTTTTTCTATACACTCGCAAAGGGGACTATGTATTTTTCAGTACATATTTCCTTACTGTAAAGAACAAGAGAAGTGACTGAGGTATTTTGCATGTCAAAGTATGTGGATATCTAGGCTGATCACCGTGGTAATTGGAGCAAGAGTAATGAAGCCAGGGATTTAGTCCATACTCAATATCTGACCACAACTCACCTTCCTAATGTGACTTGCAAATGCCTAGCATTGGTCATGAAAACTGATTGAGAAGTACAGATGGCTCAGTGCATATCCATCACCCCCGGGGGGAAGTAACGTGAAGTGCATGCTGACAGCTTATTCCAAGGACAAATGGCTTCCTTTGTGGTTGTGTTGGAAGCTGAAGGTTTTTATTATTATAAAAAGATGCTATTTAAATTATTATTTGCTTTTGCTCTGATGTGAGAAAGGAAAAAAAGAGTGTGGATTGCAAAGACCCCTTTCCTGCTGAGATGAAACTGAGAAGGATAGGCTGCAAGCTGAGAGAGCATCTGTGGTCTCTGCTTGCCTATAGATCCCAGGCTAGCAGGAAGACACCTTCATTCCATTACAGGGGCGACGCAGATTCAGAAAGGAAGCACAAAAGCCTCCAAGGTCACGGGTTTTCTCTGAGAGGAGAGGAGCTAATGAAGGAAGCCACAAAGAGATGGCAAGGAAACCAAGAAGGAATGAGTCTGTCAAGAGCAATTTTCCATTGGCTTTTGTTATGCACAAGACAATTAGGCGACATTCAAGGCCAAGTCCTTCAAGGGCAGTCATAAACAAAGCTTTCTCCAGCATCTGCGGTAGGTTCACAGATTAACTGGGTCAGTGCCTCATTTGCAACTCAGCTGGTGAAGGATGCCCCTGCCTTTCAGACGTCATGTGGCAGGTTGTTCTCTGGGCTTTGAGGAATTCACCAAGATAATTGGTAAGCTGAAGAGTGATGTTCAGAGCATAGTTGATATCAGCTGAGGCAGAACCTCTTGGGGGAAACTGAGCCTCACCCTGAGCAAGTCTATACATTTGATTTTGGTTTATGTGTTGAGAGTCAGTGCCCAAGGAACTGACTCACACTAACCAAACCCACAAGAGGCAGAAGCAAAAGCCCAAGAGACAATTCATTAATTTACAGCACAAACGTCACAGCGGCATACTGTGTCAGCTCGTCAGCATGTTGGCTCCCCAGAGGGATGGCAAACCCCAGTGCTGATAAGGCCAAGCAGGTAAAGAAATGAACTGACCAAAGGTAAGGTGAAGGGGAATCATGGAGATTGTGCCCAACAGGGAACCCTGTTCCCCTTATAAAATATGCAGCCAATGTGATCTCTACCCAATTGTTGCTGTTCAGAATTTGGTGTGTCCAGAGTTTCTGATTTTTCAGAAGTTGAAGATCTAGATTTATATGAGAAATTTCCTGATGTATAAATATTAGCAACTAATTTTAAAAATCACTGTGCAAGCCAAACATGCCCACACACTTCTCATTTGTAACCACTAATTAAATTATAACCAGAATGCTGCTTTGAGAGCCAGTTTTAGGATAAAGGAGTTAGTTGATTGACCTCAATGGTTACGGTCATCAAACTGTACAAGTTGATGTGTCTGTTTCCAACCTGCAGGCACGCATCTGCCAGGAAGGGTGGAAGTCTCCTCTAGTCCAGATACACGGTCACTTGGCCTCAACTTTACAGGTCTCAGTAAGACCCCCCCCCCCCCGCCCCGCTTCCCCAGGCTAGCAAAACTCTCTTCATTTACATTGCGGTGTTTGCCAATTAAGGCTCCACCTTTCTATACATCTTCTGGTTCCCCAGCTGGGTTTTACCAATCTCCTGCTTTTACCTAAGGATTCAGGAGCATTCTGTCCATGTGGATACATAAGCTTATCCATTAGGAATTGATTTTTCTTCTTCTTCTTTTTTAAGATTTTATTTATTCATTTGAGAGAGAGAGAGAGAGAGCACAAGCAGGGGGAGAAGCAGAGGGAGAGGGAGAAGCAGACTCCCCGCTGAGTTGGGAGCCCGATGTGGGGCTCAATCCCAGGACCTAGAGATCGTCACCTGAGCTGAAAGCAGACACTTAACCATCTGAGCCACCCAGGTGCCCTGGAATTGATTTTTCTTGTTTAATTTTCCAAAGGAAACCATGCCAATACTAATAATATTCACTAATTCAACAAGTGTTTATTGAGTTCCTACATTGAACGAAGCACTGAGCTGGATATCAAGGATGCATTTGCAAACAAGAGGGAACTCAAGGAGCTTACGTTCTAAGCACCACCAACATTTATCAAGCTCTTTCCATGTGATTAGGCTCTGTGGGAGACATTTTATATAATTACCTTATTTAATCTTCAGGCCAACTCTACAAAGCCAATATTATAATTATTTATATTTTATGGTTAAGAAAACTGTACCTAATCAAGATCCAATTGAGACAAGGAAACTAAAGGGATCCCACAAAAAACTGCTTTTTTTTTGCTCCCTTTCCTGCTTCTCTTCTCATGAGGACCTGCACTCCACCCTGCATCATGGTTGATAGTACAAATAATGTATGTCCTCTTTGTAAAGGTCAAGGAATTAATGATCTCTTTGGAGTCTCCCAGTACAATCGATAACATCTAAGGAGTGACTGGATGGGGTGGTTATATTCATTTTTTCAAGATCACAGACTCCAGACACCACTGACTCCTGAAGCCAAGACCCCTGGCTCCAGCATGAGTGACTTATGGTGGACATCTGAGCACTCATCCTTGTTTTGGCCAGTTCCTGGATGCCAGAGAAGACTCTTATACGCCAGACTACCGTTCTCAATAAAAACTCCAGACCCCAAGCAAAGGCGAGACTTATTCTTCTTTCCTTTCTGAGTCTCCCAGACGTTCTGTCTGCATCTGCACTCTCTCTATGTCTTCAGTAAACTCTGCTCTTGCTTTCTGCCCACTCACATTTGATTTCTATCCTGTGTGAAGCCAAGGATCCTCTCGGCTTGTCCTGTGGACCCAGCCAGGCTGCATCAAAAATGACCCCACTCCACTCTCCAGAGAGGCACTATGGGTCCCCATCTATCAACCTCCATGTCTAACTAGGTTCTCAGTACTCGGCTCCAGCTCACACAACACTGTTTTAGGAGGGGACTTGGTGGAAGGTAGCAGCTCTTTTTCTTTTGGAAATTCCACATATGTGTTCAAGGTCTTTCCAATTCAAGAGTTATTAATAATATTATTTTTTAAAGATTTATTTATTTATTTGAGAGACAGAGAGAGAGTGAGCCCGAGCAGGGAGATGGGCAGAGGGAGAGAGAGACAAGCAGACTCCCTGCTGAGTGGGAAGCCGGATGCAGGGCCTGATCCCAGAACCCTGAGATCATGACCTGAGCAGAAATCAAGAGCCAGACACTTAACTGACTGAGCCACCCAGGGGCCCCAAAAGTTAATAATAATTATTAAAAAGAGATGCCATTTACTGAGTGCTTACATTGTGCTGGGCCCATGCTAAGTACTTCATAAATATTATTCTATTATATCTTCAAAGCTATCATATGAAGTAGGGATTATTGCCCCTTTTGACAAAAGAAGAAACTGGAGCTCAGAGAAGTCAGTAGTTTGTCCAAGGTTACACACAGGGGTCAGTGTATATCTCAAGAGGCACTGACATTACAGACCATGGAGCTAGGTGGTACACAATCTAGTCAGTTGTTCCCAGAGTTAACACATGGTAGTGCTGACAAATGACCCAGAGCAGATGCCATGAGATTGGAACACAGGTGAAGGTGGGGAGGAAAGAGAATGCCAAGGAGGGATTTGAGAGAAACCCCTCAAAGGAAGTGAGAAATGCCGCCATCATATGGAAGCAACCTCTCCAATATCCTAATTTTGCTTGTGGTCAATCCCATCCATCGGGAAGAGCTGGCTCAGCTAATAACTGGCCCTAAACACAAGCAATGGGTTGCTTCACCTGTAAGATAGAATCTTGTTAAACTGTTGGATTTGTTCAACATCTTTGATCTGACTGATCTGAGAACAGAATTGACTCTCTTGGCCAGGTCTTTTGACATTGTGTGGACAAGGTGGCATAAACAGTCGACTCTAAGATCCAAAAATTCTAGGTCAAGATGTGATTAAGAGGAGTCACAGTGTTTTGTAGATCATGGGGCTTTCCCTACTTATGGTTTGTCCTATTGTGCTAACTGGGTTTGAGGAAGGAAACATTTTCCTAAGGTTTAAAAATAAACAGGTGGAAAGCCATCAGAAGGCATAGATGAAGAGAGTCCTTGGAGAACAGCCAAACAGGATTTGTTGGTGTGGCAGCCTTCCTGAGCAATAGGACAACTCCACAGCATGTCAAAATGGCTTGCCAATGGAATAAATAGTCTTAGAATTCTAGAATATTAGATCTGAAAGGGACTTTGGAAACCAGCTAGGCCATCTCCCTTATTTCTTAAATGAGGAACAAACTTAATGACCAGAGAGACAGAGCAACTTACCCAAGGTCACACAGCCAATAATGAAGGAATATTAGGGTGAAGCCTTCCTGAAGCTCTTACACTGGGCCAGAGCATGTCTCTGCTGTCCTTGAGGGTTACTTGGGGCTATTTGGGGGATTTAAAATAAATAGTTGATTTATTAATGTTATAAATTCAAAAACATAGTTTTTCCCTAAACTTTTACATTCAACTTATATCTTATATTTTTATTTATCAAACAGCTTTATTGAACCCAGTTAATAAAATTCTTTTAAAATCCATTAAACATTATTTATAAAGGTCATATATTCCATTTTCATTTTTAAAGGTTTTAAATATCTGAACTAATAAATAACTTTCCCAAGTACTTAACCCTAACAAATCTAACAAATCTAGTAGAATTTTTAGTGACCATCAATCTTAACTGTTTCAGTAAAGTTGTAAAACTCTCCTAACATCTACAAACTAAAAATCATAATCTAAAGTCAACTACTCAATCTTACTTTTTAAAGTGGAATCACAAGGCAATGTTTTATTCTCTAATATACCAAATTCCCTTAAACATTTTAGACAGCTTAAGCATCAAAAATATACAGACTGTCCCGATGTTCATAAACTCTGTTCTTAAAATTCATAAGAAAGTATCAGTTCTCCAGAGTTAGTGTACTTCATCATCTCTTTGAGTCTAAATCTTCCCCTGAGGAAAAAACAGCCATTACTCCATCCCTGGGTTGAGGCTGTCATCTCAAGAACTGAAGCTGCTGAAGGAGATCCATGCAGCACTTGGCTGCGATAAGCAGTTAAGAGCCTTTGCAAATAGGGGAGTCCTCCCAGGATGTGCACTACATCTTGAACCCTTTTAAAATTGTTTCTTTTTTTAATTTTTTTTAAAAGATTTTATTTATTTATTTGAGAGAGAGAGAATGAGAGAGAGAAAGCACATGAGGGGGGGGAGGGTCAGAGGGAGAAGCAGACTCCCCGCCGAGCAGGGAGCCCGATGTGGGACTCGATCCAGGGACTCCAGGATCATGACCTGAGCTGAAGGCAGTCACTTAACCAACTGAGCCACCCAGGCGCCCCTAAAATTGTTTCTTCGGTAACACAGTCTCCCAGCCCAGTTCCTCTGGTTTGAAATGATACATAATTTTTTTTTTTTTTTTTTTTTGAGAGGGAGAGAGAGAGACAGGGCCTGTGCCTGCTTGCAGGTGGCAGGGAGGGACAGAGGGAGAGGGAGAGAGAATCTTAAGCAGCCTCCACACCTAGCACTAGCTGAAGGGGGAGGTGATGGGAGGTTCAATCTCATGACCCTGAGATCATGACCTGAGCCGACATCAAGAGTCAGATGCTTAACCAAGGAGCCACCAAGGCACCCTGATTCATTCTTTCTTTTGACTTAATCTCCATTCCCTTCCCACCAGTAAGTGTGCTTTGCAACTTGATTGGATTCTACTAATCCCTTTACTGGGATTGTGTTCTGAAGATTGTCCCTTGTTCTGAACAAGGTTGTGTTCTGAAGATTGTCCCTTGTTCCTGTTGCCCAGACTACAACTCTTACAATATTTAAATGACATCTGTTTGGATTCTGTTTGGGTATCTCAGAGCTTTGTCCAGTTCTGTGGTCACAGAATCCGACGACACCCCACAGGTCTTTCTATCACACATCTTCTCTATTGACATGGTGGTCAGTCTTTGGGAAGTGTCTGGTGACTGCAGTCCTCTCCTTCCTCTCTCCCAGAAAAAATATACCCCCAATGCTGATTGCCTTATAGACCTCTGAGCCAGGGCCCAATTCTCCCCAGGGAACTAGTTCCCTGGGTGCATACAATAGCTTTATTACGGCAGTGTTCTTTTTTTTTTTTTTCCTTCTTTCTTTCTTTTTTTTTTTTTTTTATGAAAGCAGTGTTCTTACATGGAAGAAATTTCAATAAAAAGCTTTTTAAGATAATGAGATTTCTGGTGTCTCTTAACACTTCATAAGAATATAAAATTTGGAGAGTATGTTTGGGTAGTAATAAAATAAAATAAAATAAAATAAAATAGTTATGTTGTGTGCCCAAACTGTACTTAGAAGAGTCCTGGGAGCTCCAAAGTGATTGGGAATTACACTTCAGAGAAATGGAAGCTCAGATACAATAGGAGGTCCAAATGGCTTTCGGTCGGGAGTAATCTGTTCCATGTATTAAGATGCTGTAAGCAGGGTGCCTGGGTGGCTCAGTCGGTTAAGGGTCTGCCTTCGGCTCAGGTCATGATCCCAGGGTCTGGGATCGAGCCCCACATCAGGCTCCCTGCTCAGCGTGGAGCCTGCTTCTCCCTCTGCCTCTGCTGCTCCCCCTGCTTGTTCTCTCTCTCTCGAAAAAAAAATAAAATCTTAAAAAAAAAAAAAAAGATGCTGTAAGCAGAGAAAACAAGCAATGGTTTCAGATATGAGTTCCTAATCAAAACTCACCTTGAATTACAGGTGTTCATTTACAATTGGGCTGCTTCTCACATGAGCATATTCCTGGGTACAGGGCAGCTGGGGATGAATGATTAACCAAGGCTCAGTGATTGTGTGTTCCTATATATGTGTACTCTTTCAAATTAAAAAAGGAAACAGAAGTTCCTTTAGCTGCTTTGTTTATTTACAAAAATATTTAGCTGAGCTTGACACAATTTCCGAGTGTGTGCCGCAGACGTCGTAAATCTGTGCTCCTTTGGTAAAACCCAGCCTGTAGATGGAGTAGTTTAGCCCATCAGAACTGGGTCTTAATGGTGTTAAAAAAAAAAGGAACCAACATTTAAGAGTAGGAAAGTAGCAAACTATTCTCTACACCCAGTGTTCCCCCAGGGTGACGATGCTGTCCCCACTAGATGGGGCTTGTACTCTCCAGTCCCCATCAGTCCCCATCAGTCCCCATTTCTACCTGACGTCGCGTGCCAATTGCTGTTTATCATCACTCTCACCCTGTTCTTTTCTTAACAGTAGCATTAAGAATCAGCAGCATAATTCTATCAAAATGGAAAAATAAGATGAAGGGAGTTGTGTGTTTCAAGGCATAAAAGAGTATATTTCTGTCAGAAATCAAGACTACTCCTGTTTTTAACATGCAAAGTTTGCTTAGACCCAGCGTTATGCATTGACCTGGGGTTTCTTGTTGGCACCTGAATATGCACCTCATTGAGTAGGATGTGCTTGGGAATAGGTCCTTATATTCGGCTTCCTGATAATAATGAATGTCAGCATGCTGTAACCTACTGAAACACTCATGGCATGGAAGGGGGGTGAACCTCACGAACTTTAGTTTCTACTTCTTATGTTCCCTAAAATCTTAGAGTGAACCCTTTTTTCTCATGAAACTTTCAAGCCGGTTGCACTAACTCCACTTTATACAAACATAATTGCCTTCTCTGGTACCTTTGCTTTTCCAATCTCCCTTGAAATAACTGGGTTATTGCATTGGAAGGGTTTCTGCTGATAGAAGCGAATAGAACTATGTAACACAGAAGACTCAACACTCCCCTAGGAAATTATAGTGGAATAGAGTTGAAAAGGGAAGGTATTAAAACCAAGACAATGTTGAATGAAATTGAAAAGGAAACACAGAAATTGAGAGAAGGAAAATAAAGTCATTGGAGGGATTTCTTGATTTTAAAATTCATTCTATTGGGGCACCTGGGTGGCACAGTAGGTTTAGCGTCCGACTCTTGATTATGACTCATGTTCTGATCTCAGGGTCGTGAGATCAAGCCCCCAAGCAGGCTCCAGGCTGGGCGTGAAGCCTGCTTGAGTTTCTCTCCCTCTGCCCCTCCTCCTAATCTCTCTCTCTCTCTAAAAGAAAAAAAAAATCATTCTATTAAAAGGATATTGTTGGTTTAGGATAGGCCATACTCTTAGCTTTGATTAAAAAGTTGGAAGAAGAAATAAATATTTCAAACTTCCATATGGGCAGAAATAGAGTTGTAGATCACTCATGTCAAAGGGGAAAGAAAAGAAAATGTTTTCTTGCAGTAATGGAAATAGTGCTGAAGGAGAGGCATATTTTTCAGACAATGAATCTGATCTACTTAAATTCAGGGTCTGGAGAAGCATGGAAATATCAAAGTGCTAAGGAGTCACTACGATCATGTCCTCGCTTCCATATATGAGACTTTTATGGAAAACCACAACCAGTGCAATGAACAGAAAGGATTGAGTGCTGAGGTACTGGGCCAAACAACCTTACTGGTGCTCCTACCCCCAGATCCTGGCTCAGATCTGCTCTGTAGAGCTCCTTTTCCTGAGATCTAAGGTAGGTTCCAGATTGTCTTGGTCACTTACAGATAAGAAAAAAAATCTTCTGATCACCTCAAGTCACAGAATAAGTCTCATCTCAGTAATTAGGATATTTGGTTCCATGAAATCATCTCAACTCCAACTACATTTAGAGTTACAGGTCTTTCCTCTTTTAACTCAGCTTTGCCCCAGGAAAAGGGGGCCTGATTGAATTCTTCAAGATTTCCCAATCTAGCACTTAAACCAACTCTCCCCACCCACCTTCCTCAGTTTGCTAACCACCATTTCTGATCACTCTAGAGCAAAGGAGGAAGAGGAAAGAGAGGTAAGATGTCAGGAATAGTCTTACCTGACAGGGACAGACATGACTGGCATTGGGGCTGGGATTAAGACATAAAATTTAAGGGCCCCCCAAATTAGTAATCAATATAAATAATATTTTAATGTATAATTCTAAAGAACTAACTAATGCAAAAATCCAGTGAATAATATGTCAAAATTTTAAATCAAGACAGGATAAGTTGAAATTAATTAAAAAATTATTTCAAATAGTCACTTAGACAAGAGAAATTGCCAAACACAGCAATTCTCTCAATTGAAAATGTCATAAGCAAATAGATTGATTTTGAAAATATTGATAAGTTTATGTCCATAAACGCCAGGAAATTAAAATGGTAGTAAATCTGTTTGGGATATAAATAAAATATTTAAATGTAAAGTAATGTGGTTTCAATACACTTCAATTTTTCGATATTTTTTTCAACTATGTTAATGGTCTGGAAAAAAATTACCATGAAAAAGATACATTAAAGATGTATATAGAGGACATACATCTTTCCTTTCACCTCAGGCTCTGATATGGCTTGGTGTAGCACTGTTATGAATCCCTCCTTTATTTAAAATTTTATTTCTTTGTTCATCATGGGTGTTTTAACCTTAATTTTAATTTATAGAAATGTATCAAAATATTATTCATCTTGATTACTGACTTCTTGGTGTTCCCTGAAATTTTGAGCCCACCTGAAGTTCCTCACTCCCCTTACTCTCATCCCAGCCCTGGCTGACGCTGTGTTTGTCTTGCTGCAGGTGCACCCACTGTTGGTGGAGTACAGTTGACCCCAACTATAGCTCTCTCTGGCTGCCACTGCCTCCTGCCTTTTAGATTTTTCAGGTATATGTCACCACACGCCCCAAGGAGTCATATCAAGTTTCTAAAGTGGTCACCTTGATGTCCCTCTCACTAATCTTGAAGTGAAGGAAAGGTAGCCCTACTTTACCCCCATGGGGAAAATTCTTCTGACCCTCTCTTCAGTCTCCAACAACTGTTTCTACCTCGACAAATTCTTAGACTGGAAGACTGTTGTCAACTTAGGCTTGCAAAACTTTTTTTTTTTAATAACAGCATTATTGAAATTTAATTTGCATACAATATACTTCACCCATTTGAAGTACACAATTCATTAATTTTTAGTGTATTCATAGAGTTGTGTAACCATCACCATAATCAAATTTAGGGCATTTTTATCAGTCCCATAAGATATTCCATCCCCATTAACAGTCACTCCCCATACCTCCCAGTAGCACCCCTAGCTCTAGATCAGCACGAATCTACTTCTGTCTCTATGGATTTGCCTATTCTGGACTTTTCATATAAATGGAATCATGCAATGTGGGGTCTTTTGTGATTGGCTGTGTATAATTAGCATAATGTTTTTAAGGTTCATCTATGTTGTAGTATGAGTCAGTACTTAATTCCTTCTTATTGCCAAATAATATTCCATTGTGCAGAGAGATGTCTATTCATATTCTTTGCCCATATTAAGTTATTTATTTACAATTATGTTGTAAGTGTTCTTTCTATATTCTGGATAAAGTCCCTTATCGGGTATATAATTTGCAAAAAAGATTCTACCATTCTGTGGATTGTTTTTTCACTTCTTCATAGTGTCCTTTGGTGCAAAGAAGTTTTGAATTTTGATGATGTCCAGCATATTTATTTTTCCTTTTGTTACTTGTGCCTTAGGTGTTGTAGCTAAGAAGTTATGGCCTAATAAAAGGACATTAAGATTTATACCCATGTTTTCTTCTAAGAATTTTACAGTTTTAGCGGTCTGATTGAGGTCTTTGTTGAATTTGGAGTCAATTTTTGTAAATGGTGTGAGGTAGGGGTTCAGATTATTTATTTTCTATGTGGATATCCAGCTGTCCCAGTACCATTTATTGAAAACATTGTTCTTTACTCACTGAATTGTCTTGGTACCCTTGTTTAAATCAATTGACTGTGAATGTTATAGTTTATTTTTCAATTCTGTTCTGTTGACTTATATGTCTATTTTAGGCCAGTACTTGACTGCCTTGCTTACTATAGCTTCATAGTAAATTTTCCAAATCAGGAAACTTCCATCTTTATTCTTCTTTTTCAAGATTGTCTTGGCTATTCTGGGTCTCTCAAATTTCCACACCAATTTTAGGATCAGCTTGCCAATTTATGCAAAGAAGCCAGCTGGGATTTTGATAGGGATTTGTAGATCAATTTGGGGAATTTGTACATCAATTTGGGGATCAATTTGGGGAATATTGTCATCTGAACAATATTAAATCTTCTGAACCTTGAACATGGGAAGTAGTTCCATTTATTTAGGTCTTCTTTGAATTTCCTCCAACAATATTTTATAGTTTTTTTGAAATTTTTTTATTGTTATGTTAATCATCATACATTATATCATTAGTTTTTGATGTAGTGTTCCATGATTCATTGTTTGTGCATAACACCCAGTGCTCCATGCAGAATGTGCCCTCTTTAATACCCATCACCAAGCTAACCCATCCTCCCACCCCCCTCCCCTCTAGAACCTTCAGTTTGTTTTTCAGAGTCCATCGTCTCTCATGGTTCGTTTCTCCCTCCGATATCCCCCCCTTCATTCTTCCCCTCCTGTTATCTTCTTTTTTTTTTCTCCTTAACATATATTACATTATTTGTTTCAGAGTTACAGATCTGAGATTCAACAGTCTTGCACAATTCACAGTGCTTACCAGAGCACATACCCTCCCCAGTGTCTATCACCCAGTCACCCCATCCTTCCCACCCCACCCCCCACTCCAGCAACCCTCAGTTTGTTTCCTGAGATTAAGAATTCCTCATATCAGTGAGGTCATATGATACATGTCTTTCTCTGATTGATTTATTTCGCTCAGCATAACACCCTCCAGTTCTATCCACGTCATTGCAAATGGCAAGATCTCATTCCTTTTGATGGCTGCATAATATTCCAGTGTATATATATACCACCTCTTCTTTATCCATTCATCTGTCGATGGACATCTTGGCTCTTTCCACAGTTTGGCTATTGTGGACATTGCTGCTATAAACATCGGGGTGCACGTACCCCTTCAGATCCCTACATTTGTATCTTTGGGGTAAATACCCAGTAGTGCAATTGCTGGATCGTATGGTAGCTCTATTTTCAACTTTTTGAGGAACCTCCATACTGTTTTCCAGAGTGGTTGCACCAGCTTGCATTCCCACCAACAGTGTAGGAGGGTTCCCCTTTCTCTGCATCCCCTCCAACATCTGTCATTTCCTGATTTGTTAATTTTAGCCATTCTGACTGGTGTGAGGTGGTATCTCATTGAGGTTTTGATTTGGATTTCCCTGATGCCGAGCGATGGTGAGCACTTTTTCATGTGTCTGTTGGCCATTTGGATGTCTTCTTTGGAAAAATGTCTGTTCATGTCTTCTGCCCATTTCTTGATGGATCATTTGTTCTTTGGGTGTTGAGTTTGATAAGTTCTTTATAGATTTTGGATACTAGCCCTTTATCTGATATGTCATTTGCAAATATCTTCTCCCACTGTGTCAGTTGTCTTTTGGTTTTGTTGACTGTTTCTTTTGCTGTGCAAAAGC
Source organism: Halichoerus grypus (assembly GCF_964656455.1). Lineage (NCBI taxonomy): Eukaryota > Metazoa > Chordata > Mammalia > Carnivora > Phocidae > Halichoerus > Halichoerus grypus. The sequence continues at coordinate 122,775,171 of NC_135719.1, forward strand.
TTTTTATCTTGATGAAGTCCCAATAGTTCATTTTTGCCCTTGCTTCCCTTGCCTTTGGCGATGTTTCTAGGAAGAAGTTGCTGCGGCTGAGGTAGAGAAGGTTGATGCCTGTGTTCTCCTTTAGGATTTTGATGGACTCCTGTCTCACATTGAGGTCTTTCAACCATTTTGAGTCTATTTTTGTGTGTGGTGTAAGGAAATGGTCCAGTTTCATTCTTCTGCATGTGGCTGTCCAATTTTCCCAACACCATTTGTTGAAGAGACTGTCTTTTTTCCATTGGACATTCTTTCCTGCTTTGTCAAAGATTAGTTGACCATAGAGTTGAGGGTCCATTTCTGGGTTCTGTATTCTGTTCCATTGATCTATGTGTCTGTTTTTGTGCCAGTACCATACTGTCTTAATGATGACAGCTTTGTAATAGAGCTGGAAGTCTGGAATTGTGATGCCGCCAGCTTTGCTTTTCTTTTTCAACATTCCTCTGGCTATTCGGGGTCTTTTCTGGTTCCATACAAATTTTAGGATTATTTGTTCCATTTCTTTGAAAAAAGTGAATGGTATTTTGATGGGGATTGCATTGAATGTGTAGATTGCTCTAGGTAGCATTGACATCTTCACAATATTTGTTCTTCCAATCCATGAGCATGGAACATTTTTCCATTTCTTTGTGTCCCTCAATTTCTTTCATGAGTATTTTAGTTTTCTGAGTACAGATCCTTTGCCTCCTTGGTTAGATTTATTCCTAGGTATCTTATGGTTTTGGGTGCAATTGTAAATGGGATCGACTCCTTAATTTCTCTTTCTTCTCTCTTGTTGTTCGTGTATAGGAATGCCACTGATTTCTGTGCATTGATTTTATATCCTGCCACTTGACTGAATTGCTGTATGAGTTCTAGCAGTTTTGGGGTGGAGTCTTTTGGGTTTTCCACATAAAGTATCATATCATCTGCAAAGAGTGAGAGTTTGACTTCTTTGCTGATTTGGATGCCTTTTATTTCTTTTTGTTGTCTGATTGCTGTGGCTAGGACTTCTAATACTATGTTGAATAGCAGTGGTGATAGCGGACATCCCTGCCGCGTTCCTGACCTTAGGGGGAAAGCTCTCAGTTTTTCCCCATTGAGAATGATATTTGCTGTAGGTTTTTCATAGATGGCTTTTATGATATTGAGGTATGTACCCTTTATCCCTATACTCTGAAGAATTTTGATCAAGAAAAGATGCTGTACTCTGTCAAATGCTTTTTCTGCATCTATTGAGAGGATCATATGATTCTTGTTCTTTCTTTTGTTAATGTATTGTATCACGTTGATTGATTTGCAGATGTTGAACCAACCTTGCAGCCCAGGGATCAATCCCACTTGGTCGTGGTGAATAATCCTTTTACTGTACTGTTGGATCCTATTGGCTAGTATTTTGGTGAGAATTTTTGCATCCATGTTCATCAAGGATATTGGTCGGTAATTCGCCTTTTTGATGGGGTCTTTGTCTGGTTTTGGGACCAAGGTAATGGTGGCCTCATAAAACGAGTTTTGAAGTTTTCCTTCCATTTCTATTTTTTGGAACAGTTTCAGAAGAATAGGTATTAATTCTTCTTTAAATGTTTGGTAGAATTCCCCTGGGAAGCCATCTGGCCTGGGCTTTTGTTTGTTGGGAGATTTTTGATGACTGCTTCAATTTCCTTAGTGGTTATAGGTCTGTTCAGGTTTTCTATTTCTTCCTGGTCAGTTCTGGTAGTTGATACATCTCTAGGAATGCATCCATTTCTTCCAGGTTATCTAATTTGCTGGCATAGAGTTGCTGATAATATATTCTTATAATTGTTTGTATTTCTTTGGTGTTGGTTGTGATCTCTCCTCTTTCATTCATGATTTTGTTGATTTGGGTCATTTCTCTTTTCTTTTTGATAAGTCTGGCCAGGGGTTTATCAATCTTGTTAATTCTTTCAAAGAACCAGCTCCTAGTTTCGTTGATCTCTTCTACTGTTCTTTTGGTTTCTATGTCATTGATTTCTGCTCTGATCTTTATGATTTCTCTTCTCCTGCTGGGTTTAGGCTTCATTTGCTGTTCTTTCTCCAGCTCCTTTAGGTGTAGGGTTAGGTTGTGTACTTGAGACCTTTCTTGTTTCTTGAGAAAGGCTTGTATTGCTATATACTTGCCTCTTAGGACTGCCTTTCCTGCATCCCAAAGATTTTGAACAGTTGTGTTTTCATTTTCATTGGTTTCCATGAATTTTTTAAATTATTCTTTAATTTCCTAGTTGACCCATTCATTCTGTAGTAGGATGCTCTTTAGCCTCCATGTATTTGAGTTCTTTCCGACTTTCCTCTTGTGATTGAGTTCTAGTTTCAAAGCATTGTGGTCTGAAAATAGGCAGGGAATGATCCCAATCTTTTGGTACTAGTTGAGACCTGATTTATGACCTAGGATGTGATCGATTCTGGAGAATGTTCCATGGGCACTAGAGAAGAATGTGTACTCCGTTGCTTTGGGATGGAATGTTCTCAATATGTCTGTGAAGTCCATTTGGTCCAGTGTGTCATTTAAAGTCTTTATTTCCTTGTTGATCTTTTGCTTAGATGATCTGTCCATTTCAGTGAGGGGGGTGTTAAAGTCCCCCACTATTACTGTATTGTTGTCAATGTGTTTCTTTGCTTTTGTTATTAATTGCCTTATATAATTGGCTGCTCCCATGTTAGGGGCATAGATATTTACAATTGTTAGATCTTCTTGTTGGATAGACCCTTTAAGTAGGATATAGTGTCCTTCCTCATCTCTTATTACAGTCTTTGGTTTAAAATCTAATTTGTCTGATATAAGGATTGCCACCCCAGCTTTCTTCTGGTGTCCATTAGCATGGTAAATGGTTTTCCACCCCCTCACTTTCAATCTGGGGGTGTCTTTGACTCTAAAATGAGTCTCTTGCAGACAGCATATCGATGGGTCTTGTTTTTTAATCCAATCTGATAGCCTGTGTCTTTTGATTGGGGCATTTAGTCCATTTACATTCAGGGTAACTATTGAAAGATAAGAATTTAGTGCCATTGTATTGCCTGTAAGGTGACTGTTACTGTGTATTGTCTGTGTTCCTTTCTGGTCTATGTTGCTTTTAGGCTCTCTGTTTGCTTAGAGGACCCCTTTCAATATTTCTTGTAGGGCTGGTTTCGTGTTTGCAAATTTCTTTAGTTTTTGTTTGTCCTGGAAGCTTTTTATCTCTCCTTCTATTTTCAATGACAGCCTAGCTGGATATAGTATTCTTGGCTGCATACTTTTTCTCGTTTAGTGCTCTGAATATATCCTGCCAGTCCTTTCTGGCCTGCCAGGTCTCTGTGGATAGGTCTGTTGCCAATCTAATGTTTCTACCATTGTAGGTTACATATCTCTTCTCCCGAGCTGCTTTCAGGATTTTCTTTTTGTCTCTGAGACTTGTAAATTTTACTATTAGATGTCGGGGTGTTGACCTATTTTTATTGATTTTGAGAGGGGTTCTCTGTGCCTCCTGGATTTTGATGCCTGTTTCCTTCCCCAGATTAGGGAAGTTCTCTGCTATAATTTGCTCCAATATACCTTCTGCCCCTCTCTCTCTTTCTTCTTCTTCTGGGATCCCAATTATTCTAATGTTGTTTCATCTTATGGTATCACTTAGCTCTCGAATTCTGCCCTCGTGATCCAGTAGCTGCTTATCTCTCTTTTTCTCAGCTTCTTTATTTTCCATCATTTGGTCTTCTATATCACTGATTCTCTCTTCTGCCTCATTTATCCTAGCAGTTAGCACCCCCATTTTTTATTGCACCTCATTAATAGCCTTTTTGATTTCGACTTGGTTTGATTTTAGTTCTTTTATTTTTCCAGAAAGCGTTTCTCTAATAACTTCCATGTTTTTTTCAAGCCCAGCTAGTATCTTTAAAGTGATGATTCTGAACTCTAGATCCGACATCGTACTAATGTCCATATTGAGTAGGTCCCTGGCAGTCAGTACTACCTCTTGTTCTTTTTGTCGAGGTGATTTTTTTCTGTCTTGTCATTTTGTCCAGAGGAGAATAGATGAATGAGAGAACAAAATGCTAACAGGGTAACAACGTCCCCAGAAAATATACTCTAAACAAATCAGAAAAGACCTGAAGCCAGGGGAAAAAGAAAGGGAAAGAAAGAAAAAAAAAAAAAGCAAAAAAAAAAAAAAAAAAAAAGAAAAAGAAAAAGATAAAAACAGAACAAAACAAAACAAAAAAACAGAATATGATCAAATATGATCAGGCTAGTGCATAAATCAGTGCCACACACTAGATTTTGGGTGCATTTTGGTCTGTTAGAAGATAGTGCCTCCCAAAATTTTAAAGAAAGAAAACTTATATATGTATAAAAATAAAGGTTGATATGATGAAGGGATGGAATATGACTGTAAAGATGAAAATTATAAAAAATTTTATAAAAGGAATTGATAAGAAGTTGTTTGAAAAAAGAAAAGAGGATTGAAAAAAAAGAAAGAAAAAAAGGGAGAGAATGTGATCAGGCAGGTGAGTAGAACAAAACCATACACTAGAGATTTAGAGTATATTTTGATCTGTTGGAAGAAACTATCTCAAAATTTTAAAGAGAGAACAACATATATATATATATATATGCCAAAAATAAGGGTAACTAATATGAAGGGATAGAATATGACTCTAGAAATGAAAAATAAAAATGTTTTTTTAAAAAAGGGATTGATAAGATGTTGGTTGAAAAAAGGAAAAAGAAAAATTCAAAAAAAAAAAAGTTAAAAAAAAATTAACTTTGCAAGACTAAAGAATCATGGTAAAAAAGCCATGGATTCTATGTGCAGTATTCCCCTAGCGCTGGAGTTCTGCCGTTCTCATTGATCGGTAAACTTGGTGTTGGTTCGCTGATCTTCTGGGGGAGGGGCCTGTTGCCGTGGTTCCCAAATGTCTTTGCTGGAAGTGGAATTGCCCCGCCCTTGCCTGGTCCGGGGTGAGTAATCTGCTCGGGTTTGCTCTCGGGAGCTTTTTTTCCCTGAAAGCTTTCCGTACAGCTTTGGAGGTGGAGAGTGAAAATGGCGGCCTCCCAATCTCCGCCCCGGAGGAGCCGAGAACTCGGGGCCCCACTCCTCAGTGAGCCCCCAGAGAGAAGCAGTCAGTCACTCCCGTCTCCCCGGTCTCCGGCCGCACTCTGTACTCACCAGGCCTGTGACCAAGCGTTTCTATCTCTGGCACCCGACCCCGTGTGGAGTCTCCAAACCCAGCAGATCCCTGCGGTGCGCTCCCGCGCCACTCCTCCCGGGGAAGGAAGGTGAGTCTCCCTGGATCTGCCGCTTGTTGGGTCCCTGCTGGAGGAGCAGTGGCCCGACTGTGCCGCGGATCACGGTTTATGACAACCCTGAGCTGAGAGCCTGCGCCTCGGCTCCGTCTCTGCAGCCGGCTTCCCTGCTCCGATACCTGGGAGCTCTGCCGCACTCAGGCACCCCCGGTCTTTCTGTGACCCCGAGGGTCCTCAGACCACACTGTCCCCTGAGGGTTCCACCCCCCGCTTAGCCACTGGAGCGACGTCCCTCAGCGGAGCCGACTTCTAAAAGTTCCGATTTTGTGCTCCGCGGCTCTATCACTTGCCAGAAGCGGCTGACGGAGGCTCCCTCCCCCGCCGTCTATCCTCCCGAATATCACCTCGGATTCACTTCTCTGCACGTCCTACCTTCCAGAAAGTAGTCGGTTTTCTGTTCAGAGACTTGTTGCTATTCTTTTCTTCGATTTCCTGTTGAGTTTGTAGGTGTTCAGAATGGTTTGATCCCTATCCAGCTGAATTCCTGAGACCAGACGAAATCCAGGTCTCCTACTCCTCTGCCATCTTGCTCCGCCCCCTCCAATATTTTATAGTTTTAAGAGTATAAATTTTGCAGCCTTTTTGTGAAATTTATTCCTAGGTATTTTAATTCTTTTTGATGCTATTGTAAATGGAACTGTATTCTTAATTTTATTTTTGGATTGTTGAAGACAAATATATAGACATATAATTGATTTTTATATATTGGTCTTATATCCTGCAAATTTGCTGAACTCATCTATTAATTCTAATAGTTTTTTAGTGGATTCTTTTTATTTACAAGACCATGCTATCTGCATATAGAGATAGTTTTACCTCTTTCTTTCAAACACGGATGCCTTTTATTTATTTTCTTAGCATAATTGCTCTGGCTAGAACCTCTGGTACAATGTTGAATAGAAGTGACAAAACAGGATATCATCTTTGTTTTGTTCCTTATTTTAGGAGAAAAGCATTCAGTTTTTCATGCTTTAGTAAGAGCAATTGGTTTTTCATATATACCATATTTCAGATGAAGGAAGTTCCCTTCTAGTACTACTTTGTTAAGTTTATTTATCATGAAAGGTTTTTAAATTTATTCAAATTTTTATTCTGCATCTATTGAGATGATCATGTGGTATTTATCCTTATTCTATTGATATGTTGTAGTATGTGAACTGATTTTTGGATGTTAAACCAACCTTGCATTTCTGGGAGAAACCACATGATCATGGTGTATAATCTCTTATATGTTGCTGGATTGGTTTGGTAATATTTTCTTGAGGGTTTTTGTGTCCATATTTATAACAGATATTGGTCTGTCATTTCTTGTGATGTGTTTATCTGCTTTTGATATTGGGTAATACTGGCCTCAAAGCATGAATTTGGGAGTTTCTCCTCTTTATATTTTGGAAGAGTTTGAGAAGGATTGGTATTAATTCTTCCTTAAATGTTTGCTAAAATTCACCACTGAAGCCATTTCGGTCTGGGATTTTCTTTGTGAGTAGTTTTGTTGTTGTTGTTGTTGTTTTCCCCCTAATTCAATCTCTCATTACAAGTCTATTCATATTTTGTTTCTTCTTGAGTCAGTTTTGGTAATTTGTGACTTTCTAGAAATTTTCCCATCTAGGCTATTGATATTTGTTGGCATACAGTTGCTAATAATATTCTTTCATAAACCTTTTTAATTCTGTAAGGTTGGTAATAACGTTCCGTCTTCATTCCTGATTTTAATATTTTGAGTCTTCTCTCTTTTTTTCTATGGCAGTCTAGTGAAAGGTTTGCAACTGTGTTGATATTTTCAAAGAACCAAGTTTTCTCTATTGTTTTCCCATTCTCTCTTTTATTTCTGCTCTAATCTTTATTATAGTCTTCCTTCTGCTTACTTTGCATTTAGCTGCCCTTCTTTTTCCATTGTCTTATGGAAGAAAGCTAGGTCATTGATTTTGAGGCCTTTCTTTGTTATAAAATAACGTTTATTTGTAGAACTGTTTTATATTTACAGAAAAACTGAACAGATAGCACAGAAGTTTCTCAAATATCCCCACCCCAGTTTTCCCTATTATTAACACCTTACATGAATAAAGTACATTTGTTACAATTAATGACCCAATATTGATACATTATTAATAACTGATGTCCTTAGTTTATTTATATTTTCTTAATTTTAACTTAATGTCCTTTTTAAATTTAAATTTTATTTTTATTTACAATTTCGTAAAGAAGTCTTCATTTTTTTGGAGCATTTTTAGGTTCACAGCAAAATTAAGAGGAAACTATAGAAATTTCCTATATACCTTCTCCCCACACACGTGGATAGACTCCTGAATTATCAGCATCCTCCATTAGAGTGGTACATTTGTTACAACTGATGAACCTGCCCTGACACATCATAATCACCTAAAGTCTGTTGTTTACATTAGGGTTCAGTCTTGTGTTGTACATTACGTGGATTTAGACAAATGTATAATGACATGTATCCATCATTATAGTATCATACAGAATAATTGCACTACTCTAAAAATCCTCTGTGTTCTGCCTATTCATCCTTCCTGCCCCACTCCTAACCCCAGCAACCACTGAAATTTTTACTGTCTCCATAGTTTTGCCTTTTCCAGAATGGTATGTAGTTGGAAACATATAGTATATAGCCCTTCAGATTGGTTTCTTTCACTTAGTAATATGCACTTATATTTCCTCCATGTCTTTTCATGGCTTGATAGCTTATTTCTTTTTAATCCTGAATGATGATACTCCACTGCCTAAATGTCCCACAGTTTACTTATTTTACCTGAAGTTTACTTATCTTACCTAAAGAATATCTTGGTTGTTTCCAAGTTTTGGCAATTATGAATAAAATTACTGTAAGCGTTTGTTGAGTTTTTTGCATAGACGTAGTTTTTAATTCCTTTGGGTAAATACCAAGGAGTGCAATTGCTGGGTCATATGGTAAGAGTATGCTTAGTTTTATAAGAAACAAACTGTCTTCCAAAGTGGGTATATCATTTTCCATTCCAACCAGCAATGAATGAGAGTTCCTACTCCTCCACAGCCTCACTAGCATTTGATATCGTCAGTGTTCTCAACTTTAGCCATTCTAATAGGTGTATAGTGGTATCTTGTTGCAGATTTAATTTGCATTTCCCTGGGGACATGTGATGTGGAACATCTTGCATATGCTTATTTGCCATCTGTATATCTTCTTTGGTGAGGTGTCTGTTAAGGTCTTTGGTCCACTTTTTATTTTATTTAATTAACTTATTTTAAAAGTCTATTTCCTTATTTATTTAAGGAATCTCTATACCCAACATGGGGCTTGAATTCATAACCCCGAGATCAAGAGTCACACGCTCTTCCGACTGAGCCAGCCAGGCGCCCTGGCCCACTTTTTAATTGGGTAGTTTGTTTTCTTATTGGTGAGTTTTAAGAGTTCTTTGTATATTTTGGATAATAGTCTTTTGTCAGACATGTCTTTTGCAAATATTTCTCCATCTGTGGCTTGTCTTCTCATTCTCTTGACCTACTGTCCTTTTTAAGTTCTAGGATACCATCTGGGATGCTACGTTATATCTGTCATGTCTCCTTAGGCTCTCTTGGCACTGACAGTTTCTCTGACTTTCCTTGTTTTTGATGTACTTGACAGTTTTGAGGAGTCCTGTTCAGGCATATCATAGGATGTCCCTCTATTGGAACTTGTCTGATGTTTTTCTCATGACGACACTGGGCTATGGGTTTTTAGGGGGAAAATCGTAGAGGTACAGTGTCATTTCTATCATATTAAGAGTATGTACCATCCACATGATTTATAACTATTGATGTTGATATTGGTCACCTGGATGAGGCAGTGTTTTTCAGATTTCCCCACTGTGAAGTTACACTTGTTTATCTCCTTTCCATACTGTACTCTTTGGAAGGCAGTCACCATATGCAGCTCACGTTTCAGGAATGGGAATTATGCTCCCCCTCTTTTATTTATTTATTTTCTCCAAGTTTTTATTTAAATTCCAGTTAGTTAACATACAGTGTAATATTAGTTTCAGGTGTAGAGTTTAATGATTCATCACTTACATACAACACCCAGTGTTCATCAGGACAAGTGTCCTCCTTAATCCCCATCACCTATTTCACCCATCCCCCACTCCCCTCCCCTCCAATAACCATCAGTTCTCTATAGTTAAGAGTCTGTTTCTATGTTTGCCTCTCTTTCCCCCCCTTAGGTTCATTTATTTTGTTTCTTAAATTCCACATATGAGTGCAATCATATGGTATTTGTCTTTCTCTGACTGACTTATTTCACTTAGCATAATACTCTCTAGCTCTATCCATGTTGTTGCAAATGGCAAGATTTCATTCTTTTTTATGGCTGAGTAATGTTTATATATATGCACACACATACCACTTCTTCTTTATCCGTTCATCAATCGATGGATATTTGGGCTCTTTCCATAATTTGGCTATTGTATATAATGCTGCTATAAACACGTATCCCCTCAAATTAGTATTTTTGTATCCTTTGGGTAAATACCTAGTAGTGCAATTGCTGGATCGTAGTGTAGTTCTATTTTTAACTTTCTGAGGAACTTGCATACTGTTTCCATACTGATATCCATGCTCCCTTCTTTTATTTTTTTAAAGATTTTATTTGAGAGAGAAATAGAGCAAGTGAGCATGCACAAGTGGGGGGAGGGGCAGAGAGGGAAAGAGAGAGAGGGAGAGAGAATCCTGAGCAGACTCCCCGCTGAGCACAGAGCCCCACACAGGGCTCAATCTCACAACCCCGAGATCATGACATGAGTGGAAACCAAGAGACGGAGGCTTAACCCACTGAGCCACACAGGCACCCTTCCATGCCCCCTCTTTTAGAGTGGAGTGTCCATATAAGTTATTTGTAATTTTTCTATATAGGAGATTTATCACTGATTAATGTATTCAATAACTTATTTGTATCAGTAGGACTCATGTACATTTATTCTTTCTTCTTTTTAAATGTAGCTGTTTATAGCTATGAAATTCCTTAAGCACTACTTAGCTGAATTCCGTAAGTACAAAACAGGTTTTTAACCAATTCCTGAGCAAGTCCTTTAGAGTGACTATTTGCTAGTTACATCTTGGCGCTGAGCCAAAACTTGGAAGGAGTGCCATTTTAACATTTCAGGACACTCACAACAAGGTTCTCTGGCACTTCCCCAACAAACTCCTTTATTATGAAATCACAATAGATTTGCATTGATTTCACAGTTCTGTGATAGAAAGCAAAGTTCCAGGGCAGGAGGCATCACGCAATTGGGGATTACCAGAACAGGAAGTAAAGTTTCTAATGTTCGCCATGGTTACTTTTAGTTTAGTTTAGGTCTACCCTGGGGTCAGTTTCACAGCTGCATTTGTAAGTTAAGCAGAGTAAACAGACCTATCTCTTCTAAATTATCTGGTTAACTTAGACAAGTACGTGTGTTTATATGTAGAAGTGGAGAGAGGGAGAACGGAAATAGTAAATATTTGCAATAGTTGAGTTTGGCTCAACCTCCAGAAAGGAGCCAGAAGGCAAAACTCTCAGTCACAGTGACTTCAGGAGCACGATAGTTTGAAAATTCTTGTTGGCACAAAACCACAAAGTAGCTTATTTGAAATAGGATTATTCAGGCCCACTTCTTCGTTTCTTGGCTCTGAAACAAACTGAAGTTGGCCTTTGGCTCTGGGAAGGCTGACTTCCCAGGACCGACTCCTGGGGAAGCTGGTATCTACTGGGGACAGATATTACCTTGAGGCTTCCCAGGGCTGGCCTATCACATCAGCCCCAGCTGCTCCATAACTTGCTGTGTGACCTCTTGCAAGCCCCTTAACCTCTCTGACGCTCACTGTCCTTATCTAGAAAATGAGACTGAAAGGGACTGAGTAAATGATTTCTAGATTGTCTTCCAGCCCTAACCTTCTGTTAGATTTCCTGCCTGTTTTTAGCCCATCTTCCATTATGAAATGACCCCACGAAAAACAGAGAGTATTCGTTTGGTCTTCTCCTTTCTATTTTTTCCCTCCCCTCACCCTTGCCTATGCTATTCTACCTTATATTTATCCAAATACCAAAATCTCCCTTAACCTTTAAACTGGGATGGAATTGGAAAAGACATGCGACTTCCCATACATCTATGTTTAGTAAGGTGGAATGGCTGTTTTAATTAGGGAGGGAAGACCTCTGAAAGCCCAGCAAGAGAAGCTAGTTCTTTAGGGCATGCCCCAACTATGTTTTCATCGGGGCATTTTCAGTTACCAAAAGATAGTTTCCAATAAAATAGAAGCAAAGCAAGCCCGTTCTCTTCACAGGGTGATGCCTAATTCTGGAAGCAATGGTAAAAAAAAGTGACCACAAAGGGCTCTGTTGTGCCGCAGCTGGTCAACAGCACACGCCAGGCCCTTTTAATACGCACGAGGTCAGGGAAGGGCTCGAACACAGCTAGGTTGCAAGAGCCTTGTTTGGCAAAAACTCAGGGAACTTTCCATTTGTGTCGGACCTCCTGAGACCTGATGTGGGAAACCAAGACAGAAGGAAATGTAGATAAAATTAAATGTCCTTATAACCTGCAGCCCACTGATGAATGCTTGAGGCAGGCAGAGTGGAATGTTCCTCCAGGAAGCTCCTTAACTGGTCAAAGTTAATGCCTTGCTAGAGGGAAGAAAAACCTTGGTCTGAGGATAGCAAGACCTCGGTATCCTGTGAGTCTTCATTAGCATATGAAAATCCTTCTGGAACTTCCCTTATCTTGGAAGTGCACTCCCCCCAACACCAAAGTATATAATCAGTTGCCCCTCACAATCCCCCCCCCCCCCCCCCCCCCCCGGGGCGGCAGCAGCTCCTCCTGCCCAGGGGTCCTGTCCCTGGGCTTTAATAAAACCACCTTTCTTGCACTGAAGATGTCTCAAGAATTCTTTCTTGGCCATTGTCTCCAGACCCCAACAGCACTACTCCAAAAAAAAACGACGTCAAAACCCACTGAAACACGGGGCGCCTGGGTGGCTCAGTCGTTAAGTGTCTGCCTTCGGCTCAGGTCATGATCCCAGGGTCCTGGGATTGAGCCCCGCATCGGGCTCCCTGCTCGGCGGGGAGCCTGCTTCTCCCTCTCCTAGTCTCCCTGCTTGTGTTCCCTCTCTTGCTGTGTCTCTCTCTCTGTCAAATAAATAAATAAATAAAATATTTTTTAAAAAATCCCACTGAAATATCTTTTCTGCTGAAAGCCCTTCGGAGCAGGGGGAAGGGGGGAAAGAGAAGTAATGTCAGGGATAGGTCCAGCAATCCAGCTTAGGCCAGAGAAGGCCTGGAGTCCCACGCTGCTCAAAGATGACAGTACAGGGTAGATGAGCGGGGCACCGGAGTTGGAGTCAAAGGCTGGTTCACAGCCTGACGCCAGCCTCCGAGTCTGAGCCTCCTCAGAACCACAGCTAGTACCTGTGCATGTGATTATTGTGACAACCAACAAAAGATGTGTTAAAGTGCTCTGGAAACCACAGCAGCTCCTGTCGGCCGTTGTCGGGAAGTGGCCATGCTCCTTGGGAACAGAGATGCATTCTACACAGAGCAGGGATTACTGGGAGGGGCTGTATCTCAGGATGGTGAGGGCTGTGGGGATGTGTACCCCATCCTTTCCACATGTGTCTCTTCCTGCAGAGACAGACTTGTAACCCGTGAGGCAGGGGCCCCACAGGCAATGGCCAAAGGGAGGTCAGGGGAACCTGAACCAGCCTTGGGGACTCAGGCAGGGGAGTTGCTTGAGGACCTGGTGACGCTCCAGGGAAGAGCTAGCTTGCTAGAGGCTCTGAGAAGGGCCACAGTCACCTACGAAGGGCCAGCGCACCTCTCCCTCCTAGCTACAGTGGTGCTGAGCTTAGCTGGGTGGTTAAGCTTTCTCTCTCTGAAGAGTTCAAATGAGCATGCCCAAGAGCTACAGGGTCACAGACTAGGAGCTGTTTTCCTTTTTAGTAACTCATTGTCTTCTACTCTCTGATGGTCTTGTCCTTTAGGCTTCCAGAGTGCTTTATCCTACCAACTTCATTGCCCTTTATCCCCTCTGGGTCCTTCTCTTGGCTTTTCACACACACACACACACACACACACACACACACACACACCACTGCTATGTCCCAATCTTCCCTCTCTGGTCGTCTTCCAACCCTGCTAGAGGTATTCATTCCTTCCTATGTGATAAAGAAGCCCTGACTCCTTATTCTGTGTCTTGCAAACTCTAGCCACTTGTGTTTCAATAGGACAGTAATGGAGGGTTTCCTTTGCTAACTTTAAGTAGTGTGTGGTAGGTGGGACGTGCAGAGGGATAGCCTGGTTAAGGAAGAGATGTCATTGTGGGATACCATGTGGTTTTCTAATCCAGGTGAGGTTAGGTGATCCATCAGCCAAAGATGGGTTGAGTTTTCTCCTAAATTAACCTACATGAAAATACATCTTGTGTTTCTAGACAAAAGTATGGAAAATTCTCTCTCTTTCTCTCTGTGTATGTGTGTGTGTCTGGTGGGGTTGGAGGAAGAGGGATCTTAATATCATTCTATTTTTAAGTGGGATAATTTTAAAATTTAATTTAAAAATTTTCAACTGGGAGCATGGATAGATGGTTAAACATCATTTAAGTATAAGCTTTAATGTCCACATGACAATGAGGGACATTCAGAACAAACTGAAGTAAATGATAATTCAGCAGATTCGGTGTGGTCTTGAGGCTTCATAATAAATCTCCATAATGAATAGCAGAGACAGCACTACCAAAATCCATCACCTATCTCATTGAAAATTTCTTTAACTTGACCAAAACAACACATTTTCACCCACACATCATTTAAAATGGAGCAAACCAAGCACAATGAAATGTCAAATTTATTAATGGTTTTAGTCTAATCAGAAATAAAAATAGGGTTGAATTTAGTCTCTCAGAGTTCAGATATGTCTTTGGAATGTGTAAAAATGCATCATCTCAGCTTGGCTGTCTCTTTTTTTTCTCCTAGAGAGGGAGAGAGAGTGAGAGCACGTGCAAACGAGTAGGGGAGGGACAGAGAGAGAATCCCAAGCAGGCTGCACACCCTGCATAGAGCCCAATGTGGGGCTCGATCTCACCACCCTGAGATCATGACCTGAGCTGAAATCAAGAGTTAGACGCTTAACCAACTGAGCCACCCAGGCGCCGCACTTGGCTGTCTCTTCTAGAGCGGAAACACATTCACTCAGATCTATAACATAGATCTTGACCAAGTTGTCTCATATGAAGTAATTCTGAAATTTTGAAATAAGCTTTAAGCGATTTTTATTTGCTTTCAGTTGTATTATTTCTAGCCCTGACATCTTTCTTGTTAAGCCACCGAACTTCTGAAACTCATTCAAAATTGCATGATTAATTTTTAAAGGTCACTGCTATAATGGTTCTCTATTGATCAGTTTTATCACACAGAGTTTTGTCATATCAGAGTTTATGCTTATTTGCATCCCCACAATTATAAAGTCCAGGTTTAAAATCAGCATCTATGTACATCCTACACTTAAAATTGCCCACAGATTACTTGTTATGGTTTTGGAAATACCATCTTCTTTTGTATAAGATGGCACCTAAAAGGTAATGAGCATGCATTCAAGCAGCATAAGGAGATGGCTCATGTACACACATGGGCAATGCTCAGGAGAAGCAGCCCACACCAAAGCCATGGCCAGGTACCAACAGTCACACCACACTTACTCAGATCACCTTACCTCAAAGGGTCTGTATTAGTCAGGGTAGAACCAATAGGTTATACATAAATATATGGAAAGAGATTTATTATTTGGAACTGCTTCAGGTAATTATGGAGGCTGAGAAGTCCCACAACCTCCTGTCTGCCAGATGAAGGTCTAGAAAAGCCAGCCGTATAGGTCCAGTCCCAACCTAAAGGCCTGAGAACATGGGGAGCAGATATAAGTCTAGCCTGAGTCCAAAGGCCTGAGAGCCAACAGTGCTAAAGTCCTGGCTTAGGCAGCGAGCAAATTCATCTTTCCTTTGCCTTTTTGTGCTATTCAGGCCCTCCATGGATTGAATGGCATCCACCTGCATGGGGGGTGGGGGCCTACTGATGGAAATGCTAATATCTTCTGGAAACACCCTCACAGACACACCTGAAAATCATGGTTTGTCACCTATCTCGGCATCCCTTAGCCCAGTCAAGTTGACACATTCAATTCACCATCTTAGGGTCTGAGTCTTGACCTTCTCAGTGGGTATGAGTGTCCTCCCTTTGCTCACTGGTAAAAATAATATATAAACTACATAAAGACCAGTGATTTGAATGCTGGCTTTTTTCGAGAAAGTTGAAAGCTTGTGCCAGCACATATCTATATGCTCTCTCAGCTGGGACAAAGTTCTCATTAAAATTTTCAGGCAAAGAATTAAACTGTTGTTTGTCTTTGTGGAGAAAATGTTAGACCTCGTGGCAAAGGTAAAAGCATGAAGGGGAAAATGATTTTATTGTTGACCTTGATGATAAAAAGTGACTTACAAAGTTGCCTTTTGGCGGCAGATATTCTTTTCAAGATTGAACATTCTCATTCAACACAAAGGCAAACATAACATTTTTAATTGCACTTGATCACAAATAAAACTGAAGTTTGAGAGCTTGGTGAAGGCAGTCTATTGTGAGGACAATGAGTCATTCCAGACGCTATTTACCTGCATCCAAAATTGGTAAAATAAAGAACAACATTGGTAGTCATCTTTTATCATAGAAAAAGCCACTTAATGGACTTTTCCTGAGAGAGTTAAAGAGCCAGACAGGGGCTCCTTCAGGACATCATGCGGCATGAGCAACTTGACCTCTTAACAAATACACATTTGTTGGGGTGCCTGGGTGGCTCAGTCGGTTGAGCATCTGATTCTTGATTTCCACTCAGGTCATGAACTCAGGGTCATGATCTCAGGGTTGTGATCTCATGGGTCGTGAGATGGAGCTCCACGTTGGGCTCTGCACTTATCAGGGAATCTGCTTGAGATTCTCTCTCCTCTCACTCTGCCCTCCCACCCTCCACCGCACACACTCTCTCTAAAATAAATATATAAATATTAAAAAAAATACAAAACCAAATACACATTTGTTGACTTTGCATGAACTGAGGTTCAGTAGCCTGAAAATCTGGGGCTACAGACCTCTTAGGTATACTTCTAACATTTTTGCTCAGTAGTTACTGTGATGTTTTCTAAGCTGTAAAAAAAAAAAAGAAAAGTTGTAGCCATTATGTTTATGTAAACCCGTGTTTATAAATATTACGACCAAGACAGAAGAGACATCACCTCAATGGTGGATGCTCGGTACGTCCCCTTACATTCCCCAGTCCTCTGATCCACTGAGGCAGCCCTGGTTGTCAGGACTTAGCTTCATTTCCCCTGCGGCTTTCTCTTTGTCAAACTTGGGGAAGCCGGTCACACCATGATCATTTCCTCCCTGTGATGTAGTGAAAAGAGTTCTTATTCACGCGGGAGTTTTTTGCAAAGTGCTCTTCTGGCCCAGTTCCCAGGTTATCTGGTAGGTACTTCATAAATGTGTGCAGTCTTGAGTGGTGTTCGGCTGCTGTGTTTTGCGGGCTTTCCCATTCAGGGTACTTGGGCTCTCAACGCAGTTTTTGAAAAGTGTTCTTTTCATTGTGGCATTCTCTTTGACTTTGCTGGTTTTGAGTGCCTGGTATTTTTGGTCTTTGGCACACTCTTCCTGGGTTTCCAATAAGAGGCCCTTTAAATAGTGTCTAGCCTTCCTGTGGGTTTGTTTGCCTGTTTTTTTTTTTTTATATCTTGTCTTGTAACTCTTCCTTTACATTTTCCCCCCTCACAAGTGTCCACATGGTGTCAAATTTCCCTTTTCTAACATTGAATGGCTATCCTTGGTTTTCTCTCTCCCTGTGGGCAGCGGGGGAGAGGTGTGGTTGGTGTTGAAAGGAAAGAGCATTCATTCTAAACACAGTATAGACTTTACATGTAATTTTATTTAATCCTCACAAATGCTTATGCCCGAGATTATTACGATAAAGAGGCAATATTTACTGAGCATTTACCACCTCACTAAAGACCCAGCTTTTGCTAAGTGACGTGTACTATCTCATTTGATTCTCAAGTGGGGTAGAATATAGGATTCCCACCATTTTAAATGTTAAGGAAGCTGAGGTTCAGAGAGGCCAAATGACCTGCTGAAGGTCTC
This sequence comes from Halichoerus grypus, assembly GCF_964656455.1. NCBI lineage: Eukaryota > Metazoa > Chordata > Mammalia > Carnivora > Phocidae > Halichoerus > Halichoerus grypus. Next base: position 122,792,659 of record NC_135719.1, read on the forward strand.
CTGTCTAGGAAATGGCAAAAGTAGGCTTCCCACTCCATCCAGAGATTCAGCAGCTATGTGCTTGGACATCCTGCTAACTGCTGCTATAGGCAGGGTTCACAACCAGGAAGGCCTGGCGGCCATGGCCATGCTCTTCCATGATAGCGCCCCTGCCTCCCTCGCTGCCATGTGCTGTTAAACTCAACTGCAGCGTGTGCAATTTAATTGTCTTGTGGTTACTGGCCCATGGTGAAAAGGTAATATCCCTACGTTGCCTCTAAAGATGTAAAGCCGTAATATGGCTGAACAACTGGGCATAAATGATCTGAAAATTTATACCGAATTTTGAATAATTTGCAATAGGTTAAATGATATGGATAGAGGCGCTTTCTGTCTAGGATGCAAAAGAACTTGACCACGTTCCCATTGCTCCTATTAGCCACGTTTGTGAAACAGAGGACTGAGCTTGTAAATGACTCCAATTCATTCACTTATTCATTCTTTCCCTCATTCGTTCATTCAACAAATATATTTATTAAGTTCCACCAGTGTGCCAGGCCCTGTTGTAGGTAATGTGGTTATAAACTGAACAAGACTGATAAGGCCCCTGTCCCCTTGGATTGTAGTCTAAGTTGACAGGGGTCACTGGAAGGTTTAAGCAGGGCTTTGTGGACTATTCTTGTGTATGTTTTTAAAAGATCACTTTGGAGTGCCTGGGTGGCTCAGTTGGTTAAGCATCCGACTCTTGACTTTGGCTCAGGTCACGATCTCGGGGTTGTGAGATTGAGCCCCAAGTTGGGCTCCAAGCTCAGTGGGGAGTCTACTTGTCCCTTGCCCTCTGCCCCTCCCCTGCTCACATGTTCTCTCTGTCTCTCTCTCTCTCTCTCAGATAAAGAAATAAGTAAATAAAATCTTTAAAAAACAAAACGAAATAAAATAAAAGGATCACTCAGACTGCCGGAGGTCAAGAGCAGAGGAAGGTAGGCTAGGTGGAAGGATTTTGCTGTGGTCTGTGCAAGAAGCATGAATGAGGTGCTAGGGGTGGAAGGCTGAGGTCAGGATGCATTCTGAAGCCACAACCAATGTGACTGCCTACAGATGAGCCGTGGGGGGTGAAGGAGAGAGAAAGTGGAAGATGGCTCCCAGGTCGGGGCTGGGCAGCTGGCCGAAGGGAAATGCCGCCTCCCGTGTAGGCAAGCCCCGTCGGGGAGCAGGCTGGGGAAGGACTTCTGTGTTGACGACTTGCACTTGCAGGCACCATGTCAGGGTGGTCGAGGTTGTGTGGTTCCGAGCCCAGGGGAAAAGTCAGGTGCTCCCTGCATCTGAACGGCCCCACCCAACACCGGTCATTCAGAAGTAGATAAACTGGGTCTAAGGTTTCCTGCCTCTTCCACGTGGCAGTGACTGGCCTCACCCAGCGCGGATCTGGAGGAGGCATATGTGGTTTCCGGGGTGTGTCCTCCTGAGGAGCACCTGACCCCCCAGTGCTCCTCACATTTCCACAGAAAAAATTTTCCAGACCAAGGACGTGGCTCCCAGGGTTCTGGAAGGGGGGCCCAATGGCCAGCTGGAAGAGGTTTCAATCAACTGACAACGTGCTGGATTACTTCTCTACCTCCACTCCTCCTTCCTAAATCTGTGGTGTAAGAACAACAGTAAATACTTTGTAATGCTCACAGGAGCCAGGCACAGTTCTAAGCACCTGAATATATCATCCCATTAACCCTCACAGTCCCACATGGAAGGTGCTCTTATTATTCCCATTTCACAGACAGCACACTGAGGCACAGAGCAGGTATAGAACACGTGGCCAACAGGCTGGCCTGCCCTCCGTCCTGCTGCCCCCCATGAGGTCCCCCTTCCTTGGACCTGCTGCTCACCCTAGCCCCCTTCACCTTCCTTGCTGAATGAAGCCTGGCGAAGGTGATGGACTTTCTGCGTAGTGCTCAGGGCCTCATTATTCTCCTTACACCCCTGGAGAGCTGATGGACCACCAGCTCAGCCCTCAGTCACAGCCTGGCTTACATTAGGTGAACCCCACTTCTCTGCTTGACCTCTGAAGCACTCCAAACAATCCATCTCCCAGGCATTTACCAGACAAAGTGTGACTGAGGAAGTTCCAAATAGAGGAAAAGAAGGCCTCAGGGTTCCTTGTACTGCTTCGAGCATGCCACCTGGAGGGGTCAGTGCAGAAGCTTCCTAGCTGACCCTCTTGTTTCTGCTCTGCTCGATCACATCTCCTTCTGGGTCTTCATAGCGTTTAAACATTTTCCTTCAGATAGCCTTGTACGCTTTTTTTTTTTTTTAAAGATTTTATTTGTTTATTTGACAGAGAGAGACACAGGGAGAGAGGGAACACAAGCAGGGGGAGTGGGTGAGGGAGAAGCAGGCTTCCCGCAGAGCAGGGAGCCCGATGTGGGACTCGATCCCAGGACCCTGGGATCAGGACCTGAGCCGAAGGCAGACGCCCAACGACTGAGCCACCCAGGCGCCCCGCCTTGTACACGTTTTGTTAAGCTTCTTGCTAGGCATTTTATCTTTTTTGATTGTTACTTAAATTTCAAAAAAATTCCCACTTTATTAACTAGTTGCTATTTATATATGTGTGAAAACTCCTGATTTTGTATATTTATTTTGTATCCCACTAGGACACCGAACTCTTACTGCTAGCAGTGAATTTTCAGCTGGTTTTCTTGGGTTGCACAGGGAAAGAGTAATATCTTCAAATAATGAGAATTTTAGCCTCTCCTTTTAAATTTTTTATATTTTTAATTCCTACTCTCTCCTGCCTGTGTTGGCTAGTAGTACCTCCAGGAAAATGTTAATAATGGTGGTGAAAGAGAACATACTGACTTCTGGACTTTGGTGAGACTGCCTCTCCTAGGTCCTGATTCACCCTACTTCAGGCGTGAAGGAGATACATCATGTTAAGAAGTATCCGTATATTGCTACTTTATTGTGCATTTTGATCAAGGTGGTTTACTGATTTTGTCAAATGCTGCTTCAGGTCTATGCTCATTATTACATGATTTTCTCTTTAGAGTTATTAATCTGTTAAATTATATTAATAGTTTCCTTAATACTGAATCATATGGGAATTCAAGGAATAAACCCCACTTGGTCATGATGTATTAGTTTTAGATGAGCTGTTAAATTCACAAACGCTATCCATACCTGAGATTGATCTATAGTTGGTTTGTTTTGTACAAGCTTTGACAGATTTTATCATTACTATCCTGACTTCATAAAAGGAATTTGAGCATTTTCCTTCTTTTTCCATGCTCTGAGACAGTGTGCGTTAGAATGATCTACCTTTGAGGGTTTGGTAGAATTCCTCTATGGAACTTCCTGGTGCCATCTTGGGAGTCAATTCTTTGACAACTTTCTCTCCTTTTCCCCATGGAACAGACCTGTTGTGATTTTCTCTTCCTTGTGTGTTGGTTTTATTAAGTTCTATTTTCCTAGAAAATTGTCCATTTCATCCCTACTGACATGTTGTAACTCTCTTAATTTCCTCTGTATCTATGGTTATTGTCCTCTTACCATTTCTCATTCTGTGTCTGTGTACTTTCGCCCTCCCTCTGCTGACCTGAGCCAATGGTTTGTTGGGAGTTGGATTCTCAGGGTAGTGGACTACGAGGAGATTTGGGGGCACAGATGTTTATCAGAGAACACAGCTAGAATCAACACCTGTGGAAGGTGGGGGGTGGGGGTAGGAGCAGCAGAGGAGAAGTAAGGCAGGGCCACTGGCAACCTCTGACGACTTCTCAGGCAGCTCTGGAGCCGGAATGTTCCTTCAGAGTTGTTCCCTATCGAGCCAACTGATAGGGATGGCCAGGCCTCTCTCTTCCTGCTTCGAAGAAATAGTAGATCTGAGTGATTCCAGAAGAGGTGTCCACTTGAGTGAGGTGGCTCTCCTCAGCTGAGGCAATCCCCAAAGTTGTTGGCAGCTGAAGAGACCAGTCTTTCAAGAAGAGACAATTGGCGTGTCCCCCACATGGGTTATCGATGTTTTACTTCTGGAAGATTCTACTTTTTGACTTATTTATTGCCTCTGCTGTTTTCCCCCTAACATATCAATTTCTGCTTTTATCTGTATTAGTTCTCCTGTCTTCCTTTCATTTCTTTTCTTGTTTATTTCCTGACTTTTTGAGTCAGATGCCTAATTCATATGTTTGGTTTTCTTTCATGTTTATTTTTTTTTTTATTTTTATTTTTTTTTTTAAAGATTTTATTTATTTATTTGAGAGAGAATGAGACAGAGAGAGAGAGCATGAGAGATGGGAGGATCAGAGGGAGAAGCAGACTCCCTGCTGAGCAGGGAGTCCGATGCGGGACTCGATCCCGGGACTCCAGGATCATGACCTGAGCCGAAGGCAGTCGCTTAACCAACTGAGCCACCCAGGCGCCCCTCTTTCATGTTTATTTTTATAAATATTTTTAAGGTTCCACAATTTCCTCTGAGTGTGACTAGCTGTATTCTGTAGGTTCTGATACATCTTTGTTATTCTTTCTTTTCCTTTCTAGGAAGTTAAAAATTTCTGTTTGTATTTCCTTTTGGCCCCTAAAGTTGTTTAAGAGTGTTTAAAATTTGCAGATGGAAGGAACTTTGTTTTCTGAGGGTTATTAATTTCTAATTTTATTGCCTTTCACTTGAATATGTTGTCTGTGCTATTTCTACTACTTGAAATTTACTGAGGCTTTCTTTGCAGATTTAATATATGGTCAGTTTTTACGAACGTTCCATAGGCACTTGAAGACAAGGAATGGTTTTAATTTTTAGGATACACGGTTTGATGTGTATCAATTTGGACAGACCTTATTAATTATTTAGGTATTCTATATCTTATTTGTTCTTTGTTCCAAATAAGTGCTTTTTGGCCTAAATTCTATCTTAGCTTATATTTAAGACTGTGACCTCTGCTTTTTTGTTTGTTTGCTTGCTTTGACCTAGTATGTCTTAGCACAGATTTCTGTTTCCAACCTTGCTGTATACATTTTTTTTTGTGTATATATTTTATATGTTGCATAGAGGTAGTTTTTGCTTTGTGATCCAATCTGATAATCTTTTTATTTTACTTTTTTTTACAATTTTTTATAGTAATCTCTACACCCAGCGTGGGGCTCAAACTCATGACCCTGAGAGCAAGAGTCATATGCTCTATTGACTGAGCCAGATAGGTACCCCCTGAAAATCTTTTTATTTTAATAGGTAAGGTAAGCCATTTATATTAATTGATGTGACAGATATATTTGGTTTCAGTTCTATCATTTTGATTTATATTATGTTTTCTGAATTTAGAGAAGTTCTTATTTTTTTTTAAGATTTTATTTATCTATCTAAGAGAGAGAGAGGACGGGGGGGAGGGGTCGAGGTAGAGAGAGAACCTCAAGCAGACTCTGCTGAGTGCAGAACCCCACACGGCTCGATCTCACAACCCTGAGATCATGACCTGAGCCAAAATCAAGAGTCAGATACTCAACCGACTGAGCCACCCAGGCACCCCATGTTTTGTTTTGTTTTTTTAACCATATGGTCTTTTTTCTTTGCAATGGGTCTCTGGGCAGTCCTTCTGCTATTTAAAAAGGTATCTATTTTTGTTTGTTAACAATAATTTGTAATGTAATTGTGTTTAATGCCCTTAGTCCTCTGTTTCTTTCTTTTTTCTTTAAAGATTTTATTTATTTATTTATTTATTTATTTATTTATTTATTTTACAGAGAGAGAGAGAGAGACAGTGAGAGAGGAAACACAAGCAGGGGGAGTGGGAAAGGGAGAAGCAGGCTTTCCCGCCGAGCAGGGAGCCTAATGAGGGGCTCGATCCCAGGACCCTGGGATCATGACCTGAGCCAAAGGCAGGCACTTAACTGAGCCACCCAGGTGCCCCTAGTCCTCTGTTTCTTTAGAAAATATCTATTAATTCCTTACTAAGAGAAGTTAAAAAGTTAATATGTCTTTTCACTTCCATTCCCCTTTTTTCCTCCTTTTTTCCTTCACCTGATTTTTCTCAATGTTCTCTTTCTTAGCATTTCTTTCGAACTGTTACATAGACTTTGACTTTGATTACTTGTTAGGTTTTAATTTTTTTTCTTTTAAGAGAGAGAGCACGCAAGCAGGGAGAGGTGGGAGGGGTAGAGGGGTAGAGAAGAGAATCTCAAGCAGACCCGCTGAGCATGGTGCTCGATGCTTGATCTCTCAACCCTGAGATCATGCTCTGAGCAGAAACCAAGAGTTGGGTGCTGAACGACTGAGCCACCCAAGTGCCCCTAATTACTTGTTAAATTTTAAATGATATCTTTGGCTCCCATTTTTACGGATGAGATCATCTGTGAACTCACTCTACTGTCCCTAACAAGATTCCTCTCCCTCTCTCCCATTTTTTATTGTATAATTTTTACATTGTCAAGAATAACACTTTCCCTGACATGGGAAGTGCCATTTCAATATGCAAATTTAAGATTGAGGCAAGAGCTCTTGAATTTTACCTTTACATGTTCTTCTCATTGATTGTCTTGACTTTCTTCTTTCTTTCAATTGAAGGCATATCTAGGCGCACCTGGGTAGCTCAGTTGGTTAAGCATCTGCTTTTGGCTCAGGTCATGATCTCAGGGTCCTGGGATCGAGTCCCACGTTGGGCTCCCTGCTCAGTGGAGAGTCTGCTTCTCCCTCTGCCTCTCCCCCCACCCCAGCTTGTACTCTCTCTCTCACTCACTCTCTCTCTCAAATAAATAAATAAAATCTTTAAAAAAAAATAAAGGCATATCCAGTTTAATTCATCTGTTCTCCGTCTGTTTTCTCTAGCCCTTTTTTGTTATTCCTTTGCTGACATTTCATTTTAGTCTTTGCTTTTATTTCTATCCTCTGTGTCCCTTATTACCTTTTCCTATTATGTCTGTGCTCCCTGTGCTCCTTCCAAATTTTGCTTTTTTTTCCCTTTGACATTTTTCTGAGTTATTCTAGCTCAGATTTTATCTCCTCTTGAAGCCTGATATCTCCTCCTTGATATCTTACATCTGTGCTTTGTGGATTTTCCTTTGCAGAAGCAATTACTTCATTAGGTTAATTTTAATTCTTAGCAAAATATCTGCCAACCATTTCCATCCATTTCATTGTAACATTTTTCTGATAGCAATTTTATCTGTTGGTAAATTTTATTGTTCTTCTCCACCTTTTTTTCCCTTATGGTATCTTTGTATCGATATTGTGTCAGTCTCCTTATGATTACTCACCTTTGAGTGAGCTATGTTTTTGTGGAAGCTATTTGCAGGAATTTTCCTCGGGGTAGGGCAGCAAGTAACTTTTAAGGCTTCATAATTCAAAGGCTCTATACTATCTGCTGCTGAAGAGACTGCCTTCTACAAATATGGCTCATCTGGTGATTCTTCGTGTAGTTAGTTCCCACTGTTTCTCTGATGCCAGCCAGATCCAGGAGGTCACCTGTCACCAGCCCCGATCATTTCAGTTCCCATACTTGCTTTGTAAATAAGAGACATTTGCACTTTGGGTGAGCCTCGTCAATTTCAGCAAGAGTATTTTATGGCACGTTTGTAGATATCATACCACTGAACCTTCTTGCAATTCTCTGTTTCTCGCCTTTACATTCTACCCTATTTTAGCTGCTTTGGGGCATCTTTTAGCATATTTTGAAGGCTATGAATTATATTTGTCTCCTAGTGTTGCTGAAATTGAATTTGTGGTTTTTCTTTTTCATTTCTTTATTTCTTCTGTATAATTTCCCGGAGAATGGAAATGATACTGATTTGGATACTTTGTTTATATCAGAAGTTCTGAAAAATGACCTTCTTAAGAGAAAAACCAAATCCTGTCATTCCCAGCTTGAAATTCTTTGTGGCTTCACACTTCATCTAGAATAAAATCCAAATTCCTTTGTACTAATACATCTTGTGTGGTGGCCTAGCCTCTGTTCATCTGTCCAACTTCACCTTAAATCTCCCTCACATACATCATGCTCCAGCCACATGGATTATCTTGGGGCTCTTCGAACACTCCAGGTTCTTGCTCACCTAAGGGTCTTTGTCCATTAAACACCTCTTTCTCCTCTCCCTCTGGTCTCAGCATTCTTTACATTAGCTCCTTCTCATTTTATAGGTCTGGGCTTAAATAACACATTTAGAATGATGCCTTCTCTGACCATCCTATTCCAGCCCCTTGCTTGTGATGGCAGTAGAAAACACCACCCCAAAATATGTGTGCTTGGCATATTGATTATTCTGAGCTGTAGGAACTTGAGAACCAGCAAATGAAAGGAGAGGCTTTCTCTGAACTCCCCTATATGCCTAAAGATAGATCCTCCAAAAGGAACGCACTTGTAATAAATCTCCTTCCCTGGAGTTTCATTAACTAGGAAAGATGGACTCTTATCACAGGAGAGGAGCCTAGAAGCCGACCCCTACACCCAGACAAACTTTGTCACAAACCATCGTACCTCCCATCAGTTCTTCTAAGGGCCCATTCATCTTTCCTAAAAACCATTTACTCTCCCCTAGAGGCCTACATCCCACTCCCCTTTCCCTATTAAGATCATATGTAATCCTGAATTCTAAGGGTCTTGGGGAGTTACTCAGTTTTCCCGGATTCTCCCATGTATATATGTGGTATACATGTTAATAAGCTTCTGTTTGTTTTTCTCTTGTTGATTTGTCTTTTATCATAGGGGTCTCAGCTAGGAACTCAGAGAGCAGAGGGAAATTATTTCCTCTCTACACTTGCTTCTTTCACGGTATTTCATACATTTTGTGATTATTTATTTGTCTCTTTCCCTTCTCTCTCTCCTTCCTTTCTTCCCTCTTTCCTCTTTTCTTTTCCTTATTTCCCTGCTTCCTTCCTTCTCTTCCTTTCTCTCTCTAAGCTTTAGGAGGACAGTGAAAGAACTATGATTATCTTGTTCTCTGTTTATCTTCAGCTCCTAACACAGTGCCTGTCCATCAACATGTGTTCAGTAGGCATTTGTTAAGAGAATACATTAACACATGAAGATTGTTTTCACATATGAGTGTCTTATTTCAGTAGGGAAATTGATAGGGTCTGTTGTTTGCATTAGAGAACAAACAAGTTGGAAGGAAGTCTGGAGACCATTTCTTAGAAGAGTTGGTTATAGGAATAAGGGAGATTTCATTTTGGAAAAAAGAGAAGTTTGGAGGTAGAAACTTCAAACACAGAAGTTTAATCTTGTAGAAAAGTGGTTTTCATCCTCAGAATCACCTGAAGGGCTGTTGAAAAATATGGAATCCAGGCTGTTTGCTGATCTTTGATTCACTGGGTATGGAATAGGACTAGAGAATCTGGAATTTTTTGTTTGTTTGTTTGGCTTTTTAACCCCAGCTAGTTCTTTATATCAGAAAGTGTTGGGAAATGCTATCTTATAAGAGGCAGTGTTGTCATTGTGGGAAAAACTGGAACGCATGGGTTGAAGCCATAGAAAGGTGACTTTGGACAAAGGGAAGCTGTTTCAACCTAGAAAGGCACCAGAGAGCTGAGGCTGCCTCCCTGGCGGGATGCCCATTAGAGCCTGTCAACCCTCCAGGGGCCAGTTTTGCTGTGGATCTTGCAGGGGGTGACTGAGAGCTGTGTTAATGTGGCTAAAATCTTGGGTTCAAGGTTTTAAATGATTGGGGCTCGCCGTTATGGTGCTAGTGGGGAAAGGCAGGAAATAAGAATAGTAACAAACAAGAACCAAAAAGAAAATTACATCCACAAAACCGAGCGGGGCTGGAAGGCCTACAGGGGATGTAAAGAAGCCCTCGGAGGCCTGGAAGAGCAGAGGAAACCTGACATTTTCGGTACAGGTAGAGCCACAAGACAAACGACAAGTGCGATGAAGTAAACTGCCATCTCAGTTAGTAACTAGGTTATCTTAAAGAGCAAGGGTCTCAGCAATGAACTTGCCCAACCATTTTGCATTCACAAATAGAAAATTATGAGGAAACATGAGAAAACTGACTACAAAGAAGCAGCGGGAGGAGGAACTTTCCAGAAATTGTTTCTCTGTGGTGGGTAATTCCCCAGGCAGTCCCAGGGGGGAGGGAAGCCTGTTGCCATTCTGACTTCCAGGGGCCACAAGTCAAAAGCAAAAGGTCTGGTTTGTTTCTGGATCCAAAGGCTGGTTCTAGAAACTCATCCTAGACTGGCCTGAGGGAGGTTCAGAAGGGCAGGACTCAACATCATCATCAATAAATGTTAACATTTATTAAGTCACAAATATTACCTATGATTCCATCCTCATAAAAATCATGAATGATGGATCACATCATCCCCATTTACCAACAGGGAGACCAAGGTTCTGAGAGGTTATGTATGTTGCCCAAAGGAACATCGCTATTCCCTGAACAAAAGCCTACTGAGTATTTTCTAGGGACTAGTAAGGGAAAGAGAGGCCAGATTTGAACTTGTATCTAACTCCAAAGCCCACACTTTTTTATCCATTTTTTTAAAGATTTTATTTATTTATTTGACAGAGAGAGACAGCAAGAGAGGGAACACAAATAGGGGGAGTGAGAGAGGGAGAAGCAGGCTTCCTGCCAAGCCGGGAGCCCGATGTGGGGCTTGATCCCAGGACCCTGGGACCATGACCTGAGTCGAAGGCAGATGCTTAATGACTGAGCCACCCAGGCGCTCCTTTTTCATCCATTTTAACAAAGGGTCAGTTTTAAATAATAAAGAAAATGCTATCACAAACCTGTAAGAGAAATTCCAAGAATCCAAAAGAAAAATTGACAAAGGGCATGAATAAACAGTCTTCCAAAAACTTAATACAAGTAAATTTAAAGGACATATGCATGGGGTATAAAAATTTAAGGACATCACGATAAAAGGAAGGCAGAGAACAAGCAATGGCATATTTGTTGGAGAATATGGAAATTAGTGCAACTGCTTTGGAGGGCAAGTTGGCAGACAGTACCTGTGAAGATTTCAAGTGCACGTGCCCTTTGGGGCGCCTGGGTGGCTCAGTCAGTTAGGTGTCTGACTTGATTTTGGCTCAGGTCATGATCTCAGGGTCCTGAGATCGAGCCCCGCGTCAGGCTCCATGCTCAACAAGGAGTCTGCTTGAGGATTCTCTTCCTCTCTTTCTGCCCCTCCCCCCCCAAAATAAATAAAGAAATCTTAAAATAAATTCACATTCCTTTGGCCCAGAAATTCCACTCTAGGATTTTGTAAATATGTATATATATATGTATATAAAATGTCAAATATATAAGTATATACATACATACACACACACATATAAGCAAGGATATACCTGAAGACACTTCGGTGTTTTTTGTTCAAACAAAAGACCAGAGAAGCAACCCAAATGACCTTCAATTGGGGACTTAGTAAAGAAATCACGGTAAAACACAAAATGAAAAAAAAAAATTTACAAAGCCCACAGTTAACTACTAGGGGATTCTGTTCCTCAATTATGATGAGAAGACCTCAGTCATGGCAAATTGTAGAGAGAGATGTTGAGTTTTGTACTATTTATTTATTTATTTATTTTTAAAGATTTTATTTATTTATTTGACAGAGAGAGAGAGAAACAGTGAGAGAGGGAACACAAGCAGGGGGAGTAGGAGAGGGGGAAGCAGGCTTCCTGCTGAGCAGGGAGCCCGATGCGGAGCTCGATCCCAGGACCCCGGGATCATGACCTGAGCCGAAGGCAGACGCTTAACGACTGAGCCACCCAGGCGCCCGAGTTTTGTACTATTTAAAGATCACTTGCAAATCGGCCTTATTTTGAGTCTTTTAACAGCACAGAGAGGCAGACAGAGCAGGTGTTGTTCTACCCTGTAGACAAGGAAGCAGGGACACTGTGAGGTTGAGTTGTCCAATCTAATGGTGAGAAAGGACCATGGCTGGAACACAGCTTCGTGGACCTGTGCCCCGTGTGCTTTATGTTGCCGGTATTTAGAAAAATAGACACCTGCAGAGGGGGTGACCCCTTCCTCTGGGAGAAGGGACAAGACCAAGGAGTTACTTTTAAGTTGATATGGAGAGGGCCCCTTTGGGATGGAGTCACGGCTTGCTCTGCTGGTGGCATGGTTTCTCCGGCACCTGGTAAGGCCTGGCTTCCTCTCCTATGCAGGGAAGCAGACAGCTCCAGACACTTTCACTGCTGGTACTGAGTGTCCAAAAATAAAGGCAATTCTTTTTGATATATACCCTCTAATGGGAACCAACCCCGCAGCTGAGGAAGCCATGGGATCACTCTATGGCTTCAGACTTCTGAGCAACAGAATCATGTCTGCTTTCCTCTCTGGTAGGGTTTCCAATCCTGGTTGCTCACTGGACCCATCTGGAAAAAGTATATTTTGGAGATGGTGCATACTAGCTCATAAAAACCAGTTCTGAAATTTTCAGAATTTTTGTGAAGCAGTGGTTGAATAAACCTATGGTTAAAAATTAATTACATAAAGGTACAGTTAGCTAAATTATATTAAAAACAACACTTATCACTTCCTAATTATTTTACTCTTCTCTGTACTCTAGAGGTTATTTGCATGTGTTGTATTTGCGTGGTGGAAATACTATATAATGGTATGCACCTGTTCATCTCTTCCCAATTCCTGTGCTCTGTGATGGCACATTGCTAGCTAAAAATTGACCATGATGGGAGTACTTACACCATTGAAACTGACAAATACTATAATTAGGGCTTGATCTATTGTCTTGTTGATTATCTAGACTTAAGAAAATGATAGAAGAAATGTCAATAATGCAGATTAAACTTAAAAGTATGTCCTAAAACAAGTAATCAAAAACAATAAATACATACCTATCAATAATTACTTTGAATATAAGTGAACTAAAGGCTCCAATCAAAAGACATAGGGTGGGGGCACCTGGGTGGCTCAGTTGTTAAGCATCTGCCTTCGGCTCAGGTCATGATCCCAGGGTCCTGGGATGGAGGCCTGCATCGGGCTCCCTGCTCAACGGGAAGCCTGCTTCTCCCTCTCCTAGTCTCCCTGCTTGTATTCCCTCTCTCACTGTCTCTCTCTCTGTCAAATAAATAAAAAAAATATTTTTAAAAAAGACATAGGGTATCAGAATGGATAAAAGAACAAGACCCATCTATATACTGCCTACAAGAGACTCATTTTAAACCTAAAGACACCTGCAGATTGAAAGTGAGTGGGTGGAGAAACATTTATCACACAAATGGATGTCAAAAGAAAGCTAGAGTAGCAATACTTATACGGGACAAGACTTTAAAACAAAGACTGTAAAAAAAAAGACAAAGAAGGGCATTATATAATCATAAAGGGGACGATCCAGCAAGAAGATATAACAATTGTAAATATTTATGCACCCAACATGGGAGTACCTAAATACATAAAACATAGAGGAGCTAATTGATAATAACACAATAATAGTAGGGGACTTTAACACCCCACTTACATCAATGGACAGATCATCTAAACAGAAAGTCAACAAGGAAACAAAGGCTTTGAAAGACACACTGGACCAGATGGACTTAACAGATACATTTAGAACATTCCAATCTAAAACAGCAGAATACACATTCTTTTCAAGTACACATGGAACATTCTCCAGAACAGATCACATAGTAAGTCACAAAACAGGCCTCAACAAATATCAAAAGATTGAGATCATACCTTGCATCTTTTCTGACCACAAAGCTATGAAACTAGAACTCAACCACAAGAAAAAATTTGGAAAGACCACAAATACATGGAGGTTAAACCATATGCTACTAAGCAATGAATGGGTCAACCAGGGTGTCAAAAAAGAAATAAAAAATACATGGAAACAAATGAAAATGATAACACAATGGTCCAAAACTTTTGGGATACAGCAAAAGCAGTCCTAACAGGGAAGTTTATAGCATTACAGGCCCACTTCAAGAAGCAAGAAAAATCTCAAGTTAAAAGTGTGTCCTGTTTGTAACCATCACACTGTCAATAACACAAGAAGTTGAGGAAGTATTCTTCCGGCATTCAAAGTTATCTGATTAAATGAAGAAGTTACTCATGTAATTGACAAGTAAAATTCTGGCATATTTTTTACATGGTTCATTTTCATTTTCCTTATTAACATAAATAAAAATACTAACCAATATTCATGTCTGAACTACATTCCTTTGTCAGCTGCAACCGTGTGTCAACCAGAAATGTAAGAGTTCACCAAAAATCAATGAAAGCATTCTGTGAGGTTTAATTGGCTAAATGGAACTTGCAACAACGGGTATTATGTTTTATTTTTATATCTAAATTGTGTACTACATATCCTTTATGTTACTAACATTTGTAATACGCTTATGTAGGTATATGCATACAGATTTTTTTCTTTTGGAGAGCTGGTTGTTAAACATTACCACCAGACCACTACTGCCTGGGAGCTTTAAAAACCACGAATATCTGGAAGAAAGTTACCAGCAAGATGGTGGAATAGGCAACACCACCCTTTGTCTCCAATATAAAACAATTAGACACCTACCCATGAACAAAAGTAACCCTTGGAGGGCGCGAGTCCGATGAGGAACTTGCAGCAACACAGTAGAACATCAACAATAACAAAAAATGGAAATAACTACATAGAAAGCATTGCCGGGGAGGTGTGCACAGCTGAAATGTCTGGAGATGGCTAGGAACATAGAAAAATAGAATAGGGCCATCAGTATCACCGGGTGCTACTGCATTTCCTAGTGGCCTGCTCATGATGGACCCTGGCTGTCTTTAATAAACACTGAGGACCTCAACAGCCTCTGAGACAGCCACAGACTCCCTGCAACTGTCACAGCAGAGGACCCCATAGTGTTTGTTGGCATGGATCCCAGTGGCCTCCTCCAAAGAGGACACCTACACCTTCCTAGGTAACCAACAGTTATCACTGCTGTGGACCCCTTGGAGAAGGAGATGCTACTGTGCCCTTGCCCCAAGAATGAGCTGCTGTTGTTCCATCCTGGGCTTGGGGCTGACACCTCTCCACCCAGCCCTGCATTTGCACTGGACCCAGGGGCCATGGCTTCTCTGTGTGCACCTCTCCTTAGTTACCAGTCCCACTGTCACTGTGGGATAGCCTGGGCCTTGAGTTCGTTCTGGACCCCAGCTCTGCGGCTCCTCTGTGAGTGCCCACACTGGGCAAACTAGAGCCACCACTGTAGCAGGTGTGCCTACACCCTGAACCCTGGAGCCATAGTCCCTCTGCTCATACCCCCACTTAGGACCCTGGCTCCACAGCCATTCTGTGAGTACCCGTGCCTAGGACACTGGGCTACCACCACAGTGGGCACATCTACATCCCGAGCCCCAGAGCCGTGGTCACTCTGCACACACCGGTGTTCAGGACTCTGCAGCTACTCTGGAAGTGCCCACCCAAGGGCACTGAATCCATCTGCAGTGGGACCTGGACGAACTATAACTCTGCACGTGTCTGTGCTCTGGATCACTGGCTCCTTGGCCACCCTCTGGGTGCCTGCACATCACACACTGGTGCCACCACCACTGGGAACACACTCAAAAGCCAGAACTAGAACCAGAAGGAGTCCCTTGGCCACAGCTTCCCCTATGGGAGAAAAGGAGATCAGGAAGAGCCCAGAACCCTTTGCCACTAGAGACCCCAATAGCTCTCACTGTTTCTACGGTCACCTGCAGTGCTGGCTGCTGAGGACCCTGCAATCCTTGCAAACCCTGGCCTCTCCCTAGACTACACCACCGTGCCCTCACTGGCGCAGGAACTGCCACGCTCCACCCAGCCAATGCCCTTGCCCACACCCACAGGTAAAGGTCTTGCCCCACTGAAACCAGTCCATAAAATCTGGAAGACATGACTGCTACGTCAAATGCATAGACGTCGCCACAAGGCTACAGAAACATGAAAAATCAAGGAAACGTGGGACTGCCAAAGGAACACAATAATTTTCTAGTAACTTGACCCCCAAGAAGTAAGTGGAGATCTATAAATTGCTGGACAAATAATTCAAAATAATTATTTTAAGAAAACTCAGTGAGCTATAATAGAGATAGGCAACCCAGTGAAATCAAGAAAATGATATATAAACAAATGGTAAGTTCAACAAAGAAATGAGAAATCATAAAAAAGAACCAAACAAATTCTAGATCTGAAGGGTACAGTGAATGAAATAAAAAGTACAACAGAAGGCATCAATAGCAGACTTGATGGAACCAAAAAAAGAATCTGAAAACCAAGAGATAAATCATTTGAAATTACCCAGTTAGAGGAACAAAAAGACCAAAGAATGAAGAATGAAGACAGCCTGCTGGTAAAGGAAACAACCAACAAAATGAAAAGGGAACTTACAGAATTGGAGAAAATACTCACAAACCATATATCTGATAAGGAAATAATATCCAAAATATATAAGGACTCATATAACTTGGTAGCAGAAAAACTCCAAATAACCCAATTAAAAAATGAATGAAGGAGCTGAATAAACATTTTTCCAAAAAAGACATAGGACAGGTATATGGGAACACACTCAACATCACTAATCACCAGGGAGAATGCAAATCAAAACCACAATGAGATATCACCTCACACCTGGTAGGATGGCTATTATGAAAAGTCAAAAGACAAGTGTTAGTGAGGTTGTAGAGAAAAGGGAGCCCTTGTGCACTGTTGGTGGAAATATAAATTGGTACAGCCACTAGGGAAAACAGTATGAAGAGTCCTCAAAAAAATTAAAAATAGAACAACCATAGGATCCAGAAATCCCACTTCTGGGTCTACATCCAGAGGAAATAAAATCACTGCCTCAGAGACATCTCTAAACTCTCATGTTGGTTACAGCATTAAATTCACAGTAGCCAAGATAATATGGAAACAAGCTAAGTGTTTGTTAACAGATGCATGGATAAAGAAAATGTGATATGTATCTATCTACCTATAGTAGAATATTATTTAGTCCTAAAAAAGAGGAAATTCAGCCATGTACAACAAAATGGATGAACCAGGAGCACATTTTGCTAAGTGAAATAAGCCAAACAGAGAAAGACAAATACTGCATTATTCCACTTATATGCTGAATCTAAAAAGTTAGTCAAACTCATAGTAACAGAGAGTAGAATGCTATTACCAGGGGCTGAGGGACGGGGGAAAAGGGAGATATTTGGCAAAGGGTACAAACTTTCAGTTATAAGGTGGATTAAGTTCTGGATACCTAATGTACAGCGTAATGACTATAGTTAATGTGTTATATACTTGATTGAGAGTAGCTCTCAAGTGTTCTCACTGAAAGGAAAACAAAAGGTATCTATGTGAGGGGATGCAAATGTTACTTAACTTCTGTGATAACCATGTCACAATGGATACATATATCAAAACATCTCAGATACCTTAACTATATCGTTTTTATTTGTCAATCAGACTTCACTAAAGCTGGAGAAAAATGGCTAATACTTGAATTCTGTTCCCCAAGTTTCAATGTAACAGTTTCTGACTTAATTATATCAGCCTCAGGCTGGGAATTAGTACCACAGTAATTTTCAAAATTGAATTCTAGAAAGTTTAGGTTGGGCCATTGGACCAGGACTGGCTTCATAGAAGATGTGGATCTCCCTCCCAGGCCCAGATGACTACAGGGCAGCTTTACCCTCTGAGATGCAGCCAGCCTATCTTAAGCTCCCAGCTCTCAAAAAGATTCCCGCTAAGGCAGGGAGGGCAGCTTGGTATAAATGAAATATGATGAATAATGCAGAGCTTACAAAACTAAGCTCCAGATTATGGGAAGAGGAAGGAAGTATGAAGATTGATTTGTCACAGGCAACTAGGTAGGTACATGTTGGCAATAGTATACTATCAGAGATCTTGAAGGAGGCCAGAAGTAGCCCAGGGCCAAACTTAAAGAGGTTACACCTGTAATTAATAAAACATGTTACACACACACACACACACTCTCTCTCTCTCTCTCTCTCTCTCTCTACAAGTGAGGGCCAGAGGCTGAAATACAGATCTTTTAGGGAGAATATCTGCCTAAATCAGTAGTTTCTGATTTTTTTCCCCTTTGGTTTTATATTATTCTTTATACTATTTCTTCCTATCAATTCCTTTCTTTGATCTTATAATAAATACATCTTACTCATTCTTATTGAAAAGAATCAGAGTAACTCCATGTTCTTCCCAAGCCTCCTGAGAGCTAGCAGACTGCCAAGAGGCTGGCTAATTAGCCCAGGATGAGGCTCTCTGGAGGGTGGGAAACCAGGGCTAGCACTTGCAAGGAAATAAAAGGGAAAGAGCTGTAAAAAGGTCAGCCTATGCCTACTTCTTTCCCCGATCACACTCAGGTGAAATTCAGAAAGACCTTCAGCTAGAGTGAAGTCTATAGGGGGTAAGGCGGGAGGGGGGGCAAACATCGTCCTCTGCTCTGACTCACAAATCTCAGCTGCCCTGACATCCCTCCCAGGGTACTGCAGGGAGACTAGTGGGAAATGCAGAGCAGACTAGTGGAAAATGCAGAGCAGATTGTTCTATAATAATTTCATCTTCTATAATATATTAGGACTGACTTCAGTGCTGTACACACTTTAGGTATTTTTAAGAGATAAGGATTAGAAAAAGACATTGGAAAGAGCTAAAATGAGGCCCTTGTGGCAGGCTGCTGCTTATCCCCCATATCTTAATTCTCTTCTTTCTTATTAATACAGCTACCATTTCTTAACTAGTCAAATGATTATCTAGAATAAAACCCACTTGGCAGTGTATTGAGGCTTTGTGGCAAAGTTCTGAAAATAAGACACGGTTATATGAGATCCTAGAAAATGTCCTTACAGTGAGGGATGTATTCTTTGTCTCTTCCTCCTTCTTATTGACTGGAATGAAGACATAAAAACTGGAATGTTGCCAACTGTCTTGGACCATTGGGGATGATGAAGAGCAAGATGGAAGAAGCCAGAGTTCCAGCTGCTGGTAAGATGGGATAGACATTGCACCTTGTCACTTCCATTGAACACAGTTATAGAACCTGGACGGAATACTTGGAACTGATATTTGAGGACTCTAAAAAATAAATGATAGTAGGAAGATTGGGGAAGAAGACCAGAATTCAAAGAATCACCAAATCAGTAATTCATTTCCCCCCTTTTTTCTTCTGTTATCCCCCAGCCAGGACTCAAAGCACCCTGAAACCAGAAAGTAGGCACCAAGACACGGATGTGAGAAGAAGCCTTTAGTTCTGGCTTGAAGAGTGGGAAAGGGGATTCTTAGCATATTGAGAAATCCTCCTTGTTTTCTTCATTCTCTTGCACCTTAGCCCCGAGGCAATCCTGTGACAATGGCAGTCAAGTGGAGAGACAGTGACAGCAGTGGACCCTGCAGGTACCTAAAGCTGAAACAGGGAGATTTTCCTCTCTGATCAAAGGGGCTGTGGTCCCAAAAGTATAAGGTAAACTTATATTTTGTTTTGTCCCTCTGACTTTCTGCCAGTTGGCCTCTGTTAACAGGTGCAGTTGTAGGAAATATGCTGCAAAATAAAATAAAATAAAAAAACCCCAGTTTTCTGGCCAGTGAACCACAAAGAGGAGCCCCAGGAAATCAGAAAGTACGAGAAATATGACAGAAATGGGAGAGCTTGGGGGAAAAAAAATCCCATAAAGCTCCTGGGTTCATCCTCAAATTCTGCATACTTGGACCTGACCCTAATAGCACACCCTAGACATGGGGAATTAGCTCCTGGTTAGGCCACTGCCTAAGTCCCAGACTGGCCGTGGAGGGGCACACATGACTGACAGACATGAATAGCACAGCAATGACTTTCAAAACAGATTTGACACTGGCATTCCATTCCACAGAAGACTGGTCAGAACTTGATGCCTGAACCCAAGCAGAGCTATATCCTGGCAACACAAAAATATCAACATTCTCTGTGGTATTTAAACAAGACTTGGAGTCTCATAATATTCAACATGTCCAGGATACAATATGAAATTATTTGGCATATTAACAACCAGAAAAATCTCAATTTGTATGGAAAAAGACCATCAACAGGCACTACTCCTGAAAGGACATAGATGTTGAGATTATGGGACAAGGACTTTAAAGTAGCAGTTACAAATTGCTGTAAAAAGTAAGAGTGAATTTTTTTTTGACGAATGGAAAGATAGAAAGGCTCAGCAAAGAAACAGAAGATATAAGGGAAAAAAACAAATGGCAAATTTAGAACTAAGAATACAAGAAGTGAAATAAAAATTTCACTGGTTGGATTCAACAGCAAAATGAACATGACAAAGGTAAAAGTTAGTGAACTTGCAGATAAAGCAATAGAAATTATCCAATGTAAACTACAGAGAGAAAAAAAAGTTCGGGAAAAAAATTAAGAGCCTCAGGAACTTATGGGACAACACCAAAAGGTCTAACAGAATCCTACATGAGGAGGAAGAATATGTTACAGAAAAAAAAAATTTGAAGAAATAGTGCTGAAAGCTTCCTAAATTTCTCTGAAGACATAAATCTACAGATTCAAGAAGGTCAGCAAACCTCAAACAAGATAAACCAAAGAAATCTATGTCTAGCCACATCATAATCAAACTGCTGAACACTAAAGACAAGTGAAAAAAAGTCTTAAAAGCAGCGAGAGAAAAACAACACATTGCTTATAGTGGAAAACAATTCGAGGGACTATGGATTTTTTATCAGAACTCACAGATGCCAGGAAGAATTGGAATAGCATTTTAAGGTGCTGAAAGAAAGTCAACCCAAAACTGCATTCCTGGGATAAATGAAACTAGCTCATGACAGGCTTATTTTTATAACTTTGCTGGATTTGCTTAATTTTCCCCCCATCTTTGCTCATGAGAAAGATTGACTTATAATTTTCTTTTCTTGTGTTTTACTTGTCAGATTTTGGGTTCAAGATTATGTGCCTTATAATACAAATAAGGGAGTGGTCTCTCTTTTTCTATACTTGGTAACAGCTTGCATAAGACTATTTTATTTGTATTTAAATTTGTTTGGTAGTACTAGTTAGGAAACCATCTGGGGCTCAAGTTTTCTTTGTGGGATTTTAAAAAGTCGATTGAATTTCCTTAATGATTTCAGGACATTCAGATTTTCTATTTTTTCTTGAGTCAGTTCTGGTAAGTTATATTTTTCCAAGTATTTATTCATCTCATCTAAATTTCCAAATGTATAAGCACAAAGTTGTAGATCTCATTATTTTTTTAATGACTGCATCATCTAGAGTATGTTTCCCATTTTATTCCTAATATTGTTTATTTTGCCTTTTATTAGGAGTCTTTCCAGAGATTTTTTTTTTTTTCAATTTTATGGGTTTTCAGGAAATCAGCTTTGGGTTTTGATTTTCTCTATTTGCTATTTCATCAATTTCTGTATTTATCTTTATTATTTTCCTCCTCCCATTGCCTTTGAGATTTTCTTGCTAGCCTTTTACTAAATCTTTATCTCATTTTCTAACTATAGCTCAATAATTTCCAGCCTTTTATCTTTTCATATATACACATAAGCATGTAAGGTTATAAATATCCTTGTAAGTTCTGTTTTATCTTATCTCTTAAGTTGTGATCTATAGTGTTATTTTTATGATCATTCATCTTGAAATAGTTCTAATTTCCTTTATGATGAGAGACAGTCCAGTGTTTTGATTACAAGTGTGAATCTCGGGCTTTACTGATTGAATGTAGCACTGCCAGTTGTGTGAGCTCGGGTAAATCACTCCTTGGGGCCATTGATTCCTTTGTTTGTGGAAATGGGAGAAATAATAATGATGTGTACCTTGGGTGGATTTTTGTACAGATTAAATGGAGCCTGGCACCCAGTAAGAGCAATGTACATGTTAGCTCTTATGCAGTAGCTGTTATTTCTTTTTGATTCATTTATTGTCATTCCTTAATTTCCAAACATGTTTTTTTCTAGTTATATTTTACAATTTATTTCTAGTTTTAATACATTGTAACCAGAGAACATTTTCTGTATGATTTCAGTTACTGATGGTCCAGTGAATCATCAAAGCTGGAAATATTCTGGGCACCTGGGTGGTTCAGTCGGTTAAGCATCGGACTCTCGATTTCAGCTCAGGTCTCGATCTTCTGAGATCGCGCCCAGTGTCAGGCTCTGTGCTGGCGTGGAACCCGCGTTAAGACTCTCTCTCTCTCCCTCTCCCTCTGCCCTTCCCCCTGCTCACTTGCCCACTCTTCTCTCTTGCTCTCAAAAAAAAAAAAAAAAAGAAAAAAAAAGCTGGAAATATTTCACATGTGTTTGAAAACACAATGTAATCTGCAGTGTTGAGTGCAGTGTTACACTGTATTAGTGTATCAGTCAGTACCCTCTGAACAAAGTGGAAACCATTCTAGGTATTTCAGAGAGAATTTAACACAGGAAATTGGTTACAAATTTGTTATAGAGCTAGAAAAGAAAAAAAAAAGTGGGGGGGGATGCTTAGTAACCGTAGAAAACCATTAGCATTCCTCCTCTCCTAGGAGAAAAAGTTAACATGGCTTCATCCAAGAGCCTAATATCCCCACACATTTGAGGATGCTAGAGCACCCACAACTGCCATTAGAACCATTGCTGTTGCTTTGAACAAATAGGAGCCTGCACAGGGACAGATGATGTAGGAGCCCAGCAACCAGCAGTCGGGTGCTTTGCTGCTGCTGCTGTGCGGTTGCCACCAAAAGCAAAAGAAAAGAAAAAGGGCTTCCCTTTCCCTTCTGCCTCCTGATCTCTTACCAGTGCCTCCCATCGATAGACTATAGACTGAAGCCAACTGACAAAGGAATCTGGAAACACTCCGTTGGATTCAAGCCTGTTTTGAGACAAAGCAATGCGCGGAAGGTCAATGACTGACCAACTTAAATGTGTTGTTCAAATCTTCTATATCTTTGCTGATTTCTTTGTTCTGCTTGTCTTATCAATTATGGAGATAGTGGATTTGTATATTTCTTAGAGTTCTATTTTTTCTTTAATTACTTGGATGCATACAAACTTAATGTTTTTAGAGCTTCCTGGTAAATTGAATCTTTTTTTTTTTTTTTTTACCAATTACGAAGTGACCCTCTTTATCTCTAGTAAGCATTTTTGTCTTAAAGTCCATTACTATGATATGATAGTTTGTTCTAGGTTGGGTTCACTAAGAGCAGAACAGAGACAGGGATTCTGATGCAAACTTTACCATTTTACCCATTTTTAAGTGTACAGTTCATTGGCATTAAGCACATTCATATTGTTGTGTAACCATTATTGCTATAGATTTTTTTTGTAGATGCCCTAAGACTGAGGCAGTTTCCATTTCTCCTGGCTTGCAGAAAGTTATCATAAATGTGTGTTAAATTTTGTAAAATGTTTTTTCCTCTGTGTGAAATAATTATATATTTTTTCTTTGTTAATTTAATAAATCATATTAAACTTTGTTTTTAGAATATTCTATCAAAATATTTTGGATTAAAACCCACTTGTTCATGGTGGATTACTATTTTAATATATTGATGGATTCATTTTACATTTTGTTAAAGCTTTTAAAGCTTATGTTCATGAGTGGGATGGTTCTGTAATTTCTCTTTCTTTTAATATCTTTACAGTTTTGCTATAGCTAAGCTGGTCTCATAAAAACAAATTGGGAAATGTTTCTTCTACTATTTAAGGAAATTTTGTGAGATTATAATTATTTCTTCCTTAAATGCTTGCCATTTCTTTTCTTAAATGTTCATCACTATATCCATTTAGGTCTGAAGTTTTCTTTGCAGAAAGGTTAATTACAAATTCAATTCAACAGATATTCTATCTCTTCTTGTGTCTTTGGTAACTTGTATTATTGACATAAAGATGTTTGTAGTATTCACTTATCCTTCTACTGTATGTAATATTGTGGTTACCTTTTGATACTGGCATTTAGAGTTATCTCTCTCTTTTTAAAAATTCAGTCTTGTCAATGTTTACCAATTTTATTAATCTTTCAAAGAAGCAATTTTGACTTTTAAACATTTTATTGCTGTTTTTCTATTTTCCTTTTTAAAATTACTGTTCTTACCTTTATCATTTCTTTCCTGTTACTTGTTTTGGGTTTAATTTGTTGTTCTTTGTCTAGCTGTTAATCTAGATCATTGTTTTAAGCCTTCCTTTTTATTAAGATCAGTATTTATAAGTTTTCCTCTAAGCAGTGCTGAGTCCTACACATTTGTTGTATTTTCAGAATTTTTCAATTTAAAGTATTTTCTAGTTTCTTTTATGATTTCTTCTTTGACATATGGGTCATTAAGAAGTATGTTGTATAATTTTTAAAATGTGGAGCTTTTATTTCTTTTTATTTCTTAGTTATTGATTTCTAATTTAACTTTATCATGGTCAGAACATGCACCCTGCATGATTTCAATATTTTGAATATTTTTGAGATTGTGTTATGGCCCAGCAGGTGGTCTGTTGTGGAGGATGTTTTATGTTCACTTAAGAAGTATATTCCACCATTTTTGGTCATTGTGTTCTAGAAATGTCAGTTAGGTTGAGTCACTTGATAGTGTTCATTTTTTCTGTATTCTTACTGATTTAAAAAAACATCTACTTGGTCTATCTATCATTGAAAGAGAAGTGTTAAAATTTCCAAATTAGTCTATTTCTCCTGTTATTTCTACCAAGTTTATTTCCTGCATTTTGAAACTCTAATCTGAGATACATAATGATTTAGGATCATTATGTCTTTCT
Source organism: Halichoerus grypus (assembly GCF_964656455.1). Taxonomy (NCBI): domain Eukaryota; kingdom Metazoa; phylum Chordata; class Mammalia; order Carnivora; family Phocidae; genus Halichoerus; species Halichoerus grypus. The sequence continues at coordinate 122,817,260 of NC_135719.1, forward strand.
GATGAACTTATCCTTTTATCTTTATAAAATATTCCTCTTTATCTCTGGTTATAATCCTTATGATTTTTTTCTCTCTCTACTTGGTACCAAGGTTCAAGACAATTAATTTTCCTTATAGTCTCATGATTGTGTGGGGGCAGACATGACTACCCTTATACTAATGATGTAGTTATTTGGGGTTCTATAGATAGTAGGTGTCACTTTTTTTTTTTTTTTTTGAGATGGAGAAAGCTAAAAGAGATGTAGCAGCTAGGGAGATAAACCAAGACTTACAGACATGTTATATTTGAGAATCCTAAGAGCTATACAAATAGAAGTGGAAATAATTTTTTGAGCCTTTTCTATATGACAAGCACAATTCTAAATACTTTACACATACTAACAGATTTAATACCTGTAACCACTCTATGAGGATAACATTATTATTCTCTTTTTTTCTTTTTTTTAAAGTAATCTCTCTACCCAATGTAGGGCTTGAACTCATGATCCTGAGATTAAGAGTTGGTTGCTCTACCAACTGAACCAGCCAGGTGCCCGCCCCACTTTTTAAATTTTTCTTTTTTTTTTTTTTAATAAATGGGAAGCTCAGAGAAGCTAGATTACTTGTAGAGCTAGTAGAGGGCCGAGGCAGAATGTGAGCCCAGGCAATGATGCTCAGAGACCCAACTCAACCACTATGAACATACAGTGATAGAATGATCTCAGGTCAACTGTTAGGTTCTGAATCTGATATGCTCATCTGATCATGACACTTGATGGTCAAATCCTTTTAATGGCTTGTCGTGGTTCTTAGGCTGAAGACCAAAATTCTTTACCTGTTCAAGGAAGATTTATCTCCTGTGCACCTCCCCAGCTTCATTTTGAGTTACTTTCTCCCTTGGTCTACTTCATTCATACAGCTTAGAGAAATCATCTCTAAGATTTTCCAGTATAATATGCTTTCTCCTTCTCCAAGAGCATGATATATACTGGACCCTTGGCTTGAAACCCTCTTTCCCTCTATCTTTGTCTCATAATCCTCTAAGTCTCAGATATTGCCTCCTCCAGGAAGCCTTCCCTGATGCTCCTTGGTTACATTCCTCAGCATTACATGCTCACAGCAATCTCTAACACTTATCATGCTTGGAACTACTTGTTGGATATATGTCTTCCCTTCTAGACTTTAAACTCAATAAGGCCAGGGAGGGTAACTATCTTATTCACAACTGGGTCCCTATTGCCTAACAAAGGGCTTGACATATAACAGCTCTACAATAAAGATTTTTTAAGTCCCAAAGTAAAACTGGCATCTCTAAAAAATAGTCCTCTCTCTGGGCCCACGGTCTCTGAGAATTTGGATATCTTATAAACACTTCAGGCACTTTATAGGGCTTATATCCAGGACATAATTCACTATCTGAAAATTAGTTTAGCATTCTCCTGGGACCAACCCTCAGGAGATGAGATGTTTGAGAAGTTTGCTTTATGAAATGCTTCCTTTAGAGAAGTCTTTCTTCTGGTATTTTGACCTCATACATTCCAGTCCTGTCTGGAAACTATAAAAGCAAAGTTATGTATACTTATGAGGAAGCACATGGCTACAGCTGTGAAATAATTCTTGTTTTTCAGATTCCAGATACATTTGTTGTAACCAATAAATAGAGGGCATAGGGGATATTGTGTATAGAGGGATTGAATTGAAGTATGAAATAGATGTCAGCAAATCCCCCACACCCCAAAGTATTTCCTTGATGCCTCCTTTAGTTCCTCTTGCAACATTTGTTTATTTTGGATAAAAGCAATTGCCTCCTTTTTTAAAAAAAGATTTATTTATTATTTGAGAGTGAGAGAGAGAGAGAGAACGCCCACAAGAGTGTGAGTAGGGGGAGGAGCAGAGGGGGAGGGAGGCAGAGGGTGAAAGAATCTGGAGCAGACTCCACTTGGGGCTTGATCTTATGAGATCAAGACCTGAGCCCAAATCAAGAGTTGGCCACTTAACTGGGCCACCCAGGTGCCCCATGATTGCCTCTTTTAAGATGCAAATATCGGAGCGCCTGGGTGACTCAGTCAGTTAAGCAGCTGCCTTTGGCTCAGGACAGGATCTCAGGGTCCTGGGATGGAGGCCATCCCTCCCACTCCCCCACCTCCCCCTCATTGCGGAGTCTGCTTCTCCCTCTCCCTCCCCACTGCTTGTGTTCTCTCTTAAATAAATAAATAAATAAATAAATAATAAATAAATAAATAAAATCTTTTAAAAAATGCAAATATCACCAAGGTTTGAGGGGGCAGAACTAAAGGAGGTAGAATGTCATGCTTTTCACGTTTGCTTGTTTGATTCTTCCCCCTGCAATTTTGTGTGAATTAGTAAATCATCTCCTTCCCAGACTGACAGGTAAGTTGAAAATAGGTTCCAAGAGGAGGAAAAGGGGGAAAGAGAAGACAAGGGAAGGAGTTGCTGCCAGGGTGATCCTTCTTGGGAGTGGGATGGCAAACCCTGGATGCCAGCTCAGCAAGAATTCCACAGAATGCCAGGGAAGCAGGAGGGGTCCCCTGTAGGCAAGAAGGACAGCTTCACAAAGAAACTGCATCTTGTTCACAATGTTTCAAGGGACAATTTTTTCTTTTTCATTTAGCTTTGCTTAATGACAGGTATCCTACCCCTATTAATTTGAAATAAGAGATCTTTTTAAAAAGACAGTTTTATTGAAGCATAATTGGCATACATTGCACATATTTAATGCATACAATTACACATTTTGCTATACAAACACACCTGTGAGCTTTTACCACAGTCAAGATAATGAACACATCCACCAACCCCAGAAGTCTCTTTGTCCCTCTTTGTAAATTCTTTCTCCTCCCCCTTCCCACCCTCTGCTAGGCAACTACTGATCTTTCTCTTACTATAGATTACTTTGCATTTTCTTGACTTTTTATACAAATGGAATCATGTTGTATGCATTTCTTTCATTTGGCATAATTATTTTGAGATTAATTCCTTATTGAATGTATTGATAGTTCATTACTTTTTCACTCCATTGCATGGATATGCCACAATTTGTTTATTCATTTGCCTGTTGCCCATTTGGATTGTTTCCAGTTTTGGGCTATTACAAATAAAGCTGCTATGAACATTCAGGTATAAGTCTGTGTAAGTCTCTGTGTGGACATATGCCTTTAGTTCTTTTGATTAAATACCAAGGACTGGAACGGCTGGGTCATATGGTAGGAGTATTTTAACTTTTTAAGAAACTGCCAAACTGTTTTCTGAAATGATTGCACCATTTTGCATTCCCACCAGCAGTGTGTGAGAGTTCTCGTTTTTTTGGCATCCTTGCCAGCATTTGGCATGGTCACACTTTTTAATTTTAGCCATTCTAATAAGTGTTTAGTGGTATTTCCTTGTGGCTTTAATTTGTATTTCCCTCATGGCCGATGATGCTGAGCATCTTTTCATGTGTTTATTTGCCATCTGCATGCCTTCTTTGGTGATATGTCTATTCAAATCCTTTGCCCATTAAAAAAATTGGGTTGTTTTCAAATTTTTGAGTTTTGAGAGTTCTTTATATTTCCTGGATATAAGCCCTTTACCACATACACGCTTTGCAAATCCTTTCCTCACTCTTCCAGTTGTTTTTTGTTTTGTTTTGTTCTTAACAATGTCCTTCAGAGAGAAGTTTTTAACTTTGGTTAAGTGAAATTTACCAATTTTTGCTTTTTGGACTATGCTTTTGGTATCACATCTAAGAAATCTTCGTGTAACCCAAGGTCACAAAGATTTTGCTTCTACATTTTCTTCTAGAAATTTTATAATTTTAGTTTTTGTATTTGGGTCTGTGATCCATTCTGAGTTAATTTTTGCACATGCTGGAGGACTGGATAGAAGTTCTAAATTTTGGCTTATGGATATCCAATTGCTCCTACACCATTTGTTGAAAAGACTGTCCGTTCTCCACCAAATTGTCTTTGCAACTTTGTCAAAACACAGTTGTCCATATATGTGTGGGCCTATTTCTGGACTCTATTCTGTGCCATTCGTTTATTTAATCTTTATGTCAATGCCATATTGTCTTGATTATTGTAGTTTTATAACATGTCTCTAAATCAGATAGTGTTAGCCTTCCAAATTTGACTTTCTCAAGGTTATTTTTGGTTAGCCTAGATCCTTTATATTTATCCACCAAGTTTAAAATCAGCTTGTGAATTTCTATCAAAAAAAAAAAAAAAACCTGCTGAAATTTGGATGGAGATTGCATTGACTCTATAGAACAATTTAGGGGAAACCTGACATCTTAACCATTTTGAGTCTTTCAACCCATGAACAAGGCATATATCTCTATTCATTTAGGACTTCTTTATTTTCCCTTGGCTACTTTTGTAGCTTTCAAAGCCCATGTTTTAAACATTCTGTCAGATTTATCCCTATGTATTTCACATTTAACACTATTATAAATGATAATTTTTTAAAATTTCAATTTTTGATTCATTGCTAGGAAATAGAAATATTACTGATTTTTAATATTGATCTTATATACTGTAACATTGCTAAATTCATTTAATTCTAGTAGCTTTAAAAAATAGATTCCAACAAATTTTCTTAAAAACCATACCAAATATTGGCTACAAATAAAGACAACTTTATTTCTTTCCCATCTGGATGCTTTTATTTCTTAGTCTTCTCTTGCTGTACTGACTAGAACCTCCAGTACAATGTTGAATAGAATTGGGGAGAGTGCACATCCTTGTCTCGGTCTGGATATTAATGGTGAAAGACTGAATGTTTTCCCCTAAGTATTATGTAAGCAATAAGTTTTTCTAAATTACTAATATCTAGTTGAGAAAGTTCCCTCTGTTCTCAGTTTGCTGAGAGTTTATTTTTCCTTTAACAGGAATGGATGTTGGACTTTGTCAATGCTTTTTCTGCAACTACTGAAATGATCATATGACTTTTCTTTTTAAATAACTTTTTAAAAGTGTGTTAACAGATGAATCACATTGATTTTCCAGTGTTAAAACAGTATTGCATTCATGGGATGAATTATATTTGGTCATGATATATTATACTTTTTATATATTATTGGATTCAGTTTGATAAAATTTTGTTTGTAAAGTTTGCATATATGGGTGCTTGGGTGGCTCAGTCAGTTAAGCAGCTGACTCTTGATTTTGACTCAGGTCATGATCTTGGGGTTATGAGATTGAGTCCCACATTAGGTTCTGCACTGCATATATGCTCCTGAGGGATTTTGATCTGTAGTTTTCTTTTATTGTAATGTGCCTAGGTTTTGGTATCAGAGTAAAGCTGACCTTATAGAGTGAGTTGGGATGTCTTCCTTCCCCTTCAATTTTATGGAAGAATTTGTGTAGAATTGATATTATTTCTTCCTTAAATATTTAGTAGAAATCATCAGTGAAGCCATCTGGGCCTCGGGTTTTCTTTGTGTGAATGTTTTTAATTACAAGGTCAAGTTCTTTTTGATATAAAGTTATTCAATTTGTTTCTTTCATTTTGAGGCGATTTGGTCCATTTCATCTAAATTATCAAGTTATTATAAAGTTGTTCACCATATTTCCTTATTATTTGTTTAATATTTGTAGAATGTATAGTGAAATAGCCATTCTCATTCTTGATTGTGGAAATCTGTGTGTTTTTTTTTTCCATGATCAGTCTGCCTAGGGATTTATCAATTCTATTGATCACTCATAGACTTAGCTTTTAATTTTACTGAGTTTCTCTACTGTGTTTCTGTTATCTAGTCACTGATTTTTGTTTTAATATTTATTGTTTCATTTCTTCTGCTCTTTTTTTTTCTAGTTTCTTAAGGTGAAAACTTAAGTCATTGATAGGATACCTCTATTTTTTTCCTAATACAAGAATTTAAAGATAAGGGTTGGGGGATGGGCAAAATGGGTGAAGGGGAATAGGAGATATAAACTTCCAGTTATGGAATAAATAAATCGTGGAAATAAAAGGCAGGGCATAGGGAATATGGTATAATGATAATGATAATAGCATTTTATGGTGACAGCAGCTACACTTGTGGTGAGCATAGCATAAGCTATAGAGAAGTTGAATCACTATGTAATACACCTGAAATTATTGTAACATTTGTGTGTCAACTCTCCTAAAATAGAAAACAGCTATAATTGTCTCACAAGTAATGGTTTCATAGCATTCCTTAAATGTGGATTGCTGTATTTTCATTTTTGTTCAGGTGAAAATACTTTCTAATTTTCCTTTTGATTTCTTCTCTGATTCACGGTTTATTTAGAAGTGTGTTATTTAATTTTCAAATAATTGGAAATTCTCTAGAGGTCTTGGCAATTTAATTCTGCTGTCAGAGAACATTCTTCAGATGAACTGAATCCTTTTAACTTTACTGAGACATATTTTATGACCCAGAATTTGGTCTATCAGGGTAAATTTTTCCTGTGCACTTAAAAAGGATATGAATTCTGCTACTGTTGGGTGGAGTGTCAAGTAGGTCACATTGGTTGATTGGGTGTTGTTCAAGCCTTTTCTATTTTTACTGATTTTTTATCTCTATTTTATTAATTATTGAGAAAGTGGCAATGAAATCTCCAGCTATAGTTACAGATTTGTCTGTTTCTCCTTGAAGTTCTAACAACTTTTATTTTATGGACTTTGAAGCTCTATCATTAGATGCATAAATCCTTATTATTGTTATGTCCTCTTGATGAATTGATCCCTTGTTATTATGAAATGACCTTTTACCACTGGTACTATGCTTTGCTCTGAATACTACTGATATTAATTTAGTCACTCCAGCTTTCTTTTGCACATAATATATATTTTTCCATTCTTTTACTATTAACTTATGTCTTTATAGTGAATGAGCATTCATTATATAGAGCATATAGTTAGGTGCGTCTTATTTTTCCCCATCAATCTGACAATCTTTACCTTTTGACTTTAAATTTTTTTTTAAGATTTTTATTTATTTTTGAGAGAGAGAGAGAGACAGAGCACTAGTGGGGGGAGGGACAAAGGGAGAGGGAGAACCAGACTCCCTGCTGAGCAGGGAGCCTGATGTGGGACTCGATCCCAGGACCCCAGATCATGACCTGAGCTGAAGGCAGACACTTAACCAACTGAGCCACCCAGGCGCCCCTTGACTTTGAATTTTTATTAGGACACTTAAAGTTGTCTCAGCTCATTTAAAAAAATTTATTTTTTCTCTGTTTCATTTGGTAGTTTCTATTGTTACACCTTCAAGTTCACTAATCTTTTCTTCTGAAATGACTAATCTGCCATTAATTCCATCCAATTTTCTTTTCTTTTTTTTTTTAATCTCAGATATTATAGTTTTTATGTATAGAAGGTCAATTTGGGTCATTTTATTTCCTCCATGTCTACCTGTTTTAACATAGAGAATGTAGTTATAATGCTTTTAATGCTTTTGTTGGCTAAGTCTTACATCTGTATCAGTTTTTATTAATTGATTATCCTTATTATGGGTCGTATTTTTCTGCTTCTTTAGATAGCTGGTAATTTTTTTTTTTTTTTTTTTTTAAGTAGGCTCCATACCTAGTGTGGAGCCCAGTGCGGGGCTCAAACTCATGACTGTGAGACCAAGACCTGAGCTGAGATCAAGAGTCGGACACTTAATTGACTGAGCCACCTAGCCACCCCTAGATAGCTGGTAGTTTTTGATTGGATGCTACAAATTGTGAATTTTACATTGAGTGTGGATATATTATCTTCCTAAAAACATTCCTAAATTTAGTTTTGAGATACAATTAAACTACTTGGGAATAGTTTGCTCCTTCCAAGTTTGGTTTTTAAGATTCTTTAGGTGGTAAGACCTAGAGACTCTTCTGAGTAGTCAATTCATTTTCTTGCCAATTCTAAGGTTTTCCACTCTTCTATCTTATCTTTTAGAGGGGTTCTTTCCCTGGCCTTGGGTAATTTTCTCACATGAGTATGATGATCGGTACATTGCTGAGTACTCAAAGCAGACCCTCTACACATCTCCAGGATTCTCACTCTGTGCAGTGCTCTTCCTTTGGTACTCTGTCCTGCCAGCTCTGCTTTGGTCTCCACCAGACTCTGTTCTATCTCTTCAAATCAGGAGTCTGCTGGGCTCTGCATAGGTCTTCCTTTCCCGCACCACAGCTTGGAAACTCTTTCAGGACAGTAAGTGAGGGCAATTGTAGGGAAAGGAGCTCCCAGGTAGTATATAATCTTGAAGTGCTGTTCTCTTTGATGCAGATCCTGCTTTGGACTCAGAAGAGATGCTGGGATCCATTATAATTGGATAGAATTACTACAAAAAAGGTGCTTTTGTGTGTTTGTGTGTATGTTCAACTGACCTAGCATATCTGGATAAAAACACTAAGAATATTTTGAATTTTTGGCCCGGTCCCACTGGTAGCCATTTTTACAGAGACAGTGGCTCAGGCTGCCTTAAATGGGCCCAGGAAACACAGCTTCTGCCTGGCTTTCCATAGCTACCTTTTTCAGTCCTTTCTTGAAAGCGTCGTGGAGTTAGATTACATGGGCTTGTGGTACTTTAAACTTGGGCAGGACCTCTAAGCCTCTGTTTCTTCATCTGAAACATGAGGACACCCTACCTTTCACAGAGGGTTAGCGGGAGAATCAGAGATGTTGAGTAAATGTAAAGCATTTATTACAGTGCCTGGCATACAGTAAGCTCTCAGTTATTGCCAACTACTGTCATTATTCATCATCTAATAGGTACTTATTGGGTAACTACTATGTACAAAGCCCCGCACTGGGTTCTGAGATATGCTAGTGAAAAAGCTATCATCTTTGCACTACAACCTAGAGCAAGCTCAGCAAACTTTTTTCATGAAGGGCCAGAGGGCAAATATTTTAGGCTTTGTGGATATACAGTCTCACAACTATTCTATTCGACTTTGCTGTTATAGCTCAAAAGCAGCCACGTACGAGACAAATGAAAGGGTCTGGCTGTATTCCAAAAGCTCTAGTAAGTAGTTTGCGACCCCCAGTCTAGAGGGCAGACAGAAATTCAAGGAGGCCATGACAATACAGTATGATAAGTGCTATGATAAAGTGGGGAATAATCTAGTCCCTCACTACTCAAAGTATGATCCTCAGACCAGCAGCACAGACATCACCACGGAGCTTGTTAGAAATGCAGAATCTCATATCCTACCCCAGAACTGTTGAATCACAGTCTGCATTTAGTAACAGAAGGTCTGGTAGGAGGCACTTCAGAGAAGGAAGAACATCCAATCTGAAAGCTGAAGGACAAGTAGATTGTTTCAAGGTGATGTATGGGCATGGGGACATCTCTCAGGCAGAAAGAACAGCAAGTACAAAGGCCTGGAGGTAGGAGAGAGCATGCTTGAAGAACTGAAGGAGTTGAGGGCCTCCCCAGCATTGTTAACATGTTAACTCAGGGTAGAAGAGAGTTAATGAAGGTAATGGTCACATACAGTGACTTGATTTTGTTTAAATCCTGTTTTGAAGAAACCGATTATAAAAAGACATTTTTGAGACAATTGAAATTTGAATATAGAGTAGATGTTAATACCATTGGCTGTGATGATGGCTCTGTGTTTATATAGGAAAAAATCTGTATTTATTAGAGATATGTATGGAAATATTTAGGGGCAACATGACCTGATGACAGGAACTGGCTTAAAAAAATACCCACAAAAAAAAAAAAAAAAAAAGGAAAGCAGATAAAAAGGAATGAAGAAAGTAGAGCCAAAATTGAGTAACTGTTGAATCAGAGGGATGGGCACATGAGGTTCATTATATTATTCTCCCCTCTCTTGTGTACTTCTGACAACTTTCATAATAAAAAGTTAAAAAAATTTTTGGACTTCATCAAATCTCTTACCTTTGCTTTTATGTGAAGTTCGGTTCATGATTAATCTATCCCAAGAGCTAGGCACAAAGCAATATTTTCTTTCTTTGAAGATGATTCAGAAGCCCTTGACAGAAGGTCACTTTGAGCCCAGTGGATCTATGTGCATTTTCTTTTATTGGAAAAAGCAGAAGAACATGGCTTTGTGGAGGTTTTACTCCATTTCTTTAAGCAGATGCATCTGGGCCTAGGGCTGGGGGGGGCCTCTGCCCAGAGGCAGCACAGACCCACACCCAGAAGGCCCCCGTGGTGCAGGCACAGCCAGGCCTGCAGCTGGGTGGGCAGCATTGCGCACTGGACGTGAGAAGAATGTGCACTTTTGTGCTAGTGAGTTAGAAATCATGTATACACAATAGTGGCTTTTGATGGTGAGGATTATGGATTTTTCAATCTATAGGGACATTTACCACATCTCTGGGAGGATCAATAAAAAGGAAATGAGGACAGAGTAAAGGGGATGGCTTTGGAGCTACCATTTATCAACTCTGTAGCCTTGAGAAAGCTACTAGGTTTCTTGAGGCTTCATTTCATCACCTGTAAAATAATTTCACCTGCTCAGTTGGGTAGCCGTGAAGATTTAATGAGATAATTTGTCTAAAAACCTGGTCTCATTGGAAGCTGTAAAAAGTGATCAATAATGTTGTGTTTTTTCTCAGTTGGACTTCTTAGTATTCTCCCCTCTTTCTTAGGAGGCTTGGAAAGCTTATTTTTGACTGCTCTCCTTGAGACCCTGTCTTCATTTCTAATGCAAAATGTGACCTTTAGCATGTGCCTCTTAACCTGGATCTTCTTTCTGCCTGCAATGTTGATGTGATCCTGGAGGTACAGTAGCCATCTTGCCATCATGAGGATTATCCTATAATCTAAGGGTATCAGGGCAGAAAGATAGAAGGAACCTTAGGTCCTTAATGGCTGTGTTGGACTGTACCAGGGTTGGACTACCCATTGAACCTCACCTTTGAAGAACACACATTCTAGAATTTAAAACTCCAAGTGTCTTTAAAATAAGAAAGAAAATAGGTATAGTTAAGAAAATATTGCAGAATACTGATAAATGATGATCTGAAGACTGGATATATGGGTTTACTATATTTTTTTGCTTCTGAGTGTGTATGTGTGCACATGTGTGCATGTGCCTTGGTGGCTCAGTTGGTTAAGCATCTGCCTTCAGCTCAGGTCATGATCTCCGGGTCCTGGGATCAAGCCCTGCTTTGGGTTCCCTGCTTAGCAGGGAGTCTGCTTGTCCCTCTCTCTCTGCCCCTCCCCCTGCTTGTGCTCTCTCTCTCTCTCTCTAATAAATAAATAAAATCTTTTTTAAAAAAGAAAATTTTCATAATAAAAAGTTCAAAATTTTTTGGACACCAAAATATTTTGCATCTTGATTATCATATGACACTTCAGCTCATAATCAAGTTCTTCCAAGAGCAGAGCACATTGGTTTCCTGTTGGCAGAGTTTCATTGGCCTCACCACATACCCAGGCCTGCCTCCATGTTCCTGCCAAGCTGCTGCCCCCTGCTGGCACCTGCCATGTTGTGTGCCTGAGTTTAAGCCTTCCAACCATGTCAGAGTCCTGGTTGGAAGCTCTCTCTACTGAAGGTGTTCAGGGAGAGATCTGTCTCTTGATATCAGATGATATTTAATAAGTGAATGTCCCTTCTATTCCAAAATTCTTAATGTCTGCTTCTTACAAAGTACCATGGCCCCTCAAAAATGGCATGTGTGGAAATATAAGAGACATAAAACCCAAGGATGAGGATTCAGAAAGATCCCCCTGGAGTTGATGCCCTCCTTTTTATTCTTATTCCTCTGATTTCTTCGGTTCTTTACTTGTGGACATGTTCTGGGATATGTTTCTGAAAACCCATCCTTTCTGTTTTTATTTGATCTTAGATTTCATGGGTGTGATGTTGGTGAAATGTTTGAGATGGGCCAAGGAAAGAGAAGGGACTGGGTGTGCAGCTCACTTCACCAAAGAGGTTATGGAGTCACTTCTGTGATCCCAGATCTAAATAGAAATTTTATCACTAGGCTGACTGGCAAGAGACTGAAGAAGTTGCAATATCTTTTCAAGTTCAGAAAAAATGAACAGATTCACATCCTCCTTTCTTAATATTATTAAGGCTGCAGAAACTGCCTTGTAAGAATGAAATTTTTGTATGTAGGTTTTCAAATTCCTCGTGGCTTCTCGGCAACTAAAGACAAGGCTTTGCGAACAGGTTGTATCTCCCATGTCTATTCATTCAGGAGTAGATAAAATTGGTTTGTTATTGTTGACAGATGGGCAGGAAGGAAGCTGTCGCATTTCTGTTTACTCATGGAAGGGGGGGGTGCATATTAAAGACAGAGGGGAACTGCTAGAGATTATCTAATTCATTCTAATTTTATAGACATGGGAATAGAGGGCCATGTGAGATGGGGTGATTTACCAGATGTCCCATTGCTAAGCCAGTAGTGGGCAGGTGCTAGAGCTTAGACATATTTTCAAGTGCCCTTGGACTATTTGCTAGGATAGATCATATCTTGGATGATAAAAGAAACCTTAAGATATTTAACAGAATTGAAATCATACAAGAATGTTTTCTAATTATTATGGAGTTAAACTACAATCCATCAATAAAAAGATAATAAGAAAATCCCCAAACACTTGAAAAACCAACACATGCCTAAATAATCATGCATCAAAGAGTAAGTCTCAAAGAAAAGTATAAATATTGTGAACTGAATTTAAATGAAAATATAATATATTAAGATTTTAGCATGCCACTAAAGCAGTGTTTAGAGGAAAATTTATAGCATTAAATACTTGTATTGGAAGATAAATGTTTCAAATTAATAATCGCAACTTCCACTTCAAGGAACCAAAAGAGAAGAAGAAAATAAACCCAAAGCAAGCATAAAGAAGGAAATAAAGATAAAAGGAGAAATTCATGGAACTGAAAACAGGAAAACAAATAATAGAGAAAAATCAATAAAACCAAAAGCTGGTTCTTAGAAAAGACCAATAATATTGATAAACTTCTAGCAGGACTGCCAAAGGGGGAAAAAAGGAAATAAGAGTAACCACCTCATCCTGATTTGCCTGGGACTTGCCAGTTTTAGCACTTTAAGTCCTGCATCCCAGGAAATGCCCCAGTCCTGAGCAACCTGGGAGGGTTTGTCACCCTACAACAAATTACCCAGGTATGAGAAAGGAAATTTCACTATATACCCTGCAAAGGATAAGAAGGAAATACTAAAAACAACTTTACACATATAAACTCAACCAAACCAGATGCAATGGACTAGTTCCTTGAAAGCCACAAATCACCAAAATTTACCCAATATGAAACTCGCCCATATAAAACAGACAACCTGAATAGCCTTATAAATACTAAAGAAATTAAACTCATAGTTAACAATCTTCTGTAACAGAAATCTCCAGCCCTAGATGATTTCACTGATAAATTCTACCAATCATCTATACAATCTCTTTCAGCAAATCGAATAGGAAGGAACACTTCCCAACTCATATGATTACTTAATTACTCTGATAGCAAAACCAGGAAAGAGATTACAAGGAAAGAAAACCACAGACCAATATCCCTCATGAACATAGGTACCAAAATTCCCAATGATACATTAGCAGATTAAATCCAGCACATCCTATCTATCTGTCCGTCCATCCATCCATCCATCTACCTACCTACATATATATCTATCTCACCATGACCAAGTGGGTTTTATCCTGGGAATGCAAGAGACTGGCTCAATTTTTAAACAACAACAAATGTAACACACCATATTAACAATCTAAAGAAGAAAAACCACTTAATCATACTAATTGTTGTAGAAAAAAAACTTTTGAAAAATACAACATTCAATCATGATAAAAACTTGTGGTGAACTAGAAATAGAAGGTAACATTTTCAACCTGATAAAAGCACCTATAAAAAAATCTACAGCTAACATCATACCTAATGGTATGATGTTTTTCTTCTAAGATCAGGAATAAAACTGGGATGTCCACTCTCCTTGCTCCTATTCAACATGGTACTGAGTCCTAGCTAGTGAAATAGGGCAAGGAAAAAAAGGTATGCATCTTGTTCATGAGTTGGAAGTCTCAACATAGTAAAAATCCAGTTCTTCCTAAATTGATCTACAAATTTAACATAATTCTAACACAAATTCCAGAAGAACTTTTTGCAGACGTGGATAAGCTTACTCTAAAACTTATTTGGAGGGCGCCTGGGTGGCTCAGTCGTTAAGTGTCTGCCTTCGGCTCAGGTCATGATCCCAGGGTCCTGGGATCGAGTCCCGCATCGGGCTCCCTGCTCTGCGGAAGCCTGCTTCTCCCTCTCCCACTCCCCCTGCTTGTGTTCCTGCTCTCGCTATGTCTCTCTCTGTCAAAAAAATAAATAAAATCTTTAAAAAAAAAAATAAATAAAACTTATTTGGAATGGCAAGGGAAATAGAATAACCAAAACAATTTTGCAAAAAAAAAAAAAGTTTGAGGAATCACAGTATACAATTTTAAGACTTACTATAAAAAGCTACAGAAATCAAGACAGCATGGTATTGATGATGGGACAAAAAATAGAACAATGAGCAGAATAGAGACACCAGAAATCGACCTACACAAATATGGCCAATTGATTTTTGACAGGGGTTCAAAGGCCATTCAATGGAAAAAGGTTATCTTTTCAACAAATAATGTTGGAACAAGTAGACATCCCATCCATGTAAAAAAAAAAAAAAAAAGAAAACCTAAACTTCACACAGATACAAACATGAACTCAAATAGATCATAGATCTAAATGTAAGACACAAAACTATAAAACTTTTACAGGAAAACAGAGGAGAAAATCTTCATGATCAGGATTAGGCAAAGAATTCTTAGGACACCGAAAGCATGACCTACAATAGGAAATATTGGTAAATTAGACTCCAACAAAATAAAAAAATTTTGCTGATAAAAGTACTGTTAAGAGAATAAAAATAAAAAAGTTGACAACTTTTTTCAAAGAAATGGAACAAATAATCCTAAAATTTGTATGGAACCAGAAAAGACCCCGAATAGCCAGAGGAATGTTGAAAAAGAAAAGCAAAGCTGGCAGCATCACAATTCCGGACTTCCAGCTCTATTACAAAGCTGTCATCATCAAGACAGTATGGTACTGGCACAAAAACAGACACATAGATCAATGGAACAGAATACAGAACCCAGAAATGGACCCTCAACTCTATGGTCAACTAATCTTTGACAAAGCAGGAAAGAATTCCAATGGGAAAAAGACAGTCTCTTCATCAAATGATGTTGGGAAAATTGGACAGCCACATGCAGAAGAATGAAACTGGACCATTTCCTTACACCACACACAAAAACAGACTCAAAATGGTTGAAAGACCTCAATGTGAGACAGGAGTCTATCAAAATCCTAAAGGAGAACACAGGCATCAACCTCCTCTACCTCAGCCACAGCAACTTCTTCCTAGAAACATCGCCAAAGGCAAGGGAAGCAAGGGCAAAAATGAACTATTGGGACTTCATCAAGATAAAAAGCTTTTGCACAGCAAAAGAAACAGTCAACAAAACCAAAAGACAACCGACAGAATGAGAGAAGATATTTGCAAATGACATATCAGATAAAGGGCTAGTATCCAAAATCTATAAAGAACTTATTAAACTCAACACCCAAAGTACAAAGAATCCAATCAAGAAATGGGCAGAAGACTTGAACAGACATTTTCCCAAAGAAGACATCCAAATGGTCAACAGACACATGAAAAAGTGCTCAAAATCGCTCGGCATCAGGGAAATCCAAATCAAAACCTCAATGAGATACCACCTCACACCAGTCAGAATGGCTAAAATTAACAAATCAGGAAATGACAGATGTTGGAGGGGATGCGGAGAAAGGGGAACCCCCCTACACTGTTGGTGGGAATGCAAGTTGGTGCAGCCACTCTGGAAAACAGTATGGAGGTTCCTCAAAAAGTTGAAAATAGAGCTACCATACGATCCAGCAATTGCACTACTGGGTATTTACCCCAAAGATACAAATGTAGTGATCTGAAGGGGCATGTGCACCCCATGTTTATAGCAGCAATGTCCACAGTAGCCAAACTGTGGAAAGAGCCAAGATGTCCATCGACAGATGAATGGATAGAGAAGAGGTGGAATATACAATGGAATATTATGCAGCCATCAAAAGGAATGAAATCTTGCCATTTGCAATGACGTGGATGGAACTGGAGGGTATTATGCTGAGCGAAATAAGTCAATCAGAGAAAGACATGTATCATATGACC
Source organism: Halichoerus grypus (assembly GCF_964656455.1). Lineage (NCBI taxonomy): Eukaryota > Metazoa > Chordata > Mammalia > Carnivora > Phocidae > Halichoerus > Halichoerus grypus. Next base: position 122,833,410 of record NC_135719.1, read on the forward strand.
TCACTGATATGAGGAATTCTTAATCTCAGGAAACAAACTGAGGGTTGCTGGAGTGGTGGGGGTGGGAGGGATGGGGTGGCTGGGTGATAGACATTGGGGAGGGTATGTGCTATGTGAGCGCTGTGAATTGTGTAAGACTGTTGAATCACAGACCTGTACCTCTGAAACAAATAATACATTATATGTTAAAAAAAAAAAAAAAGGAAGAAGATAGCAGAAAGGGAAGAATGAAGGGGGGTAATTGGAGGGGGAGGCGAACCATGAGAGACTATGGACTCTGAGAAACAAACTGAAGGTTCTAGAGGGGAGGGGGGTGGGGGGATGGGTTAGCCTGGTGATGGGTATTAAAGAGGGCACGTTCTGCATGAAGCACTGGGTGTTATATGCAAACAATGAATCATGGAACACTACATCAAAAACTAATGATGTATGGTGATTAACATAACATAATAGGTGGCGCCTGGGTGGCTCAGTCGTTAAGCGTCTGCCTTCGGCTCAGGTCATGATCCCGGGTTCTGGGATCGAGCCCCGCATCGGGCTCCCTGCTCCGCGGGGAGCCTGCTTCTCCCTCTCCCACTCCCCCTGCTTGTGTTCCCTCTCTCGCTGTGTCTCTCTCTGTCAAATAAATAAAATCTTTAAAAAACAAAAAAAAACAAAAAAAACATAACATAATAAAAAAAGAAAAAAATAGCAATTAAAAAAAATACATACTGCAAACCGGGGGAAAATGTTTATAAATCACACATCAAAGGTCTTATATGCAGAGTATATAAAAAGGTAAGCTCTCAAAATGTGACAGGAAGAGCAGGATTGATCCAACCATCTTAGTCCTCTGTATTTACCCTAGGAAAATGAAAACTTTGGTTCATGCAGCTCTATCGAAATCTACCCAAACTGAAAACAACCCAAATGTCCATCAAAAGCAAGTAAGTAGGGGTGCCTGGGTGGCTCAGTTGGTTAAGTGCCCGACTCCTGATTTCAGCTCAGGTCATGATCTCAGGGTCATGAGATCGAGCCCCGTGTTGGGCTCTGCACTGGGTGTGGAGCCTGCTTAAGAGTCTCTCTCTCTCTCCTTCTTCCTCTGCCCCTCCCCTCTCTCTCCCCCTCTAATAAATAAATAAATAAATAAATAATAAATAAAATTTTAAAAAAGGGAATAAGTAACAAACTGTGACACATCTATACAATGAAATTTTATGCGGCAATAGGAAAGACTGAACCACTGATACACACAACAATTTGGAATTCCTCAAGGCATTATGCTAAAAGGTGATACGCAGTATTATTCCATTTATATGACATTCTTGAAAAGACTAAAGTATAATAAAAGACAATAGATTAGGGGTGGTGTGAAGGTGTGATTACCCTGGGGCACCGTTTTGGGCATAGGAACTGCTCTGTATTCTGACTGTGGTGGTAGTTACAGAAATCAATACATGTGCTAAAATTCACTGAACTTTACATCATATGTTAACTTAAAAAAATAACGTTTGAGTTTTAATAATAGACATTTAGTTTTCTGAAATAATTTCTGCAAACTCTAAGAATCGGGAGTTGGACTAAATGACCCCTCAAGATTCTTCTAGCTCTGATTTTTATGGAGCAGTTTTTTTGGACAAGACTAAGGGAGAGATTCATCTATATTTAATTTAATTGCTTCCAATAGCGTAATTTTGGGTCAAAACTCAATCTTGAATACTAAAGATTGAATACTCAATCTTTAATTACAGAATAATAGAGACTTTTAAAAGTAGGTATTTTATTTATCACAGAAACAGTTGTTTTTGTTAATGTGTGAGGCAAGAAGACAGGTGGGAATAGAGTCAGAGTCATTCTAACCTAATTAGAACACATTTGCATTTCAGTCAGGAACTGTTTTGACCACAGTGGCTTAAATATAATAGGAACCCCTGACCTCCTATTTGTCTGCTCCTCCATCCTTAGCATATAGCTTGCATCCTCAAGGACACCTCATGGACCAGAGCTGATTATCTCCAACGGTTGTGTTTACTCTCCAAGGGAACAGGAAAGATGGAGAGAAGGATTTGCAAAAGGGTACACCTTCCAACGGAGTCAAGTCCTTTTAAGGAGTTTTCTTTGGTGTTCCTTATATACTTGCTCTCACTGGCCAGGCCTTAGTCATATGGCTATACAAACCTGCAAGGGAGGTTGGGAAATGTCTTTTAGCAGGGCCCATTGCAGCCCAGGATAAAATCAGAGTTTTGTTACCTAAGGAAGCAGGGGAAATATATATATATATATATATATATATATATATATATATATATATATATATATTATATAATTGACTCACGTGATTATGGAGGCCAAAAGTCCTATGTCCTGCCATCTGGAAGCTAGAGGACAAGGAAAGCCAGTGGTATGGTTCAGTCCAGGTCTGCAGGCCTGAAGACCAGGAGTGCTGATGTCCAAGGGCAGGAGAAGATGGGCATCCTGGCTCGGTCAGGGAGCAGATTCACCCCTCCTCCACTGTTTTCTTCTATTCAGGCCCTCAATTGACTGAATGATGCCCACCTGCATTAGTGAGGCCTCTTCTTTATTCAGCCTACCAATCCAAATGCTAATATCTTCCAGAAACACCCTCACAAACACACACAGAAAGGTTTTTACCAGCTATCTAGGCATCTCTTAGCCAGTCAAGTTGACATATAAAATTAACCATCATGACCTTCATTTATTGGGTGTTTGAGCACAGCCACGGGAGGCACTGAGAAGCCACAGAGCTCTGAGTGAATTTGGGGAGCTCTAAAGTGGTCAGATGTGGTGGCAATGATAATGACAATAAGGAAACCTACAGACGCTCAGCACTCTCTAAATGTAACCGCCTAGACCCTGTAGCAGTCATTGTCAATTTCTGGCCCTTGTGCCCCCTCTACCCCCCAGATTTCTCATTGGTAGCACGGGCATTTCTTTGCCTGAGGACCTTCTCTTGCTCCTGGAGCCCACTGCTCTGCTGCTTACATAGCAGGCCAGAAATACTGGGGAGTTAATGCTCCCCAGAAGCAGCCCTCAACCAATTGCTTACGTGAATTGGTGTATAAATGCCCTCTTGTGTGGGCTTACTCTGAGACACACACTTTATGCAGGCTGCCAGAGTCTCCCCAGCGGGGATAAGCAACAAGCATCCACGTGGTCGTTACCTTAATAACATACTCTTGGCTCCCACTGGTGTTTCCTTCACTTCCCCCCAAAATGGCTTCTGCTAGAGTCCTTGTCTTAGGGTCTGCTTCTGAGGGAACCCTAAGACAGGTCCCAAGTGAGAGTACTGTGAGAAACAGCACATATAAGCAGACAAAAGAGAGATCACTAATTTTGTGCATTTTTCTTTTTTGAGGAGCACTGCTGCGTCTCACACTAATGACTTAGCTATCATTACTTCATATCAATTCTAGCAATCTTAGATATATCTATTTTCTAAACCCAGAACAGATTAGAAGTAAAAAAAAAAAAATTAGAAGGGAGTAGTTTTATGCTACAAGAAGGCATAGAAAGAACCAAAAATGAATACAAGGGAAGGGCAAAAACATATTGAAAATAGGCAGTCATAATTATTAGTAGCTTCAGTGCATGGGGCCACCCATTTAGTTTAGGACAAGCAGCTCTACACAATTCAGGTGTGGTCCCAATGGATCGTGTTTACAGATTTTTAGATGAAATGGTTTTAATTCCTAACTCCTTGTTCTTGACCTGAAATAGTAATCCATTGTCCACTGCTGTTGCCCAGGTGGAGACTCTTCCTATTTCTTGCTTGGACTATTGCAACAGTCATTTAGCTGGTCTCTGGCTCAGCCTCACCTCTCCTTAAGTCATCCCCACTGGAGTTGCCAGAGAGATCATTTAAAAAATGCAAACCAAGTTATGCTTCAAATCCTTCAGTACTTCCCAGCCAGGGAATGTCTCAGATGTCCTAGGGGGTTTATGCCCTCAAAGTTTTTTTTCTTTCTTAATTTCCTGCTTCAGTTTCTATTTTTCTGAATATGAAATATGGATTTTAGAATTATGTAATTATTCCCACCTGTTAAAGCTGAAGCATTTGCTCCCTTCCGAGTGGGTGTGCACGGTGGTTAAGAGGTGGGAAGAAGGAAAGCTCTCTCGAAACAATTACTCAGCTGGGATATCCAGGGACCACTGATATGCACAGTGGGGTTTTTAGCTGTTATACTATTTTAAGTTATTTGTATTTTAGGTCCTATATTTTAAAATGTATGCCCATAACGGATTAAAGGCGAAAGAAGGGATACATGTAGGAACTTCTGTGAAATGCAACAAACGAATGGAAGACATAAGAAAGAAATTTTCTAAATCTCTTCAAGATGATGTCATCAGATCTAGAAGTTGCAGTTATATAATACAATATCTTATATAGTATATCAAGGTATCGCTGATGCTTGTGACTCTTCTATCCAGTTGGGTGTCCAGTTTATTGGGTACGGAGACCACTAATACCTGTAAAATGTTCGTTGCTAAGAAGGGGTGGAAAAGAGCAGCCTGAAGGCCTTTTCTAATTTTATCATTTAGAAACAAACATGAATGTTTCAAAAATAAACCCGTTGCATTTTTTTTTTTCCTAGCAAAGACAAGCATTCCAACATTAGGTCATGAAAGGAGTTTTCATCTATTTTTGCTACTGTAAAATGTCCTCAAAATCATTCTATATTAGGTGTGTTCAATCTCAAAACACACAAGGCAAGATGTTCATATTAAATGTATACTGGTCGAGAGACCATGCCTTTCCTTGCATAATTAGTAAGGTAAATTAAGGAACATGTGTTGCTTATTAATGGAACAAAGAAGTATCTCTTTTAAAATAAATGTTATAAAGATTTATTAAAAAAGTGAAACTTGTAATCTGTAATATGCTAATCTGAAAATGTTTAACTCAAACATATTTCTTTAGCATATACCACATATAAATGACCTTAGATTTTAAAAATCCTCCAAGAATGTCACAAGCCTATCATAACTCTGTAAAGGGCATCCTTGAGTCCTGTGTCGACCTGTCAGTGTGACACGCTAGGCTCTCTGAGGCTTGGCCCACATTCCTGCCCTTCCGCAGTGCACACTGCCTTCCCAAACTATAAGAAGTTTCCCTAGACATGTCCTCAAACCCTGGGTTTTTGCACGTGCTTCTTTTTGCCTGGAATGTTGTTATATCATTGTAACCATTTGGGAACGGAAGCATTTCTTACTTAATCTTTGGCATCAATTTCTCTCTAAACATTTCCCTTTCTGAAATTCACGGAGAGCTAGATGTTATGTTCTGTGTTCTCAAACCACCCTTTTCACAATCCATTTAATTATCAGGAAGTTTTGTAAGGAGTTGATTAGTCCTCTGTCTCTCCCACGAGGCTGTGGAGTCTTTGCCGTGGGGCTTGCGTGTTATTTATGTTTGTATCCTTTTGGCATAGCGCCTGGAACAAAAATTGGCTTCCAATAAAAGTTTCAAATGATGTACCATAAAGTGACCCCATCAAGAAAAGGCTTAATTGTATTCTACATATTCTGCTTCAAAAGCCAGAAACCATAAAATGTATTTTGGAGAAGACTGCCATCGCAAATGACTAAAACAGAAACAAAGATGTTGATGCTCAAAAGGGTACCCTCTCGGGTGTTCATGGCAATGGGCTTCCTGCAGAGTCCATCCCCTAAGGGATGCTGGGTGGGTGGACTGTGCCAGGCTCAGAGTTGCCCATTTGCTTCCCGACACTGACTTCTGGTTATCTTTGCAGAGGGTCCTGTTGCTGGAGTTAATGGGGTAAAGTCAGAAAAGGACAAAGGAGCCGGGCTATCATTAACATAAGACATTATTTTAGTGCCTGGGGAGGAAAGAGCCCCTTGGAGAGAAGAATCCATGTACATGAGCATGTGACATACATTTAAATTCGCTTCGGAGAAATCCTAAGAAAAGCTGAAGGAAAGCAATGATTCCTTTTCTCTTTCTGGCACAGGAATCAAAAGAAGTGAATGCTAAAAGCCTCCTCGTTTCTAATAAATCAGGGCTGGGTGGGGCTGCTGGGCATCCTCTTTTATGTCTGATGAATGTCAGAACATCTCTAATTAAATATTCTGAAGAGGTGCTCTAAACTTTTTGGAATTTTGTTTGAGCAAAACTCCAGGGATGGGGAAATAAAAAGTTGGGTCTTAAAAGTCTATTTCTCTTTTCTGCTTAAAAGGGCACTGGTGCATTCTAGCAAATTCACCTGCACTTTCCTAAAGAAGTGCATGAAGGTTAACTGGGTCACCCTTAATCCCTTCCAAGAGAGTTTAATTATTTAACTCAGCTCCAGGTGATTTAGCTGAAAGCAGTTTAGCGATTTGGTCAAACATAAGCTGGCCAATAAGATAATTTTGGTTAAAAATGAATGCTTCTCGGTCATTGGTTTTTCATGTATTAGTCATTTTGGCAGGTCATGAAGGAGGTTTTGAAACCCATAATACATTTTTTTTTAGCATTTTTTGGTCTTTCCTCCCTTTCTTTTTTTAAGTACAGGGAGATCCCCCCCCTTATTCTTTGGATATTTAAAATTTGGAATTAATTTTCGACCATTATTCCAGCTTTGCACTGTGTATGATAATGAAAAATTGGAAACCTCCTGAATGTGTAGCAAAAGAATATTAGTTGAAATAACCTCCATGTCCAACAACAGATGGACTGCTCAAATAAATTATGGTGTGTTTCAAAGAAATATGAAAATCCTCAGCTATTTCCGCCACATTAGCTATTTATCAAGAACTATAGACGTGGGGCGCCTGGGTGACTCAGTTGTTAAGTGTCTGCCTTTGGCTCAGGTCATGATCCTAGGTCCTGAGATCGAGCCCCACATCGGGCTCCCTGCTCAGCAGGAAGCCTGCTTCTCCCTCTCCCACTCCCCCACTGTGTTCCCTCTCTGGCTGTGTCTCTCTCTGTCTAATAAATAAATAAACTCTTAAAAAAAAAGAGCTATAGACGTGTAACCCATTCTTATAGTAAAGACATATAGACACACACAGAAAAAATCTGGAAGATGTATACCTTGGTGATTATTTCTGATGGGTGGACTTATATGATGGTTCTTTATAGTTACCTTTGGTTTGTCTTTTTTTTTTTTTTAAATTTAAGGCAGACACTTAATGACTGAGCCACCCAGGCGCCCCCCTTTTTTTTCTTTTTAACAAACACCCATTGCTTTTTTAGTAAAAATAATTTGAGAAGTGTTCTTTTTTAAAAAATTTATTTATTTATTTATTTATTCATTCATTCATTCATTCATTCATTGGGGAGGGAGAGGGACAGAGAGAATCTCAAGCAGACTCTGTGCTGAGTGCAGAGCCTGATGCGGGGCTTGATCCCCTGACCCTGAGATCATGACTTGAGCCGAAATCAAGAGTCGGATGCTTAACTGACAAGCCACCCAGGCACCCCGAGAAATGTTCTTAATAAAATAAGCTATGAAGGAATGATCTGGAATTTTCTTAATAAAATAAACTATGAAAGAATGATCCGGAATTTTCTTGCTTTGGGGATATGGTGGAGACCGTTGCCTTACGTCACCCTCATGGCATCTGAGGCAGTAGGTGCACTTGGCCAGAGGGCTGCCTTTCTTCTGTGACTGTATGGGTCTTGGGACTGGGTTTTGAACTTAGCCGAGGGGCTCCATGATCCTTCCAGAATATCTTAAAGTGGGTGGACAGGGCCCTTGCTCTTCCCTTCTTCTGTCCTGCTGCTGGAACTGGGATGTGATGGCTGACATTCCAAACTTAAGACCAGGGATAATTGACTGAAAATGAACTAAACAATAGAGGAAAAAGCAGCAAACCTCCCTGGCCAGAACGTGAAGATATTTAGAAAAACAGACAGGAATTCATAGAGGTTGTAAAATCACCCCAAAAGACACTAGAATTGCTAATATTAAAAAAAAATTCAGCTACTGGGGATATTTATGTAACAGGATGAAGATAGGTACCAAGTGAGAGTTCTTTCTCATATTGGTTGGAACTGATAACTAGCTTTACTGCTGGAAACAAAACCTCAAGTTTCCCCACATTGTAAGTGCAGAGAACGGCCAGCTGTTGGGGATGGCAGTGTTCCAAAATGATTTGCTGAGAGGCAACACTTACAGCAGATCCCATGCCACCACCAACTCCAACCTCCCAGTGTCCCTCCAACGCCATCCTGAACTCCCATACCATCTCCCAGTAGAGGACTTTGAGGGAGAGAAATGGTCTTCCTAGTAGGAGGACATGATGAAGAACAGCTATGTCTCACCTTTCTTTCACCCCTCATGGGGATGGGGAGTAATTTCCAAGACAAGGAGAAGAAACGACCTGGAGCTCATCTGTACAACTTGGGAGTGTCTTCAAGGAGGGCAGGCCGACATCTCCTCTTCTGGCTGGGACTGGAGAAAGCACCGTGGAAGAGATGAGGAAGACATGACTAAGCAAGGCAGGAACAAGGACCATTTTTTAAATTTTCCATTCCTGGAGGTACAGGAAATAGGTTCCACTTATACTGGCAGATTCCAGGATTATGGGCCTTCTCAAATTGAGAAGTGGGCAAAGGGCTCACTGGGGTCCATCATAGCAAGAAGCAAAGAACCTAGGCCTCTCAGAAGTACAGCTTGGACTGCTCCCAGGGGGTCATCCTGAAGATGGGATCACTCCTCTTGAGGGACCCCACACACCTTGGGAAACTGTGTCTCACATCAGTGAAGCCCGTTGAGACCATCAACCATCCACATCCAGACCACAGAAAACAGCTAGAATATGAATTATAACAAACCCTGGAAAGGGTCATATGTGTACTAGGCCTTCATGGAGACAATGCCATTTCTCTGCTCTTTCCTCCTCCCACCCTGACACTGGAGGGGGGTGGGGAGGAGCACAGGAAAGAAGAAGGGGAGGTGCCGGGACTGGATGACCATTCCAGAAGCCCTCTCCCAAGTGAAGGAACGGAGGCTGTCCTTCGCTCCGCAAATGGAATCAGGTTGAAATGACAGTCACCGGAGAAACAAAAGCTCTCTCTAGACATTGTTGCTGTAGTCACTGCTGCTGCTAAAACCCAACCTGACAAGCTTTCCCAACAAAGGAAAATGACACAATGTGCTAAGTTAAAAGTAAAATATCCATTTTGAAAGAAAGAAAACCTGTTCCAGCTATAGAATGCCTGCTAATAAGATGAGGCAAAACCTTGAGATAAAGCCCCTCAAACCACTTTAGCATCTCAAAACTTAACACAGTATAGTTTACCAAAAGAATGACCTCCACACCAAGGTCTTTGGGCCCCACTCAGCTGATTGCTTTCACAAGGACACAGTGTCCGACCCTATACAACAGAAGCAAAACCATCTCTACTAATCTTCAGCTTTCTTCTTCTTCTTCTCCTTCTTCTTCTTCTTCCCATTCAACCATTAGTCCCTTTGCAAGGAGGCTGAAGAGAGCTGAGTCGAGTCAGGGTAACAATGACATGCGTCTGATTCACCTCCAGTGTGGGAGGAAAACAGAACGGAGAAGTCTTCAGTGTTAGTAAAGTGAGCTGACATCATTGCCTCCCTGGGAGGTGCCCTAGGCTCTTCAGAGGCAACGGTAGGGGTGATGTTTGCAGATGCCCCTGAGCACTATTGGGGTAACCAAAGCAATAGCTTGAGGAGTTGCTGCTTAACAAGTCTGGAGAGTCTGAGAACTCACCCAGAGTCAATGTGGGGGGTTTGCGCCCTCATGTGCGATACCGGCTCGGTGTCCAGGAAGCACATCAAAGCTGCCGAGGGTCCCCAGAGGGAAGGATTCTGAGGCTGCGGGCTTGGCGGCTGTCGCCGTGCAGGGCCTGCAGGCCCCCTGGAGCCCTGGCACAGAACATCTGGAGGGTGTGTGCCCAGGCTGCCAGGACTGTCCACTGAGATTGCCCAGCTAAGAGCCGCACTGCCTCCCGCGCTGGATGACTCCATAAGGCAGACGTAGTTTTCTGCTCGAGCCTCCAGGAATGGCGGAGATTGTTCACCAGTCCCCCCGGGAGGAGGCGAAAATGGCAGCAATGAGGTAGGGGTGCCCAAGAAGTGGGATCACCTGCTTCCCAGCTCTGCTGAGGCTTTCCCCGATGCCCAGGGCTTCCAGCTGACTTCTGGGTCACAATGGAACAGCCTAGGTAAAGCTTCCTCCACCAAGACCCTGTTCTCAGCGACTGTGCTCTTGACGGGTAAGGAGCCATTTGGTGAGTTCAGGGTAGTTAGGATGGTCGAACCAGACCCACGCTCTCAAAACACTGACTGGAAGGGAAAATCCCAAAGCACAGCATTTCCCCCGGAATCTTCCACTCACAAAAATGGAGTGTAGATGTGTAGTTGATAGAAGCCAAATTGCCTCCCAAAGACACCAAAATCCCTTTTTTGCTAGTCCCTGAACAGCTTTTGTGTTCCTTCCTTTTGTCTCTGTATTTGGTGACTCTTCTTCGTTCAGACCATGCACTGGGTATCCCAAAGTTTGCTCTTTATAGCTCTTTGTTCTCTTTTCTTTTTTGAGAGCTAATTTTCAAGAAGCCCACTCCCCAGATATCACCTCTTTGGACTCCTCTCAAATCCATCTCTACTCCTGCCTACCTGTGAACCTGTCCTTGTGAACGCTCCTGTGACCCAGGTGTCAACCAACAAACTCCGAACCGGGATGTGTCTCCTCCCCCCCACCACGTTCGATGGCCATCAAGTTGGGTGATTTCCTTCGTCCCCTTCCTTTTTTTTTTTTTTTTTGATGTTCCCATGCCTGTCACCCTGACCTTCTCTCACCCCTGAGTTACGGTGCCAAGGGATCTGGCTGGCAGCATCCTAGCCTCTCCCGCTCATTCCACATCTCATCTTTGGATGAATCGTCCTCAGGCATCTTTCACCATGTCCTGCCACCCACTTACAGCTGAACCTCTAACAACTCTTTCCGGATGCACCAAATTTGTGCCCGACCTGCGTGGGGATGTTGGGGGTGGCGCAGGAGAGAGGGGAGGCGCGCGGAGCGACAGGGCAGGTGTCCCTCCTTGACAGCTTTGCCGGGAGCAGCCGTGGGCAGCCGCCCAGCAGGGCTCTGGCTCTGGTTTAGACTGAGGTTTCTTCGGTTCTAATTACAAGTGAACACAATGCCACCCCCTCTCCTTAGCCACTAACTCCTGTTACTCTCACTAAGAGGAGCTGAAAAATGAGCATTTTTCCACACTTCCTCCCACGGGATCGGATAAAAGAAGAATCGATTCGGTGACTCAGGGCTTCCTTCTCCCACTGACAATCCCACCCTCTCGCCTGAGGGGCACCCAGTTTCCCAGGATTGCACTGGCCTAATCCCAGTGGTGGCACGATTTTCTCATCAGGACCAACTGGGGAGTCATTCCTGTCCCCTCCAGTTCAATCAAATGCTTTATCTCCCTTGGGGGCCTCGCCCAGTGTGAGGGGTCTCAAACCATTCATTTCCTTTGTCTGGAAGCCCCAGGGCATTCTAGGTCTTAAAGGGAGTTTTTAATCAAATGGCACAACTGGGCAGAAGCTAGCAAAATTGAAGTAATATTATGCATAAATGTAAAAAATCTATCCCAAACCTCATAGAAATGAGGTGGGTTTTTGTTTGTTTGTTTGTATTTAAATTCAGCAGTTTTATCCTTGCCATAGCTTCCTTTCTTTAGGGCTGTTGATTTAAAGCTTTATTTCTTAGAGTCCCACCAAGACTCTGCTTCTGTGTCTGGTGTTGTGTTGTTTTCCCGGACATATTTGGCATATCTGTTTTTCCGGATGTCGTCCACTTCCTGGTCCATTCTCTTTCCTGCCCTCCACACACTCCTTGTCTGGATTTGTGATCCGGCAGGATGCTGAGCCTGAGGCTTATGAAAGGGGAGAAAAAAACCGAGACTAGAGCCCCTAAGCTGTAAGACCGCATGGGGAAAAACTCACTGTGGATTTATGGGAGAAAGTTATTTTCATTCCCCCTCTTGGAAAGCACAAAATGAAAGAGCTTGGAAATGTAATAGCTAACTTGGAAATTGGCTTTATTCAGAAGTGAAAGATTTGACTGGAAAGAGGAGGAGGCAGTAAAGAGGACTGGTGAAGAGCATGGGCTTTGAATGGAGACAGAGCTAGCTCGGCTGTGTGACTACAGGGAACTCACTTAACCTCTCTGAACCTCCGTATTCTTATCTAGAAAACAAGCGGGGTAAGTTGTGAAGATAAAATGACGGGTGCTTTGCACACAGCCTGACACATAGTAGCAGACAAAATCACAATCCCCCAAAACTAAAAGCGAGCCCAGCAATTGGACAGCACTTTTTTTTTCTCTCCTTCCCTCCCATCCCTCCCTCCTTCCTTCCTTTCTTCCCTCATTCCCTCCCTTCCTTCTTTCCGTTCTTCCTTCCTTCTTTCATTCCTCCTTCTTTTTTATTGTGGTAAAATAGCCACAACATAAAATTTACCATTTTAACTATTTTTAAGTGTATAATTCAATGGCATTAAATACATTCACGTGGTCATGCAACCATCACTACTATCCATCTCCAGAACGTTTTCAGCATCTCAAACAAACGCTGTATCATTAAACATTAATTCCACATTCCTTCCTCTGCCTAGCATCTGGTAACCATGATTCCACTTTCTGTCTCTATGAACTTGACTATTCTAAGTGCCTCATATAAGTGGGATCATGCAGTATTTGTCCTTTTGTGTCTGGTTTATTTCACTGAGCATAATGTCCTCAAGGTTCACCCATGTGGTAGCTTGTGTCCTTCCGTTTTATGGCTGAATAATGTTCCGTTGTGTGAATATATCACCTTTTGTTTATCCATTCATCTATTGATGGGCATTGAGTTGTTTCCTCCTTTTGGCCATTATGAATAAAGCTGCTACGAACATTGGTGTTCAAATACCTATTTGAGTTCCTGCTTTCTGAACAGCACTTTTAAAAGATGTAGTTTGTCATGAAAAATTATCCAAAATTTGGAAATAGGCAAATGGGATTACCGGATGCACTTTCCATGCTGTGCTGGGTGCTGTTTAACAAGTCTGTCCTGTGTCAGGACGATCGGATTTGCTAAGGATGTTTGCCTTTGTTTGATTTCCTATTTTTGATGGATTCAGTGATCTTACAGCTCTGTAAAGGTAGAGGTTGAAGTGTCCCAAACCAGGAGCATTACAAATGATTCTCGTCCAGTTGCAGTGCAAATGATTTCTGCCCAGGAGAAAAGAAAGTTAACTCAAAGGTTATAGTTAATGCCTTGTAGGATCTTTTAGCAGCTTTAATGGAGGTAGTGAAGGAAATAGAAAATCTGTATAATTTGAATAAGGACGGTTTTTGCTCCTTGGTCTATCTCGCTCTGCTTCCCGAAGAGTCCACAATGGTGTCTGGTGGACTTGCTTGTCCCTTCAACTACCAGACACTGCCCCTAAATTGCCCTTCTTTAGGCCAGGCTTGGTCTTGGGCAAAACAGCGAGAAGCCCATGTTTGTGTGTTAATGATACATTCGAAGCTTCTTCCTGTGCAGGCTCTTATCTGAGCTCCTACTTTTCTGATCAGCTGAGTTTGAAGCAGTTTGTCTCTTTCAGGGGCATTTACGTTTTAACTGTGACCTAACTGTGACCTGTGACCTAAGTAAGCTCAGAAAAAGCTCAGAGAAAGGAATTTCAGGCTTTATAAATCAATGCAAGATTTCAGCAGATATTAAGATAATATCAAGCACCTGTAATATAATTTTTATTTTATTTTATTCTAAATGCTGTTTTCAGCCAGTATTGAGGCTGTAGCTGGATCCTGGGCAGTTCCCCCTTTCGAGCAGCTGATTAAATCCACCCTGCCAACCATTTCCCTTAGGGGCTCTCAGACTCCATGGTGCTGTGTACTGGCCTCATTGCCTTAAGGACAAGTCCCAGGCAGCTAGGGACAGCCCCTATGCCCGGGAGCCCACAGAATTACTCAAGTTGACCAATCCACAGGGAGCCTGAGAAACTCAGCTAAGCCTATCCCACTTGTCATACATAAGCCGCCCCCTACAGCTCCAGCTCCCTGTTACCCTGTCCCCTGTCCCTGGGTACAGCCCTCTGTATGAATTCTGCCTTCTATTGTCCCTAGTGTCCACCACTGAAAGTAAGTCCCACAGCACATGCTGTGTCAGGGACTCTGCTGTATCTCAAGGCAATGTGGGCGAAGGTGAGATGGTTTCTCTCCTCCAGGAGTTTGCAACCCAGTGGGAGAGACACAAATCCTTATATGAAGAGGTAAGGAAGAAAGCACAGTGTCTTCAAGGTCAAGAGCAGGAGGATGGGGCTCTCAGTAGGGCCTGAGCACTCCACCTGGGGGTGGTTGTTTGGGGACTGGAGGTTTTTTGGTTAAGATTGGAGTCTTCATTTCTTATGGAGAATCCTGCTTCCTCTTTCAACAGTTCAGACATAGTTCCCTCCCCTTCTTCATTTTATGACTTACGTTTGTGTATTACTTTATTCTGGTGATAGGCAGGGTGTGGAAAAGAGAGAAGATCATGAGTGAGCAGGAGGGGGCCGACCTGAAAAGTTGAGTTTTTATAACCAGCCCTCGTCTTCCCTCGGGAAAGTGGCCCTGTCTCTCTGAAGCCAAGACGTACTTTGTTCTTCTCAGCCAGAGAATGAGGTCTATTCTGTTTTAGTAGTAAAGCTGTTTACCAGCTGTTCACCAATCCAGTTTTCCACCTTTTCATGTCCATTTGTCATGACGAAGAGAATCTGTGTCTGGCTCTCCTCACTCTTGTAGCCCTGACGGAACTCAATTCCCTGGAGCCTGAACTAGGAGCTAGAGGCAGGGGGGCCTGGACACACCATGCCGGGGTGTACAAGAGCAGGGGTAGCACCCAAGAGTGATGATGCCTCCTTACTTGGTGAGTCCTCGCTGTCTCACTTGCCTTACCCTGGCCCTGGCCCTTCTATTCCCGTCCAGTGGAAGCTGACCCATGGCTAATCGAAACTTTCTCTCCAATGCCATCTCCCTCCCTCAGTATGACCCTCAGCTGGGCTCAGACAGTTTCATCCATCCCCCTTTACTCCCCTTAACCCTGGCCATTCTTCTAACTCACCAACGGGAAGAAACAATTCTACTGACATTGTAAACAAACGTGGTTTAGCCAACACTAAAGAGAACAAACATTTCTACTTCACTAACATGACCAAGTCCGTGTGTTTTTTCTTTCCTTCATAAAGTTGCCGAACTAACTCAGTATATACTAAAAACATGTGACACTGATTTCTAGAAAGCCTGAGCAAGGCAATAGGACAGCCATCTCTGGATGTTAGAAATTAAAAGTATTCTTCACTACGGTTCTTCCAAGAGCAAATTCTAAGGGAGGCAGTTTACCGTTTGGGGAGCTCAAGTGTTGGTGGGGCAAGTCTTGATGGTTCTCCTCATGTCTCATGAGGGCTCCCTTGGGTGTAGCAGGACTCAGAGGGGATTTGAGGAGGAACAATGATTGAGGTTTTTGAAGGGTTTGAAACATAAACAGGGGCTGCAGCATTAATAATGTAGTACATTCTTTTGAACATAGGAGAGTTCAAAAGCTGTTTTTGTGGGACATTAGCTATTGTTTCCAGTGCCAGCTCCTTTCAGAGAAGACCTGCCCCCTTGGCCTTGTTTTTCACCCGTAGAATGTCTCTCTGTGGCCACAGAGGGGGAAGTGTGCTTAACAGCAGGATAAAACTCCTTCCTTCCCTCCCCCTCCCCTCTCCTTCCTTCCTCCCTCCCCCTCTCTTTCTTTCTCTCTCCTCTATTTCTCTTTCTCGGTCATTTATTTTCTTTAGAAATGTATGTGATCCTAAATTCCAAGAAGGAAAATTGACCACCTCATCCCTTAGAAAACAATTCGCTCTCAGGACTTGAACTGCTGAGGTAGACGTGATTGAGGGGTGGGTCATGTTGATGACAGTGAATTGTCCTTAAATATGGCCTTCCTGGAATATCCTAGGTGTAGTTCTACTGCCTACCCTACTTATCACTCTCTGAAACTCTTCTTTTTCTGTGTAAGAGTTAACGGTCTGTTAACTCCCACTAGAAGTTAAGCTCGTTGAGGGCAGTAACGTTGCCCTCAACGGTATAGTGCCTACACCACTGTGCATATCACATCAATTAATGCTGGATAAATGAAGGAATGAATCAGTGTATGAATGAGTTGCCTTTCAATAAGGAGTAATTTAAATAAGTCGATAATAGTGTGTTGAAATTCTTTTATTTAGTCATTGTTCTATCTAAAATATCTCTGGGGACATACGACAGGCAGAGTGCTAGGCACTGAGGATAAGGCAAGGAAGAAGACCAACATGTCTCCTGCCTCATGGGGCTTAGAGTCTTGTAGGAAATATAAGCAGTAAACAAGTAATTTCAGTGTACTGCATTTTTCATAAGGTAGAACTTTAATTTTGCTTGTTTTGTTTTGGGGGAAAATAATTACGGTGTAAGTTGAAGCCTGCTGGGTACAGCTTGACAAATTCTTGAAAGAAACCCAGGGCTTCTGGCAGGCGATTACCCATTAGAGGTTGCTTTTGCTTGCATATAATGGAATCCTGACTCTGGAAGTGTAACCAAATTGGGATTTACTTTTCCTCATATAGAAACAGGCTGGCCAGGCAGTCTAAGACTAGTAAAGTGGCTGCCTGATGCCGTCAGTGTTTCAGGATCTTTCTATCCTCTTGCTCTGCCATCCCAAGCATCAGACTTTACTCCTCAAGATGGCAAAATGGCTGTTCTACTTTAGGCCTCCTATCCACTTTCCATTCCGAGAAGGAAAAGGAAGTGACAAGGTGGAAAGGGAGGTACCTATATTGGGAAATTAAAATCTTCTTTAAAGTCACCAGAGACTTCTTCCAAAACTGTGTCAGATGCTCATCCTCAGATGCAAGGAGCTTCTTTACTTTGGGCAAAAGCTGTATTGGGTTGAGGGAGAATGGTGCATGCCCCTCCATTACAAAATGGTTTCTATTTCTAAGGGAAAGGGGGATAAACAACATAATGGATAAACAACTAGCCACTAGCAGAGTCTTCCACAGAGGACTCATTTCTTCCCAAACTTGTTCAGAAGTACTGAGCTGGCCTGACTGTGGGTTAGTGACTGGAAACAAGAACGTAGTGAGTTGCATAGGAGAACACATCTTCAGGATGCTGGGGTTTCAGCAGGTGGTGACAACAGGCTCAAACACCAGCAGCAGGTGCAAGGACATGGAGCAACAATGCACCTCTCAGTTTGGTGACAGCAGCAACCAGGATCTGGTATGTGTTATATTAAAGAGGGAACAGGTTAGAGTGATAGAATAAGAGAGACCCCAAAATACAGTGTCTTGAGGAAGACGGAAATTTATTTCCCTCATATGTAACATTCCACAGGTAAGCTGTCCAGGGCTATTTGAACAGCTGTCATTCTCAACTTGTGGCTTCCATCTCAGGACAAGAAAGCTACTCCAATTTTCTTTATGTCTTGGTCAGAAGGGAGGAGAAAATGGCCAGAGATGTATGTGCCAATTCTTTTAAAAACAAGGGCTGGAAATGGCACACACATCACTTCTGCTCATATCCCATTGGCCAGAACATAGTCATGTGATTATCCAGATCCCAGATGCACGAGATACTGGGAAATGTACTCTTTTTTTTTTTTTTTTAAAGACTACATTTATTCATTTATTTGAGAGATAGAATAAGTGAGCAAGCGAGAGAACATGAGCAGGGGGAGGAGCAGAGGGAGAGGGAGAAGCAGACTCCCCGCTGAGCAGGGAGCCCAATATGGGCTGATCTCAGGACTCTGGGATCATGATCTGAGCCGAAGGCAGACGCTTAACTTCTTAGCCACCCAGGCGCCCCTGGGAAATGTAGTCTTAAGACAGTTACGTACCCCACTAAAACTACATAACTAAGTAAGAAGAGGAGAATGGATCTTAGCAGACAACAACTGCTCACACTTATGAGGTCTCCTAGCTTAAAGAGGTTATCTTGATTCCATTAGTGACTCAGGAATGCCCAGGTGTGGCTCTCTGTGCATTAGTAAGATCTGGAGTCCATAAGAGGATGAAGATTCCAGAAAAAAAGGCAGACTTTTAATTAAATGGGCAGATGGGAGCTCAAGTGTTGAACTAGCAGATAAGTAATGAACTGCTGGATAAATATTGAACTACTGGATACTACAGGAAGGCTTTTATTTGTACCCCATTCTGTGAAGTGGAACTCCAAGTCTCAATAGTAAAATGTGATGATTAATAAAAGGAACTATCTTAGCCTGAGTACTCCAGAAAACAGAGCCTGAGGCAAGGATTAAAGCGCTAACCCTTTTTTAAGGGAGATGCAAACCCAAAGCAGGAAGAGTAAAGGAAAAAGAAATGAAGCAAGGATGATGGGAAGTGATGCAATGTATCACCACACTAGCCACCACTTCACTGAACTACAAAGAGACAAGGGACAGAGCTGGCTGTTCAGCAGATGTGCCCATTCATCATCTAGGACTTCTCCTGGGAGAGCTGTAAAGAGAAATCACACCCTGAGTAGGTAACAGGCAAAAAAGAGGAGGGAGAATTTATCTGTCTTCATCCCATTCATATCCTATTTCTCATTGATCAAGGTTCACTCTATAGGAAGCATCGGCTGGCCCCTCAACAGCCACTCAAATTGGCCAGATTCCATGCTCAGCAATACAATGTTCTTAAGTCCATAAGTAGGAAGGGTGACTTGATATAGACAGGATGCCAATTAAGAGAGAAAAAGAAGGAGGCGGTCAAGGGAATTTGCGAAAATGCACAGATTTCTATCCTAATTATAAGGACATACAGGCTGTGACGGGACTTTAAAGGTTCAAGAAGACCTACTCTGGTCTAAAGGGTCAGCTGAGTTGCACCAATATATCTTCTCCATTTGGCTGTTAAGGGGCTAAAAAAAAAAAATCTCCTTAGACATATCCCTAAGAGTTACTGTATTGTTGAAAGCAATAAGAACAATAGGACTTAAATGTATTAACTCCCTAGGAAGAGTACCTATGAACTTTTGATATAGATGATCTCTTGACTGAGGCATTATTGTTGTCTGATACAGGTTGAGTGCGAAGCATGGTGCATCAGAGATACCAGAGACAAATGCTATTGTCACTGGCCCACGTGGAGAAAGGAAAATATAAATACATGAATAACATTAAAACATAGCACATGCTAAGTGCCAGGTGAGCAATCTAGAATTCAGAGGAGGACATGATCACTAGAGTTTGCCAGGAGAGGAGAATGCTTCATGGATCTGGTCAGATTTGATGTGGGCCTTGAAAAAAAGGCGGACTTAGGTGTGTTTGGAGTGGGAGGGGGGCATTCTGTGTTGGGGGCAAGGCACAGACAAAGACATGGTGAACAACAGCAGAAGAAACAATGAATATCTGCCTTTGAAGGAAAGATTGAGAAACAGCTGTAAGATGGGTTGGGTCTTAAGTTGGGGATATTCTTAAACACTTAGATATAGAATTTGGATCATTTCCCTAACAGAGAGTAGCAGAGGGATTTTAGCACTCTGAGAAGGGGACACTGGAGAACAGCTTGTGATGAGTGGGGGCGGGGGGAGTTGGAAAAAAATCCCATTATGGAAACCATTCCTTAAAAAGAACCTTAACCGAATAGGTCATACCCATTTGGCCAGAGGGGATAGTTAAATGGGATGGGCACACCATGACGTGTATTTCAGGGGGTATAAATTGCAGAAAGGAAAAGCGGGGGGGCAACAAAAATAATTTTTCCATGTTGTCGTTTTGCCAAGTTTCTGCCCTGAACAGACCAAAGATCTGGTCAGCCTGATTCATGTGGAGTCCTTCTAACGCTCTGTGGGCAGCATAATCACGCAGGAGAGGTCTGCCATAAAGAACTGCGGGAATCGGTATTAGTCTGATTTTATGGCTCTGTACTTCAGCTTTCCTTTCAACCCCTCATGATTCTATGGCACCTGTTTTCCTGTTAGGACAACTGTCAGATGTTTTTTGGTGAGCATAAGACCTTTGTTTGAACCCACTTTATAAAAGGTTATTTTCCAGTTTATTCCTTTTCTAATCATGTACCTGCTGCTAATCTTTAGTGCAGTTAATTCCAGGCCTGCCTGCAGATTGTGCCATGATGTTTTATAACTGTTACAACTTACTTTTCAAAAGCATTTGGGATGTTTTCCCTGTAGTAACTTACCCTTCTAGAAAGTCTTTAGTTGCTGCCCACACACCACATGAGTCACAATAGAACTTGATTCAGAGCTAGTGAAACCTTTAAGAATAAAACTGTTATTAGTGAAAAAGGTTTAGTTCAGGAGCAACTAAGGAGGATTCGATTCAATTTGGGCTTAAAAACAGTAAATTCCTTTCCAATAAAAATTCTTTCCATTTCAAATCTGTATGTTTTGAGAAAATATGTTAGTACTCAGACTTCTGGTAAAATAAAATGTGAAAAAAATGATTCCAGAATTAAGGGGTAATTTACTTCAGTTTTATCTGATGTCTGGAGGACAGGAGCACTTTTCTGGATCTGGAAAGAAAAGAAGGCGCCATGGTTGTTAGGACAGTTTGCCAGAACCAGACAACAAGTCCACTTTTTTAGGTTTGCCTAATGCAGTTCACAGAATATTCTAGTTTGTAACGTTTGCACCCAGATCTCCTGTAGGTCCATGAATCAGTCCTTATTCTTGTTACCATCACTGTAAGACAAATTATCCCAGGGACAGAAATTCTAAAGGGCTTGGCTGGATAGTTCTCACTTGGCGTTTCTCAGGTAATTGGTCAAATGTCTACTGGGGTCGCAATCAACTGGACTGGATGTCCAAGATGGCTTGTCACATGGCTGGCCACTAAGGCTCCCTGTTGGCTGACACGAGCGTTTACACATGGCCTCTCCAGTGGGGCAGTCTCAGAGTAGTCAGACTTCTTTCATGGCAGCTGGCTTCCCTCAGAGCAAACATCCCAACAAAACCAGGTGGAAGCTATCTGGCCGTTTCCAGCCCACCTCAGAAGTCACGTGGTGCCGGTATTGGTTGAAGCAGTCCGGGCCACCCACACCCAAGGAGAGGAGGCAGAGACCCCCCTCTTGACGAGAGGGGTATCAGATAATTTGCAGGCCTTAAAACAAAAACAAACCCCAGAAAACTGCTATAGTCCTATACAGACAGCTTTCATGTCTCTCTGAGCACCATTCTAGGAATTCCTATCAAGTTCCCATCTAACTCGGTTAGTATTCTGATATCCACTTAGGTTGTCTTCTCCAGCTTCTTCCCAGAACCTCCTTGTCACATTTCTCCATTTCTTTCTATCTACTTGGATAAATCACCTGAAAGAAATATCTCATCCTTTTTTTTAAAGCACTTTCCAGCTGATTTAATCAGTTAATGGATTCTTAACTTACGTGTAAAATGTCAGTCATAAAATTTTATTTTTGTATTTATTACAAAGCAGAGATTTTAATAGAATAGCTTACTTTTTGAACGATCTTTCAAATGACTGCATTACACATGAATCTTATTATAATACACTGAAATAATCATTTCAGTGAAGAGTCTATGTTTTTTATCTTAGCGGCATCTAATTGCCCTTCTATTTCAAACAATACAATGAAATCCCTTCCCAATAAAATATTATGGACAGTCCTTTGGAAACAATTGTAATGGGTTGGGCCCACATTAGAAAAGGAAAGACATTGAGAGCTGGTTGAATGCCTGAGAAATTGTGTTCTGTCAAACATTTCAAGCAATTAGCCACCAATAAGCTTCATAAAAATAGATTCTTCCCCGCTTTAAAAACTGGATAATTGCCAATAATCTTCAGCCAGATGGGTACAGCCTTCCTATAATCACCCTAGATTTTCCTTCTCGTTCTTCCCAGGGCAGCCTGAAAGTTATGCTCACGTTAGCTGCCTCATAATGAATGGATTGAGATTGACAGGCTGGACCCCTTCTTGAGTAAGGACGCAAGAGTGGTTTCTCTTCCTGTAGGAAGAAGTTCTGAAGATGGATGGTGTCAGGGAAGAGCAAATGTCACAGTAGAACCTGAGCGCTCACACTGAGTGCTTCCAAGGGCATGGACTTCGATTTGCAAACTGTTTAAATTGCTCTCTGAAGCAAAAGGAAATGGTAAATTTAGAAAGAATAGCATGTCACTGAGATGCCAATAGGGTTATTCAATAAACTGTGAATGTTTTCTTAGAAATTAAATGGAGGTTTATAAGACAACGGGTAATTGGGGATCTACAAATAGAACATGGTTCCTATACTACAATGGCATTTTATGGCTTTTCATGATGATTTTGCGTTAATGTTCTGTTTTGTATGCAGTTTGGTCTTACAGAAATAACGTAACAGGACACTATAATGTGCTCTGCGTGCAGATGGAGAAGTGACCTGAGGCATACCATAGGAGGCAGTGGGCTGCCCCACGGTATTTATTTGCTATATTGTTTGTATTTTCCTTTAAAACATTTCTACGTAGACACTGAAAAATCTGTATTAGTTGGTTTTTATCTACACTTCAGAAGCAGTTAATATTTGAAGTACTCTAATCAGAAATTATACACGAAGGGGATGGTTAATTAGCATTTAAAAGTTCTAAATAAAGTCTATACTCCAGAGACAGCTGGTAGGAGAGGGACTTAAACATTCCTTATCTCTGATCTGCACTAAGGGCTTTTGACTAATAGGGTGGATGTTAGAATTTTGTCATCAATGAAATGAGTGGTCTTCAAATGTGTGGACTTGCTAGAAGTATTGTGTGGGTAGTTCTACCTTTAAATAGAGTATAGAGTATAGGTAGCAGGGCCAATACCTCTCTTTAGGATTCTGACTCCAAACTTGTTTTGTGCTCAGATGCTGAGTGGAGAATTTTTGTGGCCCTGCTTTGGCAGCTATTCTGCTGCTAGAATATTCACATTTACTTTCAGTAAACTTTTCATGAGAGATGCTATCTCAGTACCCAAAAGGGCAGAAATTTGGAACTTTATCGAGTGTACAGAATAGGATGTATGCCTCTTTTTGTGCTTCATATTAAAGTAACGTCTCAGACAAATTAATTGCAAGCATATATCAAAGATATTTTTTAAACTTGCTGCCAGGGAGGAATCTTATGAGCACACTAACGTAAGTATTTCTTGCTTGATACATATTTTGTAGGAAAAAAAAAGTTGTTTGGATAATCACTATTTGTATTATTTTTTTTTAAAGAATGTTTAAATAAAGGTCATGAGACCCCTGGGAGATTGGTCATAGGTAGCTAAACAGTTCCTGAGGTTGACAGTGGACGTGTTAGTTGAAGTCTTGGTGGAAAGCAAATGGCTCACTCAAAATGGGTAACATGAAGACACTGGAAGAGGACTATTATGGGGTGTGCAGGGTTTGCGGATACTAACAAGGGATGGTGTGGTCCTCAGAACTAGTAACAGTGGGAGCCATTTCTACTCCTGGGCCTGAAGGGGCAACAGAAGGGTAGACCCGAAGATAGGATCTACATAGAAGGTGCTATCTGCCAGGAGCAGAGGCCTTCAGTAGAGGGGTATAGCCCATCCATGGCATCTCTGCAAGGAGAGAACCAGGGCATATATACCCCAACCCCATTCTGCTGCCCTTTACCTTCCAATCTCCGGCTGGTGCTCCTCACTGAGCCAGACTTAACCCAAACTGGAAGGCCAGGAAGCCCAGGAATGCAATCCACACAGGCTAGCTTCCAGGGCCCAGGAGGCTGGGGAAAGGTGTAGAGTGGAGATGGAGGGGCAAACAGAAGATCCAGCACAGTAAATTTTCCATCTAGAAAGGACTGTTGAGCTCATTGAAGTCTATCAGAAAATAGCTTATGTGATTTATCAGGAACAGTAATTATCTCTCCAAAGGAGCAACTAATCACTTCAGACCACAAAGTTCTGCTTCAGTTAGGGACAATTTTCTTTCTCAGTGTGTGTAGCAGAAATTGGTCTGACCTGGCTTTTATTATAAATCACCACCTGGTAGGACGCTTATTGCTTCATCTGCCTATAAGGAGTGGTGGCTATGAGGAAGAGATTTTCTTCTTAATACCTCATACTTAGATTGGATTAGGTAAACTTTGTACATCTTTATACAGAAAACATTCTGGTTTTTTTTTTTTTCCCTCATCATACTTGTTGCCATTCATAATTATATATTTATTAGTTTGTTGATTTGTTTGCCTGTCATTCCATTCAGTGACCATAATCCATGGAGACCAAGAGCTATGTCTCTCTACACTGCCTAGGTACATTGGTGCTAGGCACATTGTAGGTGCTCAATCATTATTATTTACTGAATGAAGGAATGATTATCTGTCAGCAAGGCAGCTTAGTGAAGTGGGGAGAGTATGGGCTCTGGAATAAGGAAGAACTAGGTTTTGAATCTTGGCTGTACTTAGAAGTTGAGAAGCCTTAGCAAATGGCTTAATCTCTCAAAGCTGCAATTTCCTCCTCTATAATATGGTGATTATAAAATTTACCCACCTAAATTTACTCACTTAAGTTTGAATGAGACACACTGTTAAGTGCCTAGTAGGGCTGGGAACATGAAAAAAGGCAGGTGGGGATTAGAGGGACACCTGCTGCTGTTCCCATCCACCGTTGTTAGTTTTTGTAAAAGCATGTTTACAATAAGGGAGGACTCCTTTCAAAAGAGTAATGATCATTAAGAAAATAATTTTCTTAAAGGAACAACCAAGGGCTTAGCATATAAAATAAAGGCTTCATCTTTTTGAAGCTTATTGAAATTTCTCTTTTAAATGATCATCAGTCACTAGTGTTTGGTACAATCTAGTAGAAATATATTCAGCTGAGTCTGAAGCCTTTAGCATCTGTGAAATAGGGTATTCTACAAAATTGGCATGGTATATGCTATAGAAATGTTCCTAAAATATGCAGGAACACTTTTATTGATTATAACATATTTTAAATGCATTAGGAGCATTCATCCTATGATGAATTTTCCTCTAAAGCTAAGAATGACCCCAATATTATTGTTTTAAATCCAATTTCCTTTAAGTGGTGTTTATGTGGGGAAAACCCATATGCTGGTGATGTCCTCTGGGCTGGTTTTCCAAGTACTTATCAGTAAAGCACCCTTCCCCCGCTCCCTTTTTTTAAAGTGGTCTTTAAATTTTTTTTAATCATACAAGTTGACTATAGAAAAAAAATAAGAAATACAGATGAGCAAAAACAATTAAACAATGTAAAACCCACCCAGAATCAAACTTTTCAAGTGTGAATTTGTACTTTCTTTATAGGCTTTACTAAGAAAATTCTTCATCAGAGCTACTTTTTTCCTCCCTGGAATATCAGTAGGCTTTCACCAGTTTGAGTAAGTATTTTTGTAAACTGGATCCCTTTCGCAAATTTCCCCCATTTTCCCACTGCAAGAAAACACTGTTAAGAACTTGTGATTGTCTCTCCAACATTGACTTTAACTCCTCCACAGTAAGTAACAACTATGTTGTTTAGGTGGAATTGGCCCAACCCCTCAGTTTTAAGGGTGGGCACTATGTGGTTTGAGCCAATCCAGGTAATCTCATTTTCCTTTGCTGATGTGATTGGTTCAACAACCTAGACCCTGCAGTCCATACATTTCTAAATTCATGGCTTCCCCCAATCAATTCAAGGATTAACTACCTATATCAAGAGTATGGACTTTGGAATCAAACTGCCTTTATTTCAAGTCCTGACTACCCCAAACCATTTGTGTGAATTTTGGCAATTACTTGGTTTCTCTAGGCTTCAGTTTTTATCCGTACAACCTATAAACCATGTAAAATACATTGCAAGCACATGGTGAGCATGTGATAATGTCTAACCCAATTATTACTGTTGTTTCCAATCTGATTTATAGTTAATCTGATTGATAAATTCTTGTCTACATGCCAGTAGATAAGGGTTACCTATTGGTCTTTCTTCTTGCCAATTAATATATGTGCATTTTAACAAAGACATCTTAGAGAAAATATACTCAGTTCAGATGCTAATGGAATGGCTCCAGTGGTTGAAAGCTCAGGCCAATCCTAAAGTGAGAGTTGTATGACTTCCTCAAACCTGCTTGGGTTAATCCCCATCCCATCTCTATCTCCTTGTTTTTTTTTTTTTTTTTTTTTGGTTGATCTTGTTTACAGAGGCTGTTGATTGCATACATAACAGCCATTCCTCCTTGCTAACAGAAATCTAATTGTACATTTATTGGTCATATGGATGCTTTAGGGGATTAAATCTTGATAATATGAATTTCTAGGCCAGTGATTGGTTTAGAAATGAATGTGTAATACAATTTTAGTCAATGAAATGTGAGGAGAGCCTTTTCACAGGGCTTCTGGAAAAGAAAACTTTCTTGTAAAAGGCAAATGGAGATGGAATATTCTGTCTTTGGGTATTGATATGCGAGGAAGTGATGCTTGAGGTCGCTGCAGCCATCTTTCTATCATAATGGGTGAAGCTTGAGACCAGAATCTACATTCTGAGGAGAAAAGATTCTGGTTCTTGAAGACATTGTTGAACAATGGAAAACCAAAGTGCTTCGGGACTTCTTGTTGTATGGGAGATTAAAGCCTTTTATTGTTTAAGCCATTGAAAGCTGAGTTTTCTGTTACTTGCATCAGAAAAAAACATCTAAATGGTTCAATTATGGGACATGAATAACCTATTTTCTCCTCTTAGATATTGTTCTTTTTATTCAGAGAGAAGCAGGCTGTGGAAAAACATGAATTGCCCCACTCAATTTGTAGACAAAAAAATTACCAAAGGTTCTTTTGGTAACTCACTCTTTTCATAGCCACTTGAGTGACATCATAGCTTATTGGCTTAAAGAAAAAACAAAACCTTTTGTTCCTGTTAGATATGGTGACTTGGGTACCTCCAAGGAAACTTTGGGTATCTTTGGCACATTTTACTTAGTACAGTTTTTATTAAAAGTCTGTATGCTCACAGGGAGGTGTGGAACTGTTGGGAAATAAAAGATTCAGATAGAGAAAAATTCTCTTCTTAGGGACAGAGAGGATAATTCTTGGAACTGCAACTTTTGGCCAAGTCGATATAGTTAGGGAAATAGAATAGATGCTGTTTCTGGACATGACAAAGGACATAAATCAAATATATAAGCTTATTTGCCTTTGGAAAGTAAAAGATTGTGTGGTATTTATATAAAGGCAGATCAATCCCTCTCCCCGGCTAAATGAGGAAGAGATTAATTGAAATCTTAATGAAACATAAAATTGGGCATTGGCGATGTTGCCTGCAACCATTGTAGATAGACAGATAATGCAGCCAGTCTGTTTACCTTATTGGAATGAGCCCCGGGAGGTGATGTGCCTGATTCCTAGTCTGGGAGTCTAATCTTTACTCCTTAGATTTTGTTGACAGGCTGATTTCCTGACTCACTGGATCAACCAGGTATGTATCCAGTCTCCTTTGTTTCTACCTACAAAAGATATACTGACATTGGTCTAGGCATGGCAGGGTTCCAACATTATATTTAAAAGAACTCTAGGAATCTGGGATGCAGGAAGACTTGGTCTTGTTAAAAGCAGTGCTCCCTTTAAAACCGCATTAGGGAAATGATGCCTTTTGAAAGAAAGCACATGCTATAGCGATCCTCCCCTCTCTACATGTCAGCCACCTTTATAATTACATGACTTCTTTTCCTAACTAGTTGAGCTCCTTGAGGGAAAGGTCTTTCCCTTTATCTACCTCTTCCTGGCATAGTAGGTGTTTGATAAATCCTAGTCGGTTGACGGTTGAGGTCAGCCCGTTCTCTGACCTACATTTTGAAAAGTTGGGTTCGTTAATAGTGAGGCTCTAGATAAAGATCACCAGGTTGGCCCATTAGTGTCTGACATTGAGTTTGCTGGGGTCAGAAAGAAGGTGGGTGTCCCACTTCAAGGAGGACAGCTCCTAAGAGAGAGGTCCTGGGGTTAGTCAGACAAATCATAGCATCAGGCAGTGAGTCTGAATGATGCTGGGTGGGAGGAAGAGAGAGTGGAGGGTGGGAGGCCAGGAACTGGAGGGATAAATGAATAAGTAGAGTTCACGTTCTTCTCTTTGGACCCATTATTAACATTACCACTTCTGAACATAATGAGTGTGTCACTGTCAATCCATATATCTGTATACTAAATGTTAACAAAGCTTCCTTTTATCTCAAGAATTAGGTAAGAAAAATAGAAATTTTACTATCGTCTTCATGCACCACAATTTTTTGCACATCCCACTGTAAAGACTGCTTGTCTACACATGGATAAATAAGATAAACAGTCTCTGCCCTCATGGGGTTATAATCCGCTAGGGAAGATTAGTGACAAACAGGCCATTACAATAATGTAATATCTATATTAAAATATAGGACTCTATACTTAATATTAAAATAAGTGAATATTAACTGATAGATATTGTGGAAATCAGTAAAAGAAAATGCGTTTAGAATGGAGTTGGGGGCCGGCAGGGGGAGCTCTTACTACCCTCGTACTCCTGGTCAATCCTAGACCCAATAGGAAGAGAGGGATGGTGCATGTGGATTCTACCTTACTATCCCAGCAGGAAGAAGAAAGACTTACCTCCTTCCCTGGTAATAGCCCAGCCAATGAAAGACTGTCATAACTTAGCCAATGAGAAGTCACTATACTTCCAACTCTTAATTTACTTTAATGGACTTTTTGTTTATGACAGCCAATCCAACTTCCTTGTTTTTCTCTATAAAAGAGCGTTCGTTCTCCCTTGCTAGCAGGACTTGTCTATGGTTTTGCAGTAGCTTACTTGTCCTGGATCACAATTCTCTACTATTCCCCAAATAACCACCCCTCTTTTTTCTTTTTTTTTTTGCTGGTAAAATAACTGGCAGATTTATTTTTAAAGTTAACACAACATTTTTGTGTAATTAAACAGACAAAAATATTTTTCAGCCATTGTAGCAGATAATCATGGCTTCTGCTACCAAGAATCTATTTCCTTTTTTTCCTGGGAAGATCTTGGGTTTTTTCTTAGGCAACTATCTCCCCTTTCCGCTGTACTTTCAATGCATGGGGTTTGGTCATCCCTTCACCACTCCTCTCCCCAGATCTAGGGGTGGGAAAATGATCCAGCTCTCAGAAATATTGTATTTTAGGGGCACCTGGGTGGCTCAGTTGGTTAAGCGACTGCCTTCGGCTCAGGTCATGGTC
This sequence comes from Halichoerus grypus, assembly GCF_964656455.1. Classification (NCBI taxonomy): domain Eukaryota; kingdom Metazoa; phylum Chordata; class Mammalia; order Carnivora; family Phocidae; genus Halichoerus; species Halichoerus grypus. The sequence continues at coordinate 122,862,538 of NC_135719.1, forward strand.
CTGGAGTCCTGGGATCAAGTCCTGCGTTGGGTTCCCTGCTCAGTGGGGAGTCTAGAGTCTGTTTCTCCCTCTGACCCTCCCCCCCTTGTGCTCGCTCTCTCTCTCATTCTCTCTCTCAAATAAATAAATAATAAATCTTAAAAAAAGAAAAAATAAATAAAATACTGTATTTTAATTCCTGACCAGGGAGACTGTTTCAGAAGTAGTCATGTGACCAAGCTTTTCCCATCAGAAGTAATCCTGGGATTTTTTTTTTTTTTAATGGAATAACCTAGAAAAAGGAGTTCTCTTTTCTACAGACTTGGAATCAAGTATGAATGGTCAGAACTTCAGGCAGATATCTCCTCCACAAGAGGAGAAAAGAGAAACCAAGATAGAAGGAATGTAACATTTGAGAGCCAAAGGCAGAGCGACTGAGTTTCAATGATGTTTGACCTCCTGAATCCCTTGGAGACCAGTTCTACTATTTCCATTTACACGAACCAATAGATTCTTGATTTTTTTGCTTAAGCCAGTTTGAGTTGGGTTTTCTCTCACTTAACAACTGAAATTTGGTACTTAACTTACTAATTTGCTGCTGCTTTCACTTACTGGTAAGCTAACTTTAGTCTTGTCTGATGTCTGAATGGAAATCACCCTTCCAAGATCCTGAATTTTTCTTGGATTTATACTCAATATTTGTCTTTCTTCCTGGGTTTTTAATAATGACAGTGAATTCTAGTTACCATTGTCCTTTCTCCCCCACCCCCTATTGTGATTTTAGCTATTCTAGCAGGGCTTTTCCTCAGGTTGCTTTGGAATCACATGTGATGCCCAATGAAAGTGCAAATGTTGGGCCACATGCCATGAAGATCTGAAAATCTGCACTTTAAAAAAAAAAAGGATTTTATTTATTTATTTGAGACAGTGAGCAACAGAGAGAGAGTGTGAGCAGGGAGGGGCAGAGGGAGAGGGAGAAGCAGACTTCCCTGCTGAGCAGGAAGCCCTACACAGGGCTCAATCCCAGGATCCTGGGATCACGACCTGAGCCAAAGATAGATGCTTAACTGACTAAGCCACCCAGGTGCCCCTGAAAATCTGCACTTTAAAAATGCTCCCAGGTGTTTCTGTTGTAAAGTTTGAAAAACAGAGTCTTAACACTAGACTCTTGTCTATGATTGCTTTCTGCTCTTCCTCCCAAACCCATAGGTCACTCTCTGCCCTTGATCAGTTTCTCTTCCAATCATGGATAGACTGTAAATGAGAAACAGTAGAGCTACATGAACTTCCCACTGGCTAGTGTGACTCTGAACTTTCTGTCATTCACTTAGCAAGGAAAATTTTCCTGGATGAACTATCTCAAAACTCAGCTCTTTGCCCTTTGGAAATATGAACTTATATCTTCTAATAAGATACATTGATATGGTCTTCTGTATTCTTTGCAGCTGTAGTTTTTGTTTTTGTTTTATAAGATTTTATTTATTTATTTTAGAGAGAGAGAGTAGGGGGAAGTGCAGAGGGAGAGGGAGAGAGTCTCAAGCAGACTCCACGCTGAGCATGGAGCCTGACATGGGGCTTGATCTCACGACCTTGAGATCACGAACTGAGCTGAAACCAAGATTTGGATGCTTAGCTGACTGAGCCACCCAGGCGCCCCCATAGTTATAGTTTTTGAAAGGAACACAGAATTACCAAAACTCAGCTCAAATCAGAGATTGAAAAATATACACTTAGAACATAACACAATATTTAAGTGTTTTCCTTTTTCTTTCCCCTTTTATGAGAGGCAGGAGAAGTCTAAGGTCACCTGCCCTCTCTTCTGTAAGGTGAGTCCGTTTATCCTCTGGGCTTCCATAGCAGTACAATATCAGGGTCTTTAAGCAAAATATCCAAATATTTCCTCAAATTTGATGGATTGTTGATGATTGTGATACATGAGGTTGAAGGAAAAGTCATGGGACAGACATAGAGGCCAACTTTGAACTGTAAGCTTTTCCCATGACCTGTGCCCCCAAATAGTAGCTCTCTGCCATGACCATTTGCAGCCTTGATCTGACCCTGCCCCAAACATCTGGCATGTGGAAGCTGGCCGAGTTGTCACAGAGCAAGCAGATTAATTTCCCAGTGCTTACAGCCTTCTTTTGGGCTTCTGCATGTCCTCACAGTAATCACTGTTTAAAAACACTGATAAAATTCAAGAATGTGCCAATAATAACTCCCTCATCATAGGCTGGGCTGGATTTCCAAAGCACCAGAAGCTGAATGCTGATCCTCCAGGAAAGGCGTGAGTAGGGTGACAGTGGGGACCCTACTGGGGGCATTGTTCTCACCAGGCCCCCAGGCCCACCTTACTGGGAAGCACAGGACTGGTCCACTGCAGGGCAGAGAGATGTGGGTGGGGCAGAGTGGACAAGAAAGGAAATCTCACCTTTTACATTAGTCTTTCTTAACCTTCTTTGCCTTGAAGGTCCTGCTGCTTGTCTTGCCATCCCTGTCTCCCCCTGTTCCCCATGGAGACAGATTCCTTAAAGCTTCATGTAGAAAGCTTTGAGTCACCTCCCTTGACACCATTAATTTTTCTTCTCTGCCCTCTTTCCTTAAACCTCCTCCACAATACAAGTGAGCACCCAAGACTCCTCTGCATTGAGATGTTAGAAAATATGTATTTTTAACTTAATGGGGGAAATGATATATGAGATCTTCCATTTGAATCAAGACATTGAGAGAAACACTGTGGTTTATTTGGGGACTATTCCTTCAGAAGATTCGGGCTGAAGTCAGACAGGTTTATGATGAAAAGCAAAAAACTAATATATTCCTAACACTTCAGGAAAATTCAGGAATACCCCACCCCCACCTCAACCAACCTATTGTCTACAGAGTGTATCCCATCAGGAGGACTAAGGTAAGGATGGGAAATCAGAGAGTTTATGAGGCTGGACTGAGGTACAGAAAGCGCTGTAGTTGAATGCGGTAATACTTTCCTTTCTCTTGGGAAGGATCTCTGCAAGAAAGAGAGGCTTGGGTCCTCCTGGGGATTAATGTTTATATCCTTCAAGAAACATTGAGTGTCTCTTGTGTGCTAGGCACAGTATTAGATATGGAGGATACAAGGATGAGCAAACAGATGTGGTCCCTGCCTTCATGGAACCACCATCCAGAGGGGTAACTCTAGTAATCAATTAATTATTAAATAAATGTGCTCCTAAATAAAAAGGAGCAGTGATGAGTGCTGTGAAGGAGAGGTTTCTCTTGGGCTCAGAGAGGCAACATGAGAAAGGATGTAACCTTGTCCAAAGGGTCAGGAAAAGCTTTCCTAAAAAAAGTGATGACTGGGTTGGGGTCTGAATAATGAGTAAGGATTAGGTAGATAAAGAAGAAAGGACAGGGCATGAGCTGGGGCCCTGTGGGGGCCTGGTGGGCAGAAGGCACTGGAGTGAGGACTGTGCATTGGAGCAGGAAGAGCAAAGGGGAGAGGGGGTGAGGCTGGAGAGGTTCTAGGGCACAGATCAGGGAGGACCTTGCTTGTAGACCATGTCAAGGATTCCAGTCGTTATCATACAAGCAATGGGAAGCCACTGAATGGTTTTAACTGGTGGTGGTAGTCATGGTAGCGGTGGGGGATATGTTCAGCTTTGTGTTGGAAAAGATTGTTCTGGTTACAGTGTGACTGGGTGAGGACAGGGTAGATTCAAATAGAAAGAGCATGCAGGGCGGTCTTGTAGCAGCCCAAGCAAAGAATGATGGTAGCTTGGGCGAAGTTGGTGGCAGTGATGCAAAGAGACATCCAAGAGGTAAAATCAACAGTGCGTGGTGTGTGTGCTCCCCTTATCACCTTTAAGCTTCCTCAAGTGTAAATCTGACAGGAGCCTGAAAGTAGCATGCCCATTGGTGCATGAGAGGGCAGGTCAAAGCTAAATTACGTTTATCTGAACAAATAGCATTGGTGCAAGATCTCAAGGAGCATTTTCCAGCCCTCCTGCATCTTCAGCATGAGCAGGCACTGAAAATGAAGTGCGAGGGAAGGAAGCAGGCACCCAGGTTATTTTTAGCAAAAGCTATAGGAAATAGCCAACATTCTAATTTTAATTCTTCTCATTAAAACCCAGAGCCTAACCCCACACTGTTCTTGTTTCTAATGTCTGCAAACTTCTCTTTTTCCAGATAATTGACAATAGGCCCCCACAGAAGTCTTCTAAGCATTTCTGCAAAAATTTAGCAAACATTATGTTTGACACCATCATCATATTTGCCAAGACAGCAAAAATCCCAGCCGGCAAAACTTCAAGTGTGATGAAGTGGAACAGAGAGGACAGCATGGAGTGACTGATCATTTCAGGATATCTTCTAGCAAGTTTCCAATGTCAGAGTTTTCCATGGTCTTTGCGGTAGGAGCGGTAGGGAAGGGCTACTCTGGGGACATGCCATGATGATGTAGCTAGGGTTTACTCCTCTTTCTTTTCTACTTTTCCTCCCTGCCCTCAAGTGGTTCCCAGAGGTAAGATTATTTTTTTAATATTTTCATTTAATAACAACAAAAAACATTTTTTATTCAATAAGTTCAAATTGTAGAGTCAGTGTCTGAATTATTGCTGAGCTGGTCTTTATGTTAGCATTTCAGGCCTTCCACCTGCTTGACTGGGACATGTTATTTAGCTTCTTGGGGTCTAGATTTCCCCGCCTGATACATGAAGAGGTGTTAAACTAGCTCCGCATTTCTCCAGCTTCAGTCATTTGGGTATCACCTTTGTAATACTCACCATGTTGACTTTTCACTTATTTTTTAACATTTTATTCTCTAAATTTATTTATTTATTTACTTAAGTCCTTTTTAAAAAAAAGTCTTGGCAATAACATATGTGAAATTGTGGGACTAAAGTGATAATGACCTTTCTTCTAGTACATATCAATAAGCACATAATTAAAATAAATTTTTTTTTTTTTTTTGCGTATTATCTATGTAAAATCAAACTACACTCCACCATGATACGTAGACCCCACTCTAGGATAAACTCTGGACAAGCCGACTCCTAGCTCTCTTGCAGTACTAACGTACTATCATTCACATCTGCCCCTATCTACCCAGACTGATTTCCCATAGCTTCTTAAAATAAAACCTCAGGTTTGGCCAAATCAATGTCCCTGTTACTCCTTATAGACAGTATGTGCAAGCTATTCCCTTCATCTAGAATCAATAATCTACTAAGGAAAGAGAAACCATGACCTAAGTAAGAAAGAACAAATTGGGAAAGTACGTGACTGGGTCAACAAGCTACCCTTGACCGGTAGACCAAGAAAATCCTTAGGGTTGGCAGTTGCTGGGTGAAGGTCATGTGTAAAGAGTTAAGGGACTGGTCATTTATGGGCTATTTCTTTTCCTTGAATAAAAGGTTATCCATTCATAGGACAAATTTACTGGACAAAGTTTTGAATATCCCCTGGACTTCTTCAACCTTTTCTAACAGAGAAAAGAAGATCTGGTTTGAATACTTGGGGAGTAATCATTATTTGATATAGAAATTTATTAATTCATTTATTTATAATGCATGATGTGTTTCTTCCATGCTAGGCACTGGACACACAAAGATCATTAAGATATTTCTCTACCCTTTAGGAGCTCAAGTTTTGCAGAAGACAGAAAGTAAATAGGTGAGCATGATAAGGCACTGCAGACCCCCAAAGTATGTCCAGGTACAATGTGCCACATGATGGGTAGTGTCAGTTCTACTGGATCGGGTAAAAGTTCCTAGGGGATGTAACGATATATAAGCTAGGTCTTAACTCATAAGCCAGTGTTGGTTAGGTGAATGGGCAGGGGAGGATGGAATGCCCTCCCAGGGACAATAAACAGTTATAATATTTTCTGGCATATTCAGAAAGCTGAATACAATTTAGTAGGGGTGGAACATACAGTTGCCTCTCTGTGTGTAAGAGAGAGAGAAAGAGAAAGAGAAAGACAGAGAGGTTGGACTCCAGAGGTTGGACTTCTCTATTCAAGGAGGAACTATTAAAGACTTTTATGCAAGTGGGTGATATGTCCAGAGCTGCATACTGAAAGCTCACTCAGGCAGCTGGGTGGTGGATAACTGGGTAGGGAAGAGTTCCCAAACCACAGGCAGAGACCTATTAAAACACTATTCCAAGGGTCCAGGAGAGAGATGATGAGGGCAGCGGTGGGGAGAAAGAGAGGAACAGCTTTGAGAGGTAGTATGAAGGATATGGATGAGGGTGGGAGGTGTCTAGGAAGATGTCAAGGTTGCCAGCTTGGTGACTGGGTAGTGGTGCCCTTCTCAGAGAGGGAACCCAGAGGGAAAGATGCAATCTGGGGAAACATGGATTTCCTTTGGAACTGTATCCCGTGGGGCCTGCATGACAAAGTGACAGGGTATGGAGCAATGACACCTGAGTTCTTTTACTAGCTCTGTTGCTATGACCTTGTTTGACTTCCCATCATTTCTGAGCTGTCTCTTAGTCCCTAAGATGTATTGCCTGCTCTGGCTTGATTTGAAGTCTTGAGGAAAAGAAATATGTGAAAGCACTTTGTAAATGTCTTCACAAACGTAAATATTTATGTCTTCAGGGAAGTTCAAGGTGTAAAAAAGCAGAGTCATCAGCACATTTAGCTTGTAAATAGGCAGAGAATGCGGCTCCTTTGCAATGAGGCAGAACGTGCAGGAGACATTTCTCTGCAGAATTGCCAATATCACTGCTTGTCCTTTGGCCAAGATGGCTTCATTTCTAGGAGACAAAAGGTATTACTTTGCTCTGCAACACACCGATTCACCAGACCTTATGTCTCTTTGTTTTTTTCTAAATCTTGTAAAATCACTTTTCTATTCCCACTTGCTAGGGTGGGCAAAACATCCATCTTCAGTCAAAATTAAGATTCCCTTTGGATCACATAAAAATCCTGTTTTTCACTGGTGAAATGAGTGAAGTCTAAGACATATATGTAGGCTAGAACTATTACACAGTGTTGGTTTGCAACCCTCTCAGGAATTTTTCTAGTATAATCTGAAACTGGCCTCTGTACTCAAAAGGCAGGGAGAGATGGAAGAAAGAGGGGGGCCACTCCAGGTTGGGGGTGGCAATTTTAATAATAACAAAGGGAATTTATGTCTTGGGCGGCAGCAAGACGAATGGATCCCTGCACCTGCCTGCCAAAGCTTAAAACTTTATAAAGAGGGTTCAGTTCACTGGGTTCAGTCACATATACCATATCACTACCTCAAGGCTATGTCCTTGAAGTAGCCTCTGCGAGTGGGAAAGGCAAGCAGAATGCATATTCCCAGGACAGGGGAAGGAGGGAGAGACCTCCAAGTGCCTGGGTCTAGCTCATGGAGCAGTTGGTGGTCTTGTTTTTTTTTTTTTTTTTTAAGATTTTATTTATTTGACACAGAGAGAGAGAGAGAGCATAAGCAGGGGGAGCTGCAGGCAGAGGCAGAGGGAGAAGCAGGATCCCTGCCGGGCAGGGAGCCCAATGTGGGGCTCAATCCCAGGACCCTGGGATCACAACCAAGCTGAAGGCAAACGCCCAACCGACTGAGCCACCCAGGTGCCCCGGTCTTGTTTTTTTTTTTTTTTTTAATGACGTTCCCAACACACAGGTAGCCCACCCTGGCATGAACAGGGTAAACTAGTTGTCCTAGGTTTAGGAAAACCCATAACACCTGTTAATTAAGACCCAGGTCTTTGCAATCTGATGCCCCTAGTGCTGAGGAGAAAGGGAGACTGAGGTACCCATACCCAAGACATATCAAGACATACCCAAGATAACTCAGCAGCATTGTTATCCAGACCTTTAGGAATTACCTTTGGTTGCTGTTATGTTCCCAGTTTGCTGTGGAATAATCGTGTTCCTTATAAATGAGGAGAGTTGTGATGTCAACAGGGTGGGGAAGGTGAGGATGGAAGGAAAAGCCCCACACTGAAGCACTGAAGGGGGACGCTGGTGAGGAGGGCTGATGGTTGAGTGTGCATGATGGAGCGGAGGTCTATGCAGAGAACAAGGGAGGAAATAAAGACTTCCTCAGGAAAGGAGGTCAGAATGGAGAGAAATAGGAATAAGAAGGCATTTTGAGTTAATGGAAAAGAACTCAAAGACCTTTCTTATAATTCTTTCTTGCGAATGGAGAGAAGATCAAGTTGGGGCAACCACTCTTAGAATAGCACTTCTGGTCAGGTATTTTAAATGCTAACTCGGCTCCTGGGAGGAGAGAAAAGCCCACCTCTTAGAGCAGTGTTTTTAGGGTGGAATAAATGTCCTAATTGTGCCCTGTAAGAAGATGGTTGGACTTAAACATATGAATATTCTTCTATTTTAATAGTTGCATGTTTATTTGATGCCTCTCATTATCTTTGGCAAGTCATTACACTTTTCTATTTAAGGCATTTGGCACAACATTTTCTTTTAAAGTAAATTTGAGGGGAAAAAAGTAAGCCAATTTAAAGAAAAAGTACTTATTAAAAGAAACAGGTGAGAGAGTATGGAAAAAATAGAAAGGCAGTATTAGAATGACCAAAGCTTGGGAAACATCAAAAGCTGTGCTCCGTTTGGGGGGAGAAGCAGGAAGGAAGGGAAATAAGCACCTGGTTTGTGATGGCCCACAGGTGATGGCCCATAGGTGATGGCCCACAGGTGATTCACGACCAGCTTAGCTCATCACACAGGCTTTTTTCGCGTGAAGATTATTCTCTGAAAACAGAAAAAATCCAAGGAGAGGGTCATATCTTACCATATGGCAAGCAGGTTTTTAAAATGATCTGCCTACACTCCAACCTGGACATGTTGGAAGGGGGAAGGAGATTCCCCCTGCAGTAGGGCTGCAGTTGGGGGGAAGTGGAGCCTGCCCCAAGACACTTCACCAGGTTCACCATTTCATCCAACTCTCCAGTGGAGAGAGTCCTTGGGTAGTAACACTTAATCTAGTGCAGTGGTGGACAAGTGGACTGAATGAAAATGATTTGAAGGTTTGGTTGTAATGTGATGATGAGTGCCCTCTGAGGGTAGTGAATGTCTGTGGACCCTGCAGTTCCTAGAACAGAGTCCTCACATACATGTGTGCTTAGTAAATAGCTCCAAAATGAAAGAATGATGGGCTGTGAAAATTGCACAATATTTTACATTTGTACTTACAAAAGAGGAGAAAGAGGTCAGGTTTGAAGTGATAGAGAACTAAGGTCACATCCCATTTCTGCCCTTTACTTGCTGTGTAATCTTGGGTAAATTACTTAAACTCTCTGAATCTCATTTATCAAATGGCACAAATCAGTGGTATACATGTTTTACAACTGGCTCTCCAGGAAGAGGAAAAGCTCGGCTTTGTAGCACTTGCTGATTTCTGTGGTGTAAATATTCACATTCAAGCTAACGACCGTTTCACAGCTAGCTTGCAAATCTAAAAATCAATTCTCATAAACCCCTGGATACAGCTCACCACCGGAGGTAGTGATCCCCACCTCACAGGGGTGTCGGCTGCACTTAGAGCACTCACTACCCGCTGAGCACTGTGCTTGGATAATCTCATTTAGTTCTTCTAGCAATGCTATGAGGTAGTGACTATTAATATCCCTATTTTAGGGATAAGAAAACAGGATGTTGGCAAGGTGAAGAGATTTGTGTGTGGACACACAGCTAGCCTGTATCCTTTCTACTAGACTGCCTCGTCTGTTCCTTGAATGGAATCAAAACAGGGCAAGTACCACATACAGTGTCTGGCATATAATAGATATTGAATTCTTATTACTTTCCTTTTCCTCTTTACCATTTCTATAAAATATATATTGGTAGAAAATGTCTTGGACCAGATCCCAGACATCCCTGGAAAGGTCTTAGTATTGGGGCAGGAAAAAAAGAACAGTGTAAGAAACTGTGAAGATACAATAAAATCCAGGCATAGTTTTAAATACTTCAAGGATCAAATTGTTGTCTAATGACCCTTTTAACAAGCCAAGGACTTTGAACAAGTGTGATTCTCTTATAGGACACATGCTACCTCCACTAACTTTCTGCACAGAAAGACAGTTTTGTAATGATTTACCAGCACAGCGAGAGCTTCTTCCTTGCCTGCTCTCTCTGCTGTTGGCATATCACACAATGAACAGCTCACAGGTGTTTCTAAGAATTTGATAATCAGCTATTCATTAAATGTATAATATTTGGAACTAACCTGATACATTATTATACATTTTCTGCTGGGAGAGTATGAAATTTTTCCTTAGGAGAACTTGGGTTGAAGGACCTGGGCTGGGGGATTCAGCTAAGAGACAGAGCCCCCTACCCAGAAGTCATTCTCCTCCCATATCCTCCTGCCTGGCAGAGCCATCTCCATGAGATTCTGGAAGCTACCACCACGTACTTTTGTAAAGGGAGGGTGGCCATGTAATCTGCCCAGTTCTGGCCAATGAGACTTAAGAGGAAGCGTGCTAAGGGGCTTCAGCAATTTTCTTTGTTGAACAAAGCAGAGACATGAAAAAAATAATTCCATGTCTCCCTACCTGCTTTTTGACATTGCTATGGGAGGATGACAGATTTGGAGTCTAACTAGATGGATAGCCTGGTAGTACCTACCTACTTATTTCTTGTTAGGTGAGATCAAGAAGTATCCTTATTGGTTAAAGCCTGTTCGTCATGCATTCTGTCATTTGCAGCCCCAAACATCCTCGGCCAATAATTAAAATGGATTGTCAAGTTTACCTGCTTGAATTTAACTGTTAGAACTCATGGTCACCCAAACCCCACTGTGTAAGAAAGCTTTCTGCTGCAAGTAATTCAAAGTCCTGACTCCTGCTGGCTCAATATAGGGAAGTTTATTACCTTGTGTAAGAGGAAGAACAGAAATAGGGCAGGCTTCAGGTGGCACCCATGCCCTGGCTTTGCTTCTCTGAGGCTCTCCCATCCTGCTTTCTCTGGTGGGTGGGTTTGGTCCTCAGGCCAGCTGACTGCCAAGTTCTAGGCACCACATCCCAAAGAGACAATGCTCAGTGGGAGAAGAGGGATTGTCCATTCCTGTGTCTCTTCAGAGAAGCGAGGAGAGGTTCTTTGTAAGCCACAGTCCATATTCATCCTTTCCTAAGTCAGTCGCTGGTAATGGGAGCAGGGTTGTGGCAATCCTCACGGGCTACCTCCTACCTGGGCTGGGGTGGGACGGATTTAAGGAAACCTACACCAAGGACCAACTCCAGGTGTCACATTTCTTGTCTCTTCTTGGAGATCTTTCATGGACGCTGGTGAGCTTTCTGCACTGGGAACCCTAACTGATCATATTTTTTTCTTTTATCTTGCCTTTGAGCCTTCACTCACTCAGGTTCCTCCTAGCTCACAAGTGTTTCTTTCATTTTGCCAGTTGGTTTCTCTTAAAAGAATCAATTCTTTTTGTCCCTGGGTCCTAAATGCCTCAATCATAAAACAGGTGTTCTTTGTTTTAAAAAACAGTGTGATACCAATGTCTTCACAGAAAAAAAGAATCTAGACATCCGCACTACTGTTTTCATGGTTAAAAATGTTTCACTTCCATTTGTTCTTGTGCTTGAGCATATTTTTATGCTCACAAAGAAAACAGGCACCACGCCTTTAAGAGTAGATACCTGTCAGATTTTTAAATCGATACAAACTTACTTAAGGAAAAGGAGCAATTAAATGTGAAGCGACTTTTATCTGGGGAAAACTTGGAGATTCAACTCGGAGGAGATAGTAGAGGAGAGAAATGTGTGTGTCAGGTAAACCCTTTCCTCATTTGATGGAAGCCCTGCCCTTCTATTACCCCTCACGGGGCCTTCACCTGTATTCACGTGTAGCGGATTCGCCTCCGAGGCTTGTTTTGTACCTGGTTTCGGCGGCTTTTAGTCAGAGAGATACCAGGGAACCCCCTGGGTGCACCGTGAGCCAGCAGCACGGGTTTCGGCCATTGTTAGGAGACTACCCCGCCCCCGACTCCTCCCCTCCTCCGCCCTCATAGGAGCCGGGGTCCACCCACCCCGGGGAGCCTGTGCTATTGCGGGAATCTGATGCCACCCCCGGCGTCAGGGTGGGATCGGTCAGTCAGCACGTCTGCCATCATTGGCTGAGGGGCAGGCACGTGATGGACATAGTCCAATCAGGATGAGTCCTAAGATTTTGTTGCGTGGAATGCCACAGCGGACACGTGCCGTCGCCTTCCCTGGTGCGTGGGCGTGAGTTGAGTGCTGCTCACACCGTGCAAGGTCAAGTAGAGGCACCGAAAACAAAACAAAAGCAGATGGAAAGAAAGGGAATCAGGGTGAATCTGGCTCTGGACCTTCCGGTGACATGGGCCAAGAACTCCCTTTCTTGTTGGCTGCGTTTTCCATTAGCAGCAACCTAAAGGGCACTGCCGACGGAGTGGCCGGGGAAGAAGCTGCCCTCAAGGAATGTGGGTAAACGGGCCTATGTGTTTTATAAGTCTAGGCTCCTCAAGGCGAATAAGTTGTATTGCTCAAGAAAGGAGGGGGACATGAATTCTCTGTGTTTTGAGCCCTGGGAAGAAAATTAGCCTGGGAGACAATGATGTTTTCGGAATTCTAATAGCAATAGCCTCTAATAGCGCTCCGGCCGGTCTTAAGGGTTAACTTGCTTCCAGCTTATGCACTCCTTGCTTGCTGACCTAAGTCCCTAATATGTAGCAGAACTAACTTATTTTCTTTGAGATTTGCAGACCACTGGCCTTGAGGCATGAAGGATGCAGCTTTCCCAGAAGATAAGGCCTGACTCCATTAAAAAACAGCTGCCCTGATGCCAGCACGTCTGTTCAGGGTCATGCCGACAGAGGACTAACCACCTGGGCACCTGCTGCTCCTGCACGCAGCCCCCCTTCCTGCGCCCATGCCTTTCTCTTTAAAACCCTCTGCCTTTCCTGGGACAGGGAAGAAGGTCTTCGAGACGGTAGTCCGCCATCTTCCCAGGTTGCCAGCTTCCTGAAGAAAGCAAACTTTCCTTTCCCACCATCACCTGTCTCTTGAGTATTGATTTTGGAGCGGGGAGCAGCCGAACCTGAGTTTGAAACCGGTTCTCTGGTAACAAGCCCACACGCGTTCAGATGCAGCCCGCTGTGGTGAGGGGTCTCTGAGGGACGTGGCAGAGCAGGCACCTGAAGGAACTGGACAATTAAGGCATCAGAGGCCCAGGCAGACCTGGCAGAATGGCCATGGAGGTACCTGCTGGCCGGGTCAGGAGGCTAGCAGGTCTGTGTCTTGGGTCAGCTTGCAGGGTGAAGAGTGGAGGACCAGTGACCCATGGTCACGCTGTTTGTTAAAATGCACATTCCTAGGACACCCACAAAAGTCACTGAATCAGAACCTCTCAGTGCACAACCTGGGAACAGGCATTTCAAGAAGCATCCCAGCTTATTTTTTGGGGGGGCTACCATTTGAGAACTCATGCCTTCAGAGCGTGCAGAGGATTACGCTGTGGAAACTCGCATTTAGTCGTCCCCTCCAGGCGGGAGAATGGTGAAAACAGGTGGCAAGAAAGCCCAGCGTCAGGTTCCAGCAGATCCAGAAATAGGATGCCATAGGTCATTATGTTGGGTGACACACCCCTGGGTCAGGCTTAACATCCTGAGCCAGGGTGAATCTTCAAGTAGTTCAGAGCTAACTACCAATGCTTCTGGTATTGAAACTATCTTGGGTGTAGCCAATGGCCTTAGACACTTAACTTACAGGATTGTCCTACCAGCTTTGTTGTGTGGAAATGTGGGGTGGTGGGCACATGGGCCCTCATGCTGTCAGAGCACCCCTGGCCTGTTGGGGTCATGTAGTCCCAGTGACAGACCTCATCACAGGGTGCCAGGCTGTTGCCACACACCCTCTTTTGCTGCTGCTTTTAAAAGTATACATTATAGCAGCTTGGCCGGGAAAAGATTTTCACCACCACTGTTTACAAACGGGGACAGAAGTACTGAATTATTAGACTTCTCCAAGGTCAAGCAACAGGGAATTGGGGGCGATGGGAAGCACAGTGGCTTCTACCTGTGACCCTGGGAGCTGTCAATGTCAGTAGAAGTCATGGCCTGGGCAGCAGCCCCCCATGTGGCCCAGCTGCTCCTTCTATTATTATGTGAGTCCTCAGTGTTTTTCAGCTAAAAAAGCAACACAAACAACAGCAAAAACTTTGAACGGCGCCATCAGAAAGAAAGCAGGGCAGGGACAAGGAGAACCAAGTCTGTTCCAGCTGTAATTCTTCATGGTTCTCTCTGGGCCTGTTTCCTCATCTGCAAAATATGCTGCAGGCTCACTGCAAATGCTATCATATAGGACTTCCAATGTCAGGTGCTTTCTTGTCAATTCCAGCCTCTCTCCTCTTAGGCCAACTTGAAAAATGCTTTAATTGAACGTTTTATACTGTGGTTCTTAAGATTTTTCAGATTGGGTTTATCCCATTTGGAGAACACTTATGTTTACCAGCACGGCAATTAAAGGATGAGGCTCTACTCACCATCGACAGGCTTGTTTCCCCCTTGCTACACTAGATCACATGCTGAACCCTGATCCCATGAAAGGATGAGCTTATAGATTCCTTCTCTTAATTTTGCCCAATTTTAGAGTCCTCCCAAGAGAAAGAGAATGCACAGTTTATTGGAATGGGATTTTACTGCTGAAATATTTTACTTTTTAATTGCGAGGAAAGATACAGAGATCTGGTTTACCCTGAAATAATTTTGTGTTCCCATTTGAGTAGATATAGTAGTTAAAAAAATCTCCTACTTAAAAATACTCTCTCGGTATAAATATTTATGTGTGTATATTTTCTTAAACCTCGATCTTTTTCCATTACATGAAATAGTTCTCATTCCTGGTATGTAATTCTATTAAACAACCTATCATCTCAAAACTAAGCACTCTAATAATTTCCTCTGGGGATTAGTTTTTAGTCTTCATTTTAGTCAATTGTTCTATTTTTTAGGGATAATACGATTTTACTGCATTTTAAGATATATTTAAGTGAAAGGCAAATATATGGTAAGTGGGAAGGGGGTTGAGTTACTGTGATAAAGGTTTGTTTGAAACCCACCTGAGGTACAGGACAGCTGTGGATTCTAAGCAGTTACATTTATTCAAATTCTTCTCCTCTTCTTGGTTAGAGAATAATTTTTCTTTTCCCCAAAAAAGGATGTTCGTAACCAAACTATGACCCGCCCCAGTGCTGGGGTAAATAGGAAAGAGACAAGGGCCCATTTCCTTTGTGGTCATGCGCCTGGGAAGCTTGGGGAACCCCAGATAAGGAAAGGAGTGGATTCTGTCATCTGTGGCTCATAAATCCTCCAGAGTTGCTCCCAACTTCTGCATGGCTTCCACTATAGTCTGAGCCTTGGAAGGGCAGAAGAATGAGAGCTGGTTCTTCCCTTGACCTGTTCAGATTTTTACAGAGTGAGTGCATGCAAGGGCCAGGACAGGGCCTCGCCTTCTTCCTCTCTACAGTGGGAGTTTTCAAACCCTAAGCTGTATCTGAATTACCTGAATTACCCTGAGAGCATGGTACCTCAGTGATTTTTAGCTCTATTGTGAGTTTCTGATTCAACAGAACTTTGGGGATAAGGCACCTGCGTTTTTAACCTGCATGTCAACAAGATGTCCATGTGTTAGTGAAGTTTAATGAACAGATAAGCAGGCAGTACTTAATATTTGAAATATCCTAGTCAAGAGTGCCTATTCCAGGAATAGTTAGGGAGTTCCTAGAGACTCTCATCTGAAGCCCACATGTGTGAGGGGGTGGGCTTACTAAACACAGCTTCAGTTATCTTTATATCCCATCAACACCAGAGGATTTGTTAATTAGCACAATGCACATTAGGAATATTTTTCATTGGTGAAATTAGCGGGACTCAAAATACATAGAAAAGCTAGACATTACACAGGCAGCCCACTCTCTCATGAACAGGGTAAACTAATTGTGCTAGGTTTAGGAAAACCCATAACACCTGTTAATTCAGACCCAGGTCTTTGCAATCTGTTGCCCCGAGCGCTGAGGAGAAGGGGAGACTGGGGTAGTGATTGATCCGTGCTACTGGTCAACATATACAGGACAGCTGAGCGTATTATCATCTAGATCACAAAATTTAGGAATTACCTTTGGTTGCTGTTATATTCCCAGTTTGCTGTAGAATAATCGTGTTCCTTATAAATGAGGAGAGTTGTGATGTCAACAGGGTAGGGAAGGTGAGGATGGAAGGAAAAGCCCCACACTGAAGCACCGGGGGTTGGGGGTGGGGGTGCTGGTGAGGAGGGCTGATGGTTGAGTGTGCATGATGGAGCAGATGTCTACTACAGGAACGAGGGAGGAAATAAAGACTTCCTCGGGTAAGGAGGTCAGAATGGAGAGAAATACGAATAAGAAGGCATTTTGAGTTAATGGAAAAGAACTCAAAGACCTTTCTTATAATTCTTTCTTGCAAATGGAGAGAAGATCAACTTGGGGCACCCCCCCCCCTTAGAATAGCATTTCTGGTCAGGGTATTTTAGATGCTAACTACTTGCTTGTGTGTATGTTAAATCTAATGGACACACATATCTTGCTGAGATGCAGGTTAAAATCCGTTAGTTCCTGATGCTCCAGCTGGAAGCCTCATAAGAAGGACTAGAATAGTGATTTTCAGTGGGAGGGGAAGGTCCATGGGCTTGTATCAGGATATGTGTGTGTGTGTGTGTGTATATGAGTACGTGCAATTAACACAAATTATATGCTTGAAGGAGTCTCCCGATTTTGAACCTGTTTTGCTTTCTGCAGACACCGTCACTGCTACGGAAAATTCTCTAAGTTCCATGGCTTTAACTTCCACCTATTTCACATCTCTAGCCCTGATCCCCCAGAGCACTGCAGAGCCCCAAGCAGATTTTCCATCAAACCTCATTGGTCATAACTCTACCAACATGGCCACAGAAGCAGAACTACCATGAATAGTTTAGTCTAATGAAGATCCACTCTGGTGGAAGTGGGACTAGGTCCTCTTAGTTATGGCTGCCAGAAGTGGAGGAAGCCAGCAAAGAAGGAGAGAGTAGAGAAGGGTCAGGGATGGAGATGGCATAGGGAATGGGTTTGGTAGACAATAAAACAGTGTCTGTTACAGAGTCTGTTTGTATGTTCTATAGATCAGTAAATTTGAAATGGGTCATGGCCTCCTGGAAGAAGAGCATATTAGAGGCGTGATACTTACCAAAATGCAGCCGGTATGGATAAACAAAATGTGGTATATCCATACAATGAAAACACTAGTCAGCAGTAAAAGTGAACGGACTGAGGCTACATGTACCGTCGTGGATGGATCTCAAAGGCATTATGCCAAGAAGCCTGACACAAATGACTGTGTACTGTATGATTTTGTTTATATGACATTATGGGAAAGGCAAAACTATAGGGACAGAAAACAGATCCGTGGCTGCCTAGCAGGGGTGGAGGGAGGTGGCTAGATACAAAGGAGAAAGAAGGAACTTTTTGGGGTCATAAAATATTCTACGGATTAAAGAGAAAACTGCTACTGGGTCTTGGGTGATGTGTGAAAAGGGACAAAAGACACTGCAGGAAAGTTCGTTTTGAGCAGAGGATACAGGTCTGTTGTCTTGAGAACAGGGTTATCTGCCCAGGCTTTAGTTTGGGCAAATGGAACAAATTTCATTTCTGTGTTCTTCAGAATATCAATGAGGAGTTGGCAAACAAGATTCCGAAGAGGGCTGAGAATACCCTGTGAGCTGAGCTCCGGTTCTTAAACACCTGTGAATGGCCTCAATGGATTAAAATATGGTTCTCCTTAAGAAGAAAGCTTTGCTGTGTTTTACAGAGGCTGTTATGTGTTCAACTTCGATGTTCTTATTTTGGGGGGCTACCTGTGGCCTTAGGTGGCTTTTGATAGAGTTTGTAACTGACAGATTTTGCCTCAACGAAGGATCCTTCTTGTTGAAGTACCTCTCTGACCGTTTACCATGGTCCTAAACAAACATGTCTATAACTGAATTTGATGAACTGTGGGAATCCCAGCACCTAGCAGGAGGGTGTTGGGGGGAGGGTGAAGAAAAGATATTTTTGGTTGAGGGGACGTGTCAAACATTTCAGGTCACATCACACAAGTAGCTGCCTATTCTGTGACAGTTCTGACCACAACATCTGGATGGTGGTATACGAAATAGTGTCTCTGAGGTGATCTGATGAAGAAGTTTGGCCCAAACAATTGGTGTCATGGTTATTTTGGGGCTGGTGTAGGTTTTTTAAAACTTGTTGTTGATGTAAACTTTCTCCCATGTGTATTGGTGTTATATATATACATATCCTTGCTTCCTGATTATTAAGCACTTGGGGCTTTGTAAATATACATTCCTTTCTGACCTAACACTCCTTCTAAGTTTCAGACATTACCGTTCCAGCACCATGACATAAACACATCCAACCCCAGACACATGATTTTCAAAACTGCAGATTAAGTGCTAAACTATCATTACGAAATCCACTTCATGTTGTAATCAGCTTGCTTGCCACGGCCCTCTCCTGAGAAAGAGATTATGCAATTAGTAGTAACAGAAATGCTGGGCATTCTAGGAAGGAAGCATCCCGGTTGTGGGTCAGTCACAAGCTGTCGGAGGGAGGTAACTGAGAAGACATGACCACTGGTTGACCCTCGAGCTAGACATAGGCAACTAGAGGCTTCTCGCCCCCTCCCCTGTCCTCAGAATGCATGTTTTGTCCACTGTTACTGCACTTGGAGCCATTTCCAGGATGCAGCCTTGTGAGAATAATGTGTTGTTGAGACCATCTGGACTGGTTATGTGGGCTGGACCCTGCTGAGGCCTCTACAGAAACTTAAAGATTCTGGCAGGCGGGTGCAGAGATCTACTCATCTTGTGGCTGCTCAAGACAAGCCTCATATGTAAGTTCCCTTGCTTATTAAAATTGTTACCTACCCATCTGGAGTGGCCTGCCTCTTTTCTCAGTCTTCTGGCCCTCCATTTACAGAGGCTAGTTTGCAAACCAATGCAAATTTTTGTTCAAAAGGAGATTCTCTGGTCCCATCACTAGAAATTTCACCTGAGGTCTGAAGTGGGGTTCTAGAATCTTTATTGCTAAGTTTTCATAAATAACCCGGTGTTACAGATGCTATGGCCTTTAAGTCATCCCTTGAGAAAAGACCCTTTTCTAAAACACCTAACCAGGAAATTCGTTTTCTCTTAGGACTGAACAGGAGGCAACATTTACCTAGAATCTTCTTTCCTTTTATTTTTTTATTTTTTAAAAGATTTTATTTCTTTATTTGACAGAGAGAGACACAGTGAGAGAGGGAACACAAGCTGGGGAGAGGGAGAAGCAGGCCTCCCACGGAGCAGGAACCCGATGCGGGGCTCGATCCCAGGACCCTGGGATCATGACCTGAGCAGAAAGCAGACGCTTAATGACTGAGCCACCCAGGCGCCCCAAATCTTGTTTCCTTTTATTGTCAAAGTGCAAAGAAAATAGCCCTTAACTCTCAGGAAAAGAAAAAGACTACACTACAGAATGAGGAAAAGAAAATGTGGGGGTCTTAAGAAAAGCAGCATCAGCAGTCAACTGTCACAAATTCACTGTCCTGGGAAATTGGCCACATAGTGCCAAAGCCCTTATCCTCCCCAAATTCATTGCCATGCACACTTGCACAAATGCACTGACACCAACCATGTTTTCCCACCTTCACCTGCCGATGCAGTCATTGCAACTAAATTGCCAACTTGTTTTCATTCTGTTCAATTTGTCACCTGGTTTGAGAGCTACACCACGATCAATTCTATTACATACTTCCCTGCAACTCCCTTGGTAATGAAGTAATCAAATGATAGGAGTTTACCTATAAATGTATTTCATTTTATACTTTAGAGGAGTTTTGGGAAAGACCCTGTACACAGCATGCCCTTAATAAATAATTTCTGAGTGAATGAATGACATGTCAAGCTGAATCACATTATCGTGTATATTCACAAAATAGGAGATCAACTCGTATCTGCAGTACAGCTAACAGTGAGCTGATTCTTAAAGAAAACCCATGGTGAACACTTTTGAAAGCGAAGGCAGTTTTTGTTGTTGTTTCGTTTCTTTATTTGTTTTTGTTTTTTGGCAAGGAGAACAATTATACCTTGATATGTTTTTTTTAAACTTTCATTTTGAAATCATTTTAAATTATAAAAAAGTTGCAAAAAATAGTTCAAAGAGCTCCCTCATATTCTTCAAGTTGTTGACATTTCTGAATCATCTGAGAGTAAGTTACAGATGTGCAGCCTCTTTACCCTGTCGTACATCAGTGTATATCCTCTAAAAACAAGGAAACTCCGAAATAACCACAGTACAATCTTACATCAGGAAAATAACATTGATCCAGTTTAATAAAGTCCACTAAAATTTCACCAATTATGCCATTATTATCATTTATAGGTCTCGGATCCCATTAAAGATCACCTGTTGCATTTAGTTGTCTTGTCTCTGTAGTGACTTTTAACCTGGAACAATCTTTATTTTCATAGCCTTGGCATTTTTGAAGAGTACATGCCAGTTACTTGAATTTCTCTCAATTTGCATTTGTCTGATGCTTCCTCATGACTTACATATTTATGTAGAAGTACTGCTGTGTTCTTCCCACTGTATTATGTCAGGAGGCAACATGAGGTTGGTTTTTTCCATTACCAGTTTTTATTTATGTGAACTGTTGCTGGTTGATTAAGATGGTATTTCCCAAGTATTATAGCTGTCATGTTAATTGATAAATATGCTGTGCTTATTAATTAATAATTAATGATATATTCATGAGAATTAGTGAGCATTTTTAGGGACATATATTGAGACTCTGTAAATACCTTGTTCCTCATCAAACTTTTACTCACAAATTTTAGCATCCATTGATGATTCTGGCTTGAATCAATTATAATGATGGTTGTAAAATGGTGATTTTCTAATTCTTTCTTTCTTCATCTATTAGTTGTATTCTACTAGTAGAGCTTTCCTTTCTCCTTTTTTTTCTTTCTACCAGCATGGACTCATTGATTTCTATTTTACTCAAAGGTTACAACTTATTGACCTATTGCTGTCATTATTTATTTTGATGCTTAAATTGTCCTAGATTTGGCCAGTGAAGACCCCTTCAGGCTCCTATATTCTTTTGACATATCTCCATAATTCTTTAAGTACCTTCTTATTTTCTTGCACAACAAATTATTCCAGTTTCACCCACTCCATCATGGAGCCATAGGTCCTTTTGGTAGAGAATGGTATTTAAAAATCAAAGTCAGAGTGTTAGGTGTGTTCAGAGCTACTGGGGTACTGTTGGATTTAGACCCTCTCGGTGGACAGAACTAGGAAACATATCAACATATATACACATGTATACCTATACTTATATTTTTCTATATTTTTATCTGTGTAAATTAAAAATCATTTCATACCATCTCCTCTAATTTCAAGCCACATCACTGGGTTTACTCTACCTTCTTTTTATACCTGTAATTCCCTTCTCCAACAGTGAGAAAACTGCCTACCTATATCCTTAATATATTTATTTGTTTGCTCAATTCCTGGTATGTAACCCATCTGCTAGACATGGTGGCAAAAAGTATGGCCTGTCTCTATGAAGTTAGCTATTTTTATCATTTTATATATATATATAAAAATTATATTTATAATATAAACGTGTGTTTTTATTAAAATTATATATAAATTATATACATTATAAAATATATAGTATATATGTCTGCATATGTTATATATATGTATATATGTAATTAAATATTTCATATGAAATTGAATATAATGAAATAAAATATTTTCCATATGTATATAAGAAATTATATATCACATATTAGAAAGCCCATATAATACATAAAATATATCAATATAAATAAATATATATAAGATATCTGATTTTGTGTATATGTTTTCCCCCTAGATTTACTGAGATATTACTGATATATAACATGAAGTTCAAGGTGTAGTATGTGATTATTTGATACATGTATATATTGCAAAGTGATTACCACAATAAGGTTAGTTAACACTTCCATCCCCTCACATAATTACCACTTTCTGTGTGCATAACAATTAAAACTTATTCTGTTAACAACTTTCAAGTATAATACAGTATTGTTAATTATGGTCACCATGCTGTACATTAGATCCCTAGATCTAATAACTAGGTTTATACTCTTTGATCAACTAATTAGATCTAATAACTAGGTTTATGCCCTTTGATCAACATCTTCTCATTTCTCCCATCCCCTGGTAACTACCATTCTACTCTGTATTTTTGTGAGTTCAACTTTTTTAGATTCCACACTGAGTTCATACAGTATGTGTCTTTCTCTGATTTATCTCACTTAGCATAGTGCCCTCAAGGTCCATCCATATTGTTGCAAGTAGTAGGATTTCCTTCTTTTTTGTATGGCTAATAATGGCTATTTCTGTGAAAAATGCCATTGGAATTTTGATAATAATAAATGTACGTGTGTGTGTGTGTACGCATGCACGTGTGATCCATTCACGTGTCCATGGACACTTAGGTTGTTTCCATGTCTTGGTTATTGTAGATAATGCTGCAATGAACATGGGGATGCATATATCTTTGAGTTAGTATTTTCACTTTTTTTGGATATATATCCAGAAGTGGAATTGCTGGATCATGTGGTAGTTCTATTTTTAATTTTTTGAGGAAACTCCATACTGTTTTCCATAGTGGCTATACCAATTTACATTCCCATCAACGGTGCTCAAGGGTTCCCTTTTCTCTACTTCCTCGCAAATACTTGTCATTTGTCTTTTTGAAAATACCATTCTAACAGGTGTGAAGTGATATCTCATTGTGGTTTTAATTTGCATTTCCTTAAAATTAGTGATTAGTGATGTTGAACATATTTTCATGTACCTGTTGGCCATCTGTATGTCTTCTTTGGAAAAATGTCTATTCGAGTCCTTTGCCCACTTTTTAACTGTTTTCTATTGAGTTATATGAGTTCTTATACATTTTGGATATTAACTTGTCATCAGCTAGATGGTTTGAAAATATTTTCTCCCCATTCCATAAATTGCCTTTTCATTTTGCTGTTTCCTTTGCCATGCAGAAGCTATTTAGTTTGATGTAGTCCCACTTGTTTATTTTTACTTTTGTTACTTGTGTTTTTGGAGTCATATCCAAAAAATTATTGCCAAGACCAATGGGAAAGAGATTTTCCTCTGTTTTTTGCTAGTAGTTTTACCATTTTGGGTCTTACATTTAAGTCTTTAATCCATTTGGAGTTAATTTTTGTGAGTTGTATAAGATAGGGGTCCATTTTCATTCTTTTGCACGTGACTATCCAGCTTTCCTAATATACATTATTGAAGAGATTATCCTTTCCCCACCAAATATTCTTGGCTCCCTTGTCAAATATTCATTGACTGTATATGAGTGGGCTTATTTCTGGGCTCTGCATTGGCCTACTTGTCTGTTTTTTATGCTAATACCATGCTGTTTTGATTATTATAGCTTTGTGAAATCAGGTTGCATGATGCCTTTAGCTTTACTCTTCTTGCTTTTTACTGTTTTGACTATTTGGGGTCTTTTATGACACCATATACATTTTAGGATTCTTTTCTTCTGTGAAAAATGCCATTGGAATTTTGACAGAAATTATGTTGAATCTGTAAATGGCTTTGGATAGTATAAATATTTTTACAATATTAATTCTTTCAATCCATGAACCTGGGATAGCTTTCCATTTATTTGTGTCTTCTTCAACTTCTTTCATCAATGCGTTGCAACTGTCAGTGTGTGAATCTTTCACCTCCTTGGTTTATCCCAAAGCATTTTATTATTATTATTTTAAAGATTTTATTTATTTATTTGACAGAGAGAGAGAGAGAGACAGTGAGAGAGGGAACACAAGCAGGGGGAGGGGAGAGGGAGAAGCAGGCTTCCCGCAGAGCAGGGAGCCCGATGCGGGGCTCGATCCCAGGACACTGGGACCATGACCTGAGCCAAAGGCAGACGCTTAACGACTGAGCCACCCAGGCGCCCCGCATTTTATTATTTTTGATGCTACTGTATCAAGGGAAATACACAGTAAGGCCTTTCTTCAGATGCACCTGGAGCTCACTGCTCCTACTTCCACATGCCTGTTCCCTCATGCCTGACCCTCAAGAAGCTCCTGGTCTCAAAAATGCAGAGCTCCCCAAGGAGGAAGAGCCCCAGTCACCACCCATCTCTCAGTAAGCAGCCTATTCTCCAAGTGTTACAAACAGCTGCAGCCAGCTCCACAAAGATGCTTAAGCCAAATGCTAAACCTGGGGAAGGAAAAATTGTATATTTCAATTTTAATAAATGAAATAACTGGGACATCAATTGAAATTATATTTTATTCACTAGGTTAAGTGTGGTTTCCTTAGGTTGCAGGTTTTCTTCCAGGTTTTGGTGGCACCACTTTCGTGACTTAGCCCAAGGTAATATATATATCTGCTCTGCTTGTGTTACTGTCCCCATTAGGCAGAAGGGTCTGAGGGCAGGGACTTATTTCATCGATTTCTAGTGCTTAGCGTAGGGTCTAACACACGGCAGGTGCTAATTGTTTATTGGATTAAAGAATAATGTATCCATTAATCAGTATAGATGGTGGGAAAGGAGCTGTATGTTGGGAAGGAGACTTAAAATTTCAACCTCTGGACCCACGTGGATGAAGATAGCCCAGGTCATCCATCCTTAGAAACCTTTCATTTCAAGTTTTTGTTTTCCTGGTAACACAATACAATTCAAGAATAAATCTTGAATTTTTTCTTGATATTGGTTACATTGATATTGCACACCAATCCCATGGTTACCATCCAGCACCAACAATCTTGTTCTGTTTTCACCTGCACCTTCCTGAGTTTTTAACTAAACATCCAATTTCAAAGATCCCACGTTAAAGGATGTCTTCAGTTCAAATTACCCTTTCTCATTTTCTGTCTTCTACTTTTTTCTTTTTTCCCCAAGAATATTTGCAGAGTTAATTTGTCTTAAAAATTCTTTTGTGGTGTTCCAGATGCGAATGATCATAAAACATTCCAAATACAGCATGTTGTGTAAATGTTGAATCGATCGATAAAAATGACGAGTTTAGTAACAATATCCCTGACGATCGCGGAGGCCTGTTTTAATTTAGAGGGCGCCACCACACGTCACCGATTCAAAGCTACCGGGCAAACCACTCCGGACCTGGAATCCCTTAGACAACCCTGACGCCACTGAAGTTTCCAGACGCGGCCAGCTCTCGGGACTGACAAAAGGAGACTCGGCATCGCTGAGCCAGTCTGCCCGTTTTCTCCGCGGCAGCTAAAGTGCCAGGAATTTCTAGGCTTTCCCTTCCCGGAGCAAATCACAATCACAGTCGGCACCATTCGCGGCGCTGGGAGCAGGTGAGCGGGGCGGCGGCGCCCGGGAGACGCGCTCAGGTGCCTCGGCCCCTCCCGGCCTCCGCCCCGGCCCCGCCCCGGCCCCGCCCCGCGCCGTGCGGCTCGGGGCCCAGGTGCCGGCGCCCAGGTGCGCGCGGCGCGGGGTTGCAGCTCTGCTCGACACCCGACAGTGGGTGCCGCTGTGGCGGTTCGCGAGCGGCGGAGCTGAGCGGCTTCGCGAGTTGGGGCAGCTCCTGAGCCCGGCCCTGCTCGCGGCGAGAGCTCCGCCCGGCTCCGGCTCCGGCTTCGGCTTCCCCCAGCTGCGGGAACCGGCGGGCGCCGAGGGGGCGGACCGACCTCCGCGGAGCCCGGAGGCCTGGGGCGGGCGAGGCGGGCGAGGGGCGAGCGCGGGAGACCCCGAGCGCCCCGCGCCCAGGCACCATGCGACCCGCCGCGCCTCCTCGCCGGCCCCGGGCTTCGCTCTCCGTTCGCTGAGCCCCGCGCTCGCCACCGCAGCAAGTCGCAAAGACGAGGCGGGTCGCTGGAGAGCAGCGGGGAGACCGCCTTGGACGTGCCCTCCGCCCCACAGAGGCTGCGGGTCCCTCGTTCCCTGGGCTTCTCTAGCTTTACCATGAACCTGGCGCAAGCTTGGCTTTAGGAGAAATTCAGAAGCCGGAGGGGGAGTCAGTGCAATTCTTTGGTTGCTAAGGTAATTGTAGTTGTGACAAAAACGGGCAAGAAACAAATGGGGGAAAAGATGTTTTTAAAACGGTAGCCCCCCTCCCCAATTCATATGTGTTGATTTCATTTCATCTCCTGGGTGTGGATGCTGTCCATTTCAGATGCGTGACAGGTGTCGGGGTGTATGTGTGTGTGTGTGTGCAGTTTGGGACTGTAGAGGCACGAGCTTACATAAGTGGTTAGGCAAGCTGGCGTGCGGACTTGTGTGGGATGGGTGCAGGTCTGCATATAAATCATGTTTCTGGGTTTCTGGGTGTGAAGCGCTCACTGACTGGGTCCGGCGAGCAGAGGGTACGTGCTCTTAGGTACTTCCAGTCTTCCGATTTTGTGATCGCAGGTGGGGCACCTTTACCCCAGAAGCAGACGCTCATTAACTTTTTCTCTGAAGAAGCTCGCCCTTTTGCAGTTTGGAGGCAAGGAAAGCGAGTGGTGAGGTGTGGAGGGCAGGGTGGGTGGGAGATCTCTTCTTTGGGAACTGCTGCAGGAAAGCGAACGGTTAAGATATTCACTCTCAGAGGGCGACAACTAAACTGGCTGCGAGAAGAGACCGTGTTTACCGTCACCGTCAGGCTGTAAACGTGGCCGGGTGAGACAGAAGAAAGTGACCCAGAAAATTTAATTTTGTTCAGAATGAAAGCTGCTGTTTTATTTTATTTTTTCTTAAATTTGATGGAGTAGGAACGTTATTTGTTGATGAGAGGAGTGGTATTTCTGTGTTACAAATTGAAGATATTTTGGGGCTCGTTGGCTTGGGATTGTTCCCTCAGCATTTATCAATGGTTAGAAGCTGGATCTGCAGGTAGTTTCTAATCAATACCTTTCAGCAGCCCCAAAGTAAAACTGCAAAAATAGGCAGTATTAGGCAAAACCCAACATTGGACCCTTTTCTCACCAGAGGGGATGAGAGATGGAAGAATAAGGACCAGGCTTCTACGTGTCTGTAGGAGTTACAGACTGAGCCACAAGTTTGTGTGTTCTGTCAAAAAGTGTTTGAAAGGGGACCGTTTTGTAGGTTTAGCTTCATTATGTTCACAGCAAGGCTTCTATAGATCAATTTTCATAGGCAGATGGGTAATTACATGGAATGGGAACTGGGGGTTGGAGAAACTTTCTGTGAGTTGTACATTCTTTGTATTATTTATTATTATTAATTTATTAATTTTGCAATGGGTGAGACTGCTCTGTGAAAGAAAGTAAGCAGAGGACTGAGGGAAATTTGAGGCTCTTTGGAGATGTACCTCTATAAGTGAAAGTTTGCATGCAAAACAGCCAAACCCAAGACAGTAAGTTCTTTCTGAGTTTTCTAATAGTACTGTCAAGGCAAATTGTTGCATAAGTCTGGTGATCTTAGATACTAGAATGCTGGGGTATAATATATACCCCCCCCATAACTCATTCTTTCCTGAAAGCGTCTGTAAATTCTAGAAACATCAGCTGTTGTGAGGTATTTTGGTAAAACAGGTAGCCACTAGAATTTCCTTTTCCATAGTCATCACCTTGGTTAACTTTACTTCCCTGCCTCATTTAAGAGACTTGAATCAATACTCACTGCATTTATTTTGCTCAGAGTTTCAGTAAAACAATGCTAGTTTTTCTTCAAGCGATGAATTTGTCTTATAAAGTGAAACATTACAGCAGTGCTTTTGTGGCAGAAAAATCTCTTTAAATGAGATGGTCCTTATTTATTTATCTATTTACTTATGACTCGTTGAATAAAGTAGCCAATATAGATATTTCTTAAATGAGCAAACATTTCTTGAGAAAGAAAAACATTTTTTAAAGGGTATTGAGGACAATGAAATTTGCCAGTAATTTTGGATGTCTTTTTGTCCACAGGGACAGAATTTTATGTGAAAGTAGGATCATTCTGTTTCTTATTTCTCTAATATTCTCCCATGCATTTTATCCCCTGAACTCCTAAGACTTTGCCAGGAACTGCTGAACATTCTGTTTTGTGCCAGGGGTTAAACATCAGGGCGGTATGAGTAAGGAGCTATGTGTCATATCAACGTTTTTCAAAAGGGATGCTCTCAGAGATTTCAATAAATGTTTCCTTTAGCTTCACAGTTAGCTTATCTTAATTCATAGTGCTTTGAACCTAGGAAACATTTAACCTCTTCATTTTTAGTGCCAGCTGGAAGGAATATATTTACTGAGTTTCATCTTCATTGTAACATATGGCATGATATAAATAATTACTACACACACAGTATCCTGCTGTATGGAGAGAAATGGAATTATAAAATAAACCTTCATGTTGAGTGATTTGGAGGTAACATTTCAAAAAACAGTTTTACTTTTTTTCTTGATTACCAAAGTAATATATAACTATTGGGAAAAACTCAGAAAAATATATAAAAAAAAAAAGATCGTTTGTAATTCTCCCATGGAAGGTGAACCACAGTTGACATTTCTACATACCGTATATTTTTCCAGATTTTATTCTGATCATGTTATTCATTGCATTTTTATACTTCTCTCCCCCAGCCTTCCAAATTTTCATATCTTGTAAATGGAACTTGGACGTGTTAAAGGTTTGGGAAATTACTGCTAGTTTAGTGAATGGTTTTGATAGATCAGATTTAAATTTTTGTTAATGGTCCTTATTTTCAAAGAGAGTAGTTTCTCTGTTTTTCTGTTTTCTTTGAAAAAGGAAGGTTTTCACTTTGGGTTGGAAATACTTAGGGCTCCCCATAAGATTTAGGGATTAAAGCATTAAAAAAGAAAAAGGTTATTGGCTGTGTGTAGGGTTGGGTGTGTGTCTCTGGGGTGGGGGGATACCTGAGTTATGGTTTTAATTTCTCCACCTTATGTGGACTTTGGCCTCTGGGCCTCTGTTTCCTCAAAAGATAAATGAAACTTTGAGATTTAGTTAATAAACTAACATATTTGTTGTTTTGACATTTGATGACGATGCTAGTTGTTTGAAGTAGACTTTTTCAAACACAGATGGCTGGGGGTCAACCCCAGAGTTTCTGAGGTAATTGGGTCTGGAGTGGGGCCTGAGAATTTACATTTCTAACAAGTCCCTAGATGATGCTGACTCTGACGGTCTGGGGCCAACACCCAGAACTAGATGATGAGCTCCTTGGGGGAAGAATCCCTTTTTCACTTTTCTTGGCATCCATCTGCCTAGTGCCCAGCAGCGCACCTGCCAGTAGGACCTCAGTAAGCATCGATTGAATCAATATTAGTTTTATCCATGGGGAAAAACTTTCTTAAGTAGTCAAGATAAAAAAGATAATCATTCAGAATTTGGAACCATTAAGTCTATAGTAAGAGTAATATTCAGTCATGAAACCCAGTTCTTCAAACTGCAAGGAAAACAAAAGTGCTTACAAGTAGGCAGTTAAGATGAACGCTAAACCTAATGAGTTGTCTTAAATAACAGCTCAGAGTACCTGCTTGAAATGTTACAAACTGCAAAACTTATGAATGCTTCACTGTTGCCTTCCTGAGACCTATAAGAGGCAATTCATTTTCTATCACATGTACATTTCCAAAAGGGTGTGTGTGTGTGTGTGTGTGTGTGTTTGTAAATTCACTATTAATTATCCCAACTACCAAAGTAGAAGTCAGGGAAGCAATGGCCTAGACTCCTCCCCACAACCCCATCCAAAAGGTAGAACAATGCTCATTAGAACATCATAAAATGGGGACCTAAGACTTGTAGAAAACATTAACCTGCATAAGTTCACAAACTGATCAGTGGCTGCACCAGAAATCAGACCCAGGCCTGATTTCTGCCTGACGCCCAAGGGTGTTCTTCATTACTTCCCTCTGTGGACACTGAGTGAATGCATTTGGTGGCCAGGAGATTCCAGCTGGCTGAAATACCCCAGTTACAGCCTTTGATCATCCTTGCATGGCTACTTTGTGACTAGAAAATTAATCCTTCTACCTAGGTGTTAGAAACATAGGGTGCAGACAACCCCCATTTTTATGGTTGAGACTTAAAAAACATGTAAATATTTGAGTAGAAACAAAGTCGATGTTCACATAACCAGGCTATCCAAATGAATTGTGGAGACCCGCTGTCTTGGCTTTTGTCAATACTTAGTAAAATCATAAAAGGAAAAAGCCACCTTTAAGTTTTTGCATGGTACAGTTCTCTTATTCCCTAGTGTCTGCTCTACCCAGGAAGCTATTTTCTGGCCTGGAGGGATGCACACCTCAAGCAAAGCCCTCTCCAATGAGCGCTGCATTTACCTGCATGAACAGGAGCCAGCGGTGGCCGCCCTCGGAAGGACCCAAGGCACCTGTACTGCGCTCCCTGACACCTGGACAGCCTTGAGCCCAGACAGAGACAAGACATGGGTGGCTCTTAAAGTAACACAACGGGCAATCAAAAACCCTTTGGTTGTGTTCCTGAACCTCAATTTCCTCATCTGTAAAATAGGAACAACAAAATGCCCCTGGAGTATGAGTGGCTGGGAGGAAAAGAGAAAAAAGGAAAAGCGTAGCGTGCTGCATGGAGGAGGCACGGTGACGTCAGGAGGTGGACCCTGTCCCACCAATTGCCTATTTTGTAATAATTTTGATTATGAGTTGTTGATCTGCAGCCCTGGGAGTTTCCGGGTGTAATCTGAAGCCCAGCTGGGTACGGGAGGGCAAGGAGACCCAGGAAACAGGTCACTCCAGATTGGTAGGTGCAGGTTTAATTGGCAAGGAAATTTACATATGAGCTTTGTCTGAGCCGCTGCAAGCTAAATAGCTCTCCATACTGTATTGCCTGCCAGAATCTTTAGGTTTTCATAGCGGCCTTAATGGGGTTCAGGTATATATTCAGTCCAGAGGGAGCTCAACAACCCTTTATTCTCCCAGGGCTGTGTCCTTCCAGATGGCTCCCACTGTGGGAATGGTGGGCAGAGCGGACATTCCAAAGACAGGAGAGGGGGTGAGGAGCCTCTGAGTGCCCAGGACGAGCTCCTGGGTCACCCGGTGGTCATGTCCTCTCGATGACCTCTTCCAAAGTGAGTCTGTTGGGAAGTAAGTATTTTGGGGTAATGGTTCCCCCTTCTGTTCCTCAGGACTTGCTTATATCAGCCTAGCATTTGAGGCACTCCCAAATCCCTTGGAGAATCCTGCTCCATCATTCTAAGAGTGGATTTGAGAAGGCTCGTGGAAAACAAGTGGGCCAGACATTAGGTGGAGAGGGTGGAATGGGAAAGATCTGCCTTTGCAGCAGCCAAGGATGTGTCTGTTTCCTTGAGCCTAAAGGCCATTAATCCCCAGCAGGAAGAGATGTGAAAATGAGGGACTGCCGCTGCCTGGCTGTGTCTTATGTCAGATTGTGAGCACACTCGAAGCAGGGCTGTGTGGTATTTTTCCTCTCTGCCCTTGGTGACTCTTATAGTGTATGGCACGGTAGGAGTTTGGTGAACGCTTGCAGAGTTATCGACTTGTAGCATGGCAGCTCTGGGTGGGTGAATGTGGGAAGGAGGATGAATGAGTATGAGATGGGTAGAGATGCATGGATGGGTCTGGGTGCAGGTGCATGGGCTGGGCAGGTGTGGATGCAAGGTGCAAAAGGTTATTACCCCCATTCTTTTTTTTTTTTAAGGTCTTTATTTTTTTGACAGAGAGAGAGAGCACAAGTAGGCAGAGCGGCAGGCAGAGGGAGAGGGAGAAGCAGGCTCTCTGCTGAGCAGGGAGCCTGACGCAGGGCTTGATCCCAGGACCCCGGGATCATGACCTGAGCCGAAGGCCCCCGCTTAACCAACTGAGCCACCCAGGCGCCCTTATTACCCCCATTCTTATTGTTTACTTGATTTTGCCTGGCTAGATCACCTTGGATTGATGATATACTGAGGCCCTCATCCTGGTTTGTAATTATACACTAATATTTGTCTCTCCCACTGGCTGTGGTCTGGTTTTTTTTTTTAACCATGATTTTATCCTGCACCCAGTACAAGGCCACACACATAGTCAATGCTTGAGGAAGCACTTGTTGCTTTCCTAAATAAAAAGTTGCCAGGCCTACAAAGCTATAGATCTGTATTAAAGCAGTGGACTGATAATACTCAGCACTTGTAAAGCTTTTTGTAGATCACAGCCTCTCAACAAGAATTAGGTGTTATTACTCCCATTTTACAGATGAGAAGACTGAGGCTGAAGAAGAGGTTCAGCCACGTGCCCTATGTCAGATAGTTATTGAGTAGAGAGAAACTGAGAGATTTATTTATTTATTTTTAAATATTTTATTTATTTCACAGAGAGAGAGAGAGACAGAGCACAAGCACGGGGAGTGGAGAGGCAGAAAGAGAAGCAGGCTCCCTGCTGAGCAAGGAGGTGGGGCTCCATCCCAGGACCCTGAGATCATGACCTGAGCTGAAGGCAGACACTCAACCGACTGAGCCACCCAGGCACCCTGAGAAACTGAGAGATTTAAACTCATATCTCATCTGACCACAAAGTCCTGAGTCTCTCTGAGATAACCCAAAGCAGGAGATAGACACCCTACCCTTGAGATCACATCAGTTATCTTGGAGAGATATTAGAAATAAATAGAAAACTAACAATGAAGGATGTTAAATGGCAGTTTAGGAAAAAATGCATGGGATTTCATAAGTCAGATTAGGTAGCAAATAGATAACAAAGACAGTATGCTGTTCAGTGCAGAGAAACAACGTTATATAATCAGACCTGGTAGAGACAGGCTTTGAGAAATAGGTGGAAATTTCATAGGTGAAGAGAAGGATAACAGCAAGCGTTGCAGGTGGAGGTGTTGATAATTGGTGAGTAAAGCAATTACTGTTTGCTTTCAGAGTTAAGAACCCATTTTTCTGAAAACCTGGGGCCCTCTGACCCATTTTTGATAGAAACATGGGTACCAGACAACACTTGCCTTTTTTTTCTAAAAGCAAAAGAAGCCACCATGTGTGATGAGGAATGGTGTGTGGCACTGAACCCCAGGGCTGGGAAGTAATTAGGGACAGGTGAGGACTGTGTTAAAAGCAAAGGGTATGTGCAGCTCAGAAAGCCCTGTTGCTGCCATTCATTTTTAATCATTAGCGACTAATTTCAATTAGAAAAATATATAGATGTACATTGCCCAATCCAAGCTGAACACTTGTTTGAGCTGGCTTTGTTTTTCATGTTTGTGACCTCTCTAAAAGAAAGACAACAACTTGAAAAAATGTCCAGTGTATTTTTCCCTTAAGCTGCTCTGTAAGTGCTACTGTGTTCAGATTCCAAACCAAGCAGGAAGATGCCATTATATCATTTTGCTGACCATACATCCTAAAACAAAGACTGATTCAGCAGCTGGTCAAAATAGAAAGGATGCATTCACAAAGAATAAATTTATTGATTGTATTTTAGATTTTTTTTTTTAGGGGAAGGCACTTTACCTTTTAGAATGGCAGATAGTTTAGGGGCTTGGCTGCTGGCTGGCTTCTGCCGGAACCCCGGGGTCTGTGACATTGGGCAAAGTAGCTCGACACTATTGATCCGCATTCTCCCCAAATGCAGAATAGGTCTGAGAAATTGTAACTCCCCCGAGGGCATTACTGAAAGAGAGATTGTTCCTGGAAATCTCTGGTTTAGGCAGCTCTTAGTTGGGGTGGCGGATGGGGTTCTTACCCCAGGGCACAGTTTGTCTAAGGTCTCTGCTGTTCTTCCCTACTTTTTGCCTGGCTTGTCCTCATCAGCAGTAGGTCCCATTACTGAACACACTTTTCTAGATGATGATTAATCAGGTATAGCTCCTGTTTTCGAGAAGTTTAAAATTCTGTGGGGGAGAGAAAAGAGAAACAGAATGTGGTAAGACAGGCACATATAAATGGGATGGGGGAGGGATTACTGGGAGATTTCATTGAAGACCCTGGGTGGATGAATTGGACATTTGATAACCAATGGTTTTGGGGCCTGCAGAGATGGGGGCAGGGGACCGAGTTGGCAAGGGTACGCTTGAGGCATTTCAGTATAAGTAAAAGGACAGAGGTGACAAAGTGTTCAAACAATAGCCCCCTCTTGAGAATCAGGTCCTTAAAAACCTTTCAGGCAGGAGAAGTCCATGTTGGTGAGCTGAAAATTTAAGGGGAAACAGGAACAGGGGAAATCTAGGTAGTAAGAAAAACTGTCTAATAAATATTTATGTTTATCAAAAGTGAAAAGAGAAAACAAAGGAGATTGTGGGTGACGTTTTCCTCACCTTCTGTTGGTAACAGAGGGTATGTGCCACCGTGAATTTCTAGTTCTTGCTGTATCCCGGGAGATCACTCCTCTGGTGAAATGCTCCTGAGTGCTTTTGCTTTATTAGACTCAGTGCACGATTCCCATGCAAATAAATGGGTATTTCCCTGCACGGTGTCAGGCTGTCTGTCCACTCAGTGCCGTTTAGACTTTCTGACTGAGAGCTTGACTGCTGACTCCCGGATCTTCCTGTGGCTCAAGGGTAAAGTGGATGAATCTGGGATAAACCTTACTTAACTTCCTTGGCAGAACTGATTAGGAAGTTCTCAGATGTCTTACCCCAATGCGTAGGGTATTTAGCTTCGTGCCAAAGCATATGTTGTCGATTCCAGGTTTTCATTTCTTTGGCTTCCTGTAGCTTTCAAAAGCTTCTCTGCAAAAACCGCTTCCCCTGCCTGCCATCTGCCTTACAACCTCCCTCCCCCACTTTCCAAAATCTGTGTCTAAGCCCCAGTTTCTTGTATTTTCTAATTATCTGTAACAGGAATGACCTGTTGGCTCTCAAATGTGTATTTGGAAGTAGATTGGCTTAAGCTGAACTTTGCTTATTGGGAATTCTTGGTGGGGGTTAAGTTTCCTGGGGTTGAGATTAGATATGTTGTTGGTCATAGGAAGGTGGACAGTGATTGACAAGACTAGAAATTCAAATTGGGTCCAGTCTATTAGGGACTTGAATGCCACATAAATACATAGTGGTGGGGGTGATAATGGATATTCAGGGTTTTCTGGCATAGAGAAAAAAAAACAAACAAACCTGAAAGAACTGAATTAAAGCAAAATTTAAACCAGCTCAAGAAAAAGAATTTATGTGACTCATACATTTGGGAATTCAGGCATGGCTGGATCCAGCATTCTTAACTTGATACCTCATTGTCTTTACTTCCTCCTACGGTGATACTAGAGAAAAAGAAGATGATCACTAATATCCCTCTCCTCATATCGTTTTCACACTGTCTCTCACACGGAAGGGGTCTTCTTTCTTCCAGTGTCCTTATTTCAGTCTCGGGGAAGGACCCTGATTTGTCCTGATTGTCTAACTTGATCCAATCAGCATGTCCAGTGATACAGCCTACTCTGGCCAAGATAGTTCCTGGGCCCATCCTTCCCTATCAGAAGCAGCAAATTTGAGAGCAAAAAAATATACGGGGCAATGAGAAACAGTAACTGCCTCAATCTTCTAACCTGGCTGAAGGACTTTGGATTTCATTTGCTGGACAGTAGAATGAATGCAGAGTATTTCAGCCACTGTTTGAGAATCCTGAGATACGTTATATGAGTTAGAAAATGTCATTATCCAAAATAAAGCTTTTGGATAATGTGAAACATTCCCTCAATTGTGTGTTTCTAATCTCGCTTCACTTCTATACCAGTTTTCTCATTCAATGATTACTGCTTCGGATCTATAGCTACTGCACAGATGCTATATGATATGTGTATATGGTGGTGACAGACAGGACCTCTGGCCCCTCCTCCAGCCCTCCAACCCTGCAGGTCTCTCACGTTTTGCACTGCTATGCCTGAGATGGTTCAGGTGCCCCCTTGAGAACAAGAGATGCGGTAGCCCTCTCCCAGAATATTTGCACTATTCTTTTTTTTTTTTTAAAGATTTTATTTATTTATTTGAGAGAGAGAGAATGAGAGAGAGAGAGCATGAGAGTGGGGAGGGTCAGAGGGAGAAGCAGACTCCCTGCCGAGCAGGGAGCCCGATGCGGGACTCGATCCAGGGACTCCAGGATCATGACCTGAGCCGAAGGCAGTCGCTTAACCAACTGAGCCACCCAGGCGCCCTGCACTATTCTTTTTTAAACATACAGTTTTAGAGGACAAGAAAGGTACATAAATCATTGCTCAATAAATTTTCAAACAGTAAACACATCCATATCATCACTCCTAGATCAAGAGATAGAATATTACGATTCCCTTGGAAACCACCTCATGCACCCTCCCAGTAACTACACCCTCTCCTTCCCCAGTGGTAACTACTAACCTGATTTCTAATACCATGGTGTTCAACTTTATTGGAAATATTCCAAATATATATGGAATTATAGTATATGTAAATACACCCCTTTTGTGGCTTCTTAACGCACAACGTTGTTTGAAAGAGTCCTCCACGTTGTGACATGGAGCACTAGTTTGTTTTTGTTGCTATATAGCAATCCACTTTTTAAACAATTTGCAGATTGTTTATTCATCTGCTGTTTGTTGATGGGCATTTGGGACATTTCCGGTTTAGGGCTGCTATGAATAATGCGGCTCTAAACTGTTCCGTATATATTTTTTGGTGCACATGTGAATGCATTTCTGTCTGGGATACACCTAAGACTGGATTGCTGGGACATAGGGTACATATGTCCAACTTTAGTAAGTTCTTACAAAGAGTTTTCCTAAGTGGTTGTACCAGTTTATATTCCTGCCAGCAGTTTATGAGTGTTTCAGTATCTCTACATACTTGTCAACACTTGGGATTGTCAGACTTTTTAATTTTGGACATTACAGTGGGTGTGTAGTGGTGTCTCATCGTGGTTTCAATTTGCTCTGGTGACTAATGGTGTTGTGTCTTTCTAATATTTTTTGGGTCACTTTTATTTAATCTTTTGTAGTCTCTGTTCAAGTTTATTGCCTATTTTAAAATTGAGGTTTTTTTTTTTCTTACTGATTTGTAGGAGTTTTTTTTTTTAAACAAATCTGAATACAAATATTTTCCCCAGTTATACGTATTTAAAATATCTTTTACTATTCTGTGGCTTGCCATTTGACTTTCTTTGATGAATAAGAGATCTTGTTTTAAGTGTAATCCAGCTGGTTAACCTCTTCCTTTATGGTTATTGTTTCCTGTGACTGCTGAAGAAATGTTTGCCTACCCTAAGATCATAAAGTCATTTTCCCATTTTGATTTGTAGAAGCCCTATTGTTTTGCCTTTTATCTGTAGGTAGGTAAAAGATCCACCTGAGGTTGATTTTTTACCTAGACATAAAAAAGAGATCCATATTTATTTTGTTTTCCATATGTATATCCAGTTAACCTCCTACACTACTTATTGAAAAGTCTCTTCCACAGCTCTGTAATGTCACTTTCATTGTAAGTCAGGTGATCATTTATATGTAGCTCTCTGCTTTCTAGCTCCTTCTATTGTTCTATTTGGCATTCTTATTCTGATACCACACTGTCTTAATATAGCTTAATAATAAGTCCATATCTGGTAGTGTGTGTCCAGTTTTGTTCTTATTTAAGAATAGCTTGGTTATTTTTAGACATTTGCATTACTGTATAAATTTTAAAGTCCTCTTTTGATGGGATTTTGATTAGGACAGCATTAAATCTCTAGCCCAATTTAGGAGTAAACTAATGTCTTTAAAATGTTGACTCTTTCAATTCATTAATATGGTGTGTCCCTTCATTTATTTAAATCTTTATTCTCTGTTAGTGTTTTGTATCTCTCTATGTGGTAAAGGTTTGGCACATCTTTCTTCAGATATATTCCTAGTATTTGAAGTCAGTCGATGCTATTATCAATGATAGCATTTTTGAATGTATTTTCTGGCTGTTATTCTGTGGGTATACAGAAATACAGTTGATTTTTATTTATTGACATTGAATCCAGTGACTTTCCTGAATTCACTTATTTCAAATAGTTCTGTGTAGTTTATTATGGAATTTCCACATACACAATCAAATTGCCTTCTTACTTTGCAATCTTCCTTTGCTTCCTTTCCTTTTATTTCTTTTTCTTGCCTGTTGTGCTGGCTTAGACCTCTACTATAGCAGAGAATTGAAGTGGTCATAGCAGGTAGCCTTGTCTCATTCCTAATCTCAGTGGGAAAGTTTTCAAAGTGTGACTATTAAATATTATGATTGCAATGTTTCATAAATACCCTTTATCTGGTTAAGCCAGTTCCTTTATGTTCAAAATTGGCTAAGAGTATTTTCCTGAATAGATGCTGAATTTGACTAGATGTGTACCGAATAGTTGCATGAAATGTCTGGTCCACCTCTGCACTTCCCTTTTTTTGTGGGGGGGGCAGAGGGGTCTTGGTCTTACATTCCTCATTGCCTTGGGAGCTCTCCTTTTTCAAATGTTATCTGGCTTTTCTAGTTCTTGAAGGTTGTTCTGTAATAAGGTAGACCCTCCTTGTAGGAGGGGTACACGCTAATCGTACTGTTTTTGTCGTCCATCAAATACAAATAAAAGTGTAAGAAACCCTCAGAAACCTATTCATTTGTTATTTCTTTGACCTCTATTGCTTCTCTGCTTGATGAGCTTCCTGAATAGATCTGTTTGTTTGTTTGTTTGTTTGTTTGTTAAATCTTGCTATCTCCAGAACAGGAAAAGTGTATTACTGCTGCTCCAAATGTAGCCATAGTATGGAGTCATAGAAGAGAAACACCTGATATTTAAATGCCTAGTTTTAGGGTAAAAAGATACTGACTTTACCTGTTCTAAAAAAAAAAAAAAAAGAAGAAGAAGAAGAAGAAGAAAGAAAACAACAAAATCTCAAGGAATATAAGTGACATTCTTTAAAAAAAAAAAGCCAATAGGAGTGCCTTTCTTCTTGGGTCCCCTGGGAACACGCCCTCCTCTTTATTTCTTAGTCATCCCCTTCTTGTGTATAAAAATTGGCAAAGCTTCTCTGTCACTCCTACTTCTTCCCTGGCAGTGATACAATCTTTGTCATGTGAAATCAGAGAATAACAAGAGTTGCTTCTGCAGTCCCTACAGTCAGGAGTATTAGACGCTACGATCTTAGATCTCATACTAATAAAATGTAAGTCCTCCCACGTGGGAGGAAAGACATTTGGAACCCGAAGACCTACATTTTCATGCTGGCCCCAATACTAACCAGCAAGATGATGTTAGAATATAATTTGAGCTCTCGGACTTTGGGTTCATCCTCTGAAAAATTAAATCGTTGGGCTTGTTTCAGGGAACAGGAGATTTTTTATGAAAAGGATCAAATAGTAAATACTTTGAGCTCTGTGGGCCATATGGTCTTTCTTGCAGCTCCTCAACTCTGCTGTTGTAGTGCAAAAGCAGCAGAGACGATAAGTAAACACAGGTGTTTATTTATAAAACTTTATTTATGGACACAGGAATTTGCTTTTTGTACAATTTTCATGGGTCATAAAGTATTCTTCTTTTAACTTTTTGCAGCCTTCTAAAAATGTAAAAGCCAGTCTTAGCCCACAGACCATATAAAAACAGGCAGCAGACTAGATTTGTCCCCTCGGCCTCAGTTTGCCAACCTTTGAACTAGTTGGTTGCAAAGGGCTATTCCAGAGCTCTGTGTTAGGCCTTGATATGCTGATCTTTTTTTTTTTTAAGATTTTTTATTTATTTTGAGAGAGAGAGGTGGGAGGAAGGGCAGAGGGAGAGAGAAACTTAAGCAGATTCCTTGCTGAGCGCAGAGCCCAATGCGGGGCTTGATCTCACCACCCTGAGATCATGACCTGAGCCGAAATCAAGAGCCAGACATTCAACCGACTGCACCACCCAGGCGCCCCTGATATGCTGATCTTAAGAAAAAAATTTTTTTTTTCTGTCCCATGAACATTGTTCAAGAGAGTCTATTCCTTTCTCCTAAGTCAATTAAGAATAAAAAAATAAAAGATTTTATTTTCCTTTTATCTCTTCCCTGACGCTTTCTCTTTATTTTTGTAGACCCAAGTTTCTGACCTATATCATTTCCTCTGCCTGAAGAACTGCTAGCATTTCCTGAAGGGCAAATCTGCTAGTGATAAACTTACTCATTATTTATTTGTCTGAGAAAGTTTATCTTATCCTTCATTTTGAAGAAGAATCTCACTAGATGCAGAATTCTAATTTGGTGTTTTTTCTTTCAATATTTTAGCTATTTCACTTCACTCCCTTGCTCTTGTGTGGTCTCTGATCAGAAGGCATATGTCATTGTTATGCTTGTTTCTTGTAAGGTAAGGGTTTTGCCCTGTGGTGTCTTTCAAGATCTCTCTGTTTTTGAATTTCTGCAGTTTAAATATGTTATGCCTAGGTGTTGTATTTTTAAAAAAGTTATAGTGATTGGTGTTATTTGATCTTTCTAGATTTGTGGTTTGGTGTATATCATTAACTTTGGAATGTTCTCAGTTATTATTCCTTCTGATATTTCTCCTTTCTCTTTCTTCACCTGGTATTCCAATTACACCTATGTTATACCTTTGGATATTGTGCCATAGTTCTTGGATATTCTGTCTCCATTCTTAAGAATTTCTTTTTCTCTCTTTTTTTCAGTTTGAGAAGTTTCTATTCAGGCTCACTGATTCTTTCCTTGACCATTTTGAGTCTACCATGAGCCCTTGGAAGGCATTCTTCGTTTGTTACAGTGTTTTTGACTTT
The DNA here is from genome assembly GCF_964656455.1 of Halichoerus grypus. NCBI lineage: Eukaryota > Metazoa > Chordata > Mammalia > Carnivora > Phocidae > Halichoerus > Halichoerus grypus. Next base: position 122,903,155 of record NC_135719.1, read on the forward strand.
TAGCATTTATGTTTTTGAGGGTTTTTTTTTTTTTTTTAAAGTTTCTATCCCTCTGCTTTCATTACTATCTACTTTTTCTTTTAGAGCCTGTAACATATTTAATCATAGTTATTTAAAATTTCTTGTCTGATAATTTCAACATCTCTGTCTTGAATCTGGTTCTGAGGATTGCTTGTCCTTTCTGACTGTGTTTTTTCTTGCCTTATATATGCCTTGTAATTTTTTGTCAAAAGCCAAACACGGTATATCCAGTAATGGGATTTAAGGTAACTAGGCCCTTAGTGTGAGGCTTTATTTACCTTGGCCAAGAGTTGAACTGTGTTTAATGTTTGCTATAGCTGTAGGTGCTAGAAACTTCAAATTCTCCTCGTGTTCTTGTTTGCGTCTCTTCTCCTGACTTTAGGTTTCCCTAAGAAGTCCTCAGAGAGTTTGCGTCTTGCGGATATTTGAGCTGTAATCCACTGTTATCATACTGGAGCCCCGTTAGTGTGGTGGTAGGAGATAAGTGAGAAGGAATGTTCTGTCGTCTTCCAGTTAAGAGCAAGAGTGGAGTGACTTCCCTTTAGTAAATACAGCAACACTTCTTCTATTGCAAGAGGAGGGAAGTCAAAGAACATGGTGTAGGTGAGGGTGCCTCAAGATGAGAGACTTGCCTTCTGCTGATTTCCATTTCTTCAGTGAATTTTGAAGTGAGCCTCTCAACTGAGACTGTGTGTGAAGCTTGAACAAAAAGAAGATATGAGAAAGCCGACTCAGACAGGGAGACAGCAAACTTGGTGGGAAAACATCTTAGATTTGCAGTTAGGCAGTGTTGACTAACTTAAAGTTTGTGCTCATGCATGTAAAATGCAGCCGGGTCAGTCTGGTTGTGTGATTTCTTCCTCACGCCCACCACAAAGAGTGCACCTGCTTGGGTGTGAGCTTGGATATTGAGATATTATATGGATATTGTGTGGTGGATGTTCTGGTTCCATTGGTGTCAGAGTTTTGTCTGGAAATCTGCCACAGAAAGGGCATATCGAGGCCATTGAGGATATTTGCAAGGGTATGACTGAGTGGTTAAGACGATGGGCCCAGTAAGAGAAGGACATGAAGGCAGAGTGAGGAGGAGTAGTAATGGAGGGTAAACAACTTGTGAGTTCCATGGATTGAAATGTCTAAAGAAGTTTGAAAAATGTGTGCAGTGAATGTAGAGTAAGTGGACTGGAAAGAACTGGTAAGTGAACTGGGATTTGAGGTGGTACAGTCACCACTGATGATGGGGTTCAGCATGTGGCCATGTGAGACAGTGACTGAGGAAAGGGGGTGGAGGAAAAGGGTTCAGGTGGGGAAATAAAAGGATGGAGGAACCAGCCTCGAGCTAGGTCTTTGACTCTGATGTTCAAGTCATTGAGATTGATGAAGGAGTGAGGGATAGAGAAGAAAACCTCAGAACTGGAAGTGGGAGTACTCAGGAAATGAAAAGCCTTCATGGGAGGGAGGCAGGAAACTGTAGTGAGCATGGGTAGAAAGTGGCATAGCTAGATGGTCTGAGTGTCACAAGAGCAGGGATTTGTGTAGGAAGACGGGAGAGAAATTGTTTGAAGCACCAATGGGGAAGCAAGAGGATGCTTATCTTACTTTCTGGTTTGAGATATGTGGGGTGAGAACAGCTGGGCTCTAGGGTGAGGGGAGTGTTTTTTGGGGAAGCCAGGTTTCCATGAAGGTCCCTGAAGGTCAAAGTTCAGAGGGAAGGTGGAAGACCATAGCAGCCATACTGTTTATAGAAGAAGAGTTCGAAAGCCAGGAAGAGTGGATGGGGAGGTGGCAGGGTCTGGGAATATCCAGAGCTGTGTGGGGTCAAGAGAGAGGATGCCTGGGTGGACCTGAACTCTGAGCGGTAATTGCGGTAATAAGACTGTGAACCGCATCACATGGTCAAGCACATCCCGTTATGTGAAAAAGTTTCTGCTTCTCCCAGTTTAATTTTTTTAGGACTTTTGTTTAATATGAAGAATGCAAAAATATCTTTCTAAGCAGCTTTTAACAAAAATTAGTTTGGTTAGGCTGTAAGGCAGCTGTGGCAACTTAAAGAGGATTGTATTTATGTCTATGTCTTAAGGACAGGTTGGTATGGGGAAGTCAGCTTCACCAATACACTAGGAAGTGGAAGTCAGGAACCACACATCTGTTGAGGACCTACTATGTGCCAGTTGTACTACGTACCAGAAGTACCTACTGCTAAGAACTTTATATGTAATACAGAGGTGCTAACTACTTTATATTTAAGCATATACTTAAATTTTGTATATTTACAAAATTTTGTTTTGAATACTTTATATAGGTGAGGTCACTGGAGACCAAGACTGACAAGTTGGAAAGTATGTGGGCATTGGAATCAGTCCTGGGTTTGGATTTTAGTTTCTTGGTTGACAAGCTACTTTACTTTTGGCAAGTTGCCTATGTTCTTGGGCCTCAGTTTTCTCATCTGTAGAGTGGGAATAGTAATAGTCACCTGTTGGAGTTGCTGTGACACCTTCCCTGGGCAATTCTGAGAAGTAGACAAGGCTGAGAACCCCTGATACCGGTGATTGGTATTTGTTCCATTTTATAGATGAGGAAACCAAGGCTCAGAGAGGCTAAGTAAGTATAGGGCCACTGTAGGCCTACCAGATCGGAATTTCTGGAGCATGGGACCCGGGGACGTGTATCTTTAGAGTCAAGCCCAGGTGATTCTGCGGCTGCTAGCCCGGTTCAGGTCCTTGGACCAGCTTTTGGGAACCACCGAATGCTAACTGATGTCCTGAAATGATCAAGTGACTATATCCCAGTAGAATCCTGGGTGCCTTGGCATGGCCAACAAAATTGGCCCCTAGGACTTGAGCTCTAGCACCTTGCTTTAAGATCGTTGGTGTGGGACATGAAGCTGACTCTCGCTGTGTCACTGAGCATCTGGACTTTGAGTTGGTCTATATATGTCACGTTGGCAGACCTGTTAAACAGAAAGAGATATTTGTTCTTCAGAGATGTTGTTCTTTCTTCTTCCCCCTGGAGGTTCCTGCCCACTCAGTCAGATTAGAGCTATATAAACAAGCTTGTACTACTGAGCTAGCACACATCTTGTAAATCTTTTTTCCTGAAGTGCTTAACATTGCTGATGTCAGAAAAAAAAAAATCCACTTTTTTTTGTTGTTGTTGTTGTTGTTTGTTTTAAGGTTTTATTTATTTATTTGACAGAGAGAGACACGGCGAGAAAGGGAACACAAGCAGGGGGAGTGGGAGAAAGAGAAGCAGGCTTCCTGCGGAGCGGAGAGCCCGATGTGGGGCTCGATCCTAGGACCCTGGGATCATGACCTAAGCCGAAGGCAGACGCTTAACAACTGAGCCACCCAGGCGCCCCTCCACTGGGTTTTAATGGGCTGAGGCAAACAATGTGAAGTTGATACAATATGGAGGAGGGGAAATAACATCAACAGAGATTCTTATTTGGCAGCACAAATATTCAGACTATATTACAGTCAGGCTTTGATTACCTCTCCGGCAAGATATCTCCCTGAATAGGGTTTTGAGAGCTAGACACCAAGAGGGGCAGGCATGATGTTGAAGGCTTTTAGCTGCATGTGATGGTGATCTTAGTGGTATTGGAGTGTCACTGCAGTGGTCTGACTCTTAGCTGTGAGTCACGATCACCGGAGAAGCTTGTTAAACAGCTGATGGCTTCATCTCTGAATCCCTGAGGTGGGGGAAGCGTTTCTCCAACGATCTTGATGCTGGTGGCCTGGGATTTCATGAAACCAGACCGCTGGTCAGTTGCTGCATTCATTCTGCACTAGGGAATTTGCATGCCTTGTTTTATTTCCTCTTCAAAAACAGCTCTGCAAAGATGAGGGTTCTCATCTTCCAGGTGAAGAGCTGGAAGTTGGGGGGAGTATGGGGGAGGTAGTCAGTTGTCAGAGGCTACCCAGCAGGCTTGGTGTAGCCAGAGCCGAGGTGCTATTTCCGACCTGACTTCAAAGCCCCTTTCTTTTGCACACTGAGGTCCTTCTACCTGCTGGGCCCAGCACTGTTATCTGCTGGACCCTAGGCTTGGCTTGCTCCAGAGGGGCCGGCATTACAAAGGAAACAGCTGGTATTTGTTGTAACTGCAAGCTACACACACAACATGGAGTAAATTGCAGTCCTGATTTGCAGAAGATTTACTAATCAGAGTTTGAGTCAGAGACGCTCAATTGTTCTGTTATTCACAGGGTCTCTCCTCACTATACTTTCCATCCTCCCACATATTCCTTCTTATCTACATGGCTCATGGATGGAGTGCCTGGGTGGCTCAGTCAGTTAAGTGTCCAACTCTTGATTCCGGCTCAGGTTATGATCTCAGGGTTGTGAGATCGAGCCCCATGTCAGCTCCGTGCTGGGCATGCAGCCTGCTTAAGATTCTCTCTCTCCCTCTCCCTCTGCCCCTACCCCCCACTTGGGCCAGTGCGTTCTCTCTCTCTCTCTCTCTCTCAAATAAGTAAATAAATAGCTCGTGGATTCCTGAGTTCAGGGCTGACCCATACCAATAAACCCTGTGGAAAAGTGTGATTTCGTACATAGGTCTTTGTCAATAAAGAGCCGCCTTGGTGGGGCAGTTTTAATGGCTTGTTATCCCGATGAATGTTCCAGAAGGAGTACACTGCATCTTGGTAGAATCTTATCAGTTTCTTCATTCATTCAAAAATATTTGAGTATCTACTATGTGTCATGCCTTGTTCTAGGTGCTGGGTATAGAGGGGTGAACCCCACCAACAAAGACTCCACCCAAGCAGAACTGCCTTTAGTAGAGATCCCTGATAAATGAGTAAACAGAGAGGTGCGAAGCCCTGTTATTTCTAACCCCACATTTGACTGTTCCACTTAATCTTCTTGAGATCAGATTGTCTTCATGGTTTTTTTCTCTTGGGTGCCTACTGCTGCTGGGGTTTCAAAGGGCCATGCCTATGTTGTCCCCTAGGCTGGAATGGCCTCTGCTGCCTCCCCCAGACTCCTATTCATCCTTCTCCTCTGATCTCCATTGCCAGGTTCTGCCCTGTGCCAGCATAACTAAACACCCACACGTTGCGACGTCCTGCTTCTGTGGACATGCCTGAACCCCCTCCTGGACTCGGAACACTTTAATGAGAGCATCTGTGTCTGATTTATCTTTATGTCTCCAGGGCCTAGCATGCAGCCTTTTGCGCAGATGCTCAGTGCGTTTGCTCGAGGAAATGTTGAGTCCCACCGCACCTGGTGGTAGGGGATGGTATTACAGAAATCACTTCGAGGGGAGGGATGCTGAGTCTGGGAGGGGATGCTTTGCTCCAACAGTTCTGTGATTCTCTGACAAGTTCAGCATGAGCCCTGCCATGACCAGAGAACACGGGCTAGGATATGGGCAGTGTTGAGTGAAGAGAGGTGGTATGGAACATTCTGATGAGCGTTTGAGGGAAAGTTAGAAATGTGAAGTTCTGAGGTTCTAGGACCGAGCGGGAAGGAATAGTGAAGATGCAGGCTTTTACAGCTGTTGTCCACCTGCGGTCCAGAGAGGCTGTGGCTTGACCTGGTTCTGACACTTAATTGCAAATCAGGTGGGGGAACCAGGCCACTCAGTTCAGAAGGCTTTCCACTATGTGGGGACTCTGGGGACAGCTAAAGAAGCAAAGGCACAGAGAGGTGAAGTAACTTGCCCCAGATCACACTGCTTGTAAGTGGGGGAGCGTAAATTCAGATGTGGATCTGTCTGATGACAGATGCCAGCTGGTAACCCCTGAGCTACCTGTCTCTTCTTGGGGACTTAAAAACTCAAGCTCTTAACACGTTTTCAGTTCTCCCCTTTGTTAGCTGTAAGACATGATGTGTTTTCTTTCTGTTGAAGTCTAGTTGTGTGCTTTCAGGAAAACATTCACATTCTTCAGATATTAAGATAAAAGGCCCTGAATTATTTCCTGTGTGCATATACACGCACTACATATAAATAACATGAAGAAGTTTTTGGGTTTTCGCTACCATGAAATTTAAGATATTCCTATTTCACTTCTATCGTATTCCATGTAAAAATAAATATTTCATCCTGTATTGTAATGAATGAGAATCTAGCCCTTTAATGTCACAAACCGTAGCTTCATAGTCAATGAATGTAATTATAGCCTCCTTACCTGTGTAGGTTTTGCACCCTGTTTCTGTAACAACTGTTGGCACACGGGCTGGAAAGTGGTTAGGTCACTATTTTAGAAATGATTCTTTCTAGACACAGAAAAGTTAAATGACATTGAGTTTCAAAATGAGCTGCTAGAGGAACCAAAAATAGAAGCTTTTCTACTACATACGAGACTCACTGAAATTCCTACCACAGAGACTGTCTGCCAGCACTTGGTAGTTTGAAGTCCCGGTCCTGGACTCTCAGCCTGTTGTAACACCAGAAATGTTTCTGTAGGGGGCGGGGGGCAGCCAGGGAAAGGCGAAGGCAGGGCCGGCAGGATTGTTCCTAGGTCGTTCCCAACCTTGCTGTTATTAACACAGTTTTCTAGGTGGGAGATAATATGCTCATTAAAGTCCGAGTGTTCATTTACAAATAAAGCCAGAAACCCCAAATGGCTCTATTACATAGATAAATGAGCAGACATAAATGGACTCAATTTTTGTTTTTCATGCTCTGTCATATTCTGTATTCAGGCAAAGGAGTAGGCAAATAAGTAGCTGTTTAAAAATAAAACAGTGTATTGTTCATTTAACTTTAAAAGCCACTGATGGGAATTAATAATCAGCGTTTCCATGTAGCACTATGTTAATGTAAACCCTGACATTACAGTGAGTGGAGATAAGAGAATGATGTTCTTTATCTCTTCATGTAATCTGACTTTTAAAACGCATCTTAATTCACAAATGATGAAGAAAAGCAAGCAACATTCAAATGGTATACTGTGGGCATTTAAATTCTTAGCACAAATGACAAATTCCTGTCTCTTGCCCATCTCCCACCCAAATTGGCTTTTATGGAATGACCTTTGGTACCAACTTATTTTACAATAAAATCTTTCCTGAGTTTTTATTTTGAATTGAAATGGCCTTTTCTGTCAAGTATGGTATTTATAAAAGTTTCCTTGTTGAAAAGCCTATGAATTTTGTGCAAATAGCCCAGGCAGGCTCTTAGCTTAGTGGTAACATTTGTATAGGACTTCTTTGGCTTTATATGATACGTTTATACTCAGTTTATCGGACCCGTCCCTGTGAGTACTCCGTGGAATTCACATCTTGCTGATGAGAGCAATGTAGAGGGAGGTGCCTTGGCATGGTTCTGGGTACATAGCAGGCGTTCAACATTTTGTTTTAAAAGGAAGTTAACAAAGAGAACCCACTAGGTTATTTAACTTGTACGAAGTAGCACAGCAAATATAGGGTGATACCAAGCACTGAACTTCTTTTCTCAAAAATTCCATATGCTGTCACTGTTACACTGATATCTTTTCATGCTTTTTAAAAAGGTCAAATTAAAAATATTCATTTTACTTAATTGAGGTTAAATTCACATAATATAAAATTAACTACTTTAAAGCATACATTTCAGTGGCATTTAACACATTCACACAACATTCTGCATCCATCACCCCTATCTAGTTCAAAAATGTTTTCATTATCCCAGAGGAGACCCCATATCCATTAAGCGGTAACCCCATTCCATCCTCCGCCCAGCTATTGGTAGCTACCAATTTGCTTCCTGTCTCTATAGATTTACCTATTCTAGATATTTCACGTAAATGGAATCACAAGTATGTGACTGTGTTAGTCTGTTCAGGCTGCTATAATAGAATATCACAGATTGGCTGGCTTATCTCCCACCTAGAAAACTGTGTTAATAACAGCAAGGTTGGGAATGACCTATTATTTCTCATATTTCTGGAGGCTAGGAAATCCAAGATCAAGGCTTGAGCAGATTTGGTGTCTGGTTCATGGATGGCTTTATTCTCACTGTGTCCCCACATGGTGGAAGGGAGCTCTCTGGGGTCTCTTTTATAAGGGCACTAATCACCTCCCAAAGGCTGTACCTCCTAATACCATCACACTGGGGGTTAGAATTTCAACATGTGAATTTTGGTGGGGACATAAACATTCAGTCCATCGCAGTGATCTTTGTGTCTGGCTTCTTTCATTAAGCGTAATGTTTTCAAGATAAATCTATACTGTAGCATGTATCAATACTTCATGACTTTTCCTGGGTGAATTTTATTCCATTGTGGGGATAGACCATATTTAGCTTGTCCATTCATCAGTTGATGGACATTGAATTGTTTCCATGTTTTGGCAATTGTGAATAGTGCTGCTGTGAATGTTTGTGTTCAAGTATTTGTTTGAATGTTTGTTTTCAGTTCTTTGGGGTATAGTTGAATTTTCAGGTAATATGGTAATTCTACGTTTAACTTTTGAGGAGCCACCAAACTGTTTTTTCATAGCGACTGAACCATTTTACATTCCTACCAACAAGGTACAGGTGTTCAGACTTCCCCACATCCTTGCCAACACTTGTTATTTCAGGTTTTTCTTTTTTACTATGACCATCCTAGTGGGTATGAAGTGGTATTTCCTTGTGGTTTTGATTTGCATTTCCCTGATAAAATATTCAGATATTTTTTTATGTTATGTTAGTCACCATACAGTATTAAGCAGGGCACGTATTGCATGGAGAACTGGGTGTTATATGAAAACAATGAATCATGGAACACTGCATCAAAAACTAATGATGTAATGTATGGTGACTAAACTATTCAGATTTTAATGCATAGAGTTAATCAGAAAGTGAGCTTTGGTAAGACGAAATCAACGTCAAGATGGTTGGCTTCATCTGTCTTCAGAAGATTATGTAGGACTGGCATAAGCTCACCCCTAGGGTGCATGATTCTGGGCTGAAAATAAAGAATAAGTTGCTTGGGATTAGACTAATGTATGTGGATAACAAGAACCCAGTTATCCCCTAAACATTTTTTAAAATACTGCTTAAACTAATGAGGAGAAATAAATTCATCGTGTTTTATTTTTGTATCACCTGCCAAAAGATACTTAACTTCTTTGCACTGTAGAGCTTTCTTTATATAATATCTTCATGTCTTAACGATCTATTCATTTATTTTTGCAGTGTGAGTGAAGATATCCGGGATGGCTCAGGGATCTGGGGATCAAAGAGCAGTGGGGATCGCTGACCCAGAGGAGAGTTCTCCAAATATGATAGTCTACCGAAAAGTAAGGCCTCTCGTTAAATGCTAGGGGTGCTGCCTGTGTGTGTGTGTGTGTGTGTGTGTGTGTGTGTGTGTTTTGTGTAGGGTTGACTGATGGTTGACAGCTTGACAAATGTTTTCTGCCTAAACTGCCTTGACTGATAAATGAATATCGTTTTCTTCTCATATCCTCTGATTTTCTAATTCTAAAATTCAAGGAACTTAGGTTTGTCATACTTGAAAAATACGATTTGGTTTACTTTAAAGATTTTATTTTTAAGTAATCTCTTCACCTAGTGTGGGGCTTGAACTTACAGCCCTGAGATCAAGAGTTGCATGCTCTACAGACTGAGCCAGCCAGGTGCCCCCGATTTGGTTTTCTTTAAATGCAAAGTTTGCCTAAGCAATGCAGAGGGAGATATATTCTCATTTGAGGTAAAAGCCTTTGTGTGACATTTATCAATTGATTGTTTTTGAACCCACAGTAGGTACAAGATCTGGTCTAGATGCTGTGGGAGATACAGAGGTATGCATGTATTAGATGTTTGCAGTTGGTAGGAGACATAAGATGTACACAAATAACTGTAATAATCTAAGTGTCAATTTCCAAAAGAGAAGTGCAAATAGAGTGTTATATGAAATCAGAGGAGTAGGTGATTACTTCCAGGCTCGAGGCCAGGTGTGGACTGGCGGAGGGGTGGTCTTTGAACTCCGTTTTAAAGGATGAGTAGGACTGTTTTATGTGGAAAGCAGAAAGGAAGAACAACATTCCAGGTGGTGAATTACGTTCAGCAAAGGGAAGGAGCTGAAGAAGGTGAACAGCAACCAGAACCAGTGAGCTTGGGGACATAGGTGACTTACATGGAGTAATTGAGGTAAGATTTTGGGAAGAGTCTGGATGTAGCCAGATTTTAGAACGTTGAATCATAGGCAATTTAATCATGAAAAAATTTGTGCTAGGAGTTGTAAAATTAATATCTCTTTGGGATTATGAGTCTTGCCCCAGTGTGCCAGATGCATTATTATGAAGGCAGATTCAAGGTTCTGGTGGGGGAGGGGGGATTGGTATTTCTGTCTCTGTGAGAAAGGTAAGGAGGACACTAATCTAGCGGGGAAAATAACCCTCAGAATTGAGTGAGACTGAGCAAAGGGATTAAAGAGTAAAAATGACTTGGAAACTGAATGAATATAGAATTAGAAGGGGAATAGAGAATCAAAGATGACTGCGTTTTGACCTTGGGTATAGAAAGACATTAATGCCATTAATTCAAATAGGGATAGGAGGGAACTATGGCACATAAGTTTTATTTGTGCACATGTTGAATTTGAGGGAATAACTGCTTCTTATTAATACACCTTTTTAAGTCTTGCATATGTGTGAAAATTTAACCTAACTATATTACATATTAATAAGGAAAATGAGTTAATGTTCATTCGTTTCACTAAATATTTGAGTTGTCTGCTGGGTTCTGTGTATTCTGCAAGACTGTGTTTGATCTCTGCTAATCACATGGGCAAGGTTGAACTAGATATTTCTGGATGATCAATATGGTAAATTTGTCTCTTTCCTTATAGAGAACTCAAACTAATCTTGCTTTGAGTATCAAATTTCTTAATCCTTTGCTTTGTAAGAGAATGCTTAGATAACCCTTCTCTAACAGAGATGCCTATTAAGTTGTAGTAAAGAAAAAAGAGATTAACAGGGCTAACCAATTAGTGAAGCATACAGAATAGAAAGATGTTTATTCATCATTACCTTCTTAACCCACCCCATGCTGGGAAACCCTAATGCCAAGCTCATAGAAATGTGAGCTTTGGAATCACACCTAGGTTAAAATTATTGCAACTCTACTACTTCCTAGTGGTGTGACCTTGAGTTCTGTGAGCTTCAGTTTCTTCATTTTAAAAAGAAGAAAAAAAGGTGGGAGGAAGGATAGTACCTTGTGGGGCCATTATGAAGATGCATTTAGATAAAGTAAATGAGGCATTTGATATCTTACTTTGCATGGTTGTGGTCCATAGTGAATGCTCCTTTTCTTTTATCTTTAGGTCTTATAAAGACAGTGTCATTTGGAGGGGAAATAAATTACAAAATGTATAAATGTTGGTGCTATTAATAAGTTGACTAAAGTATGTTTATACAGTGAGTTGCTTTTTTAAGACACAGGAAAACAATACAATTTTTTAAAATTTAAATTCAGTTATTTTTATGTTGTTCAGGAGATTATAAACCAATGGGTTATTAAAGGTTGGTAGGAAATGTAAAGGTCATGCAACCCAAACACATTTCTACTAGAATGTTTGGTATTATGTTGAAAGGAAAACTTCCTTCAGGTTTGTGGGAACTTGATTTTTACTTTTTAGGTGGTAGGAGGGGACTCTTTTTTGGTTTAATTTAGATACAAAGTTGTCGATTGTGGTAGTTCTTCAGAGATATGACTACTAGCCATTTGGTTTCTATATTGGAAATATATCTTGCTTACTTATGACAAATTTGTGTGTGGGGTATGCATGTGTTCATGTTATTTGCTATATTAGTTAATTGCTATAAAAGGGATATTGCATCTGTTCGATCTATTAGAAACAAGGCATTGCTTAGTATGGGTCTAGGACCTGGAATCATTTAAACCTAGTTCATTTGACTAAATCCTGGTTGCGTTTCAACCATGGGTTATTTACTTAGTTCTCTATTCGCAGTGCTGTGGACCAGCCATTGGCTACAACCAATACAACCAATATTGCAGGACACTATCCTCAAGGTGTCAGTAAAGATTAAACCTTGAAACCAAGGTCAATTCAAAACATTTGCTATGGAAGTCCTCTTCTGTAATGGTTTCTTCAAGGTTGTAAACTCTAAAACCAAACCTTTTTTTAGAGGTCTACAACAGAAACTTACATTAAAAATTATGCAAATAGTGCTTTCCTTTTTGTTTTCTTTCTCTTGTTTGTTGTTTCTTACTCATGTCAGATGTTTTTAGTGTGAAGTTTTTGCTTGGACTGTGTTGTGTTGATTCAGATGCTGACATTTAAAAAGCCAAATCTAGAGAAATGGAGCTTTCGGGTAAACTTCCGAGTAATAAGTGGGATGATTATGTCCATGATGTTGTTGCGACTTTTAAATGCCATTTAGGATGGTCACCTTCTGACATATGAGTAATGATGGGTGGGTTTCTTAAGCCTACATTCTCAGAATCCTTTTCATTTTCTTTTCATGTTTTCTGTGTCATTAACTGTGAGAAGTTGTACTTTCCCAAGGCATGATTTATTTATTGAGTGGAACAGACTTTCTAATTTAGTTTTTCATCCTTCACATTCACATTTTGGATTGGAGGTGTATGTGAAAAATGTATTGGTCACATTAAAAATCTATTTAAGAGAAAACCTTAATTATTCATTAAGTCACCCAGACCCTGTTAACCTTTTTTATATTCTTGGATCTGAAAAATCCTGGGTCATTGAATTGCCCAATGTAGGGATGATATTTGAACCTGGCTGAACATCAGATCACTTAGGGGTGTTTTAGAAAAATATTGATCCTCAAAGGATCCCCCTCACCAAGATATTTTTGTTTCATAGGTCTGAACTGGGTCCTGGGAATCTGAGTCTTATTTTATTTTTTATTTTAAAAAATTTTAAAAAAGATTTTATTTATTTGAGAGAGAGGGAGGGGGCATGAACAGGGAGGGGGGCGGGGCAGAGGGAGAGGGAGAAGCAGAGTCCCCACTGAGCAGGGAGCCTGACACTGGCCAATCCCAGGACCCTGAGATCGGGACCTGAGCTGAAGGCAGACACTTAGCCGACTGAGCCACCCAGGTGCTCCCTAGGAATCTGAGTTTTAAACTCTTCTCAGAAGAATCTGAGTTTGAAACACACTTACTTATCTTTTACAATATCCAGGTAGAGTACACATGGCAAAGTAATGGGAAAGTCGATGTTTTGAAGTGGGTTTTTGATTTTATAATTATTTATAAATCTCTCAGATGTAGAAGAACCAATCTCCTGTCATAGACTTACAAGTAAGGGATTTTAGTAACACCCTCATTTAGATGAGCAAACTGAAGGATGGAGAGAGTGTGTAATTTATATCAGGTTACTCAGCAGTTTCCCAGTGAAGCCATGATTGTGTCCAGGTAGCCTGACTCCCTGTTGGTGTCCCTTCCACCACCATGTTATCAACCACAGACTACCACTGCCACATTGTTGGGGCTCAACAGACTTTGGATGAATTAAATAAATGAAAATACTGTGCAGCAAATCTTTGCTTTTCATGGTTATTTTCAGAGATTTGACTTGGGTTAACTTTGAACACTTGTAAATGCTAAAACTTCCTTCTGCTTGCTGGTGCTCTTGTTTCTTGGGTAAAGATTTTCTAAAATGTTTACTTTCTTTTATAAACTCAGAATTCTTTTGAGTATAAGTAGGTTGCTTTCCGATTTTGTTTAGTTCTCTGAGTGGTGTTAATAATGTCTCTTGAGAAATTTCCAACTTGACTGGTAATTTGATTTGGTAGAACTCTGGGCAATTAGATGGTAGTTGGACAGAGAAAATTGTAGCTTAACTTAACTTGACCCAGACTTGGGTCATGAGGCAGTACAGTGTGATGGAAGATGCCAGGAAGGGAGCAGATTGCTCTGGATATCTGGCCCCAGCTCCCACGCTTACTGCTTTGGTTCTCTGGATCAACAACTTCATTTTCCTAGCTCTGTTTCTTATTTTGATTTCCTCCTCTCTCCTTTCTTTTCCTCCTTCCTTCCCAACTGCAAAATATTTCTTACACCGAAAGAATATATTCAGTGTCCACATAAAGTAGAAAGAAGCATGATAAAATGAACCCTGTGTACCTAGTAACCCATCAATGTAATAAATAAAATATTACTTTGGCTTCATTTCCTCTTCTGTAAAATGAGGGGATTGGACTAAATATTGTAAACATACTTTTCTGCAATGATTTACCAGTTTCATTCTGTAAGTTCATTTAGAAGTTAATAAACTTCCCTGATGTCAAAACTATGTTGTGAGACTGTAGACATAATTAAGGGTCTTTCAAACTTTTCCAGAAATATTTTAAACAGTCTTACATAACCTAAACTGGATTGAGATAAAACCTGATGTAGTTAGGCATCAAGAGAAAAATTGTACTTGTAATGATTTAACATTCAACAGTTAAAGTATTTTCTTGGTGGCGACCTGTTTCTTTGGCTCACTGGTAACATTTAAGACGTTTGTCCAGGTATTTTTTGGTGGTACTGGTTGTACCTTAGACAGATAGCAGGAACAGTGTTTAAATAGTAGCACTGGATACTGTCAGTAGTACATAGTGTTAGGGATGAATTTGAAGTCTTAGAGAAAGAAGAAAAAGCCAATGTTCTTGTATGTCATTGCTGGCTTCCTTCACTTGTTAGTTTCCAGTTATTTATTCCTTCTCTGCTGGAATTCAGGTCTTGCCTTTGTGTTGCCCTGATACTCCAAGGTCACTTTCCCTAATGTTCTAGGACCCTTGCAGTCCTGCATAGAAGTTGCTTTAGGCATATTTCCAAAAAGTAAATGTAGCACTATTTTAGTTACACAGGCGGTGGTATGCAGCAAGAAGGGGAAAAATCTAGCCTGGAAGAGGCAAGCCTGATGAACAAGCTGGGAACAGGACATTGTTTTGGAATTCATGGAAGGCAGTGGGAGTGGCCAGCACAACCGAGAGTCAGGGAATCTATAGATCCTGGTGACCAAGGCACAGTGAAGATTAGCAATGATTTAATCAGCAAATATGCATTAGTGTCATTTGCATGCCAGGTGCTAGGAATGCAAGATGAAGTCTGTGCCCTGACAAAACCTGTAGGCTAATGGGGCAGAGATGGGTAACTAGACAATTGCAAGAGGCAGTTGGTAGAGGTGAGCTGAGGAATGTGGAAGGAGGTAGAAAGGTCACGAATATCAAGAGAGAGGATGATGATGTCATAGAAGACACCAGAGGATTTGGCACCTGCCTTAATTCGTGAAAGATGAATAGGAATTAACATGGCAGAGAAGGGGGAAAATAAGTGTAGGAGGCAGAAGGACTACCACATGGAAAGGGACAGAGTTGCGATGTTATAAACTGAGTTCTGGGAACTTCAAGTGGCTGTTTTCTTGGAGCCACGTATATGTGATGGAGGTCGAGAAATAAAGTTGGCTGGGGAGATTAGGGATGGATCACGAAAGACCTTACATATTCTGCCAAAGATTTAGGACATCATATATCTTCCCTTTGTACCTGCACATCCACGTTCTACTGGAATGTGCTGCTCTCTGCCCCAGGAAGTAGACTCATCTGCAGGGCTCTTGGGATCTCTGGCTTTGAATCAAGTTTGGTCAGTAGAAGCCTGGGGAGAGATGGGAGGGAGGAAGAAGAGCAAAGCCAGGGCGTCCCTTGCCGTGGCTCCCTCTCTGTAGAGTCTTGCACTGCCCATGCCCCTCGACTGAAGATCATTGTTCTCTGGTCCTGATACCCTTTTCTTCTCTTCATCTTTTTTGGACATCAGGGTGGCTCCAGTTTGTATAGTCCTCTATTGCTGTATAACCAATTACCCCAAAATGTGATGGGGTTAATTGGCTTAAGCATAACATTGATTATGTCATAGGTTCCATGGGTCAGTAATCTTAGGTGGGTCCTCTGGGTCAGTGCCTCTCACAAAGACCACAATCAAGATGTTGGCTGGGATTGCAGTTTCATCTGAAGGCTCACCTGAGGAAAGGCCCACTCCAAGCTTACTCATGTGGCTGGATTCAGTTCCTCGAGTGCTGTGGGAGCGATGGCCTCAGTTCCTCACTAACTGTTGACTGGAGCCACTCTCAGTTTCTTGCCACATGTGTTTCTCCACAGGATAGCTCACAACAAGGCAGCTTGTTTTATCAGAGTGAGCAAGGCAGAAGAGGCAGAAAGGGGGGTGGTAGTGGGAGTTTCACTCGTTTATAATCTAATCTTGGACATAACATTCTGTATCCTTTCTGTTAGGAGCAGGTGACTAGGTCTACTGCTAGGTGAGGGGTTTACGCACAAGTCAGAGGTTCCTGAGTGTTCCTTGTGGTTCTCCTATCCTCTGCCACTTCTTTATACTTGGTCCTTTTTGAAATAAACCTTTCTTGAATTGTCTTGTATGTGCCATCTGTTTCCTGATGAGTCTGTGACTCATGCAGGTATTAACCCCAAAGCAAAGGAAAGACACTGAAACCTTGTTTTTCTTCATAAGGAAAGTCACCACGAAAGAACTTGAAGCCGGGAAGTCATATGGTCAGTATGGAGAAAACACTTGTGCAGAGAGGGTGTGAGAGAAATGGTAAGATTAGTGGGCAGAATGGTTTGGTGATTTTATAGGAATTCGGGTGAGGACAAAATGACGTCCATGTCAATGGCAGTGGTAACATAGATGAAAGGATGTGCTCGAGAGATGTTTAGGAGGTACAACCAACCGGGTTTGGTGACCAATAAAGTGGAGGGCAAATCTGAGGGCAAAGGAGTTATCTTTTCATCAGGTTACACCTGGGAAATGTCAGATCTCCTGGAACCAACAAAATTTTGAACCAAATAACTGTAGAGCTGCGTTGCCTGCCCTTCTCCTCCTTGTGTGCAGAGAAGTCAAGTGTCATGGAAGGAGTGTGTAACTGGGCCAGGGTGGCTCTGATTGATTGTGGCTGCACCACTAGATGACTTCAGGCTGTGCACACGTTGTTTCTGCTTCAAGGCTAGTTCCGCTATTTGTGAAGTGAGGGGTTAGCTAGGCTGGGTGATCGCGAAAGTACTTTCAGCTCTAACATGCCAGGGCTTTCATAATCTAAAATAAAGACACCCACATTTCCTTACCTATTTATTCTTTTTATAGCCTTCTTTGTTTTCTTTTAAAATTTTTTAAAAAAGTTAACCCAAGCGAAACTTTAAAAAGTCAGGTAAGTCAGTATGTTTCAAACAAATGCTTTTTGGTCTTGAACAGTTAGGGTTTCTTTTCTTTTCTTTTCTTTTCTTTTTTTTTTTTTAAAGATTTTATTTATTTATTTGACAGAGAGAGACACAGTGAGAGAGGGAACACAAGCAGGGGGAGTGGGAGAGGGAGAAGCAGGCTTCCCGCGGAGCAGGGAGCCAGATGCGGGGCTCGATCCCAGGACCCTGGGATCATGACCTGAGCCGAAGGCAGAGGCTTAACAACTGAGCCACCCAGGCGCCCCTCTTTTCTTTTTTCAAGGACTAACTTCAGAGAGTATTCTGGGTAACTAATTTAATTGTTCAATCTGCATTTTAAGGTTCCTTTCATTAAGTATTTTGAAAGTTTCTTATTGCCTTAGGAAAAAATTGTTCCGTTTTCCTTTCCCCCTAGGATTGGAATTGCCAGAGGAAAAGCTCCCCATCACATTATCTTGGTTGGCAGGAGACAGGAGTGTGGGCAAGTCCCCAACTAGTGGTATCAGTGTCCGCAGATGAAAGGGATGGTATTTTTAGTGTCGAGAATAGCTCAGTGTGGTTTAATATGATGTGTTACCACCAGTATAGCTTTCTAATTTGGAAAGCCTTTAGTGTGTTCAAGGCTTCATTTCATTTTTTCCCATCTCTCCCCCCCTCATTTCGTTTCAAAGAGTCTCAGATTTTACATTTTGGCAATTTATTACTCTCACTATTGACACTCCTTTGCAGTATTCCCGCACTATGGAGAACTTGAATGGCCATAGAGTGAAGTTCTCATTCTCAGGATTTTGAACAAGAAAAACTAAAAGCCTACAGATATCTGTGAAGGGAAAATAAATAAGGGTTTCAGTCGTTGTGGGATAGGAGCATTATTTTTTTAAAAAACATGATTGCCAATGGAAATCAAAACTGAAAATGGACAAGTCTTTTGATCCACATTCTCACTTCTAAAAATGTATTACAATAAGGGAATGGAAAAAAATATACAAAGATAGACATATAGATATAGACACACATTCACGCCAAAAGAATATTCATACCTCTGGTAAATAACACCAAAAGATATAAATCAATCAAATATTTGTTGAAAAGGAATTAAATAATCATGGGGGATAGGATTTATATTTGGAATGACCCCTCAGTTAGGTTACTGGGTCCCTGTTCTGGTAGACCTACTAATTGCCTTGAAAAGAAGATGGTTCTTGACATCCTGGCATATGGTCCAATTGAATATTCTTTACTTTAAAAACCCTACTGGACTTGGCCATTTTTGTAAAATTTTTGTTTTCTTTGCTAAATATAATGGTTGTGTAGATTTACTAAAAAATTATTGTTTTCATTTCTTTATTATTTTCTACATCTCTGTGCTTAATTCTAGGATCATTTTTCTTTTGTCTGGAGAACTACCATTAGTATTCTCTTCAGTGCAGACCTGCTGATGCAAGATTAAGGAAGATAATAGGGATTTATTGGCCACCCACTCTGTACTGGATACTGTGCTGGGTACTGCATATACACTGAATCATGTAATCACCAGAATGGCTTGTTAGCAATTGGTGGTCATTCTATATTATACGCAAGGGAACAGGATCAGAAGGAGTAAATGACTGGTATGAGACTTGAATCTGAGTTTGCATTATTCTAAAGTTTGTAATTTTTTTTAAAGAAATTAAATTACATAGAAAAAAACAAAAGAAATTTCAAAGTTGTTTGTAGTTAATTATAGGAAGGTTGGTGTTAACAAGGTGTGCTTACAGAGGAGGAAGGAATTTCAAGAGAAATGACTTGAATTGCATCTTTAAGAAAGGGGAGGATTTTGTTCTGTAGGAAAGGCCAAGAAATGATTCTAGGTGGTGGGAGTTGTGCAAGTAAAGGTGTGGTGATAAGAAAACATAGACGTACTTAGGAGGCAGTGTATTTTATTACACTAAATCTAGGAGGTGTGCCTGGTGTAATAATAGCCTTATTCTTCATATGGAGAACCCGAAGCAAGAAAACACTAAACATTTTTAGTTCTGAAACTCACCTCGTAAAATGTTGGTAATGCTGAGCTTTCTCCTGACTGATTTTCTTTCTTTCCTTTTAAAAATTCATTGTTTTCCATTTTAAAAGTAATAATTCATTTTCAAAAGAATATATGAACTATAGAAAAAAATATCTCACATATTCCTACCATGCGAATATGACCACAGTTAACATTTTGGTTTATTTCCTTCCAGCTTTTATTTTATATAAGTAGTGTATATATACATACATATATATATATATATATATATATATATAGTATTAGCACATATATAATATATCATATTCAGGGCTTTTTTTTCAAGGACTAACTTCAGAGTTATATATATATATATATATATATATATATATATATATATATATATAGTATTAGCACATATATAATATATCATATTCAGGGCTACCCTGAATAGCCAAAGTGATCTTGAAAAAGAAGAACAAAACTGGAGGTATCAAAGTCCCAGATTTCAAGAAACTATAAAGCTGTAGTAATCAAAACAGTATGGTAATGGCACCAAAACAGACACATAGATCAATAGAACAGAATGTAGAACCCAGAAATAAACCCACAATTATGTGGCCAATTAATCTATGACAAAGGAGGCAAGAATATACAATGGGAAAGACGGCCTGTTCAGTTAATGGTGCTGGGAAAATGGACAGCTACATGCAAAAGATGAAACTGGACCACTTTCTTCCACCATACACAAAAATAAACTCAAAGTAGATTACAGACCTAAATATGAGACCAGGAACCATAAAACTCCCAGAAGAAAACATAGGCAGTAATTTCTTTGACAGTTGTAGAAACATTTTTCTAGATATGTCTCCTCAGGCAAGGGAAACAAAGGTAAAATTAAATTATTGGGACTGTACCCAAATAAAAAGTTTTTGCACAATGAAGGAAACCATCAACAAAACAAAAGGCAACCGACTGAATCGAAGAAGATATTTGCAAAGGACATATTCGATAAGGGGTTGTTATCCAAAATATATGTAGAAGTCATACAACACAACAACCCCCGCCCAAATAGTCTGATTAAAAAATGGGCAGAGGGCCTGAATAGACATTTTCCAAAGATGTGCAGATGGCCAACAGACACATGAAAAGATGATTAACATCACTAATAATCAGGAGAATGCAAACTAAAACCACAATGAGGTATCACTTTACACCTGACAGAATGGCTAGACTCATAACCAAGAAATAACAAGTGTTGACAAGGATGTGGAGAAAAAGGAACCCTTGTGTGATATTGGTAGGAGTGCAAATTCATGCAGCCACTGTGGAAAACAGTATGGAGGTTCCTCAAAAAAATTAAAAATAGAATTACCATATGATCCAGTAATTCCTCTACTGGGTATTTACCCAAAGAAAATGAAGACACTAGTTTGAAAAGATATATGCACCACTGTGTTTATTGTAGCATTATTTACAACAGCCAAGATAGGGAAGCAATCCAAGTGTCCATCCATGGATGAATGGATAAAGAAGGTGCAGTGTATACATATGATAGAATATTTTTCAGCCATAAAAAAGAATAAAATCTTGCTATTTGCAATAACATGGATGGACCTAGAGGGTATAACGCTAAGGAAAAAGGTCAAATACCATGTGATTTCACTCATATGTAGAATTTAAGAAACAAAACAAACAAAAAAGAGACAGACAAAACAGACTCAAATATAGAGAACAAACTGGTGGTTATCAGAGGGGAGGCAAGGGGATGGGTAAAATAGATAAAGGGGGTTAAGACTACACTTATTGAGCACTGAGAAGTGTATAGAATTGTTGAATAACTATACTGTATGCCTGAAACTAATATGATACATGTTAATTATACTTCAATTTAAAAATTAAAAATTAAATATATATTAGCCTAGTGGGTAATAATAGTGTATATACTGTTTTATGTTTTCCTGCCATATCCTAAGCATTAATCTGTGCCACAATCATCATAATCATAAATTTTGAAGATTGTATTATATTCTGAGTAGATAATATGCTGTAATTTAGTTATTCAGTTCCTTTTATTACTAGCAAAATTTAGAATTTCTAGGTCAGAGAGCATGACCTATGTCATGACTCCTGATACATATTGTTTTCCAGAAGGTCAGTATTAGTTTCTGCATGTACCGGCTGGCCTTCCCTGGGTTGCTGTCAATGTTCATTGAACTTAAGAAAGAGGGTGAGAGGGGCGCCTGGGTGGCTCAGTCAGTTAAGCGTCTGCCTTCAGCTCAGGTCAGGATCCCAGGGTCCTGGGATGGAGCCCCGTGTTGGGCTCCCTGCTCAGTGGGGAGTCTGCTTCTTCCTCTCCCTCTGCCCTTCCCCCCCAACTCATGCTTGAGTGCACTCTCTTTCTAATGAATAAATTTTAAAAAAAGGAAGAGGGTGAGGGGATCTCTAATAATTAGGACTAGAGTATTCTTTCCTCTCTACCTCGAAACCAGATCCCCATCATAATGTCTGACTGGCTTTGCAGCACCACCCTTATCTGGAGAGCCTCACCGCCTGGGTCTTGAGAAATTTTCAACTTGGAACTTTTCCAAGCCTTTTGCTATTTTATCCTCTATTTGTTTTTCTTAAGCAACTAACTAAATAAGAATAACATTTCAACCTCTTTCCACTCCCCGCCCCCTGCATTTTTCCTGCCCGCACCACCTCTGCCTCCAGTTTAACCATGGGGTTTCTTCTTATATTTTAAAGCTAAATACAAAAGCACAGTTCTGAGATACAGCCAAGTTCTGCAGCCAAGTTTGAAGAATAAAACTTTAAAACAGCTCTTCTGTCACACACTTGGGAGGGGAGGCAGGCTTTGCTATAAATAAGGCACATTCCATTTCTATCTCGTCCTTTGCAGCCCTCGTGGATAATGCTTTTTGTATATGACTGCAGTGTTCTCTTGGTGCCCACTCACCCTTTCAACCTTCCCTTTTACATCGCATTTTATTTCAGTGTTCAGTAGTTCTGGAGTTCAGGGACCCTGCTTGAGAGAGGAGTAGAAGTTTCCTTTCATTCTTCAGGGTTAAGTGTACTGAGATAAAGTGGCTGACTTGTAAGAAACTACATTTTATCTGGGACATTTTTAGCAGCTGCTGTATTAGTTCCCTATGGCTGTTGTAACAAATTACCATAAAATTAGGGGCTTAAAACAAAACAGATTTATTCTCCACGGTCCCGGAGGTCAGAAGTCTAAAATGATTTGGCAGGGCTGTATTCCTTCTGGAGGCTCTAGGGGAAAACCCATTTCCTTCCTTTTCCTAGAAGCTGCCCACATTTCTCAACTCATGACCCTGCATCCGTCTGACCTCCTTCGGCCATCGTGTCTCCCTCTCTAACTCTGCCCCTCTTGCATCCCTCTTATAGGAACCCGTGATCACATGGAGCCCACCCAGATAATCCAGGGTAACCTCCCCATCTCAAAATCCTTAACTTACTCGCACTTGCAAAGTCCTTTTTGTTGTGTGAGGCAGCGTATTCACAGGTTTTGGGAGTTAGGATGCAGACATCTTGAGGGGGAGGAGGGTATTATTCTGGCTATTACACTATCTTAGGGATGGAAAAATAATTTTAGAATTTTATCTGTTTTTCATAGCTACAGAGAGGATGTGCTGAAGGCTTGGTTTTCCTTTCAGTGTTTGGGATGGTAGATATATGGCAACCTAAATTAAGTCTAGGATATCCATTTGTATTTGCTAATGTCCCTTTGAAGACAGGAAAGAAGAGCCTTTCAGTGACTGACAGCAAGGATGGGGGTGGGTATCTTAGTTAAAGACCTTCCTTCCCTCCTTACTGGGTCCTTATCTTAGGCTCTTGTAGGGCATTGAGGGCAAATGACCAAGCAGATGCTTTTTTCTTTTTTTTTTAAGTAGGCTTCACATCCAGCATGGAGCCCAACGTGGGGCTTGAACTCACGACTGTGAGATCAAGAATGGAGCCGAGATCACAAGTCAGACGCTTAACTGACTGAGTCATCCAGGTGTCCCCCATGTAGATGCATTCTAAATAAATGAAAGAAAACCTCCTTTACTATAGTCTCCTCTAGTGTGGCTTTCCTATGGGACTGTTCATCTCTAGTTATTTTATATTTTAGAATATTTAAAAACTGTGGTACTGAACAATACAGTTAATAAACACTTTCCTCATGACTGGCTGGAGAGTAACAGTAGAAATCATGACCTTATGTTCTTTTTTCAAGCAGTAAGAAGAACTTAGTCTTCTTAGCTTAGGAATGTGCCAGTCTGCTTGTTGACTCTCCTGAGGCCTCTCTTTTCACCATTTTTCATGTTCTGGTGAGTCACAACACATAATGGCAGACAAAAGGTACACAGGTGATAGTGTTGTCTGGAAAGCCACCAAGCAATAGCAGGATCCTGGATGTTAAAATGACTCAAGGCAGATGAGCCCCTCCAAGGAGCTAGTCCAGGAAACAGATGATAAAGCCTAATTGTCAGCAAGGGTTTGGAGTGAGCTTTTTCTTTCTAAAAGGAATGATTAACTTCACTGCCTTCTGGGGAAGGAGAAGTCAGTAGTTGAAAACAAAATCTACTGTAGCCGATGACATGTTACAATTTTAGGGCAGAGTTCAGCAGACTACTTGTCCTTGGACCTAACTCATCCCCATATCAGTTCTTGTATAGCACTTGAGCTAAGGATGGTTTTTACATTTTGAAATGGTTGGAAAAAATAAAAAAAGCAATATTCCATGATGTGTGAAAATTATGTAAAATTCAGATTTCAGTGTTCATAAATCACGATTTGCAGAAACACAGCCATGCTATTCATTTATTAGTTGTCCGTGACGACCACGGAGGAGTTGAGTGGTTGTGGCAGACATTGAGCATGTGACTGACAAAGCCTAAAATATTTACTAACTGACCCTGTACAGAGAATTTTGTAGCCTCAGGTTATAGGGACTTGGGGGAGACTGAAAAAGCCTCTGCAAATATCCTTGTTGGAACAGTATTTCGATAGGAACCAAGACCCAGTGATTCTGCCCAGTGGGAACTCATTTCTAGGAACCCACAGGGAGTCTAGCAGGAGAATGGGTATACAAGTTAACCTGGAAGCCAGGTATACTCATATGATGCTATAAATAATACACGAATCCTGCCATTCACTCCTTGAATAGTGTGTCTCCTTTACTGAGGGGGTCACAGAGTTTATTCCAGTACTTTATTAAAGAGATTTTATTTGGTTGGTTGTTTGTTTTTTTTTTTTTTTAAATGAAGAAGAGCATATTGAGCTGCTGGAAGTGTTGGGCTGTGTGTTCTGAAATATCCCAGTAGGATAGGCGCCAGCTACCTACGTTTCAGATGCAATGCCCAAATGGCTCTCATTTCTCCAGGACCCACTTTGTCCAGGCATCGGGCCAGGGCTTTGGCACATGATGGCTCACACTGACAGCACCTCTCCAAGATCACTGGTGCTATTCCCGCTCTGCCTGGGCGGGAAGGGCTCACGGTGGGAAACCCTGTGCCTGCCGTGCTGCTCTAAGTGTGACCTGGAAGAAGCAGGCCAGCCACTCGGGGAGCTGCTTCATTCTCTATCTAGCCGCTATCACAACCTCATCAGCAAAGTGCTCTCATCACTGAGTTACAGTACTCAGTGATCACATTAACTTCCATCACTTTGCTTGTTGTGGTATCTTGACCACTGGGAATAGCGCTGCAACAAACATGGTGCAGAGATCCTTTTGAGGTACTGCCTTTGTTTCCTTTGGCTGTACACCCAGAAGTGGGATTGCTGGATCATATGGTAATTCTGTTTTAATTTCATGGACCTTCATACTATTTTCCACAGTGGCTGCCCCAACCTACATTGTCACCAACAGTGAATAAGGATTCCCTTGTCTTCTCATCCTCACCAACACTTGTTATTTCTTGTCTTTTTGATAAAGGCCATTCTAACAGGTAGCATCTCATGTGGTCTTGATTTTACGTTCACAGTAACCAAGATAGGGAAACAACCTAAATGTTTGTCAGTGGATGAATGGATAAAGAAAATGTGGTATGTATATATAGTGGGGTATGACTCAGACATAAAAAAGAAGAAAACCCCCTGTCATTTTAGGGATCACACGGATGAACCTGGAGGACATTACGCTGAGTGGAGTAAACCTGACAGAGAAAGACAAGTCCTGTATGATTTCACTTATATATGGAACCTAAAAAACAAGTAAAAATGAACTCATAGAACCAGAGAGGAGATGGTGGTTGCCAGGGGCTGGGGGTGGGGGAAATGTTGGGGAGATGTTGGTCAAGGGATACAAACTTTCTGTTATAAGTTGGGTAAGTTCTGAGGATCTAGTGTACAGCATGGTGACTATAGTCAATAATACTGTATTGTGTACTTGAAATTTGCTAAAAGAGCGCACCTTAAGTGTTCTCACCACACATACACAAAGGTAACTATGTGAGGTGATGGATGTGTTAATTAACTTTGTTGTGGCAAATATTTCATAATGTATATGTATATCAAATAATGACTTTGTGCACTTTATATATGTACAATTTTATTAGTCAGCTATACCTCAATAAAGTTGGAAAAAAAGTGTTACCTTACATTCTATAGTTCCTTCCAGCGCTCCATATCCTTCATATTATGTTCATGAAAGTCCTGAGATACTATTTATCTAAACTTTGTAAATGAGGAAACTGAGGCTTGTGTGGGGTCAACCAGCCTTTAGTGGCAGAGCCAGACCTTCTGACCTTGGGGTCTGGTGTCCTGCACACTACTTCCCATGACTTCAGCCATAGAGCCGTGACACTTAAACCAATCTTAGCAGAAGACTGGGCTACAGTCTAGGCATATGGTACTTGGGTTCATCCTCATGGTGATCACAAACTGATTTCCAGAGACTAATTTTACATCCTAGATATTTTTTGGCATTACCCAAAATTGGGACTCTGTTGAGTACAGTGTACTGCTCAATCTCTTTCTCTTCCTCGTCACCACATCTGTTGCTTGTGTTTCAGCCCCAAACCAAACCAATAATGGATTCCCATTCATGTTCCTCTTACCACATGGCTCCACATGAGGAAAGGTATATTGCATGTATTCTGCTCGGAAAAAGGCTGAAAAATTGTGGGAAACGCACTTTCAAAGAAGGTTTGTGTTCTTTGGGACATAGGAATATAGCATTAATCACAACTTCTGCTTACAGCTGCACAAGTTATTAAAAGAGCTCATTTTCAGCAAATTTTAAATAGTGGAGATGGTTCTTGAGCACATTTAACAAGCACTCTGTCCTGGTTTTGCCCCAATCCCTATACATTCCTCCCCAGTCTTCATCACTGGAGTAGCCCCCTCTGCCCACCCTATGATTCCTTAGCCCCCTTCTCTTCTGCATGCTGTCCAGGGGCAACATTGTGCTCTGTGTACACTGATTTGGGGATTCCTCAAAATGCTATTTCCTCTCCAAACTCCAATGCCTATATCCAGCTGCTAAGGGACGTCTCTGTTTGAATCCTCCTTACTTATTGCAGATTCAACAGGTAGAACATAACAAAGTGTTCTCCCTCTGGAATTCAGTGGTTGGTGTCACATCATTCATTCAGTTAGCATCTGAGTAAAAACCCAAACATGATTCTCCTTGACAGGACTCGCCACTCACCTCTCTTTGCCATATAAATGTGTTTATTTTTGTATGTGTCATCTTTTATGTTTGCTTCCCTATGATATTGTAAATGCTTGCCACCAGGTAGGCAATAAAGAAATGTTTGGTGGGCAGACCTGTAGATAAGCATTCCTGAAACATATCCTGTTATCTTTCCCGGATGAGATTTGCTACTGCATGACTTCTTCTTACACTGGCTGGATTGTGTAACTCAATCTTTGGTGCAAAGATCGGTAGCATGTCTCTGAGCTCTGCAAACTTATTTATCTTTGGAATTATTGAGCTTGGCAGCTGTCCACATCATGTAACAACTCTGCTGTCACATTTCCCTCCTTGCTTTCTTTCTTTGCTCTCCCCTACTTTTCACATTCCTATCTGTGAGAGAGAAGGAGAAGAAATGAAGACTACAAACCCATATTTCTCTCACCAATTAAAAATATCTTTCCATCTTGTTTTACTATTAAATGAGTTCCTTGTTTTCTTTCTATGTCACAATTAAAACAGCTTCTTTCCTTCTTAGTGTCTTTAACATATTTTTATTGCACAAATGATTCATGTTTACTATACAAAATTAGAAATTATAGGTAAACACAAAGAAGGAAATAAAATGTATAACCCCCCTCACTCAGAGAGCTATAGTCAACTTTTAATATAATACCTACTTCCATACATTTTTTTCCTATACGCATATTTCAACAAAAATGTAGGCTTACCGTACTTGCTGTTGGAAAACTTCTTTTCACTTAATAGGTTGAGAACATGTTCCCATGATAAGAAATACTCCTCTAGATCAGATGTCAACAAACTTTCTCTGTAAAGGGCCACTTAGTAAATATTTGAGGCTATGTGGGACATACAGTTTCTGTTTCAACTACTTAACTCTGCTGTCGCAGTGTGATATGTAAATGAATGAGTGTGGCTGTGTTCCAATAAAACTTTATTTTCAAAAACAGGCAGTTGGCCAAGTTTGGCTCATGGCTGGGCCATGGTTTGCTTATGTTTGCTCCAGAATACCATTTTTAATGGCTGAACAGTATTCTACTTTATCAATAGATCATGATTTACTTAACCAACCTGAATAATAGCTAATGTTCTTTGAGGCCTTACACTGTGCTTTGCACACTGAAGGATTTTTTCCTATTTCCTTTTTCACTCTTCCCACCCATAACTCTGTGAAATAAAGGTATCCTTCTTTCTATTTAACAGATAAGCAAACTTAGATAAAGAACAAGTAGGTAATTTGCCTAAGGTTAGATGGCTATTAAGTAGAAAAGACAAAATTTAATTTGATATTTAGAAACCACGTTTTTAACTACTCATTATATTTTTATGCACATTGGTGGTTATTTCCTTGGGATAAATCCCTAGAATTAGAATAACAATGCATCTTAAGGCTTTTGATCTGTGTTTCCAGGTTGATATCTATGGCCAAGTCCTATTTCTTGGGTGGTATAAACCTTAGCAATAATACTTCATTGTTTTAAATCACATTAAAAATTATAAATGCAAATGAACATTTATTTTATGCATATTTCTCATCTGTGTTTCTTCTTAGGTGAATATCTCATTCGTGAAGGAAAGGTTCTCATTATTCTATAAGAGCAGTTGTCTTTTCTATTGATTTATTGAAGCCTTGTATACAGAACTCCTTTGGTGTTTTAGTTGATGTTACATGGCTTGTTATGAAAAGGGTCCATTTACTTTAAAAAGCTATTGTCTTTACAGTTAAAGAGAATTAGACAGAAAAGTGTTTGGTTTTAGCATAATAGCACTAATTAGACTTCTGGAATTAAACAAATAAACAAAAACCAAAACAAAACCCTGTAAGGTAAGAGAGAACTTACTGCTGCTGAGGAACTTGTCCCTTTAGTTCACATCTCTTAAGTCACTAGGATTTGGGTTCTTTAATTGGAATTACTGCTTTGCTGTGGCCATGGCAACATATCTTAGCTGCCATGAAGAACATACACCTTGACAAAATATTTTTTAGAGAGTGGGTTTTAGATAGAATTCATTATCCAGTGTATTCATGGAGAGTCTAGATGAATTAATGGGTGGTAGACCAATAATTGTATAATAATAACAGTAATAAAAATAGTGAAATTAATAGTTACTATCTACTGATTACTTACCTTATTCCAGGCACAATGCTAAATGCTTTATATTATTTAATTTGATCTTCACTATAATTCTAGGTCATAGATATTGTTATTATCCCTGTTTTATACATGAAGAAACAGACCAAAAACCTAGGTGGCTTGCCTGGACTCTACAGCTGCTAAGTAGGAGTGGAGCTTGACTTTGACCCTGATGCTCTACTGTGTGAGACTTACAGGCTTATTACAGAAAGCTGTTGGGGTATATGCTTACTTGTATGTACATGTGTGGCAGATATCTTGATTGTCAAATGTGGAGTCAGCACTACTAGAATTTAATAACACTGGGATCAATGGGCCATGAATCTGACCCGGGATTCAGAACCCATGCTCTTACAAAGATCAGAATTAGGATGCTTTATGAGATTCAAAGAACCCAAAGGGTAGCTGACCCAATATATTCTATCTTGGGTTTCTCTTGAGGACCATCAAATTGAAAGAGGATATCTGATGGGGAAAGGTAGAGTTGTAAGAAATCCTAGGCAATAAGACAGAAGAACCTTTTTTTTTCCTTACAGCTCTATTGACAAAATTATCTATGTGTGTATGTATGTTTGTGTACACACACATGTAGGGACATGATCATTTGAGAATGCGTATATTATGAAATATCAGCCATGGTAAAGTTAATAAACACATCTGTCACCTCACATAGTTACTTTTTTGTGTGTGATAAGAATGCTTAAGATCTACTCTTCTAGGGGCGCCTGGGTGGCTCAGTTGGGCGTCTGCCTTCGGCTCAGGTCATGGTCCCAGGGCCCTGGGATCGAGCCCCGCATCGGGCTCCCTGCTCAGTGGGGGGCCTGCTTCTCCCTCTCCCACTCCCCCTGCTTGTGTTCCCTCTCTCGCTGTGTCTCTCTCTGTCAAGTAAATAAAAAAAAAAAGATCTACTCTTTTAGCAAATTTTATATACACAACACAGTATTATTAACTATAGTCACCATGCTATACAGCAGATCCCCAGAACTTACTCATCTTATAACTGAAAGTTTGTACCTTTTAACCAATATCTCCCCATTTTCCCCACTTCCCAAGCCCTGGCAACCACTCTGGTTCTGAGTTCAACATTAAAAAAAAAAAAAATTCACATGTAAGTGATATTATTTGTCTTTCTCTGTCTGGCTTATTTCACTTAACAGGATGTCCTCCAGGTTCATCCATGTTGTCAATAATGGCAGGATTTTCTTCTTTTTATGGCTGAATAATATTCTGGTGTGTGTGTGTGTGTGTGTGTGTGTGTGTGTGTGTACCACATTTTCTTTATCCATTCTTCCATTGGTGGACACTTAGGTTGTTTCCATTCTTGGCTATTGTGAATAGTGTTGCAGTGAACATGGAAGTGCAAATATCTTTTCAAGGTACTGATTTCATTTCCTTCAGATATATTCCCAGAAGTGGGATTGCTGGATCATGTGGTAGTTCTATTTTAATTTTTTTTGAGGAACCTCCATACTGTTTTCCATAATGGCTGTACCAATTTACATTCTCACTAACAGAATACAAGGGTTCTCTTTTTTCATATCCTCACCAACTCTTGTTATTTCTTGTCTTTTGTTAATAGCCATTCTAACAGGTGTGAGGTGACTCTCATTGTGGTTTTGATTTGCATTTCCCTGATGATTAGTGATGTTGAGAATCTTTTCATGTACCTGTTGGCCATTTGGATGTCTTCTTTGGAAAAATGTTTACTTAGGTCAGTTGCCTATTTTTAGATTGGATTATTATTATTTTTGCTATTGAGTTGTATAAGTTCCTTACATATTTTAGATATAATCCCTTATGAGATATAGTTTATGAATGAGTTCTCCTATTTTGTAGGTTGCCTTTTCATTTTGTTGACTGTTTTCCTTGCTGTGCAGGTTTTTGGTTTGTTGTGGTCCCACCTGTTTATTTTCGATCTTGTTGATTGTGCTTTTGGTGTCAAGTCAAAAAAATTATTGTCTAAACCAATGTTTAAAAAACTCTAGAAAGAGTTTTTTCCCTATGTTTTCTTTTAGGAGTTTTACAGTTTCACGTTTTACATTTGAGTCTAATCCATTTCCTGTTAATTTCTGTGAGAAGTGTAAGATAGGGGTCCAGTCTCATTCTTTGGATATAGATTACAGTTTTTCTTTCTTTCTTTTTTTTTTAAGATTTTATTTATTTGACAGAGAGACACAGCGAGAGAGGAAACACAAGCAGGGGGAGTGGGATAGGGAGAAGCAGGCTCTCTGCTGAGCAGGGAGCCCAATGCGGGGCTCGATCCCAGGACCCTGGGACCATGACCTGAGTCAAAGGCGGATGCATAATGACAGAGCCACCCAGGTGCCCCAGATTAGAGTTCTTCTAACACTGTTTATTGAAGAGATTATCCTTTCTCCATTGTGTGTTCTTGTTTCCCTTATCAAAGATTACTTAACCATATATGTGTGGGATTATTTCTGGGCTCTCTATTCTGTTCTATTGGTCTCTGTATCTGTTTTTAGGACAGTACCATATTGTTTTGACTACTATAGATTTGTAATATGATTTGAAATCAGGAGTTGTGATGCCCCAGCTTTATTCTTCTTTCTTTAAATTACTTTGAATATTCTGGATCTTTTGTGGTTCCATCTGAATTTTAGGATTGTTTTTCCTATTTCTGTGGAAAATGCCATTGGACTTTTGATAGGGATTGAATTGAATCTGTATATTGTTTTGTGTAGTATGGATATTTTAATAATATTAATTCTCCCAATCTATGAACATGGGGTAGCTTTTCATTTATTTGTGTCGTCTTCAGTTTCTTTCATCAGTGTCTTATAATATTCAGTGTATAGGTCTTTCATGTCCTTGGTTAAATTTATTCCTGAGTATTTTATGTTTTTCCTTCTATTGTAAGGGGAATTTTTTTCTAAATTTCTCTTTCAAATAGTTCATTTATAGTGTATAGAAACGCAACTGATTTTTGTATGTTGATTTTGTATTCTGCAACTTTACTGAAGTCATTTATTTTAACTGTTTTTTTTTTTTTTTTGTGGAGTCTAGAGTTTTCTATATGTTCACGGACTTCACAGACCTCGTGCGAGATTTCACTCCAAATCTTGTGAGCTCACATCCAAATCTCGCTCCATCTTGTGGTAATCTCATGAGAAAGCATGGAGCTCGGGTGTGATTTCAGTCCACATCTCCAAATCTCATGAGATCGCCCCCTAATCACACCCAGATTTGGGCAAAACACCAAGAGATCTCTCGGAGCTCTGGGCAGATTTCACCCCAAATCCCGCCAGGTTGCAACCATGCCTCCGAGACTCAGAGTCGAAATCTCGTGAGATCTCACCCAAATCTCGCCCCAATGTTGCAGTTGTATTCTGCAACTTTACTGAATTCATTTATTTTAACTGTTTTTTTTTTTTGGTGGAGTCTAGAGTTTTCTATATGTTAGGATCATGCCATTTGCAAACAAAGACAGTTTTCTTTCTTTCTTTCTTTCTCTTTCTTTCTTTCTCTCTTTCTTTCTCTCTCTCTCTCTCTCTTTCTTTCTTTCTTTCTTTCTTTCTTTCTTTCTTTCTTTCATGAATGCCTTTATTTCTTTTTCTTGCCTAATTGTTCTGGCAAGGACTACCAGTATTGTGTTGAATAAAAGTGGTAAGATTGGGCATTCTTCTCTTGTTCCTGATCTTAGAAGGAATGCTTTCAGTTTTTCACTGTTGATTATGATGTTAGCTGTGGGCTTTTCATATATAGCTTTTCTTATATTGAGGTGCATTCCTTTTATATCTAATTTGTTGCAAGTTTTTATCATGAATGGATGTTGAATTTTGTCAAGTGTTTTTTCCTGCAGCCAAAGAAATGATCATATGATTTTTATCCTTCATTTTGTTAATGTGTTGTGACATATTTACTGATTTGCAAATGTTGAACCTCCTTGCATCCCAGGGATAAATCCCTCTTTATCATGGCATATGATACTTATAATGTGCTGTTAAATTTGGTTTGCTAGTATTTTGTTAAGGATTTTTGCATCTATATTCAACAGGGTTATTGGCTTGCAATTTTTCTTTTCTTACAGTATCTTTGTCTGCCTTTGATATCAGGATAATCCTGGCCTCTAAAGTGAGTTTGGAAGTGTCCACTGTTTTTCAATCTTTTGTAAGAGTTTGAGAAGAATTGGTATTAATTCTTTAAATGTTTGGTTGAATTCACCAGTGAAGCCATGTGGCCCTGTGATTTTCTTTGTTGTGAGATTTTTGATTACTGATTTAATCTCTTGACTCATTGCTCGTCTGTTCAGATTTTCTATTTCTTTATGATTTAGTCTTGGTAAGTTGTATGTGTATATGAATTTATCCATTACTTCTAGGTTATCCAGCTTGATGATGTACAATTGTTCATGGTAGTCTTTTATGATCTTTTTATTTCTGTGGTATCATTTGCTGTGTGTCCTCTTTCATTTCCCATATTACTTGCTTGAGTTCTCTCTTTTTTCTTAGTCTAGCTAAAGCTTTGTCAATTTTGTCTTTTCAATAAATCAGCTTTTAATTTTGTTTATGTTTTCTTCTTTTTTTTCTAGTCTCTGTTTCATTTATCTCCACCCTAATCTTTATTTCCTTCCTTCTCCCCATTTTGGGCTTAGTTCTTCTTTATCTATTTCCTTGTCCTTTGGTAAAGTTAGGTTGTTTGAAATCTTTCTTATTTCTTTTAATGTAGGTGTTTATTGCTATAAACTTTCCTCTTAGAACTGCTTTTGCTGTATCCCTTAGGTTTTTATATGCTGTGTTTCCATTTTTGTGTGTTTCAAGATATTTTTTGATTTTCCTATTATTTCTTTAGTGATCCATTGGCCATTCAGGAGTGTGTTGTCAATTTTTACATTTATGGATTTTCCAGCTTTCCTCCTGTTATTGATTTTTAGTTTCATACCATTGTGGTTGGAATAGATTCTTGATATGATTTTAATCTTATTAAATTTTTAAAAGACTTGTTTGTAGCCTAGCAAATGATCTGTCCTGGAGAAAGTCCTGTGTACACTTGAGAAGAATGTGTCTTCTGCTGCTCTTCGATGGAATGTTCTGTGTATCTGTTAGGTCTGTTTGGTCTAAAGTGTAGTTTTTTTTGTTTGTTTGTTTTTTGTTTTTTTAAAGATTTTATTTATTTATTTGACAGAGAGAGACACAATGAGAGAGGGAACACAAGCAGGGGGAGTGGGAGAGGGAGAATCAGGCTTCCCGCTGAGCAGGGAGCCCGATGCGGGGCTCGATCCCAGGACCCTGGGATCATGTCCTGAGCCGAAGGCAGATGCTTAACGACTGAGCCACCCAGGAGCCCCTAAAGTGTAGTTTAAGTTCACTGTTTCCTTATTGATTTTCTGTCTGGGTGATCTATCTGTTGTTGAAAGTAGAGTATGAAGTCCCTTGCTATTTTGGTATTGTCGTCTATTACTCCCTTCAAATCTGTTAGTATTTGCTTAATATATTCATGTGCTCGATGTTGGGTGCATATGTATTTACAATTGTTATATCCTCTTGATGAATTGGCCCCTTTATCATTATATAATAACTTTCTCTTATTATAGTTTTTGACTTTAAATCTGTTTTGTCTGATATAAATGCAGCTATCCCTGCTCCCCTTTGGTTTCCACTGATGTGGAATATCTTTTCCCATCCCTTCACTTTCAGCAATAGGTGTCCTTTTTTTTTTTTTTTAAGATTTTATTTATTTATTTGACAGAGAGAGACACACAGCGAGAGAGGGAACACAAGCAGGGGGAGTGGGAGAGGGAGAAGCAGGCTTCCCACTGAGCAGGGAGCCCGATGCAGGGCTCGATCCCAGGACCCCGGGATCATGACCTGAGCCGAAGGCAGACGCTTAACGACTGAGCCACCTAGGCGTCCCAGCAATAGGTGTCCTTAAAATTGAAGTGAGTCTCTGGTAGGCAGTATATAGTTAGGTCTTCTTTTAAAAAAAAAAAATTTAATCCATTCAGCTACTCTATGACTTTTGATTAGATAGTTTAATCCATTTACACCCAACATAATTATTGATAGATAAAGATTTACTTTTGCCATCTTGTAATTGTGTTCTTGTTATTTTGTAGTTCCTTTGTTCCATTTTTCCTCTCTTGCTATCTTCCTTGGTGATTTGATGATTTTCTATAGTGTATGCTTAGGTTTCTCTTTCTCTGTTGTGTATGTAATATAGTTTTTTGCCTTGAGGTTAACTAAAATATAGTTATAACAGTCTATTTTAAGGGGATAACTTTGATTGCACACAAAAACTCTACCTTTTTACTGCCCCCTTTTATGTTTTTGATGGTACAATTTATATCTTTCTATATCATGTATCCATTAACAAATTATTGTACTTACAGTTATTTTTTTATTATGTTAATCACTATACATTACATCATTAGTTTTTGATGTAGTGTTCCATGATTCATTGTTTGCATACAACACCCAGTGCTCCATTCAATATGTGCCCTCTTTAATACCCATCACCAGGCTAACCCATCCCCCCACCCCTCTCCCCTCTAGAGCCCTCAGTTTGTTTCTCAGAGTCCATAGTCTCTCATGGTTCGTCTTCCCCTCCGATTTCTCCCCTTCATTTTTCCCTTCCTACTATATTCTTCTTCTTCTTCTTTTTTTTTTTTTTTAACATATAATGTGTTATTTGTTTCAGAGGTACAGGTCTGTGATTCAACAGTCTTACACAATTCACAGCGCTCACCATAGCACATACCCTCCCCAATGTCTATCACCCAGCCACCCCATCCCTCCCACCCCCAACCACTCCAGCAACCCTCAGTTTGTTTCCTGAGATTAAGAACCCCTCATATCAAAGAGATCATATGATACATGTCTTTTTCCGATTGACTTATTTTGCTTAGCATAATACCCTCTAGTTTCATCCACATTGTTGCAAATGGCAAGATTTCAGGGTTTTTTTGATGGCTGCATAATATTCCATTGTATAGTTATTTTTTTTAAGATTTTTTATTTTTTTTAAGTTATTTCTACACCCAACATGAAGCTTAAACTCCCAACCCTGAGATCAAGAGTCACATGCTCTACTGGTTAAGATAGCCAGGTGTCCTATACCTATGGTTATTTTAAGTCTTTGTTTCTTTTAAATTCTTTTTTCTTTATACCAGATTTAAGTGATTTACACACTACCTTTACAGTATTAGAGTATTCTGAATTTGACTATATACCTACTTTTACCAGTGAATTATATACTTCCATATGTTTTTATGCTATTAATTAATATCCTTTCATTTCTGCTTGAGAACTTTCTTTAGTGTTTCTTGTAAGGTATGTTTAGTGGTGATAAACTCCCTCAGTTTTTGTTTGTCTGGGAAAGTCTTTATCTATCCTTTATTTTCAGAGGGCATCTTTGATGGGTAAAGTATTCTTGGTTGGCAGTTTTTTCTTCTAATACTTTGAATATATTATCCTTTTCTCACTGAGCCTGCAAGGTTTCTGCCAAGAAATCAGCTGATAGCTTTATGAGGGTTCTCTAGTATGTAATAAATTTCTTTTTCTTGCTGCTTTCAAGATTCTTTCCTTGCCTATGATTTTTGACAGTTTTATTATAGTGTGTTTCAGTGAAGTCGTCATTGGGTTGAATCTGATTGAGGACCCATGAACTTCATGTACCTGGATGCCTGTATCTCTCCCAAGATTTGGGAAGTGTTCAGCCATTATCAGAGGAACTACTTCTATTGGCCACCCAAACTATTCCCAAGTGCCTACTAATTTACATACAAAACTCCCTTTCCTGCCAATAAAGTGTTTTCTATCAACTGATCCCAGAGTATAATTTTAGTCTTCTATGACATGACTCCATAATATATACCCAATTCTCTGGGCAAACAGACCTGATCCAAACAGCTTGTGCTTTCTCTCTCCTTTCTTTAACCTGTTTTATTTACTTGAAATGTCTTCAGTTTCTCTGCCTCAAACCCAAGTCTTCATCTGTCAGAATTCTGCACCTTTCTCAATACTGAGATAAAATTCTACCTAAAGATCAATTCCTGATTTTTATAGACAAAAGTGACTACCCCATCCCATTTGATTCTAATGGTAGTTATATTACTTTCAAGTCAACTATAACCTACTTATTTGTAAGATAGCTTTTGTGTATGTCTTCTCCCTCTAGCTTCATTGGAAGGCCCTTGAGAATTAGGATCTAATTCATTTTTGTATTCCCTGTAGGGCTTGCATGGTTCCTTGAACACAGTGATTTTCCAAGAGAACTGTTCTTATGGATCCTGATTCTGTAAGAAAGGAAACCTCCATTTAGAGCTTTGATATAGATTAAATTCTGTTCCCCCCAACTATATTGAAGTCCTAACTGTCTTTACCTCAGATTGTGACCTAGTTTGGAAATAAAGTCATTGCAGATATAATTAGTTAAGATGAGGTCATACTGGAGTAAGGTGGGCCCTTAATCCAATATGACTGATGTCCTTATAAAAAGGGAAATTTGGACACACACAGACACAGACACACACACACACACACAGAACACCATGTGAAGATTGGAGTTCTGCTAACACAAGCTAAGTATCTACCAGAAACTGGGAGGATAGACTGGAATAGATTTTTTCCTGGAGCATTAAGAGAGAGCAAGACCCTGCTGGTACCTTCATCTTACACTTCTAGCTTCCAGAACTATGAGACAGTACATTTCTGTTGTTTAAGGCACTCAGTTTGTGGTACTTTGTTACAGCAGCCCCAGGAAACTAATACCAGCCTGTATTTTCACCATCCCCAGAACAAACAAAAATGTGGTATTTAAAATGATCCCTTTCGGGGCACCTGGGTGGCTCAGTCGTTAAGCGTCTGCCTTCGGCTCAGGTCATGATCCTAGGGTCCTGGGATCGAGCCCCGCATCAGGCTCCCTGCTTGGTGGGAAGCCTGCTTCTCCCTCTCCCCCTCCCCCTGCTTGTGTTCCCTCTCTTGCTGTCTCTCTCTCTGTCAAATAAATAAATAAAATCTTAAAAAATAAAATAAAATAAAATAAAATGATCCCTTTCTTGGTAGAACTGAGAGCTGAGGTGGGGTAGCCTGATAACAAAGTAGCTAGAACCTTCTCTATTATTTGTACCCCTGGTACTCTGCTCCAGTCTGAGTTCATATGGCCCTTAGAGCATCTTTAGCACTGGAAGCTCAGCATGTCAGAAATGGACAATCTTTTATCTTTAACCCTCTTCCTCCCTCATAAGCCTCTCTCAGTTATTACCATATTCTTGTCAGTTCCTCTGGCTAAAATCTTCTGCAGTCCTTCCCTTTTCTTATCCCCAATTTAAAAAATCTAGATTTCAGGGCATCTGGGTGGCTCAGTCATTTAAACATCTGATTCTTGGTTTTGGCTCTGGTTATGATCTTAGGGTCATGAGATTGAGCCCCACGTCAGGCTCTATGCTGGGCATGGAGCCTGCTTAGGATTTTCTCTCTCCCTTTCCGTCTGCCCTCCCCGCCACCCCACCTAAACCTATGTTCTCTCTCTCAAAAAAAAAAAAAAAAAATCAGATCCTCATTATTGATGGCAATAATTGGCCAGACTGAGGGCAGGCCCTTAACCTAGAGAATGTGTTCTCAGTCCTGCCTGATGCACATACCCAGGCTTGTTGGCACTGGGGACTGGGACTCTGACAGGGTGAGGTGAGAACGCTGCCCGTCCCTCACAGGGATGTAAGTGTAGACTTTCTGATCCCGGACTGAGTCAGACTGAAGGTTTGCATCCTGCTGTGTCACTTACTGGCTGTGGGGGCCGCTGTGGAGAGGCTCCTTAATCCCACTGGGGCTCTGTTTACTAATCTGTAAATGAGATAATAATGGAGCTTACTTCATAGGGGCATTGAGAGAATTAAATGATTTAATGCACATCAAGAGGTGAGAACCTGGCACATGCTTCATAAATGTTCACTTGTATTGTTATATATGTAAGAAAATCTCATTGGCATTTATTAAAACCACCTTATTATTTTTCATAAAGAAGGGCATAGTTAATCCTCAGGTTTTTTTGCCTTCCCTCCTCCCCCACCCATTTCACACACATTAAGAAATGCGGTGGTAGTTTATACACATAGACTCAGGGCTGGCTTAGCAGGGAACTTGGAGCAAAGCTTCTGAGATCTAACGTGGCCGAGCTCCTGGGCCTCTCCTGGCTTCCAAGTCCCCTGTGCTTACCTGTCTTTGATGGTGTTTAGGTTCCAGTGACCAAGGGCACAGCTTGGTGACTGGCCTCCCGAGGCCTCTGGAGTCGCCAGGGGCTGCCTCTAATTAGGTACACTGTTGAGCACGCAGGTATTTATCCTGGAGGCAAGAAGGGCTGCTGGGAGTAGCTGCTTAACATGGAATGCAGGCAGCAAGTCCAGTGTTAGTGAGAAGCATGTTCCCTATGGTTTGAAGCATTGGCAAAGCCCAGACAAGCAAACAGTGAGGACCCCAAACCCAGTTGTTTGCATCATATTCCCCTTATAGGGCCACTCCTAAACTGAGCTGATTCATTCAGTGATATTTACGACTGAATTTCCATAATCAATAGGGATTTATTAAGCAATTCCTGAGTGCCAGATACAGTACTAGGTGTTGACGATAAATGAAATGATGAGTTAGACACAGTCCTGCCTGTAACAAGTTTATAGTCTGGTCATTGGGACCGACCGATGAGCCAATAGTGGCGTTGGGGTTAGGGCATCACAGATGTGGGTTATGGTGTCCCAGAGTGGGCGATTCTGACTCAGCCTGGGGGCAACTAGGGGACCATCATACTTGTCATTTTTGATTTAATGCCCCTATAATACTGACTTTGGACAGGACAAGGATTGTGGCTGTCTTTTTATTGCTCTATCTCCCGTGCTATCTCAGTGGTTGGCATATGGTGGAGGCTCAATAAACATTTGGTAAATAAGGTAATTAAATGGCATCTAAGCTGAGAACTGAAGGATGGGGTGTTAACGAGGAGGAAAGTGTGTATTTGGGGGAGTAGAAGAGTGGCAGTAGGAAATAAAATGGTGAGAAGGACATCATGGGGAGGGAGTGGCATGTACTCCTTGGGAAGGACAAAGACTGGTTCTGGAAACTATTTGCTCATACGGTAGGGAGGTATGGAGGCAATTCAGGAGGCATGGTGAAAGCTGATGGTGAGAATAACATGGAATTGTTAAAGATTTTAAACAAGAAAGACTGGTTGGATTTGACATGCATGTTTTAAGGTACAGGAAAGGGATTAGATTGGAGAGGGCAGAGTGGAAGCAGAGAGGCCAATTTGAGGGCTTCTGTAGCAATCTTGATTAGGGGTGGGGGTAGCTGGACAAATTACTGATAATGGAGATGGGGATGTGGATAGATTCAGAAGAAGCTAGGGATGTAGAATCACCAAGACCTGGCAACTGTCTCCAGAGAAGAAAGGAAGGAATGGCACTGCATCTTTAAGGGATGCTAGCACCATTCACTTACCTGATAAACAACAGAGGAAGAGGTGCAATGGGGAGATAAAACCACATGTAGACACACTGAGCTTGAGTTGCCTACGGGAGGTTCAGGGGGCAGGTGCATACATCAGACTTAACCTCAGGAGAACAATCTGGTTCTCAATATACAGGTTTAGATGCTCATTAGCATAGAAGATCAAGGTTTTATAACCTAGAGATCCATTGATAAAATTCAGAAGGCCCATGAACCTCAGAAATTATGTTGACATTTTAATGCATGTGCATTGTTCTGGAGAGTTAACTTTGTGTCAGCCTTTTAAAATAAGTTAACCCTTGATCCTTTGAGCTGTTGGAGCTAGGAGGAGAGATGGGATTGCTCAAGTAGAGCGAGGAGGAAGAGAGCTGTGGGAGCATCAACATTTTGGGGATGAGGGCACTGTGCTGAGTTAGCAGTGGGGCTCAGTGTATGAGGGTGAGATGAAGATTTACAGAAAACATTAGCTTTATTGTTTATAAAGTGCTTTCACAGACACTGTCATTTCATGTCTCAGTAACTCAACTAGATATTTATCATTTGGCTCTGTGTCAGAGTTTGGTACAAGACACGGAAACTTGGCTATAAATTTTAAACAAGAAGGGATTTAATACAGAGAATTGGGTGCTTACAAAATCACTGGAAGAGTGAGCCTGTGGGAAAAGACTTCCAGAACAATGTGGTGCCAAGGTCAAATTACACCCATGCAGTTGCCATCCTGGCATTGGGAAGCCGGAATCCAAAAGTCCCTGTGGCCGCTGCCATTGCTGCAACTGCTTCTCAACCCTCGGAAAGCTGGAGAAGGGCACTGGGGTACAGCTGGCATTCAAAAGTCTCATGTTTCCATGACATTACTTGACCGGAGTGAACAGTCAGGGAGCCAGAAGATGGCCACCATCTTATCTACCTTCTACAACTCCTTGCGTGAATGCATCTAATTAGTGGAACCCAATTAACCCCTACTCCCCTAGATTCAGGGAACTCTGGAAAATATCTTTATTCTACCTCTCCACCTAAAAAAGAGAGTGAAATGTAGGTAAAGAGGAGGGGTTTCCCCCCCCCCCAAGGGACCAGAGAGTAAATATTTCAGTCTTAGTGGGCCATGTAGTCTCTATCATACCTACCCAGCTTTACTATTGCAGTACAAAAGCAGCCACAGAAAGTACGTAAAAGAATGAGCATGGTTGTGTTCTAATAAAACTTTATTTATAAAAATGGGCAGTGGGCTGGATTTGGCCTGTGGGCCATAGTTTGGTAAGCAGGTCAATTCACAATAATTACAATGGGTTCATTTTATGGATGAGGGAATTAAACCAGAGAGATTTAGGACCATTTAGCCAGTGTAAGTGAAAACATACCCTCATTATTTTGGTTTCAAAGTTCATGCTCTTTTCAGCAAACCTTGATGTTGAGCCCATCCCTTTGAGAGACCTGTGATCGGAAGAGGAGAGAAAATGTGCACCTCACTGTTACAGACCATGCTAAAAGCCCCAAGAATGGTGCAAAGTGCTTTTGCATACAAGGCATGTTTGACAGAAGAAAGAATAACTTTCACTGTGGAAGTTGTTTGAGCTAGGTATTAGAGAAAGGTATAACTCTAATAGGTGGAGATGGTAGGGGAGCAGGTGGGGCGCAAAAGAGCATTTAAAGTGGAGTGGGAAACTTCAAGGCAAGTTTACAGAAACAGCTAGGAATCCAAACTCATCTGAACATTGTGAACTTCTAGGGTTTTAAGAGAGGAGGGCTGGATTATGGAGAACCTTGCATGTTATGATGAAAAACCTGGACTTAAAAAGCAGAAGCCCTGGCAATTTTTGAACTACAGGGAGAATTATCTGATATTGTGGTATGGAATTTTTTGACTCAGAAGCTACAGTCAACAGGAATTCACATAGGAAGTGATTGCCATATCTTTTCATGCAAAGGAAGCAGTGGATGTGAGGGATGTTTTGAGCCATTCATGGCACTTGGAAACTCGTAAATGTAGGTGGGATAGAAGGATGCCTTCGATAGTGAGAAATGAGAATAACAAAACTTGGAAAGCCATGAGCAGGAGGTTGTTTTTGTAGGAAAGATTGTGGGTGGGAGAAATGGACATATGCCTCAGGCAACTGGAAATATGGGCTTGATTTTCAAGAGAGAGATGGTTGGGAGTTGTTATGTACAGGTGGACAGAGAGCCACAGAAAAGCTTGAGTCTCTGATGGTTGTGGGTCATGGAAGATTCCCAAAGCAGAAGCCAGGGGCCTTAGGTCATCAAGAACCCGGAGAGGCACAGGGATGGGGAAATGGAGTAGGGAGGGTAGGTAGAGCGCTAGGGTGAGTGTTATCAGAGGACTCAGGAGAGGAGCTGTTTCCAGAAAAAGGAATGGCCGGTAGTGTTGCATGCCACTGAGAGGACAGTAAGTTTTCATGAAAGGTTATGAGACCGTTGTGGCAGGTGAACCCTGAGAGAGCCTTTTAGTGTATGGAGAATAAGTGGAGGTGGAAGTTGTGGCCTGTTCACTTGAAGAATTTGATATGGAAAGGAAAGAGGAGAGAAGATGGGAGATTGAAATTTGTTTGTTTTATTTTTTATTTTTTTATTTTTTTATTTTTTCCCCTATAGCCTTTTTTATTTTTTTATAGTTCTTGAATATGGTTTTATTATCCATTTTTGCTTTATTTTATTTTATTTTATTTTTTTGGTAGTTTTTAATTTTATTATGTTATGTTAGTCACCATACAATACATCATTAGTTTTTGATGTAGTGATCCACGATCCATTGTTTTCGTATAACACCCAGTGCTCCATGCAGTACGTGCCCTCCTTAATACCCATCACCGGGCTAACCAATCCCCCCTCCCCCCTCCCCTCTAAAACCCTGTTTGTTTCTCAGGTCCATAGTCTCTCATGGTTCGTCTCTCCCTCCAATTCCCCCCGCCCATTTTTCCCTTCCTTCTCCTAATGTCCTCCATGTTATTCCTTATGTTCCACAAATAAGTGAAACCATATGATAATTGACTTTCTCTGCTTGACTTATTTCACTTAGCATAATCTCCTCCAGTCCCATCCATGTTGATGTAAAAGTTGGGTATTCATCTTTTCTGATGGCTGAATAATATTCCATTGTATATATGGACCACATCTTCTTTATCCGTTCGTCTGTTGAAGGGCATCTCGGCTCTTTCCACAGTTTGGCAATTGCGGACATTGCTGCTATGAACATTGGGGTGCATGTGGCCCTTCTTTTCACTACATCTGTGTCTTTGGGGTAAACACCCAGTAGTGCAATTGCTGGGTCATAGGGTAGCTCTATTTTTAAATTTTTGAGGAACCTCCACACTGTTTTCCAAAGTGGCTGTACCAACTTGCATTCCCACCAACAGTGTTAAGACGGTTCCCCTTTCTCCACAACCTCTCCAACATTTGTTGTTTCTTTCCCTGTCCATTTTTGCCATTCTAACTGGTGTAAGGTGGTATCTCAGTGTGGTTTTGATTTCGATTTCCCTGATGGCTAATGATGATGAACATTTTTTCATGTGTCTGTTAGCCATTTGTATGTCTTCTTCAGAGAAGTG
This sequence comes from Halichoerus grypus, assembly GCF_964656455.1. Lineage (NCBI taxonomy): Eukaryota > Metazoa > Chordata > Mammalia > Carnivora > Phocidae > Halichoerus > Halichoerus grypus. The sequence continues at coordinate 122,947,077 of NC_135719.1, forward strand.
TCTGTTCATCTCTTCTGCCCACTTTTTGACTTATTTGTTTTTTGGATGTGAAATTTGTTTGTTTTAAAGTTGATTACTTCTTCAGTGCCTGAACACCATCAGTGACTTCACTCGTCAGAATGTATCCCGTTGTCTCCCCTGCCAGGTCTTCCTAAAGAAAAGGCGGTTGGAGGAAGAGCATCGTTGATTCTCTCTTAATTTCAGGATCCATTTTTTTTTTTTTTTTTGATCCATTGTTTGTGTCTGACTTGACTTTGCTTTTTGGCTCTGCCCGTGGCCTCTCCTGGCAACCTGTGAGGTGATACACAAATGTGTGCAGTTGTTAAGCAACTGCTTCCAGCCATGGAGGCTCTGCTAAATTTGGAACACGCATGAGTCCCAATCTAAGTCTTCATTCAGCGGCGAAAAAATAAGTCCCTGACTTTGAAATTTCAGAGGTTATACATTTGCAGAATATAAAATCAGTGCACTGATGATTTTTGTCTTACCTCACAGGATTCCTTTAAAATCCACTAGAGAATTGCTGTGCAGTGAAAATTGCTGTGAAAATTTTGTTCTCTCCAGAGTCTTTTCTAGAAAGAAAGTAGGTATGCCCAAGCTCCAGAAGGAATGGAGTATCTTACAAGTGCTTCTACGATAATAAACAAAAACAGAACATATACAATAACAACAATAAAGCAAACAAATTCTAGAGTCTCAGATGGAAATGATTTATCAGTCTAAATTAAGGCTCTTTATTTATTCTAACCCTTATTTTCTTTCACACCTTGGCCAGTAGCGTCAGCTGGGTCTCAAGTGGGTTATGAAATGGATGCATGAAGAGGTAACTTGGATTCATATTTTTCCCTCTGTCGAATTCACTTCCTTACTCTCATATTTAAACCACTATTATTCTTCAAGGCCCTCAGGTGTGTTGCTCTGGAGCTATTTAGAGAGTGGAAGTGTTCTACGACTCTTTCACGTTTGTATAGAACTTCAGTTTTTGAAATATTTAGACATACATTAAGTTCATTGGACCGCACAATAATTCTTGAGGTAGGCAGTATGATCATTAAGCCCATCTGACAGATAAAGGCACTGAGATTCAGAGTGGTTAATTAATTAGATCAGGGTCACGTAGGATACTAGCCCCAGATCCCCCAGTTCCAGATTTATCCCATTTTTTCCCCACTGTGCTCTGAGTGGCATTTTTGACATGAGTGTTTTCTTTCATTCTTAAGCACGTCAGTGAACAAGCTTTGTAACCACCAGGTTGGTTTCTGGGAGTACATTGATTGTGGAGGGCCAGGAGCAGAAACCACAGATTGTAAATGACAGTTACCCTTATTGGAGGTTTGGCCTTTATTGAATGGAGTTCTCTTGTTAAAGAAAGGTATGCATTGAGATGAGAGGCTTGCCAATCTCTCAAAAAATAGAAATTTCTGGACTCCTTGGGGATGGCTAATGATAGTGATTATGGAGGAGTTTGCAGATGTGAAGTACTTTATAAATCCTGGAGGAGTGGCAATAGACTGCATTTCTGGGGAGATGGATATTTGCATTTGTTATCTTCTGGACACTGCTGCCTTTGGCACATTCTTGTTTTTATAAACAAGCCTGTTTTGCTTCTCTTTAGAAACGGGTCTGTTATCTAGCTTCATGGTGGCTTTCTGTACGCGTGAGCTGGTGGCTCCAGTAAAATGGAACATTTGTACTGCTGCAAAACTGAATTTAGTGACGTTGCCAATATCTTAGCCCTCGAGTAGTCTTTAAATATTCTTAGCCCCGGGAGCTGGCCCAAGAAATTGCTTATTCTTTTCCCCATACCACTCAGCATATAAGTCCTGAATTACTGCTGACCAGAGGTACGTAAAGTACAAATCAATAAGCATTTTGTTTCAGTGTTTTAGGGAATGAGATGATGAGTGAGAGAAAACCCTTTGATGAAGGCTTGAAATTATTGGCATTGTTCTATGGATTAACAGAGCTAAGACTATTAATTTACTCATTCGTTGATCTCCATGTCATTACACTGCACTAAACGGATTTTTTTAGTAGCTTTTTGAAATATAATTCACACACCAACGATTCACACATTTAAGGTATACTATTCAATGGTTTTTGGTATGTTACATTATTAATTTTTTACAGTCATGGTCAAAGACATAAAACAAAATTTGCCGTTTTAACCATATTTAATGTACAATTCAGTGGCATTAGCTATACTCAGTTTTGTGCAACCATCACGACTATTTCCAAAGTTTTTCTTTATCACCTCAAACAGAAACCCTGTACTCATTTAACAATACCCCCACCTGAAAGGATTTTTTATTGCTACCTTCAGGTGTAGGTAAGGCCTTTGAGGAAGATCTTCTTTATTCTTTTAGGGGAAGTTCCATATGGTACATGACACAGGTTGGGTGCTCAGGAAGCAGCCTGAGAGAGGAGTATGCAGGACATTATGGGAGCATCTCAGGGTCCACAACTGGGGGCTGGGGGAGAAAAGGGGGCAGGCTTAGTGGAAGGAGAAGGTGCACTGCACTGCAGTCAGGAGGCCCCAGCCTACCCACTGGGGCTCTGGAACTGGGGACTCTGGAGCTGGGCAACAAGGATGGGTCTTCATACCTTTCTTCCTCCAGGCATCAGAGGCCAGAAGGCCCTGGGAGGTACATGAGCCCAGGCTAAATAAGTCACTCCTTCAACCAGGGACAGCTGGGGAGAGAGTTGACAGCTGAGGGCTACAAGCATGCTTGGCAGCTCGGGGATGAAATCTTCAGCTAGTGCTCTCCAAACGTTGCTGCCATTTGGAATCACCTGGGCATCCTCAAAAATACTCTGCCTGGCTTAATTGGTATGGGGTAAGAAGTGGGCGGCAGGAGTTTTAAGAGCTTCCCAGGTGACTCTAAAGGGCAACAGTTTGGGAGCACCTGCTTTCCATCCTGTGGAGGTGGCAGGTTGGTGGGAAGAGCCTGCATTTTGGAGTCAGAAAGATTTGCATGTGGCTCAGCCATTTCCTAGCTCTTTGAGTTCTCATTTATGTCCTGCTGATAAGACTGTGCTGCTGGGCTTTAAAAAAATATGAATGGAGCTGCATTTGGGTGGGTGGGAGGGGACTTTCAACAAATCAATACAAAAACAGCGAACACTTCCAAGAAAATTTGGCAAAAACCAAGAATGCATAATTTACAATGAAGTTCAAATAACTTAAACATCTGAAGATATATTGTCTTAATGTATTAATTGCCTTTCATGTTGGAAGAAATGGAAGTTAAAACTATTTGCATATAGCGCTCAGTAATGGTGACGGTGGTGGCTGGGGACATTTTTACACTCTTGGGATGTGTGCATTGGTAGAGCGTTTATGGTGGAATATGCATACAAATTCTTAAAAGGTGAATCAAGTCTAATTCCAGAGGTTTATTTTGTGGAAATAATGGATCAATGTGTCAAGATGTGTGCATAAAGGTGTCATCACTGAGCCTTGTTGGCAATGGTGGGAAATTGGGAGCAGGACAAATGCTCATTAATAGGGTGTTGGGTTTTTTTTTAAGATTTTATTTATTTATTTAACAGAGAGAGCGTGCACAAGTAGGGGGGAATGGGAAAGGGAGAAGCAGGCTCCCTGCTGAGCAGGGAACCCGATGCAGGGCTCGATCCCAGGACCCCGGGATCATGACCTGAGCCGAAGGCAGCCGCTAAACCGACTGAGCCACTCAGGTGCCCCTAACAGGGTATTGGTTAAATAACTTACGGTACATACCTATTCTGGAACTATGTGGTCATTGAAAAAAATAATGTAGCGTGCATGAAAAAAATAATGTAGCGTGCATGTATTAACAGAGAAAGATAACCACCATGTATTTTTAAATGAGAGAAGCGGTAAACAAAACAGCACAAGCCTATTTTTGCACTAAAATCGTATTTGCATTGAAAATGCCTGTAAGAAAAATACCAGATGTTAAGAGTAAACAGTGTTTTTCACGTATCTCTCCATAATGCTTAAGACTTAAAGAAATCATTACCTGTATATTAATTTTTGTGTTAATTTTATATTCAGGAAAAACAGAGCCATTTCCAAAAATGACATGGTTCCAAAATTATACACACACATCTCCATCCTTACATGCTTGTGTATGTGTGTCCATCCCCACTTCTCCCCAGCAGTCTGAAAGGGAACAGTCTATAATCTAATTAGCGCTATCCCTAGAATTGAGGGTCATGTGTGATTTTTGTTTTCTTCCTTATACTTATTTATTCTTCACAAATTTTTATATCATTGTAACACTCTTTTAATGAGAAATAAAAAGAGGGAGGTTTTAATATTTCAGCGTGCTTGCCTGGCCTAGTTTTCTATCTGCCCTTTAAATAGTGCTTACATCTATTACTTGTGAAGGGTCCTTTGGTTCGAATTTCTTTCTCCCTGCCTTCTTATTTAAATAATGACTATTATGTGTTGCATAGCTGTGTGCGTTACAAAATTAGGGGCATTTATTCTGACTTGCACATTGGTTATCAAGTGGTACGTTTTCACTTTATTCATCGTTTTTTTTTTTCCTAAAGTAAATTTGACCTTTAGATGAGGCATTTCCAAGCATAGCATCCATCATCTACCATTATACTTCTGCTTCATCTGTTAAATGGTAATGTGTCCTCTAAAATATTGATATTAAATTAAGTCGTTCTATATTTGCTCTTAGGAAGAGCTTTGAGGTTATCAAATTTACCAGGCAGGTAGGATATGCAAAAAGAGAAATGCATGGAAAGTGTCCAGCAGGCCAGGGCTCTGCCATGTGTCTGACAAATCTCATTCATCCCTCTAGGCCCTAAATTAAACATCACCTCCCCTGTCCTATTTTCTTGGCTCCCCCAGGGTAAACTGGTGCTGACTTCTCCATATGTTTATTATGGCCCTCATTAAATTTTATTGTAAGTAGTCGTTGATGGCTGTCATTCCATTAAGACCTCCAGATAGAAAATGTGGTAGCCACCCACCAAGATGGTCCCCAGTGATCCTTACCTCTTGGTATTCATGTCCTTGACAAATAAATTATAATGGAAGTGATGATATGTCATTTCCCAGATTAAGTTATAAAGGACTGAGGTTTTGGGGCACGTGGGTGGCTCAGTTGTTGAGCGCCTGACTCTTGATTTTGGCTCAAGTCATGATCTCAGGGTCGGGAAATCAAGCCCCTCCATGGACTCCCTGCTCAGCCAGGAGTCTGCTTCTCTCCCTGTCCCCTGCCCCTCCCCCTACCAGCACTCTCTCTGTCTTTCTATCTCTCAAATAAATAAAATAAATCTTTAAAAAAAAAAAAAAGACTGAGATTTCTGTCTTGGGTTATTTCTTTTAAATCAGTCACTCTATGGAAAACCGGCCGCCATGTTGTAAAGACAGGCAGTGTGTGGGGAGAAGCTTAAGTGGCACAGCTAATAGGAAACAGGCTGGCTGACAACCATGTGAGTGAGCTTAGAAGCAGGTCCTCCCCTTGTTGAGCCTTCAGATACTACGGGCTCTGCTGTCAGCTTGATTGCAACCTCATGAGAGACCCTGAGCCAAAACCCATCTAAATGCCTCCCAATTTCTAACCCTCAGAAACTATGTGAGACAATACATGTTGTGTTAAGTGCTAACTTTGAGGTAACTTACGCAGCAGTAGATAACTAATAAGAATTTGGTACTAGAAGTGGGGTACTGATATAGCAAGAAATGAAAATATGGTAGGGACTTTGAAACTAGGCAATGCACAGTAGAAAAAGCTGGAAGGATTTTGAAGAACATGTTAGCAAAAAGCTTTAAGTGCCATGAGTACACTGTTCACAGAAATTTGGACTCTGAGGAGGCTATCATTGAAGGCTTAAAGGAAAATGAGAATCATATTGGAGACTGGAAAAGGCAGAGTCTTTATTATGTAGTGGCAAAAAATTTAGCAATACTGTCATCTGCAGTAATGTGCAAAGTAGAAAACGTACCTAATGAACTGGGTGATGCAGTTAAGGAGATTTCAAAACAGTGTTGTGCCTTCAGTTTTTTCCCTGTTGCGTATAGTAAAATTGCAAAGACAGAGAAACTGAAGGCAGAACTAGTGAACAAAAAGAGCCAGGACTTGCTGTTTTTGAAGATTCCAGACTCTCCAGATGGCACATGATACTAAAATTAAGAAATGGGTTTTGAGCAAAGATCAAATTTGGGGGCACTTTTAGGAAAACAAGTTCCAAACATGAAGCCAAGGGTGTGACTGTAAAATCTTTTCAAAATCTCAAAAATCAAAGATGGTGTCTCAGAGAACTGTGCAGTCAGCCAAGAGGCCCTCTCAAGAGATAAGGGTTTGCCTTCTAGACCCTCTTGGTCAATGGTAGGGCTCCTTACAAGCTCAAGGACATTGTACCTCAGCAAAAGCTCAAGGTGAGGAAGGACCCATTGCAAAGAGATTTGTGGTACGGCTTCTGTCTAATGGAATGAAGCCTAAAAGGAATCACAGAAAACCTTCAAAGTTTTTGAGAGAGTTACACTTGAAGAGACACCATCAGGTTGAAATAAAAGGGACATAGCACAAAATGAAAAGAGGACTTTGGACCCCCAAGTATCACGAGTAGGAAGCAGGCAGAGAAAACTACTCAGGTGCAAACACTTGTTACCTTTCATGAAAATGGAAGGACCACCAGGAGGCCCAAACCTAGAGTCCAGAGAGTGGAGTTAAGAGCCATAGAGAGTTATGGCCTCAGCAAGGAACTCACATGTGCTTGGCAGGATTCCAGAATTGCTAGCCCATGCTTCCTATTCCCCCCTTTGTGGGCAGGAGTGTTTATAGTGGTTATCCTCTGCTGTCCCACTGTTGTGTGCTGAGTGTGTGGGGACAGATAACTGGTTGCTTTGGTTGCACACGTCTTAGACATTGAGAGGAACTGTAGTCAGTGAGGTGTATGTTAGGGACTACACCCAATGAACCTCATCCGTGCCTAGACCTGATTTAGGCAATAAGAGTCTGGACTGGGAGCTGATTCTGGGGTTCGATGAGACTTTTAGGGACTGTGGGAGAGGTTAGCGTATATTGTACGTAGGACAGATGGAAATCATTGGAAGCCTGAAGGTGACTGTGGTAGCCAACCTCTAAGATAGCCCCCATTAATCCCTGGTTCTTGGCATTCAGAGTTGTTAATTCCCTCCCAAACCCACATTGTGCTAGGGTTGGTCTTTGTGACCAATAACAGAAGCGGTGGTATGTCACTTTGAGATAAGTTTATTAGAGCTTCCATTGGGGGGTGCTCTCATTCTCTTGCTGTCTTGGATTGCTCACTGTGGGATACACTGTATGTTGAGGACATTCAGGCATCCTTGTGGAGAGAACCACCTGGTGAAGAACTTCCAGCCTATAGCCACATAAGTGAACTTTCTTATAAGTGTACCTTCCAGCTCCAGTCAAGGCTTCAAATGATGGAGCCCCAGCCAACTGCTTGACTGCAACTTCATGAGACACCATGTAGAAAGGAATTAACATAGCAGACCCAAGACTGCTATCCTTAGAAAGGCCTGCTTGCAAGATTGGCTCTTGGCTGGCATCTGGGAACTTGGATTTAGGGAAGGTTCCCACCATTCTCTAATGATGAGTGGTTGACATTGCCTAAAGTGTGCAAACAATATTATTTATGGTGAACACCTGCTTTTATCTGTGAGTCTGGAATTTTGGTATGTGCTAGGCAGAGGGTGCATGCATGAGCAGTCCCCAACAAAACCCTTGGACATTGAGTCTCTAATGAGCTTCCCTGGTAGACAACATTTCACAAATTGTTGTCACAATATGATGCTAGAGGAATTAAGCTTGTCCTGTGTGATTCCATGGGGAGAGGACTCTTGGAAACTTGTGCCGGGTTTCCTATGGACTTCATTCCACGCGCCTTTTCCCTTAGTTGATTTTTGCTTTATATCCCTTTGCTGTCATCAAAGCCACAAGTGATACCATATGTATGTGAATCCTCCTAGTGATCACTGAACCTGGAGGTGTTCTTGGGGATGCTCAACACAAAGACCCAGAGCAAGAACCACCTACTCAGAAACTGAGATAACAATTGTTTATTTTAAGACACTGAGTTTTAGAGCAACAGATAATACATGAAGCCAATTATTTCTCTCTCCCCCCAGCGTTTAGCTTAGTGTCTAGAACATAGGTGTTAAGTATTTGTTGAGTGAATTAATACTTCTGCCTTTGAAGAATTTTACAGTCCATCTGGTGCCTTTGCAGGAGAAATCTAAATCCTTGCCTATTACTATGAAGCTGGCTTATCTTCCCTTTCTTTTGTCTGGAAGAACCAGTCCCAGGGGCAGCAGCCTGTCTTACCATTATCAGATTCTGCCGTCTTCCTTTTTGGATGAGGTTCATGTGTATAGGAATTAGTGTATGACCATGCTTCTCTGTTACTTCTTAGTTTCCTTGTTTTTTTTTTTTTTGTTTTTTTTTCTCTTCTATGCCTTGGTGATGACAGCTATTCTTACCATTGGAAGAAAACCTTCTTCCTGCTGAAAAATTAATTACCAAATGTTTCAGGGCCTTATAAGATATTAATATTTCTCTCTTGAGTCTTGCCTCTTATTCTGTCAAATGATTGCCTTGACAAATGACCGTTTTTGTTTTACATTGTCCCCTCCTTGGCACACTGTCTTGAAATAGACTTATATACAAAGATAGCAACCATTCAGGCTAAGATAACCTTAATGTGGGAGAAAAACCCAGAATATATACTAGAAGTAGACTTCCTGGATTTATCTACAGTTTCTGAAAGAAGTGTTTTAATCAAAAGGTTGTGTCTATGCTTGTGTATAGATGTGTGCATGTGCACACAAACTCACACACACACATACTCATCCCAAGTTGATTTCTGTGACCTACCATTTGGTAGTTAACAGAATATTTTCCCTCCCTTCAAGTTTATTCCAGTCATAGCAGATGACCTTGATTCCTATTTTCCTGATAATCTCAAGGTGATCTAATAGGAGTTCTCTGATTAGATCTCCTCTTCCTTAATTAAAAAAAATATTCTCCCTCTTTTAACAAAAAATCTATCCTTCTTTCAAAGGGTCCTCTCTACAGTCTTTCCTCCTTCTACTTGAGCATTATTTTATCTCTGATTCTGCTTTATAGTTTTGCATTTTCTTTTTTCCTCTTTTACCAGTTTCAATAAGGATGCTCAGGTTTCTCTAACTCTAAATAGAACAACCACCCTTTTCTTTGCCTTGCTTTCTTTTGGAACTGTAATTCTGTGTACTTCCTTTTCTTTGTTGCCAAGCTTCTCAAGATTAGTCATTTCTGCTGGCTGCCTCACTTCCTTATCATTCACTCACTGCTTAACACTTAAAACCCACTGTGTTACCCTTTCCTCTCTGAAATTCCCCTCCAAGGTATTTTTATGACTGTGTCTATTAACCCTCTGCCCCCCACACCCTGCAAACAGGTTGTTTACCTTACTGAAGCATTTATTACTGTTGTTGTTACCTTCTTTGAAACTACTTTTTCTTTATTTGATGTATGGGATTTTTGTCTTGGTTCTCATCCTATCTTTTATAGCTATATTTCTGATTATTGACTAATGGACCAATCAATCAAGACTTATCCAAGCTGGAAGAAATTGGTTTCTGGAACGAATGGTCCATTTCCAAAAGTCCTGTTCTCTTCCCAGAATTTTTAACTCCCAGGGGTTCAGTTGCTCACCTAGAGTATGAGATCATTGCATCTGAATGTGCCATCTAGGTACTGTTTTTGGCAGTCTTGTTTATTCCATTTGGATATGACTCCAAAGTTCTACATTTCAAGACTCATATTTCAACCAGAAGGTGAACATATCAACCTAACTGTACCTTGATCTCATCAAATTCTAACTAAAACCAAAATTTTCATTTTCCTTCCTCTCCAGATAGCTTCTTACGACCTCTCTATTTTTATTTGATTCTAGGATAGGAATCGTGTTTTTTTCTTCTCTTCGACCCTTGTGTCCAAGTAATCCTCAAGTCCTGTATGATATTTCCTCTGTTTGATATCTTTCTATTCCCAGTCCCACTACAGCTGTCTCCTAGCTCCTGCCTTTGTCTCCTGTCCTACTTTCAGTCCCATATACATGGGACCAATGGCTCTTTTGAAAGTGAAATCCTCACCCCATCATGGCACCATCTGGAACTCATCCATTTCTGACAAATAAAGGGTAAATGCCTCTCTTCTCTTCCTCCCCTATGCCCACTGCACCCTCGTAGCTGCCCTGGCTCTCCTCCTATATTTTGCTCATGATTTTCCCTTGAATTAGGTTATGTGAGTAGAATCCAGCTTGGCAGGCAATTCTGGAGATCAAACAAAAAACCGGGAGTTTGGAGGAAATGCCTATTTGTTAAGAAACATGTACATGCATGTCATTTTTGCCCATTGAAGTCATCCTCACCTTTAAGCTTCATCTCGAGTTTGCAGCTTTTTCCATGAAGGCTTTCCTGCTTTCCCAGTGATGGCCCCCACCTTCTTCTGCATTACATTGTGCTTTATTTCCAGGGCTCCAATGCTACAGAGTGTTTATGCTCTGTTGGCACTCAGGGTTTATGCATGATAATCCAATAGGATATGAAAAAAAAGATAGTAGAATTACTCTTCATTTTTAAATTTTTTTACTACTCATTTTTTTACTGTGGTAAAATATACATAACATAAAATTTATCATTTTACCTGTTTTTAAGTGTACAGTTCTGTAGCATTACGTGCCTGTCCTATATTGCTGTGCTGCCGTCACCACCATCCATCTCCAGAACTTTTGCATCTTCTCTGACTGGAACTCTTACCCATTAGACACTACCTTTTAAGATTTTTGTTTTGATGGGGGCACCTGGGTGGCTCAGTCGTTAAGCATCTGCCTTCGGCTCAGGTCATGATCCCGGGGTCCTGGGATCGAGCCCCGCATCGGGCTCCCTGCTCTGCGGGAAGCCTGCTTCTCCCTCTCCCTCTCCCCCTGCTTGTGTTCCCTCTCTCACTGTGTCTCTGTCAAATAAATAAATAAAATCTTTTTAAAAAAAATAATTTCTGTTTTGATGGACATTTAAAATGTATATAAAGTTAGAGAGTCTATGTATTTTCAGAATAATGAAATTTTGATGTATTGGAAGTACATGCTCAAATTTTTAAGTGACTGAGGAACACAATCAAAAGATTTAGAGGTTAATAATGGTTATGTGTCACTAGGCATTTTATAAATATTCTTTGATATTAATTTTGGCTGTAAGCTACTGACTGACACCTGTCATTTATTTATTTTTATTTATTTATTTTTTTAAAGATTTTTATTTATTTGACAGAGAGACAGCGAGAAAGGGAACACAGGCAGGGGGAGTGGGAGAGGGAGAAGCAGGCTTCCCGCTGAGCAGGGAGCCCGATGTGGGGCTCGATCCCAGGACCCTGGGATCATGACCTGGACGCTTAACGACTGAGCCACCCAGGTGCCCCTGACACCTGTCATTTAATTATTAGATGGGTTTCTGCTTTGTAGAGAAAAAATTTTAAATAGACAAACAAAAATTAATAAATTAAAATCACCTATCATAAGACAACTCCTATATAAAATTCTATTGTATATTCCTTTCAGCTAGTTTTCTATGCATACAGATATGATTTTCTTTTAAAAAGGAAGGGTCATGTTCTATTATTTTTGTAAATTGTGTACACTGTTCTTTGCACTTTGAAGATTGTCATGACTGTTTCTTTTGATACTAAACATTCTTTTTCCCTATATTTTAATGGCTTTATCTTATGAAAGTATAAAAATAATTGATTTAAATACCCTAATTCCTGTGCTGTTGGATTTTTAGGCTCCTCTGTTTTTTTAATTCCTCTTTTTGCTATTTAAACAGTTCTGTAAAACAGATGCTATTAACCATGTCTTATATACCTGTGATATTTCTTTAGGCAAAATCCCTGCGATTTGCATGTTTCTTGAAGAGTTGTGGTTTTACTGCCATCTTTTCTGTCTGGGTCTGAGGCAATTTTGTGTTCCCAGGTTGCAGTGAGGATTAAATGAGTTAAGTGGAAAATACTTAACAGTGCTTGGCATAGAGTAAGCAAACAATAAATTTTGGCATTTTTTTCTAGTGTATGTCCCCTGTCAAGTAAGCCAAGTTAATCATCAAGTAGCTCCTGTAAAATAAAGCATGGTTATATTCCTCAGGAAGATGAATTACATATTAATGACTTCATTTTATCAGTTCTCCTAAGTAGGGACCGTGAACATAGCAATCTCAATGTGTCGTCGTTTGTAGGGACAGAGTGTAATCTTGTAGATTTGAAAGCTTAATAGGAGCCCTTTCGTAGGTAGATTTATATGGAGACAAATGAAGGGGAAATTAGTCTTGTTAGAGGATATTAGTCATTTGTGGGGGGAACAGCGTGGTTAATTTCCAGACACTTGATGAGGGCAGGGATGTGGCTTCTTTCAGTTCACCATTTGTATACCAGTCTAGCATTTGGCCATAGCAGGCACTCAATAAATATTTGTGAAATAAATAAATATTTATAAATAACCATGTCTACGCGTCATTGAACGTATTGCCACGTATGTTGTAAACATAATGAAGGCTTCGTATAATGCACTGACAGTTGACAATGGAACTCTTGTCTGCAGAGTGGGCTGGAGGCTTTCAGGATTTTCTCCTGATTCTTACAGGATTGGAGAGTGAGCAGATTCAGAAATGCTGCAGGCGGCTGTCGCTTCTGTTGAACGCCCCGCTCTATGCTGGTCAGGTTCTCTGAGTCCTCCGCTGTTCCTGCGTGGGAGCTCGCTCTGTCCTTACCGCAGCTGCTGGGGCTGATCTCACTAGGAAAATAGTGTTTCCTTTCTGCCCACCCATGAGGTTCGGTGTTTGATTAACATGTTTCCCATTTCCTGAGCGAAATACATAGGTCAATCCCCCTTGGATGAGGTGAGGATCTGCCATCATTTTACAAGCACTGGGTGGGCCTGGTGTCGAACCACAGGCTCTTTGTGAGGATGTGGTATCATTTGTAACCCTGGCACCAGCTTCCAGTCCGAGGGCATTCTCTCTGCACTGTGTCGACTCCCACATTGGAGAACATTGACAGTCATGAGAGGAATGACTTAGTTGCTGCTGAATTAAAAAAAAAAAGTCAGACTTACAGTATAAATGGATTTTACTCTTTTCAAAGTAGTGACCTTAGGATAGATGTAATCCTTTGATGCTTCCATTGATGTTGCTATTGCCCCGAACGTTCCTGGAATCCTTTTTAAGTTGCCTTCAGAGCTATGAATATGAAATATTCACATTCTTGTGAATATTTTTGAGTTGGACAAATATTCATTCTCTGTAGGAAGCTTTGATTTTTGGAAGGAGGAAAGCGCCAGAGGCGTTGAGTCCGGCTTCTGAAGTGCGTGCTGAGGGCTGGGAATACTGGTTCTGTCCAAGGCAAAGCAGGGTTTTAGACATCTTGTAATTATGTCATGGGACTTACAGGTGTGTTCCGAACATGACTTCTTTTGTAAAATAATGTTTCAAATTATAAAATACGTCAAGCCTAGAGAACACTACGGGACACTGTTTGACAGGCATGCTCCCAGCACTGACGTTAAACGGAGGCTAATGTTCTGCTGTATTTGTTGGCCTGTGTTCTTTCGTCTTTCTCTCCTCCCCTGTTCTTTCTTTGACAGAAGATCTTGCAGGTACTCCTGAAACGCTGTCCTTCCCCACGCCCACTGCCCACCCTCCTTCCCTCTACAGTCACCCCTCCGCCGGAGTCGCTGTGCTTCATTCCCACATGTTTATGCCTTTTGGAGGGAGTGCTTTAAAATGTACACAACTTGTATTTTACTGTATGTATCCCTCTGACATCGTTTTTGAGATGTATCCATGTTGATTTGTTTTAATTGCTTTATACGAATAAATTAGTTTATTCGTCCACTCACCTAAGAGAAGGTTAAGATGATTCCACCCTTTTGCTGTTGCAGATCGTGCTGCAGTGAACATCTGTGTGCATATCTGCCTAGGAATACGTGCTAGGGATCGTCTGGCAAGTACCTGTAGGAGAAATCCCTAGTTCTAGAATATGCACATCTTCAATTCAGTGGATGTTTCCAAGCTGCTCTCCACAGCAATTGTAATTATGTTCCCATTTGCAGTTACTGTTTCCCTGCATTCTCTTGATTTATCACATTTTAAATATTTGCCTATTTGATTGTCACGCAATTGTATCTCCTTATTTTAGCTCGCATTTCTCTGCTCACTAGTGTGGTAGAGCATCTTGTCATCTGTTTGGTGGCCACCCGAGTTTCTTCATTTGTGAATTGTCCATTCATACTGCCATTGGCCTTTTTATTAATGATTTATAAGAATCATTTATATTCTAGATATTAATTCTTTGTCAGTTTGATGGGCTACAAATAACTTCGCCTAGTCTGTGGTTTATGTTTTTACTTTTTATTGATGTCCTTTATTCAACAGCAATGCTAAATTTTAATAGAGTATATTAATTTCTTTTGTGTGTGTGTGTGTCTTGTTTATGAAGTCCTCCTCTACCCTAATCTTATAAAAATATTTCTTATACCTTCTTTTAAAAAGTTTTGAAATGTAGTGTTTTACAGTGACTTAGAATTAATTTTTGTGTATTAGTATGACATTGGACTTTACTCTTTTTCCATATGGGTGCCAGTTGTCTCAGTTCTACACATTGAATCTTTTCAGTGCTGTCAGATACCACATTCCCGTATGTATGTGAATGTGTTCTGTGGCTCTGTGTTCTTTGTGAAGGGTGTGTTTGTCTACTCTGCCCCAGCTGCTCTTTTACTTACTTTGGGCTTAAGTTCCACCTTCAGAATTGCTTTGACTACACCAGACTCTTTACACCTTCAAATGTATTTTCAGACTGTAGAGGCCTCGTTTTGCTTTTGTTGGAATTACTCAGACGTTTTATAGATACATGGTGAGAATTTATCCTCTTATGATACTGAGTCTTCTCATCCACAAATATAGACTAGTTGTGTTTGTTTAGTTCTTTCAATAGAATTTCATTATTTTTGCCATACTTCTTACATATCTTTGTTAATGTATTCCTAAGTATCCCATAGTTTATATTGCTCTTGTTAATGGCATTGTTTATTATCCCTTCCTATTGTTGCTGGTATATAGGAACAATATTTGTTTTTATATACCTTGCTGAATTCTCATGAATTTTCATGTTTTACTGTAGACACTCTTACATTTCCTATGTAGACAGATATGTAATCTTTCGATAATGACAGGCCTTTCCCCCCCCCTAAGTTGCATGACTAAAGGAAAACTGTCTCTCTACTTGGAACATTTCTGACACCAAATGTACAGGTTTTCCCCACATTACATTCTCTAATTTTTTTGCAGACACAAACTGGATGTCCTACAATTTAGTTCAATTCTGACATTACCACGTGTTAAAGGATTCAGTCCCGCAAGACCACCCCCCACTTCAGACACCAATCACAACTCTGGGTCTCCCGTACTTCTAACTGACTGGCTATAAATTGGAGCACCTATTGATGTAGGAAAGATGTTAGGGTTTGGAGCCAATGGCCAAGAAAGAATTCCTGAGACATCTTTGGTGCAAAAAGTGGTTTTCTTAAAGCATGGGGACAGGACCTGTGGCCAGAAAAAGCTGCACTGGGGTTGTGAGGAGTGGCTGGTTATATACTTTCAAGTTGGGGGAGTAGGGGGTTAGGGAGAGTGTAAGTCTCTAAAGAATTTTAGAAGCAAGGTTTCCAGGAGCTTGAGGGGGCTAGCTATTGTTAGGAAAAAGTCATTTATTACTGTCTAGTAAACCCTTAGTCATGAGACCCCTCAGATGTATATCAGTGGGCCATATGCTTGGGGGATGATTGCCAACATATATCTTGGGGGGAGGTAGAGATGAAGTTTCCAAAGGAATTTTTATATGTTAAAGTAGATTCACAGGATCCTGAGGGTCAGGCTAAGATTGCCTTTTGCCCTTAACAAAGTATTAACATCGAGGCAGCTGAGTTCCTAGAGGAATGTCACTCTCCCTGTTCCAAGGACTTGTCAGTGGGCTGTAAGTAGTAAGGAAATTTAATTTTTATCTTTTGCCTTTGTTTCCCACATCACCTATGATCCCTTCCTCAGGTGTGATAATTTGCTAGAATGGCTCGCAGAACTCAGGAAAGTGCTTTACTTACTATTACTGGCTTATTGTAAAGGATACAACTCAGGAACAGCCAAATGGAAGTGATGCATAGGGCAAGGTATGGGGGTGGGGGTGAATGGAGCTTCCACGCCCTGTCTAGGTGCACCACTCTCTTGGCATCTCCATGTACTTGCCAACCCAGAAGCTCTTCAAACTCCATAATTTTGGTTTTTTTTTTTTTTTTGGAGGTTCCACTACATAGGCATGATTGGTTAAATCATTGGCAATTGCTGATTGAACTGCTGATTGAACTCAACTCCAGCCCCTCTCCCCTCCCCACTGGTAACCAGGATCATTCCTCAGGAGTCATTTCATTAGCATAAACTTAGGTATGGTTCAAAGGGGCTGATTATGAATAACAAAAGATACTACTCTTAAAAATTCCAAGGGTTTTAGGAGCTCTGTGCCAGGAACCAAAAACAAAGACAAGTATAAATTTTTTATTACATCACAATATCACAGTGACTTTCACTTATTTTTCTTGTATTAAGGTGCTGGCCTGTATTTTTAATACACCGCCTTTATAAATAAAGTTTTATTGAAACACAGCCACACTCATTTGGTCTATGGCTCATTTTGCATTACAGTGGCAGAAATTGACTAGTTTGGATGGCAAATTTCTAGTTTGCAAAGCCTAAAGTATTTGCTATCAGACCCTTTACATAACATTTCCTGAGGAGTGACAGAACCTTCTTGTCTTATTCCTCATTTTAAAAGGAGAGCTTGTAATGCTGTACCATTAGGAATGATGTGCCTATAGATTGGTTGATGTGTGTTCTTTATTGGATTAAGAAAATGTCCTTCTGGTCTTAGATTTGTAAGAAGTGTTTTCTTGTTTGTTTTGTTTTGTTATTTTAAAAAATCATGAATGAATATTGAATTTTATCAAATGTGCTTTTAGCATCTAAGAAGATTTGTTTTTCTCTCCTCTTAAACATACTTAATTATATTCTCTTTTAGATTATTCTATTTCCAGTTCTTGGAGCTAGAATTCTCTTGTTTAATGTGCTTCTGTAACTTGTAAGCTTAGTGGGCCTGATTTTTCTGTGGGAATTGTCTGGGTCATGGGTCATGGGAGTTTTTGCTCTAGATTTTCCTTGCCTCTTTTGGCCTAGACCAATTGTTATGTTAATTTCTCAGGTTGGGCATTTTTGGACCATGCAGGTAGCCTAAAATTGTACCCCAGAAACAGAGATCTGGGGTTTAGATTTTGCAGGGAGCTTTTTGTCCTCCTTTCCTGATGTTAAACAGAGACTTATGAGCGGTCTGAGTTGGGGGGAGAATGCTTTTCAGCCCATTTTCCCCGTGCTTACAACTCTTTGTGGGGCCTTCCTTAGGGCAGCAGCAAGAATTCTACCTTGGGCAGGCCCTTTGGGCTTTGCTTCTGGTCCCTATGTGCTAGTTGACATCTAAACCCTTGCTTTTCCTGGATCGATACTTGTTCTACGCCATCTTCTTCCCCATGACTTCCCTTACCCCTGGGGGAAGCTGCCCAGTTGATTCCTCTGCTTACTTCTGCTTTTCTGTTGCTGCTTCATTTCTGGCACCTGTTAATTTCTCCTTCATTATTGCAGGTTTAATTATGCATTTAAAAAGCTGGTATTTCCAGGTGCTTGTAGTAGGAATATGTGAATGTGTCATCTTAGCTTACCATGTTGCTGAAATGAGAGTCTGCTCTCTAAATGCAATTTCAGCAATCAAAAAACAAAAGCGAAGCAAAATCCAAGAAAACAAAAAACAAAAAACAAATCTCAAAAACTGGATCCCTAAAGGAACTAACTGTGAGCCAGGCAGCATGCAAGGTGCTTTTCTTTTTTTTTTTTTTTTTTTTTTTAGATTTTTTATTTATTTATTTGAGAGAGAGAGAGTGAGAGAGAGCAAGCACATGAGAGGGGGGAGGGTCAGAGGGAGAAGCAGACTCCCTGCCGAGCAGGGAGCCCGATGCGGGACTTGATCCAGGGACTCCAGGATCATGACCTGAGCCGAAGGCAGTCGCTTAACCAACTGAGCCACCCAGGCGCCCGCAAGGTGCTTTTCTATCAGCTCATATAATTCTTACAAAGTCTTCATAACTCTTTTTAAATGGAAAAGTTAAGTAACCAGCCCAGCAGTCAGCCAGAGGCTGAGCCAAGCAAGGAACTCAGCTTTGTCAGACATTCCTTCCTCTTAAATGGCCCGAACAGTGGTAGCACTGGGTATTAAGTGTGCCCCTTCTCAAAGTGACTGCTGTGAAGGTCAACACTATTTTCTATCTAATGTTCCTAATATATTGACACAATTGTCTCACCTGGTAATTCTAGAGTAGAATCGTGATTGCATTTGTGAGAATTTGCAATTTCAGATAGATTCAAATTAATCTGAAAAGCAGGTTTTTTTAGGGGTTTTCAACAGTTGAAGAAGGAACATGGGTACACTTCCTTTTCAGCATAACAGAGCCTCAGGGAATTAATGGGGACCTGTCATTTCCCGTGTTGGTAAGATTTTGGAGGAATGTATCTTACTCCCAGATCTACTAAGACATGTTTTAAGGATATGTCGTCATGCCTGTGGTTTCTGGAAGGCCACAGAGAGTTGGATTTCTATATCCCCTCTTGGTTTGTTTATTCACATTCTGAAATCAAGGCCTCTATAAAGATGGAGTCTGTGGTCATTATATTTTGTGATTAGGAGATTGCAGATGGCTAACGCTGTAATCTCACTTAATGGTTTGAGGATGGACTCCAGAGCGCTCCACCACCACTCACCCTTGTTCACCATCTAATTTAGCAACATCTAACTTAAATCGAAAGACAGCCCTGGAAATTTTTGCTCAGTGCTTGTAAGAGCATTCTGGAATATTGCACGTTACCTGATGCTTCCTGAGAGGAGGTGCTTGAGCCGTCATGGCCTCTCTGAGCCCTGATCTGTTATGTAGGAGAGGTTGAGAAGTGGTGGAACTTCCCTTCCACCAGCAGCATTGACCTGTTTCACTGTGAAGTTGTGTTAATGACTTTGCCAAAAATTTTCTCAGTGCATGATAGGCATATTTCCTGGAGGAGCTGATCTTGCAATCCCATATATCTGGAGCAGTCAATTATGAATCTGCTAATTTGCTTGAAGTTTGGTCTCCCAGCTAAGTGAGCTCTTGTGAACTTTGCCAGAATCTGGATTTCCAAATGATTTGACAAGAGAAAAAGGAAAGATTGGGCCAAAGAAGCCATCACAGGTCAATTTTGTATAGTTAGAAATTTGCTCAGCCCAAGCTCCTTGCTTTTCTGTTGCCAGAAAATACCCTTTCTTCCCCTTTCGTAGCTGTTAACCTGTCCCAAGGAAAACTAGTTTTGCCTCTTTTTTCTGTTTTCAGCAGTAGCATGTGGAAAAGCCTCCAGCTACCTGGTCTGCGATGTGGCCTCCCTGGGACACATCTCACCTCTCTTCCCTACCCTAAAAAAGGCCCAGCCTTTCTAATCTATATAACCCCAGTGGCTCTATTAATTCTTCTTCCTCTTCCTGGTGGGTAAGTGTGACTTCTCCCAGGTATAGTACTGCCCATCTGTCTTTCCCTTTTTATAATTTTTTTGAGATATTCACCAATAAATGCTAATCTTATTGAATTTGAATGTGTTTTATATGCCATGCACTCTTGAAAACATGTTAATAACAACAGCTAATCTATACTGAGCATCTACTGTGTGCTAGGCACTGCTTTAGCCACAAGGGATATGGAGCAAAAGAAAACAGAGGCTGTCCCCCTTGGAGCATATGTTTTATTGAGCAGGCAGCCAGACAGTAAAACCCACCAGGAAACAAACATATACTGTGTCAGGTAGTTTCATGTGCTCTGCAGAAGGGGTGGAGAGTGACGATGTGTGTAGGGGCTGGTTGGGGAAAGTTTCTGTGATGGAGGGATATTTGGGAAGGGCATCCAAGGGATGGAAGGAGCAAACCCAGTTTGCTTCAGACCTCTTCCTCCCCAAGTCTTGCCGACTTAGAACCTGTCCCATGTGGAACCCCACTCTCCCCTCCCTGTCTCTGCTGGTGGCACTGCTTTCTCCCAGAGCCCAGGCTCTAGGCCTGAAACTGACCCTTCCCTCCTCTTTCCTTATCTAAATCACCAAGTCTCTTTGACTTTTTTTGAAATATGTGTGGCCGCAAACCCTTCATTTCCACTGCCTTTGTGGGAAGGACACTATTGCTTGGTTGAACATGTTGCCATTCCATTTCAGAATTATGGTAACAGCCTCCCAAGTGATCCCTCCCAGCGGATAGGCTCTGTCTTCCTCCGCTCTACTACCACCAATGTGCTGGAACACATAAGCCATCGTTTGAGTGCTGACTCGGTGCCAGCCATGGGATCTTCACAAGGACTTGGTGATGCTGGCATTATTCCCATTCTGCTGAGGAGGAAACAGACTTTCTCATAGTCAGTCGCTCACTGATCCAGTAAGTGGTAAAACCAGGATTTGAACTCCCATCTGACTAAATCCACAGGCCTTTCCCAATCTCAAGCCTGGGCTGCCTCTACCTTGCCATTATGTGTGATCAAGACCCCACTTTGATCTCTTACCTCCTTTGCTCAGAATTCTTTCATGTTTCCCAGCATCTGCAGGGAAATGTCCAAATGTTTTGGAATAGTATTCAAAGGCTTTCATAACTGGGCCATACTCCACCCGTCTTCCAGTTTTACATCTGACTTCCCTCCAGTGACAACCTTTGCTGGGCATACACAAATGTGTTACATAGGTAAATATACCTGGGCTCACAAGGTGAGTACGTTTTCATTCCCTCTGTGTAAACTCACTCTCTCTTCATGCCCCGGCTCAGACTTACCTCCTCTCAACCTGGATCCATCTCTACCTCGAGCCTCCACTCAGTTAGAAGGGGTGTCCTGCCTGTTCTAGGCCAGTCCCAACTTCAGATGCCAGGCCATCCCCCGAGCACCTATAGCCCTCCCAGTCCTGATCACCAACCTGCCATCCCCACTAATTTCCTTAGTACTTTTTCACATGTGATCCTAAAATACCGAGAAAACTTATGCATACAAAATGAGTGTAACTTTTCTAAGTAAGGGCCTCCGGAGATATATACTTATTTCACTGAAGCTTCTCAGAGCTCAAAATACATTTGGAGGAGCTCCCTTTCTAAATTGCCTCCCAGCTACCCAAGAAAGTCAATTTCCTTCTTTAATAGCTACGACTCATTTTTGGACTCATGATGACATGAACCCCGTTCAGTCACCTATCTGAGTCATCAGTAGGGACTCCATTTGAAATTTGACTATTTCCCTAAATCAAATTTATCCTCAAGGGATTAAAACTAGATATTCACTAGAACGTGCTACGGGAAATTCTGAAATAAGAGTTCTGAAAATGTCTGCTTAAAATGTCAGGGGATGAAACTGGGAGAAAGGCAGGACCAGAATGTTCCTTTTATTTCTTAATCCATTGTCTTTCACTTGTCTGTTTCTTAGCAGAAGGAGAGGGAGAAAGGGAATCGTGGAGATGAAAAGGGAAACATTCCCAGGCAGGTTGAGTCATGGGAAGCAGTTAAACCATACAAAAAAGAAAATGAACAACATTCCCCTCCAAATCCAAGCCTTCCTCACGGGAGGATTGGGCAAGAAATTTCATTTTGAACATGGAATGAGACCCGTTCCTGGTACAGCTGTAAGGATGGATAATAGAGGCAGGAGGAATGAGGTGGAAAGGCCTTGGTGCACTCAAGCAAAGGAGTGCCATTTATTTGCAAGCAATTCTCCTGAGGTGAGGGAGGTTGGGAGGTCAGAGCTTGGTCCAAGTTAGAGCAGGATCTTGATCTCTGCTGTTCTGGCTACATGCACCTGCATTACTCAGGTGCTGTCTTGATCATGTGCTCATTGAAAGCTGCCACTGAATCTTTTTTTTTTTTAATTTGAATTCAATTAGCCATATATAATACATCAATAGTTTCAGATGTAGAGTTCAGCGATTCATCAGTTGCATGTAACACCCAGTGCTCTTCACATCATGTGCCCTCCTTAATGCCCATCACCCAGTTACCCATCCCACCACCCACCTCCCCTCCAGCAACCCTCAGTTTGTTTCCTATAGTTAAGAGTCTCTCATGGTTTTTCTCCCTCTCTGATGACTTCCCATTCAGTTTTTCTCCCTTCCCCTATGATCCTTTGTGTTGTTTCTTATATTCCACATATGAGTGAAACCATATAATTGTCTCTGATTGACTTACTTTGCTCAGCATAATACCCTTCAATTCCATCCACGTTGAAGTAAGTGGTAAGTATTCATTCTTTCTGATGGCTGAGTAATATTCCATTATATATGTACATATATATATACACACACACACACACACACACACACACCCCACATCTTTATCCATTCACCTCTCGATGGACATCTCAGCCCTTTCCACAGTTTGGCTATTGTGGACATTGCTTTTATAAACATTGGGGTGCAGGTGCCCCTTCAGATCACTACATTTGTATCTTTGGGGTAAATACCCAGTAGTGCAATTGCTGGGTCATAGGGTAGCTCTATTTTTAACTTCTTGAGGAACCTCCATACTGTTTTCCAGAGTGGCTGTACCAGCTTGCATTCTCACCAACAGTATAAGAGTGTTCCCCTTTCTCTGCATCCCCGCCAACATTTGTTGTTTCCTGACTTGTTAATTCTGACTGGTGTGAGGGGGTATCTAATTGTGGTTTTGATTTGTAGTTCCCTGATGCCTAGTGATGTTGAGCATTTTTTCATGTGTCTGTTGGCCATTTGTATGTCTTCTTTGGAGAAATGTCTGTTCATGTCTCTGTCCATTTCTTGACTGGATTATTTCTTTTTGGGTGTTGAGTTTGATAAGTTCTTTATAGATCTTGAATACTAGCCCTTTGTGTGTAGTGTCATTTGCAAAAATCTTCTCCCATTCCATGTGTTGCCTTTTTATTTTGTTGACTATTTCCTTTGCTGTGCAGAAGCTTTTTATCTTGATGAAGTCCCAAGAGTTCATTTTTGCCTTTGTTTCCCTTGCCTTTGGAGAAGTGTCTCACAAGAAGTTGCTGCGGCCGAGGTCACAGAGTTGTTGACTGTGTTCTCCTCTAGGATTTTGATGGATTCCTGTCTCACATTTAGGTCTTTCATCCATTTTGAGTTTATTTTTGTGTGTGGTGTAAGGAAATGGTCCAGTTTCATTCTTCTGCATGTGGCTGTCCAATTTTCCCAACACCATTTGTTGAAGAAACCGTTTTTTTTTTCCATTGGACATTCTTTCCTGCTTTGTCGAAGATTAGTTGACCATAGAGTTGAGGGTCCATTTCTGGGCTCTCTATTCTGTTCCATTATCTATGTGTCTGTTTTTATGTCAGTACCATACTGTCTTGATGATTACAGCTTTGTAATAGAGCTTGAAGTCCGGAAAGCTGCCACTGAATCTTATTCTTCTTTGTACATCCAGCACTTAGCACTTGTCTGGTGTGTAATAAGGACTTAGTAAATATTTTCTGAATGAATAAATAACAAATAATGAATGAATTGCTAGAAGAAATCCAGAGGCTAATTTTGCCCTGTCGTTTCTGATAGCAGCCACTAGGTGGTGCCTTCCTGAGAGCAGGAGGGAATGAAGTCTTGACTTTCAGTGGATAACCTGAGAGAACCCTTAGGTCTTTCCCAGAACCCTCACTGGAACGCATGCCCTCCAGCAATTCACCATACTTTCTTATTCCTGATGTTGAATGTGCATACAGAATTCAGGTATGTGGCTAGCCCTGGCTTTCTTTACTTGGGTCAATTTCACAGGAGACCCATAAGAATCCTTTAGAAGGTTTTAATTTATGGCTCAACTTTGGGATGTGGAACCAGTTCTACCCCAGGCCTGCACTGAGTCAAGTGGGTTCCCATTGTTCCTGATTATCCCCTGTTCTCCAAAAGAACTCATACTCCTATTGATCCTGTACTTTCTCCGAAACTCTTTTCCAAAGTCACTGATAGCCTTATACTCAACTTTGGCAGCCTGTGGATTGAAGTGTTGGGTAACCCTGCATATTTTAAGCTGCTCCCTGATGAGTACCTGCTCTGTGCCTATGACTTATATGTTGAAATTCTCAGAGCAGTTTCATAAGATGGGCATAAATCAGCTCAGTAGGCTTAGGCAGCTTTCCCAGAGTGACACAACTAGTAAGTGGGAGAGAGAAGATTCAAACCCAGGGCCATCTCCCCACAGGCCTTACTGTGGTCTTTATTACATTTCACACAGAGCACGGTTTAATATATCTGTATTAATGAGATCCAGGGACAATAATGATATAATAAAATTCAGATAATGTGAAACAATGTCTTGTAGAGGGAGTATAGTTCACTATCAGTGTGAGCAGATACACTCCGCTCTTGTCAGTTTTCAGACAGTTACAAAGGGATAAATACTCAGCCTGAGGCTCCTTTGTGACCATAAACCTAATTAAAGGTACTAGAGATTTTGATTGGTAAGAGCTGGGGGCAATACTGCTGAGTGAAATGCTGTGTGTATGTGTATGTGTGTGTGAGAGAGAGAGAGAGAGAGAGAGAGAATGTTAAATCTTATGAAGACCTAGAAAACTATCATTTTTGCTGGGACTGGACTTGGGCAAAGCAACAGCATAGATGGACTTTACCTTGACACTCAAGGCCTGTAGAGTCCTCTGCCCCAGCAGGTCCAGTTCAGTGTCTGAGTGTCCCTTTAAAACTTATCCTTTGTCTTGCTGTTGTCGGGTTTCTGCTATATGAGTTAGTTAGACAGGGTTAGTCAAATAAGTAGATCAGCATAGCACACTTGCTAAATAGTGTTTCTTTTGGGAAAAAATGATTTAACTCAGTTAACATATCTGCAGGCTTGGGAGATGCTAATGCTGGGAACATCAGGAGGAGTTGGCCTGTGTGAGGGGGGGATGAAGGGAGGTGAAACTCCAGGGGGTAATGAGGGCTGTGGTTGCGGGGGTTGGAGGGGGTATGAGAGGATTTGGGGTCAAGAAGACCTCTTGGAGTCTTTATTTCAGACCTTGCTTTGTCCCTTTCCATAGGGCCAGGCCCGAGCATCCTAGATTTTATGATCTGAAATGTTTTCTTTGAACCTTTCAGAGACCTTCCAAGTAGTAATGTACATGATTCATATTTTTGAACACTTGACATGCTAGAAACTGGGTGTTATTTCCATAATCCTCAGAGACTTTGGGAGGTAGATACTGGTGTTCTTTCCTCCCACTCTTCTTTCAAATAATGAAATGGAGATTCAGGAAGGCAATAAGCTAGGCCAATGGCAGTCCAAGTTCAAAGCCAGGATTGTATGATTACAAAGCCATGCTCTTCACTTCTATAGTATGCTCTGAAAATAAAGAGGCAAACCTTAAAAGTGCTTATTATCAGTAATCCTGCCAAAAAAACATTAATTTATTCATTCAACAGTGAATGTGCCAGGTGCTGTAGTAGGTACTGGGGATATCAGATGAATAAAACAGACAAACCTGATCACATGGAGCGTATTTACCTTTACAGAATAATAAAATAAGATTTCCCACAGACTGAGGAGAAGCCTGATTGTTCTGTAGCTATGGTGACAGGTGGCCATCAGAACCAATTTTAAATCTGTTCATGAGGTCAATACCAAATTGTCTTGGGAAAAGCTGGTTTTAAAACCAACCAGTGTCAGCTCCTCACTTCCGAAAGTCAGCCAACCCAGGATGGATACTCTCCAGAAAACCTGCCTCTGAGTGCCAGCTGATCCACAGTAGCCTCACCTGAGCACCCACCTGATGTTAGCCCACATTTGCCTCTGAACATCTGCCAATCACAGAATTCCACGATTTCCAAAGCCTTCTATGAGATCAGCCAACTGTTTTGCTTGGAGGTACCTTTTGGCCGACATTGCTTATCTGTATTATAGTGAACAATAAATTCGGTCTTGTGGTTCGATTTCAGATCCTGAGAGGTGTTCTCGTTGTCCTTTGATAAAACAAACGAGTGTACCACATCAGGTAGCATCTGGCTACAGAGAAAACAGCACAGGCAAGAGGTTGGAGCATGACCGGGAGGGAGCTGTTTTAGATGGGAGCTCAGAAGAGCCTCTTTTGTGGCAGAATATTTGTAGAGAGACTGGAATGACCAGAGAAGTGTCCAGACATGTGCAGGTCTAGACCCAGAGCTTCCAGAAAGTGGGAAGAGGCATCGAGGTCGGAGAGGATGCCTGTGCATGTGGGGAAGGAGTAGAAGACGAGGCTGGAGAGGAAATGGGTGGTAGCTGATTCTTCAGGGCTGGGGTGGGGGTGGGGGGGTGGGGTTTGGATTAGGTGTACTGGGAAGGCAGAAAACTACCCAGGAATGGACCATGTTCTCTGCTTTAAAAATGATGTGCACATGCTTGTGTATGTATACGTGTGTACACAAGCGTACATGCAAATACATTCTGAAGTCAGGTTCAAGGATCCTTTTGGTCTTTAACAGTGTTTATTATGCCACTGATCATGTGAGTCTGTGTGCCCTCCACAGCATGCTGCTGAACCTGCCTACCCTCCCCAACTGGGAGTCCCATAAACAAGGTGCTTTTACTACCACAAATGTCGCCCAGTGACAGGCAATCAGTGGTGTTAAAAATTGTGGGTCTGAGAGGTTGTTTACTTCATTAGAAAGCTGCTGTATTGTCTCAGGTACTGGGGTTACATAGGGTTCCAAGATACTATGAAACCTGCCCAAGAATTGGGGTTGGTCTACTCCTAAATATATTAGCCCATTGTTTTCCTTAGTCATCACATGAAGCTCAATGTCTGTATTTTGCCTTCATGATTTATCCTGCCCACTATTCTGACAGAAGGAGATAGAGGCCAATCAAAGACTGAAATATGGTCCATTTTTATTTTTTATACACAGTTAGTTGTTTCTTCGGCAGGTTGACTTGACCATCTTCTACTGGGAATGTCTTTGTTAGTTAATTCATGAAACATGATTGAAACTGCTCTGGGATATGAATCCCATACGTGCTCGTTCTAGTTCCGGGGATTGATGCTGCACTGGGTGACTGCATGTTTGTGCTGCTGGCTCTTGCTGACGTTGACATTGGATTTACACTGTGCGATGACAAGGCCGGTCTCGCAGCTTTGTGTGGGTTGGTAGGTTATTCTCTGATTCCTGGCGGTTTTGCTCTTACAAAAGCATTAACTCAAATTTGGCTGGAAATTGTTCTCCTTTTCATCAGTCACCACTGCTGAACCTATCCCTTCAGCCACACCTCCAAACTACCTTGGACACTTGGGTATGTGTTTTGCTTTTTCATATTTGCATTGCAGCCTTGTCCGTGGACACTCCCTCCCCAGATGGGCAGTTGTTTGCTGAATTCCTGAGTACCAATTACATTGAATGGCAGGAAATAAAAAGACAAGCAAGGAACTAGTAGATGTTCAGAAGGTAGGCCTGTATCATTCTCCCTTCTTAGCTAATACCGCTTATTGTTATTTCTGAAAGGAGAATTTATTTAAACATATTAAATGCTGTGGATAGTGACTTTTATGTTTGTCATAAAAAGATCACTGCTATTGCTTCCCTTCAAAATGCAATGAGTAAATCTCTTAAGAAATATCTTCATAATATAGTTCCAAAGGACATGCATCCTTCTGTTACATGTTACTAATGTAGTATTGTTGTTATTGTTTTAATTAGCACAGAGAGATCCCATTCTGAGGTTGTGTCTGTGCTCCATTGTAATGTGTCTGTAATGGGTCCAGATGTCTTAGGGGATTCAATGCAGGTAGCTGAAGTATCTAGAGAAGGCTTAGTGCTTGTTTGGTTTTGTGGCTCTGGTGAAATTCTCAGAAGATAGAGTTGAAAAATAAGCATGGGTTGACTCTTTTCTTTGTTACTTTTGGTTGTCTAGTGAATCAAAAAACTGTGGAGTCTTCTTGAAGTCTTTCTGACAGTTCCTCATCTGTAGGTCCAGTTGTAATTGAAATATGACCTAAATGGTTGTCATCATGAAACACAGAATCCCTGTGACCCATTAGCTGGTTTCTGGCATAATATGGGCTCTTATTATTTGGGTTCCATTGATAAGTTAGGCAGGATTATATTTTATTAAGAATCTCCTATCATTAGGAATAGTCGACAGTGGATGGATAACGTACTGGATGTGGACACTGATTGTAAGTCACAGTGCCAGCTGTAGCAGGATCCAGTGTCTCATGATCCCCCTTGCAGTGACCGCTAGCTGGGTCTCTGTTATGGAGGCCTCTGGTTTCAAATGCAGCAGCAACTGCATAATCCCTGTCAGCCAAAGACTGCAAGTCTTGCTGGAAGTTGTCTAACAGTGGCCTTGATGATTGTTGACATACATTTATCTTGTCACTTGGCCATGTAAGGAAATTAGAACCATCGCTGTATTTTAATGCATCAAGCTGTGCATCCTCTGAATGTGATTCAAGCCCTGGGCTTCTTGGTCATAGAGGTATTGAGACCACCTGATACTCAGTGATATGGACTACTGTGAAAGTTCCCAAGGCTTATTCTGGGTTCTAAAGTTGTATCCTTACAGAGAGGCTCTTCATTGGCGTCTGCATCCAGCACCCAAATATTTCAGTCATTACATTATATATAAATGGACTAAATGTTGAAATGAAAAAAACAAAGACTATCAGATGGATTTTAAAAATTTTCAGGGGACATATTCAGAAGATAAGGAAATAAAAGTTTAAAAAATAAAAAGGTGACAAGATATGTCATGCAAATACCAAAGGAAAGCAGATATCACTTGATAGCATTGTTGATCATATCATGGATGTGGTTGACTATGGTCTGGGTTTATACTTTATGTCATATGTTTTCATAATCAGTGTTTCTTATAGTTAGGAAAAAATTATCAAATTTTTGACTACTAGAAAATATTTCATAATTGTAGCTGATTTCTTTCTTTCTTTCTTTCCTTCCTTCCTTCCTTCCTTCCTTTCCTTTCCTTTCCTTTCCTTTCCTTCCTTCCTTCCTTCCTTCCTTCCTTCCTTCCTTCCATCCATCCATCCATCCATCCATCCAAAAATGTAGGCTTTTTGCTGCCTCTGAAGGGGCCTTTCAACCATGGTGCTAACTACTATGTATCATTATGTAAGATAAGTGGACCATAAATACTTTAAGTCATTCTAAGTTAATTGGAAATATCTTGTGTTAGCAATATCATTATCAGCATGGTAAAAGGGGTAGGGAGATTGCAGTAGAAATCAAGTTCCCTGGGGAATATGCTCTACAGCTAAAAGTAAAGTAATTTTTTCCTGCCCAGTGACTTAGCTTATTTCTCAGTAAAACAGGTCAATGATGTTCTTTAAGTAAAGCAATATTTAATTGGATTGATTTGTACCTGATACAGATTCAGAGGCCTGAATAGAACTAGATATTGAACTGGGAATCTGGAAAGGAGAAGAAATTAGAACTTTAGCAACAAAAACTTTCTAGTGTTTGAGCTTAGTTAATACAAGATATAAGATATATACAACCTATGTTAGGTTGCAAGCTTGTGGATAATCATAAATATATAAATAGATTAAAACATTGGCCAAGTAGCTCCCATTTTTGAGGGGAGCATGTTTATATGAAAGGATAATCCCTTCTTTCTGGAAAACTTTTCATTTGCAAATATTAAATGATAGAGTTCCCTTCTGAACTTTTTTATTGTGACCTCTATGCTTGATTAAGAATTGTTATTCTACCCATTAAAGGTAATCTATGAATGCATGCGATAAAGAGGTAGGAAAAATTCCCCACATAGTCCTCAAAAGACAATCATTATCAATATTTGGGTGTGTGTACTTTTATTCTTTTTCTAGGAATAGGATGTCTATAAAAGTAGAGGTACACTTATAGAGTATACAATTTTTATTGTATTCTTTTATATTATTTAATGTAATTAGAATTTTTTTCCATGGAGTGGACACTATATCAGTCTAAATACTGTGGTAATATAACTCCTCAAATTTTAGTGACTTCACCCAATAAAGGTTGTTTTTTTGCTCATGTTACATGTCTAATGTAGATTGACAGAGAAACTGCTCACTCTAATTCAGGGATCCATGCTGACACTGATGGAGGCTTCATTTAGACACAAACATTCACAGTCACCAAAGCAGAAAAAAATATGGCCACACGGCACTGGCTTTTAAAGTCTTCCTAGAAGGGAAACATCATTTGCTTACATATCTTTGATCAAAGCAAGTCACATGGCCAAGCTAACTTCAAAGAAGGTGGGCAAGTGCAGTCCTACTATGTGCCCAGAAGGAAGAAAATTGGAATATTTGGGAAGAGTTCTGATGATTATCCCAGATGACCACTGAAAATATTTTTTTAAACAATTGGGATAATTTCCCAATGAATGTCTATGCCATAGTTTACAGAGTTAGCTCTTCTGTTTATGTTTCCAATTAATACTTTATTAGTAATGCTGAAATGAACATTTTGGTTATGGTCACCATGCCCCCACCCTGCCCCTTCTTTTGGACACCTCACTAATTCTTATAAATTATAGACTAGATTAAGTTCCCCTCTATATACTTTGTAGCATTTAATTTCTGCCACCACACTCTAAGTTTCATATAGAGACCACACCTCTCTTTTTCAGAGCTGTGTCATCTAAATGGAACATCATAAATGCTAAGTATACATTGATGAAGGAATGACAAATTATAAGAGGATGGTAAAGCTATTATTAAGGCTTTTTCTATGTATTGCCAAATTACTTTCCCAAAGATCAATTCACTACCTGTTGCTATCACTAGTTATTTTTCTTCTTTGTTAAATGGAAAGGCAGAATAAATAGCATTTTTCAGCATTTTAATTGTCATGTCTTTGATTAATATTAAGATTAGGTATTTTTCATACATTTAAAAAATTATGGTAAAAAACATAAAATTTACCATCTTAATGATTTTAAAGTATACTGTACAATAGTGTTAACTATACACACATTATTATGCTAAAGTTCTCTAGAACTTTTTCATTTCAAAAAATTAAAACTCTATACTCATTGAACCCTATTCTCCTCCCCCAAGCCCCTGACAACTCCCATTCTATTTTGTTTTTAAGAGTTTGACTATTTTTCATACCTAATATAAGCAGAATTATTCGTCTTATTGTGATTGGCATATTTCACGTAGCATAATGTCCTCAAGACTCATCCATATTGTAGCATATGACAGTTTTTTATTCTTAAGGCTGAATACTATTCCATTGTTTATGTAGATCACATTTTATTTATCCATTTATCCACTGATATACTTTTTTTTTTTCTTTTACCTCTCATCTATTGTGAATGATTTGTAATGAACATGGGTGTGTAGATTATCTTCAAGATCTTTTGGATATATTTCCAAAATATATGGAAGTATGATTGCTAGATCATATGGTAATTCTATTTCTAAGTTTTTGAGGAACCTCCATACCGTTTTCCAAAGCAGCTGTACCATTTTACATTCCCACTAACAGTGGGCAAGAGTTCACTTTTCTCCACATCTTTGCCAATGCTTCTTCTTCCCTTCCTGTCTCCCTCTCTTTTTTTCTCTCTCTCTTCCTTCCTCTCTCTCTCTCACTCTCTGATAGCTGCCATCCTACTGGGCATAAGGTACTATTGTGATTTGATTTGCATTTCCCTGATATTAGTGATGCTGAGGATCTTTTCATGTTTGTTGGCCATTTTGTATATTTTCTTTGGAGAAATGTCTGTTCAAGTTCCTTGCCCATTTTTAATTAAGTTTATTTGTTTCTTTATTGTTGAGTTTTAGGAATTCTTTATGTATTGTGGATATTAACCTCTTATCAGATACATAGTTTGCTAATATTTTCTCCCATTTGGTAGGTTGCCTTTTGACTCTGTTGATTGTTTTCTTTGCTGCACAGTTTTTCAGTTTGATATAAGTTTGGTGTTATATCCAAGAAAGCATTGCCAAATCCAATGTCATGAGGCTTTCCTCTATATTTTCTTCTTGGATTTTTATCGTTTCAGGCTTTACATTTAGATCTTTAATCCACTATGAGTTAATTATTGTATATGGTATAAGATAAGGGTCCAACTTCATTCTTTTGTATATGGATATACAGTTTTTCCCAGTACCATGTGTTGAAGAGACTATTCTTTCCCCTTTGTGTAGTCATGGAACCCTTGTTTAAAATCATTTGACTATGTACCTGAGGGCTTGTTTCTGGCCTCTCAATTCTGTTATATTGGTCTATAGGTCTGTCTTTATGCAGTATCATATTGTTTTGATTGTTGTAGCTTTGTAATATGCTTTGAAATCAGTATGTATGAGGCCTCCAGCTTTGTGTTTCTTAAGATTTTTTGGCTATTTCAGGTCCTTTGTAATTCCATCTGAATTTTAAGATTTTTTTTACATCTGCAAAAATTGCCATTGGGATAGGGATCCCTGTGAATCTACAGATTTGGGTAGTATAGACATTTCAGTAATATTAAGTCTTCCAATCCATGAACATGAGATGTCTTCTTATTTGCATTGTCTTTAATTTGTTTCAGCAATGTTTTATAGATTTCAATGTATAAGTTTTCTGCCTTCTTTGTTAAGTTTATTCTTAAGTATTTTATTGTTTTCTATGCTATTGTAAATGGGATTGTTTTCTTAATTTCATTTTCAGATTGTTAGTATATAGAAACACAACTAATTTTTGCATGTTGATTTTTGTATTCTGCAACTTTGCTTAATTTGTTAATTGGAACAGGTTTTTTTCCCATGGAATTTATAGTTTTCTGTATCGTGACATCTGTAAAGAGAGATCATTTTACTTTTTCCTTACAATTTGGTGTCATTTCTTTTTCTTGCCTAATTGCTCTGGCTAAGACTTCCAGTAATGTGTTAAATAGAAGTTGTGAGAGTGGGCATCCTTGACTTGTACTTAGAGGAAAAGCTTTTACTTTTTCACCACTGAATATAATGTTTGCTGTGAGCTTTTAATATATGACCTTTATTATGTTTAGGTGATTTCTTTCTATGATTAGTTTGTTATGTGTGTTTACCATGAAAATGTGTTGAATTTTGTCAAAAGCATTCTCTGCATTAACTGAGATGATCATGTGGTTTTTATCCTTTATTCTGTTAATGTGGTGTAACACATTGACTGATTTTCAAATGTTGAACCATCCTTGCATTCCAGGAATATTCCCACTGTCATGGTGTATAATCCTTTTAACATACTGTTGAATTCTATTTGCTAGTATTTTGTTGAGGATTTTTCATCAATATTCATCAGAGATATTGGTCTATAGTTATTTTTTTCTTGAAGTGTCCTTGTCTGGTTTTGGTATCAGGGTAGTGGGCCTCATAAAATGAGTTTGGAAGTGTTCCCTCTTCAAGTTTTTGGAGGAATCTGGGAAGGATTGGCATAAATTCTTTAAACTTTTGGTAGAATCCTTAAGTGAAATCCTTAAGTAAAAACCATGTGACTCCCATAATGTTGTATCTTGGTTCATCTGATAGTGTCCCATAAGTCTCTTAAGCTATCTCACTTTTCTTCATTTTGTTCTTTTCACTGGCCTGATTGGGTAATTACAAATGATCTGTCTTCAACTTCACTGATTTTTTAATGCTTTATCAAGTCTGTTGTTGAACTTTTCTAGTGAATTTTTCAATTCAGTTTTATTCTTCAGCTCCAGAATTTGGTTCTTTTTTTATAGTTTTTGTCTCTTTGTTGATACCCTCGTTATGTTCACTCATCAATTTTCTGATTTTCTTTGGCTATCTCTGTTCCTTTAGCTTATTGAACTTCTTCAGTAAGATAATTTTGAATTCTTTTTCAGGTAATTAATAGATTTCCATTTTTTTAA
Source organism: Halichoerus grypus (assembly GCF_964656455.1). Taxonomy (NCBI): domain Eukaryota; kingdom Metazoa; phylum Chordata; class Mammalia; order Carnivora; family Phocidae; genus Halichoerus; species Halichoerus grypus. The sequence goes on from NC_135719.1 coordinate 122,981,039, forward strand.
GTTCAGTTCTGGAGATTTATTTTGTTCTTTGATAGGGCCATATTTCCCTTTTTCTTTTTATGCCTTGTTATTTTTGCTGGAATTTGGCCACTTAAAAAAACAGCCACCCCTCTTAGTCTTTATGGACTGGCTTCATATACAGGAAGACCACTGGTCAGCCCGGTGAGAGAATCTGGAGACTTCTCCAGCCTTTTCTGGGAATCATCTTCTCTGGGCTTGTGTGTATAATTTCCCAATCAGAGAGGTTTGCTGATTTCTTTTTCCAGAGCTCATTATCACTTGCTCTGTCTGGTATCTCTGCAGTACTATAGGTTCTTTGGTGCAGCAGCAAGCTACCAACCTCTCCATCTTTCTCAGTGGCCCGCAGGCATCTTAATTATGCCAGTCCCCCACCAGTGCTTTGAATCAGGCCCTCTGTCAGGAAGCCCCCTGAAAAGTCAGAATGTTGGAGATACATTTTTCCTGATGACACTAAGCTATGCCAGGGAACGCCTATCAAGGGTGAAATGCAATGGCTCTGTCTTACCAGTTTCAGTGAGATTGTTCTTGGCTTTGTGCTTGCCTGGGATACAGTGACTTCTTAACTGGTTTCTGAGGTTCTCATAAAGGCTTTTTGGACCATTGATAAATCAGTGTCTCTGAGGGGGAACAATATCTGGGGCTTCTTATTCTGCTGTCTTGCTGATATCACCTCTCAGGAAGATCAAATTTTATACCTGTCAGTGTAGGGGAGTGAAACGACTCTTGTATTGGGAGTCAGGAGATAAGGTTCCATGTCTGTTCCTGTAACTAATAGTAGAACCTACTGCTATCTTATGAAAAATTAAATGGTGCTAGAATAGAGATTATAACAGCATATTGTTGAAACTATGAAATCTGAAGGACTTTATTACTTATTTCCTGCCTTCTCTCAGAGTTTCAATAGTGAAGAAATTTCCTTTGGTAATTTTGGTATTTTAAAAATTATGAGTCTAATGAATGCTTGCATATATGTGCATTAATTAATGTAATATATATTATATTAGTATAAGCATTCGTTCAGTTCGTAATTTAAAAACTACTCTGTTAAAATCATCTGTAACCGATTCAACTTGAGTAATGGCTGTTAACATTTTGGAATATTTCTTTTACATTTTGTATGTACCTGCATAATGTGTTCAAAATTACATAAATTTAAATGTTTTCTGTACACAGTTCTGTTCACTCTCTGATCACCAGACTTTATTTAATGAACTTTTTTTTCCATGTTAAGCATTTGGTGATTTTTCAATAGCCACATATTCTAAAATATGGCTGTATTGTACCTTATTTAACCATATAACCATATCTCATGTCTGTTTGGGGAGCTTATAAATATGAACATCTTTATAGAAATATTTTATATGCTTTTTTTTAAATTTAATTTTATTTACATTCAATTAACATGTAGTGTATTATTAGTTTCAGAGATAGAGTTCAGTGATTCCTCAGTTGCATATAACACCCAGTGCTCATTACATCACACACGCTCCTTAATGCTCATCACCCAGTTATCCCATCCTCCCACCCACCTCCCCTCCAGCAACCCTGTTTGTTTCCTATAGTTAAGAGTCTCTTATGGTTTGTCTCCCTCTCTGATTTCATCTTATTTTATTTTTCCCTCCCTTTCCCCTCCTCTGTTTTGTTTCATAAATTCCACATATGAGTCAAATCATATGATAATTGTCTTTCTCTGATTGACTTATTTCCACTTAGCATAATACCCTCTAGTTCCATCCACATCGCTGCAAATGCTAAGATTTCATTTTTTTGATGGCTGAGTAATATTCCATTATATATATATACCACATCTTCTTTATCCATTCACCTATTGATGGACATCTGAGTGTATGCATTTTAAAATATGCTATTTCCTTCAAGTAGATTGTTAGAAATGAGATTCCTAGGTCAAGGAAGGGTGTAGACATGAGTGATTTTACACCATTTGCCAACTGTTGTTGAACAAAGTGGACAGTATCTATTACATTGCTCTTTTTCCTCATGCGTATTTAAACATTTTTAGGCTAATTTAATAATGAAAGTATATTGCATTTTATTTATATTCCTTAATTATTACCAAGCTTTGATTATTTCTTAGTTGTTATGCTTTTGTGGCTGATTTATTCTTATCCTTTTGCCCCTGTTTTTCTATTGAAATATTAGAAATTTTTCTTTCAATTAGTTTTTGCTCTTTATATATTAGGGCATTAATATTTTCTTAGCTTTGTGGTAAATATTTTTCCTTGATTTATGGCATATATAGCTTTTAATTTTATCTCATGTTCTGGCATGTTGAACCTTTTGTTTAGTCAAATTTATACAACTTTTCTTTAGTGATTTTCTTCCTTTGTGATTGTGCCAGCAGTACATCTCAACCAGATATTAGATAAATCTCCATGTAGATTTTCTTTTAATTTTTAAATATGTATACATGTTTTTGACCTTCTTCTTGAAGAACTTCTTTTTGAAGAACTTCTTTTGACATTTTTTTGCAGGACAGGTCTGCTGAGAATGAGTTCCCTCAATTTCTTTTTGAGAAAGTCTTTATTTTTTCTTCACTTTGAAGGAAAATTTTGTTGGATATAGAATTCTTTTTTTCCCCAAGATTTTATTTATTTGAGAGAGGGGGAGAGCACAGAGGGAGAGTGAAAAGCAGACTCCCGGGTGAGCAGAGAGCCCAACATGGGACTTGATCCCGGGAACCTGAGATCATGACCGGAGCCAAAGGCAGACACTTAACTGACTGAGCCACCCAAGAGCCCCAACAAAACATTCTTCTTTATTTCTTTCTCTCTTCCTTCCATGGTAGGTATCTTCTTTTCCTTCCTTTTGTTTCCAATTTTTCTTTTCCTTCACAGTCACAATGGGTATAGAATTCTAAGTTGGTAGGGTTTTTTTTTTTTCTCCCCTAACACTTTAAACATTTTACTCCACTCTCTTCTTGCATGGTTTCTGATAAGAAGTCCGCTGTAACTCTTACTCTTATTTTTCTATAGGTAAGATGATTCCTTTTCCCCCTTGGTTTCTTTCAAGATTTTCTGTTTAACTTTGGTTTTTGGTAGTTTGAACATGATAGCCTCGATATAGACTTTATGGTATTTATCCTGGTCAGTGTTTTCTAAGCTTCCTAGATAAATGTTTTGGTGTCTGTGATTAATTTTGGAAAATTCTCAGTCATTAATATTTCAAATATTTCTTTATCCTCTCTTTCTTCCCTTTCTGATTTTCCGGTTAAACATGTATTATACCTTTGAAATGTTTCCACAGCTCTTGTATGGTTTCCTCTTCTTTCTTCTCCTCTGTTCTTCTCATCTTCTTCATCCCATTCTCTTTCCATCTCTGCATTTCTATTTGGGAAATGGCTATTGACCTATTTTGAAGCTCTCTGATTTCTTCCTCAGCTGTGGCTAGTCTCCTTATGAGCCCATCAATGGCATTCTTCATTTCTGTTATAGTGTGTTTGATTTTTCTCATTTCCTTTTGATTCTTTCTTAGTTTTCATCTCTCCACTGATATTACCTATTTGTCCTTGTATATTGTCTACTTTTCCCATTAGTGCCCTTAGCATATTAATCATAGTTATTTTTAAATTCCCTTTCTGAATATTGCAACATCTGTGTTATATCTCAGTTTGGTTCTGATGATTACTTCATTTTTTCAGACTCTTTTTTCCTTGCCTTTTAGCAGCCTTGTAATTTTTATTGAAAACTGAACATAGTGCATTGGGTGGTAAGCCTTTAGTCATGTTAATCTGGCTAGGAGTTGGACTGTGTTTAGTGTTTGCTATAGTTGTAGGAGCCAGTGGCTTAAAATTCCTCAACGATACTTGTTGTCTCTCCTTTTGTCTTTAGGATTCTCTAAAAAGGCCTCAGATACAGTCTGTATTTGGCAGCTTTTTCAGCCGTAATCTGCTGTTACTATGATGATAAAGTTTGGTACTAACTTGAAGTTTATGGGGAAAGGGAAGCATTCTGTGACCTTCACACGTGTGTCTTAGCTTTCTTTACTTTCTTTTTTTTTTTTCTTAAAAACTTTATTAGCTGAGACAAGAAAGCTAAACGATGTTGGAGAGGGAGAAATGTCCTTTCCTCAGGTGGAGTAAGGCTCTGATAAAGTCTTTTCCCTTGGAGAATACACCTTTGTTATTGAGAATGCTTTGGGCTTATTTCTCAATGGTTACTGATATGGTCTGAGTGTTTGTGTCTCTCAAAATTAATACTTTTTGGTTTGTCTCTTTTTTTTTCCTTTGTTCATTTGTTTCTTAAATTCCAAATATGAGTGAAATCACATGGTATTTGTCTTTCTCTGACTGGCTTACTTTGCTTAGCATTGTTAACACTGTATGTTAACTACAGTGGAATTATTCTTCCCCTCAGCGGCCTGAGGTGACCCCTGAAAATGGTTCACTATTCACTTGACCCAGAAAACCCTATGAAATCATGCAAATCAAGAGGTTCAAATCTTCATGTTCACTTTAAGAACACACGTGAAACTGCCCAGGCCATCAAGGGTCTGCAGATCTGAAGCGCCACCAAGTATTTGAGAGACATCACTTTGTAGAAGCAGGGTGTGCCAGTCCGTCGCTACCATGGTGGAGTTGGTAGGTGTGCCCGGGCCAAACAGTGGGGCTGTATACAGGGCTGGTGGCCCAAGAAAAGTGCTGAATTTTTACTGCACATGCTTAACAATGCAGAAAGTAATGCTGTACTTAAGGGTTTAGATGTCAATTCTCTGGTCATGGAGCACAGCCAGGTGAACAAAGCCCCCTATGTGGCATAGAACTTACAGGGCTCACGGGTGGATTAACCCGTACATGAGCTCTCCCTGCTACATCGAAATGATCCTTACTGAAAAAGAGCAGATTGTCCCTAAACCAGTAGAGGAGGTTGCACAGAAGAAAAAGATATCCCAGAAGAATCTGAAGAAACAAAAAATTATGGCCTGGGGGTAAATTCTGCACAGAATAAGTGCAAATAAAAAAATAAAAACCAAAACAAACTACAATGGAATTAAAATAAAAAATTCATCGGTTGAAGCCCTATACCCCAATGTCGTGTTATTTGGAGATGGGGCCTTGGGAACATGATTAAGTTTAGATAAAGTTATGAGGGTGGGGCTCTGCTTGGATAGGATTAGTGCCCTTCCAGGAAGAGACACCAAAGAGCTTGTTCCTGCTCTGTTTCTCTGTCTGTCTCTCTTTCTATGTGTACATACCAAGGAAAGGCCATGTAAAAACACAGCAAGATGGCAGTCATCTACAAGCCAGGAAGAGGGCCTTATTAGAATCTGACCATGCTAACATCTGATCTTGGAATTCCAGCCTCCAGAACTGTGAGAAAATAAATTTCTGTTGTTTAAGCCACCCAGTCTATAATACAGTTCCTCTTCTCTCTCTGCTAGAGCCATGAGGATATCTTTGTAGTTCTTGGAGGTAGGTAAAAACCGTGAAATTGTGAGGTCCCCTCAATACTGCAGTCTTTAGGAATTTCTCATCGCCACATTAGTCCACATTCAGCTTCCAGCAGCTTTGGAGAACTACCACGTAAGCATTCTTACCAGTTTATGACTCTCACAGCTTCTGCTTCAGATAAGCGTATCTTGGATGTGATGCACTGAATTCACCTGTCTTTCCAGATTTGGGGTTGGCAGCTTGCCCTGCAACCTCAGTTCTTTACCAGGCCCAAGAAACGTCGTCCAACACTTCTTATTGTAAGGTTGGGAGTGATGACTTCTGGGTTCCTTATATTTCAGAGCTGAAACTGGAAGTCTTTTTATTTTAGAGTTTTACTTTTTTCCTTTAATTTCATAAATATTTAGTATGTGAGGTAAAGAATATTTTGAATTTTCCCACAAATTACCAATTAACTAATTCATCTCTTTCTCAGTGATTTATGATGCTTTCTTTATCATGTTAAATACACAAACGTTTTCTTTCACTTGCTTCAGTATGTTTTTCAGTACTATCCAACTTGTGTAGTTTAGTCTTTTTTTTTGTATTTGAGCCATACTATTTTAATTTTTTATTCTTTATGATACATTTTATTATGACACAGGGCAAATATTCCCTGGTTAACTTTCTTTTAAATCTTCCATTCTCCACTAAATATTAGTCCAGATGAATGTGGTTATTTTTGTCATCTCCCTAAACCCATCCCTCCCCAGAACAATCCCAGTGGGATTTTGGTCAGAGCTATACTAACTAAGCCTATAAATTAGTACAGGAATAATTATCCTGGCATTAATAAGTCAAGTTATAAAAATTCCTAATGCATTTTTAAAAAACAAACTTTATTTTAGAACATTTTTAGATATACAGAAAGATTTTAAAGATAGGACAAAGAATTTTTACATACCCGACACCAAATTTTCTTTATTATTAATATCTTAGTATGATACATTTGTCCCAACTAATGAACCAATATTGATAAATACTGCTATTAACTAAAGCCCACACTTTATTCAGATTTTCTTAGTTTTTACCTAATGCCTTTTTAAGTTCTAGGATCCCATCCAGGATACCACATTATATTTAGTAAGTTATGTCTCCTTAGGCTCCTCTTGGCTATAACAGCTTCTCAGAGTTTGTTTCTGAGGAGTACTACTCAGATATTTTGTGGAATGTCCCAAACTTGGGGATGATGATGTCTGATGATTTTCTCATGAGTGGACTAGGGCTGTGGGTTTTCAGAAAGAAGACCACTAAGGTTGAATGTCCTTTTCATCACATTACATCAAGTGTACATTCTATTAACATGAGTTATCACTGTTGATGTTAAACTTGATCACCAGGCTGAGATAGTATTTGTTGGGTTCTCCACTATGAAGTTACTCTTTATCCCCCTTTTCCATATGATCTTGTTTGGACAGAAGTCACTATGTGTAGCCCACACTTAAGTGGCAAGTTATATTTCCTCTCCTTGAGGGCAAAGTAGCTACATAAATTAATTTGGAATTCGTCTGCGTGGAATATTTGTCTCTTCTCCCTGTTTATTTATTTATTTACTTAATCACTTATTTATGTCAGTATGGAATCATGAATATTTATTTTATATCTCGAGTTTTAATCCAACACTTCCTTATGTTGCTCCAATTATTCCAGCTTTGGTCATTTTTGCAGTTGGCTCTTGTGTCCCTTTGATAAGCCCCTCTTGTGTGTGTGTGTGTTGAGCACTTTCTTACTTTCCTGCGTCAGAAGATGTTCATGCTCATCTTGTATATTTTCTGCCCAGCTATAGAGTCTACCATTTCTCCAAGGAATTTTGGCTTTTTTAATTGGAGAATAGTATTAGAAACTAATGTCTGGGCACTGGGTATTCTATTATCTTTTAAAATCTAAATTTAACAGAAACTTGAATTTTTGGAGAAATTTTCTTTACCAGATGAGTTTATTGCAAATTTGACATATTTATCCAACTTCTCAGGAGGTGTAAGAGTCCAGTAGTGGCTCGGTATTTATCCTAGTCCAGTCGTTATGCCAGCTGCTTGGGAAAGATTGGGAAGTGATACATTTTAGTAGATTTCTGAAGCACATGTTCTAGTTTGTGTTTGGTGAGGTGGGGGAGGAGACATGGGTGGGTGGAAGAAATAAACAAATAGATGATTTTGATGAAAGATAAGAAGGAAATAAAAGGGTGATGTGGTAGGGAGTGACTTGGGATTGGTGCTACTTAAGCAGTGGTCACTGGGGAAGATCACCCAGAGGAGCTGCTCTGAGTCACTTGGGTAATGCGAAGAGGCAAGTCAAGATCAGAGGGAAGATTGTTCCCAGCAGGAACCAAAAGCAAAGGAAATAATTTGACATGTTGGGAGGACAGAAAAAAGACGAGTGGAGGATCATTTGGAAGATAGTGATTGAACAGGAGGATGGAAGGAGAGGAAGTCAGAGATATAAATAGGACCAGGGTGGTGGTGGTAGTCATTGTCATCCTTAGAGTAGAAAATGGGTAGAGCAATATATCATGGGAAACCATGCCTGGGATTCTGTCCACCTTAATTTCTCTCCAGACATTGCCTCTCTCCCCCAAACCCTGATTGTAGTGACTTTCAGGTTCATTGGGGGAATTTTGGCCCTTGTCTCTTACTTTAGTTCTGAAGCAGAAGGCTTGCTTTGGAAAGTGGCTCAGTGTTGAAGAAAGATTATGGTTTTGGAATCAGAAAGTTCTGAATTTTAATTTTGTGTTATCTTGAGGAATTTGCTTAACTTCTCAGGACCCCATTTTTGTTAGAACCTTGCAGGAATCTTATGTGGATTAGAGGTGATATATGTAAAGTGCCTTGGAGGTGCACAGTGGATGTGGCTTATCATTTGTCATCAAAGTTTAATTGTACAGCATGAGAAGAAGCCCCTGGCACAAACTGAACAGTTGAATTATAACTAATTATGACTAACTCAAAGGTACATACTCTCACAAACTGTTAAGCAGACAAAGTGATTTGGTTCAGCTTTAGGAATTATCCTTGTAGAAGCTGCTAGGCAGTAGTGACTTTCCACGGACCCTCCTCCTAGCTTCCACTGCTCTTTTCTGGTCTTCCATTTAGTCTGTAGACCTGCTTCTGGGTTGTCAGTGTTATACCTGCCCACCTTCTCTAACCTGCTGCCCACCAGCTACCATTGAGTCTCAGGCAGGGCCTGCCTGACTCTGGGGCTCTTAAACCACACGGGCTGTTTGAGAGTCTCCATGTGCCTACCAAGTATTTCATGGGTTCCAAGACTTCAGTGGAAGCTGGCAGTGGAGGGCACTCAGAAGGTCATAGTCCCTGCTGCTGGGCTTCCCTCCTTTCCCCTTGTCTCCCTTCTTCCCCCTATGCTTCAGAAGCAAATCAGTTCCTTTCTATCTGAGTCAGTCCTTTGGAGGCCCCATCTGCTACTTCAAACTGGCCTACCAAGACATTTCTTCTCAACAAATAGATCAAATCTCCCTAAAAAGAAATCCTGTGATTAACACTTTTCTCCATATTTTTTTAAATTTGTCTCTCCTATTTCTTGTGTGACTGCTCAAATATCATCTTCTAAGAGAGACCTTTTCTGATCATCCTATCCAAAAGCTTTCTTCCTTCCCATTAACCACCCCTCCCCCATCACTGTCAGTCTCCTTACCTGGCTTTATTTTGCTGTTTATCACTACTTGATACTATTTTATGGATGAGTTTATTGCCCCATAAGGCAAGAACTGTGTCTTATTCACACTGCCTCTCCAGAGTCTAGAATAGTGCCAGAACCCTGTAGGTTTCAATAAATTGTCAAATGCCTGTCATTTGATAGTCCATTGTACTGGGCCCATGGCGCATGGAGATGAATTAGATGATCAGATAGTTCATGATTTTGTGACAGACAGACATGTGCAGTAGATGCTGTAGTCAAAGTGTGTACCACAGGCACCCAAAGAATGGCATATTAGTTTGGTATGGGTGAAAGAGATAAGGATGGTCTTACTATAGGAGAAAACTTAGGGACTAAATTGAAAGAAATCTAAGATCTCAGTGGAGAAAATTCAGTCTAGATGGGGAGTGCTACCTGCACAAAGATATGGAAGTGTGGCACCACCTGCATGCTGGGGAAACTGCAAGTGGGGGGAACAAGGGAATGTGTAGGAAGACCAGAGATAAAACCTCTGAGGATGGAACTTGGTACACACGGCCATGCTGGTATGATCTACCCTCTGACTCTAGGAAATTTGGTCTCATCAGATCTTATCTGCCTGAATGTGTATATTTTAACCTCTCGATTTTTTCTTAAAACACACTGAGATTCTGTTCTTCTTTCACTCTTTTTTTTGTTTTGTTTTGTTTTTTGTTTTGTTTTTTAAAGATTTTTTATCTATTTATTTATTCGTAAGAGACAGAGAGAGAGAGAGAGAGAGAGGCAGAGGGAGAAGCAGGCTCCCCGCTGAGCAGGGAGCCCGATGCGGGACTCGATCCCAGGATCCTGGGATCATGACCTGAGCCGAAGGCAGACGCTTAACCATCTGAGCCACCCAGGCGCCCCTCTTCTTTCACTCTTATAGATTCCATTCAAGGCTGCCATCTTGCCTAACTCTAAGGGGCACTACTCATGGTAGTTCTGATTCACTTCTGTCACTTCTTCTCTCAAATAAAGAACCCCTCCTGGGGAGACGAACCATGAGAGACGATGGACTCTGAAAAACAAACTGAGGGTTCTAGAGGGGAGGGGGGTGGGGGGATGGGTTAGCCTGGTGATGGGTATTAAAGAGGGCACGTTCTGCATGGAGCACTGGGTGTTATGCACAAACAATGAATCATGGAACACTACATCAAAAACTAATGATGTAATGTATGGTGATTAACATAACAATAAAAAATTTTAAAAAAAGAGCCCCTCCCTGCTTTAGATCTTATTTTTCTCTTATTTTATGTTTTATGTTGTGCTTATTTGTGGAATCTTTGCCTTCCCCTTCCACTATTTCATGGTTTCTTTGGTTCCTGTTCTACTATCTCTGGTTGACTTTTGATAACTTTGCACTATCACAGGGCTGAGGGCTATTATATAGCCATAGTTTCTTGGCATCACTCACATTTATATTTTAATAGCTTGAGTTGAGAGAGACTAGATGAAAGAAACCAAGTTGGCAGAGGAGGCTCACGCCAGAGTTGAGCAGTACCTTGATGTGTTCTCAGAGGTCTTGCTGCTCTAAGAACTAAAGCAAATGCTGCAGTCTTAATGTATGGTGACTGTGGTTCTAGGGCATATCCTAGAATGTGTGATGTGTGTGTGTGTGTTTGTGTGTTGGAGGGGTATTGGGGAATTCAAACTCTTCCTCAAAGTGTTTAGTAGTCATGAAGCTCTTGGAGGTCTCTCCTTTTGTGCTCTGGAGTCTCATTGAAATGAGCCATTCTTGGTTATGGAGGTCAAAAAGTTACAGTCAGTATTTTTCCTTGGATGTATCTTTTATATTTTTTTCTTTTCAAATTGCCAGGCTAGTGTTAGGAACAGATTCACTCTTTGAATTTTGTTTTTCATATCTGACCATGGCTGTGATGTTGAAATTTCAGTTTCGGACTTTTAGGCATGACACATAATACACATCTCTCATTTTATTTTATTTTAATTGCTTTTAAAATTCCCATGTCCAATACCTGTTTTTAACCTTATATTTGGCAATCTGAAACATTTATTTCTAAAATTAATTATCTAATTATATAACATTTATGTGACTTGGGATGAAGATATCAATTAGGTAGTCTAGGTTCCAATGCTTTGTGTTTTATTTTAAAGAGTAAGTAACTTATTTTTATCAATGTAGAAGAGACTGAAAGGTTTCAACGTGTGGTGTAGTGTGTGTGTGTGAATAGTTACTCCTTCTCCTTCATCCTTCTCTTCTCCCAACCTCTTTTTCTCATCTCATCCCCCACTCAAAGGAGTTATGACGGCATTAGAAATATCCCTTAATGACTATACTTTTCAGATATTATCATCGTTTCAGAATTTGCTGGCTGATTACAGGGACATTTGGGACAAATATCACATAAGAAAGGGCTCTTTGAATTCGGACATGGCAAGAAATTTATCTCCCTCAGTTGAAGTTATACTCATTTTCAGCCACACTGAGCAACTCCTGGTCTTCTAATATTAACAAATAATTTTTAAAAACTTTACATAATAACACCTATATTTGCCTGGTCTTATGGTCCTCTGATTTTGTTAGAGGATCCAGAGGCTGAAATATGCACTTAGAATGAATGCTCAAATAGTCAACCCCCATTTTCTTTACAGTGGCTGCTTTCTACACAAAATGTCCTGTCTGTAGTAATCTGAGTAGGCAGCTGTTCACACGTGCATCAGATGATGCACACCAGGAGCTGTGGCTGCTGCAGATAACATGCTACTCCGGCAAAATGTGGTATCTAGAATTCCTTCCTGGCCGCTTTAGACGGTTAAGCCATAGAGGTCCCCGATTAAACTATGTTGTTCCTGGAAAGAGTAATGGAAGCAACAGAAATGGTTATTATTTAGTGAGTACTTACAGTGTGCCAGGTCCTGTGCCAGGGTCTTTATGTGCCTTATTTTGTTTAATCCAACAAATGGGAGCTATTATCCCCCTTTTGCGCATGAAGACACCGAAGGTCAAGCAACTAATAAGTGGAGCTGGTAATAAGCCCTATTCTAGCCATGAGCATCTATTAACTCCACCGCACAGACATATGTTATCAGGTTAGTTAGCCAGTCAAGTGACCACTGTGGGAGCCAGGTAGAGGAGAGGTAGGTCCTGACTGAGGCAGAGTGGAGAAAGATTCACTTGCTATAGGAGTGTGAGTCTGGGGTTCTGGAGATAATGCCAAAGGGATGTGGCAGCAACAATGGTTAATAGTCTTATTCCAAATGTGACATTTGACCTTTGCCTTTCCATCACAGTCTGAGTTTGCAAACTTCAGATAGGGATATTAGCTCCTGTGGAGGAAGCCCACTGTGAGTTATGCTGACACATGGCGCCTGCAGGAGGATCTCCTCCAGGCAAAGCAAACTGAACTGAAGAGAATGTTGACTCGGGTTTTGGGGAATAGATCATAACTGTGTCCTAGGGTTAATGATGGCTAAATTATCATTACCCATCTTTACATGTTTTTACTTTAACAGAGTTACCAAATGGCACTTTATCCCTGATTTTCCATCAAGCTTCAGAACTACAGAACTTTTTTTAGTCCATCCTAGGATTATCTGAATCAGTGAGGCCCTTAACCCAGTGCATCAGGTGTCACAATTTTGCCAAAGATGATCGCACAGGACTTCGTTCCCTTTTAGTGGAAAGCACCTATCTTCCTGGGCACAGGCTGCCTGTCTCCCCTTGTGGTGCAACAGACAGAGAAATCATGCGGCAGTAAGAAACGGGGGCCTTTTCTGGCCTGATTTTCCTTTTGAATCAGAATGGAGATTTATGGTCATACCACTTTCCAGCAAGTATTTGCAAGTTTTGCAGTCAGTTCTCTTCTGAGCAGCTCTCACAGGTAGTACTAGGTTAGCCAGCTCTCGATATAGACTGTCCTTTGTTACACTTTGCCTTTTAGCAGACTTTTTTTTTCCTCTGAAGAGAAAAATCGAGATATAAAATTGTTTATGCCATCTCTAAAATAACAGATGAAACCATCAACATTCCTATCTTGTTAAACTGTTCAATTTCACCAATACATGGCAATTGTAGAATGTTTTTAAAGAAAAACAGAAGAGCAAAAAAAAAGCCCCAATTAACTAAAAACCTATAATCCCACCCAGCCAGAGATAAGGTCCAACTCCATCAGCCTCACAAATTCTGTGCAATGACTGTGTTCTATGTTGCTGATTTATTGAATATTGAGAGAGTAATATTACTTTTATTATGATGGTGATTTGTAAATAATTGCCCCAGAGTGAATTCACAGAGATTTGAAATTATGGCCATAATAGAAAGCCAGGATTTTATTTTCTCAATTGGAAAGTAGAGAGTAAAAAAAAAAAAAAAAGATTCAAGAGTGAAAAATGTTTTTCTAAGTGTGTATTTCTAAGTGTTGGTGGTGGTTCTAATTTCAAGACAGAGAAAAGGTTTTAACTCCTGCCTTCCTGATTCATTCTCAGAAATAAGTAGAATCCCAGCAAAACCTTGGAAAACCAAGGGAAGAGACTCTGGAATAGCAGGAGGATTATGGAAATGGGACATGGCAAGGTGAAGGATTTTTTTTTTTTAATTTCTTGGACCTTATTTATTTATTTATTTCTTATTATGTTATGTTAATCACCATACATTACATCATTAGTTTTTGATGTAGTGTTCCATGATTCATTGTTTGCATATAACACCCAGTGCTCCATGCAGAATTTAATTTGGAAACTGCCACTTTTTGGAACACAGAAGGGTTGCCTGTGGCATTGGCTTTCCTCTTCTTTAATAAGGGCATTAGGTTCAAAATGAAGGAGGGGCTTCCAACCACAGGTCAGGATATTGGGAAAGCTCAGCAAAACGTTAAGTCTCTTATGATGTCTACCTTTATGCTTACAGCGTCTCTGTAACAGTAAAAAACAGAGCTAATCTTTTTTTTTTAAATTATTTCCTTCTTTCTGCTTGCTTTGGATTTAGTTTGCTTTTCTTTTCCAGTGTCTTTTTTTTTTTTAATTTTTTAAATTTTATTATGTTATGTCACCATACAATACATCATTAGTTTTTGATGTGGTGATCCACGATCCACTGTTTTCTTATAATACCCAGTGCTCCATGCAGTACGTGCCCTCCTTAATACCCATCACCGGGCTAACCAATCCCCCCTCCCCACTCCCCTCTAAAACCCTGTTTGTTTCTCAGAGTCCATAGTCTCTCATGGTTCATCTCTCCCTCCGATTTCCCCCCTTCATTCTTCCCTTCTTTCTCCTAATATCCTCCATGCTGTTCCTTATGTTCCACAAATAAGTGAAACCATATGATAATTGACTTTCTCTGCTTGACTTATTTCACTTAGCATAATCTCCTCCAGTCCCATCCACGTTGATGTAAAAGTTGGGTGTTCATCCTTTCTGATGGCTGAGTAATATTCCATTGTCTATATGGACCACATCTTCTTTATCCATTCATCTGTTGAAGGGCATCTTTTAAAACATGCCCAAGATCCCACCGGTAGGAAGCAAAGGAATGGATGAGTCAGGAGCAGTGAGCCAGAAGCAAACAGATAGGATTTGACCCTGCACCCCCGCAGCCCACACAGAGTGGCTGGCTACGATACTGGCCCCTAGGATCCCCTGGGTGATCACGAAGAAACGTAATTGGAGCTTTGCCTCTGAGCTTTGTCCTCTTGCCCCATTTGTTGATGGGTTCCTGCTCTTGAAACCCTGAGAGGGAAGCCTTCACTGTTGACCCATCCCTACTTTTCAGACAGGAAAGGGTTACCGATTTTATCTGCCATGTAGTCTCTCCAATTGTTTTTTGAATATTTTCTGTATCAAAAAAGCAATTAAAAAAAAAAGCAATTTAAGAAAATGGAATAATCAAAAATAAGCACACAAAAGAGTGACACACACATACACACACACAAGAAAGATTGAGAGAGAGAGAATCCGAACAGTATGCCTCTGTAAAACTGACCATCATCTGACTTTGGAGTAAAGGCACATTTATTCTGCCAACAAGATGAAAGAAAGAACTAGAAATTCTTAGAAAAACAAAAATTTGCAAAGGACATCCTAATTCAACTACGAAGTAAACTAGAATGTGGCAGAATTCTGAGTAATTGATATGTAAAAATAAAGAATACATTTGAACTTGATACTTGGAACCGGTGTTGTGACAAAGGATTACATCTCCTTTAACTGGTCTGGTCTCAGTATCTGGATCTGCGTGGAATAAAAATATTTCCCTAACCGTAATATTAGAACTATTCTGTTAGTTTTCAGTTTTCAGAATTAACCTGTAGGGAATGCATGAAAGATAAGTTACATTTACTGAACAAAATGGAAATGCTGTAAAGCTTGACATCATGAAATAATGATATGGGTGAAAAAGTGTAAGAAATTAGAAGGGGCTGGAAGGTGGAGTGGAGCAGAAGGGCATACGTTTTCTC
Source organism: Halichoerus grypus (assembly GCF_964656455.1). Taxonomy (NCBI): domain Eukaryota; kingdom Metazoa; phylum Chordata; class Mammalia; order Carnivora; family Phocidae; genus Halichoerus; species Halichoerus grypus. The sequence goes on from NC_135719.1 coordinate 122,996,591, forward strand.
TACTTCATAATGGTGGTTGAATGGTACTCTTTAGTCCTCATCAAAAGAGAAACAGATTTAGGTATATAATTACGTGATTAACCAATAAAAGGTTTTATATATGGAGACAAAAGGGAAAGGAGACAATGTATCCTAAAATCTCTTTCTCTCAAAATAGGGAATCAATATAAATTGCTTAAAGTTTTAGAGGCATGTGGGAGCAAGGCAAGCTTTTCACTTTGTTTCTTTGTTTAATTTCTGTTTTTTTTTTTTTTAAATACTCATGTGTATCTTTTGAAATTAAAAAAGGTGAACACATGATCTATAAGAAACTGTGATAAACAGTTACACTGCAAAACTTCCTTATATTTCTCTATTAGAAGACAGAGTCTCAAATGCAACCAAAAAAGCACAACCTGCCGCCACGTTGTTTACAAGAGAAGTACCTGAACAGAATGACACCAAGGCTGACAATGAATAGACAGGCACAGATTCTAGGCAAGGACAAGCAAAAAGAAAGCAGAGCTGGCGATGTTAACCTGGGACAAGTTCAAGGAAAAAAGCAGTAAGTGGACAAGAGGGGATATTTTGTAATGGTGAAAGTTACAGCCCACCATTAAATTACTATCATGGATCTTTACACATGGAAAACCAGCACTACAATTGGTAAAGGGGAAACTATTAAAGAGAAAAGAATTAAAAAATAAGGTAAGGGGCACCCGGGTGGCTCAGCCAATTAAGAGTCTGCCTTCGGCTCAGGTCATGGTCCTAGGGTCCTGGGCTCGAGCCCCACATCGGGCTCCCTGCTCGGCGGGGAACCTGCTTCTCCCTCTCCCTCTGCCACTCTCGCTCACTCTCTCTCTCAAATAAATAAATAAAATCTTTAAAAGAAAGGGTAAGAGAATGTTAGCACATAGAAAATTAGAATAACAATTAAATGGCTTAATTTAATGTACAAAACCAGAATATACTTAAGAAAAAGTCTGCATCTCCAGAGAAGTCTTGAAAGGCAGGCCTCTTGGGCTTGGGGGTAAGTGGAAAGGCACAGTTTCTTCTGATCATAGGTTTCAGGCACTTTCTAGTAGAAGGAATGAAAAGTTTTATTTTTGTGACATTTCCTCATGGTAAAATTCCATAAAATTGAAAACTTAGAGATAAAGGTATTATCAGGAGATACGGTCATGATTTTTAGTATGTGAGCTGTAAATTCTGTCCTTATCACTAAGTCACTGAGAAGACTGCTGATTTTCCCAACTCGGTAAAACAGTGACCCAACCAAAAACGATTCTATTGACCCTCATTCTTCTGCATCCAGCCCTAATGCCCTTCCTGCTTATATGGATTCTAGTCGATACAGAAATTTTAGTGGCATGGCTTGTTTCCTCTAATGGCAGCTAAGGTTGGAAGCAAAAGGAGGTGTGCTAGGTACCGGTGCAAATGTCAGGCAGAGGGGAAGGAGGAGGGGACAGCCAGGGGACTGAGAAAGATGTGCTTTGAGCATCAGGAAAAGCTTTTCTAGCCTCAGAGACTTGGAAGAGAAATCTACCTCTAGGCCAGAAGAGCACATTGTGTAAAAAAAAAAAAAAAAAAAAAAAAAAGCTTCCTGGTGTATATATACCTTTTAATCAAACAGCATTATGATCTTATTACAATCTTCAGACAACAGATATTTTTAGTACATTTGGTACTTAACATAGAACATGTTCATGTGCTGTTTTATCAAAAATCTTTGAAGGGATTTATTAACAGAAAACCAGAATGAACATACATGGTAGCATTTCCTTACCCTCAATCCCCACCCCTTTCGTAATGTACTGAATTGAAACACTCATGAAATCAATACAGAGAAATTAATTTAGTGAATGACTACTCCCCAATGTCTGGCTGTGATGAGGAGGAGGCTCATTCTGGATGGACTTGGTATGGGCGGTATACACAGCTTCTTGCTGTTCTGAGCCATACCCGTTTAGGTGTCTCCATCTACTATGATCTCAAGGAGCTAGATTCCCTCACATGAGGAATTTTTCTTACCGGACTTTTACATGCCATTATTTGGCAATTATTTATTTGAATGAACACCTCAGGAGAGCTAAGGAAAGTAACCTTTTCAAGTGATTAAAGCCACTTGAACATTGTTGCTTTTGTTTAGTCCTTTAAAAATTGTTATCAGGCTTTATAGGTAAGAGCAGAGATGTTTCTTTGAAAGTACATTAGTTCTCAGAGCCCACAGGGCGCCTGCATGGCTCAGTCAGTTAAGCATCTGCCTTTGGCTCAGGTCATCATCCCAGGGTCCGAACAGGGAGCCTGCTTCTCCCTCTCGCTCTGCCCCCCTCTCTGTCTCTCAAATAAATAAATAAAATCTTTTAAAAAAATTCTCAAAGGCCACAAGAGTATCTTTTAAAACTTACTATTAAAGTTGAATGGATACAATTTCAGACCCCAGAGGTTCTTTCAGTGTGCCTGATGTCCAGGACAGAGCATGTTTGCTCAGATTTTTATTGTCATTATAAAATAGCATTTTCTACTAAGTGTGGTGCAGGGGTCTCTTACATCAGAATGGCCCAGAGGGCTTGTTAAGAATGCAGCTTCCTAGGGACGCCTGGGTGGCTCAGTCGTTAAGCATCTGCCTTCGGCTCAGGTCCTGGTCTCAGGGTCCTGGGATCAAGCCCCGCATGGGGCTCCCTGCTCAGCGGGAGTCCTGCTTCTCCCTCTCCCACTCCCCCTGCTTGTGTTCCCTCTCTCGCTGTGTCTCTCTCTGTCAAATAAATAAATGAAATCTTAAAAAAATAAAAAAAAGAATGCAGCTTCCTAGTCTTATTCCTCAGTTTCTGATTCAGTCGCTCTGGGGGGATGCTTAGGAATCTGCTTTTTACCACCGTCTCCAGGAAGTTTGTAGACCTTCCCAAATTTGCGAACCACTGCTAAGGGCCATTAACGATTCTGCAAACAGACTTAGTTTTCTGTTTTCATTTTATGTCATACAAAGTAGGAGTTAAAGAATTTATTTTTGGTAAACCTGGAACACTGTCTTCAAATTAATAAGACCCTTGTTGTGTAGGGGAAATATCCTCTGCAAAATTCGTCTATGAAATTGAGCTTAAGAAGACCTGCTGACTCACATGCTAAGCAACTCTCTCCTCTCTCCGACTGCTGCCTGTCAGAATTGCTGACCTTACGCTTATGTATTCAAGTGTGTCCTGAAAGTCAAAACATATTTTCTGTAGTTTCTAATGGAAAAGAACCGGGCCTGTCATTTGGTTTTAAAAAGGAGAAATTGAGAGAAGACAAAATGGTTCAGATAGATTTTACATCACGGGAGTAGAGGGGAGAACAAAAATTTCCATAACTGTTGTCAATTATCTTTTGGGTGAGGGTATCGTGAAATAAATAACTCCTCCATCCCCAAATAATGATAAATATTAGATAGTAGACATCATACCTAATGATTCCTTCCGTGTCAGAGATTAAATTACAATTAACTTCATATTGAATTATGGGGACTATAACCCTTAAGAACCTGGGAATTGTTACATTAGAAATTGGATTTTTGTGGGTTTTTTTAATTTTCTTGCTATTTGGGACTTTTTTTTTTTTTCTTCATCCTTAGCTTCACCAGAGCCGCCTCTGGCTTGCAAGGTGCAAGAGACAAAATCTGAGATGACAATTCTGTACTTTGTCTGGACAACTTTGAGATTCTTGCTTCTAAAAGGAGATAGACCCTAGGAGATGGAATGATCCTAGCTTATTAGTATTTTACTTTAATTAGAATCATCCTAAATCCCTTGAATTTCCCACTCACTGGTATTGGGTTCTATTGTCTTTACTTAGAGAATTTTTCTTTTCCTTCCATTCTTTGGAACTCTAGTGCACAGAATTAGAATAATAAATCTTGGCTCATGATATACCACCAACTTTCCATGCATGGCCTTCTTTTATTTTTACTTATTTATTTTTTAAAAAGATTTTACTTATTTATTTGACAGAGAGAGAGACAGACAGAGCACAAGCAGGGGGAGCGGGAGAAGGAGAAGCAGGCTACCCACCAGGCAGGGAGTCTGATGCGGGGCTTCATCCCAGGACCCTGGGATCATGACCTGAGCCCAAGGCAGACGTTTAACCGACCGAGCCACCCAGGCACCCCTATTTTACTTGTTTTTAAAGTGAAGACCGTTGAACACATTGTCTAACCCAAGAATCAGAACATTGTTTCTTTGTTACATCAATTGTTTTAATTCTTTTATCCCTTAGCCTCTCCATGTCTCTGCCACCATAGGAAAGCACTATTCTGAACATTATTGGCCCTTCTCTTGCTTTAGCCATATTTATCTGCATGTATGTTTAAGTGATACATTGTTTCATTTTGCCTGTCTTTGAACTTTATGAAGAGGCATCCCTGGTTTATACAATCTCCTAAACTTTGCTTTTCACTCAACTTTGTGTCACTGAGATTCATCCACGCCATAACTGCTGTGTAATATTTTGTTTTGTGATTATAATGCAATTCCTCCGTAAGTTATAGTATAATTTATATTTATATTTAATTTATATTTATTTATATGTGATTTACCTATGCTCCTGTCATTGGTCATTTAAGATGTTTCCAGTTCTGGTTTTTATGCCCAGCGCTGCTATCTGGTAAAATGTGTGCCGAGGTTTCTCTTATGTGTGTATCTAAAGGTAGGACAGCATCCACTGCTGTGTTGTAGGCTGTGAGATTGTTCAGCTTTACAAGATAATGTCAAAGCGCTTTCCAAAGTGGTTGTATCAGCATACACTCCCACCAGCTGTGCAGGAAATACTCTATTAATCTACATCTTCATGAACCCTTTGTATTTTCAGACTTACCTGTTTCTGCCAATTTGTGGGTATAAATCTACTGATACACTTTGAAGTATTTTGTCTATCACTTTAAAAAAAAAGGTGGGCGGGGCGCCTGGGTGGCTCAGTTGGTTAAGCAACTGCCTTCGGCTCAGGTCATGATCCTGGAGTCCCGGGATCGGGTCCCGCGTCGGGCTCCCTGCTCGGCAGGGAGTCTGCTTCTCCCTCTGACCCTCCCCCCCTCATGCTCTCTCTCATTCTCTCTCTTAAATAAATAAATAAATAATAAAAAAATAAAAAAAAGGTAGGGAGTAAGATTTGGCTCGCTTCATGTATATCCACTAGAAAACAATTAAATGATGATGCCTGCTTCATTTAACAGCACCCAGGTTTTTCTCCCCATTATCTCACTGGATGCCATGGACATTCTTTTCCATACTTGCTAAAAATATTAAAACCTTGCTTGTACAATGAAATCACTTGGGAAATTTTTAAAAATGCTAATGCCTTGACCCCCACCTCCAGAGACTGATTTATTCGTCTGGGGTGCAGCTTTGAACGTGGGGAGTTTTTGAAAGCTTCCCAGGTGATTCTACTGTGCAATCAAGGTTGAGACTCACTGCTTTAAATTAGAGAGATCTTGATAAGCAAGTATTAGCTTGGGGTAGCGTGATACTGTTAATTATTTCTTTCTCTTTTCTGAAGTATCGATTTTGTGTTGTTTTGCAGAATTCTCCTGCCTCTAATTAACCTTTGAGGGAGTGTGTGTGTGTGTGTGTGTGTGTGGGTGGTTGATAGAAATAAATAGGAGGCATCCAGTGAACGTTATTATGGGTTCACACTGTGCTTGGCACTTATTTTATGCTTACAACTATGGATCTCAAAGTTTAGTGTACATAATAGTCACCTGGGAAGTGTTTTATTTGTTTTTTTACAGAGCAGATTTTGATTCAAAAGCCTAGGAATTGATATTCTAACAAAGCATGTCAGGTGATTATGAAGCAGGTGATTCCAGGGGCTTACTTGGAGAAAAACTGCCTCCTCATAGTCCTGCAGCATAGATGGGTATTCTCATTTAACAGATGCGGGAATGTGAAGCTCAGAGAAGTTAAGAAAACTCAGGACTTAAGGTCACACAGCTACCTAGTGGTCAAGCCTTTGCTCTGTCTTCTTAGCCTTTTTCATGGTGAACTTTCAGCAAAGCCCTCAGAATGTGGGGGAAGTCTGCCAGAGTTTGGAACACATGCTGTCTTCTCTCCATTTATGTTCTTTCCTCATCTGGGGACGACTCTCTCCACCAAAACAACAAAAACAACACAAAAACCTTTAATGTCCCACCCAAAGCCACCTCATTCCTGTGGACCATCAGTCGGGCTGCATTCTGGACATCGTCCTGGGCTGCCCTGTGTGACTCATTCCAGAGCTTTATAACCAAGAGCAAATGTTTTCCTTTAGACTTGAATGTATACTTTCTGTTGACTCCTGGGTTTTGATTACTTGGGACAATTTGAGTTGCAAGGGAGAGAATACTAAGCCGAGCAAGCAGAAGGGAATTTAGTGGTTTATGTAGCAAAGAGCAGGGCAGGGGCATAATTGGGGCCCAGGGACCTCTCGGCACTCAGGATCCCCAGCCCCTAACCCTCCCTGCGATGGTGTCTTTCTGTGCCTGGCTTCTCCCACTTAGTGGCTGTTGTGGTTTTTGGTAAGAGTACTGCTTTGTCCTTCACAGCTTCCCTGGAAAGGGAGTGCTCCAGAATGTACACCCTGGGAAGGCTCTGGCTTGGTTTTGGTTACACACCAGATCAAGATCAGTTATCTGTACATAGAAGGTGGTAGAAATGATTTTCAATCTCATGGTGGGAATGGAGAAGAGAGAAGTTTTCCTGGAGAAGGAGGGAATGTATTCCAGATAAAGGGCAAGGCGGTTGCTGGGCAGTCAAAGCAATCCATATCTAATTTGGTGTTTCTGTGTCTAATTTTGGAGGGGTGTAAATGACTTTATGTATTTGGCTCTTTGTACAGTAAAAGTGTTGAGCTTTATTGATATATAAATAACTGTCTCTAGTACAGCAATCCCCATAGATAACCAAAGATAAGACTAAAAATGTTTACTTGCCTGCCATTGGCTCAGAACTCTTGATTTTGATTTTGAGGTGATTAATTTTTCTGAGAAAACTTCATATAGAGAATTTTTTTTTTTTACTAAAAACTGACCTTACAAATAAATATGCTGTATTTTTGTTCTTAATTGGCCCTAAAACAATGGCTTTAGTTGACGATGACTTCTATACAACTTTAAGAATTATTTCTAAACTCATGTACAAATGGATGGAAGTATTTCTGACATGTTTTAAGACTTATATTCAGTGCATGTTCTCCCCACCCCAACCCCAAATTAGGACTTTTACCATGAAATCTGGGCCTCCGGCCTGTGTATTTTAAATTAGGTTCATATTGTACCACATCTGCAATCATCTGTAATACAGCTGTGTATGTCTGCATGAAACACAGTATGGTTTTAAGTTTCTATTCCATTTGTGAGCAGGTGGTAGCTTGTCAAGAAAACATCATGAGGATGCTGGTGTCCATATTTTGGCAGGAAAACCTCATAGTCACTCTCAAGAGTTACATATCCTTCTCATGTTACCTGCAGTAAATGCAATGCCAAAATGTGTGTTGGTTTGTGATAGATCTTCATGGAGGAAGACAACCCTCTTAAGAATGTTTGCTGCCGTAGGCCCATTTCTGTCTACACTGTGCGACAGGTCAAGCATGTATTGCAGTTTGTGTCTACAGCTGCTTCAAGAAGGGTGTGTCTGTAGGGTCTGTGGTTATGTTCTTGCCAGTTTCTCACATGGGTATTTCCCAACACATTTGCTCTAGAAGAGCCCTGGGTCTCTTGGCAACATGCCAAGAGAGTTGGTCTGTCGAAGCCATTGCCTGTCACAATAGTTACTGCTGAGCTACTTTAGGAAGTTTTGCTTCACTATCATCTCCTCCTCCCTTATGTGTTCTCATTTTAACTCATTATCAAACTAGCAAACTTGCATTGCAGTGACTTTTTGAATGACTTCCAAAATGCTTCCTTCCAAGGACCTTTTGAGGGTCATCTGGTGCTTCTCCTTAATGCTCATAGATGGTACAAGGTCAACTGTCCAAGAATCAGCCCTGTCACCCATAATCCCCCCAGGTTCTCAGTATGTTCAGAGTTCGAATTTTATTCCTTATAGAATTTCCATCTGGATTGGCAGTGAAGGCTGACCCAGCTCCACACGCTCTCACCAAGTCTCTCGAAGGGTATGCTGACCTCTTCATTGAATTCTCCTTCAGGATCAGATCTCTGGGTGCCATGAGGCAAGAATGTCATCAATGAGTGACTGCCATTAAATCTGCCATGATGAAAGTGTTTGTTCATCCTGGGATATGATGCTGGTCATCATATTGTCAGTTCATGACTTTTATTTTTGCTTGTGATCTTCCATGTGAGTATTTCCAGAGCATAGACATTGACTTGCAGAAGGTGTGGCTGTAATCAATCCAGTTTTCTGAGATATGCTGAGGCTTCAACAAGGGTCTCAAACACTCATGTTAGAATAGCCGTCATCAGAAAATTTATTCTGAAGTTGGTGCATTGACACAGCTGCCAGCCAAGCATACATTCTGGGGCAGTTTTCTTTCCATGGGAGTATATGCTCATCCTCATTCTCTTTCTGGTGGTCTTGGTGTTAAATATTTTAAGAGAGCTGGTTAGAATTGGGGAGTGCTTATTTGGTCATGAAACAATGATGAGGAAACTCTAAAATCACATGGTTATTCATCAAAAGCATTTTTTCTGTTTTGTTTTGTTTTTTAATCCAGCAACTCATTTGTTTTAACAGCCTCTGTGAGGTAGGTTTTTGTAAAAAGTGTTTTGTTTTTGTTTTTAGTCAAGTGTTATTGAAAAGTAAACATAACATTTGAGAAAGGAAAACCTAATTAGTCATCACACAGTCTCATCCTTTGACTTGACAGGTGAAGAAACTGAATTCCGAAGAGGTAAAGTCACTTGCTTGTGGTCCCATAGCTAGTTAGTGGTCCAACAAATTACTTCCCAGTCCAAAGATGGTTTCATGGATAAAAGCACATTATTTGAGACTTGATTTTCATATTTTTGACTGGGTGATGTTTTACCAGTTATCTAACATTTCTGGGCCTTAGTTTCTTTATCTGTAAAATGCATTATTGTCCCTATTACATTAGGCTGCATCTAAAAAAAGCAATTAACCCAGTGCCTCGCATCAAGTAAGTAGTTAATTATGTTAGCAGTTCACAACTGCATTTATTTTCCATATTCTTTTCTCAGGGACCTTGAGAACCAGAGCAGGATGGCGATTTTTCAGCTTTTATAATGCCTTTGTTTGGAAGCTTTATATGTATGCATCTGTTCCATCATTTAAAATTCTTCTAATGCAATTAGAAGGGCTTACCCTGGAAGAAGAGCAGGGATGTTTTTGGGAGAGTCTGATAGAACATGTCATATGTTCACTCAAAAACTGAATAAGGTCTTTTTTTTCTTACTTGTGCATTCTCATTTACCTTGAAGTACCTTGGCACTTAAGACAAGGTGCCATATCGTTTGGTAGCTGGAACTGTGTTTTGAACCCATGCTTCCAAAAAGAGCCCGTGTTTCATTATCATCCAGTCACGGCCTGTGTTACCTCTTGTTATGGCCTGAATATGTGCCCCCACCCCCACCCCAGTTGATATGTTGAAACTCTAATCCTCAATGTGATGATATTTGGAAATAGGGTCTTTGGGAGGTGATGAGGTTTAGATCGGGTCACGAGGGTAGCACCCTACTGGTGGAATTAGTGGCTCCAATAAGAGGTGAGAGAGAGGGAGAGAGAGAGGGATCGATTTCTGTTTGAGTCCAGAGGAAAAGCCAAGTGAGGACTCAGCAAGAAGGTAGCCATCTGCAAGCCAGGAAGAGGGCTCTCACCAGAAACTGAACCCTGTCAGACCTTGACCTTTCCAACCTCTAGAACTGTGAGAAAATAAATTTCTGTTGTTAAGCTGCCCAGTCTGTGGGATTTGGTAATGACAGCCAGAGCAGACTAAGATACCTCTGCTGGAGTGTGTGTTGTTCAGCTGCCTACTTCCTTGTTTGCCTAAATTACACACTTTGAGCAGGTCTCTGTGATGGAAGAGGCACAGTGTTCAGATGCATTGAAAATTTTCTCTTCTCTGTCCACCAGCGTCCTATGTTGTGAGACAGTACTGGGCCAGACACACAAAGGGGCATCAGTCAGCAAACCCCTTTTCACTAGGTTTTTGATGATTTAAAATGTCCTCTTCAATGAATCAAAAAGTTGGGCAGGTATTTATATCATTAGAGCTGTGTAGAACGTGAAAGCTTTATAATAGTTATTTGGTATATAAATAATTTCCTTGCAAGCATTTGTTCATTTGCTCTTTATTTCTTTAATTGCTTATCATCTTTATATTTAGCATTTCTGCCTCTCCCCACCCAACCTTTTTACTATGGTATATGCTTTTATGTAATGTGAACTATAGCAGACTGGAATATTGCAGCTGCGTCTCCACTTTCATCCATCTGTCATATCTGTCATTGTCTTACAAAGCGTATATAGTCTGTCATATACAAATCTCAGCATAGACACCAACACTTTTTAGCTATTCGTTAATCTTATCTTGTTTCTTTGGCTTCTGGATCATCTTTAGCTGAATTTGAAATCATTTGAGGTCAGAGCTCATTTTTATCCAGATAGATAGGGTGCAGCTAGACCTGGATTATAGCCAAGAAAGATCTTACATCAAGTACCTACAAAATTAGAAACATCACCAGGGAAGCATCAGCAGAGTTTTGTTTACTGGTGTCTTATTCTCGAATAAAGTTTATGCATTGGTGATGGAAGCTTTTGGTTGCTATTGTGAAATGCCTAGGAAGTATTTAATTTTGCTTTTGTTTAAAGTTAAGCAATTTAACTTAATTATCCAGTGTTCAGTATTGTTTAATTTTGCTTTTTACTTTGGAAACAATTATTCTTTCCTTCCTTCCTTTCTTCTTTCCAGGGGTTTTGCCACAAGGGGTTGGGGCTATCCACTGAGGGCCATTTGTGTGCTCACACGTGTGACTGGGGAGAATGTATGAGGTCAGCAGGAATGTCTTTACCTGCTATTATATACGTTGTTATTCAAGGCTTTGTAAGGGCAACGTGGCAGTCATGAAGGCAGCAAATATTCTGGCAGAATTGTGGGATCTCACCTCCCCTCTTCCTTTGAAGGTAGGGAGGAGTCATGTGATGTGCTTTGGCCACTGAAATATGAGTAAAGTGTTGGAGGCTTTAAGAACTGGTACATGATCCACCACATTCTATCCCATTGTCCTTGTGATTATGAAAGCAAGCATTGAGATAGAGACTCTATCTTTCTGGGTCGTTAATCGACTATGATAAACTGAATTATGGCCAACCTGTATTAGATATGTACCTTAAGCAATATTCTTTTATTGCCATTTTTGGGGAGGATAATGAAATATGATTTGGATTACCCAATGTAACCTAACCTATTCTGGTTATTACAGGGAGTTCCTTATACTCAGGGAGCTTGAGATCTAGTTGGGCAGAGAACACGCATTTGCATAACGAAGGAAGAACTGGGCACTTGACTGTATCCCTTATGTAGCTATGTTTATGACTGAACAGTAGAGAAGCTGGTGAGAGTATGAGATTGAGACTTTGAGCATATTTCTGAGACCCTAATTTCAGCTGGGAAAATAACTTTTTTTTCATGAGACTTTCAGATCACAACTGATCAAAACACCTATGCAGGGGATTAAAATTTGCTGTTAATTACCCAGTGGACCCATGATATCTTTAATCTGAAACTGGGGGTAAGAAGAGCAATTATGAGTTAACTCTCCGTTGTTCTTTCTACCTTATTATCTGCTTAGGAAATGGAACGAAATTCCTTAAAACAATACAGATTTGCTTTGATGGCATCTATTAATCAAAATTTTACTTTATCTTTTTGGTATATGGGGACAGCCTGCCTGACTACACATACTCATAGCTAATATTGGTTAAATTGGTAATTTATTCATTGCTTAAATTGGTAATTCACTCAGCAAACATTTATTGGGCATCTGGTATGAACCAGGTTCAGCTCTAGATGCTGTGGGTACAATGAAGAACAAGATAGAGTCTCTAACTTCATGAGGGAGTTGGGTAATAAGCAAGTAAAGAAAGAATGAGTGCTATGAGGACAAAGCAGGGAGACGGGTTAGAGAATGGCAAGGTGCATTTAGATAGGGTGGTTGAGAATGGTCTTTCTGAGAAGGGCGTGAGGAAGTGAGGGAAAACAAACCCATGTGAATACCCTGGAGAAGAATACTTCAGGCAACAGGAATAGCAATTGTGAAGGCCCCGAGGCAGGAACATCATAGGGAGTTTAGAGAACAATTAGGAGGCCAGTGTGCTAGAGAGGAGTGAGCACAAGAGAAAACTAGGAGGAGAAAAAGCCAAAGAGGTGGTCAGCAGCCAGATAACAGGATCTGGATCTTTACCACATCTGATGGGAAGCCATCGGGGTTTTGAATGTGGGAGAGCCATGATCTGCTTTGTTTTAAATGGATAATGATCCCATAATCATCTGTAGAGGGCATGAGAACAGGCAGAAAGATGGGTTAGGAGGTTTATACATGAGTCCAGGTGGGAGATGATGGGGTTTGTACGCAGTTGGTAAGTGATGGTTTTGAGAAGTGGTTGGATTCAGAATATATTTTGAAAGTATTGCTGTTAGAATTTGCTAACTGGATGTGGACTTTGGCCATCTGGCTGAATGATGATACCATTTTCTTAGATGAGAAGAACATTTGAGAGGCTGTTACCTGTTCAAGAGCAGGTGGGCCATTGCATGTGTGCGCCTGGAGTTCAGGGGAAAGGTTATGCCTGGAGGAGTAGGATTGGGTGTTCAATTGGCAGGTGGGTTTAGATCTATAAAATTAGATAAGATCCCTAAGGGAGTTAGTATAGTGGGCCAAGAGAGGTTGCCCGGGGATTGAATCTTGGGGAGCTCCCAACATTTAGAGGTTGAGGAGCCGAAGAGGAACCAGTAAAGGGGACCGAGAAGGAACAGCCATTGAGGGTAGAAGGACACTCAGGTTAAGTGAAGTGTCTCAAAGCTTCAAGAAGGGAGTGCCAAGAATGAAGGAGGAATAAAGAACCATGGGAATGCTGCTGAGAGATTGAAGACCTTACCCATGGATGTGAGTGGTGGATGTAGCAGCGTGAGATCTTGTTGCTGTTGCCGATATCAGTGTCACTAGTCGGGTGGAGACAGTGCTGGATTGGTGTTGGTTCAGGTGAGATTGAATAATGAGGGAATGGAGACAGATACGTAGTTCTTGAGAGATTTTTGCTATGGGGGGGGTGTGAGGGAGAAGAGCTATATAGGATGTGAGGCCAGAAATATTTACCTTATTTTTTTTTTCAAAGATTTTACCCATTTATTTGAGAGAGAGAATGAGAGAGAGAGAGAGAGAGAGCACATGACGGGGGGAGGGTCAGAGGGAGAAGCAGACTCCCTGCCGAGCAGGGAGCCCGACGCGAGTCTCGATCCTGGGCCTCCAGGATCATGACCCGAGCCGAAGGCAGTCGCTCAACCAGCTGAGCCACCCAGGCGCCCTACCTTATTTTTTTAAGTGGGAATGATTATAATATGTTTGAAAACTGGTGGGACTTATGAGAGAGAAAGGAACTGACAGAGGGTCTCTGTAAGTTGGTAAGAGGGGATGAGAGCTAGTATATCAAGGGTGGCTTGGCCACTTTACCCGGAGCTAAAGCAGCACATGTTCTAGATTGCTACGGACACGTGCAGGTGACTATACATATTATCGGAAGTGGCTCTGTTGTCTTTTGCCTGCTCCTATTTGCTAAGAAAAAATAAGAATCGAGATCACCAGATGAGTATGAGGAAGCATAAAATAGTTTTCTAGCAGTTGGAGTATAAGTTGGCCAGGGAAGCGTGTGGTAAGATTGTTGAGCAGAGCTGAAAGCCTTTGAGATCAGAGTTCTATCTTTAAAGCGAAGCCAGCCAGGACAGTTGTTTATATTCTCTAGATTGGGTCAGTTTCTCTGGCGTAGGGAGGGAATCCAAGGATAATTCTATTTAGCCAGGGTTATAACTTTGCCAACTGAATAATATGGAACAGAGAGAGACAGAGATGGACTGGGGACAAATGCAAGGGAGTGATTACTGTGAAGCTCAATGCATCAGGCTGGATGACCAGGATGGTGGCACCACGGGGCAGGTGATTGACCATGAGGAGGTGGTCCAGTCAATGGATTCAGGGGCCACAGATGTCAAACTGTTGAAGTTGGGGCACTGGAGGGAATGAGCTGGAAATACCTCTGAAAATACAAGTTGGCAGCTTTCCTCAAGGTTAATCTCAAAAAGAGACAGTTAAAAAATTACTTACTTTGCTGCATGGCTGGGGAAAAAAAAGGTACTTTTCAAATATGACTTCAACTCATTTTGTACCAGGATGTTCACCCTGATATTCTTGGGCAAGTCATTAAAATTAGGCAACTATTTCTGTGTCTTCACCCATAAAAGGAGATGAGCGAGAAAGCAGAACTGAATACTTCGTGATTGTTCGATTCCACAGGATTTCACTGCTTTGTTGCAGTTTAACTGACAGGCTAGAATTGCAGAAATGTCAGTTCAGTTGGGCTACTGAGCCTCACATAAGGAGATAAAATTGGAAGATAAGGTCTTGGTTGGCACAACAAAAGAAGCTTCAGTGTGTCACAAATGAGAGATCATTGGATAGATGTCATCTATTTGGTTGTTAAAGAATAGCACACAAAGAGATCTCCCTCCTATAGATTTGTCCTGTGTATGTATCTTGTGAAGCATCAGTGAATAAAAAACTTGCTTTGGAAATATAATAATGTCCCCATCAACAATATGGCAGTTGTAAAGTGTATAATATATGTAAATATACTTAATATCACAGGTGAATCTTCTCATGTCTTTTTACAGTACCTTGGGTATTATTGGCTAATAATATTGCAGTAGTCAGGATTATTTTATATTTACCAAAAATCTACTGTAAGCATTCTCACATACATTGTGTTTTAAGGGAAAGTTTTACCAGTGCTTAACATATGTTGTCTAGAAGGAGAGCCTTCTGAATTGAAACTGAAATAGGATAATTGCCACTTTTATTAAATATCCAGCTGGCACACTTTGAAAATGTTATCTCAGCATCTAGCATTGGTTTTATTTTGGCTTCCAACTTCCTATTTATTTTATTCTACTTTTTTTTTTTTTTTTTTTTTTTTGGAGGGGGATTAGAGTCACAGATTTTATTTTTTCCCTGCGGGGCTCAATCCCAGGACCCTGAGATCATGACCTGAGCCATCCAGGTACGTGGGCAATAACTATTTTTTGAAGTAATTTTAGATTGATGCTTACAGCAATATATGTTTGGGGTGAACTGATGGTGCACAAGGTCTTAAGTCTTAATATGAGTGTTGGTTAATTTGGTAGAGTTAGGGAGAGGTTCACTCATTGTTTAATTTTCCCATCCTTGACTTCCCAATGCAATTTTTCCCTTTTAAAGCGATCTTTCTATTGCCATATTCTTCTTGTCCCTGAGACAACAAACCATCAAAGGTCACTGGGATCATCAGGATGTTTATTTTCAAACCTCTGACAGAGCTCTCCACTACACTGAGGGTTTTCAAATGACTATTTGAAAAAGAGCAGAGAGGGCAAGGCATTTGTGCCTCGCATGGCTTTTGGAAACGGCCCCATCGTTAAATCATGCCCCTGCCTGTTGATGGATATGGTACCTGGTTACTTTATGGACTAAGGTCAGCATCTACTGTAAATGATTGGGAGTATGTTGTCTGTCTGTGCCGGTGAAGTTTAAAAATCCTCCATAAAATGCATAGGGATCTCAAAGGGAACAAATTCAGCAGTGCCTGACGTGACCCCTTTACTGCTGCCTTCGAAGTACTTTTAATCTCCGAAGGTGTGTGGCTTGACTGTGGGCGGGGACAAGTCACTGGAGATTTTACCTTTGCTGCCTTTCCACGTTTCACGCTTTGAGAATCAAAGGTCGGTAACAGTTGGGCAAAATCCTGTATGGGGCCAAAGATTTTTCTAAAGGTTTTTAGGTCTATATATAGACCCATATGTTACTACTTCAAGCTCTGCCCTTGGCCGTTTGGATTTCATTGAGTTTGTGTTTTCCCAAGATAAGAACACTTTCATAGGAATCACATTTTATATAGATATTTTTTATTCAGTCTCATCAATAGGTTTTTTTTTTTTTCTTCTGGTTTTAAGCTAATTTGGCATCTATCTCAAGAGTGGCATATCCAAGGAGATAGCTCTCCTCTAAAGTACTCAGTGGCTATCCACTGAGAGCTGGAATTAAGTCAGTGTTATTTTGTCTTCAGGTAACAAAAATAAAACTCCATGTGAATATTGACTTGGGATTTTACTTAAGTACTTCACTTCCTGAAAAAAACAGTTTTTGAGACTGAATAATACTATATTGCTGAATAATTGTATCTTTTTATCTCCTGGTGTTCTAACTTAGACTTTAGAGCCAAATGTTTTTAAAAAGACCGTAAAATCTCCAATTAGCTTAAGAATGAAAGAAATGCACTGTGGACTCACAGTGGCTTACCCAAAACCTCCAGGACAGTTGTATTTTGGAATTCAAGATTTTTTGGATTTTAGCAGGGTCCCATGTGGCACTTGCTGATCAAACATGCTGGGGACTTCCCTGGCAAAATGTGGATATTCACATGATGTGAAATAAAGACTAACCTCCCATCAGTTCAGGTAAGGTTTTGCCTCCTATCGAATCTTGGCAACCAAACTTTAAAAACCAACCAGCCAAACAAACAAAACTTGTTTTCAAACTTTTGAAATTTGGTCTTGCAGTTCGATTGTGGGCCTATCCTTGCTTTTCTCTGGATATCTACCTTATGTATTATTAGTTTATTTGTAAAGAAATGAAGCCTGTGTTTACCATATACTCTAATATTTTGCTACTCAAAGTGTGGTCCAGAGCCAACAGCTTCCACATTACCTGGGAACTTGCTGGAAATGTCGAGTCTCAGACCCCTCCCCAGAATGGCTGAATCAGAAGCTGCATTTTAATAAGCCCTCATGTGACTCATGTGTACATTAAAGATCAAGAAGCACTGATATAGTATTGTATTGTGTTTAATTTAGAGTTCAGTTTGGCAGGACAAAGGCTCATGTGGGAATATTTTAGCTTTTCAAACCCTTGGACAATAAAGTTTTCTGTGTCTCATGGCATCCCCTCTCTCTGCTAGACCCATCCAGATGACTCTAACATGACCGGCTTCTGTGCTCAGTATTTCCTGTCTTTTATTCCTATTTTTTAATCAGTCTGACAACATCTGACTTTTAACTGGATCATCTAGTTAATCTATTTACATTTATCGTAATTCTTGATGCTTTGGAATTTATTTCTGTCATTTTGTACTTTCTCTTTATTCTGCCTTGTTTTCTCTTGTGTTTTCTGGATTGATATTTTTTTTTCTCATCTCTGTTCCTTCCTCTGCTAGTTTGTTACATATTACATTTCTATATTATAACAGTAACCCTAGGAATTTGACCGTGTATATATACATGTATAAAAGTCTAAATTTAGCCAGTCTCTTTCCTTCTCCCAAACAATACCTTAGAATATTTCGTTCCTATTACTCTTGTGCTGCATGCTGTTGTTATTGTGTATTTAGTCTGTTTAAAACATTATTAATCACATAAGAATTTGTTATTGTTTTAAGGAGGATGTTTATTTACATTTATCCACATATTTGCCACATTCTTTGCCAACTTATTTTGGCATTTTAGATCTTCTAACTGGGATCACTTTTTTTCCACCTAAATTCTGTAGATTTTCTTCCAGTGAGGATCTCTTGGTGACAAGCTCTATTTTTGTTTGAAAATGTCTTTATTTTGCCCTTATTCTAATCTGTAGTTAAACGTATCTATTTTGTTTCTTATTTCAATTTTAATATTTTTATTTCTAGAATTTCATTTTTACTTCTTAATATCTGTTCAGTTTTTTAATAATAGTATTTTTTCTGACCATATTTTCAAATTTCCTTTCTTACTGCTTAAACATATGAAAGAATATTTTGTTCTGAATTTCATAGTTCCAGTATCTGAAATCTTTGTGAGTCTGATTCTGTTGGCTGTGACTCATTGTGTCTTGTTTCCTAGCTCTGTATGTGTGTGTGTGTGTGTGTATGTGTGTGGTGTGTGTGAATTAATTAACCAATTGGGGTTGATTAATTTTAAAGTGTGAGCCACTCATTTTTCTCATAACTTGGTGAGGATTTTTCCAGACCTGGGTTACAGATGAATTCTGCTATGTGCCTGAGGGATTACCAGCTGTGACCCTTAACATTAAATGTTCTGTTTCAGGGTTTTTTGGGACTCTGCTTGTTGTATGGATTTGTGCTGCAAACTTGCATGAGTTTTGGTTGGTTGCAGTGAATCCTTAGGGTTGATTTTTTCCCCCCTTCTTCCATCCAAGATTAGGGATAAGCAAGTTTTCTTGTACTCATCAAGGAACACAGTTTAATGGGTTGTTTGTGGTGGTTATGCTGGGGAGGATCTCCTCTATGTGTAGTCACGCTGCTTGGTAAAGAGAGCATAGGCTGGACTTGGGCAGTTTCCCTTTGCTGTGGTCCTTCCTGCCCCCAGTTCTGGGAAGCTTGATGTGTTTTAAATGAGGAGGCAGAAAGCTTCCTGTTCATGAGAAAGCAGTGGTTTGTAGTCCGTTTAGGTAGTAACCAGTCCTCCACTCAATTAGCAACTTAATCTGTGTTTTACAGATGAAGTTAATGGATGTTAATTTTCATGTCAAAGAGATGAGCAGCCTCCCCTTAGACGTAAAGTTAGCCTTGTAACCATGAGAGCCACGTGGCATCCTGCTGCAGAGCTCACATCAGGCTGTACTTCAGCCCTACCTGGGGAAATTTAAAAATAATGCAGCCTGGAAGTCATCCCCAGAAACTGATGCCTCTGGTCTGGATGCAGCCTGGGGCATCAGGAGTTTTAAAACCTCCCCAAGTGCTTCTACTGTGCAGATGAGGTTGAGGATTACTTGATAGTAGTTAATTTATACCGGTCCCACATTCAGACTAACTGGGTTCAAATCATGGCCCTGCCACTCAATAGATGTGTGACCTTAGCCAAATTTCATAATGTGGCTCAGTTTCTTCATCTGTAAAGTGGGGATGATGATAGTAGGACCTACGTCTCAAAGTGTTGTTGTGAGGATAAAACTAGTACGTAAATGCAAAATGTATAGACTGGTGGCTGCCACAAAGTAAACAGTTATTCTTGCTATTTTATAGATATTGATACAAAATTATTACTGTAATTGGATATTTTCTGTCTCAAAAGCATTTTGGAGGGTTAAAAATTTAAATCTTGTTTTGAATAGTACCAACCTAACTTTGGTGCTAGATTGGTTTTGCTTAATTTTTGTTCCATAGTTTTATTTAAAAGTTAGTCCTAATCACCCTCTAAATTTAGGCAGTATCTGCTGGAATCATTTAAGATGTTTGTTTCCAAAAGACTGCAAAAATTAAATCAAAGTATTTGCAGAGAAAAGATGGACAGCTTGTCGGTAGCCTAGAGAAAATGCCCTCCTCCCTAACAGAGAAGAATGTGCACCAGGGAGTTTTCCTTAAACTGAAAATTAGTGCCTTCATAATGATTTAACATATGCCATTATTGGTGAAAATATTCAGAATTTTAGAGGCAAGCTTAACATAAATATCTAATTTTTCTGAAGTTGTACCAGTGTAGAGCCTGTTTTTCTGAGGATCTACATACCCTATGCTTTATTCTCATTTTCCAGTGTCACCTCAGTGGTTTCTGTGTCTTATAGAAGGTGGTTTAGATGTTTTGTGTTCTTGGTTTTATATTTTTACTCTCCCTCAAGTGAATAGTAAGACAGTCATCAGCAGATACTGCATCTGTAAGTCATATTATTTCCCCATTAAATTACTGGATAATTTCAGAGAAACAACTTTATTCCTATTTTTTATTCATTTTCAACTGGCAATGCCCCTAATTTCAGGTCCTATATTTAGCTTCTCTTCTTAACTGATGTGGAAACAAACTTTTATTTTTTTAAAGATTTACTTATTAGAGAGAGAGAGAGGGCACGTGGGGGGGGAGGGGCAGAGGGAGAGGGAGAATATCAAGCAGATTCCACACTGAACACAGAGCCTGGCGCTCGATCTCAGGACCCCGTGATCAGACCTGAGCCAAAACCAAGAGTTGGACGCTTAACTTACTATATCACCCAGGTGCCCCTGGAAGCAAACTTTTAAATGAACTACCTTTTTATTTATTTTTTTTAATTTTATTTATTTATTTATTTATTTTTAAAGATTTTATTTATTTGACAGAGAGAGACACAGCGAGAGAGGGAACACAAGCAGGAGGAGTAAGAGAGGGAGAAGCAGGCTTTCCGCCGAGCAGGGAGCCCGATGCGGGGCTCGATCCCAGGACCCTGGGATCATGACCTGAGCCGAAGGCAGACGCTTAACGACTGAGCCACCCAGGCGCCCCATGAACTACCTTTTTAAAGAAATATTTTAGTAAAGGATCTTTTGTAATGTAAATCATGTTTTGTTCAGGATTTTCTGGAAAAACTTGCCATGTTTCTTTAAGCCTTTACCGCTAGACTGGATGTGCTTTCATTTATTTTTTTGGGTAAAGGCGTGTGCAAGTATAATTTCTGATTATTTATCTCAGTCTGACTTCTCCAATTAGGTATCATTATCATTAAGAAGATCAGCTACTTTTCCTACCGAATTTAAAAGTAGACCAGGACTTGTGACATCATACTAGTCAGAGCATTTATGAAATATTATTTAATTTCTTTGTTCTCATTGTAAAGAGTCATTTTCACTAATTCATAAATTCACATATTTGTTCATTATTTGTGTGCCCAACAGAATAATATGATACAATCTTGCACTTAAGGATTTTATAGTCTAGGAAAAAAATATATACACACACTATGTCTGAAGATATGAACAGACATAAGATAAAGGGGGAATCCAAATAAAGCTCTTTTACATTTTGTTTTTGCCATGATCTAGCTGGTCTTTTCTTTCCCACAAAGTAGAATAGATTGCTTTTTATTATAAACATAATACATGTTCACTGTAAAAGAGAGATAAAGAAAGGTATCTAAAAGAGAAAATTACCTGTGATCCCTCCCCCCTTAAAAGTAATAACTATTGTTAATATTTTGTTATTTACTCTTACAAATTTTTCTGTGTACTCCCAGGCTGACCTTTTTTCTTGCAGGCATTTACTCTGTGCATTCCTAGGCTGCTACAACTATTGCAGTCCCACACCAGTTTATGTAGGTCATCAGACAGCAGTGCAACGGGGCTGAAACCTAATCGATTCACTTTATTCGTCCAACCAAAGTCAATGGAAGGGATAGATGTCAGGAATACACAGGAGTTCTTCCAGACACAGGGCTCACATTGATTTTGGAGCATTCTTCAAATTTCTTTCTTCAAATTCTAAGTCTTTCTCCTTTTTGAAGGAAAACACGCTCCCAGACTCCTACCTAGACCTTCTCTCCAAGAGGTCCTAGTCAGAGCATGTGTGAATTTACATCTGTCTTCACAGCATTTGCATTTTGCTCCTTCCTTTTATAATGCCCTTACTAGAAGGAGAATAGGCCAGTGCAGGAGCAAGCTGGGGTGACAGTTCGCTGTGCAACCAACCATGGGCACCTTAACCCTGCACGGCTATGTTCCTGTTCTGTTCTTCACTTCACAAGGTAAAAAGGATGAAATATTCTGTAGCCATAACTTTCTTCTGTTCTTGTTTTATTGTCCTCACTCTAGTCTTACTGCTGATCTTACTAGTTTTTTTTTTTCCATTTATTAATCTAAGTTCTTTTCATTTCTCCTCTTCAGTATAGTTTTAGTCTGAATTTCTCCACTGATGGGTACTGACCATTCAACAACAGTAAGTCAAGTTATACTTGATGCTCTGGTCTGTTTACCTCTTCTCCCTTTATGGATATCTTTTTTTCCCCTACGTCATGACCGTAATTACATCAAAATAGTTTTTAATAGTTATGTAACATTCCATTGTATGGACATCCCATTACTTATATAATCAACTGTGTGGCATTGGAGTTATTTTCAATTTTTTAATATTCTGATTAACACTATAATGAATATCCTTTTACTTGGAACTTGTTTCTAGGTGCAGGATTGCTGGATTAAAAGATGTCTAATGTAACAGATACCTGTGTGTGTGTGTGTGTGTGTGTACATATGTGTATCCAAATTATCCTACAGAAGAATTGTACCAATTTACATTCCTGCAAACAAGGCATTACAATTTCCCAGAAGCTTGCCAACACTGGTTATTCACAATCCTTTTAAGCTTTGTAATTAAGATAAAAATATATTGATTTATAATTATTTACTGGTAAAATTGAGGATCTTTCCATATCATTCTTGGATTTTTGTATATGAATTTCCTCTTCATATTTTTGCTTGCTTTTCCATTGAATTGTTTTTCTTATTGATATGTAATGGCTCTGTATATAGAAAGAACCTCAGTCTTTGCCTATTTTGTGTAGTACAAATACTCTCCCCAGTTTCCTATTAGTTGTTTAACCTTAGTTTAATGTTTTTCTTCCTTCTGAAATGTTAAATTCTATGTAATTATTCTTTCAGTCTTTTTCTTTATTGTTTCTGGCTTTGATGGCATGCATAGAAAGCCCCTTCCCACCCCGAAGTTGTAAAACCATTGGGAAGTGATGTTGAAATGCCACATTTAATATTTACTAAGTGCTCCTGCATAATCTGGTCTACCTGGAAGCCCTCTAATTCTTGCTTTATCTGCTCATCTGTTCCTCTGTCTGTTGCTAACTATTGTGGCTACAGCAGGATCCGTATTTATATCTACATAGAAAGCCCTATAACTACATATAGAGCAAACACACCTGCTACTCTTCTTTACAGTTTTTTTCTAGTCTATTCTTAAACACACATTCTCTTAAATGAATGTTAAACATTTTGTAATGTTCCAAGAAAGAGTCCATTGGTGCTTGTGTTTAGGTTATATCAAATTTTTAGCTAATTCATGAGAGGATTGCATCTTTGTGGTATTGTCTTCCAGCATGTCTAAGATGGCATGTAGGCATTGTCTATCTTTATCTCCTTAACCTTTTTCAAATTTTCAATAATGGTATCAAAATTCTCAAATCCCTCTGCACTGGGATTCCTTTCTCCTGGCACCCCCCGATGGCTCTCAGGCCCCCAGTGCCCAGGCTGATGCTACCCTGAGACTTCCCTTTGTTACCCTTCTGGATCCACACCCCCAACTTCATCTGCCCATTGTGGTTGTAGCTTATGTCTTTGATTTTAATTCTTCCATTTTCTACTTCTTATTTTTTTTCTTTTTTTAAATTTAATTTAATTTTATTATGTTATGTTAGTCACCATACAATACATCATTAGTTTTTGATGTAGTGTTCCATGATTCACTGTTTGCGTAGAACACCAGTGCTCCACGCAGTATGTGCCCTCCTTAATACCCATCACCAGGCTAACCCATCACCCCACCCCTCTCACCTCTAAAACCCTCAGTTTCTCAGAGTCCATAGTCTCTCATGGTTCATCTCCCCCTCCGATCCCCCCGCTCCACTTCATTTTTCGCTTCCTTCTCCTAATGTCCTCCAAGCTATTCCTTATGTTCCACAAATAAGTGAAACCGTATGATAATTGACTTTCTCTGCTTGACTTATTTCACTTAGCATAATCTCCTCCAGTCCCATCCATGTTGATGCAAAAGTTGGGTATTCATCCTTTCTGATGGCTGAGAAATATTTTAAATTTCATTTTCTCTGTTCCCCTTTTATACTTTTACTATATTTATCAGAATTTGTAAACCTCCTTTATCCCTAATAATTTGTTTATTCAATATATCTGTTTTGCCAATGCTCCTCTTTCTGTTTTTAACAGCCAGATCTCCAACTGTATTTCTCTACCAATATACCAAAATTAAAGAGCCCCTTAGATGCCCTCCCTCAACTCAAGTGTTTATTACCATGCTCCAAACCCACGCATTCTCCCGCAGTTAAAGTAGAGCATTTAGACGGTTCTGTGTCCTTATTTTTCCTCCTTTTTCCTTCCTTGAAAAGTCTGAGGCTAGTTGAATTAATTTAGAATTTTAGTTTTAAGATAATGTTAACTTTGGGGCACCTGGCTGGTTCAGTCAGTGGAGTGTGTGACTCTTGATCTTGAGGTTGTGAGTTTCAGCCTCACATTGGGTGTGGAGCCTACTTAAAAGATACTGATAACTTCTTAATTTTTTTACAGCATGCTCTGTTGTTTAAAGAATCAAAGCTTTTAAAACACACCACTAGTCACATTTATATTCTCTACTTACCTACATTATCATATATTTAACCTGTTTTTGCACTCATTCTTCTTCTCTATCTAAATCTTGAGATCTTTGCTTTTGTGTAATTTTTATTTGATTGGGATGCTTTCTTAGAGCCCGCTGTTGGTATACTTTATGAGTTTGTTTCTAAAAGTATCTTTTTTCCTCAGCTGTGTGGTCTTGGATGGCCCTTCTTTTCCTCCACAGGTGTGTAAAAACACTGCTTCATTGTTGTCTGCCAGTCAGTGTTGCAGACGGGAAGTCTGAAGTTCGAGGAATTACTTTTCCCTTTCAAGTTACTTGCTCTGTCTTCAGGAAGATTGCAGAATTTTCTCCTTTATCTTTGAAGAAGTTTCTCCAGAATATGTCCAGATATCTTTTTATTAGCCTTACTAGGATTTCTAAGCTTTTTTTTTATTATTATTCTGAAAATGCAAGTCTGTCTTCGACTCAGTAAAACTTTTCAAGCTGAAAGTTAAAGTTTTAAAATCAGGGAAGCTTTTAGGGGTGCCTGGGTGGCTCAGTCAGTTAAGCATCTGCCTTCGGCTCAGGTCATGATCCCAGGGTCCTGGGATCCTGCCCCATGTAGGGCTCCTGCTCAGCGGGGAGTTTGCTTCTCCCTTCGCCCCTCCTCCACTGCTCGTGGTCTCTTTCTCTCAAATAAATAAAGTTTAAAAAACAAATAGCTTTTAAAAAATAAAATCAGGGAAGCCTTCTTCTAATTTAAAAAATTACTACCACACCTGCTTTTTTTTTTTTTTTTTTTAAGATTTTATTTATTTGACAGAGAGAGCGAGAGCAGGAACACAAGCAGGGGCAGAGGGAGAGGGAGAAGCAGGCTCCCCGTCGAGCAGGGAGCCCGATGTGGGGCTCGATCCCAGGATCCTGGGATCATGACCTGAGCCAAAGGCAGACGCTTAATGACTGAGCCACCCAGGCGCCCCTCACACCTGCTTTTTCTCCTTATATTTGTTTACATGTTTTTCCAAAACAACAACAACAACAAAAAACAATCCCCGCCCGAGATCAACCTATAACAGTACAGAAAATAATGTGGTAAGTTTTAATTTAGCCCAGGCAAGAGTTAACTGTTAACCTTTGTCTTATTTGTTTCAAATATTTTTTTTTATTTTTTTTATTGTTATGTTAATCCCCATACATTACATCATTAGTTTTAGATATAGTGTTCCATGATTCATTGTTTGTGCATAACACCCAGTGCTCCATGCAGAACGTGCCCTCCTCAATACCCATCACCAGGCTAACCCATCCTCCCACCCCCCTCCCCTCTAGAACCCTCAGTTTGTTTTTCAGAGTCCATCGTCTCTCATGGTTCTTCTGTTGTTTCAAATATTTTTAAAGTATTTTTTTAGAGTATAGTATATATTAAAATACTATCTAGAAGACTAGAGTTGGAGCCATTCAATTATTTCTTCACTGTACTTAGACTTTTGCTTGTGAATGAGAGGAGATGAACTAGAAGGAATACCAGAAACAGCAGAAAGAAGTCTTGCGGGGGGGCAGGGAAGGGTATTTTACAGTTTCAATGAAATGAATCCTGGATCTCAGTATTGTTTTGTCAGTACTTCTAGTGCACAACACAATAGGGACATGGCATCAGGATTCTTGGGCTGCAGGTTACAGAGAACCCCAACTCCAGTTGGCATGAAGGGAATTGAAACAGTCCCTCTCCAACAAGGCTCCTCAGCTTTTTTTTTTTTTTTTAGTTCCTGTATAGTTAACATACTGCATATATATATATATATATATATATATGTATTCTAGACCCTGAGATCATGATCTGAGCTGAAATCGAGTCAAGCGTGCTTAACCGACTGAGCCACCCAGGTACCCCTACAGTGTTGTATTAGTTTCAGGTGTACACTGTAGTGATTTGACAACTCTCTACATTACTCAGTGCTCAGCTCAGTAAGTGTATTCCAGACCCACTCCGCTTGCCCCCAGACCAGGCCCTCATGCGGCTACAATTCCAGGTGTGCTCACACCTGGGTCTTCACCTCCAGATGCAACAGTGCCCTCAGGAACGAGAAATGCCATCTGCCTTTTGTGTTTCTTATTTCAGAGTGAGGAAGTCTCCTTAGGGATTGAA
Organism: Halichoerus grypus; assembly: GCF_964656455.1. Classification (NCBI taxonomy): domain Eukaryota; kingdom Metazoa; phylum Chordata; class Mammalia; order Carnivora; family Phocidae; genus Halichoerus; species Halichoerus grypus. The sequence goes on from NC_135719.1 coordinate 123,023,004, forward strand.
GTAGTCTAGAAGACAGAGGGGAAGTCGTCACCCTCGTGCGCAGAGATGTTCGCTAGTACTTCTACCTCCAAGCATCAGGGTTGAGAATTGGCGGAAATTCTCATTACCAAAAAAGTAGCCATAGTCATGTGATGAAATCCCACACTGCACGGGCCTTTGTGGGTTTTTTTTCCTCCCCCAGATAGTGGTTTTGGAATTAGTAATATATCAGAACTTTCCGGATTAAGCAGTGAAGGGTCTTCCACAAGTCCTAGCTCGACCCCTTTGAGAAGTTGTGTGACTGCTTTCAGCTTTGGGCCCTTATCTATAAAGTTAAAAAATTGAATTATAAGATCACACAGGTCCTGTAATTCCCCTTGCCTCAGATTAAAAAAAAAAAAAAAAAGATCGTTTTCTCAATTCGAGAGAATGCTCAACTGTGATGGTAGCTACAGTGAGCATCTGCTTGGGCTTTTATTGTTCATAACAATCAATGAGAAATGTATCAGTTGAAATCTCTCAAGCCTGCATATATCTGGTCAAAGCTCATTTATTGATTTCTCTGCTGAAACTTGCACATATATAAAACAGAGACCTAAGTTAATTTTCACCAGCTCAGTGTATAATATTGTGGCTGCTTGACTCCCTGAAGCCTAAATTGTTCTCAAATAATAAGCAAAGTGTTAAAATATTTAAATATTTGATCAGGTGGATGGCCCTTCTGGAAGGATGTGTGCATATGACGTTTAACTTCAAATCCCCTGGCCACACCCCTGATTTGTTTCCAGGGGAAATTTGATACGTAAGGAGCCACCCACCTTGGGCAGCATTATCCTCACTGTCAGCATGGATGTGTGCTGATTACCTATAATGTGCTTTATTGGGAGTAACCTGGTAGAGACTCCAGATATGTAGAAGGACTTAGAGTAATTACTGTTGCAACAATAGGGCATGAGGGGAGGGCATCAAGAATGCAAAAGGGAAAGGAGTTAATGCTATTTTATTTTAATCCCATGAGGTCATTAGCATTATTTGTGTGTGAGGAAACTATTGCCCAGAGAGATGGAGTAACTGTCCCAACGTCTCCAGTATTAATTGGTAGAGCAGTGATTCCAACCCAGGGCTGTCCGGCTCCGCACAACTTGGCCTCCGTCTGGAAGCACTGAGCACCTGGCCCACATGTGAGACAGGGTTCCTGTCCAGGGGCTCTCCTGGTCCATCCTTACTTGAGCAAACCGATCATTTCCAAGAGTGCAGACACTGAGGCTATGCTTAATAGGAAGAGAACAAGCATCAGAAGAATTAAAATGATCCTCGTGAGAAGGAACTTTCCGGACTCAAAGCATATTATCTTTGCTTCATGCACAATAAATGAGAAAAGTTTGTCTTCCTTGGGCTCTCTTATAGCTGCCTTTTGTCCCTCCTTTTCTTGCATAGAATGCCAAGACTGTGGTGTTTATTTCTGTTCTTTCCTCTTAGAGACATACTAAAGTCATTTAAAAAAAAATCTCAAATAAAATACAATGAATGACTACTATCTTAGAAAAGACTCAAGTTAAGCTGTGTGTTCATCCAGAAGAGCAACAGGGCTACCCAGATTCTGCCTCCTGCTCTCTACTGCTAAGATATTATGGAGGATAAAGCAGTTTTCCCAGAGTGTTCCAGATCTCAGAGATGTTTGCAGGTGGACGCCTGTGACCTCCTTTGGCCTAAAGGCATCAAAGTTTTTCTCCCCCAATGTTTGGCTTTCTTATTTTTAATTGATGACAACCTGGTTGTTGGGGTTCTTCTCTTTGCATTCATGCCTAACTCCTGGCCTCCAAAGGAAGCCTTGAGGCTGGATGCTTCCACTTAGGAACTCTGACAATGTTCCCAGCAATATTTTGCTTGCTTAAGGGCTTCTCCCTTTCTTCTGTGCTCCTACAATATCTCTCTTCACCCTACCACACTTTATCAGGATTAGCACATATAATTCTTCTTCCCCTCAAAAAAAAAAAAAAAAAAAAAAAATCCATACCTGAACGCTGACCAGGAGATTTATGGGGTTCGTTTCAGGCATGCTGTGACATATCTGAAGTTGACCCGTTCCTCTGCGATTAAATGACAGATTAAACTCTTGTAAACTGCTTCTTAAAAGCATGCAATAATAAATATAAGTTTTCTAACTGGAAGTTAAAAAATAAAAGTTTTGATTCAGTTTCTAATCAGTCAGCTGAATAGCACCTGGATATTTGTAGCTAATGAGCAAGGCCCTCCAAATGGTTAATGGTCCTGACCAGGAAATACCTAAACCCCATTTCCCCTGAAGTATTTATTACCATGTGCTCTTAGGACCATACTTATAAAATACTGAATTAGGGAGACTTGGAATATTTTACTGTAAGTATTTTTGTCTCCTTCATCAGGTCAGATGAAATACATTTTTTTTAAAAATGGAACTCAACAGAGTATTATGTAGTAGTAAAATTCAAATCAAGTATAGGTACACTCAACACAGATAAATCTTAGTAATGACTGAGTGAAAAAGGAAGTTCCAGAAGAACACAATGCGTGTGACATCTTTTCCATAAAATTCAGAAATATGAAAACTTCAACAATAACCCGCCCCCACCGCCGCCCCAAGTCAGGAGAGTGGTTTTTACAGCAGGGGTTCGGTGGACACATGAGTAATTCTTGGTTTGTTCTAACTTTTGGATTGAATCATAGGTTCATGGCTCTTCATTATGTTATTAAAACTAATTTTTTTGAAGGCCCCATGTGGACCAAGGAGGATCATTTCTCCTGATTATAAACAACCAGGTCTGATCATGCAAGATCTTTCCAAGTAAGTCACATGGATGAGCTCATCCCTTTGAGATTTGGGATTTTTGAAGTTTCTGCTATTCCCTATTTATATTTATGACTCTAGTTCTCAGGGAGCTGTTAAAGAAAAGATTGTGGAGTCACTTATTAAACATAGTAAGGAGAACTTTATTCAGGGGGGCTACTACAGCATCATTCTGCTATAGGGGAGAGAGATCGGCCCAACTCTGAAGACAGCAAGGCCACGTGGTGATTTATAGCCAAAGAGTATGGTGAGGGTCAGTGGACCCAGAATCAGTAAGGGGAAACATCAGGGGGTAAGGAGGGTTCCTGCTGAAGGCAGGCTGGCACGATCTTGAAGGTGGGAGATAAAGAATTGGGTCAGATATCAAGGGTGATCAGATACCAGGCTGGGGGACTTTCCCTAAATGGCCTCAGCAGGCTTCTTGCTAAAACTGGAATCAGCAGGCCAAGGACAGAGACCGAGGGCAAGGCCTGGTCTGAAAGAGGACTCGAGGAGTCTGACTGAGGTTTGGTAAGGAGACAGTCTTCTTCAGAGCCAACAGGCCTCTAGCTCCTAATGGTAGAAATAGAGGTTGGTGAAATCTTAGAACCAGGGGGCCAGGTGGGAACAGGCAATCCCCGAGATAAAGATCAGGGAGCAAGAGTTTGTGCTGGGGGCTAAGCAAAGAGAAGACCAGAGTCTTTTTGAAACATCTCTTTCTCTGCATTGAAGATAAAACTTTGTTTTTAAAAATAAAAGAAGTTGCCCCATGCCTCTGTGTTGCCGGGTTTTGATTCACTGGCATCCTCTGCTCATCAGTGATCTCTGGGACACAGTGTGTTCAGAATGTGGGTGCCATCACCTGAATCGAGGACAAAGCCACATTCCTGCCGCCCGTTATCACAGAAACGTGTTACTGAGTGCTGGGCTCCTTGGCCTGCTCCAGGGGCTGGCAGATGTCCGCTCAGCATTCACCACCTATCCCCATGTTCCCATTAAGGCCTCTGCTCTCTTTGGTGAAACGGAACTAGGATTTCATTTGAAATGATTCATTAAAATAATTTCACTTACAGTTACTCACCCTGTCACCATTATCTTTTGTCTGGACAACCGTGCGGTCTCTCTGCTCCCTTCAGGCCCCCCTCCCCGCACCTTCCTGTGCCTTCCTAGCCCATTCTGTTCTCCGCCTCAGTGCTCTGTTGAAGGCTTAGAGTAGACCAGATCATTCCCTTGCTTAAAAAACTCTCCAGTGGTTTTGCATTGCCCTTAGAATACCATCTGCATTTTCATCACGTGCCCTTGGGCTCACTGCAGTCTGGCCCCTGTCTGTGTCCCTCATCTCGTCTGCTGCCGCTTTCCCCTTGTTCTGTGTTCTCGGCACCCTGGCCTTCTTTTCATTCTGCAGTTGCCCTGAACTTATTCTTTCCTTGGGGCCTTTGCATATGCTGTTCCCTCTGCTAAAGTGTTCCTGCTCCAGATCTTTGTACAACTGTTGGATTCTCATCATCTCCAGGTGGGACTTCCACAGCCACCCTGCCTAAAGCAGCCCCAGCCCCACCTCGAAGGATACTATCTCTTTGTACCTTTATGTTCTCTGCACTGCATTCATTGCTCTCTGATACCATTCTGGTCACGTGTGCCCCAGTGAGAATTAATTTCCACGAGGAGAATTGGAATTTTGACAGGTTCACCATTGGGTTCCTGGTGCCTCAAGCACTGCCTGGCGCATCGAAAGCATTCAGGAAGTGAAAGCAGGACTGAAGATGGACACTTACCCACTGCTCTGTGTGTCTACCACATACGTAACCAAATCAAATAGCTCCCAGTGTGAGCATGGGGGAAGCCTTCCCATTTTTCAGGAATAATATTACAAATGATGGAAAATAAGTGCACACAGCTGGAATGACACTAAATAATGCTGTGACCCGCTGATATACATTTAAATATTGCCAAAAGAATTAGGTCAGCATCAGATGACCTGAGTTTATATCGCTACACATTGTGCATTAGTTTCCTGATGATCAGAACTGGGTTAATTAGTCTATGCTACGTCTTTTCTGTTAGAGATATGAAGATTATCTGCTCTATCCAATTTGTTTTTTCTTAAGAGAGGAATCACTATTGAATTTAAAAAGTGACTTGCCTGGCCCTGTTTCCTGATCTTTTGATGGAAATGTTTTAGTGGGAAAAAAAACGTTTACTAGAGCCAGATAATTAAACCGTTTCATGTATTTTTTTATGCTAATGCTTCTTCATTCCTTTGAGGGATAACTCCATGGCATAAGGCAGCAATGAAGAGGATGATTTTCATCTTTTCTCCCAGCTTCCTCCCTGGTCAGGTCAGGAACCTCCTTTTTTTTTTAAACCAACTCACAGTTCAGCGTGGGTGGGAGCTCCTCGGGGATGCATGGGACAGTCCTTCCTTCTCCCCTCCCACAACTGAGCTCCAAATCCCCGGAGGGGCTGATGGAAAGGGAGATTGGAAATAGCCTTAGAGTTAACTGGTACTTTTGGGAAGCATGCTGTAAGATGTTAGGTAAATGGAACACATCAAATTTTATTAACAACAAAAATGCTTAAAGGAATTTAATTTCTACACCATAATTCTTAGATTCTCATTAAACCAGAGCTGACATAGATTTGAAAATAAGGGAATGAGTTAATGCCCATAGCAGTCCTCTCATTTCTAGCTATCGACCTGGAATCAGATAATCTGAATATGAGTTCTAGGTGGAGAACTAGGCTCCACCTGTATTAGGCTCTGTTGTAGGTGTTTGTACATCTCAGTCCATCCTCATGTCTGTGTAAAGCAGATCTCATGTGTGCCATTTAACAGTTGTGCAAACAGAGGCTCCGTGATTTGATGCAACTTGCTCCTAAGTGACCATGCTGGGGCCGGGACTCGAATTTGCAGGCGAGATTCATCCTTGGTCCATTACAGCGTACACTTCGTGGCTCCATCACTTAAAATGGAACGTTTGGCATATTAGTTTTCTCATGTGTGGAAGGGAGATGAGAAGCCTGCATTACCTATCTCCGAAGGTGATTTAAGAGTCCAAAGCTATGCGAAAACAGCTCTGTGGAAACTCTGTGGAGCTCTATAAGAATTAACAGAATAAACAGCTGAGTTTTATTAGCAATTGAAGCTAGAACCCATATTCTACCACAGTCCCTTCTCCCCTTCTGCTCTTTCCCTTTGTTCTTCTAACTCCTCTCCTGGAATTCATCTCTTTCCTGCATAGTGACAATCCTTCTTTCTGCCAGGTTGAAGTTGCCCAAGAGGAAGACTGAGCTTTGACCCTAAAATGTACCCTCTTTCCCTTTTCCTGTTCAGTCTTCAACTCACTATGCTAGGGCTTTGCCCCCTCCACTCTGCTGAAACACTGATTATTTTACAAGCACATGTGTTATCTGTGCCCCCAATTAGGGAAAATGCATCCATTTCCATGAGGGGATGAGCACAAGGCAGGCTGATGTTCTTGTTCATTCAACAACTTGTGCAACCATATTTGGCCGGGGAACACTGCTTTGGCAAGGTCATCAATGCCTTCCTACTGGGAAAATCAATAGACACTTCTCATACTTCATCTTAAGTTTTTTTGACATTCGACATGTTTAAGAATTCCCTTCTAGAACCAACCTCCTTTCCTCAGTGAGGCTGATACTAGTGTCTCATGATTCTCCTCCTAAAGACCTGGCAGTTTCTCTTGGTCTCCTTCACAGGCTTTTCTTTCTCTAACTGCTCTAGGTTCTGTCTTGAGTCCTCCTTTTCCTACATTACCACCACAAACAAGAATTCTTTAAAAACCTTCAGTAGTGGGGCACCTGGGTGGCTCAGTCGGTTAAGGTCATGATCCTGGGATCCTAGGATCCAGCCTCGCTTCGGGTTCCCTGCTCAGCGGGGAGCCTGCTTCTCCCTCTCCATCTGCCCATCTCCCCATCTCCCCTGCTCATGCTCTCTCTCTCAAATAAATAAATAAAATCTTTAAAAAATACCTTCAGTAGTGGCTAGACATAAAACCTGAATCCCTTTAGATTTATAGTGTCATCATAGTTCCCTTGTTAGCAAAGTTAAATGATTTTTATAGGCAGCTCTCCTTTCAATGATCACATCTACACATGGACCAGCAAAAACCTTCCTGGAGAAGGTTAACGGGAAGGTAGGGCAGTTTCTATGAAGTTTTCTTTTTGGAGACTTCCAGGCTAGTGTACTAGGAATGGGGTATTAGCCAGATCCAACTTGGCCTTGCTGATGTCCATGCCCTTGAAATCTGTGTAGGATTGACTCATGCCTCTGGCACCACATTCCATGAGAGTCCCCCATCCTCCCCAGTATTCCTCATTTCCAGGGGCCTTTCTTCCTCTCTGTCATCTGGGCACAGATGTCCTGCTTCAGTGATTTCTACAAAGCAGACCCCTCCAAATGAGCATTTGTGAGTGCGGTGGGCTTCACTGAGGACGGGGCGGGGGGGGGGGGGGCGGTGACATAAGCGTCCCAGTGCAATAGGGCAGAAGCATCGATAGCGGTATGAGCAGTCTCTCCAGCCACTCTGCACAAGAAGGGGACTTTCCACTGGCTGCTTCCCAGAGACTGGCCCTCGGGCTCCCAGCCTTCTCTCCCTGGCCTGTTCTCACTCAAAGCCCATGGGCCTTTCCCCTGTTGTATTGGCCTTCCCCTAGCCTGCACCCTCCCCTGCAAGCAGAGGGGCTTAGCCCATTGCCTCCCTCAGAGAAGCCCTGGTCACCGCTGAGATCCCATTTTCCCTTGCTCACAGGAGGAGGGCATTCAGTGTACCTAGCTTCTGAAGGGGCCCGGCGGAGTGAGGGGCCCTTGACCAAGTCACATCAGCTCCCCAGACCCTGCTTAACTCATCCTTAAACAAAGAGGCCACAGGAGTTAAGCTTCAAGCTTCTTTGTGGGTCTACACTTCTGTGGCTTTCATCTCATCTGAGCTTGGCTTTGAGAATGCAATTCCTTTTAAATGTATTGGAATCCAGGTGTTATGCCCACATCTGCCATGCAGTCTTTTTATTCTCTTTTCCTTTAAAGAGGATGTAAATAGTTTGGCTTCACTTGACTATGAAAATGGCCTATACAAGCAGGACAAGAGACACGGCTGGGAAAGACGTTGAGAGTGGGAAGTGGCCACGTGGGGTAGGAAGCTGTTTGCCCTGGGCCACTGTTCTCAGATGGACTCACTTCCTGGGAGCAAGCCGGTGTTTGGCTGTTAGCCAGGTCTTACAAAAGGCAAGCTTGAGCTGTCTGATGTTTGAGGAAAATAACAGCCGTCTAGGGAATGTATTACCTTACTCTTCTCTGCATTCTCTTCTGCAAGTCAGATGATCAAAACCCAACACACTGGGACTATGGGAAGGCCCTTACTAAGCAGAATGGTTTGTTACAGCTTATGCTTTTTTTTTTTTTTTTAAGGATTGCTATAAGAAAGGTCCACTTAAAGAATATTTTTGTGGTGTTTACTTTTTAAAAAATGAACTTACTTTGAAACAGTTTTAGATTTACAGAAAAATTGTGCAGGTAGTTCAGAGAGTTCTCATAATACCGGTGTATCCAGTTTTTCCTCTTAATTAATATCTTACATTTGGATAATGAATTTGTTACAGTTAATGAACACATATTGATATATTATTATCAACTGAAGTCTATACTTTTTTCATAGTTCCTCAGTTTTTACCTAACATCCTGTTTCTATCCCAGGACCCCACCCGATTACCATGTTACACTTAGCTGGCATGCCTCCGAGTCTCCTTAGAGTTCTCTTGTCTGTGACAGCTTCTCAGACTTCTCTTGTTTTTTTATTTTGAAATACTCCAGGCATTCAAAAAAGTATCTGGGTGTGCGCACGCACGGCGCATGTGTATACACACGTATGGTTGGGGAGAGAGAGGGAGAGAATAGCCATATAACCACCATTCAGCCTCAGAAGCAGAACAGCACAGATATGATTGAAGCCCCATGTGTATCCTTCTCGATCCCATTCTAAAAACAAACCACCGTCTTAGATTTGGTGTATTTGTCCCATGTATACTTCAAAACAACTATATATAATGTTCTGTAGCATATTTTAAAACCATATGAATGTTATTCTGTAAGCCTTATTCTCTGTAAGCCTATTTTCATAACACTTTTTTTTATCTACATTGCTCCAATTTATTTATTTTAATTTCTAAATCAGATTCTATTATATGAAACCACTCTCTTGTTGGTGGACATTTAGGTTTTCTCCTTTTGGTTGTTGCCATGGTTATTGTAGATAGCGCTGAGCAGACAGGCCTTACCTATCACCTTATGCACACATACAAGTGTTGTACCTTGCGGTTTGGGAAAGGGGATTTCTGGGTTTCAAATTTTATCTTTGACAAAACAGTTTATTCATTTATTCAATAAATATTGATTGAAAATCTAAAATGGGTTAGAAACGGAGCCAGGCTCTGGAAGAAAACAAAGAATCCCTCCCTCCTCACAGGGTTTACAGTCTATTTGGGATTACAGACATTAAAAAAGTCACTAAAGGTATGTATGGACTACACAGATGTATTCTAAAAATATGGAACAGTAAATTGTGTTGTATGCCATGAAAAAAGATAAAAGTGATTAGAGAGATGATGAACCTTAATATTTCTTGTATCCTAAATTACCAAAAGAATTCCCTACCAGGACAAAGCTACTCTCCTATTGAATAGATATGCTTCCTTTTATCTAATAATGGAAGCAATGTAAAGCAAAAGCTTTCTCTTTTTGCCTTAGCTACCGGGAATCTCACATCTAAATGTGGTGCCCAGCTCATCCCAGTTACTTGTACTGTATTTACATTTTGGCTTTATGAATAAAAGGTTTTCTTCTATTTTTACATGCCGTGTTTTGCACACCAAAAGGGGTGCATTTATACCTTAGTTAGAAGTAACTAAGGTATAAATCATGGAGACAAGACAAGCTCTTGATAAGGGATTAGTCATCCTCACTTTAGCTTTTCAGAGATGAGCAGCCTTCCTTTTCTTGGGGTTTGGGGGTTGGTGTAGGGGTCTTACTGTACTGACATGCTTATTTGATTTCAATATGACTTCTTCAGATTAATTTATTATCCATCAAGAGGCAATTTTTCCCTAAATACTTCACTTGGATGATGATTCTTTTTAATCACCACCAACACACACACAAACAGAGCTCCTTAGCAATTCTACTTGGCTCTGCTGCTATCTTTAGGAACATTTGTCTTGCCTTAACTACTCTCCTTTTAAAGACATCTAGTTTTCTGTGACACTGTTTACTTTCATTATGCCTTAATTATGGGATTCTGATAACCATGGAGGAGTAGAGAGACAATAAATAGGGTTTTGTGGGTGATTAAATGCTAAAGCAAAGCTGAGATGTTTGATAACCACAACAGTTGTTTCTGCAAGTATATTCCAAAGGCAGGAATATTATCGCTATTACACAACAATCAAGCAAAAAAAAAAAAAAAAAGGCCTCCGACAAATCACTCCACTCATTCCACTGTGCCTTTGAAAGTCTAATGCTCTTTTATCTGATGTTTTTTTGATTGTCAGTCTGAGTAGTTGGCTCTTCATGGCAGGCTCTTCATAAAGGACAAGTTCTCAGTGCTGAAATGTCATTTATCTAAATGAGTGGTTGAAGTGGGCAAAATGTACCTCATCAACCATGGGGACCATAGTAGAGTCTGAAGAAAAATTATATTTGAGCAGGTATAATTGAACTCAATCTTACTTGTTAGGTTTCAATGAATAATCTAGCACTTTCAAGCAGAAATGCATTTGGCTGCAGGTAATAAAAACAATCAGTGGTGGTTTTAATAACCGGGGCATTTTTCTCACCTGACAAATCTAGAGATAGGCCGTGTTTAGGCTTCGTTCAGCTGTTTGGACATTCTATCAGAAATCCCGATTATTTTGTGTTTTCTTCCCTGCTCTTCCTAATATATTAGCCTTCATCCTTACGCTTATTGCCTCATGGTTGCAAAACGGCTGCTGCTGTGACTCCTGGCATCATGTTCACTTTTTAAAGATTGATTTGTTTATTAGAAAGGGGGAGAGAGAGGGCATGAGCAGGGGAAGCGGCAGAGGGAGAGGGAGAGCGAGAATCTCCAGCAGACTCTCCATTGAGCATGGAGCACGATGCAGGGCTTGATCACATGACCCTGAGATCATGACCTGAGCCGAAATCAAGGGTCAGATCTTAACCGACTGAGCCACCCAGGTGCCCTGCATCATGTCCATACTTCAGAAGGGAGATGTGAAGTGGTGGTGCTGGCCATAGCTCTCTCCTTTTATCGGGATAGCAAAAGTTTCATCAGAGCTCCCCCGCAGTCTTGCTCTTAATTCTAAATGGCTATAATAGTGTCTGGTTTCAAGGATAGCTCTGTATTTAGCTGACCCATAAGGTTTCAAACAAAGTGGAGGGCACTAACAAGGAACACACAGGAGATGGGTGCTGAGGGGGCAACTAATTGCCAACCACCAGCCTATCATATAGGGCACACAAGAGTTTCGCTACTAAGCATCAAATGTAAAAACAAAGGCCATCACCATGAAAATGGAAAACTGTTACATTTCTAATGTCATGCCCATTTCATAGTTAAAATGGAAAGATAGGAAGTGCTGGTACACTGCCCATATCAATGTATTTGATTGTTGACTTTAATACATGAAGGATGTTGGTGGAGACTAATCTTGCTCTGTTTCTGAAGATTTTGCTTTTGTTTTTCTAGGCTAAAAAGTAAACTTTGAAGATAATTAAGAAAAACACATAGACGTATGAAATGAGGCTTGTTAATTCTGCATCTCTTCCCAGACAATGTATACTCTTATGTCTTGATTATCCTCAGGTGATCACTAGGGAAAGGGGGTGAGGGACAATAAATAACTACATTTAAATTTAAAAAGCTCAATTGGGCCACAAATTTCAATCTCATTTACCATGTTGCCATAGGTAGAAAAGTCTGGTTTAATTTCAGGTTTTCCTTTCACTTCTGTTGATATCTGTCTTCTGGTTCTATCTTGCTGTTGTAGGTGTTGGCTGCACTCAGCTCGGTTGTCCTTGCTGGGGGAGGGCGGAGGTCTCATGCCCTTGCTCTCAAATGGCAACTGGGGCTGGAGTCATCTGAACACTCACTGAGCTGAACATGTCCAAGATGGCTCATCACGTGGCTGGCCGTTGATCTCAGCTTGGCTTCCGGCATGGTCTCTCCATGTGGCATGGGCTTCTCCTAGTCTGGTGGTTGGGTTCTGAAGCTGAAAGTCCCAGGAGATCAAGGCAGATACTGCAAGCTTCTTCTGACTCAGCCTTAGAAGTACTGCAGCATTAACCTTCCATTGGTTATGCAGGATAGCCCAGACAAGGTGAGGCAGGAGGCACGGTCCACGGGGGACCCATCTTTGGAACAAGCTACCACAGTCTCCTTCCTTTCCTCCCCTTGGGGATTCAAGGGCCATCGGAAGCCAGTCAGAGAAGAAAAGGGTGAAAATCCTGCTCCATGTAGCAGGTAATGGAGCCAGGATCCTAAAACTTACTCCTCTAGTACCCTTAGAGTATCCTTTTCATGGCATTTTGAAACATGACAATGGTGGTCCTAAGTTTCTGAGCAAAAATAAGTACGAACTTAAAAAAATTCTTTTTAACAGTTAAAGTTGTAAACAAAACACAAAACATGCAACAACCCTAAGCTCAAATCAAAACCAACCCTGAGCTTTGTTGTGCAATTTCTGTTCTTGGTATGTGACCCCCTCCTCATGTATTGGAGGCCAAGCAGAGAATACTCTATCCCCAGATCAGTAAGATCAGAGTCGATTTTACTGACTGCACTCTGTGCCCAGACTGCGCAGACACAGTTAATCGCATCTGGCGCCGCAAGACATTCTCTTCACGTCTTTGGTGCTTTTTCATCTTTGCTGCCTTTTCATGTGAATGAACAGCACCCTAGAGCAAGTTTTGAGAATCTGTAAGGATCTTCAGAGATTCCTGTCTTGCTGAGACACAGGAAGGCCGTAATTAGCAAACAGACCAAGAATGAAGAGGTGGAAAAGAGGGAGGGTATCTTTGCTGCTATAAACTACTGGCTTTCACCGTTCTCCGCCTCGGCCTGTGTTGCTGCCACTTCCTGGAACACCCCTCCCCCCCTTGTCTGCCTGGCACACTCCTCCTCACCCCCAGATGCAGCCCGGCTGGTGGCTTCTGCGTGAAGGCCCCTCCACTCCCTGGACACAGCACTCCGTAGCCACGATCCCCGGGCCTGCCACGCTGTCTCTCTGTACAGTCCGCTCCCTCACTGGACTGTGCCTTCTTATGGGCAGGGGCCACCTCGTGGCCCGGTGCCACCAGCCAAGCAACGCATCGTGTTCAGAGGCTCAGAAATGTTTGAGTTTATAGTCAACTACACCAACATACGGGTTTTTTATGGTAATTGGCAGCAACCGTGTTAAGGGTGGCTTATACCTTTCCCTGACCAAAACAAAACAAAACCAACACTAAAAACGAACTGGACCACATAGACTTTTCCAACGTTAATAACCTGAGACAGCTGTGCTGCTGCTCATTTCACCTCTCTTACCTGGAACGTACCCCTCTGTCTTCTCCAGAGGCTCCCCTATCCTCGTGGTCGGGTGGTCTGGTTCAGGACCCCTGGCCCAAATCCCTCTGGTGCCTCGAATGGGCACCACACAATTGGACAGTTATGTACAACGTAATGCTGGCTGTCACTTTACCTGCATGTGTCTGGCCGGAATCTTCCTGTTCCTACTTCTTCTCTGCCCCCTGAAGATGGTTAAGTAGTTTGTATATGCAGCAGGCCCTCGGTGGAGTTGCTGTTCACTAACTAGCAGCGGTGCAGTGTGCGGGTATTCGCGGAGCACTAACGCTCTTCACACCTCCCTGTGGTGGGAACGTAGTGGGAATTGGTTCTTGGGAAGGTATGGGGCTGGGGGGACACTGGTTGAGGGACATGGTTTTTCTCCAAGCTTAAAGAGGACACGCTGTCAGAGTTCAGGCCAAATTTGTCTCACAGATATATTTTGATTGACCTGCACAGAGTTTTTAGAAACCATTGAGATAGTTTGCAACATTTAATGATCCAGAAACTACATAAGAATACAGAGTTTTAGTTTATCTTAAAAATTTGGAAGATTTGGTAAAATTGGGCCTCAATTCCCCATTAGCACTAATTGCTTTGTACTAACTGGTGACTGTTCCGTTCAGACAGAAGATGAGCTTCCCTTCTCTTGTCCCCTATAAAATCGCACCCCCACACTCTCATTTGTGTTACCTTCTTGCTTCTTAGGTAAATTATTCTAGAAAATGCCTATTTTCTGTGCTGTTGGACTTCTAAATGCATAGAGCCCTAGTACACACAGGGTTGCCAAAGAAAACCTTATATACAAGCAATTCATATGTGGACTTCTTTCTCATTGTACACACTTGAAAAGATATAGGACCTCTGTGCATCCCTCAGAATCATGTGTTTTTTCATCTCTTGGCTTATTTACCAATGTTCATAACCACTCCCTGTTTATTTAGCACTTAATATATACTAGTAACTGCTCTGAGCATGTATTAACTCATTAATCCCACAACAACCCTGCCTGTGAGATCCCAGCTGTTATTATCCCCATCTTACAGATCCTCTTTCTATCCTCATGTTTTTCAGATGAGAAGCTAAGAGCTTAAGGACCAGGTTCACACAGCGAGGAGGTGGTCTCGCCAGGCTTTGAACTCAGGCCTGGGCGAAGGGAGTTATACACCTTTAAGGTTTATTTCTGGGACAGTAATATCATCTTCTTTACGTGACTGCTTTGTGGACATTTAAATGAGCTCTCAGATATAGATACCTAGTTTTGGGGAGGGATGTTCCTGTTGCTTATCCGCCGGGCTAGTTCATGACCCCAAAAGAAGAACATATAGATGATTCTGCTGTCTTGTTAAACAACAGTCTGCTCTGAAGAAAGTTCCACTGGTGGTGGGGGTGAGGGGGGGTCCTGATAAAAGATTCAGTATAATTGGCTCTCAGAAGCCACTATCTTTTTTTTTTTTTTTTTGCATGAATATAAAGGAGGATTTTGTGGTGAAATACGTGTAGATTAGCAGATTTAGTTATGTCTTTAGTCCTGATCATGTCCTTGAATTTTGTCTCTGCACCCACCTACTTGTAGTGCAGAGTCCCCAGATGCTCACAACCCTAATTCTTGATTGTTCTTCCCTTGCTCCTTTCTCTTGTCCTTTTTCTCCCCCCTCTTCTTTTCTCTTTCCCCTCCCTTTTGTATCTCTATCAAGATCTTTGAGTGCGAACGCTACAGAGAAAAATATGGTAGTTTCTTCTCTCAGAAGACGAAGTTTAGTGGAGGTAGGTAGACATGTAAAAAAAAAAATCACTTTTTAAAAACTTCACATTACAGTGCACATCAGTGTTCATCAAACATTTGCTCAAATAGACACACAGAACAAATGATTCCTAATGAGAGCAGAACTGTAATGAAATGGGTCCTCTTGTACATTATTAGGATTAAAAAATATTTTAGCATTAAGGAAGTAATATGAGTTTTACATTATCTAATGTATAAATCAAACTGTTGTGATCTTTAAATATATTTGCACTTAAAGCACATTAGTCCATTGAGTTATAGGCATATTTTAATATCCCATCCATGAGAAAGTTCCCTGAAGAGAAAAGGGGACCCCCGAGGAACACATGGGGGATGACTTTTTCAGGGAGTCCTGGACCAAGGCAAGATGTTCAGGGTGTCCGTGGACAATCGGTGTTCCAACAGGATAGATTGTCCACGGGCGGTGCTGCAGACGGCAGGGAGAGAAACACTGGGAGAGTGAGTGAGGAGCAGAGACAGCATGGACAGAATGAGTTGCTTGGAAAATGGCTGAGATGCAAATAGGTACTTATGTATAAGAAACATCTATATTTTTGTCAAGAACAATCTGACCGTATATCTCTAAAGCCATCCCAGTGCCCATTTCTTTTGAGCCAGTAATGCAATTTCCGGGCATCTCATTTTAGGAAATATTTCAGAATATGGAAAAATCCATATGCATGGAAATTATTCGTTTTAGTTCTAATAGCCAAAAATGGGGATGCTCTGCATGTCCCTCAGGAGAGGCATGCTTAAGTAAATTAAAAACATTTCCTTGGTAGAATGTTACACAGCAATTCAATGATGATCTTTGAAGACTGTGAAGTAATTTGAAAAATGCTCAGATAATTGAAAAATACAGCAACCATTGCACACTTGAAACTATGTGTTTATGTGAACCAAAACCATGTAAACAATGCCTAGGGGGGAAAAAGATGGGCAGGAAATACAGCTGAATGTTTATGGTGTGTTGGATGTGAGAGTGTGGAGGCAAAATGATGATTATTATACTCAGCCTGTTTATATGATGGATTTGTAATCTCCTTAACTATGAAAATGACATAAATTTAAACATTTAACAATAGCGCTGTGGTTAAGTGCATGATAGATGCAGACATGGGAGCCTCAGTGTGTTATGTGAGCAGAGTTAATGGACGTTTTATCTGGAAGATAACGTCATAGTTGAGTCAGTGAGGTGTGTGGCTTGAACCAAGGGCCCAGGAGATGAACACAAAAGGGCTGCAGAAGTGGGCAAAGGACAGGCAGTGACAGCCCCGCTGAGTTGGGAGTGTGGGCTTTGACGTGGTTATTTGTATCCTGCACGTCCGAACCCCATCCTGTCACAGCTGGTGTGCCAAGGGAAATACTGATTTTTTTTTCTTCCTTTGGAGGCCCTTTCTTTCAGTTGATTAAGGTTTAGTAGGTTTGGGGTTGCTCTCCTTGGGAGCTGTTGATCCCTAGTGAAAGGCTGGGCCAGATGTATTAAGACAGCTCTGCCATTGCTCTTGTGAGGACCCTCCCCTCTTCCCTTTGGCTCTGGCTAGGATTAATTGTCATTGGACTCATTACTTTTTCTGGAAGTGATGGCAGCGATTATCACTGTAGCAGTCCCGGCTACCTCTGTTGAGCAGTTAGAGTGTCAGATGTTAGCGTAAGCACTCCCAAGCTTGAGGAGGAAACATTTATTACTCTCCCCATTTTATAGATGAATGCACGGAGGCTTAGAAAGGTTAAATAATTTACTCAAGATTATACAACCAAGTCGGTGGCAGAAACACCATTAACTTTTAAAAACTTGTTTATTATTTAAAAAATAACTTCATTGGCTGGAAGCTGGCAATCTAGTGTCAGTCCCTCAATCACTGTTTTCTCCCCTCAAAAGTTTACTTGTTCATGAAGTCACGACGTCGAGGAAACCCTCAGCCAAAATCTCAGTGGGGATTTGACAATGGAACAGAATAGTTAAAATTGGAAATGTTCTAGAAAATCCAGACTACAAGATTGCCATAAGTTTCAGAAGAAGAACCAAAGATTTGGCTTGCTGCTCAGAGTTGCACGCTCTGTACAAAATATCTTTAGAATTTGATAGTGCTGTTATTTAAGACCTAGAAGAGAACCATTCTTAGCACCTGTGCAGTCTTACTTGTGTCTCTGTAAATGAGGCCCCCTCACAGCTGCATCCCAGCTGTCCCAGCGCTGTCCTTGACCTCTAGGAATCATCTTTAAACACATCTCCAAACTGCAGTGTGAGGTTATGTGAGTGTCAAATGGTGGCATGCGCTGTATTTAAGTAGGACTTAGGAAGAAAAGCAAAAACCTTAACACTTTGACATGATTTTTAAACTAATGGTTTTCCTGTCTTATTTATGCAACTAAATATGTTCTGTGCAATTTTAGTCAAGTTCTTAAAAACACAGGAGGAAAGCAATACCTTTTCATCTTATCTCCCTTTTCTCCAGCAGCAGCCATCATCAAGCTAACTTCCAGCTCCTTTTTGCTTTCTTGAATTTATATATTTCTGTATATACAACAATTTAGGGAAAGTCATAATAGTAGAAAACAACTTTTCCCTTAAGTAAAAAGTTACAGAAGATCATAATTACACTATGCCCTTCAAGGAAAGAAAATCAAATTGTGCATTTTTTTCTTAGATTGAATGAATAGGCCTGGGTGTATTTGCATAGCAGACATGGGGTTCTTAAGAATGTGCTAGAAGCTTGCAAGACCACTTGAAGCCTAGACTCAGAAATGGTACATCATCACTTCTACCACCTTCCATTGGTCAAAGCAAGTCATTAAGACCAGTCAGTTCAAAAAGTGTAGAAACAGATTCTATCTATGAATGAAAGAGTATGGCCTTTTTCATAATCTACCAAAGAAATGACTTTGCCATAGATTATTAATAGAGATAAATGAGTTAATGTAAGTAAAGTGCTCAGAAGAGTGCTGTTTTGTAGTAATTGCTATTTTGTTGTTGTTGTTATTATTATTTCTGGATGTTTCTCCAGGAGCTTATTGAATTTTACTTTTGTTTAGTTTTTTAAAATGATGTGGGAGGAACAGCATTGACTTTTTGGGCCCTGAAAATGCTATTTATGGGCTGATGTCCTCTGCCATCCAAAACAAAGGTATGTGAGGTGGGAGAGATGTTTCTTTGGCCTCTCAGAGGCTGCTCTAGATGGTGCTATTGGGGATTCCCAGGTATCCTCTGTTTTCATGCTTTTTCCTTCTGTCAAAACTAATGCCCATCCTTTATTTTTACCGTTGCAGTGTTTACTAAATATGAGAGATATTTCCCTTTAAAGGAAAGCAATCTTGTGAATATAGGTGTGGTATTCCATTTTTACTTTAATGTTACTTAACTATGTGCAAACATAAAGCCATGTATAAACTACTAATATGCTTGCTTATAGCCTTTATGCATCTATAAAGCAAAAAATTGAAAATCAAATTTTAACGGAACAGACTTAAAAATTAAAGACAAGAAAAACTTCAGAATTTCAAACTAACAGCATTAACCTAACATGACAGATGATGTTATTTTTACTGAAATGACATCCTGACTCAAAACTACCATGGCCTTTGACGCCTTCATTTTCCCACAGTTTTCTCTGTTAACGATGACTATAAACCCTTCCATTTCACAGTGCACTGTGACATTAGTCATCCTTTGTTTGCTATGAAAGCACCGTTTAGATATCATTTCCACCTCTGTCCACTTCTCTGTGGCCTACAGTAATTAGCGTGGCACTATGTGGTGTCGACTTGATTATAAACACAAATATGAACACTGAAGCCCCTGGCATTGCTCGATTATAAGATGGTTATATAACTCAGTGCCTTTTAAATTTTAATGTGCAGATGAATCACCTGAGGATCTTGGTAAAATGCAGACTGGGGTGGGGCCCAAGATTCTGCATTTCCAATAAATTTTCAGGTTTATGCTCATGCTGTTGGCCCAGGGACCATTGTGAGTACAAGGATCTGATTGTGCCTCTAGGAATATTTTTTAGATTATTATTTAAACGAAATACATAAACATTTGTCAGTAGAAAATTCACATGTCCATGGATATGTTCGTGGTCCCCAGTCGAAGAATAACTGTATGACCCCATAAAAGGCAGTAGGTTACTAGAATGCCCTGCAGGAATCAGATCCTGACACTAGGTATGAAGCTGAATGCACTGAATGTCAGGCATCAGCCAGTAATATACAAGGAATGAGGATTGTATGAAGCCCTTTCTGGACATTCCAGATATAACTCAGAGATGACTCTTCTATCAGTGAGACAGGCCGGCTGTGGTTTTGCCTCTAATAAATCAAATCTCTCTCTTTTTATCCAAGCAAAAGCTTTTTGTACCTTATATCACCACTCATATTTTTCCTGATCTTAGAGTTAAAAATGTTGTAGAGCTTCCTTTTTCAGTTTTAATGTCCTGAGGGCAAGGATTATGTTCTGTTCATTTTTGTACTTTCACGCAGCAGGCATATAAGCAGTTGTAGAATTGAATTTATTAGCTAGATAAATCTTGTGAGTGCCCTTTCCTGTTTGTATAACTATGGTTTGATTTTGTTAAAATTCTAGGAATTTTGCTCTCTTTTATATTTCAGATCACTTAATACTTTATTTACTACTTCTGCTTTTCTTTTTTCTTTCTAGGAAATATTCCCCAAACTTAAATGGCTGAAGCTCAGTCTCTGATATTTGAACTCATGACCAATTATTTTTTTTATTCATGGCTCTGAAGTGCACTTTGCTTTTTATTTTGGTCTGAGGGTAAATGTTGAGAAGATAAGAAATAGCTTGTAGATATTTAATTGATAATTTGTGTGATCAGGATTAATCTTTTTTAAATAGTCCCACAGCAGTCTTCTGGAGAGAATTCTGTAAGATGCAGTGGAGTGAATTTGCCTTTAATAAGAAAGCTCAAGATTGTAGAGGGATACTGAGGTGTTGGCTTTGTGCATAAAATATCTTTCCTACATTGAAAAAACAAAACAGTGCCCAACCTTATCAATAAACCTCTGAAACAAATAATACATTATATGTTAAAAAAAAAAAAAAAGGAAGAAGATAGCAGGAGGGGAAGAATGAAGGGGGGAAATCAGAGGGGGAGACGAACCATGAGAGACTATGGACTCTGAAAAACAAACTGAGGGTTCTAGAGGGAAGGGGGCTGGGGGGATGGGTTAGCCTGGTGATGGGTATTAAGGAGGGCACGTTCTGCATGGAACATTGGGTGTTATACGCAAACAATGAATCGTGGAACACTACATCAAAAACTAATGATGTAATGTATGGTGATTAACATAACATAATAAAAAATAAATAAATAAAATAAATAAACCATTATAAGTTGTCTTTGACCTGGGTTCCAAGTACGTTCCAGTGTCTCTTTTGGATTGGGAAACTCTCAGATAATGACTGGGAGAGAAAGCTCCAGAGGTTACAGAGGGATACCTAGCAAACGTATGAATACGTTGGATAGCACATCATTGAGTAAAGAGGGACCAGGTATATAACATATAAGTGGTAAGGCAATCTTCCCGTGGTTTGATATGATTTTTTTTCCTAGTTCTGTTTGTCAGTCTGCCTATCTTTCCACCCACCCACTGAGCCCACCTGCCCCTCCATCTGTCCGTCCACCCATCTATCCATCCATCCATCCATCCATCCATCCATCCATTTAACCTTTTTATTGAAAAATAAGACACAGACTCAAAACAAAACAAAACAAAACAAAAAACAGACAAATTAAGGATAGCTTACTGCAAAGATTCTTGAGGTGTGGTCTCCAGATTAGCAGCACCAGCATTGTCTTAGAACTTGCTAGAAATACACATGTTTGAGCTTCTGTGTAGATTTTAAATCATAAACTGTGGAGGTGGGGCCTCTGTTTTAACAGACCCTTCAAAGGATTCCCAGGCATGCTGGAGTTTAAGAACCTCTAGCTTAGTGAACTATGGTAAGGTGGACATTTTTGTAACTACCACCCAGGTCAAGAACTAGAACTTTGCCAGTCAAGTCAGAAACCCGACCTATGTCCCTCTTACCAACCACAGCTCCTTCCTCCTTCTGAAGAATCCACTATCTTGAGTTTCACAGTAATTGCTTCCTTGTCTCTTTATAGTTTTATTACTGAATCATACATCCCCAGATACTATAGTTTAGTCTTTCCTGTTTGTGGTAACTTTTTGTCTCTCCATCTATTGCCCCCTCCCCACTGTTGCTTTCTTTTTCATGCAATGTATCTGTTAAAGAACCTAGATGTTTCTCTTCCGGGGACAGCGTCCATAGACGTTCAGAATTGTCCAGCGTTTGACCTACCGTCGTAGGCTGTCCTATAATACAGCCTCTAACAAAACTAGACTGTCCCGAATCCCTGGTAATAGAATCATTTACCTTTATACCAAGAAGGTTGGGAAAGCACCAAAATCTGCATGTGGCGTGTGCCCAGGCCGACTTCGAGGAGTTCGTGCTGTGAGACCTAAAGTCCTTATGAGGTTGTCCAAAACGAAAAAACACGCCAGCAGGGCCTGTGGTGGTTCCATGTATGCTAAGTGTGTTCGTGACAGGATCAAGCGTGCTTTCCTTACTGAGGAGCAGAAAATTGTTGTGAAAGTGTTGAAGGCCCAAGCACAGAGTCAGAAAGCTAAATAAAAAAATGAGGTTTTTTTATTTTTGTTTTAAACAAAAATAAAAAAACCTAGATGTTTGACTTGTTGAATTCCCCAGAGTGCAGATTTTGCAGTTGCAACCTCATGGTGCCGTTCCACGTGATCCTCTACAGTTCCTGCATATTGGCAGCTGGATATGGGGGCTTTATCAAACCCAAGCTTGATCCTTTTGCCAAGACTATAGGTGGTATTGGGTTCTTTCATCAGGAGGCATAGGATATCTAGTTTTATAGTTTTTTGATGTTATCAAGCATAGCTGTTCGATACCTGGATCTGTTGGGAGGCGTATATTGGCAATATTCTGTCATTTCGTTTTCACTTTTACTTATTAGCTGGAATAGTTTTTGTAGAATAAAAGTTTATCAGTATATGGCTCCCCAGTGATAGAGTCATACATGAAAAGCAGATCAAATGCTCAGCTTTCCTTTTATTTACCTAGTTTTCAAGATGGTGAATTATTTCCCTATCATGTTCAGAAAATGACCAATTTTTTTTTTTTTTTAATGCCCTTATGAGCTACTAGACTTAAACATACTGGAAGGCTATCGAATATTGGCAAACCTTACCCTTCTTAAAGCTCAAACTGTCCTATCCTTTGGCCAATGGGAGCTTCTTTGGCTTGCCTCTTGATTCCTCTTGGTCTGACTCCAGTTCTCTGACTTTTTCCTTCTTTGTTCCATGCTCATCTGGTACATTGCTTACCCTCGACCAGTAATCAGCCATTTCTCCAAGAAACCTCCCTTTTAATGGGAAAATGATAAATAAAACCATAAACTAGGCACTTATGGCTACTGGCTTTGTTTTTTTTCCTGCATCTTTTCAGTTGATGGAGCTAGGAAATATTTTTATCTACATGTCTTTTTCTACCTACATATAGATATAGTGACTTTATATATATATATTTTTTTAAGATTTTATTTATTTATTTGACAGAGAGAGACACAGCGAGAGAGGGAACACAAGCAGGGGGAGTGGGAGAGGGAGAAACAGGCTTCTTGTGGAGCAGGGAGCCCGATGCGGGGCTCGATCCCAGGACCCTGGGATCACGACCTGAGCCAAAGGCAGACGCTTAACGACTGAGCCACCCAGGCACCCCGACTTTATATATATTATAATTAAATATGTATTTAAATATAAATAAAGTTAAAATACCACAAATTTATCCTAATGTTTACAATTTAGGACTACAGAGTTTTTCTTCTTTTCTATGGCATCTATATCTCCTTTCTTCCTAAGGAATCTACTAGAGAATGAGTTTCAGACAACCAAGAGACTAGAGAACCACTGATATAGAGATGGTGGTAAGCATTAAATATATAAAACTAAGAGTTCACATTAAATGAGGGGTAAATGAGAGAAAGTATAGCATGTAAATAACTATTATCTGATAACACAGATTTGGTGTAACCATAAAGTATAGGGAAAATTGAACTAACATGTGCACAAAAAATTTTAAAGTCTTTTTAGTGATCATAATTGCTGGTAGTAAGAATAGTGTGGGTATAATGTGGAATAGAGCAAATGAGTAATTATGAAATATTCGAATCTAGCGTTCTCTGTGCCGTTGAGAACCAAGATTCTTAAGGTGGAAGAAAGGAGATATATCCACAATGGATATAACATGCTTGGCTTTTATTTTCTTTCCTTGAGTACCTAGATGTGTTCCTCAGTTGTCTTCTGGTATAAAACATTGCCGTACATTCTGATAATCCAGTATTCTTTCTCTTGTAAGTCACGTTCTCTTTTTGCCTAGAACCCCAGAGGTTGGTTTTTGGGGGGAGTTTTTGGTGTGTTTTTTCCTTTCTTTAAAGTCTTGAAATTTTGGTAGTGTATGTCTGGTGTTGGTAGTTCTGGGTCATTATTCTCACATGTGTAGTTTCTTTTTTAACTACATGTTAACATGCAGTTTCTAAATTTTTGTATTTTAGGAAAGTTTCCTTTATCAAAGTATTTTTTCTTTGTATGCATTATGTTCCCTTGTTCTAGGTTTTCTTTCCCCTTTCAGAGTCTCCTGTTATTTTATTATGTTGCATCTTATTTGCTTGTCTTCAAAAATTTATCATTTTTCCTTGTAACATTTTCTTCATTATCTCAAGGTATTATTATCATTTTAATTCACTCTTAAGTTCCTTCTAGTTAAGACTTTATTTCTAAAATTTCAAATTCCCTCAAGTTCTGTCACCTCATTTCTGACTTTCTTTTAGTTCTTATTTATTCTTGTTTCTTTAGTATATTTTTTCTGTGTCTTTTGGCATATTTAGAAATTGTATATTATAGTTGTGATCTGATTTTTGAGGCTGTTTTCCTCGGTGTGCTTTTATTATCTGTGGAGACGTTATTTTATTCCCTTTTCTCTTGTTCTTATAGTAATATTGGGTAGAATTTGATCTCAGTGCTTTTCTGTTGCTCATTTTCCTGACGTTTTACCAAGAGACTTGGTTCAGATAGTTTTTTCTAACTTCACAGAACTCCCTCTTCTATTCATGTAGTGTTAAAAAACAAACAAAACTTACTGTCTGAAATTTCCTACTATTCTTTTCCTTCCCCACTGTTACCTGGATCTTCTGCTTTTTCATCTTTGTTATTCTTGTTTTGCTCAATTTTGATTTTTCTCTCAGGAGATTCTCTCCAGCGTGAGGCTCTGTCCTGGGAGCAGGAGTTGGCTAGTCATGTAGCTGTTGGTGGTTTATCCTTACCTGCTTGAATTTTGCTGTTTGAGGGGAGGGGAGGGTATCTTATCACCTAGTTTTGTTGTAAATATTATTTATGTATTTTTTAATTTTTCTATTTAATTACATATGTTTATATGTGGGGATTCCAGGAGAACCCCAAAACTATGAAGCTACCACCACCTTGCAATGGACAGATACTTTGTTAAGCGCTTTAAGACTGTGCTGCTCCTTGCCCATCTGGCGCACCTCACCGTGCTGTCAGCTACCAGCTTCGCTCGAGAGGACCTGAGCTGACGCGGTGAAGGGAAGTGACTAGCCCAATACCACACAGGTGCTTTGAGAATTAGACCTCAAGCCTGTGTTTGCTTGACTCCAATCCAAGATTCCTCCTGCTACCACGTTTTACCTCATCACCAAATAGTAAGAAGATGGATTTATTAGCCAAAAATAAAACTTGCTGATGTGGAATGTATGCTATTTTTTGAAGAAGATTGTGAGTTCTCCTTCCTTGACGATGAGTGTTACAGCTATCCCTGTGACATTCTTCTGTTCAGGCTCACACACTCACCTGGCTGTGGCCGTTCAGGGAGTGGCTTGCTGTACTGCAGACCTTGCTGGCTGCTCGGCAGCATGTTCTTACGTAATGCTCACCCCCTGGCCAAGTGTTATCATCATCCCAAGTTCACTCGTGAGGAATCTTAAAACAACTTAGAGTATGTTGCCCCAAATTACCCTGCTAGTAAACTGTGGATCTGTGGAAATAGACCCTCTCTTATTCTTGGTGTTTCTCTTCTGTCACTGCGGCCACCATGGTCTGTGTGCCCCATACCCTCCCCTCTCTGCCCCACTGTGAGCAGATGCACGCCGAGAGGAGGTGAGAGGGTATCCTGATTGACTATCTTGGTAGTAAGTCTGTCCTATCTAACAACCTCGTAGGAGCCACTGTTTGTTCTCCTGTCTCTCACCTTTCCATCTCCCACCCTCTTTAGCAGTCAGTTCATTGGCAACCAGAGTGTGGATCCAGCATATCTTCCCTACTCATGCCAACCTGTACATCCTTGTGCCGTTTTCTATGTAAAATTTCTACCTGAACTCTTTATAACCTGTTGCTTTGGATATCTAGGGCTGTAGAATAAGGAGTAACTAAAACCAGAAATGCTGAAGGCAAAAGAGCTTTTTGCTGATTCTTTATCTCCATTGGCCCAGATCATTGCCACAAGGACTGTGAGGCTGGGGGCCAGGAGGCATGGCCCACACTTTGCCAGGCCTTCATCTTTGCAGGGGCTTATCAAGTCCACTAGCTTCTTCACTTGTCTCCCTGTCTTGACCTTTATCTTTCTCAAATCCGTTGAACACACTAACCAACCCAGGCCCGAAGACTCTACTTTCACTAGGTCACCTTCCTACTACCTAGCACCATTGACGCCTCCTCATAGTTCCCCAGATCAAACCCAAACTCCAGCCTGACTTTGAAGACACTCTAATCTTGCCTCACTAAAGCTGTTTGAGAGAAGGGCCTCAGTTGGTAATGGTCTATGACCCTTGTCTTCCTTCCATCCTACCTCTCTCTGCCCCCTTTGCTTTTACTGAACAATATTTTCTTTTCCACAGTTACTGTAAAAAGAAATCGATTCTTTTTAGCTAAAGTAAATTATATCCAGCTCTCCTTATGTGGAAAAAAGGCACGGAAGTGCTGACAGACACTATCTCAGAAGTGGAGGGATGTTCTTGCTGTTATCCTTCCAGGATGACCAGAAACAAATTTAACTGGTGAATGGCCATGCCATGTGGAAGGGAAGTGGTAATTAACGTTTAATTAGTAAACCTCCCTGTAGAATTCACAGTGTTTCTGTATAATTTGCCACTTACACATTAGTGTGTACATATCTCAATTGGGAAGACAGGATGGGTCATCTACTCTGTCCACATTTATCTCTTTAAAATATAACTTGAGTAACAGAGCCACATAAGCATGTTAAAATTTCTAGGGCATTGCTGTTATGTATTATGCATGACACTCCCAACAGGGTTTTGATAAAATGCCTTTTCCTGCCAGAGGGTACCACCTCTGCAGATCAAGAGGCCTGAGGAGGACCTGTTTGTATGTGTGTGGCCAGCAGCATCCATGGGGGGCATGGAGCTCAAGGGAGCTTCAAAGAGCCATTCAGCGTGGACTCAAAAAGGGAGCCTCAAAGGAGCAGACAGACTATTTGCCTAAATCACTGTATGCCCATAAAAATTGGCAGACTTCAGCTGGCGATCTGGTAAATTTTAATCCATGTCCAGGATGTTTCTTAACTACAAACATCAAAGGAGCTGGATGGGTCCCTGTCTATGGGTAGTCTCTCAGTTGTGCCCTCCTCCTTGGCTATGATGCTGTTTGTCTCTTTGGTATAATCACTCTGGGAGGCCAGAATCCACTGGCAGGGCTCTGGGTCTTAGAGAAATGTGGCTGTAAAATGCATGAGGTTTATTCTGATGATACTTGTCATGCTGGGCAGATGGTGGCATTTACCATGTTGATTGGCGAGGAGTGTTTGTGCTCCCAGCCACAGATGGGCTGAGAGGCCATCCTGGTAGTCTCACATACACCCTCTCCAACACACACCATGGCTGCTCACTAGCTGCTCCCTCTTTTTGTTCCTATAGCACTTGTGCTTGCGTTTCTTTCATGTTGCCCATTGGCGGTGGTTTTGATCATCTGTCTTGATACGTACGCCCCTACAAGGCTGGCTGTCAAGTCTTCCAGGGCAAGGACCTGGCTTCTACTTCAGGGGCTAAGACGTTCTGCACTATGTGCAAGGTCACCAAGCAGCTGAGTGGCAGTAGTGCAGGATGCTAAGCTTCATTCATCAATCTCCAAAGCCCAGGCTCTTAATTAGAAGGCCTGTCATGTCATAGCAATCATGATGGTTCTCTGAGGAGGTCCTCTGAGGCATAAAATCGTCCCTCATCCATTGATAATTACAACGGTAATTGTTTAGTGGGTTCTTAGAAACTGCACTAATCATTTTATAGACATTATTTCAGTTAATCCTTCCAATAATCCGATGCATAGATAATATAGCCACCGTTTTCAGATAAAGAAACTGAGGTTGACAGAAAATAAAAGCCTTGCCAGCCAGGTTGCTCAACTAGTAAGTAGCTCCAGGCCTCCCCCAGACTGGTCTGTTTCCAGAGCCGTGGTCTTATCTGCTTTGCTTTAGTGCCTGTTGGCACATATGGGCTCTTGACATCCGAGAACAACTCCAGACAGAGAGTCCTTCATCTGTGTGTGTCTCTCTTGCTTCACCAAAGCCTAAACTCTGTAGATCATTTCTTGTTGCCTTGAGCATAAGAAAACACACAAAAGGATAAGAACACTTTATATCCATAATTTGTCATACACTCTTAACAAACTGTAGAAAATAATTATGTGTTGTCCTACTTTTCATTTGAAGTTCGTGGGGGTCTTGGGAGGGACTGTTGGAAGCTACTAGCCATACCCTCTGTCAACCCCCCAAACACACCCACTTCTTGCTGCCAGTCCTGGTGAAGGGCATGGCTCTGGCAAGTCTACCCTACCATGTGGATGATTACAGTGGGAGAGGGTGGTGATGATGACAGTGATCTTTCTATCAGTGTACCCTGTATTTTACACATATCCTTATCTAATCAACTTCAGAGATGGTTGACCAAGCATCATGCATTATTATTCCCTTTTTCCTCACATGGGTAGGAACTGAATCTCGAAGGTGGTTGAGTGACATCGAGTAGCTTCAAACTCAAGACTTCTGTTTCCTGATCCAGTGCTCTTTCTGTTAGAGAAATTGCTTTCCGCCTGTGGTATGTGGAGGGGCCTCAGATGCTGTCATGATGAGGGGGGTGAGGGGCTCAAGGACCTACGTCCTGCCTCAAATAGAACAGATCCACTTTTTCTGATTGATTTATAGGTTTTGTTTGTAAAAGTGTTCCGGCATTCTAACAGTTTGGTATTCCTGTGTGACCACTCCCAAACTTGGTTGTTGCCGTGCGGGGGCAGGTTGGCGGGAGTCTGGGCCGGCGCTGCCAGGCTGCTGTACTTCCGGGGACAGCAGCCGAGCACTCTGCAGCTTATTGCAGGTGTGTGGTTCGGCTGGGGTGGCTTTCTTCCATTGGCCTCTCCTCCTCCTTGGACCCATGGACTAGCCAGGGCATGCTCTTCACATCTCCTAGGCTCTGGCTTGGAACCGGCATGCTGTCACTTCCAAAGCCAGTCCTGGAGCCAAGCCTGAAGTCAGGGGGCGGGGCGGGTCACTGCTCATTTATGGGGCTGTGGCAAGACGCGGATGCAGGGAGGCGTGAAAAGTTGGGGCCGGTAATACAGCCTATCACAGCTACTTTTAAAAGTCGTAGTATCCCTGCACTGTTTGAATTGGAAGGCTGTTGAAGTGCTTCAAGCCACATGTACCCGTAAGCTCCATGGACGGTGGCGGTGCAATAAAAGACAGGAGCTTTGTACGCAGAG
The DNA here is from genome assembly GCF_964656455.1 of Halichoerus grypus. Classification (NCBI taxonomy): domain Eukaryota; kingdom Metazoa; phylum Chordata; class Mammalia; order Carnivora; family Phocidae; genus Halichoerus; species Halichoerus grypus. The sequence continues at coordinate 123,052,012 of NC_135719.1, forward strand.
AGAATCAGGCCCAAGGAATGTTGTCGTGAGTGGTGGCCAGTTTGGGGTGTGGCCGGTGTCCTCATCTTTTCAGTGCTTACTCAGGTAGGTTGATGTTTAAGTGTGTGCACGTGGGCTCGTGTGTGTGTGTGTGTGTATAAGAGAGTTACAAGATACAGACGTGCTTCTGCCTACCAACCTCATCAGCTTCCATCCTCCTTGTAGCTGGAAGCTTTCTTCTGTGCTTCACCTCGCCCTCCGATCCCCGCTGTCCCCAGCATTCGTATTAGATCGGTCTATAGATCCAGCTCTCGTCTGCCACCAGCTCCTGGGCTGTCAGTGTCAGCCGCGCATCTGAGCTCTAAGCCTTTACCTGCTGAAAGCCATTCCTAGGTGGTTTGTACCTTCTGACCCGAGGCTGGCTAATTTGCCTTCATAAACTATCAGATTCGGCTAAGGTCATTTAATTCTGTAATCTTTGTAATGCAGTTCAAGAAAAATGGATAAGAGGCCAAACGATGAACAATCTGCCTTGGAACACAACACCAGCAGTGTTCTATTTCAACATCGGAAAAATGGTGCAGGAGTTACCGAGCAGAATGTTTATTAAAATGGACTCCATGAGGAGGTTATCAAGACAAAGGCAAAAGATGTAAATGCACAGAGTTACAGGCACAGAATAAAGATTATTTCTGGAGGATCGGGGCACACAGAGCCTCCATCTTACCTCCTGCTCTTGTTCCCAGTGAGTTTAATTACTTGGGTGACAGTCATTAAACATTGCAAGCCATGTGTGTCAATTGATCCGAGGGCTCCTCACCAAACGTCTGAGTGGGAGGGCGATTATGTTGTGGCACAAGTGATTTCGATAAAGGGAAATGAAATCATCAGATGACACAAAAAGCCATGCATCTGGTTAGTTTCATCAAAATCGATTCCAATGACATTTAAAGAGGTGGAAAGAATCATAACCATAGGCACTATGTACGTATGACTACTTCATCTGATTTAGTGAGTCATTTTCTAATTATCTGGGGTCAAAGCGGACTGTATCAACACGCTAAAATCCATTTCCTTCTAATAAGATCCCATCTACCTGGACCTCAACTGTGTGGCAATCTTGGCGACATGGAGCATGTCTCAGAATACAGAAGGATGTGGGAAGGCCACCAAAGCATCATCCTAAGTGTCTCAGTCAGGGTTTGATCAGAAAAGCAGAGCCGCTAGGATTTATTGTCTGGATTTCCCTTATGTGGTTGTGGGATCCAGTTAAACAGTCAGTGGAAGATTGTTGCATCTGTGACTGATCCTGGGGCCCGGGGTCGGTGGGGCAGGCAGCGGGGAGGAAAGATGTATGTGAAGTCGAGGAGGCAAAGCTGAAGTGGAACCCATGAGGATAAGCTGGCGTCCATGTGCATGGACTGGAAGCCGTGTTGGTCTCTTGTGCCGTCAAACATGGTCCATGATAGGGTCGACCTCCAGGAGCAGTTCCCTGACCTTCATCACGGACCTGAGCGTGCACCTGGCCGGGAGTCAGAGGAGGTGAAGGAGGCATTCCAGAAAGGGCTGGACAGGCCCATTTGCTGACTCTTGACAACGAGGTGGCCAGCCGTAAACGACGACACACAAGTGCTGGCGCCCTGCACGGACCTGTCCAGCACAGAAGGACAACAGGGGCTGCTCCGCTTCCTTCTTCCTGTCTCGTGGCATCCCCGCTAACCCAGAGCATCGCAGGGGAGGCAAGTGCAGGAAAAGGTTCCCGCTTAGCTGCGGCAGCACCGTGGAGACCCACCACCCTTGATCGCACTAAGCCCATTTTTCACACATGGCCCACACAGACTGGAATCATCCTTGGTGGCTCACCATTTTATAAGGGCCACTATTTACCTAGTTTGCCTCATTCCGGCGCTAGGTGCTCAGATGCAAACATCAGTTGTGGACTTCCTGTTAAGGAGCTGTTTGCCTGATAGGAATCTTTTCACTCTCAAATTTGTAATGACATCAAAAGGATTATATGAGAATCACCAGTAACAGAGCGTAGCACACTGTGCTTATACCTGCTGTGGAGATATGTAGACATAAATGGATATGAATATTATACATACATATGTGCTACAGACAGCATACGGCTCTCGATATAATGTGGCCCAGCAGTGACGCACACAGTCCTCGTCAGCGAATCCCGGGAGCGAGAGTAGCTCAGTAGGCTTATGATGTTGATTGCGCACCTACTGTGTGTTTCAGGTCGTGCTGAAGCCACAGGGATACAGCAGTTTAGGGACTGGTAGCGGCCCCAAGGAGCTTCCATTCCATTCCAGGTCACTCAGCCAAGGCACTGTTGACATCCTGGCTGGACCCTTCTTGGCTGTGGGATGGTTCTGTGCGTTGTAGAACATCTGACAGTATTGCTGGCCTCTACCCACTAGATGCCAGGGGGCCTTCCTCCCTCCTCTCCCAGTAGAGACAACCAAAAACCTCTTTAGACATTGCCAAATGTCCCCTAGAGGGCAAGATACCCCCAGTTGAGAACTACTGTTTTAGAGCAAAAGACAGATAATAAGTCCCACTGGGATCCTTTCAGAAGCTAATAGGTACCACTAAGACTATTACATGGCCATGTTCAGGGTAGTTAAGAAAGGCCTTATGGAGGATTGGCATTTGAGATGCAGGTAGCTCTTCAGAGATCTGGGGTCAAAATACTTGTAGCAGGAGGAAGAGCCAGCACCCAGGCCCTGGGTGAGGGCAAGCCTGGGATGCTGGAGAGCAGAAATGCCACGGGACTTGGAGCACATGGGGCCTTGACCTGGGGGGCTCTGCTACAGGGGTCATGATGCAGAGTTTGCATTTAACCCTGGTTACTCTGGGAAGTCGTGGGAGAGCTTTGATCAGGGCAGTGATAAGAATTATTCCGTAGAAGGACCATGCTGACTGCTGTATGGTAGGTGGACAGATGCCTTGTTGTCCTGCAGTGCTGGGCACCCTGCTTTCTCTGCCCAGTGACCTGTAGGGACCCGTGATAACCCCCACAGCTGGCTGTTTCCATCTAACAGACTGGTCAGCTAATGATAGAGAGTTTTGAGTCTCTGTGCCTGCCAGTGATGGAAATTAGACTTGAAAATATGGCCACTTTGATCATTAGCATTTCTTAAATGCTGGTTACTTCTGTTTCTGGTCCTTGCTACAAGTGCCAGGCCCCATCCTCACCCCCCTTTTAAAAACAGCCTACATCATGGGGTACCTGAGTGGCTCAGTCGTTAAGTGTCTGCCTTTGGCTCAAGTCATGATCCCAGGGTCCTGGGATCGAGCCCTGCATCCGGCTCCCTGCTCGGTGGGAAGCCAGCTTCTCCCTCCCCCACTCCCCCTACTTGTGTTCCCTCTCTCGCTGTGTCTCTCTCTGTCAGATAAATAAATAAAATCTTTAAAAACAACAACAACAACAAAGAAAAAACAGCCTACATCAAACACTAATGAAGTACTGTATGGTGACTAATAAAAATTTTTTAAAAAAATAATAAAAACATGCCTTCTGCAGCCTTTGGTGAACATTAGCTTCTGACTAAGGCTGTAGTGGACGGACCTCCGTAGATTTAAAGTTTGGGTGAAATATGCAAGTCTCCTGCCTGATGACTGCCCATAATATTATTTTCATTTTTATCAGAACACCTTTACTCTCTGGGTCATTTCTCTCCCTCTACTCCCTTCCGCTCCCACACACACCCCGTACCCTCATGAGGTTTTACTCTTTACTGGTTTTATGCTCCCATTTATATTTGAATTACACAAGCATGAATATTCATGCTCCTTACTCATCGAAGAGACATTCTGTTTTTCCTGGAAAAATGATTTACTTTCATTTTGGACACCATTTGAATACACCTGGTTGTAAAGTAGAGATCAAGAAGAGCCCGGCTAATTTGCAACGACGTGGATGGAACTGGAGGGTATTATGCTGAGCGAAATAAGTCAAACAGAGAAAGACATGTATCATATGACCTCACTGATATGAGGAATTCTTAATCTCAGGGAACAAACTGAGGGTTGCTGGAGTGGGGGGTGGGGTGGGAGGGATGGGGTGACTGGGTGATGGACACTGGGGAGGGTATGTGCTCTGGTAAGCGCTGTGAATTGTGCAAGACTGTTGAATCTCAGATCTGTACCTCTGAAACAAATAATGCAATATATGTTAAGAAAGAAAAAAAGAAGAAGAATGTAGCAGGAGGGGAAGAATGAAGGGGGGGAAATCGGAGGGGGAGAAGAACCATGAGAGACGATGGACTCTGAAAAACAAACTGAGGGTTCTAGAGGGGAGGGGGGTGGGAGGATGGGTTAGCCTGGTGATGGGTATTGAGGAGGGCACGTTCTGCATGGAGCACTGGGTGTTATGCACAAACAATGAATCATGGAACACTATATCTAAAACTAATGATGTAATGTATGGGGATTAACATAACAATAAAAAAATTAAAAAAAAAAAGAAGAAGAAGAAGAGCCCGGCTATAGGCAGTGGTGAGAGGTGGCATCTGACAGCCAGCAATCAGGACAGCAGAGCCAGGATTCACAAATATCTTCCTATGGTCAGCACAGGGTTAATAGCTCCAGACACTGCCATACCCAAGTCCTCCTCAGGCATTCTTTGTGTGACCAGCCAGCATATCAATGGATTGCCTAATGAAGATCATGAAACCTCAAGATAAAATTAACTTCTTTTAACACAGCCTACTTAGCAATGCAGGAAATTGTTATACTTTTTAGTTACTCTTTAACTTGAAATGATAGGGGGTAAAATGGAGTGGTTTTGGTGCTTAAAGAGTTACTTGGGGGAAAAAATCGATCCTCCAGAATGCTTCTCTACAGCTTAGTCCTTTTCCAAATTTTATTATTTGGCATAGGTTTCAGTGGAATCTTCCAAAAGACATTAATCCATTCTTTTGCTTCTATGCATGTTTTCTTGATGGATATTATCTATTTTTCTGTTATGTTGTAAGGTTTCCAGGACACATAAAAGTTGGAGGATTTATGGTCGATGCAAACTAATTCTAAAGAGTAATGAGATTGATTTTGAGGGGTAGTTTAAGGAATACAAATGGCTTTCTTTCAGTTTTCCTGAGTAGATGTAAAAAGGAAGGGAAGGAACAGCATCTGAAGCTAAGGAAGGAAACGCTTGAGGTGAAGAATCAGTAAATAGGAGTCAGACTGAGCTTTTTAACACAGTGCCAGATAGCAGTTGCCTTAGACCATGGGGCAAAAATGAGCACTGTAAGCACTTGGGAAGCTTTTTTTTTTTTTTTTTTAAGATATTACTGGGCTTTGACAGGAAATCACACCCCAGTTGTCCTGAAAGAAAATCAGCAGTAGTTTTCTATGGGCCATTTGTGCCAGTGGTAGTTTTGTGGGAGGTAAGATTTACAAAATTGACCATGCATTTGAAAGGTCATTGAGCAAGGTAAGCTTGCAAGTGAAGGTTCCTTTAGGTTTTGCTCTTTCTGTGAAGAGCCTGCATTTTCACTTGGCTTAAAGATTTAGGAAAATAACAGTCATACATACTCACAAATCACATTCAGCCAGTATTGATTTTAGCCTTGTATGAAAAAGGACTATTCTTGGTGTTATACATGAATCAAAAGAGAGAGGGAGGGAAGGAGACGGTCTCTGGCTCTTGCGATTTAGAAGTGAACATCTAGGTACATGCACACGTCGCTATGATACTGTATGCACGGATATGTGTTCTCACAGACTCAGAAAAATATCCCAGGTTTGTAGAAGAGTGTAGATTTCAATCTGGTTTAAAAGCAAAGGATGGGACCTTGGCAAGTGAGGTCAACAAGAATATTCTGGTACCAGAAATAGCTAGGGTAAAGGTACAGAGCTGGTTATTACCAGCTCTGTTTTGTGAGGACAACAGAGTCCTGTGACTGGACCAGTGAGGAGAGTGAAGCATTGGAGATAATCCTTGAAAAATATCCAAACTGACTGGGAGAATGTTTATAAAGCCCTCACTGATGAATTTGGATTGTATTTTCCATGCAATGCAAGGTCTGTTGCAGGAATTTGAATAGGAGATTGTCGTGGAAAATTTAGAGGACATAATTTAAGTATGAACTGTGAAATATTTTCCTTGAAACCATTAAAGAATCATAGACTCTTAGAGCTAGAAGGGACATTAGCAAGTACCTATTGAGGTGGCTTTCAGATATTGTGTGAAACCCTCCCTTCACATGACATCTTGACAAATGCCTTATCATCTATGATGGAAGAGCGGTTCTGGTGGAAAAATGATGGGAAGAGTCTTGCATTTGCTCCATTCTCTTCCCTTTACCCTTGTAGCAATCCCCAAGGTACCTGCAGAGAAAACCTGCTGTTTTAAAGACGAAGTTAATCAAAAGAAATTAAAACATGTTTACGAAAAGACGTGTATGACAATGTTACTAGCAGCCTTATTTATAATAGCTAAAAACTGGACCCAACCCAAATGTCAATCAACAGGAGAATAATAGATAGGCAAACGGTGGTGTACTCACACAATGGGGAATACTACACAACGGTAAAAGGAGCGCCCTCTGGATACACATAACAGCACAGATGAATCTCAGAAGCATTAAGTGAAAGAACTGTGACGTCAAAGAATACACATCCTCTAATTCCATTTATGTGACATCCAAGACGTTGTAAAAGTACCCTATGGGGAAAGAAATTAGAAAGTGGTTGCCTGGGTGGCAGGGAAGAGGATGGATTCAAAAGGGGCACAAGGGAACTTTCTGGGGTTTGGAAATGTTCTGCAGCTTGTTTTGTGTGATGGTTACATTTGTGTATTCAATTGTCAAAACTCATCAAACAAAACCCCAAAGAAGTATGCATTTTGCTGCATGTATTATAGCTTAGCTAACAGAAGCTGAGTTACCAAAGTCCTTAGAGGGCAAGTTGCCCAGTCCCCGTAGCCAGTTGTGAGGGAGACCAGGGTCTGGAGCTTGGGTTTCCTGAATCCCTGGTCCACTACTTTTCACCATATCCCCCTCCCTCAGACCCATGTGTGCTCTTGACCAACACAGCATCAGTGCTGACTCACCACCACCCCCAACCCCCCCTACTAGCTCAAAAACTTCACTGTTGCTGAGAAGCATTAACCTGACAGCACTGTAGAGCTTCTGACTCAGCTTTTTAAATTTTCCTACAGTGAGACCAGACCTGGCAAACACATTTCACATACCATGCTTCCTCTGTTTGTATTGCCAAACGATTGATAAACGGTGCTCCAATCCATAGCCATGGGGGGCTTGTCTCACTTAGCCACTTTAATGCTAGATGGAAGTTGGGCAGAGGAGAAGGCTCCGGTGGCTTCCATTATAAGCCTGTCTACCCTGGTAGAAGGTCAGCTCTCAAGGCACACCTACTGTTGAATAGCCTAGAGGCTCACCTACACAGATGTACAGTTCAACTCCACAGTGGTCGCCAGAGGAGTGCCACACACTGCTCCCTTAAGAATATCATTCCAGGAGAAGGTGGGAGGTAGTGGGAGTTTATTACTCTCTTCTTGCTCATGGACGCACTGGGCAGCAGGGCAGCCCCCTTGAGTCACTGACTGATCTTTAGGAGAATCGAGCTCTTTCATCCTTCTGAGGCTTTGCTCATGGTCTCTCTGCCTGGAGTGTGCTGGGGACATTGCCCATCCATAGTGTCACATGTATTCATGTCGGGCTTTCTCACGCTACTGGACCTTTTCAAGGACTCGGACTGTATCTTTGTCTTTGTGTTCTCAGTACCCACAACAGTGCCTTAATCTGGAAAGATGGATCTTAACTGGGAGCTATTTTTGCCCCCCAATACCCCAGGGGACATTTTGCAACGTCTGGACCTGTTTTTCAGTGTCAAAACCTGGGGGCAGGGTGTTACTGACATTTAGTGGGTAAAAGCCAAGGATGCTGCTAATCATCCTGTAATACAGAGGGTAACTCTCCACAATAAAAAATTACCCAGCCCAAAATATCAGTAGTGCCAAGATCGAGAAACCCTAATCTAGAATATACTTTATTGTACGGAAGATAAGTGGTCAACAACATCATGAAATCATTGCTTGCTCAGAGCTGGGACCAATACTTTCCAATATTATGATGGGTCTCTCGGCTTCTGTTAGCCTCTTGATTCTCTAGGCATTAAAGTCGAGCTGCTTGAGTAGGTGGGGGAGGTGTTTGAGTGAGTCAGGTAGTCACTAGCCAAATTGGAATAACCTTTGGCAGAGTGCGAACCAGTCCATCTTTTAAGCCAGTGTTGCCTTACCTTAGCTTTGGATGTCTCATCCCTTAGCCTGTAGCCAAAACAACAGGGGCCCTTGGCACAAATTGTGGAGATCTGCCTGCTCTGCTTAAAAGAGGTCTGTGGGGCTGGGAAATGAGCTCAGATTAAATTTACTTGTCCAAGGCCACATGGCAAGAATGTTGAGCCACATTCAAATCCAGGATGCTTACTTTCTAGCTTTCTTGGATTTCATTAAGTGTTCCTACCTTTACCTGGTGAAATTGATATGCTCTTGTTACCAATTCTCTAGGAAACTTGGTCCAGGGCTGAGGCTCTTCAATCAGTACAGAGACATCACTGTGTTTGTTATGAACCATAGTTTCATCTTCTCTGACCTGAAGTTGAATCAGGCCGGTACTGTGGGTTCTAGTTTATCCTTCTGTTCAACTTGTATATTTCATAAGAATCTTTCTTTTGTTTATGGTAGAAATTGACATGTAGAAAAAAAAAATGAAATGGAATGAAAGACCAAACATTTTCTAGTTAGGTTACTAATTAACAATGTGACTGAGGGCAAGCCACTTATAAATCTCTCATCTTTAAAACAATAAACAAGACTTCATTCTAAATCTCAAAATTTATGATCATAGGGCTAGGGTTCTTTTTTATTATAACACACCCATTTTTCTTAGTTTAAATCTGTAGTATTCAACAGCTTAACATGTAGGAATTAAGAAAGAGCTGTTCTAACATAGAAGAGGCAAGATTTGATGTAATTGGTAGAAATTGTGAATATAGTTTTAAACTCTGGGTGTGTATTGGGAAGCTCTTATTTCTCTAAGAAGACTCAGTTTCTCAGATAGTCTCTGCCTCAGTTTCCACAGGTTTTGAGTGGACTAAACACAGAGCATAGTCCTACATGACATGATCATAATGCAAGTTATGACCAGTACTTTGGAAACCTGTGGCCAAAATCAAACTTAGAATCAGGCAAATTAGGAGCCACCTTTTGTTCCTGTGATGAAAAAGTATTCATAATGCTGGAAAATTAATAAGAGGGTTCCTTAAAATAACAGACCCAATTTTGAATTTTTAGCAATGTGATTTTCAAAAATCTGACTTGCCCAAAACCTTTCACACAAAATCCTTTGTAAAGCAAGGATGGTATATCTTTACCAAGAAATAAATAGTCCTCAAAACTTTGAAAAATATGCAGAAAATGTTTCAGATGAAAAATACAGAAATGCCCTCTTCTTGACTCTCTAACAGATGCCCCCTGTCCCTTGTCTACTCAAGGACAGACTATCTTCAACTGGCCAGAGCTTGACTACTCTGGGTAATGACTGAAATGACCCCAAAATATCAATAAGTAACAATCTACAGAGTCACAGTATATAGCCGCACTTAAAACTTCCCTTAAACTGCTGGCTGAAGAAGCACTAATTAAGATCGGACATGGAAGCTAAGTGACACATGCTTTGTGGTATCCTATAGCGTGAGCGCGGAACTGGGTTCTTTCACCTACTACTGTCTCATAATAAAACAAACATTTAATGTCTCTGCCGATACAGTCTCCTTTGCTTTATTACGTTGTTTATTCCATGTAAGCTCTCAATATGAGTTATAAAAATGTCTCTGTGTCTGCAGCTGCATTTTTCATCTTATAAACTCCCAGGGATCTCATCAATTCAACCTGATTTGTAAGGTTCGCAGCAAACCACGACAGGCAAGGGTAGGCTTAATCAGAGTTTCTTCTTCATAATGAACATGGCACACAGAAAAAGCATAGCAACGAATGAGCCTGTGATTGTAGGTAAAGACTTATTAGACGAAAATCTATATTTAAATTAAGAGCTCTGTGATAGGATTCTTCCGTGTACAAGAAAAATCACCATAGAATGCCTCCAAATAGCAAGTGTTGTCCTAGGCATTTGAATAGAATTTAATCTATAAACAGTTTACCCTAGGTTTTAAGCAATTCATTGCTGGTGAAAAAACAAATCTGGATTCTTCAGAATAGAAATAGAAAAGCATTTGCAGTAACTGGGCATTATTATAGCTACAGAAATCCAAAGATTTTTCTTTTGTATAATTTTTGGAATTATAAATTGTTTATCTTTCCTTAATAACTTTCACTATAGAAAGAGCTCTTTTTTTGTTCAGTTTACATAAAAGCGTCTGGAACAGTTCAGTGACACAGATGTTGGAAGTTAAGGACTGAATTCAGACTGAAGCTTTTTATCCCCAGCCCTTCCCCCACCCCCATGCTTTTATCCAGTACTAATTAATGTAAAGGCGAAAAGTCAGACAAAATGATGTGAAAAGGGAAGGTGACAGCCCTGGGGATGAGACTGAGACTGTTTTGTATAACAGAGAGACACCAGTTGACATTTTGCAAAGACTTTTAATGATAATCATTTTCAAAGGTTCTCTTTTCCTAGTCAACAAGTACAAAATATGTCAACTTCCGCCAGACTTCCAAAAGCTTGTAACAGAGTTAGAAAGTGTTCCAGCTTTTCCTTCCAGATAGCCGGAGAGGACAATCCTTGCTGGTGGCCTGATGCCGAATCATTCATAACCCCCGGGGAAGGCCAGTGTTGCCTGGCTCCAAAGGGGATGGTATCGCCCATCAGGTGCTGAACGGAGCTCTTCCAGCCCGCAGTAACCTGGCAGGGCAATAATTGTGCACCTTAGGTCTCCCCAGTTGTGCTGTAAAAATGCTAACTCACCAGTATTATGAATGAGGTTGGGGTTTGCCGAACGGCGAGGAAATGTGCCGAACCTGTGTCCTTCCCTTTCCCAGCTCAGCTCCTCAGGTCCCCTCCCCCCCTCCTTTCGAGGTAATCTTTCGCCCAGTAAAGTACAGTGAACAAATACGATCCAGCTACTTCTTCGAGACTTTCCTGGGAAGTGTAGGGTGGGAATCTTTCTTTCAGTTGCCCTTTCAGGGAGGAAGGCCTCATTTTCCTAACGTGTTCATTCGTCTGCACTTAGCAGAGATTCGTGGCCGGGGTGCCACAGAAGGGCTGCCTGGTGGGGCTGGCTGACCTCCTCGCAGGGACCACCGTGCGGCGAAGGGGTCCCCTCCTGGCAGCCTGTCAGGTGAGGGAGAAGGCCCCTGGGGGGTTGTGTGGGTGGTAGCCTCACCAGAGGGTTCCTGTCTCCAGCGCTCGGAAGGCTTGCACCCAGAGGTGCTGTGTCTAGTCATGGCCGTCTCATGCCTTCTTGGGGTGCCCCTGCTCACATAGTGTCTTTGATGAAGGGGTGCTGCTCGTTTTCCACAAAGGAGGCATGAGGACGGCCGTGTGTCCTGCTGGTCGGTCCTTGGGCATCGGGAGCGTTTTTGTCTCATTGGGTATTTGGTCAGCTGATACCTTTGAATTCCCTCAGGCCTTTTTGGGGGGCGAGTTATTTAGGAGAGTCTTCCTGAGAAAACAGAAACACCTGAATTCTCTGTTTTGCATGTGGCGATCTTTTTATCAGGGCGTTGGAAGTGGCTGATCCCCTGTAGCCAATTCCGTGAGGCTGTTTTGATTAGGAGGATGTTTGACTTGGCTGGATCCATGGGGCTGAATCTGTAAGGAAAACGCAGTTTCTACTTGCTTGTCCTTTGAATAACTAAGTAATGCACATGGTGATTCCCCATATTACTCCATTTAAGCCCCCCGCCCCTGACTCATACCCCATTTTTTCTTATCCTGTCTCTCAGCTTCAGCCCACCCCCCAATGGGTAGAGGGAAGTCATGAGGTGGGGATGCATATGTGGATTATGCATTACTCAGGAGAGAAAAAGCTGATGCTTGATTTTTTTTTTTTTTAGGTTTTATTAAAAAGTTCCCAAGTCAAAAGAACAGTGTTAAAATTGTCTTATCAGAATGTCCTGTGCTTTTGCATTTTCCTATTTAAGGCCATGCATGAACTCTGGGGCCTGCCTAGGTGAGGGTCTTGAGAATGTGATTAAAGATTAAAGTGATAGGGAAAGTGATAAAAACAGAAAAAAAATATTTGGATATAAAGTCACCAACCTATTAAGCCACCTTTAGAATGGTGGGTGAAAATAACAGTATTACTAAAAAAAGGTTGGAACTGTTACCTTTACTTTGAAATCAGCATGTAAAGGAACATTTTATTACCCTAACACTTCATCTTTAATTTTTAAAATTATGAGATTTATAACATCTAAGTATAGTCTGAGTACATTTTAATATTTAATTGTTAAATTTTTTCTTAAACTGTGATTTAAAAACAAGTCATAATTTTTTTAAAGATTTTATTTATTTATTTGAGAGAGTGAGTGAGCAAGAGAGAGCACAAGCAGCGGGGAGGGGCAGATGGAGAGGGAGAAGCAGGCTCCCCACTGAGCAGGGAGCCCAGGCAGGGCTTGATCTCAGGACCCCGGGATCATGACCTGAGCCAAAGGCAGATGCTTAACCGACTGAGCCACGCAGGTGCCCCAACAAGTCATAATTTTTAGGCTGGGTTTCATTACTTAAGGAAACAACAGTTTTTTCTAGTAGAACACATTAATGGTTTAAAAATGTAAGGTAATGAGAAAATAGTGTCCACCTGAAAGTTTTAGCAGAGTTCTAGCACAGGACATAATTAGCCAGAACTTTAGAACAACTTCTGAATTTTGAGGTCATTGTAGATTCGCATGCAATTGTAAGAAATAATACAAAAAAATCCTGCATTTCCCTATTCCCTGTTCTTTTTCCTCACCCCCCGGTAACATCTTACAAAACTATAGCACAATATCACAACGAGGTTATTGACATTGATTCAGTCAAGATACAGAACAGTTCCATTAACACAAGGCTCCTGTGAGCTGCTCTTTTGTAGCCTAAATAGGAAAGACTTTAGTTCTTCCCTACTATCTGTTTGTTCCCTGTGAGTCTTCGTTACTACTCACACAGAACACTTCACTTCTGACACTTCTGGTCACCAAATGTGGAAGTTTTCCCCACACCGGGCAATTCTCTGTGACACCAGCTCCGTGTCCTAAAACTCAATTCTGGCATCAGATTCCACAGGTTAAGAGTTTAATTCTACAAGACTGTTCCCCACCCTCCACATCAGAAGCCAGTTGCAAGCCCCAGGCTGTTACTCGTGCTTCTGACCAGCCAACCAGCCACACACTGGAGGTTCCAGTGACGTCCTCAGTTTTGATTAATTTGCTAGAGTGGCTCACAGAACTCAGGGAAACACTTATCTTCATCAGTTTATTAAAGGATACAATAAAGGATATGAGTGAATGGCCAGATGAAGAGATACATAGGGTGAAGTCCCGAACAAAGGAGCTCTGTCCTCATGGAGCTTGAAGCTAGGCTCTGCGGCACTGGGAAGTATTCTGGTTCCCCAAGTGTGGAATCTCCCTGAAAAAGGCCGAAAAGTTTTCCTCTTGGGTTTTTATGGAGGCTCCATTACATAGTCTTGATTGACTATCACTGATCATTGGTTGATTCAACCTGTAGCCCGTTTCCCCTCCCTGGAGGTTGGGGGGGTGGGTGGGACTGAAAGTTCAGCCCTTTAATCACATTCCTTGTTGGCATTCCTGGCAAGCAGCCCCTGCCCTTGGGTGGGGTCCAAAAGTCACCTCATAAATAACAGGACATCCATTCCACCTTTAGGGCTCTGAAGCATTTTCAGGAACTGTGGGCAAAGACCACATATATCTGAGAAATATATTTTATTCATCTGAATGACTAAATATATATTTCTTATAAATCATTATATCACATAGCTACACTCCTTTCTCCTGACCTCTGGAAACTACTAATCTGTTTTCTGTTTCTAGAAGTTGTCATTTCAAGAATGAAATCATACAGTATATAACCTTGTAAGATGGTCTTTTTTCCCTGAGCACAATTGCCTCACGATTCATCCAAGTTGTATGGATTGGTAATTCATTCCTTATTTATTGCCGAGCAGTATTCCATGGTGTGGATGGACTGTTCATCCACTGAAGGACATCTGGGCTGTTTCCAGCTTTTGCCTATTATAAAAAAGCAAGGACAACTTTTTAAAGACATAGTTATAGAGATGTTTATGACTGTCTTATTACAGAGTATTTATTGGACTGAGGAGAGTACGATTAAAGGCTTAGAATCATGTAGAACTAAAACAAATGTTATGAACTATGACAGTCTAGTTCAGAGTAGCTTGATTTCATTAATGTAGTTTATTTTTGATTCAGTCAAACTTAAGTTTATTATTGGCCAATGTCCATCAATAGAATTTACGAATAGTTGTGTTGTGCCCATGTTTTCAACCTAAAGGATTTCTCAACATATGCTATAAACAATTTGCTTTTATTAAGTGTTGCTCACATATCTCATTGTGTTTCTGGCACTGTGATAGCACATGATTGTGTTTATTTTTTTGCTGCCAACCCCAATTGTTGGATGTTTAAAACACATTAAATACCCTTATGCACTTGGAAGTGTCTGATGAAGAGGCTTAATTAAATAAGCATTCCATTATGAACAGAAGGGCCAGCACAGGCATAGTCTGCAAAGTGTCCAGCTTATTGATGGATGGTAGGCTATCAGTTGAGGGACACTCAGAAATACGTGGTTATGTGGGTAGGAAGTAGAAAGAGCCTGCTTCCCCTTGGATCCCACAAAGTATATGCATGCATCTGTTCATGCTCCATGTTAGCCCTGGCAAAGTGGGGAAACAAAGTAACTGACATCTTATCTGCCCAGCAGGTGCTTCTAGCTATGGTCATTTGTTGATGTTGCTTTTAATCGAATTCACAGAATTTCTCTAGGCAAAACATGTTAGCACTGACAATAAAATGTCATCTGCTTAGTAAATTTTTCCTAAAAGGCTTAAGGTTTTAAAAAAATGTTCTGCTTTGATCTCATAACAATCTTTTGGAAATACTGTTAGCCTTCTTTGGTGCCTTATTTTATAATTAAGAAACTGAAATATAGAGACCGGGTTGGTCTGGGAAAACTTCATGGAGATAAGGAAATGAGTTGACTCTAACCCTAGATTCCCCTAGAAAATGGGGACTCTAAAGAGAGAAATAGTTCCAGGGGATAAAAGTTGACAGCTTTGTTAAAGAAAGACAAAAGGGAATGAGATGATTATGCTGGACACTCCCCGAAGGCAAGGATCCTCTTTCATATGTGCTCCCAGTACCTAGTTCGGGTCTCACCCAATGGATGCGTTCAATAAATGTTTGTTTAATGCATAAATAAACATATGGATGAAAAAACTACAATGATTCCTGATGTTGTGATTCAAAATGCCTTTCTCAGGCACCCACCTTATCCTGGTGGTGGTGTTTGTATCTGGTATCTATGGCTACATAACAAACTAATCCAAACGTAGTGGCTTAGGACAGCATTTCTGGAGGTTCACTGGATGCTTCTGGACAGTTCTTCTGATTGTCCTTGACACACCTCTTGCAGTTGGATAGCAGCTGGGATGGAGTTTCTGGAAGCTCCACTTGGCTAAGGGGATCTCAGGCTGCCTCTCTTTCCAGGTGGTCTCAGGGCCTTTCCTCTTTATATGGCCTTTCCAGCAAAGTAGCTGAACTTCTTATTTGATGGCTCAGGGCTCTCAGAAAGTACAAGGTGGAAGCTCTCAGGTTTTTCAAAGGCTCAGGCCTGCAACTGTCAGTAAACTACTTCCTCTACCTTCTTTTAGTTAAGCAGTCATGGGAGCAGCTCAGATTTAAAGGGAGGGGTAATAAATCCCCCCTTTTGATGGGGCTCCACTGTGGTTTTCCAACAATTCTCTGCACCAACTGGGTGTTTGACAATTCCACTCAATTCTTTTTTTTTTTAATTTTTATTGTTATGTTAATCACCATACATTACATCATTAGTTTTTGATGTAGTGTTCCATGATTCCTTGTTTGTGCATAACACCCAGTGCTCCCTGTAGAACGTGCCCTCTTTAATACCCATCACCATGCTAACCCATCCTCCACCCCCCTCCCCTCTAGAACCCTCAGTTTGTTTTTCAGAGTCCATCGTCTCTCATGGTTCGTCTCCCCCTCCGATTTCCCCCCCTTCATTCTTCCCCTCCTGCTATCTTCTTCTTTTTTTTTTTCTTAACATATATTGCATTATTTGTTTCAGAGGTACAGATCTGTGATTCAACAGTCTTGCACAATTCACAGCGCTCACCATAGCACATACCCTCCCCAGTGTCTATCACCCAGCCACCCCATCCCTCCCACCCCACCCCCAGCTCCAGCAACCCTCAGTTTGTTTCCTGAGATTAAGAATTCCTCATATCAGTGAGGTCATATGATGCATGTCTTTCTCTGATTGACTTATTTCGCTCAGCATCACATCCTCCAGTTCCATCCACATCATTGCAAATGGCAAGATCTCATTCCTTTTGATGGCTGCATAATATTCCATTGTGTGTGTGTGTGTGTGTGTGTGTGTGTGTGTGTGTGTGTGTGTGTATCACATCTTCTTTATCCATTCAACTGTCGATGGACATCTTGGCTCTTTCCACAGTTTGGCTATTGTGGACATTGCTGCTATAAACATCAGGGTGCACGTACCCCTTCGGATCCCTACATTTGTATCTTTGGGGTAAATACCCAGTTCCACTCAATTCTGACACTAACTACCCAGAGTTAGCACAGACCCCATAGGTTAAGGGTTCAGTCCCACAAAAGTGCCCCCCACTTCAGACACCAGCCACAAGGGAGGGTATTCCCAAGTTATCCACATTTCTGCTCAGTCAACTGCAGATTTAGGGGGTTCCCCTAACCCCACCTCAGGTTTAGTAATTCACTAGAATGACTCAAAGAACTCAAGAAAATGCTATATTTAGGATTACAGTTTATTATAAAGGATACAAATGAACAACCAGATGAAGAAGGGTATGGGGAGGGCCAGAAGGATCCTGAGTGCAGGAGCCTCTGTCCCCTTGGAGCCGGGGTGTACCACCTTCCTGGAACATCAATATGTTCACCAATCAGGAAGCTCCCCAAACCTCATTATTCAAGAGTGTTTATGGAGGTTTTGTTCACTAGGAATGATTGATTAAATGGTTGAACTCAATCTCCATTCCCTCTCCCCTCCCCAGCAGTAGGAGGATGAGGTTGAAAGTTCTAACCCTATAATCGCATGTGTGGCCAGCCCCTCTTTTGAAACTATCTAACGGCCCACCTTGAGTGACCATGATAGCATAAACCCAGGTATAGTCCACAGGGGTTCATTATGAATAACAAAAGGCACTCCTATTTCAAGGGTTTTGGAAGCTCTGTGGCAGGAACTGGAAATGTGGACAAAGGTAAAATGTATTTTTTGTTATAGGACAGGGGTAATGACAAAGAATTTGTGGCTACCTTTAGTCCATCATGCTAGTCCTCCACAGACTCAGGCTGGCCCGATACCTTACACAAAATAGATGGCATTTTAAAAGTGACTGTCTTCCTATCATTTACTTTGTTAAATAACAAAAATTCAACCCATGCATTTTAAAGATCCAAGTGACTTTATTAAGCATGATTCACACATTGGGCAGCATCCCATCTATCAAGTAGAGGAGAGCTCCAAAGAGTAGTACAAAAGTTCTAGGAAGGAGGGTGGGAAAGAAGTTATTAACAAAAGAAAAATGATTGTTTCAGGCAGGGTAATCTTCCTTTAGGGGGCAGGGCAGGGGTCTTATTAGGTGGGGGGATGGAGAGGGCCCATGTGACAGATTCCTCACTGATGCTGATCAGAAAATTCCTGACTGACCAGTTAAGACTACATTTCTGCGGGAGGTTGAACTGCAGTTAGGTTAGATTTTGAGTCCTGGTTTAGTGACCTGGCCTAAATGGTGCCATTTTGGACCTGCGGTTTTCTTTTTACAATTCCTTCCTTTGATCAGAGTCTCAGCTTAGCTGAGAGATGTGATCAAAATTTAAGGCATTAGCACAACTCTCAGCTACTGCTCTGAAGTTCTCATAGTTTTTGTTCTTTCTTTCTTTGGTATTCAGAGGTCATGATGTTTTTACTTAACCTCTGGGATCTTCATAGGTCATAGCTTTGGGTTCACATTCTTTAAGTTGGTCGTTTTCCTTGTTCCTTTCTTGACATTCCAGTCTTAGGGAGATCATTTGCTTGGTGGTTAGTGGCTACAAAGATGTATTTAAAGCTTTTGAGAGAATAAAGTGCCCCAGGGAGATGATTAAGATTACTATAAACAGGATGATTCCCAGTGTTTGGAGTACACTTCGGAGCCATGGTCCCCAAGACCCAAACCAAAGAAAGACCGTGTTGAAGGAGTCACCCTTTTACGCCAAGTGGCTTGCTCCATGATCTTATGTAACTGAGCTTCAGCTTCCCCAGATGGGTGGATCCAGGTACAGTAGGTGGTGGTGACCACAGTACGGATACCTCCTTGCTCAGCTGAAAGGTACTTAAAGGGCTCTCCTCTTATCAAGAACAATTTTCGCCAGAGAGTTTAAGAATCTTTGTTGGACTGCTTTGGCTTTAGCAGTGGTTTCTGCAACAATTTCAAGAATTAAGGAGAAGTTCCTGATCATGCCTCATTTACATTTATTCCTAAACGAAGAGATAGAGATGTACCAAAAGGGGTGAATCCTGAATCATGAAAGCCTCCTGGTAGGTGCTTTCTAATTCAACAATATAAATTCAGGGGAGTCGACCAGTGAGATGTCTTGTTTTCCTTATGAAAAGTTAGGGTTTTCTTCTAGCCTGAAATAAAAGATTGTTCTAAATTCCAGAGGTTACCCCCTTTTGGCAGTGGCCTGGGAGATGCAGAGGAGGGTCTTCTCTTTCCAGGCTAATGCCAGAATAAAGGAAAGGAAAAGAAGGAGAAAGGGTTTCATGTTCAGTTAGTGTGAAGTCTTTACCTGTCCTCTTGGACAGAAGCAATCAACCTTGCTGTCAGCTCCTTCCCTTCCTCATCAATTTGGTTCAAAGGTCATCAGCATCTTCTAGTTTCGCAGCAGTGTCAGTGGTTAGGAGCACTTGCTAAGGTCCTTCCAATGGGCTTCGAACACTGGCTTCCTCTGGTAACGTTTCCAGTATGCCCAGTCATCGGGCTCTAGATTATGACCAACAGGAACCTCTGAATTGGGATCTAGAAAGGCTTCTTCAACCTGTTGATGACAGGCTTGAGCATAAGACCTTAGAGACTTAGAGTAGCTGGTCATAGTAGCATGAGATGACAAAGGACAAGCAGAAGGTTGTATAACTAGTAGACATTGGTCTGCTGGTGACTGTCTCATGTAGAGTGAGTTTGTTTCTCAAAGGGGGGGCTGCAAACCGTCAGCAAGACCAAAGGCATTACCTTAGCCCAGGGAAGTCCAATAGTCACAGCACGTTTAGAAGTTTCAACTTGGAGTATCCTATTTATTCTCTCAACCTTGTCTGATGATTGAAGTGATAAGGACCGTGATAATCCCGAGAAGTTTGCAAGGTTTCCATTAAGGCTTGTATGATTTGTTCAGTGAGGTGGTTTCCTCAGTGATTGGAAATTGTGGAAGGTTCCCAGTGGGAAACACATTCTCTAATGGTTTCTTTGCCACTAGGAGGGATCAGCTTTGTGGCAGTGGAAGGCCTCAGACCATCCAGAGAACACACTAACGATAACAAGAACACAGTGATAATACATACTAACTGGCAGTTGAATGAAGTCCAATTGCAGGTGTGCCAAGGCTCCACGGGGAGAAGGTCTGAGGCATCTGGGGACAAAAGTAATTTTTCCAGGATTATGGACTTGACCAGTCAGACATTGCTAGTAGACTATTTTTGCAGTTTTATACAAATCTCTCCACCAATGTCTGTTCATAATTTGAGTCATCTTAAATGCCCTGTAGTGGGTGAAGGAATATAAAAATCGAAACATGGGGTTTGTTTGCCAGGGAGCCGGGAAGAACCAAGTGGCCATCTTGGGTTTCCCATAACTACGACTGTTCATTGAATTTACCACCATTATTTGCCCATCTTGATTCTCCTAATCTGGGAGCTGACTGTTGCCATGTTGGAAGGACGTCGGGATAGCCTTTGCATCAGTCAGCTAATTACATAATACATTTTTTTCTGGAGATTCCTTTTCTACAATCCTTAGTGGCTTTAATTACATGTATTAGAATTTTTTTAAACCCTTAGAAACCTTACTTTCTGGTGAAAACCAAGTAGTAAGCAATTGTGAACTGTTAAAACAGCATTCTGTAGATTTGCAAATTTATGAATACATTTCATAATTTTTAGAGGCATATTCCTCTTTCATTTTCCAGTGTAGCACAAACACATCCAAATATCTTTTACTTTCTCTCTAATAAGAAGCCAAAAGTAGATAAGCCTGTGTTCAGTAATTAATGTTTTAGTATTTTATCTTATTTGGAAATGATCTGGGTATTAAATGAATTTAGTTTATCAATTCACCTAACTTGGCAAAACTTTAAGGCTTTAGGTTACCAAAAAGATTTGGTGCCTCAAATTTTTATAATTTTATTTACATCTATTCAGTTTACTTGTTCTTAACAATTATGCTTGAATTGCCCATAAAAACTTAATGAGATATCAAAGTCAGTCATTCTCCCAAGCTATTTTTAAAAAACATTTTGTAACAGATAACATCGACGTATTTGACTTTAAATAAACCCAGGCAGAATAAAAGTTTTAATTTTAATGCTGATAACTCTAAAGACATGTCTATTTTAATTAAACCAACAACCGAGTATTTTTCCAGATCACATGAACTTGAAAAAACATTATGTTAGTTTCCATCTTTCTAAGAGTTCTAGAATGCCTTCAAGTGCTTGCCTTCAAACTAATTAGATAGAGCTCTTTTACAAATTAATTTTAGCAGTATCATCCAGAGGTAGAAAAATATCTCACTCGTACCATATATAGGCACATACACAGAGACAGATGCAAAGACCCTGTAGTTAACAATGTTTGCAGAGAAGTTATTTTTTTTTTTTTAAAGATTTTATTTATTTATTTGAGAGAGAGAGAATGAGAGAGAGCACATGAGAGGGGAGGAGGGTCAGAGGGAGAAGCAGACTCCCTGCCGAGCAGGGAGCCCGATGCGGGACTCGATCCAGGGACTCCAGGATCATGACCTGAGCCGAAGGCAGTCGCTTAACCAACTGAGCCACCCAGGTGCCCCAGAGAAGATTTTTAAGATTTGTATTTGTCCCTGGAATTAATCTTAAGGAGGCTCTGCTATAGAACTCTTCTAGCAGTTTGTATTTTATTTTGTTTTTAAGATTTTTTATTTTTAAGTAATCTCCATCACCAACATGGGGCTCAGACTCACAACCCCAAGATCAAGAGCAGCACGCTCCACTGACTGAGCCAGCCAGGTGCCCCTAGCAGTTTGTGTTTTAAAAAGACCTCCTTTTTTTTTTTTTCCTTCTTTCTCCTTCAGTCTCAGGTGATTACGGGCTATGCCTACAGTATTTCAAAGACATAGGTTTATACCTTTAAGGGCAAAGAAAGAATGCAAGTTCTGCCCAAAGAGGACTTTGGTTTCCCAGAGCCAATAGTTTATAAGCTGTTTGAGATAAACGAGAAGTTTGGGGATTGGTAAAGGAGTAGGTGAATTCTGCATTGCCTCTAGAGCTGCATTTCTAGTTTTGTAAAGATCTGTAAAATAAGGACAGTTATTTTAATTCCTCAAAGAATTGAGTTGTAACTTAAATGATATCATATGTTGGTCCACCCATCCAACCACATTGTTATCCTCAATTTATTTCTTTCCCTCTGGGTACATAGTTCTAATTTTAAATATTTCTGACAGTATTGAATAACCTGACTTGAGTATAACAGGGGTCCCCAAAGAGGGTGCATATGATACTCCCTTCCCAAGATCCAGAGTCATTCCTGAAGACAGCCAAAAGAAAGAACCAACAACCCACTTGTCCCAGGCAGGCAGAAAGCCAAGCCTAGTGATGTACATTGAGACAAGCAAAGAAGGCCACAAGTATCCCTGGGAGGGAGAGGATCAGTGACCTATGGGCCTAGATTTGGAAAGGAAGGAACAACGTGAAATTTCATTTTCCTTTCTTAACTGGGCACGACAGACAGAGATATAGGAGAACTGAATCCTGCCCCTTCACTGGCTTCTGCCAGTTTTCCTAGGACCCCCTCTGCAGCCTCTGGTATCCATCCGAGTTTCCCCGGGGCTTTTTAAAGGACAAGCATAGCAATTTACCAGAACTTCCCTCAGTTTCATCAACTCTGGGCGGGGTCCAGAAGGGGTCCTCCTCTCAAGGGAGGCGGGGTAGGGGTGTCCGTAAGGCCATTAACTCAGCAGACCTTGGTTTACGGTTATGTTGCCTTTTCAATCCAGACTAGAGTGAGGTCTCAGAGGAGGATAGAGGGGAACGGTGGGGGTTACGTCCCTCTTACAGTCTGCTGTTTTAGGTATCATTACATCTTTCACGTTTCATTGGCCTTGTGCAGTGATTCTTTTCAATGAAACTACTTTGGAATTTTGAAACCTCTTGGAGGCTGCTACTTGCCCATTCAAACAGATATCCCATCCTGTTTAATTTGGGGACCCCGGCTTTTAAGTGCACTTCTTAAATGAACAATCTTGTCTAATTGGAACATTCCCCATACTGGCCATTGTCCTTCTGAGTTGAAATTCCCCTGAGGGCTGGCATCAGTTTGGTAGGACCCTAGCTGCAAATGGAATTAACCCATATTTCTTTCCAGCCATAGCTAGCCACAGAGGGCGTGCAACTCATATTACTTTCTGGCCTTATTTTGGGGCCCCCAACCTGACAGTTGCCAAGCCGAATTCTTCAGGACACAAAAGAAGCTTAGTAAGATTTTGCCTTTTTTCTTTTTTCTTTCTTTTTTTTTTTTTTGAGATACCTGCAATTTCCAGGATTATACTTCTTAGACATAAAATAAGCATATGTGCCTGAAGGTAGTGTGCTTGACTCTTTAGAATTCAAGGATCCCAGTAGCTAAGCCTTTGGGTTTCTCTGAGCCAAACTAATACCTGGAAGGGATGTGCTGCTGGGTTGGGGATTGTTCATGTTTCACAGTGTACCTCATCGCATGGAAGCTTTCTTGAGGTTGGTGAGTGACCTAGGATCAATCTAACTTGTTTCATGACCAATTTATCCTATCACGAGAATCTTTTTGAGGTGGTGATTGCTCTAACAGCTTTTAAATGCTTGGCTTATGCCCAGCAATTTTTGCAGCTTTCCTGGCTTCTGAGATTCCCTTAGCAATAACTTTTTTTTTTTAATTAAAAAAAAAGATTTAGTTATTTATTTGAGAGAGAGAGAGGAGAGAGGGAACGGGGGAGGGACAGAGGGAGAACAAGAGGATCTCAAGCGGACTCCCCGCTGAGAATAGAGCCCAACGTGGAGCTCCATCTCACGACTCTGAGATCATGACCTGAGCAGAAACCAAGAGTCCCATCGCTTAACCAACTGAGCCACCCAGGCGCCCCAGTGATAACTTTTGTCTGCACAAAACAAGACAGACAAACATGTGCACCTTAATGTACCAGCAGTAGTCAAGAGATGTTACTGAGTCCTGGCCACAAGAAGGCCTGTGCATACCGCCACGAATTCCTGTGGAACCTTGGGCTGGGGAAGGGATTAAAGCAGCAAACCCCAAGGAATGGGGACTGTGGACTGATTCCAAACAAAATGGAGAACTCCAGTGGCCACCAACAGTTTCCAGTATGGACTCCAGGGATAGAACCAAGGGCTGGGGTTTTCACTCTGGGGAACTGTGATCTGAAAGGCTAGAGGCTTGAGCTCTGGGAAGACCCTTCTGCCAGCTCAGTTGGGCTCCAGGCAAAACTACCGGCTCAACTGGGTTCCTGAGCAGAATTGCCTGCTCAGCTGGGCTCTGGGCAAATCTGCCAGCTCACTTGGGCTCCAAGCATAACTGTCTGCTGGTTCAAGCTGACCTGCCCCGTAAAGGAAAGCCAATTCGATGGAGACCTTGAACACAAAAACGGTGGAGCTCAGAGCTGAGAGGAGCTCACTCAGCCCTTAGAAAGGGCAGGAGAGAGGAAATGCAGAGGGCTCATGGGGTATCACACTCGTGTTTCTTGTCCCTGGATGCCACTGGACGTTCGCTTCAGATCCCAGCACTGCCACCAAATCAGTTAAATAATAAAAATTCAGTTAAGTACATTTTAGAGATCTAATCGGATTTATTAATCAATTCATGAAGCAGGCAGCATCCCATCCAGCAAGTAAAGGGGAGCTCCAAGGAAGGTTTTTATAGGAAGGAGGGTGGGACAATAAGTTGTTAGCAAAAGAAAAGAAAGGATTGTTTTACCTTCCCTGAGAAGGGCAGAAGTCTTATTAAGTGGATTACCTTATCTTCTTTTGGGGGGTGGAGAGGACCCATGTGACCTATAACCTCATTGATGCTGATCAGAAAATTCCTGACTGGCCAGTTAAGACTGCATTTCTGGGGGAGGTTGAACTGTAGGGAAATACGGGGAAAATGACCTGTGTTTTTTCCCCATTGCCACTAGAGCAGGCTCCCGGAGCTGATGCTATGCCTTATGGCACATGCCAGACACATCCATGGATTTATCAGAAAAGCTATTGAATTGATGTGGGGGGGGGGGGGAAGAGGATGGTGATGGGAAAGCCCCGCCAACAGGCCTCTGGTCCTCAGTCATGGCTTCTTTGGCGACTACTCCCTAACCCCCTCAGCGCTCATGCCTGCTAGGCTCTGACTTGAGGAGAGTTAGGACTATGCTGGTTCCCCTAAACTTGACTGTCTCCATCATTTATTTTCCTCCTCACCCTTGTGTTCCTCTCTCCAAGCCTGGCTCAGACCTAGTTTTTGCATGTTTGTTTTCTTTTGCTCACAGACTATTGTCTTGGGCCAGATTCCTACCCCCATCCCCCAATCAATTGGGGGCAGTTATTCTGCCTCCTCAAATGTTTTTTTTTTTTTTTCAATTCAATCTTGCTAAAAATCTATATTAGGGTTTGACTGTGGCTTTTTGGCATCATTATCTCACTGGGTCTAGTTTGAAGGTTCCAATGGGATCTCTTGCTGGAGTCTTTTTAGGATTTCCTAGTCTACATCAGAAACATAAAGAAAATCATCACTTTGTCCTGGGGAGAACTTTATTTTCTCCATTCAGATATTTAAAAATCTTAATGCTCCACATCTAGAGTTTTATTTTGTGAGGGACATTTTCTGGGAAGCTGCCAATGACAACCTATAATATGAAGTTCCTTATGCCCCTTTGGGTTCAACTGTAATCTTTATGAGATAATTTTATCGCCTTCTCTCTTGCTGTGTAACTGAAATCCTCAAGTGCAAAGAAACTTTTGTATCCCTCCCACATCCCAGAGCTAGCTTGGAGTTTGGCCTCAGGCAACAACCAACTAACAGTGCCTTGACGATAATTCTCTGGGGAGTTAATTAGGACAGACTGAATAATTGGTGAGTGAAATAGAGAAGAGCATTTTGGGTGTCAAGGGTTGATGCATCCCCTTTTTCATTATTTCAGCTCTTACCTCTACTTTCCTAATGAGCATTAAAGAAAAGTAAACCTGTTTTATAGATGTGATACCATTAATTAATTTTGGTGCTTACTATGGGCTCACCATTGGGCAGGACTCTGTGGAAATTTGAGGTGTGATTATAAAGCAAGTTTTTAAATTGCACAATAAAATCCTAGGTGGTCTGCAAGATCCATCCCAGAGGCCACCATCTCCTGGAAGTCTGACCAAACTCTTCTTTGGGATTGGTCACTCCCTCATCCATACCTCATATAACTTGCTACACAGGTATATTACAGCTCTTCAAATGTCGTCTTGTAACCATTTGTTCACCCATCTTACCTATTGGACATGAGCAACTGGATGGTGGGAACTGTTGGCGTCATTTGTTTATTCAGTTATTTTTTTTAAGATTATTATTTATTTATTTGTCAGAGCGAGAAAGGGAGGGAGCACAAGCAGGGGGAGCAGGAGAGGGAGAAGCAGGCTCCCCGCTGAGCAGGGAGCCCTATGCGGGACTCGATCCTAGGACCCTGGGATCATGACCTGAGCTGAAGGCAGATGCTTAACCAACTGAGCCACCCAGGCCATCCCTTTTTATTCAGTTATTTTAATTAGGCATTGGATATCTATTAGTCACTATTTGGTCCTAGTGTTTCAAAGAATGAAGGCAGTCCTCATTTTGTGTATATTCTCTATATTTGTTGTGTGCATCATTCTGCAGCTGCATTTCTGCTTCACACTCTCTTTTTCCTATG
This sequence comes from Halichoerus grypus, assembly GCF_964656455.1. NCBI lineage: Eukaryota > Metazoa > Chordata > Mammalia > Carnivora > Phocidae > Halichoerus > Halichoerus grypus. Next base: position 123,078,421 of record NC_135719.1, read on the forward strand.
GACAATTAAGAAATTCAGCCATTTTGAAGAATTATTTGACTATGACTGTGGTTAAGTGTTCTCTAAGCTTTGTTAACACATCAGCAGTCAGAGGTGTAAAAGCTGGACATATTTTATTTGTAGTCTTTTCTCTGCCAGACACAATATGTACCATCAGCTTCTGATGGACTCTTTTAGGCCAGTGACTTGGCTTCATTGATCTTGGTATCTTCGGCAGTATTTTGCTCATACTCGGACGAAAGGTGTTTGGCATCGAACTAAATGAAAGGTGCTCTACTCAGCATTTATATACCTGTGGTTTATTTTTAAAGCTATGTTTTATTTAAAATGAGACTGACTTTAAATGCACTGGGATGGCTTCCTCTTAGAAGGAACCTGAAAGACCAAGGAGATATGGCAGAAGGAGAAACGACGTGTTCTTTTCTTATTGAGTCATGACTCTACCCGTTTATCTGTTCCTACATCACCCTGAAGATCCCTTTTTGACTCCAACACTGGCTGCATTTCTTTCATCTGAATTTCAAGATCTCTCATGGTGTTTCACCTCCATACCCTTTACTTACCTTACTTAGATTTTCAGTATTTCCAATACTTGCAATTTTTGTCCTCTCTCATCTGCTGTTTTATGTTTTATGGATTTAGAGATGTACTCTACTCAGCTCCAATCCTAGAACTGAGTTGCTGAAGGAGTCCAGAATTTCCCACTAGGTACTCTTTGCTGTATGGGGAAAGGGGACCCTAAGGCTTCAGCAGGAAGATCAGTAAATGCTGACCATGCTGAACAGTGAAGTCTGTTAATATTTCCTGCTTCTCTCCTTCAGAGAATTTACTAGGCTTCCCCTCTCCCAGGCTTGCAATAACCCCCTTCTCTTTAAAAGCCCACACCTTATACATATACCTTTTTAGTGTTTCCTCCCTCCAGAGGATGGGAAAATACTATATACTAGGGTTCCCCGGTGTGTGAATTGATAGACATAACAGATATTGCTTATTCTTCCACCATCAGGTAAATCCCTAAATTTGTGTGGCTCCTCTACTTTCTCTGATGACCTTCTGCCATGACCCAAGCTTGCCTATTATGGTAAGCAGTCTGCTCATCTCTTAAAGCAAAGGACATACTCTTATATGATTGGTGGACACATCATTTTCTACTTTATAGAGAACATCATTTATATTCAGTCTGTCTTTCTACACTTACCAGTAATGTTATGGTATAGACTTCATGGAAGTGGGTTTCTCCATGGCAGATCATAATGCTCTTTCATGGCATAGACTTAGCAATTTCTCAACACAGAACTCTAAGCAATCACTTTCAATTGACTGGAGTTGTTATTCAAAATGAAGCCCATTTGGTATCCCTAGCAGCTAGTCTTCTCTTACCTAGATATTCTTCTACACTGGTTTCCTAACAACTTGCATCAGCCCCCTTAAGTATACTGCTGCCAAAATTTTTCTTCCATTGTCAGCTTTGACTGGATTACTTTTTTTTTTTTAAGATTTTATTTATTTGAGAGAGAGAGAGAGAGAAAGAGAAAGCACAGAGGGAGAATGAGAGGGAGAAGCAGACTCCTCACTGAGCAGAGAGCCCGATGTGGGGCTCAATCCCAGGACCCTGAGATCATGACCTGAGCCGAAGGCAGATGCTTAACCGACTGAGCCACCCAGGTGCCCTGGATTACTTATTTATTGAAGCTCTCTGGTGATTTCCTGCTGCACCCAGTTACCTCTGAATGTGTTGGCCATCTCTAGAAGGATAGGTATCACCTGTTTCTACACCCTCCCTCCCACATCCACTCAGGTTTTTGTCTCTACTTGGTCCATAAGTCTCTCTTCATAGGTGGTAGCCAAAGCCCCATCCATTAGGAATGGTATTAACTCCTTTCCATAAAGACCGCACATAGTTGTTCTAGGATTGCCTGGAATGATATGCTAATATTTCAGTGTTGGAACCTCAGAGTTAACCCAACAGAGACGTTTCAATTTTCCCTGGTTCTGTGTGCATAAACTTAATCATTGATTAGATCTCTGGGACCAGAAATTGAAGCAGGAATGTGCCATTTAATATGCTTCCCACATGTTTCTAAAATAGTTTAAATTTTTTGCCTGTGTTTCTTGTACATGTGCAGTAGTTGAGTTACTATCTTATCCCTTGACTTCGCCAACCACTAGGGTGGGATCAATGTCTTGTAATTCTCTTTACGGCATTTAACACAATGTCACAAAAACTTTGGCCTTCAGTATTTCTTCTTATGATAAACTTCGTGGGATGTTGGTATCTTGCAGAACTTCCTGGCCTGTGGGGCAGGAGACTCACTTGGTTCTAGACCGGACACAGACTCTCATTTGATGCTACTGTGGGGTTCATCTGAGGACATGGGCCTCAGTTTTCTCAGCTGTGAAGTGTGAGGATGGGATTATCAGCAAGCTCCCTTCCAGCTCTAAACTTATCTGAGTCCTCCTTTTCCCCTGTTCCATATCCACCACTTTTTGAAGTGTCTTTGTATTTAATATAATAAATTTGTCCCCACTTTCAGAGCTGTTTATGACATGAGAAAGAGGTGGGAAGTAGTTAATATAAATGCATTCTGAGCAGCCTAATCCTTTTTTTTTTTCCTGCCAAACTTCTCTTTCTTCCTCTTCCCCCGATATTTTTTGGGGGGTGGGTGGACGGGTGGGTAGCTTTTGCGATATTGATATTCAGAGAAGAGTGGAGAATGCAGGACTGCCAGGGTTCATAACAGATGGTTATATGGTACCATTTTAGGAGGGTTATTAAAATAACACATTTATTTTCCCAAATAGTAGGATGTCTTAAGTGTTTAGGCTTCACCCTACTGTTGAAATAGAAAGAGCAGGAGGAAGAATCTAGGAAACACCTAGCTAGAACATTTTTGCATGATCTCAACTTTCTTATTGTTCCTCAGTGTCTTAATTTGGACAGTGGTGTGTGTTTGAGATTGAATGCAAGGAAATTTATTGCACCATCTTTCTGGCATGTATTCCCCTTCTCTAAACCCTGCTTTGCTAGTGCTGCCTCCTTCCCTGCCCAAGTGAGCCTGTCTGCCCACATCACAGCTGCAATGGGTTGACATAGCCTTTCTCCCGAGGAATTACATTGCACTCTGGGTGGATATAATTCATGCACCCACTATCCCCAACAGGAGAGGCAGTCTCTGTATTGAGAACTACAAAGAAGGAATTGACCTTGTATTCCCAATGTAGAGCAAGTATATGGTTTATGTTAGGTGTTCAATAAAATATTTTTTAACTCTAGGAGAACTGCGATATGAGGAAGTAAAGAGACTTGCCAAGCTTCTTTAGGATAGCAGTCTTTGAACAGTTTTTTTGCTCTGTTTGTTGGAAGAGGCTGCCCATGAAATTGTCATTTTAGTGGATTGTCATACAAACATTCAGTTACATTAATGTAACTGCTTTCCTTACATGCTGACTTGAGAACCGAGTTCCTTGAAAGATATTATCCCATGTAATTTCTAAGTGAAATAGAAAGAGCACTCCTTAGACTGTTACTTTTCTCATTTTTACATTCCAACCTTGCTTTAGTACCCTTGCTTTGTCCACCCCCGACCCTGCATGCTTTTCAATGAAATAAAAGCCATTTGGATTGCCATAGCTCGTGGACATTAGTGAGGGGCATCCTGAAACTTGAGAGGATCCCCAGATTCTCAAGTACTACAAACTGGGTTGCAACCACTGGGCGTCAGCCTGGATTTCCTCAGTGGTTTTATTACCATTTGTGCCAGGGCCCTTACGTATTTGTTTTATATAATCCTTTCTACAGCCCTATATGGTAGGTTTTATGCTGTTGTTGTTTTGTTTTGTTTTTTATTATTATGTTCAATTAGCCAACATATAGTACATCATTAGTTTTTGATGTAGTGTTCAACGATTCATTAGTTGTGTATAACACCCCGTGCTCATCACCACACATGCCTTCCTTAATACCCATCCCCTCACCCCCCCCTTTCTGAAACCCTCAGTTTGGTTCCCAGAGTCCAGAGTCTCTCATGGTTTGTCTCCCTCTCTGATTTCTTCCCATTCAGTTTTTCCTCCCTTCCCCTGTGGTCCTCTATGCTATTCCTTATGTTCCACATATGAGTGAAAACTATATGGTAGGTATTAACCCTATTATAAAGTTTATACTCCAAGAATAGAAGACCCAGATATGGGGGGCACCTGGCTGACTCAGTCCATGTAAGTGTTTGGCTCAGGTCATGATCTCCAGGTTGTGAGATGGAGCTCTGCGTTAGGCTCCATGCTCAGTGTGGAGTCTGCTTGAGATTCTCTCCCTCTGCCTCTGCCCCTCCCCCTGTTTGCCCACTCCCCACCCCAAATAAATACTTAATTAAATCTTAAAAAAAAAAGGCACATATATGGAATCCTCAGATGCAGGGGCCTGCTAGATGCCCTTGAATGAGAAGGTGAGTTCTGTCACCTGTTATGGAGGACCAGAATGCAAGTGCAAAATGGGTGAAGACCTCTGTGGGGGTGGAGAACTTCGATGCCTTTCCAGCAGCATCACAAAAATGGACATCATGAGTACACTGAGGGGAAGGGATAATGTCCTCATTGCTCTTCCTGTGACAGAATTATATTTGCATCCTCCCTGATGGAAACCTACTTCACTGTAGTGGGTCTTCACTTGTGTTTCTCTGTTTTGGAGGGAGAGTCCTCCTATTTCATGCCCTGGAATGGCCAGATACTCCGTCTCCCTGCTTCCTGGCAGCTAGAGCAGGGGTACGTCGTGACTTGGGCTTGGCCCATTGGTACTCTTCTTCTGAACTTTGGAGCTGGGGGACACGTAGTAGAGATCAAAGGACACTTGAGAAAGACTTGAAGGCAGTGGTGTTGCCGGCCATTGAGAGAAGCGTCCAGTGTGCTGCCGATGTCCACCAGACCTTCTGTGGGCAGCGCCTGGGCCAGCTCCTGGGACAGCCACCCTCAGTTCCCGGCTGGCTTTCTCACACGTCCATTGATTCTCTTCTTCAGTGTCCTTCCAACACATTCCTTTTCTGCTTAAGGTAGCCAGACAGAACTGCTGTTGCTCACAATGAAGGACCCTGTATAATGCAGTCACATAATACAGTGTGACTTCACTTTGTCACCTGGCCTAAACCACCTTCTGCACAGGCAGTTGAGAGACATCCGTAGTCCATATGAATCACTGTTAATTTAACTTTTACGGTGAAAACCAGTTCCATGTGTGAAAGCATGATTATTTTGGTTTGAGTTTAATAAGCAGAAAACAAAGAAAAAGAAACACTGTGTTGGCCCTGAGCATTAAAATATAAGGAAATAAAGCTCTTTTTTTTTTTTTTTTTAATTAATTAATTTATTTATTTATTTGAGAGAGAGAATGAGAGAGAGCACATGAGAGGGGGGAGGGTCAGAGGGAGAAGCAGAGCCCCTGCCGAGCAGGGAGCCCGATGCAGGACTCGATCCAGGGACTCCAGGATCATGACCTGAGCCGAAGGCAGTCGCTTAACCAACTGAGCCACCCAGGCGCCCCAAGGAAATAAAGCTCTTGATAGGTAGAGTTTTAGCAAAGCTCCAAAGGTTTATTTGTTTGTTTATGTTTTCTGCCCATTTGTCCAACAAAAGGAGCTAGGAAAATTCATGGCAAGGAGAAAAATAAAGCATCAAAGAGGATAAAAATATTGAATAAAGTATTGTAAGCCCAAACACTTAAATCTTTAACATTCATTATGAGAGTATTTCACATTTCTCGGGCAGGTATTTTTCTCCCCACCACTTGGTATTCTGTGCCTACGCTTGCATATTTAAATAATAAATTAAAAAATCACACCAAAAAATGGTCAGACTTTTTTTTTTCCCCATTTGATTCTCAGTTATTTCACTTGGATGAGACTTGTTAAGGAAACCATTTAGAGTTGTAAATGCCACCAAGTCATTCCAAAGGAAAGATTAGAAATTCTCTCGTCGATTGCTAGTTAAAAAGGTCCTGACATTTCTCCATGGACTTGGCTCATGTGATCACTTACCAGTGACCATCTGACCTCCATGCTAACTGCTCCCCCTGGAATGGGCATGGCCTTTGCACCAGGCAGAGCGACACATCATGGGTACCAACAGCCATAACAGCTTCTTGAAAAGCAAATCAGATTCACATTTGGCTTGAGCGCTGGGCAAGATCCTTCACAGGCAGAAAAGGAACTATACCCCTATTACCATTTCAGCTTTTATATGGCAAATCTTCATAGCTGAAAAAGGCTTTATAATCATTTTAATTAGTGCTTTCTCACCAATGCTCTGGGTGTAACATGATTGGCAGCCTTTTCTAGGAAAACTGTAGTTAATGACATGGAATTGACACAAGACGCTAATTGGTGGTGAGCTGGTGGTAGCATCAGAGTGATGGTAGAAGGTTTCTTCCATAGCCTGGTGAGCCAGGCTATTTCCCCCCCATTTTTAGAGGCTTAAGGAGGGGGGGAGGGAGGAGCTGATGACTTTGGGATTATTATAGTAAAGAGGGCAGACATGATTTCCAAAAGCATCATTAGAAATGTTAACAGAAGTCTGTTTCAAAATTCAAGCAGGGTTTCTCAAGACTCACACCTGCAGTAAAGCATCCTTGCTATGTTAGCATGTAACCAGCATCTGACATCACATTTGGATTTGAACCTTTCCAGAATGGCTGTTTGTGCTGGTTTCTTGTCTTCACCTGAGAGTTTTCAGCTGGGCTTCTGAGCAGGCTGGACCTTGAGCCTGGGGAGAGGGGTGAGCCAGGCACAGGATTTTTGAGGCTCTTTGCAGTGGGCTGTTGGCCGACCTGCCTTAATCTTTCATTAATAGGCATGGACTACACCCCAGCTGCCTTTCCTTTGACTTGAGAGAGGTTCTTTGAGCATTCTAGCTCTTACTGTGTAAAATGTGCAGGTGTCCTTGTCAAGACATAAACTCTATTTGAACATTGCTTTACCATTTACTGTTATGTGCAGATGGTAAGTACTGTGAGGTAAAGGCCTGTCCTTCTCTGTTCACGTCAGAAGCAAGCATCTAATCCGATGTATTCTGAGTCTGTATGATTGATCACAGCCCTCACCTGAAGTTTCTGTAGCCATTCCCTCACTCAGTAGACCATGACATGGCACAGGAAGGGAACAACACCCAGCTAAAGAGTGTTAACACAGGTCATTAGTGCTCCGATCCCCATTTTGATGACTTATCTGTGACTCAAGAACTCCAGTCTTCATGAGGATGCCATCACCCTGAGGACTGGTTTTAGGAATATGGCTCCTCAGTTGCCCCAAGGTTATCTCTGTCCTTGGCAGGCAGCACTGGAGCTGGTGCGTCTGGCAGCCTCTGATGGTTCTCGACCCTCCCCCTGAGTGGCCAGTGACAGTGCCCTAGTGGGTCTGTAGGGACAACCCTAAGTCCCCACCCCTCTTTGCATGAGTTCATTCTCTGGGCAATGTTCTTAGGCTTTCAGAAGCTGCAGAGAGACATACATCTCTGCTGAGTCTGAGTTGTCGTCCTCGTGATTCTCCTGGAGCTTGTCCTCCACTGGACAGTGAGGAGGGCACAAGGCCAAAGTTCTCGGCTCCAGGTGATTTCTCATACTCTCCAAAGATGTCTTAAAGGTGTGCTTCTAGGAGCCCATCATTTCTTCTTGGCTGTGTCCTCACTTGGGTTCCTCCAGCATGTGGCATCAACCCTGAACACATCTTCGTATGCCCTATATAGGACCTTGGGACTCAGGGCAAACTTTAGTACCAGTACCATGTTCCATATGATTCCTTATCAAATTACATTCCGAGATTATGTATTTTACACTAAAAAAATCCCCCCAAGTATCTAGGACCACACTGGATCTTAAATAAATGCCCATTAACAGTGTGGCATCCATTAAGTATATATTGAAGTAACTTTGTCTCCTCTAGCGTTCCTCTCGTGATCCCTACTATTAACTTCCCTACTCTGAGGAGCCACTCAGCCAGGACTTTCTGAGAGAGAAGCATTGGTATATTTAGCAGTCATCAGAGAGTTACTGTTATGGTGCTGAGTTTTTAAGAACCTGTTAATTGTACTAGCTTAAACCTAAATTGCATGTTCCTCTCTTCATATGGTGATGATGATGATTTTATAAATGCTGGTTGGATAGCACTGTAATTAGTGGGCACCAGCTTCTATTTTGGTAACAATTTATTCTTATACCACGTTTGAGAGGTTTTTCTTTCCTGTGGTCACAAAGAGGTAAAAAAAAAAAATGACATCCTTTTTAATAAGGCATCCCAAGCAGGCTGAGTACTTATGAATTATAAATGAAAACTTTTCAGTGATTAAAATAAATATACTGATGCAGTCCCCTTTTCTGCGTCACTGCTTCACTAGGCCGGTATGAAAATCACTCAGAGGAAGTCCCGAGGGCCTCTGAGATCACCTCCATCTGTTTCATGCATTTCTCTGATGTAAATCAGAAGGAATTAAGGACAATGGCATTTTGGCTGGTTTGAAGAAAGGGGCTCTTTCTTCCAGGGGAGTTAGCAGCCAATTGCTGATGGCCAGGTAGGGCCCTGTGGTCCACCTCTTCATAGACTAGTCTTTGTAGCTATGGTCTCATAATATAACCTGGTCCACATTTCATTCCCTCAAGAATCAATTTCCATTTAATGTTCAAGGATGATTCCATTTCCTTTTTTCACACAGGTAAGGCTCTGTTTAGTAGTGACAGTTGAGAGCAGATGCTGGGGCAGATGATTTAAGGGGTCCTTTAACTTATGAGCAAGAGAGGCTCATAAATTGAGGAACCTTGAAGACTGTCACTCCAAAATAAGAGCCAAACACAATCTCAGGTGGATACTAATCAATATAAATTAATAGAATTTGGAGGAATCCTTCTTTCCCACCTCTCAGTGCAAAGCTTCTGCTGTCATCGGTGGCCATTGGGTAAGAAGCGTGTAGTAGGGAAAGAGCTCTTAAAGACTATGATGAGGTACAGGAAGAAAAAGAGGGAGACACCTGGATAAAGAAGAAAACTTTCTTCTAGCTTTGTTTATTTCTCCCTGCCCTCCATTTGCCTTTTATTTGATCAGTTGTTGATTAAATAACATTAATGTCTGTTGCAGAATTGTGCCATAAGAGACTACTGGCCTTTTGCTGTTCAAGTTGGAAATGAAAGGTTATGAACATTGCAGGTCATCAGTTCTGAAATGGCCCATTTGCCAACAATTAATGACTTTTGGGGAGCAATTAATGTCAAGGTGAAAGCAATGAACCCTTAAGCAAAATGGACAGTGGTTTCTGAGCTAAGAGAAAATTCAGCCTTTCATAGACTTTTCTCCTGTCAAAACATGTCTTTAAAGGTCCAATATCTGATATTTTTTACTTGGTATCTCAAATATCTAACTTATTTGGAGTTATTTTGATGGTTTGTTTAGATTATTAAGTCACACTTTTCTCTCAGAAATATATATAACAAAAAGTAACACAGGAACAATAATGCTTAATAATATCTTAGTTTAATGTCAGTAATATTTATTGCCATCAGATTAGAACCAAGTTAATATCAGATTAGTAAGTGGCATCTCAGTCACAGGATTTTTTTTTTTTTTAAGTAGGCTCCATGCCCAGCATGGAGCCCAATGTGGGGCTTGAACTCATGACCCTAAAATCAAGACCTAAGCTAAAATCAAGAGTTGGACACTTAACTGACTGAGCACCCAGGGTGCCCCTCAATCATAGGACTTTTAGGGATGTGAGGTAAAGATGACAAAAGAAATGTAAGAAACGAACTGGATTCATCTTTGGAGAATCTCAAAATCATCAGTGATAGACGGGTAAAACTGAGAAATTATTTCTGATTCTTGACCCAACAACGCCCATTACCAGATCATTTGGCCATTATGCCTTTAGAAAGCCGTCATGCTTCTTGGTGTATTTAGTCTAGAAAACCTTTATCCACAAAAATTAGAGAAAAATTACTGATGGTTGCTGGTTGGAGAGGGGGTAGTTGGGCAAAATGGGTGAAGAAGAGAGGGAGATCCAGGCTTTCAGTTATGGAATGAAGAAGTCATGAGAATAAAAGGCACAGCATGAGGAATATAGTCAATGACATTGTAATAGTGATGTACGGTGACAGATGGCAGCTACACTTGCAGGGAACAAAGCATAGTATATTAACTTGTCTAATCACTATATTGTAAACCTGAAACTAATGTAACTTTGTGTGTCAACTACACTTGAATAAAAACAAATTAGAGAAAAGTTACAACCATAATAAATTAGTCTCAAATGCATGGATCATGAGACTACTTTCTTTCCATTTCTTTCTCTTTAGTGTTATTTTCAATTCCTGCCCACTCAACAAGGCTTGGGAGTCATAACTGACAAAAAACTAAAGCTATTAGGCCCTTTAGGAAAAGTTTACAGAGTTACAACTTCTCTTTTTAAGCCCCTTTCTTCCAATGGACCTTGCCACCCCACAGAACATTCTCTTTCTTTAACTCACAGATTAACAGTTGGAAGATGGCTGTGTTTTTGAGCCTTGAAGCTCTTCTAAGCCTTTTATGAAGCAAGAACCCTTTGGAATGACTTGAAATAGCACTCTTCATTCATTCATAACTTATTGAAAATCTATTTGGAGCAAGGTATTGTGCTAGATTTAAAGATAGAGGAGAAATGGTTCATTCACCCAGCAAATATTTGTTGTGCACGCACTATGTAGGTAAGAACTAGGAGTGGTGGAGAGCAAAAGAAGACATTGTTCCTGCCCTCTTGGAGTTGAGTTTAGTAGAGGAGACACCTCTAAATCAAAAATCACACATGTATGTACACATACAACTACAGTGTGTGATATGAGATCTAAAAGGGAGGAATCACATCGTCTGGGAGCAAAGGGCTTCTATGAAGAAGTAATTTTTAAGGGAAGACTGAAGGACAAAGAAAGATTAACTTAGTAAGGAGTGGGGTGCAGAACCATATTGCAAGTAAAGGCAGCAGCTGCTGCTGAGGGTCGGTGGTGAGGGAGAGCACAACACAGTTGCAAAAGCGGGTAAGTGTCATGACAGTGGAGCCCAAAGAACAGGGGGAACTCAGAGTGAGATGAGTCTGGAGTGGGAGGTGGGGCCAGACCATGCAGGACCTGATAGCCATCTCAAGAATTGGGGGTTTTATCTTAAGAACAGTGGGAAATTATTGAAGGGTTTTAAGCATGAAAAATGGAGGGAACGCCTCTGTCGTTTGCAAAGATTACTCTAGTACCATTAGAGTGGAGTGGTAGCAAGATCTGTTAGAGCACTATTGGGTCCAGGTGAAAAGTGACAGTAACTCAGGTGGACATCGTGGAGAAGGAAGCCATGAATGGATTCTAGAGATGTGGAAGAGGCAGAAGCAATAGAACTTGGTAGTTATTGAATATGGTCTGGGAGAGGGGTGTTGGCATGATCTCTATGTTTCTAGGTTGCTTAGTAGGGTAAACAGTGGTACCATTAACTTAGGTAGAAACCTGGGATAAAGTAAGATTTGAGGGGCAAGCTGAGTTTTACTTTGGACATGTGGAGTTTGAACTGTTATACAGTGTTGTAAAGTAAGTTCTTGTTACATAGTCTAAAAAAATGGATTTTTTTTAGAAGTGGGGGAGGGGCAGAGGGAGAGGGAGAGAGAGAATCTTAAGCACGCCCAGCACAGAGCCCGACACGGGGCTCGATCTCACAACCCTGAGAACATGACCTGAGTCAAAACCAAGAGTCGGACACTTAACTGACTGAGCCACCCAGGCACCCCATGAATGGATTTTTAAAAATTCAAGATGGCTAGAGGTAAAGTTTTCCAGTTATCTAATATTGCATAACAGACACCCAACAGTTACGGCTTAAAACAACATTTACTTTGCTCATGAATCTGCAGTTTTGGTAGGCATTGGTGTAAATAGCTGGTCTCTGCTTCACTTGGTGTCAACCGGGGTAGCTTGAATGCAGGAGACTGGAATCATCAGACAGCTGGCTCACTTCTATGTATGGCAATTGACGCTGGCTGCTGGCTGCTGGCTGGAACCTTAGCTGGGGCTGTGGCCAGAACACTTACACATGACCTTTCCATGTGGCTGTTGGGCTTCTTGGCTGAGGTTGGTTGTCTGGGTTCCAAGATGACTGTCACATGAGTAGAGTGAGAGCCAGGCAGAGGTTCCATCATCTTCCATGACCTACGCTCAGAAGTCATGCAGTATCACTTCTGCTTTCCACTGATTCTGTTCATTAGACGTGCCTCCCTAGACCAGACCATATTCCAGAGGAGAGGAATTAGTCTACCTTTTAATGGGAGGAGTATCAAAGAATTTGCAAATATGTTTTAAAACCACCCCATGGGGTAAGAAGTTGAGAGAAGAAAGCCAGGAGCATTCCAGAAGGAGGGAACAGGTTGAAGCAAAAAGTAGTTGTATTCAATAAAAGTGCTGTTGACTGAATTAGAGAGTTCATGGAGAGTCACAAATAGTGGGAAATACAGGTTAAAAAAAGTTTGGGACCAAATTATAGTAGAGCCTAAATTTCTGGAAATCCATTGTGTTAAACCCTGAAACACATTGTCAGAGAAGAATACAAGTTCATGTTTATTAAATAAAGATCAAAAGTAGAAAAAAAAAAAAAAAAGTAGAGGTAACAGTTCAGTGGCTGACTGGCAGAGGTTAGGAATAATTATACTTGATGATAAAATGATTCATGCCAATTAGTTCTGGTCTACAAATTTTGGATCCTGTGTCTCCAAATTTAAACTGCTTACATCTTCAAATCTTTTTATTTGGGCTTTGTGGTTTGCCTTATGCCAGTTGGAAATGTGAGTCAAACAAAAGCATGCCTCGGGGTTCCATTTGGAGGTGTTTCTCCTTTATTCTTTAGTGGATTCACTGCAGGAATCTTGGTCTTTCTGTTCCTGGCTGTGGCTTCAAATTTCTCCATGTCACTATTGGACTACCCCAAAAGGCCTGGATCAGGAGGAGTATAATGGGTTAAATAATATCTCCCCAAATTCATTTCCACACAGAATGTGAGGATGTCACCTTATTTGGAAATAGGATCTTTGTGGATGTAATTAGTTAAGGATCTCAAGGTGAAATTATCATGGGTTTAAAGTGGGCCCTCAATCCAATGACTGCTGTCCCTATATGAAAAAGAGAGCACACAGAGACAGAGGGAAGAAGGCCGTGTGAAGATGGAGAGGCAGAGGTGGGAGTTACGCTTCTGTAAACCAAGGGTTGTCAGGAGCCACCAGAAACTCGAGGAGACAAGGAAGGATTCTCCTCTCAGGCCTATGAACACCTTGATTTCAGACTTCTGACCTCCAGAACTGAGAGAATCAATTTCTGGGTTTTTGTTTTGTTTTGTTTTATTTGTTTGTTTGTTTGTTTTGTGGGGTTTGTGTGTGTGTGTGTGTGTGTGTGTGTGTGTGTGTGTGTAGTTTTTGGTTTGTTTTTTCCCTTTTTTGTTCTTTTTTGTTTTTTGTTTTTATTTGTGGGTGTGGGTATTTTTTTTTTTTTTTTTGCATTTTCATTTTTTCTTTCTTTTTCTTCAGCCACACAGTTTGTGGCAATTTGTAATGGCAGCACTAGGAAACCAATATGAGGAGTTTGAGCCAGGCATAGAAAATACGGGTGTTGGTTTGCCAGATGTCCAACAGAAACAGTTTTGAGTCTGTTGATAATTGGGTATTACTTTTATCATGTCTACCCTCAGGAAATCAGAGAGTCTAACATATTTCTTTTCTTAATGTAATGGGTAAGTATATCAGACTGGGAAAGGGGTAAGAGGAATAAATAATGGGCTCCACCAAAGTGTGCTCACGTAACTCTGGGCAGGCGTGTGATCTGCACTGGTGGATGGTCACAACAAAGGCGAGTGGAGAATGAACACTCCCTTGTGTAACCTGATGGCTGACAGGGCTCATTCAATGCTGGACGTGTTGCTACTATGTCCCGAAGGAGGGAGCCCGGTTCTTTATCTCTATTATGGTAAATAGGGAAGAAAGCAAGCCTTCCTATGGCAACAGGGGATTTTTAATGAAGTAAAGGAGACAGAAGAAATTCTCCCAATGGAGAATGAAGTGTGTCAAAAACAGATTGTGCACATAATTACTTTCTCAGACCTTCCTGACATTATCAGCAGGACTGGTGTTTTGATGAAAAAACTTAATTAAAATTTAATTTTTCTAAGTGGAAAATATTCAGCATGGTTACAGGAGGATTGAAATCAGGGCACTGTGTAATTTTAATTGCCTTTAAGAGATGCGCTCCACGAAGACTAGCATGGGGAAAAGAAGCCACAGGGACAAAATCAGAGGTGAGTGGCCATGTTGAATCTCCAACATTGGCAGGATAGGTGGAGACTGTGTCCTTGGGTGGGGTTTTTCCCACTCTCATGGGTTGTGGGATGTGAACTCCGTTTTCATTGTTGGGCACAGCAGCCCAGAGTAAGAAAAGTAGTTGATCTATTTTGGACACACTTGGATAACATGTTGTAATCACATGTTAATTTGTAAAAATTCAAGTTTCTTCCCCAAAAAAGGAAACCAGAAGTTGAGGAGATTAAATATTACACGACGCAGCAGTATTTAAATGCTGATCTCTGAATTTGTTCTATCAGAATCGTCTAGTTCTGGTCCATTACATCTTTTAGAATCTGTGTGTTACTATTTTTTTTTTTTTTTTAAAGCCTTCCCAGGGTGCTCTGGGGGTCAGGGTGTGGGAAGCACAGGCTTCTAGTAAAAGGTGTGTGGCCTTGAAAACAAGTCAATACAGGCTCTCGCCTTTACTCTTGTGTAGATTCGAGTTGATTGCTTAGCTTCTTCCATCACATTGGGATAATAAGCTTACCTGATGGGGTTTTGTGATGATCAAAGATCACATCAGGAAAGTGCCTGAGACACAGTAAGCGATCTAAAAATGATAAAACGGTATAAGAAGAGTCAATCAGGCTGCTTGCTAAATCGGGAGAGATAAGGCAGCTTTCTTCAAATATTTAAAGGGCAGCTGTGAGGAAGAGGTAACAAATTCACATTTTGTGGCCTTTCGAGGTCAGTCTCAGGCCCATCAGGCAGAAGTCACAGGGAGATGAATTTCAATGCAATATTAAGTGGAACTTTCTTATGAATGATCCGGGGATGACATCAGCTCATTTCTGAGGACAGTACATTCCAAATCACTGGAACAATTACGGCAGCTGCCATATTGGAGCAGCTGATGGAGACCACCTGGAATCAGCTCTCTGGTGGGGTTTCTGGCTTCCTGTGGAGTGGCGGCCAGCATACAATCATTTTGTAAACCATCAACACTTGTTTGAAGGAAGTTTTAGCAGAAAGCATATACGGATAAGACCTATAAGAGCAGGGATGTCTTGGGGCGCCTGGGTGGCTCAGTCGTTAAGCGTCTGCCTTCGGCTCTGGTCATGATCCCAGAGTCATGGGATCGAGCCCCGCATCGGGCTCCCTGCTCAGCGGGAAGCCTGCTTCTCCCTCTCCCACTCCTCCTGCTTGTGTTCCCTCTCTCGCTGTCTCTCTATCTGTCAGATAAATAAATAAAATCTTTAAAAAAAAAAAAAAAAACAGGGATGTCCTTTCAGGGGTTCTCTCTGAGGGACTTGTTGTCACCCTTTCTCCAGGCCTTTCAGAAAAGAATGGGGCATAGTTAGGTTTCTCTACTCTAACTGGGGAGCTCTACTGGCATTTTAGGGGAGGGGGCTAGAGCTATAAAATGTGCCGACATGATCAGGACAGTCCCAGACAGAAATTATCCCACCCCACTGCCAGTAGTGCTCTGTTGAGAAACCTTGCATCTTGTTGAAGGTCGGATGGTCCCCCTGAATCAGCCCCTGAGGGTTCTTTCTGCAGCCTGGTTTGGAAACCTCAGGTGTGGGATGGGTTACAGGGCTGCTCAGCCTTCCCTCCTGGAACTCTCTGGTGACCATGCGTTCAAAGCAAAGCCTCAGGAGGAAGGCGGACTGAGCCAGTTCCGGAAAGCAGAGTGTAAAGACAATGGTGGGAGGGAAGGGGGTTTCCCTTGTTTTCGCGGGGAGGGGGGGCGGATCACATTTGGATGAATGCTGACTCGCTTTTAAGAAGTGCAGTTAACCATTTTCCTGGTCTAACCCTCTTGTTATCAATGGGACTTTGGAGGACCTCTTGATGGGGGTAAGGGGAAGACTTTGTGTCCATAGAGTTTGATCTCCCTGCGTGGTGCTGACCAGGATGTATGGGGATGAGATGTCTCACTTTGGCCTTGGCGTCAGGCTCCAGCCAACTGACACAAAAGTGATTTTTAATTAATTTACTGTCAGTCCTAGCTAATTCAAGTTTCCAGACTTTCCCTTTCTGAATAGATAAATGATGCTAAGCGTTCCTTCTATTTTATTTATTTATTTATTTATTTATTTATTTATTTATTTATTTATCTATCCATCCATCCATTTATTTGTAAGTGCCTCTCTCCAACTGTTACGTTGTTTGCTCTGCTTTCCTAGTGAGTGGGAAGATCCCACATCCCTTCTCTGTGGCTGTTCCCCAGGGAAGCTGGCTGTCACAGGACACCTTGATGAGTTACAAGGGCACAACCATGATACCAAGCAGCATGTGAAGAAAAACACTTCTCTGGGCTCTGCATGCCTAAGAGAGGCAATGAACTGCCAGGGAGCGGGAAGTAACAAAAGCTCTGAGAATTTGGCCCTCTCTATGAAGGTGATCCGGAGCTAAGTAAATATTTCTAGTGCTTCATGGTTTACTCTGCAGGTTTCATTGTTGGCTTTCTGGGAAGCCAGTAAACAAGGCAGAGAAACGAATTATTCCCTCCAGAGCGCAGGAGCCCCCTCTCACCCACACAGTCCTCCTGCCTGTCACGTTGAGTCACACCCCCGGCTTTCTGGAACTGGAATGATTGTCTCTCGTTAGCTCAGGTCTTGCAGCAATGACAAATCCAACCTCTGACATTGTCTGAGCAGCAGGACATTCTTTTCCTCCTGGCTTGGTTTAACTCTGCTGAGCAGATCAGTGGCCCAGGCAAGCAACAGGTCTCTTCCTCCTTACCCTCCTCTAGAACCCTCAGGGCTTGTCACCTGGAATCAAAGACTTGCCAACACTAAAGAGGATCTTAAAGGTCAGCTAATTCAACCTCCCACCCGGGATATGCCTTCCAGAGCAAACCACCCACGGTGCTGATTAATAATATTCTATGTGGTTACTCAATGCAGCCGTGTCATTGCAGGAAAAGGGGCCCGTCCACAGGGTGTCAGGAAACCCATGGCAGTGAGCTGGGCTCTGGTTACCAACCTGAACTATTAGTGCTTTGGAGTCCTTAAATTTATTTTTTAAAAGATTTTATTTATTTGAGAGAGAATGAGAGACAGAGAGAGCACGGGGGTGGGGGAGGGATGGGGCAGAGGGAGAGGGAGAAGCAGACTTCTCACTGAGCAGAGCCCGATGCGGGGCTCGATCCCAGGACCCTGGGATCGTGACCTGAGCTGAAGGCAGATGCTTAACCGACTGAGCCACCCAGGCGCCCCTGGATGCCTTAAATTTATGATGGGCTTTTTGGTTACCAATTATGATTCACTACATGCCATTTTTTGATTGTAACATGAAGCTCTGGCCCATTTTCTACAGCACAGTAGCAAATGCCTAACAATTGGCCATATCCCCTTCTAATACTGGCTGTTGGAATCATCCCATCTACTGAGCTGGCTGGGGACCTCTTAATCTTCATTCTCTCAGTTTGGCATTATATTGTGGGGCTGTCCTTACCTATGTAGGTACAGCCCATGCTGAGCTGGGACCTCAGCTCTGCACCAGTGAGGGAGTGAGGTTCAACCAGGGAAGAGGCTGAGGGTAGTTGTTCTTACACTTGACTGCACATCAGAATCACCTGAGACCTTTAAAAAAATTCTGATGCTTGGATCCCACTCCTGGAAGTTCTTTTTTTTTTTTTTTTAAGATTTTATTTGTTTATTTGAGAGAGAGAATGAAATAGAGAGAGCATGAGAGGGGGGAGGGCCAGAGGGAGAAGCAGACTCCCCGCTGAGCAGGGAGCCCGATGCGGGGTTCGATCCCAGGACTCCAGGATCATGACCTGAGCCGAAGGCAGTCGCTTAACCAACTGAGCCACCCAGGCGCCCCATCACTCCTGGAAGTTTGATGTAATTTATCTGGGATGCAGCCTGGGCGTCAGGAGTTTTATAATCCCCATGACTGATCCCAGTGTGCAGGCAGGGCTGTGACCCAGTGACTGGGGGGACTGAGCATCAAGGAGGGCCATCCAAATGGTGGTGGCCACGAAGAATTGGAAACAGAGTTGTGATGTGTGATGGCGTTTTAACCCTCAAGATCAAACTTGATGGAAGCAGGAATTTCAGCGGGAATGTTTATTCATTAGGTCGATGAGTGTGCAGGGGCAGGACATGGGAGCACAACCTAGATGGGTGGCAAGGACTGAGCAGATCGACAATTCCCTAGCAAATAAGATGGGATCTACAGTTCCAGCAGGAGGGAGTCAAATAAGGAATCGGACAAAGGGCCAGCCATCTGGGCTGTGTCCACAAGCTGTGGTTCAAAGAAAAGGCGGCAGCCTGATTGTCATGCTCACACTGGGCTTGCCACTCGCAGGGACAGTGGGACAGCAAGGCTGACTACAGAGCCTGCCTGCTGGCTGGGTGATGGGGCTCTTCATTTATGTCCAGGCTCAAGGCTGAGCCTGCAGGAAAACAAAGGCTGGAGGTTCTTATGTCAACCAAGACAGAGGCCGTCGGAGGCTGACCAACTCCGGAACATGGAGGTCTGGATAGAAGGGCTGGCTCTGAGTCTGTTGTAATTACCAGGGCAGTCATTAGGACTGACTGGAAAGGTAGAGATACTCTGCTGTGTCTTCTTGTGAAAGTAACTTCATCTCCCAAACCACGCTGATAACACCTGTCTCTAAAGATTTCTCTGGGTTCCTTAGGAAGGAAGATCATTTGCACACTGTGTGCAGATAGGGCAGAAAGAGCAGGTGGACAAAGCATTGCACTGGGGCATTCAGGATTCACCTCTAAGTGGGCCCCAAGCAGCTGGAGGCAAAGGAGTTGATGTGGGAAAACGGAATATCTGCCCATTGGAAATAGGGATGCAGCTCGGGATTGGCAGCACTAGAGGTTTGAGAATGTTTGGATTCCCAGGTACATATGTCTGTTACTCACTTGAAACTGGGGGAAGTCTCTCCTATAGGAAATCTGGCTTCTTGTCCCTTCACAGCCCAGGTGGTATGTGTAGGTGCAGAGTGTCCTCATCGTGCTGGGAGGGGAATCCCAGCTTTCTTTTACCACAGTGCTGTGGATACGTGCTTCTGCAAGAGTATGTTTTCTGTCCTGCGGCTTACACATGACAGATATTTCCAGGACTGCTGGGGAAGAATTGGAACTTTCCCCTTGAGACAGTGAGGAGCTACTGGACGTGTGTGGACAGGTGGGCAACATACTGACAAAAACTTTAGGAATGTACACTTGGCTGTCAAGTGTAGGTGGGGGACAATAATACTTAACTGCTGGCTTGTCGTGAAGGGTAAATGAAACGGATAAGTGAATGTGAAGATGCTGGACCACCATGCCGTCATCCATTCTTGTGCTTCCTCTGATGCCTCGTGCCCCCAAGAACACAATTTTTCCTTGACCGCTGCATTAGTTTGTTAGAGCTGCCAGAGCAAAGTACCACAGACTGGGTGTCTTAAACAACAGAAATTTATCTTCTCACGGTTCTGGAGGGTAGAAGTCCAAGATCAAGGCGTTGGCGGTGTTGGTTTCTTCTAAGGTCCTTGAGGGGAGGATCTGTTCTGGATCTTTCTCCTTGGCATGTGGATGGCCATGTTTTCATTGTCTTCCCTCTGTGTGTTTCTGTGTCCAAATTTCCTCTTCCTATACGGGCATCAGTCCTATTGGATTAAGGTCCACCCTAATGACCTTATTTTAATTTAATTACCTCTATAAAGCCCTTATCTCCAAATATGGTCACATCTCGAGGCTCTGGGGATTAGGACCTCAACATATTAATTTTGGAGGCACACAATTCAGCCTATAACACCCAGTCTTCTTGGAGGTTTTCTCTTTTAGGGCCTTACACTTAGATAACTACAGGCTATTTTAAGGTGTATTTAAGACCCAACAACCCCCCACCTCGACCCACCATCTGCCCAAAATTATGTTCATCATCTCTTGGTGCTTTGTATCCGATCACTAGAATTACTTGGTTGAATAAAGAAGTTTGCTAAGATAATTTCTGTACACATACACTCCTTTTATGTAAGAGTAATAATAGCAGCGAATTTACTAGATGAATTTGTTTACCAAATTATGAGCAAATGCTAATGTATGAGCACTAGTTAGGGAGCCTAAGAGCCTACAATACAGAATATATAATCTATCCCTATAGTATTGTGGGACATAGCACGGGCTCTGGACCAGTCTGCCTGGGTTTGAATCCCAGCTCTGCCCCATTCTCTGTGCGACTTTAGGCTAATTATTATTCTCTCTGTGATTTTTGTCTTCATCTGAGCAATGGGCATAATAGTAGCACCTGCCTTATATGGTTGTTTAGAAGATAAACGAACTAATATATATAAAGCGCCTTGTCTCTAGTCAGCTCTCAGTTAAAGTTAGCTGCTAGTATGATTGTTGTTGTTATGATGTTTTATGAATTATGAAGCACAGCCCTCTCTGTTTTCTTCTTTGCTCTTGAAACAACTCTGTGGAGTAAAAGTAATTAGTCCCACTTTACAGATGAAGAGACTGAGGCTGTAAGCCATCAAATGAGCCATCCCACAGCATATGGCAGTGTTCCCAAATTCTGTCTCAGTATTCATGATGCCTTTTGGAAAAGAAGTAGAACTCCAAAATGATAAGCTTTTTTCCAGGAAGGTGAGGCCAGAGTGTGGGCTCCTGCAGAACAACCTTGGGGCAGAGCAAGGGTGTAAGCTCCTCAGAGAGAGTCATCCTGAGGAGAAAAGTGATGGAAGGAGCAAACGGCAGGTGAGAAAGAGCTCACTCCCCAAGAACCTTGCCTCTTGGTCAGTGCATCACCAGCTGTGACACTGTCCAGGTGGGTTGTACTTTGAACCCTTGTTGGCTGTTTGATGCTAAAGGCAATCTTTGGATGTGATGGTTTCCTTTATCAGATTTGTGGAATTCAGTTGCCTCAGATTTCCCAGTCCTGTGCTGGCTCTGCGAAGTGACCACCCTGTGTGAGTCTTATGATGCTTCCAGTGCTCAGCGTACAGCCTGTGATTTTGTTTTTCCCCAAGACTCCCAGTTGTATACTCGGTGCACTGAGATGAAACAAGTTCCTCCCTGTTCTCTGAAGTGTGGTCCTCACCAGGGTACATTGCATCCTTAAGCATGGGCACCAGAAATTAATGAGGAGAAGTCAATATTCTCTTAGTGATGAGGCCGCGTTGGAGGAGGGCACCATTAACGTGTCTATGTATCGCCAACTTGGAACTTTGCAGACATTTGTGAAGTTGACCAATCTGGCTAATTTAAAAAATTTTAAATTAATATAAAGTGTTCTATGAAATTATTTTTTATCACATTGTAGCATGTGTCTTTTACCCTTTAGGTGATGAGCCAACTCATGGGTGAGCACTAGGACCTAATTAACTTTGTACCAGAGAGCTCAGTAATGCCTGGGAAATAGTAGGTATTTAGTAAATGGTAAATGTTGTCCAAAGCTTAGATATAATCTAAACCACCTCCCTGGGCAACTGGCAATGCCTATATTGTGCACTGAAGCACATTGAATTCAGGTGCAAAAATATAAGTTATTTTAACAAATCCAGTGTGCTTTGATAAAGGCAGAATTATAGCTATTTCTTTTTCCCCTCACCATCAAAGCAACATATAAAACTGGAAGCTAATAAATATACAAAAGAGTGAACTACTATTTGGTTTACAAATGATCCCTCTTGTTGGATTACACGTGGGAGGAAATGGACAGTGGTGGTGTCAAGTAGAGAGAGACTCAGTTCTGTTGATAAATGATTTACCTGGACTACTATTATGGGCTGATTTGTGTTCCTCTCCAAATTCATACGTTCAAGCCCTAACCCACCCCCCCCCACCCCGCCAGCACCTTAGAATGTGACTGTATTTGGAGATAGGGCCTTTAAAGAGGTGATTAAATTAGGTTGGGCCCTAATCCAATCTGACTGGTATCCCTCTAAGAAGAAGAAATTTGGGCACACGGAATGACACCAGAGATGCGTGCCCATGAAGGTGAGGCCGTGTGAAGACACAGGGAGAAGGGAGCCATCTGTAAGCCAAGGAGAAGCCTTGGCTTCAAAAGAAACCAAACCTGCCAATGCTTTGATCTTGGATTTCCAGCTTCCAGGACTGTGAGAAATACATGTTTATTGTCTAGGTCAGCCAGTCTGTGGTATTTTGTCATAGCAGCTCTAGCAAACTAATATGACCACCTACTTTTCAGCATCTGAAGGATCCAAGGAGTAGAGAATGTCAAAAATAAAAGGGGAGGTGATGCGAATGGACACAGACCTTTTCTTATTTCATGGAATTATTTTATCACAGTGGACTGTGAAAGAATCCATGAGTCTTGCAGCCTCTCTCCTTGGCTTCCACATGACTCCCTTCTCCCTGTGTCTTCATGTGGCCTTACCTTTGTGCATACGCATCCTTGGTGTCGTTCTGCGTGCCCAGACTTGCTTCTATCTCTCAATTCTGATGCCAGAGCCAGTCTTGGAAGAGGCCAAGTGGGATCTTCCACACGGGTGCCACGACTTCGGGGGCTCAACACAGACACTGTGGTGAAGTCATTAGTGAAATAGTCTAGGTCCATGAAATTTCTGAACATCATTCTAGGTCCTTCTCCTCCAACCTCAGCAATTAGCAAAACTACAGGAATGCCAAGGAATGATGCCTTTGACGTAGAATTTTGTTTAGGGCCAGCCTTGCTTGAATTAAACTATTTGACCATAGCTACCAACTAGAGTGTTGGATAATAAATGAGAAAAACAAAATGTGAGTCCTTCCTTATACCGTATAATGGCGCTTCTGTTTTCTTTGTTTTCTTCCTGTTCCTTTTTTTTTTTTTTTTTAAGATTTTGTTTATTTCACAGAGAGAGACACAGGGAGAGAGGGAACACAAGCAGGGGGAGTGGGAGAAGGAGAAGCAGGCTTCCCGCCGAGCAGGGAACCCGATGCGGGCCTAGATCCCAGGATCCCGGGATCATGACCTGAGCTGAAGGCAGGCGCCTAAAGACTGAGCCACCCAGGTGCCCCTCCTCCTGTTCTTTAAGTTCTGTGGGAAACCCATGGGAAGGGAGAGACACTAGCCAGGGTGTTTGGCTTCAAATCTCTTCATCTCCTTTGTTCTTTCTCTCATCTATTCTGCTGTGTTTTTATAATATACTCAAGGGCTAGATTAATAGCAGAGCAGAATGCTGCTATGAAAATTTGAGTGACGTGAATTCTTTATCAAGATTTCAAGAATCAAAACTTTGTGATATAGTCCATAATTGGCACTTGCACGTACTTGACATTGTTAATTTACATTAACTAGCATAAAATGCCTAATGAGTGTACTAGAAAGGGGGGACAACCGCTATATGGGAAAAAAGAAATGATTGCTCTTCTGTTTCCCATTCGAGGGAAGGGTTGGATTTATTCTCTTTATGGAGGAAAACACCTTTGATGGTCTTTTCAGAGTGGGAGAGCAGTAGAACCCACCCTGCCTCTGTTTCCCACCGAATTGTCTAGAGGGAATCCTTCTGAGTAGAGATGAGGCAGAATTACTCTGCAAGGTGAAATCGGAGGAATTTTATGAGTTGTGGGGAGTGGAGAGAAGAGAGGTGAGGTGTGATGGGTTGAGGGTGTGGAGCGGGGGTAACTGAGGAGTTCAGCCCAGCTGGGAGATGGTTGCCAAGGTGGGGGCCAGGGCAGCAGGGACTGTGGGACTTGGCTAGGGTGTGACCTCTGCCCATTGCATTCCCCAAAACCTTCATAAAATACTGCCTTGTGACTAGAGACTCGTCTCTGGGAGATGAAAACTCTCATGGTTTCCTCATTAGAGTTAGTATGAGGGGGCAAAAGAGCATCACGACAGGAGGTAAAATGCAAATGACACTCAGTGGGACCAGCAGATCAAAGTCAACAGGTGACAGAGACTGTAAACCCTCCAGGAGTATACAGAAATTTTGAGGAGGACACTGGACTCCCACAAGAATGTGCAATTAGTGAGGGTTTGCTTTGAACCATTATAAATGAATACCTTCATAGTAACACCTAGAAAGCTGGAGATCTTGGGAGAAAGCCGGAGATCTTGGGAGAAAGCCAGGCTCCAAAAGCTTGGGTTCTGCAGTTGTAGAAGTTTTGAGATCTCTACCTGAGGATAAGGAGAGAATGTTTCTGTTCAAATGCTGTTGGAAAGAGGGACTCTTCACCTTTTCCCAAGGGTGGTGGCAGGAGGAAGGTGGGTAACAGGAGAGGTAAATAAGATGGAAACATCCAATGTGGTGGTGGTTCATCACCTAAGAAGATTTTAGGAAAGAAAAATAATGACCTATTCTAGGCAGCAAGCTGATTGTTCAACTCCTGCTCTCCCAGGGTCCACCTGCCCTCCCTGTCTACAGCCTGCCTTTTAGTTTGTAATGTTTTGTACTTTCTTATGCAAAGAGATTTTCTGAGGAGAGTAACTGAGAGCCCAGGAGTGGGGAGGGGGGAAGGCGGTATCCAGTGCTCCATCTTCCGGACACCGGGTTTCAGAGCTGTGCTGCTCTGTGGAAGTAAAAAGAAACCTATGTTTAATCTGCAGGTCATTTGTTTTGCTCTCTGTATCCAGTACACCTCAGAGGGATTATTTCATCTGGCTGCTCAGGGAGGGCACTGAGCCCCTGCCTGACCTGCTGTGGGGGGTGGGAGGGAACCCAGAATGCAGGGTTGGAGACCATCTCTGTGTCAGCTACCTCAAGTGGATCGTCTTATCCAATCCTCAGCACAAGCCTTTGATACGGGGATGATTTTCCATTTTAGAGATGAGGAGACCGAACCACAGAAAGCCTGAGCAAGCAGCTCCTAGTTACGCAGTGGCGTAGTGCAGTCATGTGCTAAGTGTTCTTTTGTCAGAGGTGGGAAATTTCATGACTTAGCCTTTCCTCCCTTCCTTCTTCCTTCCTTCCCTCCTTCCCTCCCCTCCCTTCCCTTCCTTCCTTTTGGTCTATCTTGAGATGAAAGGTGATAACTCTTGAGTAGTACAGGTACATTTTTTTAAAAATGTTTTATTTATTTATTCATGAGAGTCAGAGAGAGAGAGAGAGAGGCAGAGGGAGAAGCAGGCTTCCCGCCTAGCGGGGAACCCGATGCGGAACTCGATCCCAGAACCCTGGGATCATGACCCGAGCCGAAGGCAGACTCTTAACCATCTGAGCCACCCAGGCGCCCCAGTACAGGTACATTTTGAATAAATCATGACACTTAAATTTTTTTAAAAGATTTTATTTATTCATTTGAGAGACAGAGAGAGAGCGTGCACATGAGAGCACAAGCAGGGGGAGCGTCAGGCAGAGGGAGAGGGAGAAGTGGACTCCCCACTGAGCAGGGAGCCCAATGCCCATCTTTGTCCCAGGACCCTGGGATCATAACCCGAGCTGAAGGCAGACATTTAACCGACTGAGCCACCCAGGCATCCCATGACACTTGAATTTGTAATCATACTTTATTCTACAATTTTAACAGAGGTAACATGTTTCAGGTTATTTTTCAATAGGCTTGACAAGGTGGTGTTTGACTGTGACTGTCATCATTTATCTTCTGCTCTGAAATTCAGGGTCAATTTGCAAACCTCTAAAGATGACATGGCCCCAGCAACCAACTAGGGCTGGGGTGGGACCAGGAAGCGGGGGTACATTATAGGTCCATGTCCTCTGTCTAAGGGGCGCTGCTTCGGCGGTCGCTCGGCTACCGCTTTGTGAGTTCCAACAAGGAGCCAAGAACACGGTGCCAGGGATAGAAAATCCAAGAAGCCAGGCTCCATTTGGGTTGTTCACCAAGCCTAGAACATGAGTCAGACCGAGGCAAGGAAACACAGCATGTATGTGCATCAGCCTGGAGATGCAAGGAAGACTTTCTGGGGGACATGGATCCAGCAGGTGGATTCACTTGTAGGAAACAGAGGGTGAAGGAGGAATAAAGCAGTCCAGTAGTTGCATCACAGGGGGAAATGTGGCGGGCGGCAGCAGTGGGTTTCATCCAGCCTTACCTGGCACGAGCAGTGGGGTCTCCACCACCCCAGCTGCAGGTAGTTACGCTGTACATCGGATAGCTTTCGCTTAGCTCACAATTCAAGAGTGTTGCTGGGCTTCCTTTGGGGCCCTGCTTTTATTTGTTGTGGTCTGGCAAAATGTGCTGCACGGATTTTTACAGCTTGCTTTGTGCATGGGCATCTTTCCACCCAAGCAACATGTTTACAAATGCCAGCCCTTCGTTTTCTGAAAATACCGCTGAAAAGAGCAACTGTGTTGGGATGCGCCATGAGTGTGAGGAGACTAGGCAGCCAGCCGCCAGTCCGGGCTCCTCCTGGTGAGATTTTTGCTCAGACTCATGCTTCGTGGTGCCTGTCCATTGTGTGGTTCCCCAGCACCAGTCCAAAAAGGGCCTGTTTTCTGTGGACATGCTGTTATTTTGGAAGTCAAAACCCTTTCAGGGAATCCCTGCTAGGCTTTGTGTAATAATGCACTGAAATAAATTTGTCACACGTTCTAGAAAACCCCTTTTTATAAACTCCCGGTATTGCTAAATGTATCAAAACTCCATAGGGAACGTATGCTAAGAGATGTTAGAGTTACTTTGCAATAACTAGTCTGAGTGTTTGAAAATTTGACTTCCCTCTGCAAGTCCCTTTAAACCACCCCTCCTTTTAGCCTCATTTTTGGGAGAGAGAGGGACAGACAGAGATAGACAGACAGGGACAGACCTTACCATACCTTACTGGTTTTTAACTGACTGGTTAGGTAAGTCCCTCTTCTCTGCCACTTCCTTATCTTCCTGCCGTCAAAATCAGACCTTCTGTGTTTCTTTTACTATGTTTCTTACTTTCAAAGACATGCAGGGAAGTGGAAATTAAAGGGCATTTGTTATATTTGCAAACTTCTTTCTCTATGTACTCATTTTCCCACTGCTAATCCTGAATACAGACCAGCAGATTTTTACTGCAAGAGAGAACAGGGGGTTACGCTACTTCACACACTCAGGAGCTTCCCACGGGAGGAATTTTCAGGGTGAGGAAGACCTCTGACATGGTGACACTAGCTAGGCAGGTGTCTCCTTGGAGCCTGTCTGTGATAGGTCTCAGAAGCAGACCGCAGATGGAGGGAGGTTTGAAAAGCCTAACTAAGGAAGCACGGGAGCTATTCCTAAGACTCGAGGTAAAAAATGATCAGTGAGAAGGGTTCCATCTCATGACTGGAAAAGCTATAAGGAGAGAGTGCACTTCTCTACGGACGCATTGATTTCGTCAGACAGGACACAGCGGGGGGAGGGCAGTGCTCACACTCCAGGCTCCACTCTTCTATTTTCTTCCTTCTCAGACATTCTAAATTTATTCTGAATGTTTTCTCTACCTAATGTTTGGTGGTGATTTTTGAGGGCTGGTAGCTGGACTCATTTAATTCTTATTCATTCATTTGATCACCAGATCATTTTGCGTGTGTTTTTTGCTAGGTACTGTTTTAACTGTTGGGCACTGCTTTAGATTCAGGAATTTATTTCAATTCCTTACCAATTCACTAGCACATTTCAAATGAATAAGTCATTTTTAAAGGGAGAGTATTTTTAAGGGAGGTTTGTTGTTTTTTGTTTGTTTGTTTTGTTTTTAGTGAGCTCTATACCCAATGTGGGGCTTGAACTCGAGATCAAGAGTCACGTGCTCTACAGACTGAGCCAGCCCAGGGGACAAGGTTTGTTTATTGGGTATAGTGGCCTAAAGGAGAAGATAGCAATGGACCCACCTGCCCCACCTTGAGTTCCCAGTCCTCAGCTCTCTGCATCCAACCAGGTGGGCTGGTACTGGATGTTCTATCTGGGCCACCTCTGGGTCTAACACTTAATCTGTCGGAACCCAGTTTCTGCCCCTTGTTCTTTTTTTTTTTTAACCTTTTCTGCCTCTGTCACTTTATTTTTTTTTATTATGTTATGTTAATCACCATACATTACATCATTAGTTTTTGATATAGTATTCCATGATTCATTGTTTGCATATAACACCCAGTGCTCCATTCAGTACATGCCCTCTTTAATACCCATCACCAGGCTAACCCCTCCCTCCACCCCCCTCCCCTCTAGAACCCTCAGTTTGTTTCTCAGAGTCCATAGTCTCTCATGGTTCATCTCCCCCTCCGATTCCCCCCCTTCATTTTTCCCTTCCTGCTATCTTTTTTTTTTTTTTTTTTACATATAATGTATTATTTGTTTCAGAGGTACAGGTCTGTGATTCATCAGTCTTACACAATTCACAGCGCTCATCATAGCAGATACCCTCCCCAATGTCTATCACGCAGCCACCCCATCCCTCCCACCCCACCCCCACCACTCCAGCAACCCTCAGTTTGTTTCCTGAGATTAAGAATTCCTCATATCAGTGAGGTGATATGATACATGTCTTTCTCTGAATGACTTATTTCGCTTAGCATAATACCCTCCAGTTCCATCCACCTTGTTGCAAATCTGCCCCTTGTTCCTAAAGGGGAAGTTCAGAGGGAGGGGCCAAGTGGGATTAAAAGCATCATCTGAAAAAGCAAGGTGAACCACTGCACCCCCTACCCAACACAGTTTGAGATCTTCAATGAGGCACACCCCTGCCCTGCACGCCTAAGGTCCTACCTGTGAGGTCAGCAAGACAAGCCCTTTGATGGTCCCTTTCTTGCAAAGCTAGTGCATCAGAACTAGTAGACTCATGTTTTATTGGCTTAATAATCTTGTTCTAGGTAGAAGTACAAGATTGAAGTTCTAAAAATAAAAATATTTTCTTGGCTAGATTATATTATTTGGAACAGAAGGGTTTCAAATGTATTGTACATTTAAGCTAGATTTTTTTTTTTAATTTATAAAAATGTGAACACAACGACAAAACTAAAATAATACAAAAGGTTATACAAGCAAAGTAAAATCTTCCTTCTCTCCCCTGAATCTGAGTGTAACTGAGCAGGTAACACCTCTTAAGAGTTTATTAGTCGAAGAATTTTGTATATGTACACAAATTTACACGTGTATGTATGTGTATACATGCCTATTTATACATTTCAACCAAAACACATTTGCCAACTGTGTTAGCTATCTATTTCTGTGTAATAAATTACCACAAACGTAGATGCTTAACACAACACATATTTGTTATCTGATAGTATCTGTAGGTCGGGAATCTGGGCGCAGCTTTACTGAATCTTCTGCTATAGGGGCTCTCATGGGAAGTTTCAGGACTGGGTCCTATCTGCAGGTTCAGCTAAGGAAGGGTCCATATCGAAGCTCATTTATGTAGTTGATAGCAGGATTCAGTTCCCATAGGGCTGTAGGACTGAGATCCCTTAGGTTCCAGCTGGCTGTGGGCCAGAGACCCCCTCAGTTCCTTGCCAAATGGGCCTCCCCATCCTGGCAGCTTGCTTCATCAAAGCCAGCAAGGAAGAGAGTCTGCCGGCAAATGGTAGTTATAGTTCTGCATAATGTAATCACAGAGTGGCGTTCCCATCACCTTTGTCATATTCCATTGGTTAGAAGCAAATCACAAGTCCTGCCTACCCTCAAGGGGAGGGGATCACACAAGCACATGAATATTAAGATGTGGGGATCATTGAGGGCCATCCTAGACTCTGTCCTCTACACGGTTTGAACGCTGAATATTAATATCGTTTGTACTTCTGCATCACAGTGCTCTCCAGAGGAAAATTCGCTGTATGCCAGATGATAACTTTGATCTTCTTGCTTTAATTCTTTACCCCATCCATGATTATAACTAACAAAACTTAAGGGCATATCAGTGGTAAAACAGAATCCTTTTTCTAGAAATTTCATTAATAGCCAACATGAGATAGGACCATTTGTGTATTGTAGGTAAACTAACGTATTATCGCCAGGAGAAATGGGTCGGAACATATAAAACACAGAAGCTAATATTAACCAGCTAGGGATGGCAGGGCATTGTACGGGGAGGGTGTTGATCAATGACTCTGGCCCTATTGGTACCATGCCTGGAAGATTCTGATTGTGCCTGGTATTCAGCCATCAGTTACTGAATAGTGGGGAGATTTCTGGTGGGAATTCTGGGGAATGAGTCTGAGTGGTGGAGACTGAGGACTCCGGGGGAGCTGAGGGTAATTATATTTACTGACCATTAGAGACATATTTTAATAACAATGATTGGTACACCCGCCAGCGATACTGTCTGAATATCAGCTCTTATTAATAGCTAATATCTAGTATTTGTAATATACAGAAAAAGAATGGAGCCAATATTACCTGTACCAGTTTAAACTCTTATCAGAGGGACTAGCAGTCCATGTGATTTGATTTCTAGCTTTTCGTAGAAAGGGCCAAAGTAGAAAGGACAATTTATTCAAAAAAAGTTTACTCAACACCTGCTATGTGTCAGGTCCAGTTCTAGTTTCTGGGGATATAGGAGCAAACAAAACAAGGGAACGAAGGCATAGTTTGAACTGCTAGTGCTTTATTTCCGTAATATAAACATGTCTAGCAGTATCTTTAGCCCTAAACTTTTGAGGACACGGATTCATCTGAAACCTCATGGCATTTACCCTGTTGGGCCTATTACAAACAATAAAGCACAGAGGCCCAGTTTTGACCCGGGGGGGAGTCCAGGGCAGTAGGAGGTTGTCCATCATCATACACAGAGCTAGCTCTCTGGGGCTTCACGAATCGTCTCAGCTTATCTACTGCCTTCTTCTGAAATTAGAGTAGGAGGTTCTTTTCCTTTGCCCTGGGTGATTGCAGATTTTGTTAGTAGTCCAAGCTGCTCTGTTACTGTTTTATCAGATTTTTTTTTTAAAGATTTTATTTATTTATTTGAGAGAGAGAGAGAGACAGAGACAGAGATAGAGATAGAGATAGAGAGCATGAGCGGGAAGGAGAAGGGAGAAGAAGACTCCCTCCTGAGCAGGGAGCCTGATGCCAAGCTCGATCCCAGGACCCCGGGATCATGACCTGAGCCGAAGGCAGATGCTTAATAGACTGAGCCACCCGGGCGCCTTGAGTTTAATCAGATTTTTAAAGCAACTGCTGCTCCCTTAATATTATGGGGCTGGATCAAAATACAAACAGATGAGCAAATACCAAATGGCTAAATAATTAAAAGACATAAATCAAGCCAACAAAACAAATGTTTTCTATCTTCCAACCTTGACAAATGTGCCTTTACACAGATCTGCAGGCCAGGCTTGAATTTAGGATTCTTGGACACTTTCAGGGCCTGTGCCCCCACATGGTAGGGTCGGGGGAGAGCCAGCTTCTGGCCTGTGTCCTGCTTCCTTCCATTTTGCATCCCTGCCGCATCCTTCATTGTGCAGCGCCCGGCACACATTCAGGGGACCCAGCATGTCGGCGAGGCTCCGCCCACACACCCCTCAAACAGCTGCTCTTTGGTTCCCCTCATACCTTGGAGCATGGGGTTCAGCTGAGGCTTTCGCAGGCCCTGGGAGTGGACATAGGATCCTGCTGGCGGGAATTCCAGGATCAGGAACCCAGAGCGTGGTCTGGAACTCTGCTCTGAGACACAGCAGCGACTTGGTGGCCACCGAACCCTGGTTGAGATGAGCTGTAGGTGTAAAGCACGCACTGGATTTTGAAGCCTTAATATGAAAAGGGAAGTGAATATTTTATATTAATGATTACATATTGAAATACTAATATTTCGGATATATTGGGTTAAATATAGTATTAAAATTAATTTCACTGGTATCCTTTTTACTTTCTAATGGGACTTCTAACAACTTTAAAATTATGTATGGAGATCTCATTTGTGGCCCCCCTAACATTTCTACTGGGCTTTGCTGGTCTAGGAGGAGGAAATAGGGGTCTGCTAGGGCACATCCCCTTGGTACCCTGGGCTTTTTGCCTTGTGAGGAGGAAGAGCCACAGCAGAGCCCTCTAAAGTATGGGGTCCTGGGCAGAGGCCCCTTGTGGTTTTGCTTGAAGGTGATCAATTAATTAATTAATTAATTAATCAAAATTAATTCGCTTTTCCACCCTCTCCTGGCTCAACGACCTCCGAATCTGGCTCCCCTTTGCTCACAGGTGGTCTCATCTGAGGCAAAAAGATCACCTTCACATGCCCTCTACCCCATCACAACTACTTCTGAATCAACATGTACCAGGCACTGGAAGTAAAAATGTTGTATTTTGACAATGATCTTTTGAGAAGCTGTCATTCTTTGGATAAGACAGAATCCAGTCACTGAACAATTTTCCGGCAGGCACAGAGCCTCCTCCCTCCCTGTCTTTTTAGTCTGGAGAATACATCTATCTTTCTGAATTGGTTCTTCTAGTAGAATGATGACATAAGGGTAAGGAATACCTTTTTGGATTCAAGAGGCAAACATTTTACTGTATTTTAGGGGTTAACATAAACTGTTAAGTTACAGTACAGACACTAAGAAGAAAACTTACTTGTCTAATCTCTAGAGAAAGAAAGTTGTAGCTAGTCCCTTATGACTTGCTTAAGAAATTCATGTTTATGGTATATTGCTTTCTGACAGCTTTAAGAATTTACAATGAATGCTTTAGACTACGGCTTTAGGGTTTCAACAGAAACAACGGCTTAGTTAGGAGGGTTGTGCCTTCTGTTCCTGAAAATATCTGATTCAAGTTTACAAGTAGGAAGGATTAATAATTTAGATGTTTGAAATCTCTTTAGTTCATTGCTTCTTTTCTTATTGTGGCAGAGGGTGACTAACTCTTAATAAAACTGTTTTTTCCTCCTGAACACATAGCTGGAGTATATTACCCAGCCTCCCTTGCAATTAGGGGTGGCCATAGGACTGAGACCAGCTCTGAGATGTTGGCCCACGAGATGTATTCCTGCCCACATTGTCATTTACTCTTTATCCTTTTCTTCCTCTGCCTGTGGATACAGAGTATCCAAGGGAGAGATTCAGAATCTGCATTTTAACAAGATCTTCAGGCCAATACCTATGCACAGGAACATTTGAAAAACACTGCCCTAGGAGATAACAGAACCACCTACATGGAGGGAGCACGGGTCCCTTCCTTGTGGCATAGAGGAGAGCCACCCAGGAGAGCCACCCCTCCACATGTTAAAAATAAAAGCTTATTTGTAGTCAGTCACTGAGATTGGAGGTTAGTTTTTTACACCAGTTAGCCTTCCCCAGTTAATATATTCACAAAGTATCTGAAGAACTGTGCACCTGTAATGTATTCCCTTCTTACTAATGTTTTGCACACCAAAATGATCTTATTATATACCTCCATTATCCAAATTATTTAATAAAGACTAAAGTAGATCTTATAAGTGATATTTGTGAAACCTGGTAGATAATTTTTAGGAATCACCCAAATTACAAAACATTGGCAAATTTGTATTTGCCCTATATATATATTTTATAAATTTCCCTCTATCCCCCTTCTTTCCTTCCTTTTATTTTTTCAGCTGCCTCCTTCACTTCCCAGTAGCACCAAAGGGGTGAAAATTGTCTTTGCTTCCATGATGGGTGAGGAGATCACTCATTTACAAAATCCCCATGGAAGCTGAAGTATAGGAAGATGCAAAGGCAAACATACAGATTTTCATTTCTCTTATTTTCATTTGACTATCTTTAATTTCCTTAGGCCACATTGATTTCTGTAACTTAATTATACAAGTTGAAATAAGGTCAATCTTTATTATCACAAGGGATACAATTATTTGTACATTCATCTGTTCATTCTAGGTATAGAGAATAATCCAATCAAAAATAATCTGTTATACCTATGACAGGTATAGGACAGCCCTCAAAAATCAGCCTCAAAGGTGTTAATAAGAGATTTACTGATTTTTTTCCCCTATAGATGCGGAAATGCAAGGTATTCGCAAGATGGATGAATTTATCGGATGTGTATGTGTGTATCTGAGTGTATCCGAGGAGCTGTCTGTGTTGGATTAGGCAGAAACAGTATGTTAAAACCTTCATCAGAATTCCCTATATTTAGACCTCACTGATATGAGGAATTCTTAATCTCAGGAAACAAACTGAGGGTTGCTGGAGTGGCGGGTGAGGTGGGAGGGATGGGGTGGCTTGGTGATAGACATTGGGGAGGGTATGTGCTATGGTGAGCGCTGTGAATTGTGCAAGACTGTTGAATCACAGATCTGTACCTCTGAAACAAATAATGCAATATATGTTAAGAAAAAAAAAAGAAGATAGTAGGAGGGGAAGAATGAAGGGGGGGAAATTGGAGGGGGAGATGAACCATGAGAGACTATGGACTCTGAGAAACAAACTGAGGGTTCTAGAGGGGAGGGGGGTGGGGGATGGGTTAGCCTGGTGATGGGTATTAAAGAGGGCACGTTCTGCATGGAGCACTGGGTGTTATACACAAACAATGAATCATGGAACACTACATCAAAAACTAATGATGTAATGGATGGTGATTAATATAACAATTTAAAAAGATTTAAAAAAAAGAATTCCCTATATTTATACATTTTAAATTAAGAAATCCAGGTAATTTTTCCTTATTGGCTTACATTATACATATAGCTAAATTATTAAAGCACCAGCATGTCTAAATCTCATCATTTTCCTTAGACACATATATGCATGCTTGCACTTAGATGCATGTATGCATGTATACACAC
Organism: Halichoerus grypus; assembly: GCF_964656455.1. NCBI lineage: Eukaryota > Metazoa > Chordata > Mammalia > Carnivora > Phocidae > Halichoerus > Halichoerus grypus. Next base: position 123,113,260 of record NC_135719.1, read on the forward strand.
TCCCATGCACACACACACACATGCTAAAAAGGAAAGAAAAAAGAGAAGCTGAAAGGATGTGTGCACACACGCATGCACACAGGCACAAGCACGCATGTGCACACATGCGTGCACAAATCCCTTCAGCATCTCCTTTTTTTTTTTTTCCCAGCCAGTCATTGTAGGGAGGAATGACAACTTCCATTTATTGCAAAAATTCAAGCAGAAAAGTGTAATATACAAGAACCACCAGCCTAGTGGTAGAGAAAAGAAGATTCCTTGAAGCTTTTTGCACCTGGGCTATACTAACAATAGACAAATGTTTCCCAACACGGGGATCCATCAAGGTGTTGAAGAGATGAGGTGCAACTGTGATGGAGGTTTTACCAAATTTTAGCTTTCTGTCACTTCTTACCTGAAATACCATGGGGGTTATATGTGCTGAGGTGTTTTTGTTTTTTTCCCTTACAGATTTATTTATTTATTTAAGAGAGAGAAAGAGAATGAGAGCAGGGGGAGGGGCAAGGGAGAGGAAGAGAGAGATTCTCAAGCAGAGCCCCCCACTGAGCACAGAGCCAGATGCAGGGCTGATCCCAGGACCCTGAGATCATGAGCTGAGCCAAAATCAAGAGTCCGCTGCCCAACCGACCAAGCCACCCAGGTGCCCCCTTACCCTTTTTTAAATGAGGAAGCTATTTTTTTTCTGAAGCAGGAGGAGGAAACACACACGTCCTCTGGTTTATATTGTAAGACTTCACAGCCTGATTGTTACTATTCTTCATAGCCTGATTGTTACTATCCTGATTGGCAAAGGGGAGGGAAACAGTAACAATCACAAAATGTGAGCTCAATTAGCCTGACCTTTCATACTGACATCTGAATTATTAACAAGTGCTGTGTGAGCCTTTTTTCATTTAATCCTTATGACAAGCCTATGAGATGGGTACTATTATTGTACCATGCGGCAGAGGAGGAAATAGACACAGGGGAGTTAAGTTTCCTGCCCACCGTCTCCTAGGATCCCAACCCAAGTGACCTGGCTCCAGGAACTGGCTTTTTAATCAGCCTTCCTCTGCAGTGGAGTTGACAAGCTTGCCCACACCTCATGGTCATTCCCTGAGGCTTTGCATCCTATGATTCTGGCTAACTCACTTAAATTTGGGAGTTTCACAAAGATTCAGATTGCTCAGGCATATGAAAATGGCTCATGGGCAGGGCGGGGCTTCCAAGGAAATCCATTTCATTCCCTTCTTAATGGGCTCTGCTAGTTTGCAAAAATCAAGAACTGTGATGATTTAAGATGCATTTGAACTCTTTCAGATTTCCATAGAACCTCACTCAGCAGTCCTTTTGAGATGATGTCATAGTTCTTCTGTGTAAGCTAGTATTCCAGGGGAGGAAGCCAATGTATTTCACAAATGTTATCTTATCCTTATAGCACCCTTGAGGCTCAGTGAGTGGTGTTTAGTTACTGTTTAGGGGACTATAAAAATTAGGTTGTGGTTTTTAAAGTTTATTTTTATACAACTGAGAATTCATACACTTCTATGTATATGCTGTCTATATAATATTGTATATCATGTATCACATATATCTATACACACATATATATAAAAGTTTCATGAAACTCTCTTAGTGTATGTGATATGTCTTGATGTGTTGCATTCTGTTCCTTTCTTCTCCACTAAGAATGCTGCTTGTGACCCACAAAGCTGACTGTATTACCTACAAATGGGGTCTAACCCACAGTCTGAAAAACATGGACTCTGCAGCATTTATGGACATAACTCAGGCAGTGTCCTGCTGACCCCCCTCTGGTATTTTGCAACGACCACCAATTGTGACTTTAAAACATGAGTTTTTTAAGTACATGACAAGGTAGCAGTTTGGCATTCCAGTTAGCACCATGTCCCAGAATCCTTTCTGTGGGCTCGGTGGATATTTATGAGGACCAGCTGCAGGTCAGGTATGACAGCAGTGATCACACAGACCCAGTCCACCTGAGGACCTGGCCATCTCGTAGGGGGAGCCGGAGAGAAAATAAATGTGTCCTCTGTCAGGGGGCAGGCAGTGCTTCTGAAGAACCATGAAGTCAGCTAAGCCACTGTGACATTTGGGCAGAGGGCTACTTCCCCAGCTTTTCCCAGATCTCACCTCATCTGAGGCTTTTCTTACTCTCAAGCACTGGCTCCCAACCAGGGGCAATGTGGGCCTCCGAGGGGCATTTGGCAATTTGTTGTCACATCTGGGGGAGGCAGTGCTGCTGACATCCTACAATGGGTGGGACAGCCCCTCCCCCCAAAAAGAATTATTGACCTCAGAATGTCAATAGCGCCAAAGCAGAGAAAGCTTGCATGAGAGCCATGCTCAGGGGTCCAGTAGTCTTCCTGAAGTAGGCATGGACATCTAAACTCCTCGTCTGGGATCCCTTTTCCTGGCCCAGGAGAGCCTATGCTGTAGCCTGTCTCGGGGACAGAATTGTCTTCTGTTGAGCCCCAGAGTGACTGGTACCAGGATGCTCCCTTCATGCTTACACTTGCCAAGAATACTCACCGATACAATGCGTGTTCAGGAAGAGAGCCATCGTGACATGATGCCTTTCTCTGTTCTTCTCCAGGAACCTCCCACCTTGACCGGGTGCTGGAGGTTCCAACAGGAGCTGGCCATCTGGGCTTTGGGCCTCGTGGATTTTATTTAAAAATACTCCATGACCCCAGATTCTTGGGATTAAAATAACCAAATGGCACCCTCCTGCCCCTTCCCCTCAGTAGAAAAGTTACACAGAAACGTCCACTTTGTTGTAGCTGTGGTTCCAAAAGAAGATGAGAGAGGACCTTCCTTTCCCGCCCTGGGTGTGCAGGAGAGAGGTCCGCACAGTGGCTTCTCCCCGGGGACACGCTTCAGCCACTGACGGAGGTGGCACCATGCGGGACTGTTGAGCAGCCTAGTCCGGAGCCAGGTGCCCTGGTTTTTCCATGTTGTACCTATCGGTAATTTTTTTTCCCTCATTTTTAAATACTGTGTTATCATTCCGTAGTATAAATAAACCACAATTCGTTTATTCATTCACTTGTTGATGGAAATTTGAATTGTTTCTGATTTGGGGTACTTTTGAACGAAACTGCCGTGAACCTCCCTGTGTGCATGCCTTTTGGTGGACAAAGGCACTCATTTCTCTTAGATACATGTATAAGATTGGAATTATCTGTTGCCAGGTAGGTCTAGGTTTAGCTTTACACCTGGTTTGTTCAATTCTTCTGCCCAGGACAAAGGTAGCAAACATGGTGTCTGAAAGAGAGGTTGAAAAGGCTCTTGGGAGCAGAGTGCGTGGATGGCTTGTGCAGGCAGGGGAGCAGGAACTGGGAAGACCCCAGAGGAAGACTGAGCCCGGTCCAGCCAAAGACTCAGGAAGATTCATTAGGAATCACTTTTTACTATGTCTGGGTTCAGGGGAAGTTGAGTAAAGGGCCAAGGGGGTAGATTTAAGAAACTGGAAGATTTTTAATCCTGCTGAGCAAGGAGCCTGACGCTAAGCTCGATCCCCAGGACCCCAGGATCATGACCTGAGTTGAAGGCAGACGCTTAACTGACTGAGCCACCCAGGCGCCCCTCATCATCTCATTATATGAATAGTAGCTTTGTTATGAATTATCAGTTCAAGTATAAGAGAAAAATCACGTGGAGATTACTAAGAAAAGCCTGAAGTTGCTTCCTTCTGTTTCTTAACATCCACCACTGGATGTTAAAGGAATATGAGAATCTGTCCTTCCTAGGGTTAGATCAGTCCAGCTGTGTGCCCTTGGTCCTTCATGGGCAGCCCCCGAGCCTCTTCTTGTCCCCCTCCCTGACTCTATGCCTTGTATCTCACCAGGGAGCCCTGTACCCCACAGGTGCCAGTCCATTTCCTCCCCATCTCTCACTGATTCAGCCACTGTTCCTGGCTAGTCTGCTGGCTGTTCTGATGCACTTACTAAAAACCACCTGTGAGGGTGGACACAGGTAGGGGGACCATTTTCTTTTCACTCATTTATCCGTTCACGAAGTAACTCCAGTTAGGGCCACTGCAGCCATTTCTGAGCCACACTGAGCTAGGATACCTTTCTTGACATTTGTCTATGGCCATGGCTGCCAACCCTGGCCCATCCCCAGACATGGCCTAGACGTCACTCTCCTTTTGTGACTTGGGCCAAATCACCCCCCCCCCCCCCCGCCCCGCTGCAAAATCAGCAGTCCCCAGAGGACATTCCTGATTCCTATTGCTTCTCCCCCAGCCTTTCAGCTCAGGGACTGGAAAAAACAGTTCAGCCCTAGCCTTTCTGATGTTCATCAGGGGCTATGAAATGACCCACCCACCAAGATGGGTGGGGGCCCTGGAGAAATAAGATGGGACTCTTGGGGACTGCTAATTCACAGCCTACTGGATGGAGCCCACACTTGTGATATCTCAGGATGCTTCCACCTAAAGAGCCCAACCTCCTGCAGGAGGGGAACCCCTTTTCTCCTAAAACTACCCTGGTCCTTGGAATAGACATATCACCAGAGACAATTTATTCCCGTCCTACCTGAGAAATTCTAGACCTCACCAAGTTCTAGTTTCTTCTTTTAAGAGCTGCATTAAAATACCTTTACAACTTCTGTTTATTGTTTGTTGAAGTTTAGCTATTTTTTTTTTAAATAATTATATCTGTGCTAAAGGAAGGGCCATATAAGTCCATCTTTCCTATTATTGGTTCCTAGTTTGATATCCAGTATACACAAACCCTTCATACTGAATAAAGTGAAAATGGGAAGTAGTTTTGCCAAGAGCCCCACTCAAGGCTGAGAGGTGCTGATGTATTACTGCCACCTGGTGATATAGTACATGAATTGCAGGAATATGCAACAAGACAGGGTACTGATGTGAACATCTCAGGTATACCACAGAATATTTTGAAGGGGAAAGGTCTTCATAATTAGTATAAATAGTTCAACATTTAAGACTTAGACTATTCCTGCACTTGTGGCAATGCTGTGATAGATCAGGAAAGAATTGATATCTGATCCAGGTGAAAGTCTCTCATGTGTAAATATCAGTAAGCATAGCCTCTAAACATTCATATACCACATTTTTTCATGTGGAATCCAGCACATAGTTCTGATCTGATGAAAGCTAAGAGAAACTCAGTCATAAAAATAATCAGAAAATTATAAAATCTGGCCCAAGACCGTTTGTTGGAAAAATAAGATACTGCTTTGAGAAATGAAGAAAAGACAAATGAGCCCTAGCATTGGAACAGATTTTTCCAAAAATTGCAAGCAAGGATCTTTTTCTCCTGTTATGCAAGTTATCTGCTTTGCAGTTTTCCAAGGGCTAAAATGTATGCTTAACCTGCATCTGAGTGTTGGCTCCAGTTGTGGAGGGTCTGCGGGGATCCCTCAAATCCATCTGACTTGGTTAAGGAGGGCTATCAGGCTATTTCATGTTTCAATAACTTCTGCCCAGCCACCCGGAGCTGGCAAGCCCTGCTCGGTTTATAATAGTGCCTGGCACATGGTGGGTCCAGTGTTGACTAAACTAGTAGGTATTCCCGACAGGTATAGGCAGTGGCACTGGTAATTAGGTGTGACATAGCCCCCTGGCAGAGACAGGAAAGGCAAGCCTTCTCTGAGCCCCTGCTGCACACAAAGCATGTCTCTGGTCATAAAAGAAGCAGGGATTATTCAGCCAAGTTATTTGCGCTGGCCCCTGCCGCCACCAATTCTGCATGACCTAGATGTCCCGTTCCTCCACTGTTCTGTTAAGTGCATACTTGAAGAGGCTGTTCTTTTAGGTTATTTGTGAATGGAATCCTCTAGTGTAACAGTGATTCTCAAAGTTTGGTCCCTGAGCCCGCAGGATGACATCACCTGGGAATTTGTTAGGAATGAGAATTCTCAGGCTTCACCCCAAACCTACTGAATCAAAATTGGAGGGAGGCAGCAATCAGTGTTTCCAGAGGCCCACCATCATTAAAGTTCATGAACCACCGCTATCTAAGGATTGATACCAATCCAGCATCATGGTCAGAAGAACACAGCTTTTTACTCTTTGTTCTGATGGGTCAGGTGTTCTCTATGTTGGTACGGCAGATCATCTCTTGATAATTACTTGGATTTTCAGAGGTGGGAAATGAATGGGAGGTTAAGAAGGAAGTTTAAGCTTTTACTGGTGGGAGAATTATAAGACAAGTTCATTTCGTCTCCATTATTTATGTGATGACTTAACGTGGCAAGAATGCTGGGGTCTGTTGAAACCTCAGTGCATTACACCTGTGCTTACATTTGAGCCGCCATGTTGGTGGTAGCACTTAAGTAACACATGTGTCCCCCAGAATCTTAGCACCAAAACTCCTGAGTTGGACTAGACAAAGGGACTTCCCGTATAGCAGCTGTTCTTATGACTGAATGTGAGAGATGCTCAATGTTTAATTGCATAGAGTGGATGCAGTTGTTGAATGGCTCTCTCCAACCTTTATAAAAGGCAGCAGCAACTTGATCTTAGCCTTTATAATACATAACCTTTCTTCTCTCTTTTTTTAAAAAAGATTTTATTTATTTATTTGGCAGAGAGAGACACAGCGAGAGAGGGAACACAAGCAGGGGGAGTGGGAGAGGGAGAAGCAGGCTCCCAGCTGAGCAGGGAGCCCGATGCGGGGCTTGATCCCAGGACCCTGGGATCATGACCTGAGCCGAAGGCAGACGCTTAACGACTGAGCCACCCAGGCGCCCCTAACCTTTCTTCTCTTAAGACATTATGGATTCAGTTGGCTATCATGGGAGACCATCTCAGAAATGCCCCAAAGTCTATTCTTCTAAGGCATATTTAGGTTCATCATCAATTTTAAGAACTTAAAATTCACCCCATGTGTCTTGATAGCCAGAGTGTAAGCACCTCCTGTCTTATAATTCTCTACCTATATTTGTATTCAGGTGCTCTCTTAATCCTGGAAAGTCTGGCTGGGGGTTGGAAACTTGACATTGTAAAGCATGTCTTCGGTGTCTCTACAGTGTTGATATTAAAAATAATCTGTTTATTTGTCTCCATTTAATAATAATTCACATATTAGAAAACCATTGTTGGAAATTTTGGTTAGTTCACAGAATGGGGAATGGGATTTCCCGTCCTTGATCTTCATGACTAGGTGAGTAGCAGATGAAATAACTTGCTTTGCCGGGTAGTTACTATGCCATCGGGAGAGGTAAGGCTGTTAACAGACGTTTTGATCCAGGCCCTTGTAATTGCTGTACAGTGTTCAAAGCCAGGTCTTTTCTGACCATAAGGTGCCGACAGAACATTCATTTCTGCCATCGTTCAGAGCTTTGCAAGAGAGCAAATTGCTTGTTACTTAAATGTGTCTGCCTTTGAAGAATAAAAAGCTGAATTGACACCACTGGGATTTGAGCCTTCAGGTGTAGGGATTCAGGAAACCTATGTATGTCATAGAACGTGGCTTAGCAGGAAGACCAAGCAGATTTCTCCAACATAATACACTATGTACAGTCTGCACTGCGTGGACGAGAGACCTCTTCAACCAGATTAGGAAGATGGGTATTTTCTTGGAAATATCTCAACAATGTGATAAAATCATCAGGTTCTTGCTAACCTTGAATACAAGCAAGCTGATTCTTTGGCAGTCCTACCAACAGTATGAGGCTCTTTTTTTCTAACTGGCATTTGAGTGCCTTTTATGTGCCTAATACAAGGTGTAGGAGTAGCTCACATTACAATTAATTTGAGTTACCAAAATTTGTCTTTATTATGCAAATATACAGTGGCAGCAATAGGAATGATTGTTAGTGATGAATGTGTGTATACTCGCAGATTACTAAGTGACCAATTTACTACAAAAAAGGGAAAGGAAAATTACTGAGATTTGTTGCTTTCTGCTCCTTGTTTTGCATTATGGTTCAGTTTGGATTTTTGCAACAATTCAGAAATGAAAATTGTTCTTTCCATAATGATATCAGGGTTGAGTTTTTTCCTAATTTTTTTTCTTTTGAAAATGTACAGCTTATTAACTCCAAACCCCCCCTCCCAAGTTTTAAAATGCAAGGTTGGTCCTAGGGGTGCAACCCAGCAACACTGTGGGCTTTTTAATTCAGTGAGCAAGAGATGGTGGGTGGGCTATTCTGGGAAAATGCTGACAGGAACATCCATCCACATTGCAAGTTGAGTGGAAACCTGGTCCAGATGAGAGCAAATTAAAATATGGATGATGTTTTCAAAGAAGCGGAGAATAAATCGCAGAAGTGCACACACTATTTTAGATAAGGTCAGCAGCAATTTTGTAGTGTGTAAGAAGGAAAATCCATCCTGGGGAAATCTGCCAATGACTGTTTTTAGTTAAATGTTGGAATGGACAAGATTTAGCAGTACTTTACAAAATGCATTCTGAAGCTCTTAGAAAGACATCTAGTGTTGTTGTCATTGATGACTTCCTTATCATACTGTCTCTTGTACATGATATATGTGAGAGAAAGAAAGAGTAATGTAGGGTCGGTCCACTTCCCGTGACCTACCCTAAGCTAGTACTTTCTTGGACCATATAGTGTAGTCCCTACAACATTTGATGGAGACCATGGAGGGCAAAGGTGGATGCTTCTGTGGCTGTGGTTTGGAAAATGCATTCTTCCTAGCCTTCAGATATGCTATTAATTACAAGTTTAAAAATCCTCTTCTATTTGATCTGATAGGATAGCCTTACTTTATGTCACTTTAAAATGAGAATCTAAGTACTATAAGATATCAAGTATTCAATGGCAGTGCTCCATTTCTGCTGGGACAAAGCAAGCCTGGCTTAGGTAATTGTGCTGTAATGTTCAAACCCGGCTGAATCGCTTCTGTCCCCCCAAACCTCTCTTGTACCTTTCACATTCACAATGATACATCTCTGCTGCATGTGCACCCAAAACCCGGTGTAGCCTCTGGTATAATTTGTGTGATTAATGGACTCTGGGTCCAGAGAATTCCTTATATTGTAGGTCTATAAATTACCATAATAATATAGGCATAATTTCAGGTACATTTTTATATCTGCCTGGTTCTACGGTGGTTTTATCATTCATTCACTAAGAACGATTATTGACCTTCAACCCCAAGGCAAGACGCACAGTTCCAATCTGATACATAAATAGTATGTCAATTTACAATAGGGTGAGGGGTGGGGAAACAGTGTAGTATAAAGGACGTAAATAACACACTAAACCTGGGAACAGGGAGGGGGGCCTGCAGCAGGTAGGGAAAGAGATTGCAGAGAAGTTTGAAAACAAAGAAGAAAAGAAATACCAAAGCACATGTGCGCACATCTCAAATTAGATGTAGAGAATGCTTGTTCCTTCCCCTGTCAATCTGAGCTGTCTCTGTGTGACTGGGTCCGCCTTGGGGATCGAGGGGTCTGGTAAGTGCTGGGAGTCAAAGCTCTTCATCTTGGAAGGTCTATTTACTTGTGTTGGCTCAACTCTGGGTAAATATTCTAGATGATCAATGTACCAAACCCAATGATGTGCCATTTAGGGGATTGTTCATTAGCAGTCTACACAGTTAAAGAATTTCCTGCCAGTTGAGAGCCTCTGTAGTTTCTGTAACATTAAAGTCAGAGGTTTGCTTTTGATAGGAATTTTCTAATTAAAAGCAAATTTACTGTCCCTACATCTTGTCTCTGTGTATCCCCAATTCACCCATTCTTTGAGTCACTGGTCAGATGTTATTTCTCTCTCAAGAAGCTTCTTATGGGCAGGAATTGGACCTCATTGATCTTTTTATTTTTTGCAGTACTCTCCACAAATATTTACTGACTAAATAAATAATATAATTTACAGAAAGAGTCTGTGAGGCTTATAAAAAACACCTCCTTTAGGATACTTAGTAAAGCAACAAAAAGTATTGGCGTTTAGCAATGACCTCTTCATACAACAAAAGTATTTTATATACATACAGATAAAACAACCCAATCCAACAAACCACTTAAGGGAAACCATTAAAATGTTAAAATGATATCATTGTTGCTAGTTGTTACTGAGTCTATAGTTCATTTATGCTTTCCCTGAATATATTTTGTACACATTATGTAATAGCTACAAATAAACCACGACCATTTCCATGGCTATCACACATAGTCCAGGCCCAGAAATGCTTAATTTGAAACAACAGGCAGGAAAGGAGAACTTGCATACATTCCTTTACATGGTTAGTCTTGGAGTTGAAGCAAAAATGTCAAATTTGATTTTCTGTCATTTGGCAAAACTTATCATTTGCCTAAGCACAAGAAGATACATACTTCTCTGCTACTGGCACAAAATATTGTTTGCACAAATATAAATTTTGTTAAACGTATGTATTTGTATATTCCTTTCTGAGTGTTTCTGTAAATGACATACTCCATTTTGTGCCAGGTCCAATCTTATTAAAATCCCCTCATAGAAAACTCTTGATAACCATCATGATTACACCCGAGTCCTCTCAGGAACACATTTATTTCAGTCAGTATTTGACACCACAAAATGACAATACTACACATGAGGGACAGGGTGTCGCTAACTGGCGTACAGTGTGAATTATTTGGATGGGATTATAGGGTAGATATAAATGCTCTATGTGAAAGAGATTGCAGTCATTGAAAATCGTGAAAATTAGCATCTGTACCCAATGTTCTGATATATTGACTATGTTCCAAACATTATGGGGTTGATCTTCAAAACGATCCTGTCAGCGTCGTTATTATCTCTTCTGTCAGTGGCAAAAAGGAGTCTCTAAGAATGGATTGGCCTTTGGGCAGCTCGTTAGGTGGGGCCTCCTCTGGTGATCTGAGTCTGGTGCTTTTGCAGATGATGTGGGCCAAGCCCACCGCCCTTGCCCTTTCATGCACACTGTCTGATCCCATTTCTCTCTCGCTGAGCCAGATGAAGCCCAAGAATCCCCAGCGTAGACAAAATCTGTCCTCTGTCCTGCCCTGCGTTCTTCCAGAGTGCATTTTGTTGGGTATTAGTGCAGATGAAACACAGCCAGAGTTTGCATGAGAACCGTGTGGCACGTCACCAGTGCCCTAATGTGAGCCTGCAAGTCACCTGGGTTGAAGGAGGTAGATTTCCTGGAACAGGTGTTGATTTGTTTATCTTCTCCAGGACTTTGGCTTCCTTTGGGAGGGGGCGAGGTCTTCTGCTAAACGTCTACTACCTTTATTTCTTACTTCCCAAGAACTTGAATTGGGCAACTTTGCATGTGCTAAGGTGACCTATTTCTGTCCGGGATAACAAAAACATTCCAGATGACTGATGCCTTTTATTGGGGACAGTTTGACCTGATTCTCACCCTCCTGCTTTACTTGCCAAGGCAGATGATCACTGCTAGGCCTTAGCGCCGACCTCTTTTTATTTCTCTACACTGTTTTTCTATTTTCTTGCAAAAATAGCAGACTTGTCCAAGTGCCTAGCTACTATGGCAATAAGTGATATTTAAATAGACGCTGAATACATGTGTCCCAGCTTCAGTGAGTCAGTGGAAGCAGTTGTGGGATCTGATTGCATAAATGCATGGGAATAATGTTTGTCTCTAGGGCAACAGAACTCCTTTTAAGCCCTTGAGAGGACTGTGTTCAGATGCAGAAAGGCTGACGTAATGATCATACATGTTCAGGTGGAAGGGTCAGTTTCTCCCTGAATGGAAAATGTCAAGAAATGGCCATTTGGATTTTCTGCTTTGTAACCATAACAAATGCCTCAAATAAAAAGAGAAATAATAGAAAAGCCCTCAAAAAGTTCTACACGGGCCTGGAAAATGTAAAGCCATCATGATTGGTTGACGGTCTTTATGTGTCTAAGCAAATCTCCTGGCTTATTCAAATGTATGTACTGATTTTTTTTAAATATGCGATTGACATTAAGAAACTTGGTCCTAAATAAATGAACTTTGCCCGGCAGAATACTGCTGAACATGTCTTGAATACTTTGAGAAACCCCACCGCTGCACACCATTAAGAACACAAAACTTGGTGGACTCAATGACATTTTTCAGAGATGTCTCTGTCATTGTGGCTACAAGTGTGTTGTGCTGAATCTGCCACCCTAAAAAGCTTAGGGCACATGGGTGGTCTCTTAGTACCAGTTGGTTATTAATTCTGCCATAAAAATCTAGCTTGGTTCCTTAGGTCAGATTCCTTCCAAATTGGCAATACACTTGTGTAGCTGTATATGCACAGAGATTAGCAGCCTTTTTCGGTCTTGGCAGTAGACAAAACAAGGAACGGGTCTGAAATTTCAAAGACAAGTTCAACATTAGGAAGGCCTTCCTGATTTTGAACACCCATTAATGTTCCCTTAAAAAAATGGGGATCTTATAAGCCTTCTCCTTTGCTCCCTTCCCCCACCATCTACTCCTGCTACCTTTTCTTTTTTTCTTTCTCCAGAGATTTCCCATCTATAAAATGGGGAAAATAATAATATATTTGAACCAAATCCTCAGACTCCTTGCTTCACTCCTTATGCTGTATGCAAGTGTTCCCTTCTCCCTCTATTTGGTGCCGCATTTTTTGCATTCTTTGTGCTTTTTGTCGGTGATTTCACTGTGCAGGATGGCCCCCAATCACAGAGCTGATGTGCTCTCTCTTGTGTTCCTAAGTGCAGGAGGGTTCTGACATGACTCAGAGAGAAGACATGTGTTAGGTAAACCTTGTCAAGGCACGAGTTACGGTGCTGCTGCCTGTGAGTTCAATGTTAGCAAACCCACAAAATATATTAAATAAGGTGTCCTGAAATAGAAACATGCAAGACAACTTTCTGTGTTGATCCATTGATGAAAATGTAACCAGAGGCTCCCAGGAACCTAACTCCGTGTTCCTCCTAGGAGCAGTGGTTCAGTATTCACAAATACTTTGTAGAACATGATCATTACAAGTAACAAGAGTAGACTGTACCTTGCTCTGGGGTTGCCGTGAGGACCACGTGAGGTAATGCCTGTCGACTGCAGGGGGCCTGGCACGGCTGCCATTGGTGTCGTTGTCCGTGGAGGTTAACACATGGGAAGAGAAAAAAGAATTACTGATAACTCCACTATTTTATCCCAACACTTGGCTACATTTTGAGTCTTCCTTTCAGTCTTTGTTTCTCTGTATTCACATTTTTACACAGTTCCACAATGCATACAACTTCAAATAATTCTGTTAACTTATTGTCCTGTCATGTGCTTCTTCCCGTGTTATGACACAGCCTTCATTTCCCTGGTCTTGTTGAAAACGTGGTTCCTGGGATGACTCCAGAGCAGTCTTTTTCTGGTTTGAGGCTGATTAATCCCTCACGATCCCAACAAGCCTTAAAATTCTGTAATTAAGCATTAAAAAAAAAAAAAAAAAGAGCTCAGCAATAGAGAGAAGACTCTTACTGAGCAGAGAAATTTACTATGCAATCTTTTTTTTAAAAGATTTATTTATTTATTTTAGAGAGAGAGAGAGAGAGAGAGAGAGCACACACAAGTGGGGGGAGGGGCAGAGGGAGAGACTCTCCAGCAGACTCCTCCTGAGTGTGGAGCCCGATGTAGGGCTTGATCCCAGAACCCCAAGATCATGACCTGAGCCAAAACCAAGAGTTAGACGCTCAACAGACTGAGCCACTCAGGTGCCCCAACCATGCAATCTTTTTATCTCTAGTGAAAAACTGTTTTTTTAAGCCCGAGGGTCTGGGGCATTATTCAGTAGAAAAAAGGTGCTGGGAGTACAAAGGAAGAGTCATTCTAACCTGAGTGAAAGCCATGGTCTAATATAGGGGTTGGTAGACTTTTTCTGTACATAGCCAGAGAGTAACCGCATTAGATGTTGTGGGCCATATGGTCTCTGTCACAACTATTCAACTCTGCGTTGTGGCTAGAGAATAGCTGTGGATGATGCCTAAACAAAAGCATGTGGCTATATTCCAATAAAACTTGGTTTACAATTAAGCTACAGCAGAATCTCTGAAGCTCAAGTGGGCCGTGCTTTTGTTACTCTGTTACATGCACTTCTAGTCTGTGTCAGGTCTTACACTGGCTGCCAGGAACACTGGCAAGAGCAGCAAAACATGATTTTCCAATTTCCCTGTCTTGTGAAGTTTACAGTCTAGAGGGGAAGAGAGAGATCTTAATGAATAATCATACCAATTAACATTTAATTACCTATGCTGATAAATGCTGTGAAGGAAAGACTAGTGGCAGGAAGACAATCTATAAGAGATTCAGGCATTAAGAGAAGGAGCTGCACTTTGAGGATCCCACTAGAAGCTCACTGAAAAGGTAGGCCTTGATCATTGTAGAATAAGTAATTTTCATTACCAAGCACTTGATGTGCAGGCCCAGCAGTAAGGAGTTGCTAGCTCTTCGTAGATTTGCAATGCTCAGTTGGTCATTGAACCAGGGCAAAATAGGAGCTTTCTACCTTGAACTAATAATCCCTCAGATGACCCCTCAGTGTTTACCCGTGGTTATAACAACCATGCCATCTGGATTCTTATTATAAAACTCAGATTTTTTTTTTTATCCTTTTTATATAACATCTTTTTTTTTTTTTCTTACAGTTTTACTTGCCAGCTCCTCATTTTCTGACCTGGGGCTGGATTTATTAGTGTCGACCACCCCCTTAGTAGTATTTTATGTATGTATATATGTGTTATGGTTTTTTCTAGGAAGAAATGAGTAGCGTATGCTTGGGACATGCACAGGATTCAGGGTTATCTTTAGCCTTGGGCAATTTTCTGTTAAGTCAAACCTCTGTCCCCCTTACCCAACCACTGTGTCCCCTTTCCCTGGTGGAGGGGCACCCACGGGTACCTGCACCTGCCCCTGCCCTCCCGTCACCTGGGGTCTATTGAGGCTGCCTGAGCCTAGCAGCCTTGTGCCTCCTCATTGATCGTCTTTCCCAGGGGAGAGCAGTTGTTCTCTCACTCTGGTAAGTAAAATGCTCGACTTCATTACCCCCTACTGACAATTTCAGTGTTTCATCAGTCTTATTTCTGTATGGGAAAGGGCTATCTTTCCACGATTTGATTCTGTGGATCAAGTGGGGAATAAGGAGACATCTTGGAACTCGCATGCGTGGCAGAGAGCGGGAGACAGCTGTTGCTTGGGCGGGACAGCCGCTCACAGGATGAGCCCGGGTGACAGTGGCAGGGGAAGTGGCCCCCAGAGCAACTGCCTGACTGCTGCCCAGCAACTGATGCTTCGGGGGCAGTGGAGAGTGACAGGGCTCATGCTCCAGACCCCAGCTCTCCACTGGTTGCACTGGGGCAGGGTCCGGACACCAATAAGGGACTTCTTGGGATGAGATGTGTTGGTGCACGTACATGGGAAAAGCCCAGAGACTTCTAGAAGTATGTGGAGCAGATTCTAGGGGATGAAGCGTGGTCAGCTGAGAATTTGAGTTATATAGTTTTACTCTTTTAGGTTTTTGTTATAGTTTATTCCTGTTAATGTGATCCCAGCTCTCCAGCAGGCTGTGCGGCCCATCAGAGCATGGATTACACTGTTAACGAGCAGAAATTCCTGATGCTGCCTCTTTTTTTGCTGTTCAATCGTTACGTTAGTCCTTTTGAAATCTCTGTAAGTTCTTGAGATGAGAAGTGTAGGTTGTCCCATATAGGGAACTTGTTAAACCACTACTGGATATCACGGAGAAAGAGATTTCTCTCTCTTCCTTAGCAATATGTTTATTTTCATAATGGGTTTGTTATCCTTTGCTCATTTTCCATGGGAAGGTTTCCTTGCTACTCTACTTTTTTTTTTTTTAATAGGCTCCATGCCCAGCCTGGAGCCCAAACAGGGTTTGAACTCATGACCCTGAGATCAAGACCTGCGCTGAGATTGAGTCGGACACCTAACTAACTGAGCCACCGAGGTGCCCCCTTGCTACTCTATTTTATTATATTATATTTTTATTTTTTAAAGATTTCTTTATTAGAGAATGTGTACATGTGTCCATGAGAGTGGGGGGAGGGGCAGAGAGAGAGAGGGAGAGACTCCTCAAGCAGACTCCCCCTGAGCATGGAGCCCGACACGGGCTCAGTCCCATGACCCTGAGATCATGACCTGAGCCAAAACCATGAGTCCAAATCTTTACTGACTGAGCCACCCAGGTGCTCCTGCTACTCTATTTAAGAAATTATCTCATCATTATTATTCTAAGTGAATTCTGCAGTATCTTTTATTTTTTTTTAAAGATTTTATTTATTTATTTGACAGAGAGAGACACAGCGAGAGAGGGAACACAAGCAGAAGAAGTGGGAGAAGCAGGCCTCCCACAGAGCAGGGAGCCCGATGCAGGGGCCCAATCCCAGGACCCTGGGATCATGACCTGAGCCGAAGGCAGACACTTAATGACTGAGCCACCCAGGTGCCCCTGTAGTATCTTTTAAAGGGGGGAAACTAATCATGTGACTCCTTTTCTTAAAACCCCTCATGGCTCTCCAAGAATGTTAGGGTTAAGGGACAAAGACAGGATGCAAAGGAAAGGGAGTGCCAAAAGTCAGTAATCAAGATAAAAAATATTTAATGCACTATTTTCTAAAAATCTAATAGGCAAACTACAGCTCACATCTGTATTTATAAATGAGGCCTTGACCCACACTCATCATGTCTCCGGGAGGCCACCATAGGCCTCATCACACCTCTCTACCTCTCATTTTAAACTCCGTCCACACTGACCTCTGTGGCCACTTACCTTTCTGGAACCCACAATGCTTCCTCCCCTGTAAGTCCTTGCGTGTGTTGTTCCCTTTCTTCATCCCTGCCTGGGATTGTCCCTGCTGACCCTTTAGGACTCACTCAGTGTCCCTTCTCAGGGTCAGCTGCCTCCACTGTATGTCCTCATGGAGGTGAGTGCCCGTCCTGGAGAGCGTTGGGCAGGTAGACATGCACTGGGGCATTTTGCTTGTTGACATCTAACTCCTCCGTCTGACCAGAAGTTCCCTGAGAGTAGGACGATTCCTTTCTACCTCTCTCTGCACAGCGGCTCCCACCTCGATGATTAATAAACAATGAATGGGTGTTTGTCTACTGTGCTTCTGGTGATCCCCATGATATGGGATCTGGAGATTTCAAAGGGTTGTTTTCCTGGTGGTGGGAGTAAGAGGACACCTTGTCAGCCATTTGTGGAGTTCTTTCTCATCTTCACAGCAGGTGGCAGCTCAGTTAGGATGCACCATTATCTCTGATTATCTCTGTCTCAAGCTAATCCTCAAGAGGAGGGAGTACAAGTCAAAGGAAAAATGAAGCCATCACTACAGTTGAGGAAAGTGAATCTCGGGGAGGTTGACTGACTTGCCCGGGAGTCTGTAGCATGGCCAAGAATTCTCACCTGGGTGTTACGACTCTGGGTGTGCCTCTTCGTTCTACTCTCCTCTGCTCGCTCTGTCAAGAGAACGTACTGAAGGACATTCTGCTTTCACTTTCCAGCAAAAGGACAAAGGAGATGAGGAAACTTTTCTTAGCATTAATGCCTTACCAATTTCTAGACCTCCTTTTCCTGTTAATCCCTTAAAACATCTCATTTGCACATCTCTGCGCTTAGAGGCTGTTTGGTATAAGCTCCACAGTGAATAAAAGGCAATAAAACAAGTAAATAAAAAGCAATGAAAGGTGTCTCCTGGTAGAAGATAATTTTCTTTCTCTTGTCCACTCTCTCAGGTTGACTTTATCCTCTTCACCTTGAGGGACTTAATTGGATCTGTCTCTCTTATTAGCCCTCAGGTTAAATTGGCTTCCAGAGAGAGACTGTCTCCTATTAGACTTGTTCACTTGACAAACCTTCACGGAAGCTAAGCACAGACTGAGGTATTCATCAGTGTAGGAACGGAACACTAGCTCTGAATGGTTCCTTGTGGTCATGGCGGAAGTCATTGGCTGCTGTTTGCACTTCGGCCTGAACCCCACTGTGGTGCAGGGTCAAGCCTGGGAAATATTCTATCAGTAGCAATTGCTTCCTCTAACGTGAGTCCACATCCTTTCCCCCATAAACAGTGCATGCCTCGGAGAGGATTGGGTGCTACCTCCATGGTTTTCTATTCATTCATTCAGCAAATATTTACTGAGCATCCACTGTGTGCTAGGCATTTCTAGGCTCTGGGCATATGTGGTGAACAACTTAAAGACCGTGTCCCCTTGAAGTTTACATTCTCGTGAAGGAAACAGTCAATGAACAAGTAATCAGATAAGTTTTATTTCCAGTACAAGTGCCATGGAGAAAATTAGGGATAATAGGGATAATGTTTGATGATGGTGGAAGTTGGCGGGTGGGGTGGTCCAGGAAGGCCTCCCCAGAGAGGGACATTTGAACAGAAGCCTGAGTCTTGGGAAGAGGGAGCCACATGAAGGTCTGGGAAAAGTTTACCAGGTGAGGTACCAAGCACATGTAAAGCTGAATCCAGAGTAAGGTTGATTGTCCAACAATGAGCAAGAGGCTATGGTGGCTAGAAAGCGTGGAGTGAGGGGCAGAGTGGCGGAAAGTGAGACCAGAGATGTGGGCAGGGCCAAAGCAGGAGGAACTTTATGCAGACCACTGTCTGTAATGGGAGGCACATGATCAAACTGATGCTTTAAAGAGACCATTCTGGATGCTCTGTGCACTGAGGAATGGATTCTAGTTGGCCAGGGAGATCCACTGAGAGCCTACTGGGACATTCCAAGTAAAAGAAGAAGGGGACTTGGAATGGAGTGTAAGTGGAGGTGGCGAGAAGAGGTCAGGTGCTTGTGTATTTTGAAGGTGGTGCTCATTCACCATTGATGCTGGACCAGAGGTGAGCTATGAAGGAAAGAGATGAGTCAAGCATCCCTCAGGAGTTCATTTATGAATATTTATTGAACACCTATTATGGACCAGCCATTGTTCTATGTGTTTGGATATACCTGTGAGCAAAATAGTCAAAGATTCCTGCCCTTGTAGAGCTTATGTTCTAGCAGGGGAAAGCCAGAAACAGAAAACAAAGTAAAAAACAATAAATTGTATTGCATATTCAGAAGATGATATATGTTGTGGCAAAAAGAAAAAATAGAGCAGAGGAGGGACCCTTAGGAGAAGGATAGTTACAATTTTAGTTAGGGTGGTCCGAGCAGATCTGCTTAAGAGGTCACCCAAATTTTTGGTCTGAGTAGTTAAATGGATAATGCCACTATCTAATGAGATGTCTAAAAAGAGTAAGATAAAATTGGAGGAAGGAACAGATTGAAAGGGTGGTAAACAAGCTGTTTAAGTAGTAAGCTTGAGCTGCCTCTTAGTGAAGATATCAAGTAGGTAACTGGATATTCAAGTCTGGGCCTTAGGGAAAGGTCAGGGTTACAGATTTCAGGCATCAGAGATTATAAGGTCTTTTCAACACCTACAGCAGCAGGGGTGCCTGGGTGGTGCTGTTGGTTGAGCATCTGACTCTTGGTTTCAGCTCAGGTCTTGATCTCAGGATCATGAGGTCGAGCCCCTCATTGGGCTCCACACTCAGTGCGGAGTCTGCTTAAAGCTCTCTCCCTCTACCCCTCCCGCTTGTGCTCTCTCCCTCTCTCTCTGAAATAAATAAATCTTTAAAAAGAAAAAAAAGCTACAACACCAGATAAGATCTCCAAGGGCATGGGTGTAGAATGAAAAGAGGTCCAAGGGCTCCTGGGTCCTCCAAGGGGAGGAAAGAAAAGAGGAATTAGCAAAGGAAACCCAGAAGGAGCCATCGGAAAGGCAGAGGAAAGACAAGGAGCATGCAAGAAGAAAAGTGGAAGCTGGGCTGAAAAGGGAGAGAGCAATCGACTGTGTCCAAAGCATCCAATAAGATGCTGATGGGTCAGGGAAATGAACAAGGTCTTTCTTACAGGCTCCTTCTTGGGTGGCGAGTAATCACATTACCCTGTGGTCACCATTTCACTGTGGGGTGTAGAGTCACAGAAGGGTGTGCTCTCACTGTGCACCCACCAGGGCTGAGCCCTTTGTGTTGGCCAGTGTTGATATGGTTCACTTAAGAATAAGTGCTTGTTCTCCAAGGAAGTGCCCCTGGTTCAAAATCATGGGAGACTCTGAATGCCACACACAAGATCGTGGACTTACCTAGCCACAGCAATCAGACAACAAAAAGAAATAAAAAGCATCCGAATCAGCAAAGAAGAAGTCAAACTCTCACTCTTTGCAGACGATATGATACTTCATGTGGAAAACCCAAAAGGCTCCACCCCAAAACTGCTAGAACTCATACAGGAATTTAGTAAGGTGGCAGGATATAAAAATCAATGCACAGAAATCAGTTGCATTTCTATACTCCAACAACAAGACAGAAAAAAGAGAAATTAAGGAGTCGATCCCATTTATAATTGCACCCAAAACCATAAGATACCTAGGAATAAATCTAACCAAAGAGGCAAAGAATCTGTACTCAGAAAACTATGGAATGCTCATGAAAGAAATTGAGAAAGACACAAAGAAATGGAAAAATGTTCTATACTCATGGATTGGAAGAACAAATATTGTGAAAATGTCAATGCTACCTAGAGCAATCTACACATTTAAAGCAATCCCTATCAAAATACCATCCACTTTTTTCAAAGAAATGGAACAAATAATCCTAAAATTTATATGGAACCAGAAAAGACCCCGAATCACCAGGGGAATGTTGAAAAAGAAAAGCAAAGCTGGTGGCATCACAATTCCGAACTTCAAGCTCTATTACAAAGCTGTCGTCATCAAGACAGTATGGTACTGGCACAAAAACAGACACACAGATCAATGGAACAGAACAGAGAGCCCAGAAATGGACCCTCAACTCTATGGTCAACTAATCTTTGACAAAGCCGGAAAGAATGTCCAATGGAAAAGACAGTCTCTTCAACAAATGGTGTTGGGAAAATTGGGCAGCCACATGCAGAAGAATGAAACTGGACCATTTCCTTACACCACACACAAAAATAAACTCAAAATGGATGAAAGACCTAAATGTGAGACAGGAATCCATCCAAATCCTAGAGAAGAACACAGGCAGCAGCCTCTTCGACCTCAGCCGCAACATATCACCAAAGGCAAGGGAAGCAGGGGCAAAAACGAACTATTGGGACTTCATCAAGATAAAAAGCTTTGCACAGCAAAGGAAATAGTCAACAAAACCAAAAGACAACCGACAGAATGGGAGAAGATATTTGCAAATGACATACCACATAAAGGGCTAGTATCCAAAATCTATAAAGAACTTATCAAACTCAACACCCAAAGAACAAAGAATCCAATCAAGAAATGGGCAGAAGACATGAACAGACATTTCTGCAAAGAAGACATCCAAATGGCCAGCAGACACATGAAAAAGTGCTCAACATCACGTGGCATCAGGGAAATCCAAATCAAAACCTCAATGAGATAGGACCTCACACCAGTCAGAATGACTAAAATTAACAAGTCAGGAAATGACAGATGTGGGCGAGGATGTGGAGAAAGGGGAACCCTCCTACACTGTTGGTGGGAATGCAAGCTGGTGCAGCCACTCTGGAAAACAGTATGGAGGTTCCTCAAAAAGTTGAAAATAGAGCTACCATACGATCCAGCAATTGCACTACTGGGTATTTACCTCAAAGATACGAATGTAGTGATCTGAAGGGGTACGTGCACCCCAATATTTATAGCAGCAATGTCCACAATAGCCAAACTATGGAAAGAGCCAAGATGTCCATCAACAGATGAATGGATAAAGAAGATGTGGTGTATACACACACACACACACACACACAATGGAATATTATGCAGCCATCAAAAAACCGAAATCTTGCCATTTGCAACGACGTGGATGGAACTAGAGGGTATTATGCTAAGCAAAATAAGTCAATCAGAGAAAGACAAGTATCATATCATCTCACTGATATGAGGAAGTCTTAATCTCAGGAAACAAACTGAGGGTTGCTGGAGTGGTGGGGGTGGGAGGGGTGGGGTGGCTGGGTGATAGACATTGGGGAGGGTATGTGCTATGGTGAGCGCTGTGAATTGTGTAAGACTGTTGAATCACAGACCTGTACCTCTGAAACAAATAATACATTATATGTTAAAAAAAAAAAAAAAAAGATAGTAGGAAGGGAAAAATGAAGGGGGGTAAATCGGAGGGGGAGACGAACCATGAGATGGACTCTGAGAAACAAACTGAGGGTTTTAGAGGGGAGGGGGGTGGGGGAATGAGTTAGCCCGGTGATGGGTATTAAGGAGGGCACATACTGCGTGGAGCACAGGGTGTTATACGCAAACAATGAATCATGGAACACTACATCAAAAACTAATGATGAGTATGGTGAGTAACATAACATAATAAAATAAAATTAAAAAACAAGATCGTGGACTTAATTTTATAGGTAGTGGGGTTTAGGTTAAGGTTTTTGAGCAGGGGAAGTGACATGTCTTAGCCTGTGTCATGTGGATCTTTTCGAGAATGGAAGGGAGGATGGGGTGGAGTGGGGAGAGGTGGGGGATAGGCAGGGAGACTTGTTTTCAGTGGTGGAGGCAAGAGATGGGAGGTCCTGTGCCAGAGGAGACACAGGGAGAATGCAAAGGGGTGGAGAGGCGAGAGACATCGAGAAGGCAGATTTGACAGTATTTGGTAGGTGATGGGGGTGGATATTGAGAGAGGGAAGACTGAAGACAACTCTTGGGTTTCTCTCTTGTGTGGCTCAGGGATAGGGCCCATTGTGGATTTCTGTCAGGAGATCAAGGGAAGGGGCTGCCAGATTAACCAGTTTATGGATTAATTATTAAGACACAGCAGGGACCTGGGAGCTCCCCTCCTCATGAATTAGTTAGCTGGTTATTAGGCAGTGGCTGATTAATGCTATCGCCTGCCCCCTGTGGTGTGGGAGGAGAGGCTCTGAGCCACCCCCAGAGTTGCTGTGGTGCAGGAGGGAGGGGCAC
Organism: Halichoerus grypus; assembly: GCF_964656455.1. Classification (NCBI taxonomy): domain Eukaryota; kingdom Metazoa; phylum Chordata; class Mammalia; order Carnivora; family Phocidae; genus Halichoerus; species Halichoerus grypus. Next base: position 123,136,113 of record NC_135719.1, read on the forward strand.
CCAGAGTCTCCGTCTTTATATGACAGTTCCTCCTCTCCTCCCATAAACCCAGCTCTGAAGGGGCATCCTGGACATCAGATTCTGTCTCCCCATAATTCTGCAGATGTTCTTTGCCTAATGGCAAAAAAAGACAGAGCAAGGGGACGATATGTGCACCACAGAATTATTGTTCTCAGTAGCGATGTTTAACAAAAACACCACGGCAACTTTCATGCATTTGTCAAGTGCACATCAAAGTTTATTTTTCCACTTTGGAACTACGACCTGGGTCCCTCTTCCCCTCCCTGGGCTCTGCCCTCCTGAAAACTGCCTATTCTAATACAAAATGAAAATCCCCCAAGGCTGATACAGTAGCTCAACACTGAGTGTTGGGGAGAAACCCGAAGCTGAATTCAGTAAATGCTTTTGAAATTCATAGACTCCCCCAGAGATGTAAGTTGCTTTAAATCATGAAGTTAAGTACATCCTGACCTCCTGTTGGAGCCGCGTGAGAACTAAAGAAAGGGTGTTCAGGATCCCCCCCCTCGCCCCCCATCCACGAAATTCCAAACGTTCTCTGATTTCTGAGTTCCAATACCCGTGCCAGAGTGCCTACCTCAGACCTCATTAAAGATACCGAACCCAGGCAAGAGTCCTGCGTCTGCAAGTTTCCCAGTCCTGCAATGGATACATGGGCAGAACATTGCAAATGCAAAAGAGCCCAGCAGAACGGTGGGCAAAGAGCAGAAAGTGTAAGGGGGAAACGGAAGGGCTTGGTGAGGGCTTTCTTTAACAGTATTTTTTAAAATTAACATTAAGTGCCAAATTTTTAAAATCGGTAATTTTTATTTAACAAACCCAAATAACCCTGCTTCTCTTAAAAAAATCAGAAGATACGGCACATCAGGGCCCCAATTTCCATTCTATGGTCTATCTTAATTGTAATATTCCATAGTTGTGATGTTTTTCTTCATATGAACAGGCATTCATGGATTCCTTCTACGAGGAAAATATTCTGTTTGTCTCTATGTATACCTGAGTAAGATGTTCTTCTTTGATTTAGTTCCCTCCCTTTAAGCTCATAGCAGTAGAGGATGTGAGGGAGGGAGAGGACCGTGGGATGTAGCCTCCTACACCACAGATGGGAAACCGAGGCTTGGGGAAGGTAAGTGACTTTCTTGCAGTCGTAACTCAGGTTAGAACCTGAGCCTCCAGAAAATAGTCCACCTGCCTAGGGCTCTCATCTGAAGCAGCCAGTGATCATTGTAGAAGGAAAGAACAAAGTAAATGCCCAGTGTCTCCTGAATGGTGAAAATAGTAAACACTAGAGGGGTTTGTAGGAGGACAGAAATCCCTTCAGACACATAACTAGGCTTCAGTAATCCAGTGTCCATGGCAATCGGCTTCAAGGTGGGGTGTACAGGTGCATCCTCAGGGGACTTGGGGTTCCCTTTGAAAACAGTGAGTATGTGTACCTTTGGATCACCTGTTGCTGAATCTCAGGTCTTTGTTTCTCCAAGAGGGTATGGCCACGGAGGGGGAGAAGGAGGGGGAATGGATGTAAATGCTGTCAAACACTAAGCGAAGGCCCAGCAATGGCATGGTGCTGTTTCACCATGGTTTGGGGCGGTGGGGGTTAGTGACACTTCATTCTGCAAGCAACGATTTCATTGCCACAGGACACCCTCATCCATTGCATTATTTTAACATAATTGACCATTACTAGCTTTGTATTTAATTTATGTGTTTATTTTGGTTTCAGAATTACATGAGAACGATAAGCAAAAGCACTTTTGCATCGGGGTGTGTTAGTTTTATACATGTTTAAGCGAGGTTGCAATAAAAGTAATCTAAATGCTGAACGTACAGGAGATTTTATCTTTCCTTTAAAAGGAGCCTATACAATATTCAAGGTTGTTGCATACACTGACTTCCTGTCACATTAGCACTTAAGGTATGAGAAACCGTTGGCATGAGAGATCATTCCAGTGGCATGAGCTCTTCTGCTGTCCGAGTGAATTACTGAGAAGGAACTTGGTGTGGGAGACGTGATACGCTCTTCCCTCAGTAGGTGGCTGTTCCCACAGGCGATTCTAAAATCTAAGAGGTAATTCTGACTCTTGTTTTGCTAGCTTTAGAACCTAATCCATTGTAAGATGTTATGATGTACAAGGTCTGAATGGTGAAAAGGTGTATCTTCCATTTAACATGATGTAATATGTTTAACATGAGGTCAGCAGACTTTATAGCCTGTGGACCAAATTTGGCTCACAGACTGTTTTTGTCAATAAAGTTTTATTGAAACTTAGTCACGCCCATTGTTTACAGATTGCCTGTGGCTGCTTTCACACTATAAGTAATAACATGGTCCCGTAGTTGTGATGGAGACTTATGGCCCCCCAAAGCTTAAAATCTTCACTATCTGGCAGACCCCTGACATACGCATTCTAACTACAATCATTTCTGCCCTGTGCTTTCAGCTTATGTACATTTCAGCTATTTGATTCTCTAAAGTGTTCTAATCTGTTCTGTTTTTTACAATTAGGAAATTCTAGATGATTGTTGCTTTGTGTAAGATTCTTTGATTTCTCTATGAGGGAATTTAGTCTGTTCTCAACATCAATTGTTACTGTCTTAAAACAGTTAGGAAATTGGAGGCTGGTGCGATGCTGCTGTAGTCTTTGAGCCCTACCTGGTAGAGCTGGCCTGAGCTGAGCTGTGAGTTAGATGCTTGTGTTTTCAGCTGTCAGCCCTCCACCTCCCACCTATACCCTGACTCTCCCTCACCACCTCTGGGACACAGTGCTCTGACTCCTCCTTGTCTTTCAGCCACCTCACCGAAGGCTCTGCTGCCTCATTTGCATCTCCATTCAAATTCATGTTCTCCCCTTCTCATTTCCTCTGAGGGTATTTGCACTTGAAGCTTTTACGCCTCTGGGGAGGAAGCAGCGTTGTCCTCTCCTAATGATTTGACCAACTTAGAGGTGTTGGGGGAGATTGGTAGGATGGGAGTGGCCCAAGGAGAAAGGGTGGGGACAGGGATGTCCTGGAAATGGCACGAGTCCCCCTCCCATGGCTGTATGGCTCAGTGTACCTAATCCTGAGTTTGCTGTGAAGATCACAGTCTGTGCCTCTCTTAGCTCAAAGGCCCCAAATCTTCAAGAGGATACCAGACTTAAAAAGAATTCTCTCAATGAAGTTGAGAGAGTCAAGTTTTGTATAGAACCACATAAGGCTAACACAAAAAGCAGAAGACTCAAATGCTATTTGGGACACTTCACTGGAGATGACTTCCTACTTGGACATGACTAGGGGAAATCATCGGAGGACGAAGGGAGTATGGTATGATGTAGGGATGGTTCCTAAAAGGAGATATTTATTGCTAAGTTTACATTGCTTAAAAAAATAAATTTTTGTGGGAGTAACCAAAATAATGTAAGACACAGAGGTATCTTAGACAGATCGGTCATTCCCCATCACACCAGCATTGCTCGCCCTCTGAGGATTAGGTCAGCGAGAGTGAGCCTCCCAATATACATTGGTATATTTAACATTGGTTGCAAATCTAGGCAGACTTGGGTTTAAATCAGAATCAAATATCCACTTCTTCTATGGCAAGCATTAACATGGATAGCTCCGAGGACTGTTTAGTGCATACTTACTTCAAGTCTCTATTGTTTTCATGTGCATGTCTCTTTGTACAAATTAGGGACTACTCTATACTTTATGAAACAAGTCATCTTCACCAGCGGGAGAAGAATAATACCCAAATCTGGTGATAAGGTGGGAAGGGGAGGGACCAGGCAAGCGCCCCCATGACATGATTAGAGGAAAAGCCAAATCACTCAGCTGCGGGTACAAAATCTCTTTGGGAAAGAGGTGTCTAAACAGAGTAAGAGCCCATGTGGTGTATTTCAGTAAAGTTTCCCTCACCCTCCTAACTCTCCAGCAGGCCTGCATAGAGTCTATCCTGCAAGAGGGCCTCTGTCTGGATCTGAGAAGTTCAATTCTTACCCATTCTACAGGCCTTTATTTCAGAGGCTTTGGGAAGAAGTCTGTGCCCTGTGTTTCACAGAACATTTTAAAACAACTGACTCTCCTGATTCTGTAGCCAAACTCAGGACAAGCAAGGCTCCTCCCCTGGAAGCAGAAGCAAGACCAGTGCCCAGGTCTCTGTGCAGTATCTTTGCCCCCAGCTTTGCTGCGGGCTAGAGATGCCCTTTCTCCATAGGAACTGGAAAAGCAGACTCCTGGAAGGAAGGAAGGAAGGAAGGAAGGAAGGAAGGAAGGATGGAAGGAAGGAAAGAAAGAAGGAAGGAAGGGAGCGGGGAAGGGGAGCCAGCCTGGGGTAACAGGGGTGGTAGATGGAAACATGCATGGCTGCAATTGCCCACCTCTACTTAACTGGCAAGTTGGTCCCATAATGTGAAGTCAGAGCTTATGTAGAATGGATCCTGTTTGGTTAGAAAAAGTAGACCCTTAGTACATCACTCCAGGTGTTGTCTCTAGCATGGCCGATACCAGGTACATAGGCAAAAACATATTGAGTGAATGCATACATTAATGAATTAATTAAGACCTCAGGCTGTGGAGGCAGGCAGAATTGGGTTGAAATGCAGCTTTGCCAGTTCATAGCTGTTAGTTGTCTATGGCCACGTAATAAATTACCCTCAAATTGAGCAGCTTCAGTTCTTCTCTCACATTTCTGTGGGCAAGCAAGCTGGTTATGGCTTTGCTGGGTCCCTCTGCTTCAGAGTCTTTCCCAAGGCCACAGTCATCTCAAGGCTTGACTGAAGGAGGACCCGTTTCCAACTTGACTTATGTAACTGTCGGCAGGCCTCCGATTCTTAATGGCTGTTGGCCAGAGTCATCCCTCCCTTGCCACCTGGGCCTTTCCAAAGGGCTGCTCACAACATAGCAGCCGCTTCCCCCCAGAGAGAGGAATCTCAGAGGGAGTCCCGAGACAGAAGCTACGTGTTTCTGTTTTGTTTTGTTTTTTGAAAAATTGTTTATTGTGGCTACACACACACGCACACACATATATGACATAAAATTTCCTATTTTAGCCATTTTTAAGCATCCAGTTCAGTGGCATTTAGTACATTCACAATGCTGTGATGTCACCACCACTAGTTCCAAAATTTTCGTCACCCCAAGCAGAATTTAAAGCTGCAGTGTTTTTACAACCTAATCTCTAAAGTGACACACGGGCATGTCTGTTCCGTTTCTTGGAGGCGAGGCAGTAAACCCAGCCCACTCTCACAGGAAGAGGATTGCACAGGGTGAGAATACCAGGAGGGTGGGCACCCTCGGGGCAGTCCTAGAGGCCGACTACCATAGAAGCCAGGCGATCTCCGGTGGGTTACTTATCTCGCTGAGCCTCGGTTACAGCCTTTGTAAAGCAGGGATGGTATTACCCGTAGGGCTGTGCTCATATCCAAGGGCGGCACCACCTGACTTTCTGCTCACCAACACGAGATAGAATGCATGGCCCTGAGCCGTGAGGTTTAAGCACCTTGGACCCTAGACCCTATCTTCCTGCACAGCCTCTTGGATTCTCCATGATGGTTCAGAAACCATCACATCTTTGGACCCCCTGAGAGCATGAACAGAGAGGACAGAAGAAGAGGCAGAATCATGCAGATCCAGAATACATTCCCTAAATATTCACAGTATAACATGTATATGAAGCAGAGTTTCCTCTAACGAAGAAGCCCATATTGGACGATGCTTAGCTCCTATGGTCTCATCATAACCACCTCTAGGGATTGGTCCACCCCTCCCTCAGTTGCTCATATTCACCACCAAGATGCCATCCTTGTTCCATTATGGTTTACTCTCTTTCTTCCATGCAAATTTCCAAACATCTCTTTAATGCATCTCCTCTCTTCCCTGATGAGTTGTCCTATGCAGTGAGTAAGAAACAGTTCCCCTGGAGCTCTGTACATGGGATTATATAATGAACAAGCAGGCTGCTTTTAAAACTATTGTTTAAAAATTTCCAAAATGGCAATATATGTATCTGTTCTTATCCCGTCTCACAGGTCAGCCCTACCCAGGTCAGGGTTTCTTTCCAAACCCAAGCATATAGATGTGTTCCGAGGTCGCCATACATTCCAGCCACATCTTTATACTTCTCCTTCCATAGTCCTATAGGAGACTATCAATTTGAATCCATAACTAATCAGCTGAAAACTAATTCAGATTTTAAGTCAAAGAAGTGAATTAATATTCTGTAGAAAGGTTTCCAGTGATGAGTATTTTAGAAAGATTATTGAAGACTTTTGAAATAAAAATAGTTTCCTGGCTAATGCTCAAAAACCAAAAATAATTACTGAACAGTGTTTTCCAAAGTGTTTCTATGGAATGAAATGCTATTTGTTTGCTCACTGACCAAAATTAAATTGATAATCTCTAGGGTTGATGAGAATATGGTGAAAAACAGTCATAGGTTGTTTGCTGCTGGGGTTATGAACTGGACTGTTCTCTGGGGAGGCAATTTGTAGTTTCTATCAGAATATAAAATATATGTACTCTTAACTATGGACTCTGAGAAACAAACTGAGGGTTCTAGAGGGGAGGGGGTTGGGGGGTTGGGTTAGCCTGGTGATGGGTATTAAGGCGGGCACGTACTGCATGGAGCACTGGATGTTATACGCAAACAATGAATCATGGAACCCTGCATCAAAAACTAATGATGTATGGTGACTAACATAACATAATAAAATTTTAAAAAAAGGAAAAAAAATATATGTACTCTTAGACCCAGAAATTCTACTTTTAGAAATTAACTTAAACCATCCTTACACACCTACAAAAAGGGACATACACAAGGAGTTTCACTGCAGTATTGTTTGTGATAAGAAAACATTAGAAACAACTCAAGTGTTCATCAGTAATATACTAGGTAAATCAGTCACAATGTGCCTCTGTTTAGGAGCACCATGCATCAGTTAAGATAGCGAGGCAGATTGATATGCCTGCACATGGAAAGATGGACATAGTATTTTGTTACCTGGATGAAGGCAAGTTATTGAATGACCCCTTCTGTAAGAAACTTTATACATATATATATATATATGAAATGTATACAATTTAAATTTTATATCTTATATATATATTATATGTATGTATAATATTACATGTATGCTCACATAGATTTATTCGGAAGGATACACACCATACTGTTGATAGTGGTTACTCTTCTTCTTGGGAAAAGAATAGAATTTTCTAAGGGATGGGAGTGTTGCTTTCCACTCTACTGTATTATACTTGCATATTGTTTGAATTTTTTATGATTATATACATTGCTTCTTAAAATTACTATGGAAGTAACATATGTTTATTTTTAAGCAAGGAAAGCAAAAAAAACCCTACAATCCTTCACTCAGATGCAATTACCATTAATTAATCGTCCATACCTTTTTCTACACCTGAATTTGTTGTTTTAAAAATGTAATTATTTCATATAGACTATTTTAAAGCTACTTATTTTTAGTTAAAAATATATGATATAAAATACGATAAATGCAATTATTCCCTAAAGAGTTACATAATAAATACATTTATATGTCAGTAGGTATTCAGTTATGTCTAATGGTTATAATATTGTGGTTTTTAGGTATATGAGATTGCTGGAAACTGGGAATTAGAAATGGGGCAAGGTAAACTTTTAATGCAAAAACCTGTTACCTGGTTCCTTGCATTCAGTCTTGTCCATCCCTACGTCCACACTATCCAACCTAAGCTCTGTCAGTGTCTTAACTAAAGTCCTCCATGGCCACCAATCGCCCTCAAGATCAAAATTCTACCTTCCTCATATGGATTACAAGGTCTGTCATTTTCTTGCTCACGTTTATCCTCCAGCATATCTTTGGTCAACACCTTTACCTCCAATTCCTGTCCAGCTCCCACCTCACCCTGGCTTCCTCTCACTCCTCCTTCATGCTTCTGCTTCCATTCCTCCATTTCAGATTCAACCACTTCTCTGATTCCCATGTGTTCTGAGCTTACCCTGAGTCCTGGGCAGCTCTTGTTTTTCACACTCAACAGGCACTCTGCCTTTTCCTGACAAAGTCGTTCATCGTGTGTAGAGACCCAGAGCAAGGTTATTAAGCAGTCTCAGCTTCAAGCTCATCTATGAATAGGATAATAATAGTATCTACCTCCTAAGATTGCTAATTGGACCAAATGAATGAATGCATCTCAGGGCTTTGAAGTGCCTGGTGCAGAGTAAGTGTTCTGTGTGTTTGTGGTTGTGGTTGCTATTTTACTCATTTGGTTTGGTTGAGATTGATTTTTGCCTTCTTCTCTAGTGGTAGATTATGGATTAGCTAAAGTGATTGGTTAATCTCCTTTTACATTGTGTGATTGGTCCAGGAAGGGACATGCAACCCAATTTGAGCCCATGAGAGTCACTATGAAAACTTTAAATTTTGAGGGAGAGAAACTCTCTTCTTTCTCTAGGCTTGAGCAGGATGTATGCCAGGCTCATTGCTGCTTCAGCCAAGAGATTACAAGCAGGAGCCCCTCTGAGTATGGAGCCAACACAGAAGCAAATGGAGCAGACCAAAGAGAAGGAAAGAATGTCTGGTGACTCTGGTGACTCTGTGTGGGGCATTTTCATGAACCCGTGCTTGACCAGCTCTTCCCTCCACTCTTCATTCATTTGGGCTAGAATGTTCCTTTTTTTTTTGTTTTTTGGGGTTTTTTTGCTGAATCACTTAGGGTTGGGTTTTCTATCTTCGTGACCCAGAGTTTTAAGACATGTATCCTATATCTAACCAACACTGTCCCTTAGTACAATACTTGGTCTGTTGGTCTTTCCTCCTCATTGGGTTTAAGCTCTGTGAGGAAAGGACCTGGGTCATATTTACCTTTGTACCTCTGGTTCCCAAGACAGTACTAGAGCATATTAGATGTTATTTCTTGAGTGAATAAAATACACCAGAGGGTGTTTCAACATATCGGTTGAGTGTTTCAGCATAGCCTGTTCAGGGCTGCTGACTTATCCAGGCCCAAAATTCCACTGGTTCTTTAGGAAGACATAATAGGATAGGGGGAAGGAATTAACATTCTTGAATGCCTGTTAGGAGCTAGGTAATGTATACAGTGGTCCCCTCTTATCCATGGGGGCTATATTCTAAGACCCTTAGCGGATGCCTGAAACCACAGACAGCACTGAACCCTATACAGACTATGATTTTTCTTATACACACATACTTGTGATAAAGTTTAGTTTATAAATTAGGCACAGTAAGAGATTAGCAACAATAATAAAATAGAAGAATTATAACAATATACTGTAATGAAATTACATGATGTAGTCTCTCTCTCTCAAAATATCTTACTGTACTCTACTTACCCTTCCTCTTCTTGTGATGATGTGAGATGATACAATGACTACGTGCTGCGGTGAAGTGCGGGGAATGACGTAGGCACTGATGCAGCGTTGGGCTACTCTTCCCTTCTGACAGTACATCAAAGGGAGGATCATCAGCTTCTGGATTGCAGTTGACCATGGATAAATGAAACCACAGGAAGTGGAACTGGGGATAAGGGGAGAATACTGTATAATACTTTATATTACATCATATCATTTAATCAAGAAACCTAATTGCTCTTCTTCCCTACCTGCTCTCCCATGATAGGAGAGTGATTTTATCTATCAATGAAATAATATGAAATAATGAAATAATCACTGTGCAAGTGAGTGATGATATAAGAACAAGATATGAGCTATCTTCAGGCATCTAATAAGAAAAATGAAAAGCAGATAAAAAGCACCCAAGTTCGGTACTTTAAAAGGAAGCAATCATTTGAGTCTTTTGAGTTCAAGATGCTAGGTTTTATAAATTATTACCATTGTTTTTGAAAGGAGTAATTTCATTAAAGCATGCCATTTCAATTACGAAACATTTCAATTCAGAACTCCCTGAAGATACAGAAAATGAGGGGCTTGTACTCAACTCCTTAATTAGCTGAGGGACATGATATGGTTGCCTACAGGTGACTAATTTGCAAGTCACAGGAAACCCTCTCCCCTCTCCAGGCTTCCAGTTTGTTGTCCCCTACTTGCTGACATTCAGTTTGGGGACAGGTGACCAGGAGAGAAATACTGAACAGTATTCACTCCGGAAGGTTTTTGTGTTGACTTTGTCCCTGACGACTTCTGCTCAAGGAGCATGCAGTATTAAGAACACCTAAATTATAATGCTTGTCCTCCATCTATAGGCCACGTGTGTGTATTGGCATACAATATCCTGTTGGTTTGGGGTGTACATCATAGTGATTCAATATTTTTATGCATTATGAAATGATCCCCATGATAAATCTAGTTACCATCTGTCTTTATACAAAGTTATTACAGTATTATTGACTATATTCCTTAGGCTGTACATTATATATTGTTTTGGATTAGTTTTTCAGAGTATAAGAATGAAGATTGTAGTATGGTCCAGCTCTTTCTTGTGTAATTACTCTTTATAAAGCAATCTGTAATAACAGTTATTAATCATCCAGTTACCTGTTAAATGCTACTTAAGAATTATTGAAACTGATTATTGCTGTATTTATTCAGTAAATGACTTACAGAGCATCCCTCAGTGGACCAAGTTCTGTGGAATACAGAGATACCCAGGATACAGTGGGTCTACAAGGAGCTGATAATCAGCCTGAGTTGTCCTTGAATCCCTTTATTTCCCTTGTGATGGGAATTTTGTGGATGGAGAAATTCATCTAAAAAAGTGTTGAAGAATGTGGTTGGCCCGCAGTAGGTTGAAAGATTTATATGCTAGTGAGAACCATAGGCAGACCAAGCACACTGTTCTTGGGCCAGAAGAAGCAAGTTATTCAGAAAAGAATGGGAAAAGGCAAACTGCACCTAGTGCCTTTTTGCTCATTGTCAGAAAGGTGAGTTTCTAGAGTCTTCTAGATCAGGTTGCTGTACCTTTCTCACATAGTTTTGGGTCCCACAAATTTTCATTTTATCCTCAAATTTGTCCTAAGTTTAATACCTATTTGTGCCTAATCAGGGAAGAACATGATACCGTATTATGTGTACTTTGAGGTGGAAAATCTTTGAGAAAAATAATTTTTATGTCATTAGAAGGAAAGAAGAATTTGAGTTTTGGGTCCTTGCCAATTCAGGTCTTTATCTTAGAACAGATTCATTGTTATTTAAACTCTGCCTCAGTGAGATTGATCTTGGGGGAAAAAGCACTTTCAAGTCTTTGCATCCTATAGTCTAGAAAACACAACTGACAGCCTTAGAATACCCCTTTAGGATTGATCTACTTGGTCTTCTTCTTTTTCCTTTCTCCATCCTGTTTTGAATCCCCAAGTACCCCATCTTAGAACTCTCTTAAAGCTATTGACTCTCCTTCCCTACTTTTCTTTCCTTGCCAGTTTGTTTTATAATTTTTCATGATCTTATAAAGGGATAGCTTCCGAACAAGTCTTTAAGTGAGTGATAAGGATAAAGAATAATAAACATTTATATGTATGTATTCATATTACCAGTCAATATACTTAATAAAAAAATACCAATTGAAAAATGACCAATGTCACATTTTTCATCCTTGGTCAAAATCAGAGCTCTCTCTTTTATTTTTTGCTTTTGAATATGGGAGAGCCTAAATTCCTAAGAAAAGGCCTAACGTAGCCAAGAAATTGAAACAGATATATGTGAGCAAAGGAGGCCACTGACACTTATCTTGGCCACAGCCTGGAGTTATTCGGAGAGAATATCAAGAGACAAATCTTACAGGTTTTCAGGGGCCAGAAAGATAAGAGGAAACCCTGGATTGAGGTGTCACAGAAGCTAAGGGTATTGCTTCAAGGAGGAAGAAGTGGTCAAAAGTGTCAAGTGCTACTAAAATATCAAGAATAAAAAGGACTGAATAGTATAGTTTGGATTTAGAGACTTGAAAGTTATTAGTGACCTTTTTAAGCATTATTTTAGAGGAGTTCTGGGTCTTAAAGTCAAATTGGAAGGTGGAGAGGTGAGTGGAAGAGAAGGAAATTGAGATGTAGATATAGACACATCCTTCAAACAAGCTGTGAAGGGAGTAATAAAACAGTAGCTAGAGGAATATGGGGTTATGAGAACTAGAAAGTATTTATTTTAGATGGGAGATATTTGAACAGGTTAAAAGCTGATGGGAATCACAGACCTGTACCTCTGAAACAAATAATACATTATATGTTTAAAAAAAAAAAAAAGAAGGTAGTAGAAGGGAAAAATGAAGGGGGGGAATCGGAGGGGGAGATGAACCATGAGAGACTATGGACTCTGAGAAACAAACTGAGGGTTTTAGAAGGGAGGGGTGTGGGGGGATGGGTTAGCCCGGTGATGGGTATTAAGGAGGGCACGTATTGAATGGAGCACTGGGTGTTATATGCAAACAATGAATCATGGAACACTATATCAAAAAAATAAATAAATAAAATAAAAAGATTGTTCCATTAAAAAAAAAACTAATGATGTAATGTATGGTGACTAACATAAATAAATAAATAGATAGATAGATAGATAGTGCAATTAACAAAAAAAAATTCAGCCTAAAAAAAAAAAAAAAAAGCTGATGGGAAGAATTCAGCTCTAAGGGAGAAGCTGAATAGCCAAGAGAGATGATACAATAATAGATGATGTTAAGTTCCTGAGATCCACAATGACCCCAAACCCAAGAATCATCTTAGAATAGACCAGATATGCCAGGTTCACCTGGAAAAGACCCTATTTTAAGATGGCCTCTGGATTTAGTAAACCCAAGTTTCACCAAATTAGCCTGAAGTTTGAAAGGAAGAGAGGGGTGAGTTTCCATTTGTTCCTTCTTTGACTCTAAGGAATTCAACGTCATATTAGACATTTCATCAAGCCTTGAGAAATAAGGAAAGAGGAAGGTGGTGAGGATGTCTAAGATTAAAATGAAAAACTAGACATGGCCACTAAATTTGTTATAGATGAATCTAGCTAGCTTTGCCATAAGTTGAGAGAGATGAGTGGTCAGGCAGCTTGGTTTTCCTCAAGCTGGACTTGCAAATATTGAAAGATGTCACCAAAGAAATTAATGTAGAACCAACACATTAGCTGGGGAAGAATACCTAGAGCCATAGATCTTGGTGTGCCTGGAAAAGTCCAGAATTTAAAAAATAAAATAAAAATGGCTGTGACCAATGAACAGCACTCCCCTGACATCTCAATTGCACACCACTCCTTTTATGTCCATTTTGAGGGCTCTCCACCAAGACTTTTAAGACATGAATCACTGGGCAATGCTTTGGAGATATGACAATGCTAATTATGCTTAGTACCCATGTTAGCTGTCTGGTCTTATACTCATATCAATAACTTAATCAAAGACTCAGTCCAGCCAAGCTGACCTCACTGATTGCCTGTGTTAGCTGCCAACAGTTTCATCAGAGAGGAGGGAAATGGGGAAACTGGAGGCAGATTGTGTTGTGATTTATATGGAGCCACGAAGGTAGTGTTTTTGTCAGTGGGAGCTGTGAATAGATACTGTGGGTAGCTGGATATGGTGGAGATTTTTCAAAAATTGGCAGGCATGTTACATTTGGAAATTCTCCAGGGAAACATCAGAGATTTAATGAATTATTACAGTTTTGTGTTCTTGCTTTCTGTGACATCTCTCCTCTTTATGCTTTATCAGTGTTTGTTTCTCAGTATGTGTTTGTCACTGTTCTTAATTTTGGAAAATACAAGAAAACCTCCAAATTAGTATATGACATCTAGGAGTGATTCTCTAGTCCTTTTCTTGACACAAACCCACAATATAACCCCTTTTGTAGGCTTGTGCAAAGGTACTCATGCCTAGGTACTTGACCATTTATTCCTTTTGAAAGCCCCTCCTATCAGGTGTATAGCCTCATTGTATTCCATTACCTGGGTAAAGGAGTAAAGTGGGTGGGCGTGGACAGGAACCAGAGCTAGAGAGACCAGCATTCCCCTGGATTATTTTATAATTTCTTGTGTTAACACTAAGGGCTTATTTGTTAGCTCTGTAGTTAAGTAGGTTTCTTCCTGGGGGAGAAATGGTCTCACCAGCATCTTTGGGCTGCTTTCCCAATTCTTACCACTACTCCTGTATATCTTCCTTTGGAAGCTATGAGATAGGCAAGGATGGCTACTCAAGAGTTTCTATGAGTGCCTCTTTGATGTTACTCCCAGGAGCTTCTGGAATGTGTCAAGAGAGATGTCTTTAAAAAGCCACACAATACATGAGGTTAAGTCACATACTCTTCTCGTTCCCATCTCAGATTGCTCTCTGTTATGTTGTCCACCCAAGCTGGCCAGACGGTCCTATGAGACACCCCAGGAAACAGCACTATCTAATGGGAAAGGAGGCTCTTCTTCCCAAAGACATTTGCATCATCATCGAATTCTCACTAACAACACCTTGAGGAACCTTGTGTGAGGGCAGACTTTGAGAATAGTATCAAAACCGTAATACGTCGGCAGCAGCCATTGTCTTGAGTGGAGAGGGTAAATGGTTCCAGGTAGGTGAGGGTTTATTCACAAACATCAGCAATTTGTGGGTCAAATGGAAATTTTTCTTTAACTATTGACAGTGTTAAATTTTACCTGAGCCCTATGCTTCTGGAGAACAGTGATGATTAAGAATTGTCCCCATCCTGATGAGTAAGAAATGTCCTACATCCATTTGTGTACTAGGAAACAGCTTACTGCAGAGTCACTTCCCCCATGTGACTCATGTAAGACTCATGAATGACCTATGTGTTTACCTATGACAAGGCCAGATGCAGACACTCCAAAATCCCGTTCTTTGTCCCATAAATGATTAGTGAATGTGCCCCACTGATCAGCCTGGACAAAATGCCTGCTGATTTGACTTGACCAAACTTTAGTTAAGCCCAGAGGCCTCTGCTCACCCCTGAGGTCTAGGAAGCATTGGAATAAGGAATAATCCCTCCTTAATGGTGCTTCCTGAGAATCTGCTGGCTGCAAAGAAAACCTTTCCTGCTCAACTGTTAGATCATGTCACCTGCTTACCCCCCTACACTCACTCCTCCTAGTCTTGTTTATTCCTCCCTATTAAAAGGGAAGCCTTTTCTGCCTGACCTTTGATGAGGCAGAGGCGTAGACATCTTATGGTCAGAGCAGTGTCCCTATTGCACTAACACCCCTCCCCTTCTGAAATAATCTTTTAAAATAAAGTCTCAGTCTGGAATGATTTACTCAGCGGGCATGTGAGCAATATTGCATCATAGATGCTCCCTCTGGTCCAGAGGCTTGCTGAGTGGTGGGGAGACCCTGAAGAAGCAAGATTGAGCTTGGCCAGCAAGGAGCTCCCCCTGGACTCGCCTCCAGCAGTGAGGGAACAGCATGCTGAACACTTGTCACAACGGCACAGGTTTGCCCACGCAGCCGCTAGGCCCATCTCGGGCAGAACGCTGGGCAAGGGCCACCCGGCTGGGGATCCTGGTCACCGGCCCCTGGAGCGGCACCGCCTGGGGGGAAGGCGCCTTCCTGACCACTCGGGCTCCGGGCTCTGCAGCGGGCTCCTGCGCAGGAGCTGGGATGGTTTTTGCACAGTTCGCTGCAGGCACCTACCTCCACGACTTTCTTCACTATTCAAAAGTCACGCACCCAAACCACGGCTAGGCACACACAGAAATGCAATTGTGGGAGGTGGAAAGTACTCAACTTCAGCAACGCATCTATAAAACCCTACCCTAAAATAGCTGCATATTAAACTACCAAGGACAGTTAAGCTTTCAAAGGGAGAAGATCAAAGCGCTGTCATCTTTTAATTTAATTCTTTTGTTGCATCAAGGGTCTTAAGAGGGATGAGACAGATCAAAATAAAAAAGGAAACAAACTATAAAAAACAAATAAAAAAGGTCTCTCCTTATCTAAGTTTGGATTTGTTTTAATTTTTTTTTTTTAAAGATTTTATTTATTTATTTGAGAGAGAGAATGAGATAGAGAGAGAGAGCATGAGAGGGGGGAGGGTCAGAAGGAGAAGCAGACTCCCTGCTGAGCAGGGAGCCCGATGCGGGGCTCGATCCTGGGACTCCAGGATCATGACCTGAGCTGAAGGCAGTCGCTTAACCAACTGAGCCACCCAGGCGCCCTGGATTTGTTTTAATTTGACACTATTTTATTCTTTAACACTGAGTATATTGAACATGACTTTTTCCTGGCGACCTGGCTTCCTCCTGGAGACTGTAAGTCATGGTGTTGTGCTCAAGATGTGTTTTTTGATGGTAAAGCTAATTCTGGGTGGGATATTGGCTCATCTGGCACTAATACTGGAGCCGGTTTATTTTGGGGGATGGAGCAGCTACTTTTCTTTCATGTATTTTTGAGTTAACATTGAGTTCCTTTGGGTAGGATATAATGGAGACCTTTCACTTAGCTGGAAGCAAAACAAAACACTGTTTAAAAAACAATCAGGGTTCACATATACATACACACATTTATATCTATATATCTTGTGGCTACTTTCTAAATATGAGTTTGCATTTTATATATACACACATATATAAATAAATATGTGTATGTGTTTATATATATTATATTATATATTATATATGTATGTATCAAGCTATTATATTTAGAAAGTAGCCGCAAGAATCGGATGTGAGCTAACTTTCTGAAAGGCTACTGAGATATAACACAGGCATCTGGCTGCCATTTTATTATTACCCCTGACACTTGCAAATGTTAGCAGAAAAAAAAATTAAGTAGCAACTGATAGCATAATCATTTCATTATACCTATAGAATCCAGAAGAACATGTAGGTACAATCCTTTTTCAGAAAGCAGGTAGGGAAAGAAACAGGTAAGGGTAGAAGAAAACCATCCTGCCATGAGGCATGAAGAGCATATGATATCAAAATTATTTCCATTTTACAGATAGAAAAAATGAGATTTGAGAAATGATGATTTGCATGGTGTCACCTGACTTCTAAGAGGTGGAGCCACAACCGAACAAAGTTATTCTATCGTCTAGTCTAGGGCTTTCACCAGTACACCATGCCCTCCCTCTAATGAGTTTCACGTTACAATGACCAGAGGAGAGTTCCAGTTTTACTCTTTGCTACTCATTTCACTGTCAGACTCTCCGCAACTTATCGCCACCATGGCTGCTTTCAGCACCAGGGCCACGAATCTTCTCTTCTTCCTTCTCTAGCCAGCCTTCTTATTCAAGCATGTATGAGTACATTCTTGACATCCAGCCAATCAGAGGCCTCATCTCCGTTCTGTCCATTGTCTCTTTGGGGTATTTCTGAGTACCTGAGGGGCTACCGCTTTCCTGACAGAAATGGGGATAGAAAGAGAGGGAATGCTGTGTTCCTCTCTCAACTTCCCAGCTCTTCTGGAGTTCTTCCTTAGCTTCTGAAGGACAGAGAGCATCTTAGATATTGAAATAGTATTGTATTCCCCTCAATATCCATTCTGTCATCAAAAGATCTCATGATAAACAGTGCGGATAAGCATACATTTTACCTTATGCAGTGTAGCCATATTCTCTTTTGAGAATTACATGGACTACAGACCTAGTTTGTTCCATGGAGGTGGCATTTTCATTTCAGAGAGATTGAGTGATAACCTCAGAACCTCACTTGGTAAGGTGCATGCCTGACTCAGAGCAAAGTACAGCCAGCCTTTAGTTTAGCTAACCTCGCTGGGTGCTGTCCAATATTTTAGTTGTCAGATCATGCTCTCTATAAATGCAAAGATGTCATGTATATTATGAAGAGACCACAGATGTATTCAAAGCATGGAGGCTTTGCCATCTATCCTAACTCTTCCTAATAGCTACAGCTGGGACAACAAAACAAGTGTAAGACATACCCCAACACAAGGAGTTATCAATCTTGTCATTGAGGGGAGAGCAGAATTCTTCCATATAGGGTAAATTTCTTTCCAGGCTCTTTAAATGTGAAATGTAATAAGATATTTAAAGATCATTTCACTAACACATAAAGGAAAATACTAACACATGCACATTAAATTGCAGGTTTCACAATTTTGTACTAAGGAAACAGTAATTAAGGTAAGTTCAAAATGATACTTGCTGACTGGGAACAGATGAATTGAAATAGTGAACTTGTAAAAATAATATTGAAGAGCTAATCAGGCTTAAACCCCCCTCCACTGCCCCCACCTCTCTCTCCCTCTCTGGTTATTGCTCATCTCTAGCTTTTCCTCTTTACTTCCCTCTTTCTGTGCCTTTCATGAAACACATAATTTTTACATTGGGCAACAAGGTCACAATTCCCTTTAGTAATTACATAGATTGAGAATATATTTGTTTTTGGAGGGAAGAAACATTCACTTTGCAAATATAGAAAAGAAAGAACGAACTTTGACTTTGTTGTAAAGATAGCCAAGTCCTTCCTTCAGCAAAGGAAAACAGACACACAGGGGATTTGGGTTTCACTGTATAACGATGGCTTCTCCTAATATAGATCTTGTGAGAAAAATGACAAAGTTATTGGTTCAGGGGCTGGTAAGAGACCCCTCCCCTAACATCTTGAAGATAAGAAAAATCAAGTTGCTCCCTGAGGGTTAAATGAGGTAAGCGCACACACAACAGATGCCATTAGCCATGTGTGATGGGAAAGAAACAGAGTTTCCAGCAATGCATGTTTGAAGAGTTTGAGAATACCCAAAGCTCCCATCAAGGTGATAGGGCAGCTACCTCACAGAACTGGGTGGTGGTTGCATTTAGTTGTAACAACCTCATCAGTGGTCATCCCTTGGGAAGACTGGATGGAAAGGGCAAAGTTAGCCCAGAGCTGAGTTTCTGGTGAGAAGACCACCAGCCCCCCTAGGAATCTCCTGAGGTGCCTGTGAAAACACAGATTCTGCAGCTTCATTGCACAAGCACTGGAGATTTGGGGTGGGGTCAAAGAATCTGCACTTTGTTTATTCATATCCAACTGAATATTCTTTTTGATATTTTCTCTTTAAATTTTTTAAAAACAAAAATGTGTGGGGCACCTGGGTGGCTCAGTTAGTTGGGTGAGTGTCCAACTCTTGGTTTCAGCTCAGGTCATAATCTTTGTGTCATGGGATCGAGCCCCAGGCCAGGCTGTGCACTCAGTGGGGAGCCTGCTTGGGGATTCTCTCTCTCGCCCTCTGCCCTTCCCCCTGCTCGTGCATGTGTGTGCTCTCTCTCTCTCTAAAGTAAATAAATAAATCTTTAAAAAAAATGTGTTAATTGTAACTGAGAATGCAAATATGATTGAAAAAGGTAAATCTTACCTGACTCCTCTGTTTCTTCTACCCTGAGGTAACAATGTTAGTAGCTGGGCGAGCACCCTTCCACCCCATTCTCTGCATTACCCATTCAAACATATATACAGTCATTGGAGGGTTTTTATTTTTGCTTCTGTTGTTTCTTTTTATAAACTGGGTCATATTACACATATTGTTTTGAAATTTATATTTCTCAAGTCATAATAGAAAACTCTCCAGGTTTAAAAAAATGTGCATATATATATGCATATATATATGTTTATATATATACACACACGTAGACACAAATATGTATGTATCAGTTTGCTTGGAAATGCAGCTCAATGGATGATAAATTCCATCTAAGGCCAAATACTGACACAATAGTTAATCAGTACCATAAGGGAAAGTTGAAAAAAAAAACCCTCTGAAGATAGATATAGATACAGATATAGATACAGATTTATAGATTTTTTTTATTTATTCATTCATTCCTTAAGCTTATTGTATAATTTCCCATGGTATGGATATGTTCAGATATTCAAGCATTTCTCCATCAATGAATATTCAGGTAACTTCTTAATGTTGCTATTTGTTTTATTGCCATTTTAAACATTGTTTTTATTTTGGGGAAATAGATTTGCAGAATTGGTATTTCTTGGTCAAAAGCTATATTCATTGTTAATATTTTGAGTATTATAATAATTTTTTGAAAGCTTGAGGCAAATTTAGTTGATTAGGATTCCACTTAATTATATCCTATAAAGTCATCATGAACACTACAGTAGTGAATGCTAAATCATTAGAGGAAATACAAGGTTAGGTTCCTGTGAGCTTCTGGTTCCAACATTTTCATCAACCAATCAACACATAACCTTGTTTTATGTGTGTTTCTGTTTAAAGACAGCCTATTTTTTCTATGTTATTGATTCATTAACATTGAACTCACAACCAACAGCACTGTAATTCAAGCCTGGACAAAGTTTATCTAACAAACATTTTTTCTCTGAAAGCACACCACATCCTTCTTGTGCTTAGGAACATTGGACAGCACTTCAGCACTATGCTTATGGGCCATTTAAAACAACAAAATCACTAGTGCAGAAAACATGCACTAAATAGATGTCGAAAAGGATACTTGTTTACAGTATGAGAGCTGAAACGAGAAAGTAGAAGATTACCTTGTTTGACCTCAGCTGGAAATGTGCACAGTGAATGACTCAAATTTTTCACCATTCTACACATATCCATGGATGACTACAAATGACTGAAAAATCACTGCAAGTATTGATTTTGAGGTTACAAATAAATTTCAGAGAGGAGGTGAATTTGTAAATACAAAATCCACAAATAATAAGAATTGACTATATTCCCACCAGAAATGTGTTTGTCATGCTCATTATCTTTCATCTTCACTGAGTGTTCTCCTTTTTAAAATATTTGTGAAATTTTTGTGAAAAATAATTTCTTTTTGCTAACTACTAGTGAGGTTGAGAGTGTTCTCTTGCATTTATTGTACATTTGAGTGCAGTCTTTGACCACTTACCTGTTCATGTACTTTGCCTTTTTTACTATTAAGTAGCTTATTTATTTTATTTTAATCAATTTATAGAAACATTGCATCTTAGGGATGTCAACCCTTTGTTATATGTTATGCAGATATTTTTTCACTCTATTGTTTGTCTTATTTTTGGTTTGAGTATCTTTGTCATATTCTTTTTTTTTTTTTTTTTTTTTTTTTTAATTTTTATTTATTTATTTGACAGAGAGAGACACAGTGAGAGAGGGAACACAAGCAGGGGGAGTGGGAGAGGGAGAAGCAGGCTTCCCACGGAGCAGGGAGCCCGATGTGGGGCTCGATCCCAGGACCCTGGGATCATGACCTGAGCGGAAGGCAGACGCTTAACGACTGAGCCACCCAGGCGCCCTTCTTTGTCATATTCTTTTAATTTTAATTTTATTTTATTATTTAGTCACCATACAATACATCATTAGTTTTTGATGTAGTGACCCACGATTCATTGTTTGCATATAACACCTAGTGCTCCATGTAGTACGTGCCCTCATTAATACCCATCACTGCGCTAACCCATCCCCCCACCCCTCTCCCCTCTAACACCCTCAGTTTGTTTCTCAGAGTCCATAGTCTCTCATGGTTCATCTCTCCCTCCGATTCCCCCCTCTTCATTTTTCCCTTCCTTCTCCTAATGTCCTCCATGCTATTCCTTATGTTCCACATATAAGTGAAACCATATGATAATTGACTTTCTCTGCTTGACTTATTTCACTTAGCATAATCTCCTCCAGTCCCATCCATGTTGATGTAAAAGTTGGGTATTCATTCTCTCTGATGGCTGAGTAATATTCCATTGTATATATGGACCACATCTTCTTTATCCATTCATCTGTTGAAGGGCATCTCGGCTCTTTCCACAGTTTGGCTATTGCGGACATTGCTGCTATGAACATTGGGGTGCATATGGCCCTTCTTTTCACTACATCTGTGTCTTTGGGGTAAATACCCACTAGTGCAATTGCTGGGTCATAGGGTAGCTCTATTTTTAATTTTTTGAGGCACCTTCACACTGTCTTCCAAAGTGGCTGTACCAACTTGCATTCTCACCAACAGTGTAAGAGGGTTCCCCTTTCTCCACAACCTCTCCAACATTTGTTGTTTCTTGCCTTCTCAATTTTTGCCATTCTGACTGGTGTAAGGTGGTATCTCAGTGTGGTTCTGATTTGAATTTCCCTGATGGCTAATGATGGTTTGAGTATCTTTGTCATATTCTTTAATAACCGAGTATGTCTCTCCCTTTTGTGATTTAAGGTCTTTTATCTTCTTATATTTCCAAGATTATCTAGACTTCAAATTTTCATTCCATATTTTTAGGATATAATTTATATTTAAATCTGGAATTAACATTGCATCACTGAGATCAGCCAGCCCATGGAATAGAAAATAGAAACCTGGTAAGCTACAAGTTAGAAGTGTCCATTCAAGCACTATGCAGGAAGAAGAACACCCTAGCTCAAAGACATGATCTTTGTGTCTGCATGGTAAGTGTATCTCTTAAATCAATCAGGGCCTCATGTTAGACAGCCAAATTAAAATGGCATAACTAATCTCAAATCCATTCACTCACCTCTCTAGAAAATCCAAGGGAGAATGGTTTTTAGGTTGCTTTGATCTAATAGCTCAGTGATATCTCAAAGACCCAGTTTCTTTCTCTTTGTGCTCAGCCTTCTTCAATATCAGCTTTAACCTAAAGTTGGCTTTTTTCATGTTCATAAGGTATTTACCAACAGCAGTAATGAGGGCTATATATTCTTTCTCATGCGTGGTGGCTAGGGTGGACATACTTCTACATAGGTATGGTTCTTCCGTGGTGGTTGACAGAGTTTCTAGGATCTAGAACCAAGTAGTGTTAAGTGTCCCATAATGAAGATCATTGTCAGTGTGTGATGTGGTTGAGTGTTTTTTCCTAGCTGAGTTGTTTCTGGATCTGCAGCCTCCAAGCCTGTTTCCAGGCCCTCAAGCAATTCTGTGAGCTACCTAATATCTTTTGTTAATTTCTGTCTACTTAGCCTGGTTAAAGTAGATTCTGTTTTTGCAACTAAGTGTAGTAATTGGTGCCTAAAATGTTTTCATATAACAGACTGTCAAGGAAATAGGAACCTGGGATTAGTTATTTAATTTAGTTGGGCTTGAAGGCATATACAGTGAAATATTTTCTTAAACATTGGCTATGGTTAACTGGAGTGAAGTGCCTTTTGAAGGTAAGACTGGTGGGCTCACGTGGCTCCTTCTATATAATATTTCAAAGAAACGTGGTTGCACTGGTTATGTGTAATTATGCTAGAGAACTTAAAGAAATAAAAAGAAAACAGGCTCAACGTTTTCAACTCTTGCTTCAATGTAGGTTCAGAAGACAAGGGAATTTTCTTTTTTTTTTTTTCCTTTTTTTAAAGATTTTATTTCTTTATTTGAGAGAGAGAGTGCACATGAGCAGGGGGGAGGGGCAGAGGGAGAGGGAGAAGCAGACTCCCCGCTGAGCAGGGAGCCTCATGCGGGACTCCATCCCAGGACCCTGGGCTCATGACCTGAGCTGAAGGCAGACACTTAACCGACTGAGCCACGCAGGCATCCGACAAGGGAATTTTCTATGCCTGGCCTAAAAGAATATCATCTCTTATACACACAGAGTTGATGAAGCTGAGCATCGAACATGTGTTCTGATCCTATGCCTTGTTGAATAACAATATAGGCTGAATTCACAGACTTGCTAGGTCCCTTTAGTGAAAGTTAGGGCATTGAGAAGGGAAGATGAAACCCTGAGAATTGAAATGGAGACATTTGGGAGGATTCAGATGCCTCATAGATCACTCCTACCCGAAAACCTTATAAGAGGATGCTGATTCTTCATTACCCACTCCTATGACCCCCCACATTGCTTCCATTCCCTATCCAAATCAGATCCCAGTGTATCACAGAGAGCTAATCATAATGTCATATCTTGGAACAAAAATATTTCTTCTATTGTTATTTCTATTGTAATTTTTTGCATGTCAAAAGAATTTACAAGATTTTTCAATCTTTATTCACGAAGATCTGCATGATGTTATCCATTACACACATTAATTTACTTCCTAACTAACATGAACATCTGTTTTTGCAATGACTCAGCTAAAATACATTTTCCAAACTTCCTAGCGTCTATGGATGGCCATGTGACATAGCCAATGAGACAAAAGTGTAAATCTACTGATTATTTCTTTAAAAGTTTTGCTGCTTTCCAAAGTGCTGTTCTTCCTTCTTGTACCATCTTCCATCCTACTGTCTGAAAATGGTCATCATTTCTGAAACTGTAGAAGTCATCTTGTGCTCATGAGGGAAAGGCCAGGACAATTGATAAGACCTTAGTTCTGGTGACCTTTTTAAGACTCTGAACAAATGACAGTGGTTACCTACTACTACTTTTCTTTTTATTATGTAATGGAGGGGCAAAGAAAGGAGGAAGAAACCTAATTTATTTAAATCATTGTTTAGTTGAATTTAATTTTATATTCAGCCACACACCATCATGAATAGGTGATGTGGCAGATGGAAAGCATCTGTTTCCCCCATAAAAAAGTAAAAATTCCTCAGTTTCGCTAACTGGGCCAGTTTTGATTCCATACCAACATCATGTCCAATTATATTAGCAAGAGGAATGCTGTGTGCTAATTGGTTTAAGCCAGTAAGAACCCTGCCTTGGAGCTGGGGTCAATCCCATTAAACATATTTGTTTGCAGCCCCACAGGGTAGAGGTGCTGACAAGAAGAAGAAGGGGAGGTTGGATGTGAAGTAGTCAGGTAACATGTCCACTCCATCTCTGTTGTGGACATGCCATTAAAATGTATTACTAATTACTCTTACTCTGCTTTCATGATCACTGAGCAATCTGCTGGTTAGATTTGACTCCCATAGAATTTATAATAGAGTGATAGGCACTACTGATACAAGCCTTGTAGTCTGATTGCCAGTTAATATATTTACACACAAGATTTCATGACTCAGCAGCTCTGAACTTAGTTAATGTAAGTCCTTTATCCCCACCTTCAAGATATGGATCTGGTCTGCCTGTAATAAACCAGGTTTTGAGTCTGGGAGGCTAAGGACCACATCCCAGACCAGGGAATACTCCAGATAAATGGCACCTTACGAGCCATCCTGGCATCCAGTCCCCTTGCCTTCTGGGGAATGCCCTCTGCTACACTTCTTAGCATCCACTTGAACCCTTGAAACTGTCATGAGTGCCATGAGTGTTACATTTTCCTTATGAAAGATTTCAGCAGTAACATTTGCCACATCTCCAGAAGAGCCTAAGATGCAGTGCAGGGCGGGACACATCCACTTCATATCTTCATAGAGTCAACATGATTCAAGAACCTTCACTACTATAAAATGGAACCACTTTGATGAGCTGCAGTTAAGTTTAAGGGTTATGTGACCAGTGTAACCAGGATTATTATCTGTATTGTAGAAAGGGAGGGTGAATTTGCAAAAAGAAAAGTCAGATTGATTCTGTAACCCTTATGCCACCAAGTACTCCAGGAGAAAATCTGGGTTCTAGGTAACTGGCTCATATTTACTGAGTATAATAAGATATACATCTAATAGAAATGTTATCAATAATAATCACTAGGATGATGAGAGTTCTGGACTGGAAGAGAGGAGCCCTAAGGGCTGATTTTGCTTACTCTGGGTGCAACTGAGAATCAATCACCTCAGCTGAATGATCTTCAAGTTTCCTTTCAGTTCCAAAACAGTAATCATGATGATATTTATCTCATTAATATGATATTTATCTCATTAACTTACTTAAAAAGGCCTCTCTTCATATCACAAAGACCAACTTTATTGTGGGTTTCTTGAACAAATTATAACAAATTTTGTGTTTGTGGAATCCAAATTAATGAGGTTTAACTACATGCTAATTAAACCTCCTTAGAATTCTATACAGACTTCCCTTCAAGAGTTCAAATTTGTTGATGAAATTTTCTCATTAGTCTTCACTGTGAGCTTGGGAAACAAATGATCAGACTATCAACCATAAAAAGAAAAATTCTGAGCTATTCTTCCCAGTTTTTACTAGGGAAAGCAGTAATAGAACAACAGATAAACCTAACCTTCTGGTTTTAACATGTTACACATAACTCACTCTCTTAAGGAGATTCTTGTAATGATTTAAAACCAAACCAAAATGTAGCGGTGAAGCTCAATTAGCAGATTTATTAGTTGGATCTTGATCACACCTCTGACTGTCACCTCTATTAGATTGAATTAAAGTGTTCATTCATTTGAGTCATTAGTCCCTGTCCCTGATAAGAAGAAATCTGTGTGCTACTTCTAATGAGTGTGTTAAATAATGTCTCTGATGAGAATACATATTCGGTTCAGGGTGGTGTAGCCCATTTAGAAGCCATTCGTGCAGATACAGCCTGGGAAGTTTGGAA
Organism: Halichoerus grypus; assembly: GCF_964656455.1. Classification (NCBI taxonomy): domain Eukaryota; kingdom Metazoa; phylum Chordata; class Mammalia; order Carnivora; family Phocidae; genus Halichoerus; species Halichoerus grypus. The sequence goes on from NC_135719.1 coordinate 123,162,319, forward strand.
CGGCTGGGACGGGTGACACCACCCAGTCTCATAATGGAAAAGGACAGTTTAGAAAACCAGACCTTCCAGAGTCAGGATGGAAGGTGGTTTACACCTGAAGGAAAGGGTAATTGCTTCAGCCCATCCAGAAGGGAATTTTTGCAATGGAAGGAAGGTTTTCATTAGGCCTGTTCTATGCCACATATGGTGGGAAGACCTCCTGCATCAGAATCATTTAGGAAGCTTGTAAAAAAAAAAAAAAAAAAAAAAAAAGTCACTCCTTGGGCCACACTCCAGACCTCTGGGGATAGGGCCCAGGAATCTGTGTGGTTAATAAGCCTTGTGGATTATTCTGGGCAAACTAAAGTTTGAGAAACACCCCAGAAGATGCCTGTAAGAAGAGATAGAAAAGCAAATTAGATGTGGCAAAGATATCAGAGCACTTTGTAACGAAGTTTTGGGGAGCCATTTGACTCCTTTTTATTATTGAGGTTTTTGCCCTAAACAACGGAGGTAAGTTACTGAGAGTACAGGGCTCTAATTTGCAACAGGTAACAAGAGAATGGATTTTTTGTCCTTTAGAGGTTTTGGTTTTTCTTTTCCTGTTCTATGCAGTCTTGTTTAGTTATGTGTGTTTGACTTGGCTACATACAATAATTTTTGTGTGTCTTATTATACATATAAGATATGAATGTGCTCAAACTTTTTTTTTCCTGCTTGTGAAAAGTTGAACATCATAATTCATGATACTCTTTTTAAGGTACTTTATACTTCATGAATGTGATGAAGAACTTGGATTCTGATTTCTACAAATCATAAGTGTACATAGATGTATAAAGTTTTATATTTAATTTCTAATACAATGTATAGACCTCCCCCAGACCTGATCCATGGAGCCCAGATTAAGAACCTCTGACCTATAAATCATGCACCAGCTGCTCTGTAAACTCCGGTAGCCACACCTAACACACAACTAAAGTAAGGAGGAAAAGAGCATAGTTTGTGTGGAACAAATGGATGATAGCAAGCCTGAGGAAAGCATCCCTCAAGGCCTTGACCCAGACCTTCAAATCTGTCAGAATTGCCACCAAAGTATTTGCTTCCCCATAACATTAGAGGTTTACCTAGCTTGGGTGGCAAGTCTCAGATTTCCCCCTATTTGCTCATTAGGGCCTGGCAGGAATCATAATTAAAGATAGGTTCAATGTTGGGCTGCCTGGGTGGCTCTGTCGGTTAAGCGACCAACTCTTGATTTCGGCTTAGGTCATGATCTCAGGGTCCTGGGATTGAGCCCCACATATGGCTCCCTGCTCATCAGGGAGTCTGCTTGAGGATTCTCTCTCTCCCTCTCCCTCTGCCCTGCCCCCCCAAATAAATAAATAAAATATTTTAAAATTTTTATTTAAATTCAATTAATTAACATATAGGGTATTATTAATTTCAGAGGTAGACTTCAGTGCGTCATCAGTTGCATATAACACCCAGTGCTCATTACATCACGTGCCCTCCTTAATGCCCATCACCCAGTTACCACATCCCCCCATTCCCCTCCCCTCCAGCAACCCTCAGTTTGTTTCCTATAGTTAAGAGTCTCTTATGGTTTGTCTCCCTCTCTGATTTTGTCTTATTTTATTTTTCCCTCCCTTCCCCTATGTTCATCGGTTTTGTTTCTTAAATTCCACATATGAGTGAAATCATATGATAATTGTCTTTCTCTGATTGACTTATTTCATTTAGCATAATACCCTCTAGTTCCATCCATGTTGTTGCAAATGGTAAGATTTCATTTTCTGATGGCTGAGTAATATTCCATTATATATATATAATATATTATTATATATTATATATGTATATATATATACTAAATCCTCTTTATCCATTCATTCATGTGTCAGTGGACATCTGGGCTCTTTCCATATTTGGGCTATTTGTGGACCTTGCTGCTATAAACATTGGGGTGCAGGTGCCCCTTTGAATCACTATGTTTGTATCCTTTGGGTAAATAATTAATAGTGCAATTGCTAGGCTGTAGGGTAGCTTTATTTTTAATTTTTTGAGGAACCTCCATACTATTTTCCAGAGTGGCTGCATTCCCACCAACAGTGTAAGAGGTCTCCCCTTTCTCCACATCCTCGCCAACATCTGTTGTTTTCCTGTCTTGTTAATTTTAGCCATCCTGACTGGTATGAGGTGGTATCTCATTGTGGTTTTGATTTGTATTTCCCGATGCTGAGTGATGTTGAGCCTTTACTACTCTCCACTAATAACATTAAACCCCTGGTCAGGTTTAGGGTCTATATTTATATTTTTCCACAATAAACAAAGATGCTGTTTTCTAGCATTTGAACTTTGCATTCTTGTTTAGTCTAGGGATATGTGGAAATAAGCCCATTATAAACTAGGTGTTTTGTTTTTTTTTAAACTGTTGACTTTGGAAAAAAGAAACAAATTCTATAATACCATTACCAAAAATACCTAATATTCATAATTTAGAGTGTTACTTTAGCATACATTTTATACTTTTTCCCAGAAATAGGATCATAGAAATCAGAAATCTGATTTCTTCACTTAATATATCTTAAATATCTGTATCAGTAAATACATCATATTTACTGATGGATGGTATGTGTATACTTTATTGAACTAAGTGCCCATGAATGAATGCTTAGGCTCATTCCATTAAGTTTGATTTTCTAATATCTTTCTGTGCTTACAGCTGTTAACATTTGCGATTCTTGCTTCTGTTAGGACTAATCTTGAAATCTCTGAAAAAAACAAGTGCTTTGTAGAGTTCAGTTTTCTTGCTTAAAAGTAAATTCCTCAGTGTCAAGGGTGTTTAGATGTAATTTTCACTTCATTCTGGAAAACTAAGAATCAATAAAATCCAAATCTATAACTGATGCCCACGCACCTTGAGAAAGTTGTCAGCCTCAATCTCTGAAATTTCAAAGGGAAACAGCTGAAAATGCCACTTACATCATTGTTAATTAGGCGTTTAGCAGTTCCTAAAGCAAGTTATAAGTTGGCCTTCAGAACCAGTTTTTTTTTTAAAGAAAGGGCCATTTTAATTGGTATATTTTGTTTAGCATTTTACATCAGATGGTAAAGTTTTAGAATTTAGATCATATAAAAGTGTACCAGACTAAGAATATGATTTCTTCTGTCTTCTAACTAGCTAAATGGTGGCATATAACTGGATATATCTGTGTGGGTCTCTGGGCGAAAAGAGAACTTTTCTACTAGCTATGGCTTGATACCATGTTTGGGGGCCCTGGAGCTGCCACTTTTATCATTTAAGCCCCTGTAGAGCCTCACTGCTCACAGCACGGTCCATGGGCCCATGGTATCAGCATCCCCTGGGAGCTTGTTAGATGAGTAGAACCATGAGTTCACCCCACCTCCTGAATCAAAATCGTCCTATCAGCAAGATTCCCCAGTTAATTTTCATACACTTTAAAAGTTTGAGAAGCACTGCTGGACAGGACACCCAATAAATCAGACCAACTAAATATATACACACCCTCCATCTACAGCTCCCCACTAGATAAACAGCATTTCTTTTAAAAGGAATTGATTCTTGCAGTAGTGTTTGTAAAGGGACTTAAAATATGAAGATGTTGCATGTGCCTTAATGTTAGAATGCATGTGTTCAACCAAACTGACATAAATGAAAATTTACAAATAGTGAATCTTATTTCTAATTTTTTAAAATAAAATTAGATGCTTGCAGATTAGAAAACTACCCCAGTGTGTAATACTAGAATGGAAAAAAAAAAAAAAAGAGCAAGTGAAGGTGCTCAGCAAACCCTTGGTATTTTGGTTGTTGGTGATCTTAAAGGTTTGAGAGCTTCTTCCCAACACCAGCCATTCAACAGACTATTCATGAGCACCTGCTGTGGTTCCAGGTACTTCACTGGGGATGGGGGAAAAGCAATTCATGTACCAATAATCATAAAAACATAAGTGTCCAGAAATTAAAGAGGACACCTAATTTTGCACGAGGGTGCCAGGAAGGCTTAACAGTGGAGGGGCGTTTGAACTGAATCTTGCTGGATAATCTTTCCCAGGAGGAAAGAACACATCAAATACCGGTAAGAATGAATATAAATATACAAAGATAGGCTGGCATGTTAGTAAATGTGTTTGTCATCTTGGTAGTAGGGAGCTGCTGGGGGATTTTAATCAGAGGTGTGACCTGATAAGATTGTATTTGGGAAAGATAATTCTGGTATTTAGAGGAAATAGAGGTGAGGTCAGAGCGGGGGAGATCAACAAATGCATTGTTGCAACAACGTGAGTGGTAGAAGATGAGCTTGAAGGAAGGCAGTGAATATGGCAATAGTAGAGGGAGGACTGAGTTCAGAGAGATGTTAGAAGTGGAATTGACAAGATTAGGGACAGAGCAGAGGATAGGGAGGGTAAAAGGACAAGATAGACTGAAGATTCTAACTAGGCTAACATGATAGCTGTTGGTGCCATTAAATGAAGATAGAAATATAAGATGTTTTCTTGCATTTTCCACTTTTGTTCTATTACAATTAGTTCTTGTTTGAATGTCCCCTTCTATGTGAGATCATTGTAGATACATTGGTAGGAAATAATACAGAGATCCATATACCCCTAACCCGATTTTCCCCAGTGGTAACATCTTGTATAACTATAGTAAGACAAGCTCTTCTAAGAGTTGTATGATCTGGGGGCGCCTGGGTGGCTCAGTCCATTAGGCATCTGACTTTTGATTTCAGCTCAGGTCTTGATCTCATCGGTTGCTCTCTCTCTCTCTCTCAAATAAGTAAATCTTTAGGGCGCCTGGGTGGCTCAGTTGGTTGAGCGACTGCCTTCGGCTCAGGTCATGATCCTGGAGTCGCTGGATCGAGTCCCACATCGGGCTCCCTGCTCGGCAGGGAGTCTGCTTCGCCCTCTGACCCTCCCCCCTCTCATGTGCTCTCTCCCTCTCATTCTCTCTCTCAAATAAATAAATAAAAAATCTTTAAAAAAAAAATAAGTAAATCTTTAAAAAAATAAAAATAAAAATTTTATGATCTATGAACAATTTTGAGTTAAAATATCCATATACTTTAATGCTGATTTTTTAAAATTTTTTAAAGATTTTATTAATTTTGAGAGTATGCACACACACATGCCCATGTGAGTGGGGGAAGGGGCAGAGGGAGAGGGAGAGAGAGAATCTTGAGCAGACTCCACACTGAACACAGAGCATGACTCGGGGCTCTATCCCACGACCCTGAGATCATGACCTGAGCTGAAATCAAGAGTGAGACGCTTAAATGACTGAGCCACCCAGGCACCCCAAAAGGCTGATTTTTAAATAATTAATTCCCTGATCTATTGCCCCCATCCCAATCCAATGGCTCTAAGTACCAGCCCCTGTTCCCTTTCTCCCCTGGTAGAACAGATCTTGACTTTGATATGGAAAATCACATCCCTGGTGGTTAGTAGATGCCTGGTGTCCATCTGACTCCCTCAGGGCTGGAGTTGTTTACTTCAGGCTGGTGGTCCCACAGAGCTAGCCTCTGGTGTCTGCTTGTAGGGATTGCAGACTCAGCATTGCTCTTTACCGTATTGTTAAAACATGTGGCATGTCATTGATTCTGGCCTCAGGTCTCCCCGGATGACTGGTGGAGTCTTTTAGGGTTCTTGTTCCAAATTTCTGGAAAATATGTTCCTATAGTATTCAAGGCTTTGGTATGCAAGTGACAGATGCACAGATTAAATTAAGAATCATAAGTGTAGGGGCGCCTGGGTGGCTCAGTCGTTAAGCGTCTGCCTTCGGCTCAGGTCATGATCTCAGGGTCCTGGGATCGAGCCCCACATCGGGCTCCCTGCTCGGCGGGAAGCCTGCTTCTCCCTCTCCCACTTCCCCTGCTTGTGTTCCCTCTCTCACTGGGTCTCTCTCTGTCAAATAAATAAATAAAATCTTTAAAAAAAAAAAAAAAAAAAGAATCATAAGTGTATTGGCTCACTGAACTGGGAAGTCTAGGGATAGAGCTCCCCTCAGAGATTTCTGAGACTCAAACAAAATGGTCAAGACTCTCTTTCCTTCCTCCCCTTTGCCCATCTGTTGACTTTATGCTCATCATGGTATGGTTTATAGGACCACTGGTAGATCTAAACTCATGTCCTTATAGCTCAGAGTGATGCCTGAGGAATAAGACTTGCCCCTCCATCATTCAATATAAAACCCTACTGAGAAGGGCTCTGTTTGGCCCAATTTATATCCTATGCCAATCTCATAGACCGATCACTTGTTCAGGGGCATGTAGTATATTATGAAGGACTCAACCTGAGCTACTTTTCATCTGATGGTCCTGGGATTGAGGTAGCAACCTTGACAGATCCAAATGGAAAGGGAGAGATGATTCTTCCAATGGAGGGAAAATGCTGTGCTGGGAAAAAACTACTAATGTCTAGTTTAGTTTCACAAGGATTGGGCATCCCCTCCTGTGGTGAGGAGAGAAGTAATGTCACACAGTACCTGTGGATGTCCCTTCTGGGAATTATGGTCAGTGTTGAGAGAAAAAGGCAAGGGTGACTGCAAGCAGAGAGACTTTTATACATGTGAGGTTGGAATTTGAAGTTCAGACCTACCGACCTTCACTGTCTTCATGAAGTAAAAAATAAAGTGGCCTGCTAAAAGAGAGTAGGGCAGAGTGGGGAGCTTGAAGAACTAGTTGAGGGTTTGAGGAATGAAAGGCGTAGGTGACCAGGGATGATAAAAAGAACTGCTAAGAGATATTGGAGGCCCAACTAAGATTGGAAACTCTATCAGTCAGGGTTCTCCAGAGAAACAGAACCAATAGGGTATGTGTGTGTGTGTGTGTGTGTGTGTGTGTGTGTGTGTACACATACGGATTTATTTCAACAAGTTGGCTTATGCAGCTGTGGAAATTGGCACTTCTGAAATCTGTAGGGCAGGCCTGTAGAAGAAAAACTCAGACAGGAGTAGATGCTATCTTGAGGCAGAATTTCTTCTTCCTCAGGGAAACCTCAGTTTTGCTTTTAAAGCCTTCCCGCTGATTGGATGAGGCTCACGAACATTACTGATAAAAACCTCCTTTACTTAAAGTCAACTGATTACAGATGTTAATCACATCTGCCCAATACCTTTACAGCCACAGCTAGATTAGTGTTCAATTACACACCTAGGTACCTGTGGCCTAACCAAGCTGACATGTAAAATTATGTGTCACACAGAGACCATAAACTCTAGGGACCAATCTGCATTTTTCTCCCCTCTTCAGTTCATCAGAGCTAAGTATGGAGCAGGTAGGAGTAGAGAAATGAGCTGTTAAACTGGTAAAAGATTGAGGTGATTTTCAGGGTGGGGACACTGGAGGCTGAGGGGAGACGGTAGGAAGTTGTTGCTAAAGAATGGGTAAGTGTAGGGGCGCCTGGGTGGTGTAGTTGGTTGAGTATTGGACTCTTGGTTGTGGTTCAGATCCTGATCTCAGGGTAGTGGGATCGAGCCCCACATCAGGCTCTGTGCTCAGAGCGGTATCTGCTTAAAGACTCTCTCTTCCTCTCCCTCCGCCCCCCTCACTCTCTTGCGTGTGCACTCTCTCTCAAATAAATAAATCTTTAAAAAAAAAGAATGGGTAAGTGTTGTCCCTCATGTGGAGGCTGGACTGAGAAGCTAGTTCCCAAACTGTACAGTGGAAGTAATGAGAATATCAACCACATAGGTTAAAATAAATAATGCATGAAGAAGACTTGTGTTGGGCACTGAACTAAGCACCACACTGATTTTCACTTGTTATCATTGTGGTTTCATTTAACTGCCAAGGAATGGACACTACCCATAAAGTCAAAGAGTAGGTTTAGTGGAGAGTATGAGGTAGGTGTGGTATATTGGAGTTTATTTATTTACTCCACCAACAATTATTGAATGAGTACCACTTGTGAGCCAGGCACTGTTTGAGGTGCTGTCGATAGAGCAGTGGACAGAACAGAAGTCTCTGCCCTCATGTGGCTTATGTTCTATTGGTGGCAGGAGGCATCAGCTAACAAACAAATAACTTCAACAAACCAAGAAGCAATTGATCCCATGGTAAAAGTGCTGGGAAGAAAAGTAAAGTTGAGTTAAGCAATAGAGATGATGGGGCCAGGTGGGCTGGGGCAAGATGATAGAGTCGCAAGAAAAACCTTCCTGATAAAGTGACATTTACATAGGAACCTGAAAGAATGAAGGGAGAGAGTGTTCCAGGGAAAGAAAGTGGTATGTGCAAAGGACCTGAGGCAGGAGCCTGTTCCTCCCTGTGAGGAGGAGAGAGGTGGGAGGTGAACTCAGGTTGGTGGCAAGAGGCCAGATGAGGTTGGGTCTGGTCAGTCATAGTAAATTCTCTGGAGTTTATTCTCAGCAATCCAATGGAGAGTTTTGAGCAGAGTAGTGACATGATCTGAGTTACCTCTCATAAGGGTCATTTTGGAGGCTGTGTGAGGAATGCACAAAGGAAGACAAGTGTAGAAAAAGAAGATCAGTTAGGAAGATCTTCCCATAATCTAGGCAAGAATTTGTGATTTTAAAGCTTTACTAGGCATTAACAAGGCCAGGATATGTCCATAGGAATGCATTACCAGAGTGGCCTGCTGGCAAAAATCAAGGTGTTCCAGGACCTTAGGGCAGCATTTCTGAAGGCATCTTCTACATTGACATAGAACTTGTTCAAGATGGGGCAGGATAGGTAGGGCTGGGGATAGAAAGATGGACAGTGATCTAGGCTTTGAAGTCCTTCGTGAGTGAGGGGATATGACAAAGAAGGTGGTAGGGGACAGCTGTAAAAGGGCATAAAAAGGTTTTAGATTGATGTCAGTCTCCTGCCTCAGGTTTCTATCTAAATAGACTAGAAGACTGTTGGTCAGGAAGTAGTAGAGTAAGAACTAAGATAACTCTCTTGCCTCTGCCCCTACATCACCTGGAATGCGAGAAAATGGGCAGCTTCCACCTGGCAGGTCTGACATGGAAGTCGTGTCCACAGGGAAGAGGCAAGTCTGGGCTGAGGCCCAAAGGTGGAGGGACTATCCTGTGAAAGGGGCAAGAATGCCAGGGACTTGACTGACCATGAACCAAGAGTCTGAGCGGGCACAGTGGGATTAATCGTGTCCAAGGGAGGTCAGAAGAGGAGGAAAGAACCAAATGGGGAGGAAGTACTGAGAGGCCTAGAGGGCACAAGTGCTGGAACTCGAGCTGAGGAGACCAGACAGTGGTAAGTGAACTTAGAGGTCCTGGCAAGCCCAAAACCAAACACTTCCTGGGGCACTGAACAGAGCATAGGATGTCCACGAGGTGCGAGTGGCTGGTGTGAGGAAGAACTGGGTAGCTCCAGGATGCTTAACTCTCGAATGGGCTGCCTGGAAGGGTGTGAAGGTTTGACTCCAAACCGGGTAGAACTGGCAGAGAGAGATCGTCTTGAAGAGATCTCCATCCACAGAAGTCAAATTCTTCAGACTGTCACACTTCAGGGGCCAGACCTCCCCGTTTTCAATGTGGGCGTCTTTGCCCTGGTTTTGTAGAGGGGTGAGTTTCCCTCATTGACGATGTCTAAGCAATCCCAAGGACAGCTACTTGGAAGAAATGTAGGGAATGGGGACTCCAGCTTTTCTTGGGGGCTTAACTGGATAACTTGTATTTTCCATTTGACCTTGAGCATATGAGATTCTCAGGCTCTCAAATGCCACCTTGCTATTTTCTTCCAGTGGGATAGAGTACAGCCATTCCACAGGTGGGTACATTGTTTATGGAGTGCAGGGCTTGTAGGCCTTTAAAACCTGTTTGTAAATGTGGAAACTATTAAAACTGAATTGAGATCAGCAACTTTCACAACTTCTCTATGTGACACATCACTTAAATCTAAATCCATATCGAAGGATCCAGGTTGATTCTTGTGCACTTGCAATTAGCACAATGCTTATAATATCATTTTCAGCAAGTTGTCTTTTTTCCAGTGCGTGTTTGGCAGAGCTAGTTATATGTAAACCTTCAGCGGGAGTGGAGGACCAGCATGATGCTTACCTCTGTGGTTTCACAGTTAGCTAAAGGGACAGGGTAGAAGGCTTGCATGAGACAGACCAAAAGCTGGTCTGATATGTTCTTTCTTTAAACGTTTTAATGCTAGGCCTTCAGTGAAGTTGTAGTCTTCCTTTGAGATAAGTTTCCTCTTTCTAGTGTTTTTGCATATCACTGTTTCAATCCATTATTGCTGTCTTATGGCTGTAAGTTCTTCAGGGAAATCTTATCATTTCATTTCCAAATTTGGGGAGAGGTAAGAAGAGGTGGGAAAAGTGGGGAGGCACTGTATTGTCAGCCCCATCTCCCACTGAGAGAGGATATTACTGTCCCCATTTTACAGTTAAGTAGATAAGGTTACACTGCTGTTTTTTGTTTTGTTTTTTTTCCTAGCTCTCATTGCCACCCAACATAGTATTCACTTAGGTGTTTGTTTATTGTTGACTTCTCTCATTAGGATGTCAGTGTTGGGAGAGCAGGGTCTTTATTTTATTCACTACCATATCCGCAGTCCCTGACTCAGTACATGGCATATTGCGGGTGCAGGCAGGCAGAATATATACACGTCGGATGGATGGATGATCAGACACTAGGTCTGTCTGGCTCTAAAAGACGCTGTACCACACCCCAGACTCAGTTTGGTGAGGCAAATGAAGGAAGAGAAATCTGACAGTATCTGAGCCCAAATGAAAATCAGTGAAGATTCAGGGCATGTTCTGGGGGGACTTGTGTCCCTCCCTCTTCTTAAAGAACCAGCCTGGCCTAGTGGGAACCAGAGCTGGTGACATAGTGACATAAGAATGTTGAAGGCCTTTCTCCGCATAATTGAAATAACCTTGATGGGTATTAAGGAGGGCATGTGTTTTGATGAGCACTACATATGCAACTAATGAATCATTGAACACTACATCAAAAACTAATGATGTTATGTTGGCTAACTGAACATAATAATAATTTAAAAAAAGAAGGAAGCAATTTGTCCTGCTTTTAATATTTTTATAAATGGTATCTGGATCCAGATGAATCATTTATAATTTTTCCTTTATCAATTTTATTTCACATATTTTTACCTATAGTTTCAAATCCAAAGGAGACACCATTTACCTGGTAGCAGCCCCCTGCATGTCAGACATTAATATCTAAGACAAAATGAATTGGCTCAGAGTTGCCTTTTTGCAACCCTAAACCCAAAATACAATTATATGGCCCCATTATAGTCTGCTAATTTGCTCGTTGTTAATAGATGGTTGATTGACATACATATTATTCTGCATATTTTAATCTGTGAATAACCAACAAATTTTAATTTATGTGTCCAGTATTGCATATCAGATGCACCTTTGGTGCGGAGATACGTAAATTCTAGAAATTGTCCTATATTTATTATATTAGAAAGTGGAGTTATTTTCTCTGAGTCTTCTGAAAGGCCATTAAAAAAAATATCTTGTTCCAAATCAAATGGAGCTACTTACTGCGAGAGAGTTCTGTACCTTCTTCAATAATTAAAGAAAGAAAGCAAGATTTAGAGACAATGCAATTTACATGATGCATTGAAAAATGTTCTCACAGCAACTGTGTTTATCACACACTTTCATTTTCTTAATATCTTAAAATTACATGGCAAAATGAAAGGGAGGGGGGAGTGGTCAGGGGTCTTTCCAACATTTTATTAGTAGAATTTTCAAACAAATAGAAAATCTGAAGGAATTATACAGGGAGTACCCATGTACCTGCCACCTGTATCTTACAATGAACATTTTTCTATATTTACTTTATGACTGTCTATATATCTATCCCTCTCTCCATCTTATTTTTGATGCTTTTTTAAAAAAAGAAGTTATTTATTTATTTTTAGAGAGAGTGCAAGCAGGGGGAAGAGCAGAGGGAGTAGGTGAGGGAGGGGGAAAGAATCTCAAGCAGACTCCACACTGAGCACAGAGCCCGACCCGGGGCTCAATCTCACGACCCTGAGATCATGACCTGAGCTGAAGCCAAGAGTCGGATGCTTCACCAACTAAGCCACCCAGGTGCCCCTATTTTTGATGCTTTTAAAAGTAAGTTGCCGAAATCAGTACACTTTACCACTAAATAATAAATACCACTAAATACTAAATACAATACTGCATTTGGGTTTTTCAAGATAAATTTTTTTTAATTTTATTTCATAAATTTATAAAACTCATTTGGCGACATACACAAAGTTTAAATTTTCTATTCAATGAGTTTGGACAAGTACATATACCTATGTAATGCCAATTGCACAGAGGTAACCACTGTTTTGATTTTTCTCGTCTAGATTAGGTTAGCTTCTTCTAGCACTTCATACAGTTCTAGAATCCTATAGTATATATACTCTTTGCAGTAAATAGATACAATATATACTCTTTTGCATGAGCTTTTCATTCGGCGTATGTTTGAGATTCATCTTTTTTTTTTCAATGTGTCAGTCATCAGTGCCTTTTTGAGTACTGACTGGTATTCCTTTGCATGGATATGCCACAATTTGTTTATCCATTTCCCGGTTGAAGTTCCCCTAGGCTGTTTCTAGTTTGGGGGCTATTATGAATAAGGTTGCTGTGAACATTCTTGTCCAAGTGTTTTTGTAGGTATAGGCTTTTTGTTTACTTTTGAAACCCTGGACTGTGTTAACCTGACACAGGGTCTGTACACAGTTGATAGTTAATGAACACTATTGACCTGGCACAAAACTTACGTGACGTATTGGGTTTTACAGTGTAGCCGAAACTTTCTTCCTCATCTGTTCTCGTATAAGCTTCACAACTACCTGGTAAAGAGGCAAAGGAGGTCCACAGAGAGGCAGCTGAGAAGTTAAGATACTTGCTAACTGTCATAGAAACCTAGAACCAAGATTTCCTGACTCCTAATCCAGTGCCCTTTTGACGACTATCATGGTACCAAACTGGAGGTGTCCCGCCTCACATCCTACCCTTCCTTTTCCAAAGTATTTGCTGCACCATGGCTGTGGCCTTTAATAGTTTCTGGTTTATACTTCGGCAAAACAGAAAACTAATGGCTATTGTCACTTATGCTCCAGCTCACCAGAATTTATGGACTTTTCTTCTCTTCTCCATCATCTTGTTTACCCACTGCTAGGCCTTCACTGTGTAGGGGGGCAGGGGGGAATGCTGTGGAGGGGGTGTGTGGGGAAGTGGCCTAAGCCAATCTGATAGCTCGTGTCAGGGGCTGTCAGTTACCTCCAATGAGAGAATTCAGCCACAAATTCTCTACCATCTCTCTACCGGCCGGTCTGTGACAATGAAAACCAGCCTCAGACCTGATTCGACAAAACACACAAATATTTATTAGCAAGCAGATTCAAAAGCACTCATACAACCTGTTCTGTAACCTCAAGGATTCTTCCGTCTGTCCTTTTAGGCGCCCCTGTGAGCACCTCTCTCATCGGGCAGTGATCTGACTACAGGGTCAGGTGGCTGCCTATTCAGGACAGAGGACCAGATGTAGTTCTAGTCTGCCCTCCTCTGAAAGTGGGAGGTTGTGAGGGTAGCCAGGCTTGACCCCCCCTTCATGTAAACTTGAAGTTTCTAGCCAGTTTACACATCACTCACATCCCTCCTTTCCTCACTGGAAAAGGATTTCTAATATCCCTTTATGCCAATCAATGAGCTTTCTGGCGCAGATTCAGAGGGGTGTTTGAAGCTTTTGTGAAAGCTACCTCAAGGAGCATGACTCCAGCTGGGATCTTTCCAACCCTTGCTAACACCACTGTCTCTATATTTCTACTTAGGATGCTCCACATGTTAACTAATAACTCTCAGGGGTGGCTTAAACATGAATCCACATACACAAAACTCAACATTGATGTTAATGCATTTCTATGCAAAATACAGATCATGCTGGGAGATACGAGAGTCCATGCATACCCCCCAGCCCTCAACCTCCCTCTCCTCCAACCCCACTGGAGTGTCCCTGTAATACTGGCATTTCTATAGGATCTTGATTTTTTTCCATTTGAGGTGTTGAAAAATAATATTCAGTTGTATAAATTTAAAAAAAATCTTCTTGGTTTTTTCAATGATTCATGAATTGGGCAGCATCCTGTCTAGCAGTTAGAAAGGAGCTGTACAAAATGGAAGACTTTTATAGACAGAAGGCAGCAGGACAAGGAAGTTATTAGCAAAAAGTGGTTTGCTCAGGCAAGGGGAAGGCAGGGGTCTACCAGGCAAATAACCTCACTAGTGCTGACCAGGTAATTTCAGACTAACTGATTACATCCCTGGAAGAGGCTGAAACTGCCATTAGGTTAGGTAGTAAGTCTCAGGTTTGGTGACATGGGCTTAGCACAGGTGACTCCATTTTGAGCCTGTTGTCTCTTTTTAAACAGAAGGAATCCTTTATATTAGCATGAGTTTCTGCCTCTAGACTTATTGTGATTTTAGAGCTCCAGCCCCAATGCTCTCTCCTCATCCCCTCTTACCCTCATTGATGGCAAACCCGTGTGAGTTAAGGATTTACTGAGATTAGATTTACTGTTTTGCTCAAGGCAAATGGCACAGAAACCAAGCAACAATGTAATGCTTTCAAGTCACTCTTCAGGCTGTTACAGTACCCATGTTTGGTAATTATTGCTGTTAATTAAGTTTACAGCCTCATTATTAGTTCCTGGCTCTACTATTGCTATTATTTATGTCACTATCAATTTATAGTGGAAGGCATCTCCTCAGGGGATATTTTTTAAGGTGTATGTTAAAATTAAAAATAAATATGACAGTTTCCTTATCAAGATACTAAGAGTTTGGGGATTTTATTTCCAGAACTTTCTACATTTGAGAGATTGTGGGATGGCTTGAGAGTTGTGTTATGAATGTTATCTTTGTGGTTTGTAACAGAAATTTCTACAACATTTAACCGTGTGGTTTAGTATTTCAGTGTTCACCCATTCGATGATAACTCATAGCTAATTCCAACAATTAAAATCATGCTTTTATAAGGGAAGGAAAAGAAAAGGTCTGGCATGGGATTTTGTGTACTGTAGGAACTCAAATCAGGTTGGACAAATGCAGATGGAAACATCTTTAGTTAACTTTAGTTAACAGTACTGTGTGCTTTCTTGTTTTTATTTTTGAAAGTTTTAAATCCTTCCCTATCCCTTGACCCAGCTCTCCAGATGATGTTTGCTAACCAGGCTCCTAGGTAATCATGGTACACATTGGTTCTTTTACCTACAGCTTGGTTTGGGTTTTTGTTTTTTTGCTCTTATATCAAGAAAAAAATCACCCATAGTTCTCCAGATTATAGAAAATAACTATTGGCATTTTGATGTATTTCCTTCTAAGATACCTTTCTAAGCATATACATAAAGCATAATTTAGATCACACAGTTTTATGACTTTATCTTACCCCCCTTTTATTTAACTGTTCTTTGTTACTAGGCATTTAAGTTGTTTGTAATTTTTGTTCTTATGACAATAAATATATATTATATTGAGCAGCCCTTTAAATAGATATTTGAGAGAATCTCCAATTATCTCCTTAGATGCCTAGAAATGAAATTTTTTCCTAAAGGTATGAGAATTAATGATACATATTTATTTATTTATTTTAAAGATTTTATTTATTTATTTGAGAGACAGAGAGTGAGTGAGTGAGTGAGAGAGAGAGCATGAGGAAGCAGACTCCCCACTGAGCAGGGAGCCCGATGCAGGGCTCAGTCCAGCGACTCCACCATCATGACCTGAGCAAAAGGTAGATGCCTAACCAGCTGAGCCACACAGGTGCTCCTAATGATACATATTTAAAAATTGCTTTCCAAGGAACTACACCAATTTCAAGTCCACTAGAAGCATCTCAGAGTGCCTGGCCCACTGTGGCCATACCACTTACTATATCTAAAAAGCTAATAATAATATTCACTTGCTCATTTAATAATTTTTGATTGTAGAAACTTGATGAAGGAAATAATGCTGGAATATCAAATAATGACCTATTTCTTTTCAAAGGCTCATGTTGTTTTTATTGGGAAAAAAGAAAATCTTTTCGTTTTCAAACTGGAGCCAATGGTTGGCATCCTGCAAATTAGCAATACATAGATTGACGAGAAAATACAAAGGTTATTTCCACAAGCATGTGAGAACTGCTCAGTAATTAGTTATTACAGTCAGAGGTAAAGTTGTATATATCAATTTAACAAAGGGCAGTGTAGTGGGGGTGGCGGGTGTAGGGCTTCAATGAGAAAATATGGAAGATTCTATTGGTGTTTTGATGCTAATGGCAGTGGATAGTCAGTTTCCATGAGAGTTGAATTTGCAGCCAACCTTGGAGGACGGTCAATGGCAGTTACATGTTTGGGAGGCTCTGCTTTAGTCAGATAAAGGTAAATTCAGATAAGATTTCTTTCTGTATCTTCTGTAGCTCAAAAGTTTTCACTTCAAAATAATCTTTATACCCACACTGGGGGTCTGAGTGAATCCTTACATTCCATTTTTTTTAATATCATAAATAAAAGTGCTGAATGATAAATACATTTTCTATCGTGAATTATGCTGAGGATTAGTAGTAATGGTGTTTTCTGCCATTTTTAACTGGTAAAAATTGCCAGTGAGGGATGATACAGGAGAATAAAAGAAGAAAAGAAAGAAGTTCCAAGGATAATTTTTATCACAGATATGAAGGTATTTGCTTGGAACTGACAATTTCTTTTAGAAGAAAATTGGCAGAAATTGACTCTAGTGTGTTGGGAGAGGGGAAGAGATAGTAGTTGTGGCTTTCAAAGAATTTTTAACATACCCTTTGATATAGTATTACCTGGAATTCATTATTTTAGGTTATAGTCATGTCATATAGATATGTTTAAAACTTCTGAGCTATACTCTCTGGGATAGTCACAAATATCAGAGTTGGAAAATTAGATTAATTTCTCCTTGTGTTGCTGTTCCCCTAGGAAATAGTTTGTTCTACAGATATTATTCAAGCAAATCTCAGTTCCTTGAATCTTGACTTTTGCTGCCACCCTTGATTTGAATATCCCCTAGCAGCTTTGTGGATAATGCAGTGTGAGAGACACAATTGAAAGGCACGACAAGTAACAAAATAGGTTATATACCTCAAAACAAAGGCTCATTATACACGACAATGCGATTCATTTTGGGCTCTCCATTGCATACTTGTCATATATGTTCATTGCCTTCCAATTCTTCCCAGATCCTTTGGCACATCCTACAAGGCATAAATCACATGAGTAAGAGAATGTTTCCATTCCAACCAGATAGGCCCCTTCCCCTTCTTTTAGATTTAATGTGAAAGTTAAATGGGTTGTTTGCAATGAACCACCTTGCTTCCTTTGATTTTATCTGGGAAGGGGGCATTTAAACATTTCCTCTAGGAAATGTACATTTTTTTCCTCTACCTTCATAACTCTGGCATCTGGTGTGACTGATTCAGCTCTTCAGTCTGGGACAAAGAGACTTTTAAGTTTCTAGAGCTATGAGGAAGCTATAAAGGGAATGCAATTCACTCTGTTAGAGAAATAACAGCCTGGGAACTCAGGGACTAGAAATGTTGCTCTCCAAAGGTTTGTTAGAGCTTTACTTTGAATTTTATTCCTCAATATTTCTTTTGGCCTGAATCAGTGACTCTAATTATATATAGAAGATAGAAATAGCAGATATATTTAGCAAGTTGGAAAAATCCCTGCAGTATACCCTAGGAGCAGCTAAACATACGGAGCCAACCTGAGACTCTGAAGATCCTGTGTATTCCCTAAGAGATATTGATGACTTAAGAGCCACAGCCCAGGGAGCATAGCAGAGCTAGAACATGGGGCAGGGAAGGTTATCAGTAAGACCTCCAGGAGAATTCTCAGTCCCCACTCCATGCTTTTGTTTACTATTTGTCTATTTTTTTTTAAATTTTGGAGATTTTCTTTTTCAGACTTTCATTACTTTCCTCAAGTGTCAATCCTACCTCCCTCTCTCTAAGCAAACAACCCACACTTACTACTTCACTGAGAAAACTGCTACCAGGGGGATAATAGCTCCCACCGCTTTGTGATCCTATCTATTCCTTAGCTTGTGCTTATACTTTTCCCTTTCTCTCAAGGAGAAGCGGACTGGCTCTACATGATCTCATAGTGTTATCCCTTGGACCTCCACTTGCTCCAAGAACAGTCAAACTCCTTCCATCAGCCACTGGCTCCTTCTGAAGGGAAAAAAAATGAGCACCTGGCTCTGAGGTCCCAAATACACCAGGCTTGGCCACTCGCCCTTGACAAAGTCCAAAGGCAGAGAGATGAGTGGTGGTGAAATAAGACAGGGATTTTTTTCAGTGAGGTCAACACCGGGAAGACAGTGGACTAACGTCCCTAAAGTGCTGAAAATACTTCTGGATTTATATAAGGAAAATATGGGACAAAGGGTGATGGGTACATGCAGATGGGCAGGAAAGGTCAGGTCAGTCATTGTCTTGGGGTCAGTTATACAGGATCCTGCTGGTATCAGGACAGTCCTTATTGCTTGAGGGAGTGGTTTTGATTCCCATCATAGGATGCTTTGCCCCCCAGATCTTTTGCCTGAGTTAAAAACGTAAGCTGGGAAGAACTTAATCAGTATGAAAGTACAGACTGAGGTCAAAATGGAGGTAGATGAGGTCCTCTTTCAGATGGAGAGAGAGTTAGTGTGGGGCCTAAAGCAAGCTCCCCTCATCCCTGCATCCCACACTGATACACCGCCCTCCTGTGTCCAGGGTGAACCAAGGTGAGGCCATGAGTGCCATCAGCCCCAGGTGCAGGCAATAAGGGATGCGTTGTCTGTGGAAAATGCTAAAACAATAATAAAGTGGACTAAAAGTAGATCTGCTTTTTATTGTTACTAGGTTCTAGCAATTCTAAATTATGTCAGTGATAGAGTAGTCCTCCCCAGAAAATTCTTTTGTTGGTCTAAGTTCTAAACAATTGGTACAATGATTTTTTGGTCTTAATAATAGTAATGTATCACTGTATGCTAACGAACTGGAATTTAAATAAAAAGTTAAAAGAAAAAAAATAATCAAGTAGCATCTTTATGACTTATTCTTTAAGAAATATTGTATTCTACTTGGAAGTTAATTTGGAGAACTCTCAGATATACATTGTGACTTCCTACACACATGGACTCAGTTACACACAATCAAATGTATGATGGTTAATTTTATTATCACCTTGACTGGCCATGGGGTGTCCAGTTTAAACATGATTTCTGAAAAAAATAAAATAAATATTATTTCTGGGTATGCCTGTGTGTGTTTCCAGATGAGATTAGCATTTGAATCAGTAGACTCAATAAAGGAGTTTGCCCTTCCAAAAATGTGGGTAGGCATCATCCAGTCCTTTCAGGGCCTGAATAGAAAAAGAGGCAGAAGAAGAAGGAATTCACTCTTTTTTCCTGCCTTGATGTCCTAGCTGGGACATCTCATCTCATCCCCTGCCCTCAAACTGGCATTTAACATCACTGGCTCTCCTATTTCTCAGGCCTTCAGACTTGGACTGAATTACACCTCTTGTTTTTCTGGGTCTCCAGCTTATAGATGGCAGATCATGGGATTCTTAGCCTCTGTAATTCCTCATTATCTATCTACCTATCTATCTATCTATCATCCATCCATCCATCCATCCATCTATCATATCTCCAATTTCTCTGGAGAACCCTAATACAAAGTATAAATTCATAAGGACTGGAATTATTTGAGGTTGCTTCCAGCACAGTTTGTGTCTCTAAGCCCTGGGATACTACATATTCCTGAATTTAAAAGTAGACTCAAAATAACCAATGACAGCACAAGAATTCTAAGGATAAAAAAGCAAGGCTTGCCTGACTTCAATATTATATATAAACCTTTCTCTGAACCTGATGGAGTTGACTCCTTTAGAAGTGCTTCTTTTATGTGACTTTTAAAAATACTTTATTGTAATTAAAAATTATTAATCCATTACTTTCCCCCTCTTTTTTGTATTAACAGTCATTAATTACTGGCCTAATTACATATACACAAAATTTAATAGAAGACAATTTTTTATATTTTCTTTTCTGACCTTTATTATTATTTGTTTAACTTTAAGATCATTTCTGAAGACAATTTTGTTGTACAGATGAGGGAGGTCTTTAATGACCAGCTCTGGGTACAGCCCTACCCCATGCTCTCCCCACTCTTTGCTTCCCCATTCCCGTGCTCTGTAAACACCTAGAAGTACTTTACTACTGTATAGACTTGTCCTGATTAGTCCACCTCCTTTCTTTCTTCTCTGAATTCCTTTAACATGTTATAGTATCCCACAAGATGTCGTATGTAGCTGTAGGCTAGCTTAGATTTCTTTCTAATATATTCTTTTCGGAAATAGAATGTGAGCTGCCTGACAGTCTGGGTTATGCCTCGGGTCTACTCTTTTGCGTCCCCCAAGCACACTTACCACAAGTATCTGATTGATGGAGATATGTGCTCTATCGCCCCAATAGATCCTTCCAGAATAACTTTTCCACCCTTGAGAATGTCATTGTAAGAGCTCTTACAACTTTATATGATCATTGTCTGTCATCTTTTTCTGAAACTTTGATCTGGGTGACCAAATGCAACTGCTTATCTTCAAAGAAACAGAGCTTGCTTCAGACATTCATTCTAAAGGCACATGCAGCGAGAAAGGGGAATCAATAGCAGGAGTTAATTTTGGGCTCTACCCCCCAAGTAGATACTTTTACAGCACTGAAGAGGAACTGATTGAAGAGATGCTAGCAGACTCTCAGCGAGGTCAATGAAAACCATCTTATTTGCATCCCCTGTCTTGGGCCAGCAGTTCTCAAAGTATGATCCAGGGATCCCCAGGAGTCCCAGTGACCTTTTCAGAGGATCCATGAGGTCAAATGCTTTTCAGAACATCACCTGGACATCATTTGCCTCTTTCATTCCCTGCTCATAAGTACATGCTGGAGTTTTCCAGATGCCATATGACATGCAATAGCTTAATAGATTCAGCGTGGAAGCAGATATGAAAATCTAGTGTGGTCCATTAAGGCAGATAGTAAAGAGATTTGCAAAGAATATAAAAGAGTGCCAGTCTTCTCACTAAATTTTT
This sequence comes from Halichoerus grypus, assembly GCF_964656455.1. Lineage (NCBI taxonomy): Eukaryota > Metazoa > Chordata > Mammalia > Carnivora > Phocidae > Halichoerus > Halichoerus grypus. The sequence goes on from NC_135719.1 coordinate 123,183,399, forward strand.
TGGGGAAATATTTTTCATGAAAATATTCTATTTGTTAACATATAATGGTTTGTTGTTAACTTTTTAGTATACTTTTAAGTAGGTATACTTTTAATTCTTTGAATTAAATCTAGCATGTAGCACTAAATGTAACCCACATAAACAAAAGCTCTTTGGGGTCCTCAGTAAGAATATGAAGACCAGAACTTTTGAGAATTGCTGTCTTAGGCCAGCTGTGCTCAACTGTGTCTTCCTGAACTTTCAAGGCCCTTCTTTCACCTTCTACCCATCATGCTGATCAACTCTCTTTCTTTCCCTCCTAAGCCAGGTTTTCAGCTCTAACTTGGAAATTTTATCCTGATAAAACTTAGCTCCTAATGAAACCTGCTGAGGGGCTGACCTGTCACATTTATATTCATGCTGCAACATGAATGGAATGAAGGATCCGTTTGCAGTTTGTGTTTTTGATGGCCTTTTGGATTTATGGAGCACAGAAGGGTGGGGTTAACATGTTAGGTCAAGGGCAGGGGGTAAGCAACTGCCAAAAAATACCTGTGTTTCCTTCTGTTTCATCATCCTTGCAACTTCTTGCTCAGTTACTCAATTGTAGTTTAGTCCCTGGATAAGCAATGTCATTGGGATGAAGACTCTGAATTAAACTAGAAGGGGGGCGCCTGGGTGGCTCAGTTGGTTAAGTGACTGCATTTGGCTCAGATCATGATCCTGGAGTCCTGGGATTGAGCCCCACATCGGGCTCCCGGCTCAGCAGGGAGCCTGCTTCTCCCTCTGACCCTCTCCCCTTTCACGCTGTTTCTCTCTTGCTCGCTCTCTAATAAATAAATAAATAAAATCTTTTAAAAAAAACAAACAAAAAAAACTAGAAGGAATGTGTTAGGCTAGTTTTTACACTACAGGATGAATTACCTGTGTTTCTTCCAGTGATACCAACTCATGGGACAGAGATCCTTGGAGGGCTGAGGAAGTGTTGCAAGAAATGCAAATCTGTATAAATATCAAGCATTATCTGTAAAATAAACATGTAATATGATTCACTCACACATATGTCAGACATTCTTTTTCAAATGTATGCATGGGCTTGAGTGAGAGAAAGGATAAAAATTATTAGAAAAGCATATGGAACACATGATTCTCTTCATCAATTAGTTCAAAATTATTTAATGAGTACAACTATGTACTAAATCCTGGGAATTGAATAAGATAGCCCCAAGCCACAGAGACCCACAGATTGTCATCTAGTGAATTGAGTACCTATCCCATTGTATCTATCTGTGGTATAAATTTAGGTGTCTGTAATTCTAGAATAATTGCCTTTAAAGCCAGCATGTTTGCTCTCATCTCCCTGTTAGCCTGTACATATCTGCTCAAGTGGTAATTGGCCATCCCCAGGGAAGAAGTACTGTCATTCACAGTTGTCTCAACGTTACCTTTAGGTATAGTAAGCAATGGTTTGCGATTGATGACTATGATGGTTTTAGCTAAAATCATTTCTCAGTCTATAAAGTAGAGCAATAGTCATGCGGGGTGGGGGGAGGGGGCACATGTGGGGTTGATCCTCAAAATGCATTGACACAGAAAGGTTTAAAAACACCGATGTCCTCTGATCACCTCCTTTTACAGAGGAGAACTCTAAGGTTCAGAGAAAGACAATGACTAGTTCTAGATGAACAGCTCATTAACTCTTGGTCCTGGGTTTTTTTCACAGTACTGAGCTGACTACAGAGAACCGGGGTGACTTCTTACTGTCTTGTGGCAGCCATTGCTGCTTTCTCCCCAGACTCTCACATGTAGGGATGGTCAATTGTGTTATTACTCCTAACTATTGTTCCTTCTTTGTAGGAGTATCACATACCCCTGTAAGTAGTCAGGTAACTGATGGTGCCTCCTTGTGGTGAGGAGTACACTTCTCCATCCAGTGATATCAGGCTGCGCCATGTGACTTTCTTTGGCCAATAAAATGTGCGCCAAACTGATAAAACTATGCACATCCGTGTCGAAGCTTTAAGAGCCATCTTGGCATTAAGCCATGCTGTTTTATCTCTGTCATGAAAATGGCATATTGTAATAGGGGGTACTCTACCAGCCTGTGAGGAAGACCCAAATCAGAGCCACAGCCTGCCCATAACTGACATGTAATGTGAATAACAGATAAATCTTCGTTTTGGTGAACCCCTGTGACTGGGAGGTTGTTTGTTACTATAACATAACCTAGCGAAAGCTAACTACTACAGTAGGCCAAAGATCCACAACTTTGTTCTTAAAGGACCAGATAGTAACTATTTTAGGCTATGGACCACATACAGTTTCTGTCATAGCTACTTAACTGTGGCAGAAGTAGCCATAGACATATGTAAACAAGTGGGTGTGGCTGTGTTCTAATAAAACTTTATTCACAAACATGGGTGGCTATAGTTTCCCTACCTCCTTGAAGTTGGATATGGCCAGTGAAGTTGGATGTGACACGTGCTCTGGCTAGTAGAATGTAAGCCATTTTACGAACTAGTGCAAGTGGTAGCTTCTCTGTCAGCCTGAATCTTGAGAAAGAATATTAGAAAGCTGAGTGCCAGCCAACCCATGATAGGTATGTAGCATGACTAAGAAACAAACCTCATTGTTTTAAACCACTAAGATTTGTGGGCTGCTTGTTACCACACCATAACCTAGCCTATATTTACAGATATAGGTCTATCTGACATTATGTTTTAGAGAACCTCTGCTCACTACCATCCCAGTGGATCCTATGTGGCATTCTACATTACTGACATTTATAGTATTTGGTTTGTTGATCATAATGACAGAATTTACTTAGATGATGTTTTGATTGTGGTAGCACTGTGTGGGGAGGATTGTTCTATTGAACCAATATAACCACAAGTATTTGGTAAATATTTGTATTGGTCTTAATGAGCTCTTGAATTTTTTTAAAGTATGAATTCATCTGAAATAATTTTTAAGTCAAATTTGTGGTAGATAAAATCTGCTAGCAGTTTGATTCACAAGGCTGGTCTTTGGAAAAGCACACATCAGAGACTGTCTTATTAGCCATATTTTCTCTGGTGTGTAAAGGCTAATTATCAAACTTGGTGCTTGGTGACAAAAACATGAGTTCACAGAAGTCATCGCATTATATAACCAGAAGCATCTTCCTTCAACCCACTGTCAAGTCTAGGCCAGTTGTGCAATGGTCTGCTCGGACCTGCGGCTTCCTTTGTGCTATGCCTTCCTGTGTAGAGCTGTGTCTGCTTCTTGGCAGTGAATAGAGGAGAGCTGTCCTTTCCACAGTCCCTGTCCCTCTCCCAGGTCTGGTTCATTGCTTCTCTGTGCAACATGTCAACCAGCAGCCTTAAATTGTTATCCAGTTTGAGCTTGCCAGAAACCCCTTTGCACCTACTCTGTGATCTCCACTGTTATTTCTGGAAAACTCCCGATTCACAAGGGGCTCTTTGCTTCCCTTCGTTATGCCCCAGGGAGAACAAATCAGAGAGAAGCAGCCAATCTCTCTGTGTCTCAAACTACAAGCCCTGGATGGAGGAACAGAATGAAAGGTAGAATCCCTTTGTTGCCCAGAGAACACTCAGTCCCTGTGCAGCAATCACTCACAGTGGGTGTGGGCTTGTGGGCACCATGACAGTGGCTCATGCTTTTCAGACATTCCCTATAGTGTCACCTACAATTAGTCTTAGAGTTTTTGTTTTTAGTGAAAGGTAATAGTGTTTTAATCCTATTACCTTGGGTGACGTATGATGAGGCCAGATGTAGATCAAGAGAGAAACTGGAGATTTACAGTTTTGTTACAGCTCCCTGGGGAGAACACAGCATGCCACACAGGGCCACTCAGGGAACGTTCCAGGGTCCATCACCAAGCAGAGGGGGTGGGGAGAGTGGGCAAGCGTGCTTATTGTGGTTTCCACAGGAAGCAAAGGATGAAGCAGAGCAAACAGGTTTAGGATATGCCAATTTAAATAATTTCAGCAGACTCTAGGGCAAAGGGGCTAATCCTGGTTGTCTGGTACCTGGCGCAGGGTGATTAGGGTGGGTGCACAGTGGCCCACGGTGTGAGAGCCCCATACAAGAGGTGACTGGGGGTGTGGACTTCATTGGCCACTCAAGAAGGGGAACTGACTGGTCATTAGCTGGGACCTCAAAACTGGGTCAAGTCAGCACACAAAATCGGTAATACAAATAGGAGAGACACCATAATGCTGGGGTCCTGGTCCCTGCCACAGTTATTCCATAAACTGTGTTTTGTTGTGTCTATGTGTCTATTAAGAGTGCCATTAGTGGCTATTTGACTGAAGTCTGTGTTTAGATAGAGGTTCTGAATTTATTTCCTCATTGGTTCTCAGAGATGGACCAAGACATGTGGATACCTTAGGCAGGCGGAGAAGGGGGCACTCCCATTCTTTATCCAACTGATATTTTTTTGGGAAGCCTCGAAGAAGCTGATTTTCTATCACTAAAAATTCTGTACTTCTTTCCTTATGTTCAAAACAACTATTTACCATATCCACTATATACAAAAAAGATTTTTTGCTTATTTGTAAAACTTTTTTTCCCATTTCACATTTTCTGCCATTCCTTTTTAAATAGAATTAGTTGCTCACATTTACTAAGGATAGAAATAAGTAATCATTTATAAGAAACATCTGTCTCGAACATGTATATTTTTCCTGTTTTTTTTAAATTTTATTTTATTATGCTGTGTTAGTCACCATACAATACATCATTAGTTTTTGATGTAGTGATCCACGATTCATTGTTTTCGTATGCAGTACGTGCCCTCCTTAATAACCATCACTGGGCTAACCCATCCCCCCCCAAAACCCTCAGTTTGTTTCTCAGAGTCCATAGTCTCTCATGGTTCGTCTCTCCCTCTGATTTCCACCCCCTTCATTGTTCCCTTCCTTCTCCTAATGTCCTCCATGCTATTCCTTATGTTCCACAGATAAGTGAAACCATATGATAATTGACTCTCTCTGCTTGACTTATTTCACTTAGCATAATCTCCTCCAGTCCCATCCGTGTTGATGTAAAAGTTGGATATTCATTCTTTCTGATGGCTGAGTAATATTCCATTGTATATATGGACCACATCTTCTTTATCCATTCATCTGTTGAAGGGCATCTCGGCTCTTTCCACAGTTTGGCTATTGCGGACGTTGCTGCTCTGAACATTGGGGTGCATATGGCTCCTCTTTTCACTACATCTTTGTCTTTGGGGTAAATACCCAGGAGTGCAATTGCTGGGTCATAGGATAGCTCTATTTTTAATTTTTTGAGGCACCTTCACACTGTTTTCCAAAGTGGCTGTACCAACTTGCATTCCCACCAACAGTGTAAGAGGGTTCTCCTTTCTCCACAACCTCTCCAACATTTGTTGTTTCTTGCCTTGTCAATTTTTGCCATTCTAACTGGTGTAAGGTGGTATCTCAATGTGGTTTTGATTTGAATTTCCCTGATGGCTAATGATGATGAACATTTTTTCATGTGTCTGTTAGCCATTTGTATGTCTTCTTTGGAGAAGTGTCTGTTCATGTCTTCTGCCCATTTTTTTTACTTGATTATTTGTTTTTTGGGTGTTGAGTTTGAGAAGTTCTTTATAGATCTTGGATACCAGCCCTTTATCTGTAGTGTCATTTGCAAATATCTTCTCCCATTCTGTGGGTTGCCTCTTTGTTTTGTTGACTGTTTCCTTTGCTGTGCAGAAGCTTTTTATCTTGATGAAGTCCCAAACATTCATTTTTGCTTTTGTTTCACTAGCCTTTGGAGATGTATCTTGAAAGAAGTTGCTGTGGCAGATGTCAAAGAGGTTACTACCTATGTTCTCCTCTAGGATTTTGATGGATTCCTGTCTCACATTGAGGTCTTTCATCCATTTTGAGTTTATCTTTGTGTATGGTGGATTCCAAAATCCTCAACAAAATCCTAGCTAATAGGATCCAACAATACATTAAAAGGATCATCCTCCACGACCAAGTGGGATTTATCCCCGGGATGCAAGGGTGGTTCAACATTCGCAAATCAATCAGTGTGATAGAACACATTAATAAGAGGAGAGAGAATAATCATATGGCCCTCTCAATTGATGCAGAAAAAGCATTTGATAAAATACAGCATCCTTTCCTGATTAAAACTTCAGAGTATATGGATAGAGGGAACATTCCTCAAGTTCATAAAATCCATCTATGAAAAACCCACAAGAATGTCATCCTCAATGAGGAAAAGCTGAGAGCCTTTTCCTTAAGATCAGGAACACATCAAGGATGCCCACTCTCGCCACTATTGTTCAACATAGTACTAGAAGTCCTAGCAACAGCAATCAGACAACAAAAAGAAATAAAAGGTATTCAAATTGGCAAAGAAGAAGTCAAACTCTCTCTTTTCGCAGATGACATGATATTTTATGTGGAAAACCCAAAATACTCCACCCCCAAATTACTAGAACTCATACAGCAATTCAGTAATGTGGCAGGATACAAAATCAATGCACAGAAATCAGTTGCTTTCTTATACACTAACAATGCATCTGTAGAAAGAGAAAATAGAGAAACAATCCCATTTACAATAGCACCAAAAACCATAAGATACCTCGGAATAAACCTAACCAAAGAGGTAAAGGATCTATACTCTAGGAACTACAGAACACTCATGAAAGAAATTGAAGAAGACACAAAAAGATGGAAAAATATTCCATGCTCATGGACCAGAAAAATAAACATTGTTAAAATGTCTATGCTACCCAGAGCAATCTATACCTTCAATGCCATCCCGACCAAAATTCCGATGACATTTTTCAAAGTGCTGGAACAATCAGTCCTAAAATTTGTATAGAATCAGAAAAGACCCCAAATCGCCAAGGAAATTTTGAAAAAGAAAAACAAAGCTGGGGGCATCACGTTGCCCAATTTCAAGCTATATTACAAAGCAGTGATCACCAAGACAGCATGGTACTGGCACAAAAACAGACATACAGACCAATGGAACAGAATAGAGAGCCCAGATATGGACCCTCAACTCTATGGTCAAATAATCTTCGACAAAGCAGGAAAAAATATGCAATGGAAAAAAGACAGTCTCTTCAATAAATGGTGCTGGGGAAATTGGACAGCCACATGCAGAAGACTGAAACTCGACAATTCTTTTTCCTGGTTTTTATGTCAGTAAAATATTTCCCCCTTTTTGGTAGCTTTTCTTTGAGATTTCTTTTGTGATTTTGGAAACATACATCTTTTGACCCATATTAAATGTTCTCAAATTTAAATAGTAAACCACTTGTTCCTTATAAACAATGTTATACTATGCTTTGTTCAGTTTTAGAATTTCATTTGAACATCATTAATAACTCCAGGCAGCTGCCAACTTACTGGTCTTGGGATTGAGGCACGGTCGGTAATAATACTCTGTAATATAAACGTGTACCCCCAAAAACGTGTCATAGAGATGAGCTGACACCAGCAAAGAGGAGGACCTTTTAAAAATGTTCATATGATGATTCTTTCTACTTCAGTGGGAGTTTTGCCAGTGTTGTTAGAAGTTGCTGTGGAAACCAGAATTAGCTGGCGCTATATTTTTGATTTGTTCTAGTGATGTTGTCATGCCCCTCATGGATTATCACCCAGGCAATTGTTAGATTGACAATATGTCCTGAAAAGGTGTCGTTTTTGAACTATGTTCTGTGAAGCCCTGGGATTCTTCGAAATTACTTGAAAGGTTCCGCTAAGCACCTGGATCACATTAAAGCAGTCTCATTAATAAGACAAGAGCTGAGGGGCCCTGAGGGTGGGCCACCCTAGAGGAGAGGGTGGAGGGGTCAGGCTGTCTTTACAACAGCTCTGGTCCAAAAAGGGCAGCCCACCCAGGGCCAGCCCACAAGCCTCGCTCCCAGTACTCCTACAGCCACAAAGTACTGGAGGTGCATGCACTCTTTGGAAAAAAGAGGTTCGCTGCTTAAAAGGTTTAAAAACCACTGCTCCGGCATTGTTTATGAGGAAAGAAACAAGAGTAAGAACCATACCGAATTTGAACAACTAATATCTTAAGATCTAGGAACATCCTGTGCTCTTATACAGTTGTAATTTAATTGAAATACATTGGAACCACACTACAATTCAATTCCAGGCAAAGAACAGAGTTTTGTACACAGCTGATTTATTTTGGAACACACTCTGGGGATTTGGTTACAGAGAAGTGCAAAGGACTTCTTTGTGTGCTTTCACCCATAAAGCTGCCCTATAGCCCCGATTTTAGAGGCACCCTTGCCCCGAGGGCACTCAGTGGACAGGCCACCTTATTTCCATTAAATACCTTAATTAAGGCTCATTTGATGATGTATCCACATATTGTATTTGGCCAGATGCTATAGCCTGGTTCTCAAACTGGGGTTCCAGATCAGCTCATTAATTTGGTGTAGTTGTCAGCACGGTGGATTTTCATGCCTTCCAAAGGGGTGTGCTGCGTACACTGTACAACTTTGGGGGGCGCCATCTGTATCATGATCACACTGTGTTCTAGGGAGCTCTTCCCCTTCACAATGTAGTGGCTCTGGGTGAGGCCTTCTCCAGCTCCCAGAGTATCCAGGTGTGGGTTACATCTGAGTTCGAGACTCCTGCTATGTGACTGCATTGTTTTGAATAGTCGTTTGACATGGAGCTAGAACAGATGGGTTGGGTCTTCACACTTTTCACACTTCACACTTCCTGATTCAAGCGTCGATGATCAAGTCAGTTAACCTTGGTCAGGCTCAGTTTATTCACTTGTCAGACGGGACCAGTAATGTCTATTTCACAGAAATAATACCTGTTTCATTGAATGTCTCTTTCAATGTTGTAAAGATCATTTACACCCTGCTTTGTTCCAAAGAGGATTTAAAACAGACCTATACATTTTATATGAAATACAGCAAGATGACAAATTAAAAGTAGATGAGAAAGGAAAGGGGAGGAAAATGTGTAAAATGGGGCCAAGGGGTTGTACCTTCTGTCCAGATCTATTTGCTTGCTAGGATTGGGCCACAAATTTGCTTCTGTGCTCTCTGGCAGTCAAGGAAGATGTGGAAGCTTGGTTATTTTCTTCCATCACAGTGTCCACAAGATCAACAACAAAGTAGGAACTTAGGAAAAATAGTCCTCCTCCAAATACCTTAACTGAAGGAGACTGTTCTCAAGGGTCTGCATTGAGAAGATACTCCATAACGGAACCAACAATATCCGCTACAAAGAAGGGTCACAAACTAGCAGCCTGCAGATGTCAGCACTTGGGGGTCTTTGTTTTGTTTTGTTTTGGCTTGATGTTTAAAATTTTTGATTCAGTATCAATTTGATTCAATAAAATATCAATAGATTTGACAACTAAAATTTTAAATTTTATTTTAAAAAAATCAAACAATCAGATAACATCTGAACTGCACATCCAAGTTAGTTGGCCCTCAATAGCAGCTACTTCTTTTTATAAAGATTTTATTTATTTATTTATTTATTTACTTACTTACTTACTTACTTATTTTGAGAGAGAGAGAGCAGGGGGAGGTGCCGAGACAGAGGGAGAGAGAGAATCTCAAGAAGACTCCAGGCTGAACACGGAGCTCTATGCGGGGCTCAATCTCAGAACCCTGAGCCCATGACCTGAGCCAAAATCAGGAGTTGGATGTTCAACCGACTGAGCCACCCAGGCACTCCTAGAAGTTATTTCTTTTTATGTAGCATATGATTTCAAGTTTTCCACAGTCCCCACTCTTCCCTACTCTTGCTTTCTACTTTATAATACCTGCTTGGTAACTTAGGCATCTGATTTAGTGACTCTTATTTTATGACATCCTTATTATAGGCCCAGCAATATGTTTTATCCCTGAGAGGACTGATTAAGAAAAGATATGGGGAGATGCCGGCATACCATACAACGCTGTACTACAACAGAAGTGTTCATTATTGTCATTGTTAGTCCTCTAAAATCAGGTCACTGAGGGTTAAAGAAAAACACTTAATGAACAAGAATTTGAAATACCTTCATTAAAACAACTTCAACAAAGCCATAAATCCCCCAAAGTACTTTGCTTCTAGCAAGTAGCTTACCCAGGGCATCTCCATTTGTTTTTAATCAAATAAAAATTTAACGAATTCGGCCATGACTTTGGATGTGTCACCTGTTGCCGTAATGGGCTGCTCCTCTTCATCCACACGACACCAGGACTTAGATGGGACTGAGGGCATCTTGAGCTCTTCATTTGTTTTGGCCCTGATATATTTGGAGCGGAGGCATTGTTTTTAAGAAAAAACATATCATGTAGGTTGTCTAAAAATAAAATGCATTTAAACTCAAAAAAAAAGAATATTTCATTTAAATATTTACATATCTGTATATTTTAATCAGAAAACAGTATTATAGCAAAGGCATGTTTTATGTAGGCCTCTACATGTATAAAGTATTATATGGTTATAATGGTCATCACCGTTAGAGCAGAATCCCTGTAAGGTTGGTGTTTCAGTCAAGGTGCACTTCTGGCTCACTGAGTTTGGTAAGATGTTTTCAGCACTGAGTTGCTAACTTTCCAGCAACATAATTTGAAGTGAGGATGTTGAATGGGACATATTTAATTATCAGAAGGAATTAATACTCCAAAGTTGAAAATGAGTGATAATTATCTAATGTTCTAAAATGGGGTGCTAGACATGGCTATGGAGTGTTTAATAAAAGATGTCAAAACCAGTCTAGTGACTACCAACCCCATCACAGCTCTAGCCTACATTAGAGATGACTAGTGACTCATAAGGAGATTGGAGACAGTCATCTCTGTAAGGAGCTGTGGGCTTCGTAAAGACGGCTGGGGCATTCCCTCCCAGTGCCATGGAGAGAGGAGTGGAGTGCTAAGGGGAGGTTCTCTAATCTGAAGACTAGGACAACAACTCCACTCCCCAGGTGGCTGCCTGCTGAGCTGCTTCCAGCCGGTCAAAGTGGAGCACAGTGAAGACATGGGGAGTTGTAAACATAGAGGCAGGTGTCCATATTGGCAAGCTCAGCTTCTGCCATTTGGTGCAGAAAAATGTATATGTTCTCCTTGAGATCAGCATCACTGGAAAGGTACAGTTATTGCTAGTTCCTTCCCTGAGAGGTAGAACTTTTGGGGTGAGTTAACCCAGGCAGTGGACCCAGACCGTGATGTGCATGCTGAGGTAGGAGATTGTGTGTGTGTGTGTGCGCACGCACGCATGCACTTGAGTGCATGTGAGCTTGTGCACAAACAGGGGTGGGGAGGTGGATCATAAAAGACCAGTCAAGTGGTTGTTCAACCACAATAGGGAACTAGGCATGGGCAGTTCCATGTGGGGCCCTGAAGAACCTACAAATGAAAGTTTCCCGGGAAAGTTCCAACATGTGACCACTTGCTTCACACAGCTGACTTTGATAGCCAAGAGGGAATGGCCAACAGCACAAACTGATGATGTACAAAGACAGTCAGCCTCCACTCCACTGATGTCTCTCTCCTTAGGTTGACGCTAGAGGAGCTACAAGCAGCCGGCTGATGGTGGAGAGCAGTGAGCAAAAGGAAAGGTCACTGCAGAGTCACAGAAGATGGGGTGGGAGGAGAGAAGCTTTGAATTGGCTGAGATTGAAATTTTGATATAGACCACTAGACCTTTAACAAATGAATGAATCTTAGTTTCCACAAATAAGACTCTTCCTACAAGTGAAAGTGATAGAAAATCTGTGAGGTCTTTCTGAGGTGCTGTCCGGCCACAGGGAAGGAGAGCCAACAAAATAGGCCACAGATAGTGATGAGAGAAAAATGAAACCATATCCTTAAATCCTTACCCTTCAATAAACCAGTTACCAACCCCCTAGAACCCTGACAAGAATACCCCATAGAAAACTTGATGAGATTCTAATATGAATCTTTCCAAATAAGGAGGCCCCTCCCCTTCCATCTTATGTATCTTATAACAAGTTTTTGGGGGGTTTTCTTGGCTAAAACTAAAGTCTTCTAGCCAAAAAATCAAAACCATCCTCTTCTAAGCTTTACTTGAAAATATTTTCTCTTACAGTGGAATTAGAGCAAATTGTCTTCGTTAATTAGTGTCAAAGGTGAATTTATTCTAGAGATTTTTTTGAGTCAAGATACATAATAAATGTAAAACAATATTTTGATTTTGATCTTCAGTCATGGTGATTTCAAGTGAGGTTATTAAATTACTGTAACTTTTGAAGAAAATATGAAAAAATTAACCTAGAGCCTCTTGGATTTCTTCCTTCTTTATTATGTTAGAGTGTTAGTTATTATGTTAGAGTTAGAGCCTTCTAGCATTTCCAAATTTTGGAAGGCAGGCTCTAGTTTCCTGCTTATCCTCATCATGGCTTTTCCTTTGTGAGGGGGGTTGGGGGTTGGAGAACGCAGGACTGAGGGTGACCCCACAATGGGACAAGCTGTCAGTTGCTTCCCTCAGAAACTTCACGGGGAGTGTGTAGTCAGGAGCCTGCTTGGGCGGCCATAACAAAATACCACAGACCAGATGGCTTAAACAACAGACATTGTTTCCTTACAGTTCTGCAGGCTGCAAATCCGAGATCAAGGTGCCGTCAGGGTTGGTGTCTGGTGAGGTATCCCTTCTTGGCTTATATATGGCCACCTTCTCGCTGTGTCCTCACATGGCCTCTTGTCTGTGCAAGGAGAGAGAGAGAGAGTGCACGAGAGCTCTGGTCTCCCTTTCTCTTCTTATAAGGACACCAGTACTACTGGATCAGGGCTCCACCCCATGACCTCAATTAGCCTTCATACTACCTCCCTGAAGGACCTGTCACCAAATAGAGTCACACTGAGGATTGGGACTTCAACATATGAATGCGGGAAGACATAATTCAGTCCCTAACAGGGAGGAAGGAAGAAATTCTTTTAAAGTTTTCTTAAAGTTGACATTTCTGAAAAAAAAAAAAAAAAAAACAAATTTAATCTCCAAATTTGGAAGACTTTTTAGAGCCAATTGCTTGCAGAATTTCCTTCACAAGTGACTGAAACCCAGCTCAAATTAGCAGAAGCAAAACTGGACATTTTTTGGCTCACATAGCAGATGGCAGAGGGTCAAATATGTTAGCCACAGGTGGATCTAGGGATTCACATCATCAGGTCTCGGTCCCCTCCCCCAACCCTATTTTCCACAGTGTTGGCTTCCTCTTCAGGTGGGCCCTCTCCCTTGGTGGCATTGGTGACTTGGGGCTCTAGGCTGGCCTGGTCCTTCGTGTTTACAACTCTAACAGGAGAGACACTTTCTCCCAAGGGTCAACTCTGATTGCCCCTGCATGGGGTGGGGATACTTGCTGGCAGCCTGGACCCCTGCAGTTATAAGCTGGCAGACCCAGCAGGTGGGAGAGGACCAGCTCTCACTCTCACATAGAGAAGATTCTGGGCAGATTAATCTGTAAAATATGCCACAATCTGACCCTTCTAAGTTCCTGAGATAAGACCATTTATTTGTACTTTGTAACTTCTATAATTTTATAATTAACAGTTCAGAAATGTTCAAGTTCATCTTGATCATACTCTAAGAGATTACATTTTAAGGTCATCAGACTCTTTTGGAAAGCCGGTTGGTATCATGTTGACCTTTGCAGGGGTCTCTCTCTGCAAACCCTTCAGACTGCCTATAGCCTTGTCAGTGTTGGCAGATTCGGCTGTGGCTTCTTTGCTGCCTGTGGGCTGTCTACAGAGGGCCTTCATCTCTGACCTGCTCCTTAACCCTTCCTGTCTCTGCTCCCTTCTGCACATCCAGTTAACCCCTCTCATATGGGTTCAGGTGTCTGAGGCTTGCCCGAAATTCTTGGGCTGAGAGCGATTTCTAATTTTAGAACAGTCACACTGTACATATAGTGAGTACTGACACTCCTGGCAGGGTCCAGGGCAGTGGCCAGAAACCCAGCTCATTAACACTTCTGCAGGGCGACATGGGAATGTTTACACTGGGTGGGAATAAAGGAAGGCTATCGTGGCCTTACATCAGTTAGTTCAGGTCAGGTGTGGCCACCGTAAGTTATGAGAGATTTGTTTTGAGGGCTCTTTATATTTCAGATTTGTAAACAAGGGATCCCAGACCTATATTTGCTTGTGTATGGTAGGTGCCCATGAATGCTTTGTTGTAGTCTCACTCACTCTGACTGGTATCTATGGAATTTAAAACTTAAGAAACATTTTAACTTGAAGTTAAACATTTAACTTAAAGCACTCAAAGCAGCATTTTCCAATGTTTAAAGTATGGAAGTGTATCTGTGTGGGTAGATAACTATAAAGAAGAACAGACTTTATGCCAGGGTCTTCACTTTGAGGGGTTCCTGGTGGGCAAAGAGTTAGAAAGCCACCAAACCTTATTTTTAAAAGTTTTTACTTACTCATTTCTTTAAAGTTCAACCTACTATCCAGGGGAGAGGAAAGCACTCTCACCAAAAATGTTATTACCAAGTGAAATGAGGTCAACATGAAATGAGTTCCTAACTCTTTTTCAACGCTTCTGGGGTTTTCACAAAAAGATTTTCCAAATCTTTTGTCTTTGAGCAGAGAAATTAGAGAGCACTCTTACCAGGAGTGAAAGCAATTCAAGCATCCAAAAATAAATTAGTTTACCACTTGGAACCATGAAGTTCAAGAGAATTTTCAAGTTTACAACATTTGGTCTCTACCAGGGAGATGCAAAGGGCAGAATCAATTCTACTTTTGCTAGTGTTCCAGCCAGCTTGTGTCAACCATTTACCATCCCGATATCTCAGTTGTCCCATCTGTCAGCTCAAAGAGCCTTTGCTGTATTTCAACTGTTATCATGTTTTTAAGAACTTCCCAACACTACATTCTGGTTCTTGGCAACTGTCATGGATGGATTTGATGCACCTCTCCCTGATGCCTGCCAGGAGGGAGCTGGAGGAAGGGCTTAGAGAATCTCCTCATAAATCCTCATAATGATCACGTACATACTGCCATCAATGAGGGAGAATGGAATTAGGGGTAGCTGTTTTACTAGAATTTGGGGAATTTACTTTTCAAATACTCTATGCGAGGACTTTGGGGTTGGCCAAGTGCATGTGAAATGTCCTCATCTGGAAAACACTTTGGGGCTGGTAAAATTGGTGGTGTTTTAAAAACATGCTTGGTTAGGATGGTGGCATAGGAATTGGCATCCTTGCGTAAATGAGGGCATCATCAGAAACCTGGCAAGCCGAGGAAATCTCAGCAGAGCAGCATTTCTGGTCTGAGCGCACTGACCCTGTGTCTCTGTCCCCACTTCATGGGGAACCTGCCCCCTGGTTCAGCCACAGGCCTGCTGGATCAAATGGAGCATTGCCAGCTGGGTGCTGGTCAGGTACTAGTGGGCAGAGAAGACCTCTTGGGAATTACCTGCCTATATAAAGCCTCCCTTTTCTGTTTGATCCAGCCTCCAGTTTCTTTCCTTCCTATAGCTTTCCTTAATGAGTCAAGCCCACATTGACCTTTTGCTTATCTGAATTTTAGTCATACTGCTTTTCTCAGCGGGGGGTGGGAGGAGTACATCTCTTCATACTTACCCTTCTGCTTATCTATGCTAT
This sequence comes from Halichoerus grypus, assembly GCF_964656455.1. NCBI lineage: Eukaryota > Metazoa > Chordata > Mammalia > Carnivora > Phocidae > Halichoerus > Halichoerus grypus. The sequence continues at coordinate 123,198,948 of NC_135719.1, forward strand.
GCAACAAACTAGCCCCAAATTTCATGGCTTAAAACAGTTAACGTTTTATCATATCATATCTTACGGTTCTGTGGACCAGGAATTCTTGCAGAGCCCATCTAGGAGCTTGTTTTGTACCTTGTGGCAGCAATTGAGGTCAGTCAGTGGTTTCCGTTGGCAGATGGGTGATCTGAAGGATTCTAAACAACTTCACACACATGCCTGGTGCCTTGGTGGGGATGGCTAGAAGGTGTGCTCAGGAAGAATATCCATTCGAACAACTACACCTACACTTGATGGTCTCAGACTATTTGCATGGCAACTGACTTTCCCAAGAGTGACCATTTCAAGAGAAAGGAAGTGGACGCTACTGGTCTCCTAAGCCTAGGCCCAGAGTCGCTACTGACATATTCTAATGGTCACGCAGTTACAATGTCCTCCCAGTTTTAAGGGAAGAGAACCTAGACCCCACCTCTCACTGGGTGGGATAGCAGAGTTGACCTCCATCTTTAATCTACTACACTTGCCTTCCATATTATCCAAACTTCTTCAGTATTGTGCTGCTTTCTCCAAATCAGATTGCCTCATAAGTTTTTGGTATGTAGGGCAGGATTCAAGAAATATTAATTGAAATGAAAAGAGTTAGAGGAGAGAACATTTCTGCCTCTAACCACTTTCTCAAAGAGATGTCAGGGCTTTTTGGAGCAATTTGGGGATACCTCTTTTAATCTCATAGCTTAGGGCTCAGAACTAAGCTGACAGCCATTTCTAGATTTCTTCCCAGGTATAGCGGGTTGGGGATATGAGGCGTTGCTCTTTCTACCCAAGACTTAACTATGTCCAGGCTGAGCCAAAGAGCAGTTCTCGCTGTCTGGCTGCATGGAGGCTCATTTACCACCACCTGCATCACCACCTCCACCTTCCCACGTCATAGTACTTTAGGTCAGGGACCAGCAAACTGTGGCCCACAGGCCAGAGCCAGTGTGCTTCCTATTTTTAGGATAGGAATAGTCAGCTCACCCATGAGCTGACTGGGTGATGGTGTGACAAGGGAGAAAGATGCAAACCATGGTGACAAATATATTTTTTGTCATTCCAACTCCCTGGTGCAAATGACGAACTAAAAGTCAGAGGAGAAACTAATTACCTGGACTGGGAGAAGAATGAAAGCCTTCTGTTGTTAGAGTATTCCTAACACTTAAATCTCTTCTTCTAGCCCACTTAGATTAGTGATTCTTAATATAAGCCAAAAAAAAGGTGTTTTTCTCCCCATAGCCAATTAATCTCTACCCTGAAGCATAGAATATGATTATTTCTGTCATTATCTTAATTTCCAGAGCCACTGATGATTCAGTGACATACATATCCACACACTCACATACACACATGCAACTATTTATCGGAAGGATCTGACTTAACTTTCAGGAGTGATAATTTCCCCCTAATTATTTTACAAATGATTATTAAAAGCATTTATGTTTTATATACTGAAATTTGCTGGCATTTAGGCTTGCCTTGTAGACTGTTATTCTTGGATCCAAGACATCATAGGAGACACTCATTCGAAATTGCCCACCCCAGTTCCTGGTGAGCTCACCTCTGGAACTCTACCAGTCCCTACGGAGGCAGGCCCTCTCTTGTTAACATAAGAATGACAAGCTGGTAGCCGAAAGTGAGGGGTTTTTTTTCCCAAAGGTACGATATCGGGAGTTTTCTGTGCTCCTCTTCCCTTTTATATGCTATTTTTTTTCTTTTAAATTCCATAGCAATTTTTAACAACCTCCCCGCCAGTTTGATAGGCAATGAACTTTCTCTCATGGGTGGTTTCCACCTGAGGGAAATGGGATAGCATCCCCCATGATATTGTTCTTACTTCCTCCCACTCCCGGTTACAAATCAAGGAGAACGAGGCTTCATCTGTGTGCTTAGCACAGACTCTGTAGCCTCTGATTTTTCAGTCACCCTCACTGGGAATAGGATTTCATTCACCAGTTCCTATAAGTTACTTGTGACTTCTAGTAGACTTTGCAGCAGTTATTCGTGTACCTTTGGCTCAGAAAGAGAAAGATTTGGGGTGAGGAAGGATGGTAGGGGGAGGGGAGACGCAAAGGCAGAACAGCTGTGGTAAAATCCCTCCCCACGGGCTGTAACAGCCTTTGGTGTTACACGCTTTATGCCAAGAAGGATGGCACCTTGCATGTTTCCTGGTGGACTCCTGAAATTCTATAAAGTAAATGGACATTACCGAATACAGAGGGGGAAATTGAGGTTCAGAGAGGTGAAGTGACTTGTCCAGTGATATTCAGATGGTAAGTAGATCCAATCTTCCTGCCAAAACAGACTTCTTCAGAGCCTTCTCCATTTCAGTAAATGGCAGTGCCATTTTTCCAGATGCTCAAGTTAAACACCTTGCTGTGATTCTGTTTCTCCTGTATTTCTCTTGCATCCTTCTTTTAGTATAGTACTGAATCCCTGTGGACCCAGAGTCTATCACCTCTGCCAGTCCTGCCCTCTTCCAAGCCACCAAGACCAATGCACTACCTTTCTCTCTGGTCTCCCTGCTTCTGCCTGTGCTCTCCTAGAGTCAGTTCCCAACACACAGGCAGATAAATCAGACCAAACTCTTGCCTGGAAATCCCATTTCATTCCTAATAAAAGCAGAAGTGCGTACAGAGGCTACAAGCTGGCCCCTAACCCCCATTATCCCTCTGGCCTTCTCTGCCATTATTGCCCACACTTGCTCACTCCATTTCAGTTACACTGGTTTTCCTTGCTGTCTCTTGAATAGTCAGGGCCTTTGCACTTGCTATGCCCTCTGCCTAGAACACTCTTATCCCAGGGAACTGCATGATTTACTCTCTAATCTTCTTTATGTCCTTGCTGAAATGATACCATTTCAAAGCCTATCCCATGTAAAAACCTTTCTCACTCCCTCCCTGCACAGGATTCCTGGTTTCTGGTACCTACTTGAGTTTTCTTCATAGCACTATTCATAATCTGACATACTGCATATTTTACTCATGTATTTGTTTATTGTCTGTCTCCTACTAGAAGGTAAGCTGCATAAGGGTATGACTTCTGTCTGTGTCATTCAGTACCGGTTCCCTAGTACCTCTCCCACTGCCTGCCACGTAGTAGATGCTCAATAAGTCTCAGTGAGTGAATGAAGGGATTATTCAATCTTAGGACTTGAAATCCAAGCACGTCTGCTCTTTCCAGAGGCCCACCATGCTGCTGGTTAATTTGTATATGATTATATTGCTAGAAAACCCCTCATTTCAGGAAATAGCTGAAGAATGCATGTACAGGAGAGGAAATTGGCCCTGATTTCTGAAATCCATTTGGATTTGGATATTCTTTGATTACAAAGGCTGATTTTGTGATACCAAATTTTATCTGAGTTCTAGAGGATGGGTTTCCCAGACATGGGGTGTCCTTGGGCTCTGGATGTCATCTCTTTTTGGTCCTCAGCTTTCCTGTCTATAAAATATGCAAGCTGGGTAAATAATCATTACTCTTCTTTCACGTCAAAAATGATATCCTTTGATCTGTTGAGATAAATAAAACAACCTGATGCTTAGTTTGTGTTGCCTGTTTCTGAATGTGTACCAAAGGCTCAAGCTCTCTGACAACCAGAACTAAGTTTTCTTTCTCTTGATTTTTTTATTCCCTCACATTCCTAGATGTCATGTCCTGTACTCAGTTGCATTCAATATCCTTTGTTGACACAACTGAAGACAAAATTGCATTGAGTGCTAAGCTCCCCCTCAGTTTAAATTCTGTTGTTCGATAAATTAGTTCTAAGAGAATAGCCCCTGTTGCCAACATCAGAGGTCACTACACTTCTGTGTACATATGGCTGCATCCACAGTCACCATAACCAATAGACACTTCTGTTTGGCCAAGTTAATTTCACACAGAGATCAACATTACAGGCTATCAAGAAATATCAGAAATCTACTGAAAATCTTCATGCCGGAAATCTTAGGATCTGTGTGTTGTATGAGGTTCTAAGTTCGAAAGCCACCTGAAATGAAGGGATGACTATTAAGATACCAGCATGGCTTGAGCAACATTGGTGGGCTATTGCTTATTATAGAAGATCAGAGGAAAGTGTCTGTGGGAAAAGAAACAGCTCTCGGTGTCCCAAGTCTGCAGCCTCAAAGAGATTAAAGTATTTGAAATACTGAAAAATGTTTTAAATCTTGATGGACCTCTAATGACTGTGATTCTGCTGCTTAAGATTTTTAATGATAAGAAACTCGGGTGTGTTTTAATGTCACAGTCAATGATGTTTTAGTAAGAACTGGTTGATTGCCCTTTACGTATGAGATTTAAAATTAATGTATGTTATTTTAATATGATTTTATAGATGGTATTATATGATAGAATATTGAGAAGAGCTCATGCTCGAGCACCAACTCTTTCTTTCTCTCTCCACACCCCCCCAACATTTTATGTCAATGAAGTGCTACATACCTTTCATTTTATGCATCAATATGGGCTTAGTCTCTACTGAGTAAACTATTCTGTAGGGCTATTAGAGGGTAAAAAAATGAAACATATGTATGTTCTCCCCTCAGGAAGTTTACATTTTGGAGGAAGGAGAAAACAAACAGCTAGAATTTATAGCAAGCATGACACACATGCCAAAAACGTTGCAAGGGAGGTGTTGTGCAAGGGGAACATTCAGGAGAGATCTCCTGGAGGAGGGGCTAGAAGAGGAGACACAGAGGAACGCAGAGGATTTAGATCAATCAGGTCCCCTTATACCTCATGCTCCTCCTTGCATTCAGAATGCACTTACGTGCAAGATGTCAGGTCGTGTGCAACTTTTCAGCACTCAGCCATCATCTGTAACCAGGTTCGTGCCCACAGTGTTGGTCCGTGGAAAAGAATGAGACTGGGTGACAGCCAGAACAAATGGAATCCTCTCGGGCAGGAAGCAAAACAGAGAGAGGAAATGAAATGGCATCATCCCAGGAACTGCCAATGGGAAAGGGTGGGAGAGGACAACTGGCAAAGACGATGACGCGGTGTTCATTGTCAACTGGCCAGCCTTTCAGATGTCACCAGAGGACGCCGCCGCAATTAGCATGCAACCAGACGCGCACAGGGACTACACATTTTGGCTGGGTTGGTGGCAAAATCATCGAGTCTTAAACAAAAGCAGTTTCAGTTGCAGATCTTGTGCCAGGCTTTCAGAGAAAGAGAATAAATTAGGCTGCTGTGACAAGCTGTTCCACAGCAGTGACAAGGGTTTGGACTTCCAACACTGCCTGTCAACCAGGCCTCGAAATACATCTTCATTTGTTGCCAGGCAGTTGGGGAAGATGAGTCATTCAAGAACTTTATGATCATCCGAGGCCATGACTGTCACCTTTCACGCAGGCACACCTGACCCCCGGCCCTCATCAGCCACGAGAAGCTATTAGGATACCTAGGATGAGGTAGAATCCTTTTATTCCTGTGCTGTGTACATATTTTTTTTTTTTTTTTTTTTTGAGAACGGCAAAAAGACACAGGGCATCCCCTTTAGGCATGCATTTCAGTCCTACAAGTGTTTACCGACCACCTCCTGTATGCCATGCATTATGCCAGTTGATGGATGAAAAAGTTGTGGCCAGGAAACCTGTGACTTTCATTTGGGTTGTTAATAGTGCAGGAGAAGGAGCATCAGCGATGTGTTCAGAAGGTCAGGGAAAGGAGGCGTGGTGCTTTTGAGAGAGTGAGAAACTAGTGTGCCCATCCCCCTTGTTTCCATTGTAGGCACCACCAGGGTCACACCTGGTCAACAGTCATGGAGCTGGTTGGAGACATATACCACTCCTTCCACAGGAGAGCACAGCATTTTAACAGGTGACGGACTTGTGTGGTGTCATTCCACCTTTGTGCTGGGTTTTTAGGGCGGCTATAACTGATTACCACAAACTTTGTGGCTTAACAGAACACAGATTTATTATCTTACAGTTCTGGAGGTCAGAAGTCTGGCATGGGTCTCATTGGGTTAAGATCCAGGTGTTGTTGACAAGGTGTGTTCCTTCTGGCTCTAAGGGGAATCTGTTTTCTTGCCTTTTCCAGATTCTAGAGGCCGCCCACATTCCTTAGTTCATGGTCCCCTTCCCTCTTCAAAGCCGGGAGCAGTGAGTTGAGTTCTCATCACTCTGACCTTTTTTTTGCCTCCTTCCACTTTTAAGGACTTTTGTAATTGCACTGGGCTCACCTGGATAATCCAGGATAGTCTTCCTAATTTAAAGACAGCTGATTAACAATCTTAATTCCATGTGCAACCTTAATTCCCTTTTGCCATGTGACCTAACATATTCACAGGTTCTAGAGATTAGGATGTGGACATATTTGGCAGGGGTGGGGCATTATTCTGTCTACCACAAAAAAAAAAACAAAAAAAAAAAACCAAAAAAACTCATTCAGCTTCCAAAACCAATAATTGTGATCAATTGGATAACAGCTAGGCATATGCATTCTGGGCTCAAGAGAGAGGAGGGTTACCTGCCCTTTGCCAAGAGTGGCCTCATCCCGCCACACCCAATACATTTGAGCTTATTCCTTCAAGGGGAAAAGGATGAATGGCATGTTATAAGGGAGCAGCACTTGCCTTATCATCAAAAGACTTGGATTTTGGTTTCTCTTCTGAAAACAAACTGCCTAGTTACTGTAGGCAAGTCATTGGACTTCTCTGGGCTTCCATGTTGTCCTCTATAAAATGAAGATAGTGGATCAGATGTTCTCAAGTCCTCTTTCAGTTTCTCGCTCTCCGTGGCTCTTCACTAGGAAATGTGCTGAAAACAAGAAAGCCTGGCCTGTTGGAAATACGCTGCCATCGTGACAGCATCAAAATGCTAGAGTAGTGTATGAAATATACACTATATATAGGACTTGTCTATATAGGACTCAGTGTCTGTACCCCTCCTGGGCCCAGCCCCATCATCCCGCCCCCGATGACTGTAATGCACGGTAGCCACCCACAGTCTTTTTTTCCTAAGTTGGAAATTATGACAAAAGAGTAATGCCAGCGAATTAGGTGAATTAGAGATAAAATCATGGCTCTACAGTTGAGACACGGCATTAAGAAAATCGACTTGGAGATGTATGAGGTCACATATAATTGAAAGTGAGCATTCTAGAGTGACTTGAGAAGGTTGAGTCAGCCTTTCAAAGCTTGTATTATGGGCAAGAAACCTGAGCCTAAAGAAATAATATGTATGTGGGTCATTAGACAGCCTCCTCCCTCAGACAACCTCCTCCCTCACTACCTTTTTTCCTTTAATCAAGGAACCATACATATGCAAGTAACTGGATCACCTCTTCTTCTCTCCTTTTTTCCCTTTAATCACAACAGAGAGGAAAGTTTCCAGCCTAGCATTAAATTAGGTCAACAGCTAAGACGGCATGAGGAGAGACAGCAGGGACAGCAAGGGGTATAGACAGGAAGTGAACGACCCTGCACAGCCAGCCTCGATAAGCTGTTGAAGAGTGCAAGGGCCCTATTAGGATTTAAAGTAATAAAAGATGAGAGGAAATATGATTACCAGCAACTGATCCACATTCCTGCCTTATAAAGGCGTTTGTTTCACTTACTGGCTTCTAGTGCCTCTGTTCCTAGTGCCTCAAGTGAAATCCCTCTTGGTGACCTTTAGCCCCCAGAGCTGCCCTAAAGAACTCCTAGGATGTCACCTTTGTAGTTGCTCAAAGAGTAGCTTTGGGTGGCTGCAGGCAGACCTGACAACATTACGTGTGACAAGTGCATGGAGTTACATCCATTTGTGAAAGCGATCGTTGATCCAGCTTAAGGAGAACCTTAAAAGGATTTTAGAACAGGATCATAGGAAAGCTGCCTTGGCCCTGGTACATGCAGATAGATGTGGGATTTCATCAGGAGGATGTATGGAAATGTGCCTAGCTGCTAAAGTGCAGGCATTCTCTGCTCAAGTATGGCGACGATCTGGAAACATTTACTGCTGCCGAACAGTGGTGTTTTCTCACCATGAGACAGTGCTAATACTGGACTCGGACTGTCCACATAGTTGCTGGCAATGTCTGGATTGTTCCTGGAGATCTGGGGGAGGGGTCATGGCTTCCCCTGCCACACCCAGTTAGGAGTGTACCAGAGTCATTTCCCTCAGGCAAACCTGCAATAGCCAAGACGATGGGGTAGGAGCGGTTCTAGCACCAGTCCACACTGGGTCCAGAAACATTTTTACCCATTGACCTAGGAAGTAGGATCATGCTCTGCTTGAGTCTATCAGTCTGACTCGTCTCACCACCCACCAGTGTGATTGGAACTCAGGTGCGTGTCCGTGAACCTTCAAACCAAGGCCTCCTCAGTGCTGCATCCAAGGCTTGGGGGTTCTGCTCCCTGCATTGGTGACCGTGTGATTAGGAGAGCTCAGCCCCCACCATGGCACCACTCCAGACCTGCCACTGCCTCCAGGACTGAACCCAAAGGCCACAAGCATCTGGTCTCTTCAGGCCCAAGGCTTACCTGGTAGGCAAAATAATGGTCCTCAACCATGTCCGTGTCCGAATGCGAGGAACCTCTGTGTATATTACCTACATGGCAAAAAGGCCCTTGCATATGTAAGTGAAGCTCTTTACTTAGGAAAATTACCCCAGATTATCTGCCTGGGTCTCATGTCATCAATAAGGGGATGACAGGGGGCCAGAGGTCAGAGTGATGTTACTGCTGGCTTTGAAGAAGGAAGGAAGGAGTTGCAAGCCTAGGAATGCAGACAGCCTTTAAAAGCTGAGAGAAGGAAGGAAATGAATGTTTGTCCAGAACCTCCAGAGCGGACACAGCCTTGCCCCCCGTGTTAGATTTCTGACCTCCAGACCCGTAAGAGAATAAACTTGGGTAACTTGAAGCCACTGAGTTTGAGATGATTTGTTACAGCAGCAAGAGGAAACTGCAGTTTGCCTTGTTCTCTGCCTCAGAATTAACCACCTAATGGGCTAATTAAGAGAGCACATTCAGGGCACCTGGGTGGCTCAGTTGGTTAAGCGACTGCCTTCGGCTCAGGTCATGATCCTGGAGTCCCGGGATCGAGTCCTGCATCGGGCTCCCTGCTCAGCAGGGAGTCTGCTTCTCCCTCTGACCCTCCCCCTTCTCATGCTCTCTGTCTCTATCTCATTCTCTCTCTCAAATAAATAAACAAAATCTTTAAAAAAAAAAAAAAAAGAGAGCACATTCATTTCCTTCAACGGAAGACTTACCCTCACCCACCGACGTGGTTCCAGCAAATGCCACAGAGCACTGAAGCGTCCGTCCTGGGCAGGGCAGCTTGTCTGCTATAGGATTTTGCTTTCATATTACAATTAACAAAATGTTTGTTTCTCTTGTGTGATGGTTAAATTTGGAGGGTCAGATTACTACTTCTACTATTCTAATTTTCTAAGCGTGTCTTTAGTGAGCGTACATTAATTTTGTGATTAAATGATATAATAATTAAAAATGCTAAAGGAAAAGAGAAATCCGTCCTTTCTATAGTGGCTTCATCTGTGTTACCTCATCCCGAATGAGAATGTGTCATTTGCCCAAATAGAAGGTAGAAGAAGGCTGGAAGATTAATCCTGTAAGTGAAAGCAGTTAATTACCTCATAGGCGAGGAACAATGCACAAGAGTGAGTGTAGACTGTAGATATCCAGATTCTTATGAGTTTAATAAGGGCAGAAAATTCTAAGAGGCCCCCAAGGGTGCACCTGCCCTGCATAATCTCTGGGTCTATGAATATGATGGATTTTACTTCTATGACTAAGTATGTCATGTGGCACAGACTTTATGATGGGGAGATTACTTGGGTGGGCCTGATCTAATCACATGGAGCCTTTAAAGGCAGAGAGTTTTCTCTGGCTAATAGCAAAAGAGGAAATCAGCCTTGAAGCATGAGGAGGAATTTTCCTACCGTTGATGGATATATAGAATATATTTGTGAAGTGCTGCTTCACTTCTTCCCTCTAAATCCCACACATGAAGATCTCTCTTGTGTGTGTGTATGTGTGTGTGTGTGTGTGTGTAGAGTGAGAATGAGAGACAGAGAGAGAGATGTTATAAGGAATTGATCTGCAGTATGATCTGCAGTATGAGTCAGCAAGCAGGAGACTCAGGAAATCCAATGAAACAGTTCCAGGCCAATGACTGGCTGGCTCAGGACCCAGGAAGAGCCAATGTTTCAGTTCAAGTCTGAAGGCAGGAAAAAAAAGAAAAGAAAAGAAAAACAATGTGCTATCTCAAAGGCAGTCAGGCAGTAGGAATTACTTCTTATTTAGGAGACCATCGGCATTTTTGTTCTACTCAAGCCTTCAGCTGGTTACACAAGGCCCATCCACATTAGAGAGGATGAGGGGTCAACTAGATCTGTCAATTTAAATATTAATCTCATCCAAAAATACCCTCACAGAAATACCCATATAATGTATGACCCAACATCTGGGTACACCCTGGCCCAGTCAACTTGGGCCATAAAATTAACTGTCATGTCATGGTACAAAGAATGTGCACGTGGGAGTCAAGTCTCAGCTTTGCCATATAGGCTAGCCATTTATAACCTCAGGCTTCCGACATGTGAAGTGGGGATGATATATTTATCTCCCAGGACAACTGTGAAAGCCAACTGTTAAGGTAGTTACTCAACAGATGGGGTGAGCACCAGCTTTAGGCCAGGTACCGTTCCCCACACTGCAGACATAGTAATGAAGAGAGGGACCATGGCCTTGTGCTCATGGAGCTCACAGTGTAGTGAGAAGAGATAGATAAAAGCAAATCAATAGTAATTGATTTAATCACTCAATGCCCATTATCAGATTATACATTCACTTGCATCCTGGGAAGTAGTTCTTACTTTCCTTTTATAGATGCTGACACAGAAGTCTCTAGGAGCAGGTATCAAAGGTGAGAGACTCAGCCCAGGTCTTCTAACTCTACGTCCTGTGCTCTTCGTATAGTCAAATCCCTCCTCTGACAGAACACATAAGCCTGCAGTTCTCACATACTTACAAAACTGAAGTAGAGTACATTATCTCATGTGGACAAATGGTTATGGCTTTATATACTAAGAATATCTATTTAGGCAGATGTTTAGTTGATGACAATAAGTATGAACATGACCCTACTGGATTTGCTGAAAGTTATTGGTTACTGTTAACACAGAGATAGTTTATTGGTGTATTAATGCAGAGAGTAAGTCATACATAGCAAGCTAAAAGTGAGAAGTTAAACAGGATTTTTAGGACAAGAGAAACCAGTGGGAACTAGTCACATTTATTTTATGAGTTCCAATGATACCAAGTTTCCACTACTAGAGTGGTCAATGCAATAAAGAAAGTAAGAGGGAGAGGTAGGATCAAATGACTGGGGGAGGAGGCCTCTTTATACAGGTTGGTCAGGCAGAGCTTCTGTGAAGAGGCAGATATGCAAAAATCTGGAGGAAGCCCACTGTAGGAGAGAGAATGCAAGGGGCAAGGGGCAAAGGCCCTGAGGCAGGAGACTGGGCTTGGTGTGCTTGAGGACAGGATAAAGAATGCCTGGAGGCTGATGAGCAGGGGAACATGGTAACCCATGCATCTAGAAAGGTAGAGAAGAGCCAGATCCTGCAGGGCCTTGTAGCCCACACTGAAGGACTTGAATTTTATACAAAGTGTGGGGGAGGCCATTGGAAAATTTAAGCAGGACTGAAATGATCTTGTTTGTGTGGTTTGGGTTGTTTGTTTTGTTTTGTTTTTAAATCACTGTGGCTGCTATAAAAGTATCATGACTTATAGGGCACTTCTAGACCTTGAACTCTTTTCAAAGATTATTGTGTGCTTGTTCATTCATGTATTCCAGACTTGAGATGGAAAGGAAGGGAACATCAGTAAGAGTAAAAAACTTCTAGGATCCTGGCTATTCTGTAGACCTTTGAGTTGTGGCATCTACAGAGGAGTCTATGATGACAGCACAGTCCCCTGATTGTCACTTCTCTCTGTCAAGCATACTTGACCTTCATATGACCCCTTCTACTGCTTGATGACAGGGTACCAGTAGATTAGCATTGTTTACTTTTCAGGTCACTGTGACAGATAGTCAATGTGTTACCCTTTTCAGGTAACAGGGTAAACCATTGAAAATGCCCAACTTTTCAAAAAGCCCTTGATATGTGGGATTTCTAAGTCTGTAGCATGTTTCTAGGAGAAGGGCTAGAAGACAGGACGATAAACATGGGCCATGATGGCCACCTGCTCTGCATGTGCCTCTGGTGCCCTCGGTTTAAGACATGAGCCAAAATTCCCTTTTAGCTTGTAGGATAACAGATATATATGTATAATTTTGTAAGTCAAAAACTGTCCTTCAAAAGGCACTAGAAACCTCTAGAATTCTTGTAAGACTCTTCTATAATTCCCGTGTCTTGGCTTAAGTAATGCCATAATACTGAGAGTCATTCTATAATGCTATGGAATGAAAGGAATCCCCTGCTAAAAATAGACTTTATATTCACCCAGGTGCAGCCTCCAGTCCTACGAGAGGTTGGTGAGGGGGCAGCTCCCCGGGGGTGATAAGCAGGGAAGAAGGTCGTAGAGGTCTGGTTGGCGTGGAAGTGGGAATCAGCTCAGGGGGCTGCCAGAATCTGCAAATCAAAGCACAAAGATGAAATTGCAGGCTGCGGGAAGTCAGAGTCATAATCCGGGGAGACTAGCTCGTATGCTGAGCTGAAGGCACAAGTCTAGTATGTAATGGTGGATGGCGGTAGGGTTGCTAGCCAGGGGGATTTCGAGAATGGAGTGAGGCTTGAGGGAGAGAAGACCAGGCACTCTGGAAGGCTGAGGGTTGAAGAAGTGTGGGCAAGAGAGCTTGGCAGGAGGACAGCTCCTTGAAGAGGCTGCATCAGTGGGCTTCCATCATAGATGTCTCTCCCTGCCAACAATGTCTGGTGAAAACAGCATTTTAAAGAGAGACAGTTTCCCTGGGTTTTCTTACTCTGGGCACCTGAATCTTGATTCTAAGACTAAGCTAAGGTCCACTTGGCAATTACTATGAAGATGGCAAAGGGCTCGGATGAGCCACTAAACCCACATTTTGACACGAGGATTATAACCAATGTACACACAATAAATTAGAAAGGATTATACAGTGTTTTCTGATAAAAGTCTTTAAACTCTCCCTACCAGGAAATTGGTGTTAACCCTCAATCAGCAGCTCTGGGAATCATTTTTAGTCAAGTGTGGATCTCCAGGTTTGTATCTCCTTCACTGTCTGGTGATGGCTGATTCCAGATCTCTTAACCTGTATGCTCCCCCTCTGTATTTTCTTTGGCTCCCATGTTCTCCTTGTGGGCTTAGTATTTTCTCTTTTATCGCTGTGGTCTTGAAAGCTTGTTGTCAGGAGGAGTGCTTTACTGCTTAGGACCCAATCTGTCGATGACCTGCCCATTTCACAGAAGCACAAATGCTGTGCTGCTTCCTGGGCAAGCCAGCTAAGTAGTATTCCCCATCCCTGCCCTCCCCCTCTCAGCAGAGACTCCTCAGGACATTATGGTTTAATCACTTAGTGCCCACTATCATAGAAGTTATACACTTACTTGCATCTTTGGAAGTAGTTACTACTTCCCTTGTAAAATGCTAAAGCAGAGGTCACTTGCCCGAGACCTCTCTGCTACCAAGGGTCAAAGGTGAGACTCAGCCCGGGTGGTCTGACTCCACACCCAGCATCCTTTATGCAGCCAGAGCCCCCTTCCGACACAAAACATAAGCCTGCAGTTGTCACATCCTTACAAAATGGAAGGAGAGTGCATTACCTCGTGTGGACAGATGGTTATGACTTTATATACTAAGCAAACCTATTTAGGCAGATGTTTAGTTGATGACAAGAAGTGTAAACATGACCCTAATTAATGATTCTGCTGAAAGTTTTTGGTTACTCCTTGTCAGAACTGTTGTTTTGCCTGTCACTCCTCAGATTGGAGACAAAAAGAGAAAAATAAGCGTGAAGAAAATTGGCGTTTAAAATGTGTTCATTCTTCACCATTCAGCCCAATGGAACTTCTCATTCAAAAAAGAATGAACTTTTCATTTTGGTGGGAGGAACCACAAATAAGAAAGAAGGCATAGAGAAATTCGAGGAAGGAGGAAGGTCAATCTCTCATAAAACAAAAGGACAAAGGAGAAGGGACTCCTTGCTAAGAACTCGGCCACTGTCCCAAAAGTTCATTTTCGCTTATGGAACACTGGGTGTTATATGCAAACGATGAATCATGGAACACTACATCAAAAACTAGTGATGTAATGTAATGTATGGTGACTAACATAACATAGTAAAAAAAATAAAAGAATTAAAAAAAAAAAAAGAATTTGGCCACTGTGTAAAGGCTGCTTGGACCGACCTCGGAGTTGGAGAGATACACCCAGGAGGCCACAGGGACCCCGGTCCCCGTTTGGGTTCGTTCTCACGAAGACAGCATCATCCCCACACGCCCTCCCCGGTGCACCCACAAGCTGTTCAGGCCACTCTGGGGCCGCCCTCTGCCTTCCCTGCCTTTGCTGCCAGGGCTGCTGGTGGTCAGGTTTCCTCCGGACCTGCCTCGGACCGGCTTGCTCCCCAGCTCCGTGCCTTTCTGCAGCTTCCGTGTAAGGTGTTTCAGAAGCCCCTTTAAACTGATCCTTTATCGAGTCTCAGCCTTCAAAAACTTGTTGGACTGACAGGACCCCCTCTTCTAGCTGGCAGCTGGGTGGGGGTTGATTTGCTGATTGCTACATCAGCGTCGCTTCTGTAACTGCAGAGGCGAGGGGGACGCCGGGCGGGTAGTGGGAGAAAATACCCTAGTTAGGAACGGTCCTCACAGGGGTCTCACGGGAAACTCGCTCACTTTGCCCCGATCTCAGCAGATCCTCCCACTAGTTAATGAAAGCAACTACTCCCACCAGTGAAACCTTCAGAGCTGGGTTGAACCGTTGGCAGCCGGCAGAGGGGAGGAAGGTTTAAATCTGGGTTCTTGCAAATTCAGAAGGTTCTTTCATTCTGCAGACTCTGGGGAGCAGGCATCCTCAAGGCAGAAGATACGGAAAAGCAGCTGGGGTGAATTTTGCTCCCTATTTTTGCCTCTCCCCAGATGACCACCCCCCTGCCTGTCGGCTCTACCCCTCTGCTCTCCTGCACGTGCTCCAGCTCTCATTCTCCCCGTCCTGGTCTGCCCTGGCCAGGCTGCAGCCAGAGCCTTCTCACTGATCTCCCAGGTGCCAATGTTCAACTCCTCATCCCCTGCATCCCTAAATCCAAGCCTTTTGCATGGTGTTCTCATGAACACCATGTCACTCTCCACCCTGTGTCCTTCCATGAGCCTGGTAGGCAAGCCCCAGTGGACAGATGCTTGTCTCTCACGTACCCTGTTGACACCTCCCGTCATCTCATCCAGTCTCCCCCTTCTCCCTTCCTCCCCTAAGGACACTTTTAATTCTTCATGGCTCAAATCCACCTCCCACACTCCTTGCTAAGAGTTCACTGTTCCCCTTCTAATGCTCCTGAAAGGCTCCCTACCGCCAGCACACATGTATTTGGTCGCCTTTGTATGACAGTGGTCTGTATGGCTTCTCTTCCCGCCCGATTTAAAGTTCTTAAGATCTGCTTTGTGTCTTATTTCATCTCTGGAACCTCACAGTACCCGATAGAGTTCTCGGTATACACCAAGAAAAGTGTTTGTTGAGTTGAGAATGGCAGAACAACCTCCCTGATGAGCTAGAAAGAGCGAGCTAGAAAGCTGGAGCAGATGAGCTGTCCTACAGATGAGAAGAGCAAGGCAGACTGAAACCTTGCTGTAAGCAAGACTCCCCTTTAGGACTCGTCCCCTCACTGTGGCAGGTTTGGGGCTGAGGGGAGTCGTTGCTGAGTTCATCAGCAGTACTGAGTACCCATGTGTACGGGGCCGGACATGCGGGCAATAGAAAGCTGCCAAAGGAAGAGTAGATGCTTTTCATTTTTTTTAAATCCAGGAGCTGGTCATTTTTCAACGGTTTTCATCTAAGGCCCCAAAGGGCCTTCTGTTGTTAACTCTGAACTAGTTGTACATGAATGTCCAGTCATGTAACACACATACATGCATGTTGGTATGTGTGCATATATGTATGCGTGTATGTGTGTATATGTATAGAGACATACATATATACGCGCCAATGTGTTTTTTGAAATCCAGTGTTAAGTAGCGCATTCCAGAGGAAGCAGGGTCTAAGAGACAGGAGCACAGGAACTTCATTGGACCCACTGCTTCTGAGGAGCAGGATTCAGACTGTCTTGGGCAAAAGAAGCAATGGGTGGAGATCCTCCCACCGAATGTGGAGCCTGCTCGCCCCAGTTTATTGGTTTTTCCCTGATGGTGTGGAATAAGATTAATCCCAACCAGGGCCTCAGGCTAGTTAGTAAATTTGTATTCGAGGCACAAGCGCAGATTTGACCTCTGGATACCCGCCTCCGACTGTCATCGGTTCTGCTCGTCATCGGTTCTGCTCGTCCCTCTTCTGGCCCAGTGGCTGCTACCTGCATCTCAGATGTCACACTTTTCCTGTCGCTTTCCCTGCCCACGGGCACAGAGGAAGAGTGATGGCCACATCTCCCACCGCCAGGGAAAGGGGGGAGGTTGAGACTCTGGGCCAACAGAATGAAGGCTGACACAGGGCAAATAGGACAGTGGAATTAAAAATGACTGAGGAATCCCATATACTTAAAATTATCCATATCTATGGACCAGATGAGAAGGAGCTGGTCCTGGTCATAAAACAAACCTTTCTTTTCCTGACTATGTTGGGTTTACTTACATTTCCCATCAGACTGTTGTAACAGTGCCCTCTACAGGCTATTTCTAAAACTACAGTGCCCTGCTGGTCTTTCTTCCTTCCATCCTCCCCCTGTTTAGGATTTCCCCCACAGGATGGGCAGAACACAAAGCTTTCCGGACGTAAGCAATATATTATGGATTGGTAGCTTCTTAAAAGCTTAGAAGTGGGCCCTCCCATACCACTGGACAGAGGGACTGGCCCCCTCATAGGAGATATCTTTGTAAAGATCTCATTTCAAATCCTGACCTGGGAAGAGAGGCCCAGACCTGTCTTGGAAGACGTGATTCAGGAACCTTGACATGGGCTGTTGACTTGGGAACAGTGTAGCATTTTCTGAACACATTACTTTGCTGACAACTTTCAGTCTTCTTTGAAATGCTCTCTCATATCCTTAGAGTATCCTGGTTTTTCTCTGGTGATATTTTTATTGTGGTTATTCTGCATCTGTCAGAATTTCATCCCTTTTAAATTCCTCTTTTGCAAAAAAAAAAAAAAAAATCATTCTGGGCTTGTGAGTTTCTTTTACTCCGCAAAAAGAGACCCTAAACATATAGTTACACTAAACAGGTGTTTTCTTACTATATATTTCCATCAGAACCTCCATCCTCCCATGCATCTATTGTGGCTCATTTTAAGCCACGATCATGTAACGTAAAGTTCGAGAAAATTGTGTTTTTACCCCCTATTATTATTCCTGATCCCTCTGCATGTTGAAGATTACTGAGGCAGCACAGAAAAGCAGTTAAGCAACAGACGAGGCCTATTTACAGAAACTCTGGAGCTGGTGCACGCATTCCTCACACTGTGATTGGGGGAAGGCTTTGAACATTTCTTCTGATGGGCTAGAGTTTGGCTTTTATTCTCTCTCCCCGCCCCTTACATAGAAACGGAATCACACAGATTCTTATAATCAACAGACCTGATTTACCCTGCCAGAGAACACACTGCTCAACCTTTTGGGGTGTAAATGAACTCCTCTGGGATCCCAGCATTGCACTGCATGTATAAGCCAATGTCAACCAAGTGGCCCAAGCCCCCACCCAATTCCAACAGGTGAGGTGTATATTCTGTACCCAGGGGTGGGTTCATTTCATTATTTAGGAGTACAGACCTAAAGAAAATGAAGGTCAGACATGGGCTAATTAGCCAAGGGTCTGTGAACTTTTTCTGTAACGGGCCAGGTCAGTAACCCTTTGCAGCTTGTGAGCCGTACGCGGTCTCTGCCGCAGCTACTCAGCTCCGCTGTTGTATTGCAGAAGCAACCACAGACCATAGGAAACACTTGGGCCTGGCTGCGTGCCAATAAACTTACTGATGAAAACAGGTGACAGCCTGGATTTGACCCAGGAGCCCTCGTTTGCCAGCCACCTGCTCAGCAGGGCCACCGCTGGTAGATATGCAGGCTGGGCCCCTGCATGAAGGTGCCCAGCCAAGGGAGCCGGTGGGACCTGAAATCCAACCCAGGCTCTGCTTCTCCCTCCCTCCTACCACAAGGAGCACTTGTAATCCACACAACAGTACCGTCTGCCTCTCGGCGGTGTCCAACCAGGAGCACCTTCCCTAAGGTATTAGTTAGGACTCTCTAGAGAAACAGAACCGATAAATGTATATAAGCAGAAAGCGATGTATTATAAGGAATCAGCTCACACGATTATAGAGGTGGGCAAGTCCCAGGATCTGCAATGTGAGGCAGCAAGCTAGGGACCCAGGGTGGCTGATACGTAGTTCCCATCCAAGTCCAAAAGCCAGGAGAGCTGATGTTTCCATTCCAGTCCAAAGGCTGGCAGGCTTGAGACCCAGGAGGAGCCAATGTTTTATTTTGAGTTTGAAAGGAGGAAAAATTCCCTCTTACTCACAGGGGTGTCAGTCTTTCTGTTCTATCAGGCCTTCGGCTGATTGAATGAGGCCCACCTACCTTGGGGAGGGCAATCTGCTTTGCTCCTGAGTCAAATCTTAATCTCATCCAGAAACACCCTCCCAGACCCTCCCGGAATAATGTTTCTCCAGATTTCTAGACATTTCATGGCCTAGTCAAGTTGACCCATAAAATTAACCATAGTACCTAATTAGCAAAAAAGATGCCAGAGTCACTAATAGTGGCGCTGAGTCCTTTGCATTCTTTGGTGGGCTTTATTTTCAAAAGTAGGATCTTACTACATCTGTTTTAGTATCCATATCACTGTTTTTGAACACAAACACTGCCCAAATAGTAAATGAGTGAGTGCCATTGTTAGGACCATTTGACTGCAAAGAGTAGAAACCCATTCATTCCCTCACCTTGATGGAGAGTCTAAAGAGAATGGAGGGACAAAAGATTAAGCATAGCAGGCTCTGGGCATAGGAAGCAGGAACTGTTCCCTCTCATAAAATCGTACATGGTCCCCCTTATCCTTGCCTCTCTCTATTTCTTCATTTTCTCACCATTTCTTTTTTTTTTTTTTTAAGATTTTATTTATTTATTTGTCAAAGAGAGCACACAAGCACGGGGAGTGGCAGGCAGAGGGAGAAGTAAGCTCCCCACTGAGCAGGGAGCCTGATGCGGGACTCGAGCCCAGGATCCTGGGATCATGACCTGAACCAAAGGCCAACACTTAACCAACTGAGCCACCCAGGTGCCCTCTTCTCACCCATTTCTATGTACACATGGTCTGCCGCAGCCCTGGATCCATGGTTCCTTTCATTTTAGGCATTTGCATCTCACCCCCAACCATCCAACTGATCTATTTCCTGTTGTCCCAACCCCAGATTAGAGGGAGAGGGACCTCATTCTCCTGGATTAGGCTTAGGGTCAACCTTTGATCTAGTTGACTTACTGAAATGAACAGAGTCACATGGTTCAAACATGGCTTCTTTGGCCCACACCTCAGGCCTGGGAGGAGGTGATGTAAGCAATTCCAAAGGAGCTGTAAACTGGGCAGGTACCCCAGGCGAGGGGAACTCTGAAGAAGGTGATTCATTTGGTTAGGGAGTGCTATGATCTGAATATTTGTCTCTCCCCGTCCTCAGATTCCTATGTTGAAACCTAACCCCCAAGGTGATGGTATTAGGAGGTGGGGCCTTTGGGAGATAATTAGGTCAGGAGAGTGAATCCCTCATCAATGGGACTAGCTCCCTTACCCCTTTTGCTACGTGAGGTCATAGTGAAAAGATGACCACCAGGGAACCAGGAAGCAAGCTCTTACCTGACACCAGATCTGCCAGCACCTTGATCCTGGACTTCCCAGCCTCTAGAATGGTGCGAAATAAATGTCCGTCGTTTATAAGCCACCCAGTTTATGGTATTTTGTTAAAGCAGCCTGCACAGACTAAGACAGGGATCTCGTTCGGGGGTATTGCCAAAACCATAGTCCCTTTAAAAAGTTTGTTCTCATTCAAAAATTATGTTCCAGGCCACCAATCTCTATCTTAGAATTGTAGAATTTTTTTTTAAAGATTTTTATTTATTTGAGAGAGAGGGAATGAGAGAGAGAGAGAGCACAAGAAGGGGGAGGGTCAGAGGGAGAAGCAGAGTCCCCGCTGAGCAGGAAGCCCAATGCGGGGCTCGATCCCAGGACTCCGGGATCATGACCTGAGCTGAAGGCAGACGCTTAACTGACTGAGCCACCCAGGTGCCCAGAATCATAGAATTTTTAAAGTAGGAGAAAACAAGGCAGGATTTTTTGAATTTTAACACCAGAATTCTTTTCTCAAATAAGATATCTTGTATGGAACTCCAGTACACACAACTGAGAATGGAGAGAGCAAGAACTCTGGCACAATTGGTAAAGGAAGACTAACAGCCCCTCACTGTTGATTTCCCTCCTCGGCCTCCTGTCTGCCCCAGGGCGGCTGCTGGACCTCTTCCAGGGAACCAGTGTGGAAGTTGCTGATGTCACTCTGCATAAAGAAATGAAATAATTTGGGTTCATAATATGTTCTCCCAGCTTCTATTTGTAGAAAACACCTTTTCCTTTCAAACTCCCCCTCTGTAAACTTCTTTGTTGCATATATATTTAGAATATCTTATAGAGATTAATATATAATTGTAAGGCTTAATATTGGCATTTGACATTCTGTTGGATCTAAGCAGCCACTGAGGAGGCAGTTAATAAAAATAACTGCATGAAAGAAACTGCTATTAATGTTAGTTCACACGTGAATGGAACTGTGCGTCAGCTGTGCATATAAACATCTGGAGAGAAATTTTTTTCACTTATTTGTATTGAAGTATATTTACATACAGTGAAATGCGTAGCTCTTAAGTGCACAGTTTGGGCTGGGCTGGCAAATGCATATACTTGGGTAACCCACAGCGCTGAAATCTACAAAATTTCTGTCACCCAATAAGGTTTTCTCATTCACTTCCCCCCCCAATCCCTCCGCACTTAGAAGCAACCACAAATGTGATTTCTATCACCATAATCCGTTTTTCATTTTAGAACTTCATGTAAATGAAATCACACTGTGTGTTCTCTTTGAGTCTGGCTTCTTTCTCTTAGCATAACATTTTTGAGACTCGGGGCACCTGGCTGGCTCAGTCAGTAGAGCGTGCGATTCTTGATCTCAGGGTCATGAGTTCAAGCCCATGCTGGGTGTAGAGATTACTTAAAAATAAAATCTTTAAAAAAAATTTTTTTTGAGATTCATCCATGTTGCAGAATATGTCAATATTCATTCTTTTTATGTCTGAGTAGTGTTCCAGCATGTGACTGAATATACCATAGTTTATCCGTTCTGTTGTTGGACGCCTGGAATGTTTCTGGTATTTGGTTAGTATGAAAAAGCTACTGTAAAAATTCTTGTTCAGGGCCTTTTGCAGGCATATGTTTTCATTTCTGTTGGATAATACCTAGGAGTAGAATTGCTGAGTCACAAAAAAGACGTATGTTCTCTTTTTTAAAAATCTGTCCAAGAAGATGGTAGCTACACTTGCGGTGAGCATAGCATAACATATAAAGTTGAATTGCCACGTGGTACACCTAAAACTAATGTAACACTGTGTGTCAACTATACGCAAATAGAAAAAAAAATTAGTTAAAAAAATAAAAATAAAAACCTAAAAGTTTTCCAAAATGGTTGTCTGTTTTACACACTCAGTGGCCATGTATGGGTGCTCTGATTGCCGTACACCCTTGTCAGTGCTTGACACTCCCAGCCTTTTCAATTTGAGCCATTTTAATGGGTTTATAGTAGTAGCTCATTATAGTTTTCATTTGTATTTTCCTGTAACTAATGATGTTGATTGCCTTTTCAAGTTTATTGATTGGCCATTTCTCTATCTTTTGTGAAATTCCTGTCCAATTTCTCGGTCTTTGAAAAAATTGTGTCTTTTTTTATCATTAAACTGTAGGGATTCTAGATATAAGTTCTTTGTCAGGTATGTATCTGGCAAATATTTTCTCCCAATCTGTGGGTTGCTATTTTATTGAGGGTGTCTTTTGATGAGCAGTTTGCAAATATTTTTTGCAGTTCAGTTTACAAATATTTTTTTCTTTTGTAGTAATTGCTTTCTGTGTTTTAAGAAATCTTGCCTTTCCCAAAGCTACGAAGATATTCTCTTATATTTTCTCCTAGAATATTTATAGTTTTAACTTATACATTTATGTCTATAATCCATCATGAGTTAATATTTATGTATGATATGAGGTAAAAGTCTTTTTCCAAATGGATATCCAGTCATTCCAGCACCATTTGTTAAAAAGACTTTACTTTTTCCCTTGAAAAAGCTTTGGTGCCTTTGTTAAAATTGATTTGACCAATATGTGTGGGTATATGTTTGGGCTGTTCAATTCTATTCTCTTGTTCTATTTTGCTTTCCTTATACTAGTTTCTTTTTTTTTAAGATTCTTTACTAGAGATAGAGATGACGTGTGCGCGCATGCACACAAGTGGGGGGAGGGGCAGAAGGAGAGGGAGAAGCAGACTCCCCACTGAGCAGGGAGCCCAATGCAGGACTCAATCTCAGGATCCTGGGATCATGACCTGAGCGGAAGGCAGGCACTTAACTGACTGAGCCACCCAGGTGTCCCTCCTTACACCAGTTTCATACTCTTGATTTCTGTAGCTTTCATAGTAAATTTTGGAATCTGGTAGAGTAAGTCCTCCATTTCTAGAATGTTTTGTCTATTCTGGGTCCTTTTCTATATAAATTTTAGAATAAGCTTATCAAGCCAATCACATCCTTCCCCTAGAAACAAGGGGAAACTTTGTTACTACAAAGTGTGTCTCCTATAGCCCCTACTGGTTCATTCCACTCTGGAGCGTAACCCCTACGTGGTCCAGCATGACATGCCGTGTCCTCCTCCCCCAGGCTGTGAGTATATATGACTAATAAATTGCCACCTATCTCATTTGTCTGGTGTCAGGCATTGTGACTCTCAGCCATCTCCTATTATGTAGGGCAGGGGATCCCTCCCTCACTGACTGGGTGAGTAAGAGACAATTAGAACAGATCCACATTAGCATGCATAGCAATAACTTATTCTTTTAGATAGCTGCAAAGAATCTCACAGTACAAATACAAACTAATTTACTGATGCTGTTCTCTACTGGTGGACATTTAGTTTCCACTCTCTGGTCTCACAGCAGTACTATAGTGAATTTTCTTGAACAAAGGTCATCTCACACCTAAAGGAGTAAATTCAAAGAAGTTGAATTATGGATCAAAGACTATGCATATTTAAATTTTTAATGAACATTGCCAAATTGCTGTCCATAGAATATATACTGATTTAGTCTCCCATAGGCCATGTCTGAGAACCTAGTCCCCACAACCTCGTCAACCCAGGAGGTTAAACTTGTTGATCCTGGCCAAGATGATAGGTGAAAAATGTCAAGTCTCTGTGCTTTAGTTACCTTCTCCTTATTGGTAAGGGTGTCT
Source organism: Halichoerus grypus (assembly GCF_964656455.1). Lineage (NCBI taxonomy): Eukaryota > Metazoa > Chordata > Mammalia > Carnivora > Phocidae > Halichoerus > Halichoerus grypus. Next base: position 123,222,599 of record NC_135719.1, read on the forward strand.
TTTCATGTATTAAAGAGTCGTTTGTATTTCTGGTCTTTTTCTTATTGACTTGAGGAAGTTTTACTATTTAAGTAATTAGGAGTTGAAAACTTGTCATTTGTCATTTGACTTAATTTATAGTAGGTTTTGCTGTCCAGATTTTTATTTCATTTTACATTGTCAAAATTATCTTCTTTTGTGGATTCTGGTTTTGGGGTCATACACATAGAAGTCTTCTGACTCTAATTGTATAAAGAAGTTCTCTAGATATTTTTGCCTGGATTGTAATGGTTTAGTGATTGCATTTAAATCTTTGGTTCATCTAGAATCTATAGCGATGTAAGGTATAAGATAAAGATCCAAAACTTTTCTTTTTTCAGTTGACTGCCTGTTTGAGAATAATTTGTCTTTTCTCTACTAACATACAAAGCACCTTTATCAAATAATAAGAGATTGCTTTTGGTATGTGATCTATTCCGTGGATCTGTTTCTTCCTGTAATAATACAGGAATGTTTTAATTATTATATATCTAAAATATGCTTTAATATGTTATAATTTGCATTTTCCTTCTTTTTCTTATTCTTAATTTTGTTTTCCATATGAACTTTAGAATCGTCTTGTTTACAACTCCATAAAAAAATTCTGTTGCTATTTTTGTTGGGATTATTTGAAATTTATATACTAAATTAAAGGGAATTGAATCTTTAAGCTGTTGAGGTTTCCAGCCAAAAGATGTGATATGCCTTTTATTTCTTGAATGGTCTTTATGTCCTTGAACAGTGTTTTAAAAATTTAGTTTATACAGATCTTGCACATTTCTCATACATTTATTTCTAGGTATTTATATAGTAGTCTTTACTTCCTTTGAGGTTTTCTAACTAGTTATAATTTATAAATATTACGGCCACTGACTTCTAGATATGAACCTCCCCCAGCCATCTAATTGAATTTTTTAGTATTTATAATAGTTTTCCAGATATATAGTCATATCTCTAAATATAATGATTTTAGTTCTTCATGCTGTTTTTATAGTTCTTATTTCTTTCTCTTGTCTGTTTTGGGTTGGCCTTCAGAACAATGCTGAGTAAAAGATAAAGGGTATCTTTATCTTATTTTTGTCTGTAACTTCTGTGGTTTTCCCACACCAAATATTAACCAAGTATCCTCTATATTCCAGACACCAGGATGTAGCAAATCCAGCTGTCATTCAAGACTCAACTCAAATCCACCTTCTTCCAAAGCCCCTTTTGATCAACTCAAGCAGAAATTGTCTTTGTCTCCTCTAAACTTCCTATTTTCCTCCCTTGTGTCCCTTCCTACTTTTTTATCCTGTTTTAGAGTTACTTGTGCCTTTGTTATTTTAGTCCCTTAAAATTCCACACGCTCAGGGAGGGCAGGGTCTTTGACGATCATCCAGTCGTGCTCAGAATTCCACCTTGCACACAGCAAATGCTCAACACTGTGCGGCTCAGTTAATTCTTAACTCATTAGTATGAAGATCTGCTCCAATAAACCTTAGGTAAGCATCTGCTCAAATAAAATGCAGGACTCTCATACAGAGCACTTAGCCATGAGTAAGAAATATAAATCCAGCTGACAAAATACACACACACACACGTTCATATTCAGCACTAGCTAAACAGGGGTACAACATTTTCCTTTCAATTGTTAGAGAAGGAACAGAACAGAAGGGAACTAGCCACCTGCAGCCAGAGTGCTTGGAACCTTTGGACGTTGGTCAGTTTTCTAAATCTAGACAAAATGATGCAAATCATCAAGTCACTTCATGCCTTTTAGGTTTATCCTCAGAATCTTTTCCTCTAAAAGGCGTCTCTCGATAGGGATAATAGAGTGAGTGACCTTGGTATCAGTGATTGGTTGGTCTGTAATGTGCAGTTGGTTTTATCTGGCATGGAATGTCCTCTGGATTTTAAATTCCTATTTTTAGCTTCTCCATACATTGTGTTGTGTTCACTTCACTGTTTCCCTCACACCAGTGATTTATCCACACACCCTTTGCAAGTCTACATAAAAACCTTTAATGCAGAGCTGAAGCTATTTTGGGGGGACCTGTTACCAGCCCACTGGCACCTCCCTACCAACGTCCTCAGAGGCCTGAGTGAGGGTGAGCCCAGGGAAGTGGCTGTGGGAGCCCGAATTTCCTGACTCCTCGGGTTATAACCTATAATAGGAAGAGAGTGTATCTCGTCTAAGAACCTGTGAGTAGGCCCTAATTTTTGCTGGCACACGTGTAGCTCTTCATCAGCGTCTGTTCCATGAATGACTGACCGAAGGCGTAGGTGAATGAGCGAGCACGCTGGAGTCTCTACAGGAGCTAGACCATGGACTGACTTTCACTAAACGCTTTTCTGATTCTTCAGTATGGTTGAAGCCGGCAGCTGGTATGTTCACACTTGGTTTGCAAAAGTTCCTGTGTACCGGTCCTCATGCGATATTGTGAAGTTTAGGTTGCTTACTTGATAAATGTGGTTTTATTATTAATTCATGCATTTGAAAGAACACATGCCTTGGAAGCAACAGCAAACCCTCTTAAGCTCTGTGCTCTGTTGAAGAGGTGATTTCTTTCAAGCTCCGGGAAAAGCACTGGTCAGAGTGGCGACACACCTGGTCGGCCAAGTCTCTGGCCATAGCCTATGGAGGAGAGCGCCCACGGCTGCGGGCCCCCCGCATCATCATTTCTGTAACTGGCCAGATTGTATTATCAGGATTAATTCAAAGAATGGCTTTGGGACTGGGGACATATTCCGGGTCCTGTGACCGGTAGTTGGTGCTAACCTTTCTTCTAAGGGCTATCATCATTTCCTTCTCCCCCTCCCACCATTGGTAGAATCTGAGTTTTGTGGGAGCACACTGCCTGTGTGAGCTCCTTCAGAAGACAGCTGCCCTCCTGCTTCTGCCTCCCCATCCTTCCCTCTCCACCAGCTCTTCCTGGCACGTCGGTCATGCATTATTGATGACCTTCGGCCCCTGCTCCACCCCAGTGTTTCCGAAGCCCTTGTGCACCGCTGAGTGGAGACAGGTGCAAGGCCTATGGGGGGCCAGGACTGCCACTCCAAGGCTGCTGGGGCTCCTTTCTCTTCCTGGCCGCCGGAGCGGACCCCTGGCACGGGAGATAGGGCAGCGGCCGAGGCCCAGCCAGTACTAGGGAGGGTTTGTTCTCTAGGCAGTAAAAGGTTAAACTGTTCATTTTAAGAGACCCCCTGGGTATAAAGTACTGGCCTTTGTCTTTCTGGAATGGTCTGATTCCTAGGATCTTGACCTTTACTCCAACACATCAGCTGCCCTTTCCTTACAGCGCTTTCCTTTACTTCCTATTTGGTCAGGATGAAGGAGGCTAGTGTGTGTCGTTAGCTTAGTTATTGGGGACAAGCACTGCAGGAAAGGAACATTCTCTTTGTTCCCCCCTTCTTATTCAACCAAGTTTTGACAAGATACACCTGGGTGAATAATTTCCACAGAGTGCCCTTTCTGAAGATTCTCTGCTTAAGGATTCTGCAGAGGAGCCTGGAGCCACACCTCTGGGACCTGTCTGCCTTCACATTTGTATGCATAATTTACACACATTGAGCTCCGTCCACACGTCCACAGCCAGACTCTCCTGGGGCTTCACATGACACAGGCTGTTGCTTCAGGGAATATTAGCAAGCCTGACCCTTCCAGGAACTCATCTCACTTCGGCTTCTTCCACAGTGATCAGATTTCATATTTGAGCATTCAGAGTTCACAGGGACCAGGGGAATGTTGGCCAAAGACAATCAGATGTCTACTTCCCAGTTCCAAAAAGTTAAACCAAGTATTCTTCTAGAGAGAATAAAAAAAAAAAAAAATAGGACTCTGCTGTGTCCCAGGCACTGGGCAACCTTGTCTTAGAATTATTCTAGAGAGTAAGGGAGTGATTTGTGTGATCACTCTAGCTAAGGAGTGAGAAGAGAAGGGGAGACCATCTTTTGAGTCCTAAACTTCTACAAGGGACGATGCACCTAAAGCTTTTCGAGTTTGCTCAGAATTGTGTCACAAAACAAACAGTCCTTTGCTCCACAAAATATTTTAATGAAAGCCAAACAGAGATTAAGAGCCTCATGTACTATTGGTTCTGCCTAGTTCACATCTTCAAAGGCCTTTTAATAATCTCCATTATGTGGTTATGTGATTTTTATCACACAACCTCAGACTCTTACAATTTTTAAATAATTCACTACCAAGAACCAATGTCAGAACTAAATGCTAATAAGATTTGGTCTGGAAGACTAGCATGGTAAGATCATTAATGTTTAATGCATTCACATCAAAGTGGGATAATCCTGCTACTGAAGGTCAAGAAAATCTTTTTTAGAAAAATAAATAGGAGAGGAAACATTGTAGGTGTTCCTTTTTTTTTCTTTTTCCCCCACCCAAATGAATCGAGCATAAACTTATGACTGCCAAACCGGCATAGACAGTGCTGGTGATCTAGCAATTCCCCTGTATCATTCATGAGGTCTGTCTCTTTCCTCTTCCTCTTTGTTTCTAATGATGATGATGATGAAAAGCATTTCTGGGATAAACCACATCTTCCAAGTGCTCTGTCATTGTCCCTCCAAAAGACAGCTGTTGGGTTTTATAACAATCGTTGATATACACAGCCAATTTGCATACTGAATTGTAGTTTGGCTTTAGAGCTGTGGTAATAGAAGTTATCACTTCTGATGGGAAAAGGAAGAATGACCTTCAGCAATGCAGTAGGAAATTGCAAAGAGTTGTGCTCCCAGTTCCCTTGCTAAATCAAAAGATTACAAGGGTCAAGATCAGTTTCTTCATTTTCTTTAGGCAGTATTCTGAAGAGGCCCCAGCAGAAAACTCCAGTGCTAGGATTTCTGGTAATTGAAAAAAGAAGCAAATGTTCTTGGATACCAAGTGATCCCATAAAAGGGCACCAGCTCCTGGGGGCAGCCTGGAGTTTTGGGTCCAGTTGGCTCGTGCTATGCCAGGATGGCCCCTGCAGAGTTTCTGCAGGGGGGGTGCACACTAGCGTTCATTACTAAGCTTCTACACAAACTTATAGAGTTGCTTAGTTGCCTGGTGGGTTTTTGGTTTTTGTTTTTTGTTTTGTACCCAGCCTCAATTTTCCCTGGCAAATTGTTCCAGAGCTTTGAGATCAAGGCACCCATTGAAAACTCGGGAATAAATTTCTATGTGGTTCTACTATCACTCATCATTTTGCCAAGAAACATTAGGGAAGAAAGGGATGAAGCGGCCAATGCAGTTTTTGTGGTTTTTGTTTGTTTTCTTTTGTTCCTGCCTTTTCATCTTATTATGTTTTAGTGGGAGAAGAATCCATCGGAGATGAGAGGGGCAGCGTCCAGTTCTCACTCTGCCCACCAACAATGTGTTTCTTCATGCAAAGGTCTGAATCTTCCCAGGAACTGATTTCTTTTTTTGTCAAATGATGCTAATAATACTTGCCTCAGCCATCCTATACCATGGTGGTAAAGGTAAAGTGAAATCACAGATGGGAAAGTGGTTGCAAAATTCTAAAATGTTTAGATAGTGTTTCCTTGTGTGTCAAGGGAGTAATGAATTACACCTCTGCTGCAAAAAGGCAGTTAGGATTGAAGGTCAAAGGGCTTAGCAGAGACCCTGGCACATAAATAGCACCCTATAGATGGCAGCTGGAGGATCAAGGCGGGGGTGTTACCCCCGATCTCTTCTATAACCCTTCTCCCATATGAAGCAAAAGAATCTAACTAGCTTCAAAGGTCACTTCAATGCTAGTATTTTTTGGCTTTGGAGACTGCTCTTCTGGAGGCTCACATTCCTGCTTCCCAGACATTTGCAGAGTTTAGCTGCTCTTTGGAAGGGAATGAGGAATCAACAAGGAATGACCTTGAAGCCAGAATGACCTTGTAGCTGCAGCAACTTGAGTTAGAATTCTAGCTCTGCTTCTTGCTTGCTGGGTGTGATTTGTGCTTCTTTCTTTATCTGGGGACGGTGTTATACTGTCTCCCTCTGAGGGAAGTTATGGGTTAAGATGGCACAATGCCACAGTCAGGAGACACCACTTTTCTTGCAGGGTGAAGTACAAAATGAAAATGCAGGGTTCCTTGTTCAAACATTATTAAGAATGTCAAGATGGCAACAGCAGAGCATTAAAACCAGCATGGGGCCCTCCTAAAGTCAAGGTTCTGGGCAAATGTGCAGAGCACACCATGAAGCCAGCCGTGGCCACAGTTCCTGGCATGGGGGCAGCCTGCCACCTGGTAGGCACTCAGTAAAGACGGGTTGCTTTTCTTTCTTTAACTCTCTCTTTTTTTCTCTTCTTTCCTTTATAGTTTAGTTTATATACCTATATCCCTAGTTCATATCATACTGCAGTTTTTCTTACAAGTCTCCTAGCATGAGGTTCCCTCTGACGATTAAACTGCTTCTTCCCTTTTGCCCTGAAATCAGGGAGTCAGGTGGTAAGATCAAGAAAGGACAGTTTATCTCCAGAACCCTCCCATCCCTATGTCTATATTTCCCAAGCTCCTTCAAAGATAGTCCAAGAAAACGAGGAACTAACAGCATCATGATGCAGAACATGGGGCTCTTAACTCTAGAGAACACACTGTGGGTTGCTGGAGGGGCAGTGGGTGGGGGAGGGGCTAGATGGGTCTAAGGAGGGCACTTGTTTTGATAAACCCTGTAACATGCATTACACTGTATGTTAACTAACTAAAATTCAAATAAAAACAAAACAGACAACAACAAAAAAAACAAAGAAGGGGCTAGACTATATGTATATGGGACAGGGGGAAGGGAGGAAGGATGGAGAAGGCAAACTAAGGCAAGGAAAAAAGAACACAGAAAAATGAAGGTATTAGAAGAAGGTAAAAGCCTGCACTTCCCAAAGGATATCATTTTGCTACCATATGTCCAAGCACACCTGAGGCTGATGATACAATTGCCTTCTATACTTTCTTCCCCAACTCTCAGCCATTTCCATGAAGTCAAAACAACCGAACATTTTCTGAGGTCTTGGTTCACTTGTCTCTGAACTTTATAATTAACAAAATATTTTGTTATGTATTACTTTACAGAATTCACAGTACTGTGAGTTTGGATATGCTACTTACATCTTCATGTTATAGAGGAGGAGATAAAGTAACTTTCCATAGTTACTGTGTCCGTTGGGAATGTTTGGCTCCAAGCAGCAGAAAACCTGAATTACCGTGTCTGTATTTGGGGAGGAGAGGTCCTCCTAAAAAGAGGCTTGGACGCAAACCGCTGCCTCAGGGGTTGGGCAGGACACAGACATCATGGTTCCTTTCTGCTGTTCTCTTGACCTTTCCTTCAAGGTCACAAGATGACTGCTTTGGCTCCTGGTATCACGTCACAAACATGGTCAAGAGGAGAAATGTGAGAAGGAGCAATATCAGCCATACTGATGTCTTTTCTCATGAACATTAAACTTTCTTGGGCATCCCCTGGCTTGCAGACTTTGCTCATGTCTCATTGGCCAGACCATGTCCCATGGAAGTCTTGGTTGCATAAAAAGGCTGAGAGAGTGTTTAGCTTTTCCAGTCTTTATACTGATGGGGAGAGAGAAGGGTGTTGAGACACCTCTTGGGTGAAGCACACAACAGCGTAGGCCATAGTGACACAGATAACAAGTGTCAGGAACAGAGGGACTGAACCCAAATCCTCCATTCTCTGAGTTTCATGATTTTACCACTGCCACATCGCTCTTTTGAAAATGTTATTCAGCACCATTCAGCTTGGCCACTTCCTGCTGAGATAAGCAGACAGAAGTCACTCCCTCCACATTATGGAAATTTGAAAACAGGGAATACATTTACTATGCCCTGCCTTAAGGCTCCTCAGAGAACCTCTTCCAAATTATGTAAAAGTGAGAGATAGATGGTTTATAGAGAATTTTTTCCTTACGTGAGAAGTTCTGTGCATTCGAAGTTTCATGAAACCAGTTGTAGTATATTTGGAACACATAACAGAAATTGTGTGAAACATTACTTTAGGCTCTGTGCCCTGGAATTTCCAGGCTTAAGCTGCCCCTCCTCCCACCGTGCTTCAAATCACAACTAACTTGTTTTTTGGTAGGAACTATTTACATATGAAGATGATACTTAGATGCCCTTAGTAAATTGTCAAACTCACTTTCCTAAACAAGACCAGAGTCATAAACATACATAAATATCAGCTTGAGAGATTAGAAACAAGAGCCAAAATGGAATTTCTCCACTGTCATCACCACATGCAGTTACCACAGCAGAAAAGCTGAGCTGAGTGATTCAGTCCAAGGTAGAGAAATAACAGAATCTGGAGATGTAAATATGTTTCTTTTGGAGATATTTGAAATGGCATTATCATCAGCTTCTTCCTTTTTAGCTGGGGAATGTTATTTGAGGGATGTTTGTTGTGTTTTCTTTAAATGCTCCCGGCAGTAAATTGGAAGTATAGCACCTGCTAAATGTTTAGCTGTAGTTGAAGCATTGAATAAGTCATGAAATCTGTGTAGGGTGAACTGAATAATAGCTGCCCTGGAGAGAACTGTAATTCAATGTTGACAAAATAAATCACCTTGCATTTTCCAGAGAATCTTTTTTCTTTTAGCAAGAGAGTTTGATACTCCTAAGTTAATTAAGAGTTTTAACAGATTGGAATGTTTTAAACCGAGTGGAAATGTTTAAGAACTACTACTTATGTGCTAGGTACCAGGTCAGGCAGTTTTATAAGCATTAAGTCATTAAAGTCTCACCCAGCCCTGTCCAGTTCTTAGCCGTGTTTTTCTAGATGAACAATGAAGACTCTCAGAGTCTAAGACCGCAGCTACGAAGGAGTCAAGTTCTTCTACCAGTTATTCATTAAAGTAAGTTTTTCCCAGGCAGTGTGGCGGACCCAACAGATTGGCCCATTGAACCCTTGTTACAGCTCCTATCTTGTCTACTTCCACCACCGAGGCCCAGAAGCCTCAAGCTCTCAGCCTTCCTATAGCTTGGCTTGGGGTAGCCAGTAGACATAATTCTGTCCAATGATGTGTAAGCAGAATGCCCTGGGGGAAAACATTCCTTCTCCCAAATAGGTAAAGTTTCTTTCAGCCACTCCTGACCATGAGAAGGAAAGTTGTGCAGTTAAGGCTGATGTAGCAGAAGCCCAGTTCCTTGATGATATTGACCAGTTGCACTAGCCCTAAGCTGCCTGATGGAAGAGTCCTTGTTAAACGAGAAAAATAATAATCTCTTATTGTATTCAAGAGGCCATTTATTGGTGTTCTGTCTCCCTGCTTGCCTCCTCATTCCCCATAGCCAGATCAGTAGACTTGCTTCCTCAAAGTGGCCATCTGGTAGCTCCTGGTATACGAGTTGTTCCCTAGGTGTTGGTATTTGAGAAATGTGAATACACACACGCACACACACGCACACACACAGTGTTGCTCTAAGAGTTAGAATGCAATTCCATTAAAATGATAGTATTAATTAGATGACTGATGACTTCTGTCTCTGTTGCCTCATGTATGACTGGGGCTAATAATAGTTCTACCTCATAGGGATTTGGGGGGCATTTGACACTGGATTGGGCACATAATAAGCACTCAATAGGTGGTATTATTGTTACTACTACTACTACTATAATTATTCAAGACTTGCAGATTGAGGGAACATTTATAAAAAATACAACCAAAGTAAAACTGTTCTAATTCTCTCTCTCTCTGGATTCATCTGTTATGGTTCCTTTTTAAATTAATCTAACATTACTATCCTTCCAGAATTAAATCAATTATTTCTTAAAGGTCAATGATTTCTCATCCTAGAGAAGTTTCTTTGGGGCCTTTTGAATGGTGATAATGTGTATGCTTGCCCCTTCTCTCTATTTCCGTTGTCAAAGGCCATAGCTATTTTACCTAATTATCCTAGCCAACTGCTTCCCAAGACATCTAGGGCTTCAAGGTTCAATACTTGATTTGGTTTCTTTTGACTCCAGTGACCTGTGTTGTGTTGATTTGTAAAATGGCTATTCTAAATGCTAACCTGGAAAGAAGACCTATATGAGTCTGCTATAAACTTTGGAGTAGTGAAAACAGCATGATAACACTTTAAATTTTAAGATGTCATTAGAAAGAAAGCTCTTCCCATTTTCCTCTTGAAAGTCATAAAACAGAAAAACAAGATGGGGTGCCTGGGTGGCTCAGTCAGTTAAGCATCTGCCTTCAGCTTGGGTCATGATCTCAGGGTCCTGGGATCAAGTCCCGCATTGGGCTCCCTACTCAGCAGGGAGTCTGCTTCTCCCTCTCCCTCTGCCCCTCCCCCTGACTTGTGTTCTCTCTCTCTCTCTCTCTCTCCCTCTCAAATAAATAAAACCTTAAAAAAAAAAAAAAGCAAGAGGGAAAAGCATAAATTACATTTTCAAAAAAGCTGGGAGATTCTGTATCCATGAAACACAATATATGACATAGGGCTGGCCAAATGCAGTGGAACAGAAATTCAGGAAGAGCTGAGATGACTGTGACCGGCTGTAGCTTTTGACAAACCAGGCAGAAAATACATCCCAAAATCGGCACTCCAGAATAGACATACTCTAAATAATAAAACCAGCAATGCTTTGACAAATGGCAAGAGTATTACAAACCAGGAAGCACACGCATTTCTGGACTTTACCTGACACCATGTGGTAGCCGATGAAGCTGAAAAGGGAAATGCACAGTTATGCTGTGTATAGAGGAAAGAGCCTGTTAGTAGGGCATTGCTTCACCCTGTTGGCTGAGAAGAAGCAACGGCAAAAAAAAACACACAAACATTTGTAATAAGATTTAATAATGAATCAAGGCAAATTTTTACCAACTCACAACATCCTGCCTCCTACCCCTCATAAACTTTTTCCAAATATCTGGATCAAAAATAATTCTCTACATTCAATGAAGAGTGACAATAAAAAAAACAAACCAACATAGGATGCTGTAGCATCCTACATGCTAATACAAAGATAACTGCAATAGAAAAGGAGAGAAAGAAGGGGAAAACAAACAGTAGATACAGAATGCTCTGTAGTGATTCTAACAGCCAAATGAAAACATAAGGTGACCATGAACTTAAAAATTTAAAGAAACCACCAGAGAGCTCAAAACAGAGATGAAGTGGTCAGGGATGATACAATGAAATGAGAGGAAAAGAAGCATATATGATATAACTCACCAAAGAAGTGAAGATGATTTTAAAGCAGCAGAAAGTAAAATAGACACTGCTGAAAATAGAATAGGGGAATCTGAAGGATGGGATTTTCAAAGCAAATAAAATAAAATGGAAATAACAGGATAAAAGGAGATTAGAGATAAAATGGTAGATTTGGGTGACATGGAAGACCCCACAGATGCATAGTGAGATATCTCTGAGCAAGAGAACTAAACAAATAAAACACAAACAACCAAAGATATAATCCAACACAACTTTCAAAAAATAAAAGATGATTTGAATTTATAGATTGAAAGATGTTAACATGTTCCAGAAAAATTTGCTAAAGGGCTATCAACAGTGTGCTATATTTTAGATTTAAGAGTATTAATAAACTTTAGAGATAAGAAATAATCATTTAGTCAACCCGGCAGAAATATCAAGTAACCAATATAAAACCATAGATTTTTAAAAGTCAGTTTAGCCCAAGGGTTCCTTATAGAAACATCAAAAGATAACAGAGATAATGCCTATGAAGCCCTCAATGAAAGGGGAAAGAAATAGTGTGTGGCCTAATAAGAATTTTATGCACAGCCAAACTGTCATTAAAAACAAAGGCAATAGATAAAACTTGTCCAACATTTAAGAACCCAGAGTTGATAGCTCCCATTGAGTCATGCTTTAAAAAACTGTGAAAAGGAAACTATTAAAGGAAAGATTTTAACTAAGAGATGAATGGAGAATTCCTGGCAAAAGAACTGAACACTGAACCCATTTAGCATTTAGACTCAGTCTAAAATAAATATGGAAATTTCATTTACAGAAAAAAGTATAAGCTCTGAATGTATATAAATATTAGGACTAATATTTAAAATGACTAACAGTAAACTGGGTATTTACCCAAAGACAACGAAAACACTAATTTGAAAAGATATATGCACCCCTATGTTAATTGCGGCATTATTTCCATAACCAAGGTATGAAAGCAGCCTAAGTGTCTGTTGATAGATGAATGTGTAAAGATGTGGTACGTAGCTACAGTGGAACATTACTCAGCCAGAAAAAAGAATGAGATTTTTGCTATTTGCAACAGCATGGATGGACCTAGAGGGTATTATGCTAAGTGAAATAAGTCGAGAGAAAGACAAATACCGTATGATTGCACTTATATGTGAAATCTAAAAAACAAAACAAGTGAACAAAAACTTTTTTTTTTTTTAAGCTGAAACAGACCATTGAATACAGAGAACAAACTGATGAGGGGGCAGGGGGGATGCATAAAATAGGTGCTGGGGAGTGGGAGGTACAGGCTTCCAGTTATGGAATGCATAATTCACATGGATGAAAGGTACAACATAGGAAATGTAGTCAGTGGTATTGTAATAGTGTTGTATGGTTATGGTAGCTACAATTCTAGTTAGCATAGAATAGTGGATAGGCTTGTCAAATCACAATGCTGGGGATGCCTGGGTGGCTCAGCCGTTAAGCATCTGCCTTCGGCTCAGGTCATGATTCCAGGGTCCTGGGATCGAGTCCCGCATTGGGCTCCTTGCTCCGCGGGGAGCCTGCTTCCCCCTCTGCCTGCCACTCCCCCTGCTTGTGCTGGCTCTCTCTCTCTCTCTCTGATGAATAAATAAAATCTTTTTTAAAAAAATCACAGTGCTGTATACCTGAAACTAATGTAAACATTGTGTGTCAACTCTACTCCAATTAAACAAAAAGGACTGGATCTGGATAGTGGTTATAACCACATTGCATATCCTATGGGATTAGCTAAAGCAATTGCTCAAAGAAAAATTCACAGACGGAAGTACTTAAATTAATGGACAAAAAGGAAGGGAAATGAATGCATTGTCTTTCATTCATGAAGATAAAAATAAGAAAAAATTAAACTAAGAAAAATGTAAGAAGGATAGTAATGTTAATAAAGTCAGAAAACAGTAACTTAGTAAAGAAAGAACAAATAAACTGGTTTATTAACCAACAAGTAAGTGGGTTCTTTAGGGAAAAAAACAATCATTAGTAAACTAACCAAGATGGATGCAAGTAAATCATTTACTGGGAAAATATAAATACCAACCATGACCGAAATAGAAAAAAAAAAAAAAATAGAACCAAACTAATTAACATAGAAAAAACACAAAACATGGACAAAAAACAAACCTCTCCAAAGAAAGCACTAGGCCCAGAATGTTTCACAGATTAGTTCTACCAAACCTCTAAGGAAAAGTTAGGACCAAAATTAAACTCTTTCAGAGCACATAGAAAAAGAAGACTTCCAAATTCTTTCTTCTAAAATTAGCATACATCAACCACATACTGATAAAGAGAGTTCAAAAAAACAAAATAAAAACCAATATTACTTATGAATATGAATGCAAGAAATCCTAATTAAAATATTACCAAATAAATCCAAGCACTCACAAAGACAGAATTCACTACAACCAAGTGGATTTATTCTTTTAAAGTGTAAGAATGTTTCAAACTCCAGAACCATGTTAATTTAATTCATATAATGTGTCAATGTTAGGAATCATTTTTATTATCTCTATAGATAACTGAAGAGGCATTTGATAAAATTTATGCTTCATTCTTGATGAAAAACTCATAATAAAATACTTCATTACACACACACACACACACACACACTCACACACACACACACTCACACACATACTTAATAACATATGTTCCCCAGATCTACTAATATACTTACTGGAGAAAGAGTAGAAACAGTTCCATTAATGTCAGCTAAAAGAAAGTGTACCCTAATCAACAGTGTATGTTAACATTACTCCAGAGATCCTAGCCAGCCCAAGTAGAAAAGACAAAAGAATTAAGCACAGATATTAGAACCAATAATTAGTTTAAATTATTGTGAGATGCAGGTTATATTATTATACATTGTAAAATACCAAAAAAATCAAATGGAAATAGATAGATATACAGACATAGATATGTAGATAATAGATATATAGGTAGAGATACACAGTACCATACCTGAATAGCCAGGGAGCTCAATGGAAGAGTGTTTAGAAGTAGACTAGACTACATATGATAAATATAGTGTTACATATCAATGAAAAACAGGCCTATTCAAAATGCTATTGAAATAATTGGATACTTCTTTGGGAAGAAAAAGAATTCCATTCTCAAAAGAACCCTGGATTTCATCCTCAAAACTTACACCAAAATAAATGCCAGGTGACTCAAAGATTTAAATACAAAAAATAAAACCACAAAGGCACTGGGGAAAAAAATGGAAATTTTTTATGAGCCTGATGTGAGGAAGACCTTTCAATTTTTGATTCAAAATGCAAAAACTATAAATTAAAATATTAATAAATTCTATTTGCTATAAATAACACATCTGCATTGCAAAAAGCACCATAAACAAAATAAAAAGAAAAATAACATGCTAATTAAAATAATTTGCAGACAAAGGACTTCTTAACATATTAAAACTAATAGTTAACTATTCAGTATTATACACTTAAACACTTGTGAAGAGATTTCACATTAGGGGCTCCTGGCTGGCTCAGTTGGTAGAGCATTTAACTCTGGATCTCTGGCTTATGAGTTTGAGCCCCAATTGGGCACAGAGATTACTTAAATAAATAAATATTTTTTAAAAACGAGATCTTACATTAAAGTGTTCTTAACACACACACACACACACACACACACACACGACAAAATGGAGCAAGAGGAAAGTTTTGGGTGTGTTTTCCCTTGATTATGATAATGATGATGATTTCACAGATGTATGCATATCTCCAAATTCACCAAATTGTATACATTAAATATGTCTAGTTTTTTTGTATGTCAATTATACCTCAATAAAACTGCTTTTTAAAAATAATGGAAATTTAAAAGGACAGCGAATGCAAGTAGGTAGTTCCTAAAAGAAATACTCATGATGCAAACAATGGAAAAAATGCCTATTTCTCACTCAAAATGAGAGAATTGTGCATTAAGACTACTGAGAGTTACTGATTTTCAAAAACTTACCAGATTTCACATTGACAAGGATCAAAAAGTTTAGTTACTTATTGTTGGCAATATTATAAGGAAATCAAATATTCTCATAGATTTTTGGTGGGACCATGAATTATTACAATATTTATTCAGAACAAATTGCCAATATTTATCAAGATACAATTTGCTGAGTCTTCTGACTCAGAAATACTGTAGAAATTTATCCTACGTTGTATTTGTGTGCAATTGTGTGTATGTGCAATTGTATGAAATAATGTATGTATAGTCATATTCATTGCCACATCATTTGTAAGAACAAAATGTTATAAACTGAATGGTGGTCCATATAGACTCATAACTGCAAAGATCTGGTCAATTTATTTGAAGGAATACTGTGTCCTTCAAGGATATGACCTCTCAGAAAACAAAATGCTGAGAGTACTAGAGGGTATGCTACCATTACTATAGAATAATGGTGATAGTAATCATGACTAGTATATGCTTATATTCATATATGCATGCTTATATGAATAGAATATCACTGACAGTATACTCAGGAACTGATAACAGCAGATGCCTCTTGAGACAGGACTCGAGAGTCTGGGGTGGGCATTGAGAGGTAGACCTACTTTTCAATGAACCCCTTTACCATCTGTTAAATTTTTTATCCTGTATATGTGTTACCTAAGAAAAAAAATTAATCAATCTTAAATTCATTTAGATCTCAGTTCAAATCCTACATCTGCTCTTTCCAGCTTTGTGACCTTGAGCAAAGTGCACCCCGGTCTCCCTCCCTGGGAAGCGGGGACGATCATAATGGCCCCTCGCAGGCTGTGATCAGGGCTACCTAGGCAATCATGAAAAAGCACCCTGCCCAGTGCCCGCAGTAACATGTAATTGCTTAGTAAATGCCATCCACCTCTTTTACCCAAGAATTAAAGTAAGTTTCATCTAACTCTCACAATTTAGTAAGGTGCATAATTGTGCTTTGCTGTGTTTTTAATTTTCTTTGTAATACACGAATGACTTAAACATCTGGCTGCCTTAGGCATAATTAAGCAAGAGGGGGACCAGTATACATCACCAGTCAGGCATACCTCTTTCCCCGGGGGAAAATAACATTTTTTTATTTCAAGAGCCAAGTCTAGGTGTTAACTAGTCCTTGGCACAACTAGAATAAGGTGAAAAGGACGAAAGCTGCCAAAGCACTATTAGGCACTGGCCTTGGATCTCAGATGCCTGGGTTCAAACCCGGCCTCCGTCACTCCTGACTGCCACAGAGCAGTCCTGTGTTGTACTTCTCTGCCCTTCCATAGCATCACTTTAAAATAGAATACCCTGCAGAGGTGCTATCTGGATTAAATAAAGTCAGTCTAGACAAGCATGCAATCCATGCTAGGCACTCAACAAATATTTTTGGAAGAGTATTAAACATTTACTTGTGCGAGAAGCAAGAGATGGCCCCTACCTTCAAAGTCCTTACAAATTGGTAGATGAAACAATGACTCTGATAACTCAAGCAAAAGCCACGTCGTGGTAGAAAGTGAAGTGAAGAGGGTAAGCATGACTAATACAGACTAATCACCAGTGAAAGGGTAGCCACGTTCACTACCGGTAGACGGAATACCAAGGAGGAGAAAAAGCATCCTTGTGAGGGCCAGTCCTCCACACTTCAAAGCAGCGGAGTGCTCGGGAAGGTCGAAAGGCTGTAGGGAACAGGAGAGTGGGTGTGATGTGAGAAGTCACAAAAAGCAGAGACACTTCGAACTTTTCTACTTGCACACAACACATGAAAATCTGACTTTCCTGACCTGAGGAAGATGTGAGCTATCCAGTCCACTGACACACAAACACTCCTTTGTTATTTTAGGTGTTGGAAGGCTTTAGTGAAAATTCTCTTGCTCACTCACCCACTGTCTTATATGCACACGCCGGCGTGCACACCCCAGGGTGCTTCCTACCACTCGCGGGAATTTGGTGAGGACTACTAAGCCGGGTGAGACCTCCAGCCCCTCCCCCATGCCCTGGGTCTCGAGGCCGTGGGACTGCAGAGACTCAAGGCCACATGCCTGGGGACACAGCACTGCCTGATCCAAGGAAGTGTTTGTGGACGCACGGGAGCAACCGCCAAGCAGATGCTCTCCTGAGGAGGCTGAAACGGCTGTTAGGTGTCCAGAAAGCCCTTGTGAGAACGCTTTTATAAGGAAGACAAGTATCAACTAATTAGCAACACACAGTTTTTCCCATTTTAGGGCAAAGAAGACGGTCCTGGAATTAAGGAGCCAGGATAGGTTCATTTCAATGTCACTAGCACGTTGGCAAAATCTATGGTGTGCAAGCGCTTTTTTGGGAAGCGGAGGCCAGGTGGGGCATCGAAGGGAAGAATCTTATGGGGCAGGTAGGGCTCAGCGTGAGGGCGAGGGGCACCTGTAGTACAAAGGAGGAGGGGAACTTGCCAAACTGAGGAGGAAGGGGCATAGGACTGTCCCCGAAATGCGGTCTTAAGATCTGTTCTGGGAGGACGTCACTGGGCAGCCTTTCTCCTCACCACTTCTGACCACAACTTACTGCCCATGTCTACGTAATCAATGTTGAGGTCAGATGCCACCACGTCAAACTTCTAAGTGGAGTAGAGACTCCCACGTGGGGGCGCCTGAGTGGCTCCGTCGTTAAGCAGCCACCTTCAGCTCAGGGTCCCGGCACCAGCCCCGTGTCCACCGGGCTCCCGTGGGCTCAGCGGAGAGTCTGCCTCTCCCTCTGCCCCTCCCCCTGCTCGTGCTCGCTCTCTCTCTCTCAAATAAATAAATAAAATCTTAAAAAAAAAAGAAGCCTCCCACATGGTGAACTATTAACTCCTTGGTGGCACACGCACATGTTGTGTTCCCCACGGTGCCAGGCACAGCAGGTGCACAGTGTCAGTGACGACTGACATTGTAGGCTCAAATGTTTCTTCAACATCGGGAGCCTTGCTAAGATCTGCCATTGGGACTCCAGCCCAGGATGATGGTTTTCAACTTTCCAGTCCACTTCTCCGCCTACTAAGACGGCTTTGCCCGTGACAATGAATACATTAAATGCATATGTATTAAGTGCCCACCGTGTGTGTGTGACACCAGCCAGTGGGTGTTAGGGAGGCCCCAGGGAAGGAGCAGCACTTCTGCAAGGGAGGTTTTCCCAGCTCTTGCTGCCTTTCATTGGCATGTCTGGGATTTGGGTGTACCCCGCTGTACCCCTGCACTATGAACAGTAGACTGTAAATAAAGGAGAAGTGCTTGAGAACTTGCGTGAGTGCCTTAGGGCAGCAACACCCTGAACCCTCACGAATGGGGGCAATGGGGCACTCAAGGGGGACGAACACCCTCTTAGCACGTTCTCCCCACCCATGCCCGGGACCGTGTTGGCAGGTTGAAAAATCAAGGCTTTGGCCATGTTTCTCCCTCAGTTTGATTCATCTGCAAGGGCATTAACTTCTCCTACACCTCCACTAAGCAGGATTTTTTTTAAAGATTTTATTTATTTATCAGAGAGAGAAAGAGCACAAGCAGGGGGAGCAGCAGGCAGAGGGAGAAGCAGGCTCCCCGCTGAGCAGGGAGCCCCACGTGGGACTCAATCCCAGGAATCCGAGATCGTGACCTGAGGTAAAGGCAGACGCTTAACAAACTGAGCCACCCAGGTGCCCCTAAGCATGATTTTAAAATCTGTGCTGGTGAATGTTTATTTCATTTCAGATCCACTGGGCCCACATCTAAGGTTAATATCGCATGCTCTCCAGAACGAATTCCAACCCCTCTCACAGCAGCCTTGCCAGGGACCTAGAGACTCCTGGCCAGATGGAGTGACATTTGAAAAGTTTTCGGTGTGTCCCATCTTCCCAGACAAGATGTGAGTTTCTGTCAGTCTGCCCTCTTTCCAAAGCCCAGTGGTCTGCAGGGTGCCTTGGAGCGGAGCTTCCCCTCCCCCAATTAATCCGTTTATCGGAGATGATGCGGACAGGGCTGCCAGCCCAGGCAAGCGAGGGCTTTCAACAGAGCCCATCTGGAGGGGTCAGTCGCAGAGGGACGTGATCAAGGCAAGCGACAGGCCTGGGATTGTGCTGGGCACAGAAGGCTCCCTGGCTGAAAGCCGTGGTCCGGAAGACTCGGGAAGCTTTTCCCGTTGCATCTGCATTGGCTTGCTGCAGTCAAGCATTCCCACACCTAAAATCGCCCTGTTGTTCAGGAGGATGGAGCTGTTTGCCCCCAGAGTTTGAAAACTTTCCTTCCCAAGGGTAGCAGTTTGTCAGAGAAGTGGCCAGGCATTCAGATTTCACTTGCAATCTGGGAATCGCTATGAGGCTGTGTGTTCTTGCCGGGTTTGTTCACGTCCTCTCTGCTCTGCAAGATGGGACTGCCCAGCTAACTTGGCATTGTAGAGGGTTGACTAGGACGAACTATTGTTGGAGATGATTGTCCAGGGAGGGCAGCCTACAGAGCTGCATTTCCACTTGGTGTCAGGCAAGAGCTGCCTGGCCTGGGGCTTCAGTGTTCTTTCAGACCAAACCTCCAAGGTCAAGGGTGTACTGCCTTTTTCTTTTGTTCCCATTCTTTCTCTGTCTCTGTCTCTCTGTCTAGCTCTTCCTCCCTCCCCCACTTCCCTTCCCTCCCTCGCTCTCTCCTTCTCTCTTTTCCACTCTTTCTTTTCTTTCATTGCACTTTCTTTGGAGCCAAGCGCAAGCAGGATCTCCCTCTGCCCTTGAGAACCTCTCTTTAAGACTACTCCCGATAGAGGAGAGAAAGGGGTTTGTCCAATTTATTTTTGTAACCAATGCCCAATTTTGTTTTTCTCCATGGCCTCTTCTTTTGCAGTTCGTGTTTGCAATATTCTGTCCCTTGGAGAAAAAAAAGCTGTTAACAAAGGTGAACTTATTCCGATGATCTAATCTGTTGCATTCCTCTGCAATGCAAAGAGTTAAATGATGCATGAAATCACCTGTCGGCCCACATTAGACAGGGCTGTGTTTACAGACCCAAGGGTGGCTTGTGAATTATTTAACTAAGAGGACTCTTGGCTCGGTGTCTGGCTAGACACGGTTCAGCCCCGAGTTACTTTGGAGGTGCTGTTTGCAGCCCCCGAGCTTCCCCTTGGCTGTGGAAACAGCCTGCCAGACACCGTGGGCCGTTGCCAACACCAGGTCTCCTTGAGAACAACCTGAACTTAGCTCCTACAGGCTCCAGATGGCTTGCAAACTAGAGTGGAGTCTTGCAGAACCCTTAAAAGCTTTGCCAAAAAAGAGAGAGTTGGCAGTGTTCCCACCCAGGCGGTAGGTTTGCCCTCCCCACACTGTGAACCTGGGGGTTATTGCTGGGGTTTGGAGAGTCCATTTAATAACACCCGCCGCCCCCCTCACTCCCGTCCCCATCGGAGTTTGGATGCACTGAGAGCGAGGGAAGAATGAGGCAGAGGAAGATCAAAATATCACCTTTATTACCAATTGACCTACCAGAGATTGTGGGGGGATGTCCTGATTCAGAACCCCAGAATGGAGGCACGCTTCCTCGCCCAGTGCTGGAAACCAGCCTCACCTGTGGAGGAAGGGGAGAGGCTGAGGGGCAGGGAGGTCAGGGGCCTTCCTCAGGGAAAGCAGCATTTCCTATCTGTCCTGAGCAGCCATGAGGAGCTGTATCTCTGGCAGACAGAATCATAGAGATCGGAAGAGCTGGTGCAGATCTTAGAGGCCATTGAAACCCTTTCGTTTGCAAAAGGAAACTGAGGCACAGAGGTTGGGGAATCGCCCATAGTAATGTGGCTTGTTAGAGGCAAGGCCGAGTTCTGTGTACCTCTTTGTCCAAGGGGGGGCACCACCCCATTGTTGTTCTCAGGCCCCAGTCCCACCCCCACCTCCTCCTCTGTCCCCCCTGGGATCGGGACAAGCTTAGAGGATGCACAGTAATCTGACTGCTTTTGCAGCAAATGGTAATTTAGAAAAAAATTACTATTATGAAATCAAGTCAAGTCAAGGTCTTTGTTGACACTTTGAGCTTTTTCAACTCTGAACACGCACTTGGGAATGCAGTCAGCTCCTGCCTGAGCCGGAGGGCAGGACAGCCAGCTTGGGGAGAGACAGGGAGGGGAGGGGACCTAATTGGTATGTCACTGGGAGAAGGCTGTTGCCTCCCAGTCAGATGGCGATCACTGTCATGCCTGCTTCTGCAAATGCTCAGAACTCTAGGCAGCTCCTTGGCTTCTTTCTGACCTTTGGACACAGTCCCCACTGCTGTATTTTACCCCATCAACAATTTACACTGTCAAAATCCTGCTTCTCCCAGCAACTCACTGTGGTGCTAGATTTGTGCATTATTTCCCTCAGCTGGTGTTTGGGGCTCAAACCCCAAGTGCTTTGGTCCGAGCCCCAGTGGAACACCAACCCGGGGAAAAGGCCCATTCCCGATGCACCCAGTGATGTCCAGGAGGCATGCACCTTTGCCATGGCATTCCCCATGGGCTCTCCTTCCCTCGCTGCCTGTGGAGCCACTGAAACCTAAAAGCCCACCGGTTGAGTTTTATTTCCAGCACTGCAATGTCACAAGTTCACGCACACACTCATGTGCATGCACACATGGACACACACACACACACACATCAAATTTCTATTCCCATCAAATCTCTGCATCCCAAAATGACCTACAGGTTGGCAAAGGCTTCTTATCTGTCAGAAGTTATTATCCAATGGAAGTTTCCTCCCTCTATGACACACGCATTATCGCAAATGCAGGTTGTGCCGTTACCCCCACCCCTCCCCGGACCCCCGTCCTGAACCCTCTGCCTCCCAACCACCCAGGCTCCTGAACACCAAGGAGAATGTCTGAGCCAGCAAGTAATTGGTCTGAAAGGAGGCCCCTTGGGGACAAAAAGGACATTTGGAGGGAACCCACTTATACATTTTGGATGGTGCTGTCCTTCTCCCCAAAGCTCAGTGCTGGAAAGCTCCCAACCATGCCAGAACCCACCCCCCTGAGGCTCCTGCCAAGCCCCACCTTTCTCCAGGAGCAGTTGGGCCTGGGGGCAGGGCAAGTGTGGCCCCTCTCAGCTCTTGAAAGAGCTTCCCTGTGTATCTCATTCGAACACTACACTGACCTGGGGAAGAGGCAGGGCCGGTGGCTCACAGGTTAAGGCCACAGAGTAGGCACGTCAGGGAGCCCTTCTTTCTCACGTCTCCACCCCTCCCCATGGAACCATCATTACCTTGAAGGCAGGAGGGATGAGGCAAGCTGGTCTGGATGGGCCTGGAAACACGGAAACCCAAATAGCACCCACACCGGCACTGGGATTTCAAGGAAATGAAGGAACTTGTCTGTCTTAAAACATTTTCAACAAAAATGTGTTCCATGATGCCGCCAATCCAATTCATTCACGAGGGGACTGAGACCCTCAGAGGGGAAGTGATTCCCTCGTGACAAAGCAAGGGTGAGACCCACATGCAAAAAAAAGCCACTCTGAGGGCTTATGGAGATGAGACTTCACCCCATTCAGCATCTCCCCTCCCTCCAGGACACTTCCCCCCCTCCCCCACCCATCAGGGCTCTAGAAGGCCCTTCTGTCCCACCCCCACCCACACCCCTTCTGCCTACAGCCTCTCACCTGGGCCTTCCCCACCTTAGAATTCAAGTCTCAGACTCCCCCTCCTCCCACCTCCCCACTTCCCACTCTCCCCTGTCCTCTACATGGTCCTCTTCTCTGAGTTGCCTGGTGACAGCTCATTGGATGGACTAACTCACCCCAGGGAGGACTAAGCTAATGGGCTAACAAGTTTCTCTTCCAAGCTGACTAGGTGCATTTTAAGTTGCAAAAGTGACTCCTAGGGGCCATGCCTTGGCTCAAGGCGTGCTTCAAGAGCTGGGCAGTGGCAGCTCCAGGATCTCTACATAGAAAGGGCCATAGAAAGGACTGCGGTCCTTGCTTGGAAGCTGCATTTGCAGAGCAAGCATACTTTTTTACTTGGACTCTGGTTTTGTTTAAGTTGATAGATATTTGGGATAAGGGAGTAATCACTGCCCTGCCAACTTCTACCCCTGCCATTTAATACTTTCATTAAGATCTAGGTCACTTGCTTTTATGTTCACTAGAGTTCATGGCTGTCTTCTTAAGTCTGGTGCCAGAAGAGAACTTGGAATTTTAAAATGCAGACTCATCATACAGATGAGGGCCCTATCACCTCCCTCATTAAGGTGTGTTTCTATTAATGCACCCATCCTAAGATCCAATTAACCTTTAGCTTTTGTTTGTTTGCTGCCACATTATATTTTAAGTTTTCAGTTGATTCACTGGCAGAATACCTTACATTTGGGCTGCAAAGTCATTTATCCCTCAAACTGTTTGTGTGGTGTTTTATCTATGTGTCTGTGCCCCAAGTGTAGAGGTTTCTATATATTCCTTATCACGGACAGTTTTAGAACAAACAAAAGACCAACTCTAATCATGATACTCCTCACTCCTGGTTCTGGAAAGTAGTGACTTCCTGACCCTCCTGGTTGTGAATCTGGTCTGTGAATCTGGCATTCATTCCCAGCCCTAACGTTAGATGTAGTCTTGGCTTTCAGAAAGCCAGAACTTCGAAGTAGTATGCCGTGTGGCTTCCTGAGGACCAGACAATACACGAGATGTCAAATTAGTTAATTTCGCACATGGAACACTGTCTAATCTGAAAATAATTAGTCACCATCTCCTGGGAGAATGTGTGTGTGTGTGTGTGCGTGTGTGTGTGTATGTGTTTGGGGAGGGGGAGCCTGGGAAGGGAAAGGAGGGGAGAGGAAGAGAGCAGGAGAGGAAATCGTTTTCATTGCATGCTGAACAGAAATAGCTGGAAAAAGCTAAGGTCTGTGGTCCGTAGCCAGTTTGCTAGGGTCGCTGTAACAAAGCATTGCAGGCTTAGTGGCCTAAACTACATAAAGGTTTTGTCTCAAAGTTCTGGAGTCTCCCAGTTGGGGAATAAGGTATCTGACAGGGCCGGTTCCTTCCAAGGGCTGTGAGGGACGGATGTGTCCCAGGCCTCTCTTCGCGGCTTGTGGATGCTGTCTTCTCCCTGAGTCTTCACATCTTGCCTTTACACATCTCTGGGTCCAAATATCCCCTTTTTATAAGTCGTATTGGATTAGGACCCAGCTGAATGACCTCATTTTAACATGATTAGCTCTACATAGACCCTATCTCCAAACAAGGTCCCATTCCGAGGCACTGGGGGACTCTGAACTTGGGGCAGACACCATTCAGCCATAACCAGGGGATTCACAACGAGGCGGACTGAGAATATCACCGACGCAGCAGGGAGCCCCTGGGAAGTAAGAGCGTGTGGAAATCAGCGCTGACACTGAGCCCTCCCCCGCCAGCCATTTACCTAGTCGACACCCCTCTGCAGGTGTTTTAGGCCCTGTGGAAGCCCTCCTCCTCGGGTGGGTTACAAAACCCACCCCCTCCCAAATTGTGGTCAGTGTGTCAAATCCAGTAGTTTCTTGATTGGTGTCCCTCCTCTCTACCTCCTGGATCCCCGCAACTCCTTAACCCATAAGGAGAGGAAGAAGTTCCTTTTCCTTGGAGAAGAGGCAGCAGGTATTCTACGTATGATCTTTTTCTCCACCGTCCCTCCTGATGACTGTGAGGAGTAGGCGGGGTGGCCTAATGACTGACAAAGCAACAGGACCACGTTCACCCCAGCCCACCTGTCTCCCCCATAGGTGGGGGCTGGACACCCCCGGCTCCCAGGGCCTGCCTCACTGGTCTGCAGGCAGCCTCCACCTGACACTTTACTCGCCCTCCTGTTGTGGAAGAGGTGCAGGGAGACTGCAAAACAAAACAAAACAAAAAGCGACTGCGAAAGCCACTTCATCTGGGTGATGAACAGAAGTCATTGGCAAATGACCCTGCCTTTCTCCCAAGGGGGCTTGCCTGGTTTATTTTCAGATACTGGTATTTATCCCCAGGTTTTCAGTGTGCAGCTGACGGTCCATCAGCTGCTTCCCAGAGTTGCTCAGGCTCCTGAGAGTAAAATCAGAATTAAATCAGAGAGGTACATACTGTCTTAAATCTCATTTTCTTGGAGATGAAGAAAGTTTTTCTTTCAGTCTGTGCTTTCAGGAGCAATAAGCAAAGGACTTGGAAATTAAGAAGCACACCTTTTCCTGGGTTTGCAAAACTTGTCCTTCCTTTGGGCAGGTGTGGACCTCCCTTCGGCAAGCTCTGCTGCTTACCCTGCCTTGTGGTGGGACTTGGGATCTAAGGCCAAAATAAGGCTGCTCTGGGGAGCTTGGGCTAATGCGGAGTTGGGTAATGAAATCATCATTTCTCTGTAGTTGGAAACCTATGCACAGTGGGTCCCATTCAGCGAAAAGTGACTCGCTGTTTGGAGCGCTGTTGGGAAAGCACGGCTCCCTGTTCGCAGCTGCTGGCCCCGGAGGCAACAACACAAAAGAAGGGCCCATCCCTTGGCCTCTGAAGGGAGCAGCAGAACCTTCTGTGGTTACTCCCTTGCCTCAGATGGAAGAAGAAATTTAAATCTATGATGAGAGAGGAGAGATGAACATTTCTCAGGAGCGACTATCTATGCGCCGGGCACTGTGTGCTAAGAGCTTTTGCCTACGTACTCATTTACATTTTAGAAATAAATTGTTGTTCCTTGAAATAAAGTAATTCCTGGATTTTAAAGAAATTTGGGGAAATAACAAGCCTAAGAAGAGGATAAAATGACCCATCATTCCTTGATCTATTCTGTTTAATCCCTTGGTGGCTGGAATGAAAGGGGGAGACCGGCCAGTTCTGCCTTCGTGTGAGGGGCAAGAAGAGGCCTGGAGCATTCTCTGGCACAGGAATGTAGTGAGGGGAAGGACCCAAACTCTGCAGGGGGGACCACAGCCTCTGGGCAGTCAGTTACAGCCTGGGAAGGGGAGTCCGGCATCACTTGGGTATGTGTTCCAGAAAACATCAGCCCCCGGGCTGCATGTTCAGAAATAGCATTCATTAGCTGCAGGAGAGGCTTGAGACATGAAACCCCAATGGAAGCCTTGCTGCTGACCACCGGCAGCACCAGTCAGGGTTGACCAGGGCCCTGTCCCACAGGATCCAGCAAGACTCCAGGATGCAACGCACAGGGGCTCAGGGGCTTCTTCAGGAGAAGAGGCAGGAATTGTCTGAGGTCGGTGGTGTTACAGCACTGTCTTCGGCACAGCCCCCTGGGGGACTGTACCCCTTCTTCCTCAGGCTCATGAAACATCCCAGAGGGGCCTCTCCCCTAAAAGGTGAGCACCAAAGGAAGGACCTGCCTGTCTGGTTTCCCAGCACCTGGTGCATCGTGAGTGTTCAAATATATTTGGAATAAGGAATGATTCACCTTCTGTTTCTCCTTTAGGACCGCTTTGCCTGATTTTGCCCCTCTGGAAGGGAGGGTCCCCCACACTGTGATTTGTCTCAGTCTCCTCCCTCAGGGGTGACTCGTGCGCTCACTGGAGCAGTTCGGGGCATCCGACATGAAGAATGGTATAATCAAAGAAAATGCCCTTATAGACAATTTATAATACATATGTGTGCACATGGACTGGTAATATCAAGGGCCATTTCCTAGGGGAGGGGCTTTTGAACAGGGCCTGGAAGCATGACTAGGACCCGGCAGGGTTTGCAGTGGGTAGATGAAGTACAGAGTGAGCCAGGAGAGCGTGCTGGGAGTTGTTTGCAGATGGAGTGTCCAGAAACAAAAAGCATTCTGGGAGCCGATGCTGGAAAGGTCATTCGACACCAAATAATAGAGGACCCTGAATTCCCTAGTAGGAAACCTGGCGTTTATTTTGTAGCAAGAGGGAGCCACAGCAGGTTTTTGAGGAGGGGATAACTTACATAAATTATTTCAAGCCCTAAAATTCACTCCAGTTCCCATTTTAGTTGTTCAGTTTGGAGTAGGGCAAGGTGTTGAGGTAGAGTCAGAAAGGAAGTGAGCCAGAAAGAACGAGTGATTTCAGAGTCCAGGGTGTCCTTGGGGTCAGACGGACAGGTGTTATGTTCCTTGCTCCTCTCCAGGAGGAAAAAATTGTAGTCATATTCCAGGACACTGGATAGACCAGTTTTTCCTTGGAACAAAGATATCGTTAGGCTCCCTCCAGCAGTAAGTGGAAGGTGTTATACATGTTAAAACTAGACTCTTTCTATAGAAACTTAATATGAAAAGATGCATATTCAAATTTGGAGCATTTTATCCTGCTTACCTAATTATTTGGGCTGCGTCTTCATGTGGTATTCCTTGTGGGCTAGTTCGCCCTTGGTAGGCCAGGTTGAAGAATGTGGCAAGATAAAATTTGAGATGGAAATAAAAAAGGATATTTGTTTTTCCACATATAGAATGTGGTGTTGGCATTAATTAATGGGCTACTGTGACTCACTTAAGAAGTCCTTGGAAGTAACCTCTGAGCCACCCATCTTCTAATTGGTCCCAGGTACACCAGAAACTGAAGTGTTTAAAATGTCATGGAAACAATTACTTCAGGTTATAGACAGATGTTTTTGCTGTCCTCAACCCTGACATCTTCCCCCAAGCAGACAACCACAATTCCTTGGTTTGGCTGTTAAGCTATTCAGAAGGTAACAGAGAGCAGTGGAATGTGAGGAAATCCGCCCACTTTCTCTCCAGGAGGACAAAATTCTAATCTGGTTTGGAAACAATGTAAAATACTGATATTCCAAACATTTATTCATGAGTAGGGGTCACTGTATGTATTAGTTTTCTATTGCTGCTCTAACAGATTACCTCAAGTTTCATGGTTTAACACAAGATAAATTTACTATTGCACAGTTCTAGTTGTCAGAAGTCTGAAATGGGTGTCTCTGGGCTAAAATCAAGATTTGGGGTGGAGGGCATACCTTTTGAAGGCTCTAGGGGACAATTTGTTTTCTTGCTTTTTCCAGCTTCTAGGGGTCACCATATTCCTTACCTTGTAGTCCCTCCCTTCATCTTTAAAGCCAACAGAGTCTCATTTCTCTGACATTTTTTCTATGGTCACATCTCTCTCTAAGTGACTATAGCTGGGAAGAGTCCTCATCTTTCAAGGACACATAGGATTAGGTTGACCCCACCTGCATAACCCAGGATAATCATGCACCCATCTCAAGGGCCTTTACTTGAATCACACCTGCAAATTCTCTTTTGCCATAAGGTAACAGATTCACAGGTTCCAGCAAGTAGGATGTGGACCACTTTTGAGGGGATCATTTCTTCTGCCTTCCACACTGTGTACTAAACTTTTAAGCATAGGATGTGGCCCCATCTTCTGCCTTTTCTTCCACTCTGCTAAAGCCTTAGGTGAACCGGGGTCTGCTTGGGAACTGCTCTGGCAGCTGGTATAGGGATCCAGAGAGCCAGTTCTGGGGCAAGACCGCCTAGGTTTGATAACCCGTGTTCTCATTATTCAACAGCCTCATTTGGCCTTGGACAATTTGCTTGCCCTAAGTATCAGTGTGTTTTTCTATAAAGGGAGTAGAATAAGAAGCAGATGGCACACAAATTAGGGCAATTTGAGAAGATTATAATAGAGATTTTAGGTCCTCTCACATTGCTAGAATGTTTTATTGATCAGTGTCCATTTTCCTCATTTGCATTGTAGCTGGCCTTTTGCAGTCCAAGATTCCTTATTCCATGGCTCACTCAAAGGACCTGCTCCACTCATATTTCCAAGCAAACAATAGATTCTTATACAAGAGACACTATGCCGTCTAAAGCTTTGCTATTCCAGCCAAGCTGAGGGGAAAGTCATTTGCCCTAAAATATCATCAACAAGCCATTTGTTCACTGACCTAGAACATCATTCTTGTCTGTTTTCCTCTTCAATTAAATGGGGGAAAATGTTTTCCATAAAAGTAATTTATGAAGCACTACATACAGTAATATTAAAACCATAAAAATAAGCCTCCAGGAGACAGAACAAGTAACACTACTTTATCCTTCTCCCCTGGCGTTGCCCCGGCTGATGTCAAGCACAGTACACTGGGGAGCTGCTCTAAGCTCAGCTGATACTTGGGTGCCTATGGAGCAATTCTTTGAACATTGTTGCTAAGGTTCATGGAATCTTGAGATTTCTGTTTATTTAATCCATTTCCAAAGCAGAATGATCTTTAAAAATGTAAATACCAAGTTCACTTTAAAATGCAGACCCTAATATATTAAGCATCCCCTTTAATGCTGGAGTCCAAGATAAAGTTCTTTAAGGATATAATACTCATGAGGGTGCCTGGGTGGCTCAGTCGATAAGTGTCCGACTCTTGATTTCAGCTCAAGTTATGATCTCAGGGTCCTGAGATCAAGTCCCACATAGGCTCTGTGCTGGGCGTGAAGCCTGCTTAAGATTGTCTTTCTTTCTCTCCCTCTGCCCCTCCCCAACCCCTCTATCTCTCTAAAAAAAAAAAAAAAATAGTACTCATGATATGTAAGTAATTTCAATGTCCATCAATAGGTGAATGGATAAAGATGAGATATATATCTATAGATACATATATCTCCACAATGGAATATCACTCAGCCATAAAAACAGAATGAAATCTTGCCATCTGCAACAACATGGATGGACCCTGAGGCTATTATGCTAAGTGAAATAAGACAGAGAAAGACATACAACTTCACTTATATGTGGAAAACAAAGCAAATGGCCGAACAAGACAAATGGAAACCAACTCATTGATACAGAGAACAAACTGGTGGTTGCCAGAGGGGAGGGAGATAGAGGGATAGGCAAAATAGGTGAGGGGATTAAGAGGTACAATCTTCCAGTTATAAAATAAATAATACACGGGGATGTAATGTACAGCCTAGGGAATATAGTCAATAATATTGTAACAACTTGGTCTGGTGACAGATAGTAACTAGGCTTACTGTGGTGACCATTTTGTAATGTATATAAATATTGAATCACTATGTTGTACACCTGAAACTAGTATAATATTGTATGTTGATTATTCTTCAATTAAAAGAATAATATAGCACTCATGTCATTCATTCAGTTATTCATCAATAAATATTTACTGGTCACCTACTATTAGGATTAAATGATGAGAAAAATGGTCTAATGGGGAAATGCAAGTACAAGTTAAAGTGATAATTGACATAGAGAAAAGATAGAGGGTTCTGTTAGAGCTTATAACAGAATAAGCACTGAGAACCACAGACAGATTTTAAGCAGGGGAGTTAAATGATGAATTTTTTCCTTCAAGGGTATCACATGGGTTGCAGTATGGAGAACAGATCAGAGAGGAATCAGGCCTGCCCAACCATCCTTTTTGAATGTTCTTTGATACAGGATCTTTGTGCCAGACAATGTTATTTGGTTAACCCAACACCATTTCCATTCCCCTCTTCCCATGCTTCCATGGGGTATGGAGGCTGGATAAGCTGAATACCCTTTGCCCAGCTCCTTTTGCCATGTGACCCTGCTCTGGCCAATGAGACTAGAGCAGAGATCTGTTGGCATCTTCTGGGAAGGTATATGCTTTCTGGATAAAAGGAGTAAGAACAGCTGTACCAACACTCTGCCCTTCTTCCTGCCTTTCTCCTTATTATTTAATGTAGATGTGTTGCCTAGAGCTGGGGCAGCTGTCTGGCAAGCACGAGGGAAAGTCCATGATGGTGGTTCACATAGAATTGTATAACTGCACTAATGCTATCAGTCACCCACGTACGCATTGCCTGTTATGTGGGAAAAATAATCCCCCATGTTTAGAGGTTGAATTTTTTTTTTTTTTTTTTTTTTTTTTGCTTTCTATCAAAAGCATTTCAGACTGATAACAATGATTCAAAAGTAAGTTTAACTGAAAACAAATGAAAAAGCATTTCAATCATTGTCATAGCCAGGACTCTCAGAATTCCCCTCCTGTCTTTGAAATCATTGTCTTTTGAACGGGATGGTGAAAAAGGGAGGGGGGTTCCCCTTGTGATGACCTCTGAAAGTAGTATTCCTTACTGCTTTGTGTCTCACTGGCAAGCCCCTCTGGAGCCCATTCTTGGCTCTGCTGCCACGTCCTTAACTTTGAGCCTCAATGCCCGAATTTTTCTGGAATGTATTAGTCCATGATGAAAGGGAACAGACTGTCTTATACCCACTTCTGTCACAGTAGAAACTAAAACTATGCCTGGCGCTTTGTAGGCGCTCAATAAATGTCCAGTAACCCAGTAAGTGAAGCTGAGTACATTTATAAGTTGAGAGTAGCAGTGTGCTATGTTTTTAAAAATAGAAATGAAAAATAGCCTGATCTTATGGAACACATATGGGACGGAGCATGCTCAGTGAAGCATACACATTTTGGATTAAGAAATATGATTATCATTTGCCAGCTCTGACTGCTGCCTCTGGGTTGATAAGATGTGTCCAAAGAGTCATTTTCACTCCTTCACAGACACCAAAACAAAAGGGGTCTTTAATGAAATGCAGGAGCTGGAGTGACAGGCATTAGTAGTGAGAAATAGGCAATTGATGGCAAAGTCAAGATGAAATGCTTCAATAAAAAAGAACTTCATGCCTGAGGCATACATTTTTTGCTAAAGTTGTGGTGGATATATATATATTTTTTTAATAATAGTAATATAGTTTGCCTATTCTTGAAGTTTTTTAAATCTTCCACTGAGGAAAAATTGGACAGGCTAAATAAATTGGTTCACTGGATAATTAATTTACACAAACAAAACTAACATTGGCCCTTTGTCCTTCCTGTTAGGAGCGCCATCTGTAGAAGCAGGCATGGACTGGTCAGGAAGGAACAGTGTCAGGGCCTCTTTGGATCATGTCTCTCTCTGGCTTCTAATGCCATTTGTCCAAAATGATTTCTGAAAACATCAAAACTCCCCGGTCCTGCTCAGCATGCCACCTTGCACCTCAGCCCAGGGAAGGGTTCTGCGTGGAGCCACCAGGCAGATGGCAGCGTGGAGAAGGGGGACCCAGAGGCCTGACTGCCTGTCCTGATCTTTCCTTGCAGACACAGCTTTGCATTTGTCAAGTTAGAGAAGCCTCTTGTGTCTTAGAACTAGAAATCTCCGTTTAGCGACCGGGCCTCTCACCGTAGAGATGAGGGCAGTAATGTCCAGAGAGGTTAAGGAACTTGTCCAGGGTTGACACAGCAAATCAGTGAAGCTGAGGCTAACATTTCTCCTGGGCCTCAGACCAGGGTTCTTCCTGCGGTCCTGCTGTGGCCTCACTTCGTGGAGAGACGGTTGCTTCTCCTCACCCCTCTCTTACCCCCGACAGCTCTATCAGTGAATTCTGTCTACTGTCTCATGACATTCCTCAGTTCAAAGGAAACCCACGCTATGGTGTAATGGTTTCCATTTGTCCTGCTGTTTGGAAGAATGTTCTACCTGCATGTCAGTGCTGAGTTTTGAGCTCCTTTGAAGGAGGGTGTCCTGGTTGTTGGGACTATCCAGGCAGAACCTGCTGAGCGGGCCAAAGAGGTTTTTTGCATCACTCGCTGTCAAATAAGGGCCGTATTGATTGGCACAGGGAAACTGAGGTCCAACATTCTCCCTCACGACACGGAGCTTCATATTAAAGGGTGTCAGGGAATTGATGTTGCTCTTCTCCAGGAACAAAAGTATTAAAATTTAGATGGGACTGAATAGCCAAGAAACTATAAGTAGATACTTTCCCATCTCCCCAGTCCCAGGAGCTGTGATCTACGAGTAGAAGATAAATCTCACCAAGTCTCCGGGACAAAGAGAGAAAAAACACAGAGCAGCTAGGCATCAGCAGTCATTGGACGGAAATAAATCCTGAGATGGTTGATAATCTGATTATCTGGATCGATTTCTCTCTTTCCTTTTCCACCCCCTTAGGACTGAGCTAAACTTCCCCTTCAATGCAAACGGTATTAAGTGCCTTGTATCTGAAGAGCATGTCAGCAGACACTGGTTGAAAATAAGGTGAATCTTGGATTTGGTGGAGCTTGGGCATCATTAGAGTCAAGAAGAGTTGGACAAGAATTTGGGCTTTGCCACTTATTAGCCATTTGTCCTTGGGTAAATCTAACCTTTCTCAGCCTAAATTTCAACATCTTTACTAAGTAACTTTTAAGACTGAGAAATAAATTATATAATTTATTTAAAACAATACCAAGGACAGCATTGATCATATGTAGGTGTTCTGAAAATGTTTGCCATTATAATGTATATAAACCCCTGGGAGCCCACTTTGGATTTTTTGGTAGGTCGGTACTCTTAGCATTTCACCAGAAACCATGACCAAAAAAAATTCAGAAGTAGTATTATTAGCTGATGTTGCAGAGCACCAACCTCCAGAATCAAACTCAGCTATTACAAATTTTCCTAACACAACAACAGAATGGGCTACAGAAGAGTATAGGCCCTAAGAATTTTTAAGTAAATGGTGGATGGTATAATTGGAATTTCTGCATCCTTAAAAAGCACTGGATTTTAGGATGCCCCACCTCAAGGACTCATTGATTCTTATTACTAAGTATTTGTGTGGCTTCAGCAATTTCTGATCCGTGCATTTATTTTAGAGCCCCATTGTATCAGGAAGCTATAGCCACAATTTTTCTGCATAGCAAACCACCCAAACTCAGGGGATTACAACAATAAGCTCCTGAGTGTGCACATCAACTGAGGTTTGACCTATCTAGCTGTAGGTTGGGTCCCTTCTGCTCCAGATGTCTCTCACCCTCCTTGGAACAAAAACTATCTGATACAGGAGGGCAAGAGAAGAGGGTGAGCATGACCATGCAGGTACATTGAAAGCCTCTGCTCACATGATGTTCAGTATCCTCCCATTAGCCAGGCAAGTCACATGGCCAAGCCCAAAAGTCAAGGGGCAGACTCTCTGCCCACTGTGAGGCCAGGGCATAGAATTGGGTAAATATTAATACTATGGAGGAGTCGAGAATTGGGGACCAATGAACATTCTTCAACACCTCTGGCGTTGTAAACTATTGCTGCAATGTAATTCCCTTTCTGGTCACTTAAGGGGGTTGTCCTTTGGATCTGGCTGTAACCTCTGATAAATAATATACCTCTTGGCACATTGTGAGCCCACATGAGAAGATAGGTCTTCTTTAATAAATACATCCTTTTAAAATTCAGTGGTGTGATGAAATGACTACACAGAGCATAGAAGAAAAGAATTGTGGAGCATTCCTCAGCACAGCCAGACCTTAAATCCAGCCCACATCAGCAGAGACTGGAAATTACTGTCATCTAATGGCAAGTCAGGAGTCTAACTGAATTGAAATATTGGCTTCCCTCCAATTCCCAATGATTTTGAGTCCATTCTATAAAAAGCATCAATGTAACTGATATATGTGGTTTCAGATAGCACACCGGATCAAAAGCATAGATTACTTTGAAAATATGACCATTTTTTTCTAGTAATAACTCTCCTTGACTATCAGTAAGGAATACTCAGACTACTCTAAATCATTGGGTTAAGTTTAGGGGCAGTGAGGCAGGGCACTAGCTGAGATGATTAATATGAATGTGGATGAAAAGTCTTCTTATCCTGTCTTTTAACAGAATGCAGGTCTTCAGAGAATAACCTTTATTCTTAGCATGATATATCCCTCCACTCCCTAAAGGGCCAGGAGCTTAAGATTCTTTCTCATTATCACTACTTCTCAGGAAAATCCAGAAATAGCCAAAGGAAAGTGGTCTTCCTGCTTGGCTGCTTTTCTGGGAATCTTATTGAGTGGTAGCACAGCCCAGGAGTTAGAAACCTGAGCCCTGAAGTCTGTGGCTGTGTTTAAACGCAACTGGGTAGCTGTGTGACTTTGAGAAGGTTGTTTAACTTCTGTGGTGGTCATTGGTGCTGCTCACAGATGGTCAGTTCCCCTTTCCTCCTGGCACCCAGAAAACTGGACCCCCTGGCTCCTTTGTGGTAGGGTGGTGCCATATAACTAGTTCTGGCTAAAGAATTGTGAGCAAAGGTGTTATATATAACTTCTTGGCTATAACATTTAATAATCAATGCAAGATTCTCCAGAATTCTCTCTTGTCCCTCTAGCACAATGATGAGCAACATTCAAGATGGTGGCTGTTCCATCAGCCTGGGTCTCAGAGTAACTACAATGAGCAGAGTTCCCCTGGTGACCTGTGATAGACTTGAAACCTGAGAGAGAAATAAACTTGGTTGTACTCAGCCATTGTGATTTTGAGGGTTATTTGTTAGAAAAACTTAACCTGATTTACCCTGGTTTGATATCTGAAAAATGAGGATAACAGTGGAATCTAGCTTGTGAAGTAATCATGAAGATTAAATAGGATAATGTGTATATATACTTAGAATAATACCTAGCACATAGTAAATTCTTAGTATATTTTAGCTATTGTATATTATTATTAAGTTATTCTGTATCCTAACCTAGTCTCTAATGACTTATTCATATCTATCAAACAAGTTGCCATGTGACTTTGAGAAATTCAACCTCAAATTGCAATACAACTATGTTAGACTAGATGGGCTCGAGTTTTAAATCTCTAGACTTAAAGTTATGTGCATCTTTTATGGATGTACTCAGAGGATCATCCTGGTGTTTCACAGATATTCTGTTGCTTAGGGGAACAAGATGTGTGATAAAACTAAACATCATCTTCTCCCCTTTTCCAGTTGCTCCTTACCCCCAACTCCCCGAACAATAAGATCTATGTCCTTGTCACAGATTGTTCTGTATCCTATTCTGAAGCTTTCTGCCCAGGAAATTACATCTGGCTTGTAAATTCTTAGCTACAAATTGGTTTCCCAATATATGCACCTACATCCTTAGTAATCCATCTTCTCTCTCAGTTCTGTGTTCAACATATATACATAATATCTTGTTTTATTAATAAAATCTCACTGGCTTCAAGCCACAGCCCACCATAGACTTTCTTTTGGCAGTGTGGTCTTCTTTAGTCCAAAAGGAGAAGATTCTGTCCTTGTTCCACTTTAATCCTGGCATAAGGTGACCACCCTCACACCACCACAACCAACCACTGAAACCTGTCCTCTAATTTCTCTGGATTAGAACTTTCCATGTCTTAATTTACAGTATGTATTTTTCTCCTGTGTGATTCTGCCTGGATCTTGCACTGGTCCCAAAGGCCAGATGGTTCATATTGTTCAGCCCATATATAAACCAAATTTGGGGAAAAGGAGGAATTTCATTGCATATTGAATTACAAGTTGGATTTCATTAGGAATCCTAATATTTCTCCTTCCTTACCTTCTTGATCTAGGAGTCTGTTCTTGTAGACTATGCTTTATGCTCTTATATATAACCTCATGGCCTCCCCACCCACTCCCAGTGCTTGGTTTATTGCAGATCCTGCTACTACGTTTATTGGCTGTCTAGGTGGAGGCTTTTTTTTATATCTGTTGTTCATACATGTTCATGCATGTTCATTTAGGCTATTAATAAACTATTACTTTATGGGAAGAAATGACACTTCTTTATCCTCTTTCAGATTGAAGACATCATTACAAAGATGCAAGATGACAAGACAGGTGGTGTGCCCATCAGAACAGTCAAGAGCTTTCTCTCCAAAATTCCCAGTGTTGTCACAGGTAAACATTCTCCTTACAAGTGTTGGTGGCAATAGGAAAGGCTGCTGAAGAGTTGTATAGTCTTGATTGTGCCCTGGGGTGTGTCTAAGAATTTGTGACTAGTAAAGATGATACATTCAATGTGCTTCTTAAACAAAGTCGAGTTCTGGTCATGGTTTCCAGAAGCTACTCTTTGCCAGTGATTCAGAAATGTCTTACCATGACCAGCCCTTCTGTGTACAGGTTGATGCTTCTGGAAAGAAACAAACTCATTAATGAATTGGATAGCCCATCAGCAATTTTGGCCTATGAGATGTACACAAGCACAGATATATTAAAGAAAGTATTTTAGTTTTAAACAAGCTTTAAGAAAGTCTTATGTTCAAATTCTACAAAATGCTTTTATTTTAAGTTTTTAACTCATGGTACTTGAACTCTTGAAAGAAGTGGTTTTAGAATATTTTTCTGCATTACTTTGAGGATTTTATGTGTTTTATATGCTCAGACATTTTAAAAAATTAATTATGAAGTGTATCAAACACATGGTTATAGTTTCAGATATAATACTAAAACAGACCACCTGTGCCCAACATCCTGCTTCCTAAATAATGTGTCATCAGTATCTTAGAGCCCCTTGTGAGCCTAATGGATGACATCTGCCTCCCTTTCCACCACAAGTATCCACTATATACTTTTATCCTTATCAGTCTGTTGCTTTTCTTCATAATTTTACCACATGGGCATGCATCCCTTATATCTAAACAGATAACCAAATAAATTAAGATAAAATTTTAGGTAGTTCTCTCATTATCAAAATATAGCTATTTACTTGCTTTTCAAATTATAGAATGATTAAAATAAAAAATACTGACAATACCAAGTGTTGGTGAGGCTATTGAGCAACTGGAACTCTCACACACTGCTGGTGGGAAGGTAAAAACGCAACTACTCTGGAAATTTCTTATAATGTTAGACAAATGCTTACCATATGACCCAGAAATCCCACTCCTTGGCATTTATCCAAGAGAAATGAAAATGTGCATTCAGATGAAAACTCGTGAGTATTTATAACAACTTTATTTTTAATCTCCAAAGCCTGGACACAACCCAAATGCCCTTTAATGTGTGAATGAATAAACAAACTGTGGTAGACCCATATTCATCAATAAAAAGGCGTGAACTATTGGTACAGGCACCAACTTAGATGAACCTCAGAGTTATTTTTCTGAGTGAAAGAAGCCAGTCTCAAAAGATTGCATGCTATATGATTCCATTTATATGATATTCTAAACAAGCCCAAAACTATAGTGATGGAGACAGATCAGTGGTTGCCAAAGATTGAGAGCTGAGGGAGCATATGACTATAAAGGGATCGCACGAAGGAATTTTTTTAAATTATTTATTGTTACGTTAATCACCATACATTACATCATTAGTTTTTGATGTCGTGTTCCATGATTCATTGTTTGTGCATAACACTCAGTGCTCCATGCAGAACGTGCCCTCTTTAATACCCATCACCAGGCTAACCCATCCTCCCACCCACTTCCCCTCTAGAACCCTGTTTGTTTTTCAGAGTCCGTCATCTCTCATGGTTTGTCTCCCCCTCCGATTTCCCCCCCTTCATTCTTCCCCTCCTGCTATCTTCTTCTTTTTTTTTTTCCTTAACATATATTGCATTATTTGTTTCAGAGGTACAGATCTGTGATTCAACAGTCTTGCACAATTCACAGCGCTCACCATAGCACATACCCTCCCCAATGTTTATCACCCAGCCACCCCATCTCTCCCACCGCCCCCAATCCAGCAACCCTCAGTTTGTTTCCTGAGATTAAGAATTCCTCATATCAGTGAGGTCATATGATACATGTCTTTCTCTGATTGACTTATTTCACACAAAGGAATTTTATAAGGTTACAGTGGAACTATTCTGTATCCTGATTGTGGTGGTGGTGGTAACATTAATTTATATGTAGGTCAAAATTCATAGAACAGCACACCAAAAAAAAAAAAGAGTCAATATTAGTATGTCACCTTAAAAAATAAATACATTCAACTGAGGTACCCATAAGTTTCCTAACTCATTATTCAGACTGTCACTGTTTGAACTCAGGTACCAAATAGATCTGGATAATGAAGGACGATTGTATTGTTAGTATGCTCTAATTTTGAAATTTATATAAATGGAATTATAATATTGGCTATGATATACTTTTCATACATTTCTGGATTTTGCTTGATAAAATGTTGTTTAGCATTTTTAAATCTATTTTCATGGCAAGATTAGTTCGTTGTTTTTCTTACTTACCCTCCTTGCTGGCTTGGGTATCAAATTTATGCTAGACTCCTAAGATGAACCATGGAATATTTCTTTTGTTGATATTGTATTGTTCTCTGAAAAATGTTTTTCTCTTTAATCTAGATTTTAGGTGTTTCATTTCAGTTATTTTATTTTTTTATTTCTAGAAGTTCCGTCTGGTTCTTTTTGCAGTATACTTGGTCATTCATTCAACACATATTTATTAGGTGCTTACTATGTTCTAAACATTGCTGGGCAGTGGGGATTCAGAAATAAATGAAACAAATCAAAATTTCTGCTCGTGGAATTTTAGATTCTAATGGAGGAAACAACAAAATAAATAAGGAAAATTTGCAGAATTTGAGGTAGTGATAAAAGCCAAAGAGACAAAGTGTGAAAGGGCGATAGTAGTGTTGCAACCTTGGAACAGGTGGCCAAAAAATTCTGAGAAGTAACATTTGAGTAAGTATGGAAGGAAGATGAAAGATTGAGTCATGTGGATATTGAGGAAAAGAGCATTCCAGAAAGCAAGCGCTAAGTCTCCAAGGCAGGCATGTTCTGGCGTACACAAGTCAGTGAAAGAAACAGAAGGAGCAGCTGGAGAGGAAGAGGAAAATCAGGAGGACGTGGTTTCTTAGAAGCCAGATTCTCTAGAAAGTGTTTCAAGGAAGAATGGAGTGATCTACTGTGTCAAAAGCTGCTGATAGTCAAGTAACATAAGCACTGAGAATCAACCTTTGAGCTTAGCAACAATTGAATTCAACTGCTGACCTTGATAAGTGCACATTCCATGAAGCATTTGGGAAAGGGGATAACAAAAAGCCTTATTGGAGGGGGTTCAAGTCAAAATGGGAGGAGAGTGATTTGAGGTAGTGAGTATAATTAATCTTTGAAGGAGTTTTCCTTAAAAGGAAGAAATGCAGTAGAATATAGAGAGGTAAATGGAGTCAGGACATGTAGGTTTTTAAGTAATAGGAAAGTGACAGTATGCTTATATGATGATGGCAATGACTCACTAGGGAGGGGAAAATGCTGCAGGAGATAGAGGAAAAATTTAAGAAGCGATATCATTGAGTAGGTAAGAGATTGAATCTAATGCACGTTAGTTGGGTTGTTCTAGCTAGAAACATGTACAACTTATTCATAGGAAGACGAGTAGAGGCACAGTAGATGGACAGAGTTGCAAATAAGCATGGTGGGGTGATGGTAGCTTGTAGGAGTCTCCTTCTAATTGTTTCTATTTTCTTAGTAATATGGAAAGGAAAGAAGGTGGAAAGGTTAGATTTGAGAAGAGATTAGAAGCTGTGAAATAGTCATCTAGGGGTGTAAAGAGGTTGTCTGGACTAAGGAAATAGAGTTTGACTGTGAGGTAGCATTAAGGACCCTCTTGAGATTATTAATATTTATGAATGTAAAAAGAGGCAATTCTTTCTCCAGCCACATTTAGCTCTCTGGATTTGGACATGTGTCAGGTAGAAAGCTGGACTTAATTAAGGCTATAGCAAGTATGAGAGTATAATAAATCAAGAGAGAGGCAAGAGAGTAACTGAAATGATTGACCATTAAATTTTAACTGAGTAAGGATGGAAGTGAAACATGAGATGTGTGAGGAATAGTGAAGAGTAGTGATGACCATAAACTTTACAGTCTGGTGGAAAAGGAGTTTTGGAGGCCAAAGTAAGAGCTAGAAATGTAGGGAGTGGTGATTGGATAGTGGAATGTTTGAAATTAGGATTTTGGAGGGATTGCAATGTATTGGTGGTCACAAGATATGAGGTATGACCATGGGAATAAATGACTGAGATAGGATGGAGGTAGAAGAGAGGAAGTCAAGGAACTAAGGGGCCATGATTTGGGAAGACTGAACTATGTGGATATTGAAATCACTACGGGGGGATAGTTAGCGTGATTGAGTCTGTGGTTAAAATCTTCATGGAATGAGAGAGAGAGCCCTAGGCATCAGTAGGTGACTTTCACAACAAGAGATATAGGTGGTTTAATCTGATGTTATGAGAGTCAAAGCTAATTGTTTTTGGTAGAAGAGGCAGGGAATGAAGACAGTCTAAAAGAAGACATGAGAAGCTAGGTGTCACTTATCTGCCTTCAAACCTATGGTGTGTAAAGCATGGGAGGGAAAATAGCCACTGCCTCAGAGAGCTGTAGGAAACCAGGGCCGTTGAGAAAGAACAAGAAGATGAAGGGAATATTAACTGAAAAGGATGAGGGTATGAACAATTTTACGTATGATTGACCATGAGTTCCAGAAGGCAAGTGAAAGCCTTTCAGGAAATAGTATATATATAACCTGGGTAATAAATGTCCACAGTTGCTAGGTACCAGGCACTAGAGTAGTCACAGGAAATGTAAAGATAAATAAAAACCTAGTCTCTGCTTTTCAAAAACTGTTAATCTAATAAGAGAAACAGACACAGGTACACCAATAATTATATGAGCTATGTGTTATGATAGAAAAAATGAACAAAGCCCAGAAGAAAGAATCATGAGTTTTTCTTGAGTAGGTCTAGAACATTTCTCTGAGGTTGTATATCAGTTTTCTATTGCTGCATAACCAGGCACCACAAATCATAATGATTTTTTATTTCTTGTGATCATGATTCCATGAATTGGTAATCCAGGTAGTTCTTCTGCTGGTCTTACCCATGAGGCCCTAGTCCTCTGATGGTTCAGTGGAGACTAGAGGTCTATGATGGCCTTACTCATTTGTTTGGCAGTGGTGCTCACTCTTAGATGGGGCTTCAGTTCTCCTCTGTGTCACCTTGTATCACCCAGCAATTTAGACTGGGACTGAGACTGATGATCTCAGAGTTCTAAGGGGGAAAGGGAGAAAACTACAAGGCTTCTTAAGGCCAAAACTCCGGAATTCATGCAATGTTAAGTACATGTAGTCTATTCTTCAAAGCAAATCACAAGACCAGCCTAGATTGAAGAGGATAGAGAAACCAATTTCTGGTGTAGGAATAGAATGTCACATTGACATAAGGAGACATGATTCTTTAGGGGCCATTATTATAATGATCTACCACATGAAATAATTTTAGAACTGGATCTTAAACATAAGTTGAAAACTGGGGAAGGTCATTCCAGGCAGAGAAAATAGAATTTTCATGGGCCGAAATGCATGAAAAGTATGACAGTTTGCAGCAGAGATGAGCTCGTTTATGTGGCTATAACTTAAAACGCATGTATGTGTGTATGTATTTGAAGAGAGGAGCACATTGGCAGAATACCCAGAGAAATTAAAAGGATATGAGACTTAACCTTAATAACAGATTATAGGGGCACGTGGGTGGCTCAGTGGGTTAAGCATCTGCCTTCAGCTCAGGTCATGATCTTAGGGTCCTGGGGTCGAGCCCCAGATCAGGCTCCCTGCTTTGTGGGGAGCCTGCTTCTCCCTCACCTTCTGCCGCTCCCTCTGCTCATGCTCTCTCCCTCGGTCTCTCTGTCAAATAAGTAAAATAAATAAAATCTTTGAAAAAAACAACAGATTATAAAGGAACTTGACTTACAGAATTTATCCCAAAGGTAATGGTTTTAAATAGGAGTGACATCACATCCATGTGTTAGAGGCACCCCAATGTTCATAGCAGCAATGTCCACAATAGCCAAACTGTGGAAGGAGCTGAGATATCCTTCAGCAGATAAATAAATAAAGAAGATGTGGTTTATATTACTCAGCCATCAGAAAGGATGAATACATACCATTTACATTGACATGGATGGAACTGTAGGGTATTATGCTAAGTGAAATAAGTCAGAGAAAGACAATTATCATATGGTTTCACTCATATGTGGAATATAAGAAACAGTGCAGAGGATCATAGGGGAAGGGAGGGAAAACTGAATGGGAAGAAATCAGAGAGGGAGACAAACCATGAGAGACTCTTAATTCTGGAAAACAAGCTGAGGGTTGTGGAAGGGGAGGTAGGTGGGCGATGGGGCCACTGGGGGATGGGCATTAAGGAGGGCACATGATGTGATGAGCACTGGGTGTTATACGCAACTGATGAATTATTGAACACTACATCTGAAACTAATGATGTACCATATGTTGGCTAATTGAATTTAAATTAAAAAAAGAAAAGAAGCAGGAAGGGACAGGGAGCATGAAAACTGGTTAGAGAATCTTTAGATGAGGGAGTCTAAGCAGGAAATAAGGAGCCACAGTATCAGCTGGAACCACAGCTTTAGAGCTGCTCCTCATTTAAGCTTCACAAAGATTCTGGAAGGTAAGAAGTGTTCTTATCTCCATTGAACAGGTGAGGAACCCACTAATTCAAGAGCATACGTTGCTTTTCTGAGGTCACCCAGCTAGTCAGTCCCAGGACCTCTGCCTCCAGTGACCCCCATGAAAGAATAGTGACTGTAAGATTCTGAGGGAAAGATAGAATAAAAGATGGATGGGACTTGGTGACTAGATGTGGGGCAAAGGGGGATTCATTCAAAATAGGATCCCAGTTAACATGGTGGATTAAATACATTCATCTTTTTCTCCTTTGAAACCCCACAAAAATGATAATAAAGGATTTTTTAAAGATGTAATCCCAAAGTTGGAGGCCATTACTATAACAATACAGTGTGAAAAGTAAATATCCTTGGATTAAATATCCTTGAAAAGATAGTCCAATACAAAAGACAATCAATGCCTCACTCTCAAGATGTGCAGGTATGTGAGATACTCGTGGAGAAATAGTTCCCAACACAGGAGACAGTAACAGCAAAATTTAGGGATCTGAAAAGCAAATGGATGCATGCTAATGGGCACAGCTCTGAGGCAACCTAACCATCACTAGTCAGTGGAGAAGGCTAAAAAACAGCTCTATTTATGTGATAGAGTCCTCAAAAGGCTCAGATACTTGTAGTTCTATCTAGTTAGAATGCATTTGTCCAACATACTCACCTTCTGCTTAACCACCACTCCATGGGCCAATCACCAACTCAGTGTCTACTGTTGAGTGCTATCAGTTCCCACGCGGCCAGCACAGCTCGGGCTGGAGTTGAGATTGCCCCTAACACCAATCCAACTCCGGGACAAAAGATAAATCTCATGCTCAACCTATTCAAGGTAGGCAGCAAACATGACATTCAGCCAGCACCTGCTGTGACCCAGGGAAGAGTTAGCAACTGGAACACAGGAACCTCATTTGGCAATGCCAACAAGCACAGAAGAACTTAAGTCTGCACCAGTGGATACTCAGCAGCCACAGACTGAAACAGAATTTAGCTGTAATGTTGTCGGATGGAGCCACGGTTGTAGCCAATCCCATGAGCATTATGTTTAAACCCATAGCCAGAGTGCGAGCACCAACACAGCGTGCGAGCACCAACACAGCAGCCCCAAGCTCTTCACCTCCACCAACCTTCTCTAGAGAAAATCTGGGATGATATTTCAGGAAAACATTATACCTCTTCAATCTCCTTAAGT
Source organism: Halichoerus grypus (assembly GCF_964656455.1). Classification (NCBI taxonomy): domain Eukaryota; kingdom Metazoa; phylum Chordata; class Mammalia; order Carnivora; family Phocidae; genus Halichoerus; species Halichoerus grypus. The sequence continues at coordinate 123,266,976 of NC_135719.1, forward strand.
TGCTGGTACTAGAGTAGAGAGCTACATCCAGAAAAAATCTAGGTCGCTGAGAACTTCTAGTACCAAACCCAAGGTGGAGATCCATGAATATGTGGCCACTCTGTTACTGTGCCAATGGAGATTGTGTGTACAGACCCGTAATCAGCCCACATTGCAGCCTTTACTCCCACTCAGCACCTGCATCCATCTTTCTAACCTTTAGTGAAATAGCCCATCACCCATCACAACCAGCAGACACCCTCTCACACGTTTTGGGAGTTTTGCTCCAACATTGGAGTTTCCCCGCCATGGGCAACAGCTAGGAGTAGCGTTCTCTCTTCTGTATCAGGACCCCATTTCCTCAGTAAAGATTAAAAGGTAAAGATTAAAAATGATGGATGAAATGAGGCTGGTGTAACCAACACAATGTTTCTATCACTTGTGTTGGTGGACAACAAATTGTCCATACCTACATGTGACCGACCACCTGAATAAAACAGAAAGTGAATTCCATGGGAGAGGGCAAGAAGATGGAGACAAATAGTGCAATGAGTGTCTTGTGGTGAAAGCTGAGAAGTATGAGATTCCTCCCAAAGATCGTATTGATGAGGGGCATGTAAGAAAAGCTCTAGAAAGCTACTGATCACCACTTTCTCAGAAGCATGGTAAAAACCAAAGATGAGAGTAACATTAATCTGAATGTATCCCTGCTGGAAGGACCATCTTTGTGCTGTCCAGCAACTACCCTGAGTTGAGAATCTTACTAAGTTATCCAAATCATCCCAAAGATAAAGAATAAACAACTGTTAGTGATCTACACCAAATAAATAAACTAATACATGTGAATATGCAGATGTATTTGTTTGTAATAGATGAAATGAATGAGTCTGAGTGAGAGACTCCAAACTGAAGTTTCTAGAGTATAAGGAAAAGTTTCCTTATACAGAATGCATTTGCAAAAAAAAAAAATCAACATTGAAATAAAGGAAAATACACAGACTTAGTAAATAGACTGGAAAATGGAATTTGTGAGGAATAAGGGTATAGGTGATGGGAAGATATAAGAGCTGAACACTGAAATAAAGAAAGCTTTCTAGAATTCACAGGTGACATTAAAAGGATCCATGACACCCAGTGACACAAAAAGATCAGAGTTGAGTGGATGTTATTTCTTTCAGATGAGTCCCTTTGAAGCAGGCTTTATGGTGCATTTGTTTACAACTTTAACTAATGTTTTGGTGCCTATCAGTTGGAATTAATGACACAAGAGGTGGTAGACATTTCTTGACCTCCCATCCTACAAATTAAATTTATTTTGTTAATTCATTCAGGATCCATAGAGAGCCTGGACAGAAAGTACCTATTTGATCATTTATGTTGAAAATAAAACCTTTCCTATCATGTTACTCTGTCCTTTTTCTTCTGGCCTTTAAGTATCTGATCTAACCTTATTGGTCAGATCTTTATTAATAATTATTATTTAATAAAAATAAATATAATAATTTTTAAATTTTAATTCCAATATAGCTAACATACAGTATTATATTAATTTCAGGTGTACAATATAGTGATTCAACAACTGTATGCATTAAGATAAGTGTACTCTTAATTCCCTTCACCTATTTCACCCATCCCTCCCCTCCTCCCCCTGGTAATCATCTGTTTGTTCTCTATAGTTAAGAGTCTATTTTGGAGTTTGTCTCTTTTTTTCTTTGTTCATTTCTTTTGTTTCTTAAGTTCCACATATGAGTGAAATCATATGGTATTTGTCTTAAACTTTGATTTATTTTGCTTAGCATTATACTCTCTAGATCTCCATCCATGTCATTGCAAATAGCAAGATATCATTTTCTTTTATGGCTGAGCAGTATTCCATTGTGTGTGTGTGTGTGTGTGTGTGTGTATCACATTTTCTTTGTCCATTTATCTATCAGTGAGTTACTTCCTTAATTTAGCTATTGTAAATAATGCTTCAATAAACATGGGAGGGCATGTGTCATTTTAAATAAGTGTTTTTGCTGTGGAAGGAACCAAAATGCCCCTCAACAGTTGTATGGATAAAGAAGATGTGGTACATATATACGATGGAATATTACTCAGCCATCAGAAAGGATGAGTACCCACCATTTGCATCGACATGGATGGAACTGGAGGGGATTATGCTAAGTGAAATAAGTCAAGCAGAGAAAGACAATTATCATATGGTTTCACTCATATGTGGAACATAAGGAATAGAGTGGAGGACCATAGGGGAAGGGAGGGAAAACTGAATGGGAAGAAATGAGAGAGGGAGACAAACCATGAGAGACTCTGGACTCTGGGAAAAAAACTGAGGGTTACAGAAGGGAGAGGGTTGGGGGGATCGGGTGACCAGGTGATAGGTATTAAGGAGGGCCCGTGTCAGGATGAGCATTTGGTGTTATACACAACTAATGAATCATTGAACACTACAACAAAAACTATGATGTACTATATGCTGGTTAACTGGACATAATTAAAAAAAATTAGTGTTTTTGTACTCTTGGGGTAAATACCCAATAGTGTGATTATTGGATCATATTTTAATTCTATTTTTAATTTTTGAGGAACCTCCAGGCTGTTTTCCACAGTGGCTGCACTAGTTTTCCTTCCCAACAAGAGTGCAAGAGGGTTCTTTTTTCTCCACATCCTTGCCAACACTTATTTCTTGTGTTTTTTATTTTAACCATTCTGACAAGAGTGAGGTGTTCTCTCATTGTGGTTTTAATTTGCATCTCCCTGATGATTAGTGATGTTGAGCATCTTTTCATGTGTCATGTCTTCTTTGGAGAAATGGCTGTTCATGTCTTCTGCCTACTTTTAATTGGATTATTTGTTGTTTTGGTGTTGAGTTGTATCAGTTCTTTATATATTTTGGATACTAACCCTTTATTGGATATGTCATTTGCAAATATCTTCTCCCATTCAGTAGGTTGTCTTTTAGTTTTGTTGATTTTTTTCTGTGAAGAAGCTTTTTATTTTGATGTAGTCCCAATAGTTTATTTTTGCTTTTGTTTCCCTCACCTCAGGAGACCTACCTAGAAAAATGTTGCTATGGCTGATGTCAGAGACATTACTGCCTGTGCTCTCTTCTAGGATTCTTGTGGTTTCGGGTTCACATTTAGGTCCTTAATCCATTTTGAGTTTATTTTTATGTATGGTGTAAGAAAGTGGTCCAGTTTCATTCTTTTGCATGTAGCTCTCCACAGTTTTTCCAACACCATTTGTTGAAGGGACTGTCTTTTTCCCATTGCATATTCTTGCCTCTTTTGTTGAAGATTAATTGACCATATATAATTGTGGGTTTATTTCTGGGCTCTCTATTCTGTTCTATTTATCTATGTGTCTGTTGTTGTGCCAATACCATACTGTTTTGATACTACAGCTTTGTAGTATAACTTGAAATCTGGAATTGTTCTACCTCCAGCTTTTTCTTCAAGATTGCTTTGACTATTCAGGGTCTCTTATGCTTCCATACCCATTTTAGGATTGTTTGTCCTAGCTCTGTGAAAAATGCTATTGGTATTTTGATAGGGATTGCATTAAATCTGAAGATTGCTTTGAGTAGTATGGACATTTTAACAGTATTTGTTCTTCCAATCCATGAGCATGGAATACCTTTCCATTTGTGTCATCTTCACTTCTTTCATCAATGTTTTATAGTTTTCAGAGTAAAGGTCTTTCACCTCCTTGATTAACTTTATTCCTAGGTATTTTATTATGTTTGGTGCAATTGTAAGTGGGATTGTTTTCTTAATTTCTCTTTCTGCTGCTTCATTATTAGTGTATAGAAATGCAAAGGATTTCTGTATATTGATTTTGTATCCTGAGCACTGACGGAATGCATTTATCAGTTCTAATAGTTTTTCAGTAGAGTCTTTAAAGTTCTCTATATGTAGTATCATGTCATCTGCAAATAGTGAAAGTTTTACTTCTTCCTTATCAATTTGGATGCCTTTTATTCCTTTTTTTTTTTTTTTTTTGTCCAATTGCTATAGCTAGGACTTCCAGTACTATGTTGAATAAAAATGTTGAGAGTAGACATTCTTGTTTTATTCCTGTTCTTAGGGGAAAAGCTCTGTTTTTCACCATTGAGTATGATGTTAGCTGTGAGTTTTCCATTTATGGCCTTTATTATGTTGAGATGTACTCCCTCTAAAATAAATGAATTTAATAAAAATAAAAGACTTTTATTGCTCTAACCCTATTAGACTTTACCCAGTATAAAGACTTGAGGAAGTTTCAGGTTTGGAAGAGAAGACACAGGATCAGTCTTAGTCATGTTGAGTTAGAAGTTTTGAAGGGATATTTAGGTGGTGTTTTCCAGGAGACAGTTGGAAATGAGGAAATGAAGTTCTGGGAAACATTTTCTATAAGAGATATGGGTTTAGGAATCATCAGATCCTAAGTGGCAGGGAATTTCAGGGAAATGATGGGGCCTAAAATTTGTATATCTTCATGTATAAGCTATATACCAGTCTATCCCCTATCTAGCCTGAGATAACGCACCATCATATTCTATGATTTTGAGTTTGAAATTTTCCTGCTGATGTGAGAAAATTATCTTCACCTCTCAGATAAAAACTCATGGGCAAATTCATAGATGTTGCTAGGATGAAGAGATGAAGGGATGACCATTGGTTCACCTATGGGTTAGACATCTTTTTTTTTTTTTTTTTTAAGAGAAAGAGAGCATGAGCAGGAAAGGACAGAGGAAGAGAGAGAATCTTAAGCAGGCTCCATGTCCAGTGCACAGAGTCCAATGTGGGGCTTGATCTCATGACCCCAAGATCATGACCTGAGCTGAAATCAAGAGTCAGACGCTTAACCAGCTGAGTCACCCAGGCACCTCTGTGGGTTAGACATCTTGAGTTTGGGAAGGTCAGCCCAGAGAGTAAATGTCCTGAGAAAGGGAATGAATATGTTTAGGAGAAAAAGAGTAAACGTAAGATATAGCCATTAGAATACAACCCCCCTCCCAGAACTGAAAAATTAAGAGCTATAAGAGATGAGGCTTAGAAATAAATGACTCTCAGGGAACACAGATAGAGAATAGGAGAGAGAAGTAGTGAAGAAAGGAGAAAAGAGAATCCAAAATCAAAAGCCAAGACTCATTGGCTTTTGGGGGCTAAGTTCATTCATAAGAAATGAAAATCAATGCCAACCTATCTCACCTTCCAGAGGCTTGGTATTTCTAAGCAAGATGCACACAGAAGGGGCACCTCATGGGCAGCTTAACCACTCCCTCTTCAGGACAACAGATCAGCCTCCTTGGGTCCTCCTTTTTGAATAATAAGTGGGCAATAAAGATGGTTGGAGCTAGCATGGTGAGGTTTCTGAGTTTCCAACTTCCAGCCTGCCAGTCCTATCTACTTACCCTGCATGTGACAGACACATCCTGGGCCGGATGCCTGCCAACTCCAGGAAACCAGCCAGATTGCACGGCCTTGCCCAGCTGTCATGACAGTCATTCCAGGATAATTCTCTGTCACCTAAATGTCATGAGGAATTTTCCAGGGACTTTGAAGATTAGTTTCTCCTAGTCCACCCTCAGAAACACAATTTCCTAGCATGTAAGAGCCATAAGATTCATCTAGTCTCACTTATTCTTGCAGACAGGAAAATTGAGTCCCAGAGACATGATGTAATGTACCCAGAAATCACACAGCTTGTTAGGGACTGAATCAAGATAGGACCTGGATTTCATGCTACTTTTGCAATGCTGTTTCCATTACTTCCTGCAAAAAATTGAAAACTCTTGGGGCGCCTGGGTGGCTCAGTCGTTAAGCATCTGCCTTCAGCTCAGGTCATGATCTCAGGGTCCTGGGATCAAGCCCCGCATCGGGCTCCCTGCTCCGCGGGAACCCTGCTTCTCCCTCTCCCACTCCCCCGGCTTGTGTTCCCTCTCTCGCTGTCTCTCTCTGTCAAATAAATAAATAAATAAATAAATCTTTAAAAAAAAATTGCAAACTCTTGAATTGGAATAGTTTAGATGACTGATACATTCCCCCTGAATATGAGAATCACTTGGGTTACTTATTAAAAATGCAGATCCCAGGGCTCCCCAGAGGCCTGAGGTCTATTTTTACCATCTGCCCAGATTATCTAATACAACCTGTCTGAATTTGGGAATCAGTACAACCACCACATTCCTGCCAAGTGCTCTCCAGCCTCTGCTTTAATAACTGCCAATGATGAATGTCATCATCTCTCATTCCATCTTTGGACAACTTTGACCTTTAGAAACTTCTTCCTTATAATGGATGGAAACTTGCCCACCTCCCTATAGCTTTAATTCATTAGTACCAATTTTTACCTCTTTATCACAATCAAAGAATAGAGGGATGAATTTGATTAAAAGTACATCCACCTAGCTCTTCCTTATGAATTTTTGTTATACAAATAATTTTCAGATTATATGCTAGGTATATCCATGTAGTTTTATTTTGCTTATCTCAACACATTTCTTCATGTGTACATTTCTGTCTCTTTTTGTAGTCCATGAATTTATTGTTAGTGGTTTTATGTTGACATAAACATTTTAAAGTGTTTTCCTTATGGCTTCTTGGCAGTACAGTTTGCGTGAAAGATGAAAGAGTCTGGGGCTGTAAACTGCTTCAGTGACTTGAGCTGGTAAATGTGCGACCTTTGACCCTCTTTGGGCCTCAGTTTCCTCATCTGTTAATTGATAAGTTTGGATTAAACAACAGCTGTGGTCCATGTTGGCTCTATCCTTCTGTGATTCTTCACTGGATCTGTATGAAGGCCTGTCTGAAGTTACCACTTTCCACTTAGTGCTTTTGATGTTCTGACTGAATCTACCCCTGGGTTAATCTAGGCCATCAGTTTTCTCTTAAACTGTGATACTTCCAAAGTAAGAGAATCTGGTTAGGAAAACTGAGAGTTACCCCCAAATTAATAAACATTCTTGATTTTTGTTACTCTCCTCTGCTCCTATATCATTGAGAGGAAGAGGAACTAAAAAAAAAAAAACTCAAAATAGAGATAATTTGTTGGGTACTGTAGCAGGCTGAATAGTAGCTTCCAAAGATATCAGACACTAATTTTTGAAACCTGTAAATGTTATCTTATGATGATAAAGGGTCTTTACATTTGTGATTAAGTTAAGGATCTTGAGATAGGGAGATTGTCTCAGATGATGTGGGTAAGCCCTGAATGCATTCACAGGTATCCTTGTAGAAGAGAATCAGAGAAAGATTTGACACAGACAAAAGAGGAGGTCACATGGCCACAGAGTCAGAGGTTGGAGTGATGTGACTGCAAGTCAAGGAATGGGCCAGCCACCAGAAGCTCCCCTAGAGCCACCAGAGGTGGTGTGACTCTACCAACCCCTTGGTTTTGGCCCAGTAAAACTGGTTTCGCACTTTTGACCTCCAGATGTGATACAAAAAAAAAATCTCTGTTGTTTTAAGCTGCAAAGTTTGTGGTGGTTTGTTATAGCAGCCCTAAAGAACTAACACAGTGCCAAAATTGCACTAAACACATTGTAGCATGAAGAAAATGACAGAGTAAGTGATGTCTTCGAAGGCTGAGATGTTATTAATTGGAAAAAAGTCACAAGTTTATAAATAATTTTCTTTCAAAGTGTAGTGGAAAATATAAATTATAATATTAATCCTGAAAGCAAATTGCACGGACATGTACCTATATTATATAATAACTCAATGAGTAGTTAGCTTAAATTACTTCATAATGCTAAAATACAAATTTTGTTTGTCCAAGTCTCAATGTAGATACCTTTTATATATCCTAAGTATTCCTATTATTCCTGCACTTGTGATTAATTATATTAAATCAATTAGTAGTATATACATATAATTTATTTTTAATTAGCATGCCAGAATTTATACATATGCATGTATTATTCCCTTCAAATAGTCACCTTGAGAAGTGACGTATTTATTTTAAGAATGCTGCCCTTGCTTTATTTCCAGAATTTCTTTCTGATAAGAGATTTTAAAGCTTCTAGAATTTGTTGAAATATCCTCAACAGAAGCAAAGTCATAAATCCATATCCATATACATATGCACACATGTACATATATATTTTCAAAATAGTTTTTCAGTTTTCTGCTTTGGGGAATAGGGAACTAGTCTACTCAGACCAACTGGCTGAGAGCAACTCTAAAATCTGAGGGAAAAAAATAAACTTCATGTTATTGGAGAGTTAATGAGAGAATGAAGAATTACTGGGCCAAGATTCATGATAATATGAAAATCCATAGATGTAATCCTGGCTTGGGAGACTATTTTTGTCATGGGGAAATTTGACAATCCAAAAAGGCAATGGCAAAGCTGAGCAGTGCTTTTAAGAATGTAATGGGATGAAGATAACTAAAATTGGAGCCGAAAGAACACTGAAGATGGGCATCCTGGTAAATTCACCGCTCTTTGGATCGAGATTCTGAAAGGCTAAAAGTGAAGTGAAAATATTCAATCTCTGCACAGACCAAAGGCCAGCTCCCCTAGTAACTGACACAGACCACAAAAATCTAACTTCTTGATGAAAAGTGGTTCCAGGTTATTTGTGCCCCTTGGCACTTGGAAAAAGCAGATAACTTTATTCTAGTCCTCCAATTATTTCTACCAGTGCCTTTCCAAATATAAAGTTCGTATGCAATCAAAGATAACCAGGCACATAAGGAGACAAGTTAACATGAATGAGAGCTAGTAGAAACAACAGATGATGGAAACAAACTCGAAGGAGCTCCAGACTGAAATTATCAGACACTAACTTTAAAATAATTGTCATGACTGTGTTCAAGGAGATGGAGAGCAAAAAGGAAAATTTCAGCAAAGAACTGTAAACCATGAAAAACAAACAAAAAAATTCATAGAACATTTTTAGTGGAAATTCTGGAACTAGATAAACTTCATAACCAGGATTAAGAATGGAGTGTGTGGGTTTAATAGCCTATTAAATGTGGGTGAAAAGAGAACCACTGGACTAGAAAGTCATTCAGAAAGAAAAAGAAGATGACAACAGAAAGTGAACAGGATTAAAAATTGAGAAGAGGGGTGCCTGAGTGGCTCAGTCATTAAACATCTGCCTTCAGTTCAGGTCATGATCCCAGGGTTCTGGGATCGAGCCCCGCAACAGGCTCTCTGCTCAGCGGGAAGCCTGCTTCTCCCTCTACCACTCCCCCTGCTTGTGTTCCTTCTCTCACTGTCTCTCTCCCTGTCAAATAAATAAATAATCTTTAAAAAAAATGAAAAGAAAAGGTAAAAGGTATAGAATATGTGAGAAAGTGAAACAAATGTTTAATGGAGTCTTATATATAGAAGAGAAAATGAGGCAAAAGCAATATTTGAAGAGAAATTAGCTGAGAATCTTTCCAAAACTAAAAAAATAAAATAAAATAAAAATTCAGCCTACAAATTCAGAAAGCCAAATAATCCTCAAAAAAAATTAAAATCTACACCTAGATAAATTATAGGAAAATTACAGAAAACCAAAAACAAAGATACAAAGTTTAAAGACAGCAAGAGAAAAAAAAGACATATCTAACTTCAAAAAAACAATTAGAACCACAGCTAGTTTTTCTTGAGAAACAGTAGATGCTGAAAGACAATAAACTGAAAGCAAATAATTGTCAATCTAAAATGCTGTATATAGCAAAATTACCCTTATGCCAACAAATCTAACAGCTTAAATAAAAGGTAAAAATTCCTTGACACACAAATTACCAAAACTAACAAATGGAAAATCTTAAAATTGTATAGAACATTAACTGTTTAAAGGAATTGAATTCATCGTTGAAAATGTCCCCACAAACAAAACTATTGGGCCAATTGACTTCCTAGGGAAATCGAATTAAAGATTTAAAGGAAAAAATGCAAGTTCTACATTGAGAAGGTAAGAACACTTCCCAGCTCATTTTCTGAAGCCAAGATTATCCTGGTACCAAAAATAGACCAAGACATTGCAAGAAAACTACAGTCCAATGTCTCTCATGAAAATAAATGCAAGATCTTAAAATAAAATATTAGCAAATTTGAATCAAGCGAAATATCTAAGTCAGGGGTTGGCAAACTTTTCCTGTAAACACCAGGTGGCAAATACTTTAGGCTTTGTGAGCCATACAGTCTTTGTTGAAATTATTCCATTCTGCCATTGTAATGCAAAAGCAGCCATAGATAATATGCAAATGAGTAGGCATGGCTGTATTCCTATGGAACTGTATTTACAAAAATAGATGGCAGGCTATAGTTTGCCTATGCTTGCCTTAGGTATATCTCATAAACAAGATATTGAGCAAAAGAAGTCAGATGCAAAAGGATATATGCTGTACAATTTCACTTACATAAAATTTAAGAAACAAGCTATGGAATGATAACATTGAGGGATATAGAATAGGTAGTAAAAGTGACAAGAAAAGTATGGAAGTGACCACCATTTACCTCGAAGGGGCAGGGAATGTATTGTGATTGAGACAATACATCTGGAATGTTAGAAAAATGTTTTAAACCTCAGTTATGGTAACATGAATGTTTTCTTTAAATGTAAACTGTTTTGTGCATGTAGTGCTTCACAAAAAAAATAGTTTCTTTTTTCATTATAAAAAGTAATTTGAAGTCAGTTTAGTGAGGAAGGTCTGGGAAATGCTAATTGCCAATGCAATTTTGGTTTAAATAAGGTATGACTCTGAATAAATGAAGCTGGTTTTCTTGCTGTCCTTAAAAACTTGTTTATGAGTTTATTTCCAAAGAGGATTTCAAAAAACATGTGTAGCATAACCAATACTAATTGAAATAAGGGTGTAGCCTCTGAGGGGCCAACTCTGAAAAGGACAATGCTTAATTAAATATTGACTCTGCTGTGTTTGCCTTAACAAATATAACTCTACCAACACATTTTCTTTAAATGTATGCATTTTAACTTTCTTCTGATGAAGTTCATTTTAGTAACAACATCCTGAAATCCTGTCAAGTTATAATTGTGAAAGCAAAAGGCATAACTCTGGTATTCTTGGCTTTTGTGCCATTAAAATCTTACTCTAAATGTCACATTAATTCATCTTTTTCACATTTTTCCTTGTTTGATTTTTTTTCCTTTGAGAAGAAATGCTAAGTGGCATGAAAGCAGAAAAAGACAGCTCATTTATTAAAAGTGAAACTATACCACACAACCCTCTAATTTGTTCACTAAAAAATTTTTTTAAACACTTCTATTAAGAAGTCTATATCAGAGTAAGATAAAACTTAAGAAGAGAATAGGTTCAGATTTATTGTAACTGATCCAGGGTCACTGGTTTCTTTTTTAAAGAAGGAATCGTGGAGCCTGTGCCCTGTAACAAAGGGTGTTGGGTTAGCAACAATGATGACTATTGATTTCATTGAATCAACTATCGTAGCACAGAATTCTAGATATTTAGATGGCTAGATGTGTTGCTGGTAGGAAGAGTAGCAAAATCACGTTACTGGTAAGAAGTCTATGCAAAGATGGTGAATATGGAGACTTAGTTTTCAGCTTAGCCAACTTAGGTCGTTGATCTTGTCATTCTGTTCTATGGAGGACAATGGTCCCAGATAAAGCTTTAATTTATGGAAACACAAAACATTTTTAAAGGCATATTAAAATAATTATGGCATGTGTTATATATAAAAAATTTTAAAGCCAAAGTTAGAAGTTGTCATGTGTCATCTATGAAGGCTATTTTTCCCCATAAACATATTGACTTTAATATGTTCTGCACAAATAAAGCCTAATTCTTCCCCCAGATGCAGCCAAAGGAAATGTGAAGTTATTTTTATATAAAATTGGATTATAATACTTTACCTAGTTTATGGTTCAAAGGCATCATTTTCTTTTTAAAAATTTTATTTATTTATTTATTTGAGAGAGAGACAATGAGAGAGAGAGAGAGCATAAGAGGGTGAGGATCAGAGGGAGAAGCAGACTCCCCTCTGAGCAGGGAGCCCAAAGCAGGACTCGATCCTGGGATTCCAGGATCGTGACCTGAGCCAAAGGCAGTCACCCAACCAACTGAGCCACCCAGGCACCCGACATCATTTTATAGATCTAAGAACAATATCATTGGCTCAGGATCTCCTACAGAGTTCTACCTTATATATTCTTCAGGTAATATGCCACTAGAGCATTATTTTCCTGAGCACTAATCATGACAGCAACATTTATAGAGCTCACCATAGCTAACTAACATTGTTGACTATCAGTATTGTCTAAAACACTCCCATCTTTATCCTGATGATATGAGCAAACTGCTGGGGTGGAGGGTGAGCTGGGAAGTCCCAAGAGGGGATCTCCAGAGTCACTGTTTATAGATTTTCCTAAACAACACTTCCTAAATCCAAGTATTTCCTTTCTCTAAACCAAGGGATGAGGGCTCCAAAAAAATCACTGGTGATGATAAAGGGTGCCACAAGAAGGGACACATTGAATTCTCTCCCTAAGTAGATTCTTACTGAGCTGTTGAACCCCTAGTTCTTTCCTGCTTCTGCCACCAGGAAGAAAAATATGGAAAAGTTCATGGGAAGCTTGGCTGTTAACCTCATTGAGTTTGTGGCTGTATGTGAACCAAGAATGTCTGCATCTTCAAGTTAAGAGGCTGGATGGGGCAGCCCATCACACCAATAGGCAAACAGGGACTATAGTGTGGCATGATTCCCAAGGAGAAAACTATGGAACTCTGACCCCCAGGATCCCTGTGACCCTTAGAGGCTCAAGGAAGGATCTCTATGGAGACTGAAGAAGAGATAAAGAGAGGAGAAAGAGAGAAGCAGAATTTACCCTGTTCCACTACAAGACCCTCTGGATGGGGCTCGTAGAAAAGAAAGAAGTGAGAGTCAATTGGGATTTAAATTTTAAATAGAACTGACTGCAAGTAGCCAGAAAGCTAAAGACTCTGACCAAGAAGTTATTAAACAAGAGCAGTGGAGATTTGACTTTTCATGTTTCAGGGCAGTGATCAGGGAAAAGCAAAATCATTTCATGTTTGTATGTCATTTAGTTCATAGTGTTCAGTAAACTGTATATAATACTGAGTGACAAAAGGAATCTAGGACTTCTATCTCTGGTCATACAGCCAACCTGATGTCAGAAGAATATTCTTTGGTGCAGAACACAGAACTGGTAAGAACATAAAGGAAATCTTTAGAGACCATAAACTGGAAAGTGGGAATCCAGACAAGTTAATGAGTATTAGATTAGCCCTTTTTTTTAGAAGACATCTGTTAATACTAGGTAGTCCAGAGCCTGGATTTTAAGAGCCATGCATGTGGGTGTCAAGTGGCAAAATTGACTAGGGAGACAGGCTCTTTATAGATTCCTGAGGGGCAATGCCATCATTAGGTGAACCAGGAGGAAAAGAGCCTCAGAAAGGGAAATGATAAGAATAATCATTTTAGCCTGGGTTATTATTAGAGTGAAAGAAAGGGGGAAAAAAATATCTTCCTAGATAATTCCTAATTCCAGATTCTAAGTCTCCTCTTGCTGGTGTGTTTCACCAAACTCCATGTGACCAACAAGAGCCAAGCAAAAAATATAAAGTTTCTCCATTTCAGTACTTCCTCCAGTCACCAGGCAAACAAATCTCCTCTCTGGAGGAACACACTTAAAATATGGACCTCAAAAATTCCCAGGGTGGGGGTAACCCACAAAAATCGCTAGAAATATAAGAAAACAAACCATCGTGAGTGAAGGTCGGCAGAAAGCACAAACAGCAGAATAAATACCATGGTTGCTGGAATTATCATATACAAATATAGAATAATTATTAGGTCAGACCATATGAAATTGCCATTTTTGTAGCTCAAAACTGGTCAATATCTGCAATCTCATATGTTTAACCTAATATTTTTAAAGAAATGAGATGGTATTGGAAGTATTTTGAAGGACCAAGGATCATGTACTCTCAAAAAACACTAGAAGCTTTGATAAAGAGCCAAATAGAATCTCTAGAAGCAAAAAATTTAATAGTTGAAATTAGAAACTTAATAGAAATGTTAAACAGCAGATTTCACATGGCTAAAAAGAAAAATGGCAAGCTAGAAGGTAGAGCGGATGTAGGTGTTCAGAATGCAGTATAGGAAGGCAAAAACATAAATACAAAAGAGAAGTTTAAAGACTTATTGAAAAGTGAGAAATTCTAACATATTATCAAATTTTGAGAAGGAAATAATAGAGCAACTGGGAAGAGTAATTCATCCCCATTTTCTTTATTATTTCCTTTTTGATTTAAAGGTATAATAGTTGACAGTTTTCCAGAGTTAATTAAAAACATCAGCCCTCAGATTCCAAAAGTCAAATTCCAAGTAAGATAAACAAAACAAATCTGTATCTAGCTACATTGACATCAAGTTGCAGAAACACCAAAAAAAAGATCTTCAAAACAACTAGAGAGAAAGGACAGATTGTTTATCTAAAAGATGACTTCTCATGCAGTGACTTCTCATATGTCAAAATAGAAACTTCAGGGCAGTGAAAGAAAATCTTCAAAATACTTAGGGAAAGTAATAGTCAACTTAAAGTTCTGCATGCAGTGAAACTATTTTTCAATAAGAGCAGAACTAACATATAAAACTAAAGGGAATGTATTATTAACATACATTTACCAAAGGAATTTCTATAGAACATATTCCAGGAAGAAGGAAAATTATCCCAGGGAAAGTCTGAGAATGGTAAGAAACATGATAAGTAGGGATTGATCTAAGCAAACATGGACTACATAAAGCAAAACCAATAATCTCTAGTGTGAAGAGTGAATAAAAAAATACTTCTAAATACTGGAAAATAAAGGCATGCAAATTGGGAGGGAGTTGATCAGTTAACATGTATAAAGGTCCTGTATTACTTGGAAACAGGATAAAGATACTTAGCATAGACTGGCACTGTCCTATGTGGTAGCCACTAGCCAAATAGGGCTTTTGAAATCAAATTTAAAGTTAAACAAAATATAAAAATTCAGTTCCTTAGTTGTACTAGTTTCATTCTAAGTACTCAGTAGCCACCTGTGCCTAGTGGCTAACATATTGGTCAGGACAGAAATAGAACATTCGCATAATTGCAGAAATGTCTATTGGATAGCCCTACTCTAGACTTTAAGATTTATATATGTGTGTATTAGTTTCCCATTGCTGCTATAACAGATTACCTACCACAAAGAGTGGCTAATCAATACAAATTTATTACCTTGCAGTTCCAAGTGTCAGAAGTATGAAATGGGTCTTATGGGCTAAAAGTAAAGTGTTGGCAGGACTGTGTTCCTTCTAGAGGCTCTAGGGGAGAATGTGTTTCTTGTCTTTTCCAGCTTCTAGAGGCTGCCCACATTCTTTGCCTCATGACAAACAACACCTAGCTGAGCCTTTTTAGGCTGCATGGCTCTAGCATTGAGTCTTCTGCCTCTCTCCTCTATACATTAAAGAACCCTTGTAACGATGCTGGGGCCACCCAGATAATCCAAGATAATCTCACCCTTCTCAAGCTCCTTAATTACATCTGCCAAGTCACTTTTGTCATGTAAGGTAATATAGTCAGTTTCCAGAAGAAGTATGTGGATATCTTTGGGGGCCATTATTCTACCTAGCACAATGTGTACTAAAATTTCTAGGGACCATAAAACAAGTCTCAACAAATTTTAAAGATTTGGTATCATATAGACCATATTCTCTTACAGCAATGCAATTAACCTGGTAATAATAATAGTAGTAGTAGTAGTAGTAGTAGTAATAATATAGGTAACAACTAAGATTAGAAATTTAGAGCATACTTCTCGATGCCTCAGATCAAAGAAAAATTATGATAGAAATTAATAAAGACTTAAAACTGAACAAAATGAAACACTTCATTTGAAAACTTGTAGAATCTGGATAAAGTGGTACTTAGAGGGAAATTAATAGCTGAAAACAAAGGAACTATGATTCTAATTTGAGAAGTATAAAAACAAGAGAATAAACCATAGAAAATAGACACAGAAATTAAAGACGATAAATTGGTAGAACAGAAAAATCTATCTAAAAGGCCCAAATCATCTTTGAAAAGATTGACCAAGTTGACAAACCTTAGGCAAGATCAAATTGAGAAAGACAGAAAGATGAATATCAGAACAAATAAATATCAAATGAAAAGAACATATAACCACAGATGTAGGAGAGATCAAAAGATGTTCAGAGTATATATTAAACAACTTTATGCCCCCACCTGAGAATTTATGTGAAATAGGCAAATTTTTAGAAAAATATAAATTACCAAAAATGACTCAAAATTTTTTATGATTATTCCTATAATTTTTAATGAATGTTTTAAAATATCCCTACAGATATAATACTAGTTCCAGGTTCTTACATATAGGTTCTGCAGACATTCAAGAATCAAATAAGTTTAATCTTACACAACTCATAGAAACACTAGAAAAAAGATCATTCCTCACCTCATTATATAACATTATTCAACCTTGATATCCAAACTAGACAGGGCCAGTACGGCAAAGGTAAATTACTGTCCAATTTCTTTTGTGAACATAGAGGGGAAAAAATCATAAATAAAATAATAGAAACTAAATCTAGAAAACTGAAAAAGGAAAAAGTGATCTTAGCTTTCATGGGATAAAGAAAATAGAACTCAAAGAAAGGGAGTAGCTCTTATAGAAAGCATGAAATACTGGAGATGGAGGCACATGGGATCACAAAGGGACTAGTATTACTTGCTTGCTTTTACTGGGTTGTGGGTACCTAAGTGGTTGTTTGATTATCATTATGTATTTAACACCAGCATTGTTCAGAATAGAATGGTAAAATCTACAAATCTATTTTATCTATGCTTTATACCTTTTATGTGTGTGTGTGTATATATATATTTTTTGAGATGTAATTGACACATAACATTAGATTAGTTTCATGTGGACAACATAATGATTCGATTTTTGCACATATTGTGAAATCATGATCACCACAATAAGTCTAGTTAATGTCTATCGCCACACATAATTACACTTTTTTTCTTGTGATGAGACATTTTAAGATCTACTTTCTGAACAACTTTTCAAATATATAATACAGTATTATTAACTATAGTCACCATGCTGTACATGACATCCCATGACTTACTTATTTATAACTGGAAGTTTGTACCTTTTGACCCCCTTCATCCATTTTGCCAAGCCCCTACCCACCACCTCTGGCAACTACCAATCTGTTGTCTGTATCTATGAGTTCAGTTTTGTTTGTTTGCTTTCTTGCTTTTCAGAATCCACCTGTAAGAGAGATCATATGGTATTTGTCATTCTCTGTTTTACTTATTTGACTTAATATAATGCCCTCTAGGTCCACCCATGTAGTTGCAAATGACAAGATTTCCTTCTTTTTTATGGCCAAATAATATTCTGTTGTGTATATCTACCATATCTTTATCCATTTATCCATCAATTGATATCCCTTTTATGTATATATTGGTGATGTATTTTTCAGGAGTTTACAACTGTATATATGTATACACTACAATTACAACCATGCAAAAATCATGTAGACATATGCACCGGTGTGTGTGGATGGGTGAGAAGGAGAGATTGAGATTAAGATTTTAAAGAAACATAAAATAAAAGCATATCATAAGATGGAAATAAACAAACACGTTTACTTTTAGAAGATGAACTTGACCCTGCTGTGCTTTTGGATTATACCCAGCCTCATAATCTAACTTCAGGCTTTTAGCAGACAGGAAACCATTGAAAACCATTCAAGCTTGCGTATTTTCAAACAGGCTGTTTTACTTTGGGTGTTGTGTGTTTAACCCACACTGTCAAGTTTCTGTAAACAGATCTGCAACATGATCCATCTGACTGCTTACTGGTTATTATCCAATTATCATCTATTCTGCTTATTAACAGCCCTAAGCAGGCGATATTCCTACATGGAGCTGACACCCTCCCTTGATGGGTCATATGCTCAGCTCTATTCAAAATTGTGAAGGGAAAAAGCAGAGAATTTCATCTTCCATACAGAGTTCTCGCTCCTAATTCCTTCTGGTTTACTCTTTCCTGAGGATGGTCACCTGTCCTCCAGGGGAGAACCCAGAGCAGGGCTGTGGGAGCCTCCACTCCAAATGCAAACATTAAGGACTAGGAGTAGGGGAGACATTATCTGTAGAGAATTTTAAAATAATAATAAAAGGGAATGAAAATCATTCTTTATGTTATCACCATACAAGTCTAAATAATGTTGGTATTAAATTATTCCTCTCCCTGGAGCACCTGGGTGGCTCAGTTGGTTGAGCATCTAACTCTTGGTTTCAGCTCAGGTGGTGATCTCAGGGTTGTGAGATCGAGCCTCATGTTGGGCTCCCCACTGAGTGTAGAGTCTGCTTCAGATTCTCTCTCCCTCTCCCTCTGCTTCTCCCCCGACTTGCATTCTCTCTCTAAAATGAATGAATGAATGAATGAATGAATGAAATCTTTTTAAAAAATACTCCTCCCCCTAAAATTATTTTGTTGGTCTAAGAGTTCTTAACTGCTACAGTTCCTATTGAGATATAATGTTATATATGTATGCTTCAAATTAGCACATTGTAATTACCTATCCTTAATAACCTCCTATTCTACATGGAAGCTAACTCAGAGAACCAATAGTTATAGGGGACTCCCAACACAATTAGCAGGGCATGCACTCATTTTGAGACCAAGTGCATAACAGTTTGGAATTAGGCACAGTTCATGTCTCAAACCTCTATGGCACTATTTAAATAGTCTTAATAGATTAAAATAAACCCTGATAGCACAATGAAACAGACATAGGCTATTTCAATTCTGTCATTCTGTGTGACCACTTCGAGTTTATACCTGCATCTAAATTTTGTATTTGAAAGTGAAAACAGTGAAAAACGCAAAGGGTAATATTTTTGTGTGGTAAGCATAAGTTTCAGTCTGTGCACGAAATATTTACTGAATTTTAGAAATAGCTTTAAAAGTGAAATTTATTCTTTTTGGTCATTTTGGGGAATTAAAAGTAAGAAAAAAATCAAGAAAGTGATATATTCTGAGTGGTATGATTTAGTAGCTATCTAAATTGTGCTTTTTGTAGATATTTCTGTTTTATTAAAGTTCACTTCTGGTTGTTGTCAGTAAGGAGAGGGTATTCCAGGTGTCAGATACATAGGTGCACCCTGGAATCCTCTTTTCCTTTTAGTTCCCCAGGGTGTCAGTGGGAAATCTAGAGCTAAGGGCAAGTGGAAAACGACTCTTTTAACTAGATATTTTAAGGGAATCTTCAACTTCCACATATTTCCCTAAACTTGGTCTGCCCGAGAATGAGCCTTGCTTGCCATTTGGGTTATATGGCAGTCCTTTTTCATAAGCTGAATGATTCAATTCTCTGAGGTTTTATCAAAAATATATTTAAAGCTTGGTTGTCATGGACATTGCACCTGAAATTACATCCTTGCAGCCATTTTAACATCCTTTTAAATGTTTAGATGTTATGTTGAAATATGTAAGAGGGTTCCTAGTTTTTCAGTATTCTTTTGGGGATAACATGAGGAAGAAAAGAGTCTGAGGACTGCTATTGTACAATAGTGTTAGGCAGGGTGCACATGTGGGGGATTTCAACAGTCAGCAGCCAAGGGTCCTCAGTATTGCTTCCAGAGAATTCTTAAGACAGAAGGTTCAGGCAAATGGGATGTATTCCTTAAGTCACGTAGTAAGGAGCTATGCAATTGGAAGTTTGTTTGCTGCTGGTTAACCAGGACTTAATGTGTGTTTTCTTATTTACTATTCCAAACAATGAAGTGAAACACCGCCACATAGGGCTCTTTTGATAAAGATGAACCTAACTTGCCCTGCTGGGGGACCCCGGGATTGGTTAGTAATGGGGCTGGGATTTTCACTCAGCCCACTATGGGCATCCCCCCACCTCCCCTGTCTTGTGTTTAGGGCTGGCTTTGATCTTCAATGTAATGCTGAACTAAGAATTCCAAAGGGACAAGTGAGGAAGGTGGCATATTCCCTGAACTGTGCTTTAATTTGTAAACATGGCCAAAATCTATTTTCAGCCTGGAATACTTGTAATCATAAATGAGGGTAGAGAAAACTCTCCCAAGGTGACCTTTCGTTTTGCCTCTGAGGAGCTCCCCTTGAATGTTGTGAGAGAGAATTCACTCTTGCTGGAGGGCTTGGCAAAGCTGAGAAACTTCATGCTGTTGGGTAAGTGTTTCTCCTCCTCAGAGAGTGGTCCCTGGGGCTTTCTTACTCAGGGTCACTGGCAAGTGCAGGAAGTGGACCAAAGGGAGAAGACTGGCATCTTGGGCAGCAAGCTTCCTGCCTTCTCTTCCTAGTCCTGGCACTTATGGCATCCCTCATCTTTTTGTCCCACTTCATCCCATCTGAAAATGCTTGCAGAATCATATCTGATGGTAGCCTACCTTTATAGTAAGTAATATTTGGGGGAACTTCTCAGAGTGTTGGGAAGCATTTGTACATGAGTGAAATCAGTGAGCAAAGAGCCAACACCATATAAATCAGAGCAGGAGCCCAGATCCCAGCTGCACTGATGTGGCTCTGCCTCTCATTGACTATCTGACTGTGTGGCCCTGTTTCCTCTCCTGCAAAAGGGGGACAGGGGAACCTACTGCATAGTGTTGTTATAAAGAGTGAATGAGAAAATGTCCACAGGTGTTCACTGAGGGCTGCTTCCTCGGTCATTGACATCAAGATCACCATCATTATGAAAGGAGCTGGAGCCACCTATTTCTCTTTACAGGAAATGGAATGACCCCCACCAGGGTCTACCTGTAGGACAGAGTCATGAGAAGCCACCCTCACAGCCCAGAGACCCAACATCTGGGTCACTCCTGACCCAAACTAAGACATTTTTCCAACCCTGAGCCCCTTCTGCCGCCCTCTCCCCGTAACATGTATAATTATAAAAAAAAAAACAAACCTTCATTTTTGTCTCATAATTGGCCTACTTTAAAATCCTAAACTGTAGAGTGACTCTTTATTTGTGAGATCATTTTTGAATCCCAATATGTCCTGGCCTCTGGAGAGGCTATGTCTTTGTGAACAGTAAATACCAGGTGCCATTTGTGACATCCAACAAACTCAGAGGACGAGGACTGGTTTAAGTCCTTGGGACATCATGAATGTAAAGAGAACAGACCTACCATTTACTGGGCCAACTGTGGATGTGCGTCAAGTAGTCCCTACTTCACAGGAGTGTTGGAAGGATTAAATGAGTTCATATATAGAAATATTTAAAATAGTGTCTGCCCTATAGCAAGAGCTATCTATATTCCATATCTGTTTCTCAATATCATAAAAGCCATCTATGAAAAGCCCACAGCAAATATCATTCTCAATGGGGAAAAACTGAGAGCTTTTCCCTTAAGGTCAGGAACATGACAGGGATGCCCACTCTCACCATTATTGTTCAACATAGTACTAGAAGTTCTAGCCTCAGCAATCAGACAACAGAAAGAAATAACAGGCATTCAAATTGGCAAAGGAGAAGTAAAACTCCCTCTCTTCGCAGATGACATGATACTTTATGTGGAAAACCCAAAAGACTCCACCTCCAAATTACTAGAACTCATACAGCAATTCACCAACATGGCAGGATACAAAAATCAATGCACAGAAATCAGTTGCATTTCTATACACTAACAATGTAACTGAAGAAAGAGAAATTAAGGAATAGATTCCATTTACAATAGCACCAAAAATCATAAGATACTTAGGAATAAACCTAACCAAATAGGTAAAGGATCTATACTCTAAAAACTACAGAACACTTAGGAAAGAAATTTAGGAAGACACAAAGAAATGGAAAAACATTCCATGCTCATGGATTGGAAGAATAAACATTGTTAAAATGCCTATGCTGCCCAGAGCAATCTACACTTTGAATGCCATCCCTATCAAAATACCATTGGCATTTTTCACAGAGCTGTAACAAACAATCCTAAAATTTGTATGGAACCAGAAAAGACCCCGAATCACCAGGGGAATGTTGAAAAAGAAAACCAAAGCTGGGGGCATCATGATGCCTGACTTCAAGCTATGTTACAAAACTGTGATCATCAAGACAGCATGGTATTGGCACAAAAACAGGCACACAGATCAGTGGAACAGAATAGAGAGCCCAGAAATGGACCCTCAACTCTATGGTCAACTAATCTTCGACAAAGCAGGAAAGAATGTCCAATGGAAAAAAGACAGTCTCTCCAATAAATGGTGCTGGGAAAATTGGACAGCTACATGCAGAAGAATGAAACTGGACCACTCTCTTACACCATACACAAAGATAAACTCAAAATAGATGAAAGACCTAAATGTGAGACAGGAACCCATCAAAATCCTAGAGGAGAACATAGGCAGTAACCTCTTTGACATCGGCCACAGCAACTTCTTTCAAGATACATCTCCAAAGGCAAGGGAAACAAAAGCAAAATTGAACTTTTGGGACTTCATCAAGATAAAAAGCTTCTGCACAGCAAAAGAAACAGTCCACAAAACTAAGAGGCAACCCACGGAATGGGAGGAGATATTTGCAAATGACATTACAAGTAAAGGGCTGGTATATTTCTTATTATTAGTATTAGTTGTAGTGTTCTTCTCTTTCATGTGCTTCATCAGTGCTTTTTTCGGAAGCACATAAAATACTCAATTTACCCCTCTTAGGGGTGGGAAATTCTGCTGGGCATCTCAGACCCATCTGCTATACACATTATTTCTGCTCCTACATCATGCCGGGAATATCAGATACCAATTGTAGGGCTGAGGTGCAGAAATGTAGGACCTTGCAGACTCCCTCTGTTTCCCTTGGGACGTGGAGGGGTGCAGATCATCGCTACCCCAGATGCCCAAATCTTTGTTCTATTAACTGTGCAACTGAGTACCCAGGCCCCTCAGGGGTGCCTGACTCCTCAGCTTCCTTTCCTTCTCTCCTTTACCACCATTCATCCCATAGACTGCTTTTCCTGGAAGGCTCTAAAGCTTAAATGAGCTTTCTGGACTCACATGCAGAGGACTGACTCCTGGTCTGCCTGGTCACTCCCTCCCAAGGCAGGGAGATCTCCCTGGATACTGCCTATGGCAAAAGGCAGGGCACAAGTAGGTGATGGAAGTGTGGTGGAGGAAAATCACTGGAATTAACTTATTCCCCAACAATGGCAGAGAAACTTTAGAAAGGCCCCTCCAACATCCGAGAGTCAGACTGTGTCACCCATCTCATCACTGGTCCCCAGGGCCTGATGCATGGTCTAGGAAATATTTGGAAACTAATTGTCATGAGCAGGAACATCTTCAGTGGTATAATTGTTTACTTCCCAAGATCCACCAATAATTATGGCTGGTTAGTTTGTTTTTTCATCATTTAGACACAAGCTATTTTTGAAGACTCAGAGGAAGAAAAAAATCCCACAATAAAACTGTTCGGATAGTTTATATTCAAGTTTGAATACTTTGTGTAAATTCATAAAGTTGAAGTCTATCCCATGTGAATAAATTCTTGGAATCACATTAATTACATGAGTCTATCAAATTAATTTTCATAGATTTTTCTGATTCCATTGCACATCCTCAAATTAACAATAAAAGTTAAACTAGAATTTAAAGTTAAAGTCCAGGGAGAGCACATGCTAAATAAACAGACTTGTGTAAAGACTCAACAACAGATGGTAGGAACAGCAAAGTGTAGGAAAACCGCAAAAAAAAAAAAAACTTCAAAAAAATAAATGGGTCCTTAAAATAGATGAATGCCAAATAAAACAGAAGAGTGTAAAGAGCCGTAGTTTTAGTTGAAAGTGACGCCTTTCACATCAGCTATTGTGGTGGCCTGGAAAATTCCTAATATGGGTGCTAGAGAAGGTCTAATGGGGGGGGAAGGAAAACATTGGGACACTTATGAAAAATTTTAATTATAAACCATAATTTTTCACGTGAAATAAAATTATGGGATACTTTTCATGCAAAAAATGTTATACTTAGATTTAAGATATTTATATGAGAAACGTTCAGAGGTAAAATGTTTTAAGGGAAAAACAGGGCAAAGCTCATGATTAAGTAATTCATAAATTTAGCTATTACACAATCTCCCCAAAAGTCATTGTATCTGTCTAATAAGAGCCATTTACCATAATTGCTGCCAGAAAGGGTAAACCTTAGAATCATAATATGCCAGAGTTTAAAGGTCCTTTGTGATCCTCTGGTCCAACTGACTCATTTTACAGGCCAGGAAGTAGAGAGTCAGAGATGCCGATTAAGTGAGATCTTTCATGGCTAGTTAGTGGTGGAATCAAAAACAAAAACCAGGTTTCCTGGCTCCTATTCCAGGTCTGAGATCTAGAGACATGACCCTCCCAGGTTGCTGGCTACTTCCTGTTGGGGCCACAGATAAGCACCAATCTTCTAGAACCTTCCATTCAGACTTCATGCTCCAGCATTGTGTCCACAGTTGTGCTAGGCTGGAAGCAGAAATTGTGAAATTCAAACATGTGGCAAATGCAAGCACATGGATAAATCAACTAAAATCGGGGCAGAAAGCTTTTCTTATATAAAGTACTGTTAGAAAAAATGGTAAAAACTTACCCATAATCCATGAATGTGTTAATTGTTTTCTTTCTTCTGCAGACACTCACTAATTTATTCTGAAGGGAATGATACATTTCCAAATTCTACTTTCACTTTAAAGAAATTCAAACTTCAAGAAAAAAAAAGTTGAACACTGTATTGTGATTGCTTCAATAGTTAAGAATATCAGCTGTCATGACTTTGAAATATCATTAGCAAAAATTGGCCGTGGAAAAGGGAAATCTGTCTAGTTCACAACAAGCATTCATCTTATAGGAGCGAGTAATTCCTAATCTCTTGGAGAGAAACGCAGCACCTAATTGTGTGCTGTCAGGATCAGCTCCCCTCACCGCCCCAGTGGCTGGCCCCGACGGACCCCCAAGCCTGGCTGGGCTCCAAGCCTTGGCTGCCTTCATACCTCATCCCCTTGATGCTTTCCTGCTGCTCCCCCTCCATCTCCTTCATCTGTCTAGCATCTTTTATTTATTCATTTATTCCATTGATATTTCTTGTGCCAAGAAGAAAAGTTAATTGGTACTGGGTATGCAAGGTACTGGGTATGCAGGGAAAATACAATGGAAAGCAAAAATAGACAGCCTTCTCTGCCCTCCCAGAGCTTAGAATCCAAGGGAGGACAGAAACGTTAGGCAAGACATCCCACAAATAAATGGACAAGCATGAGTGAGGACACTCAAAGGTGAGGTACACAATGATGTAAGAGATGAGCACACAATTTGAGTAGGTTGACATCAAGCTGAAGTATGACAGACAGGTTGGTGTGAGCCAGGTAGAGATGGCTAAAAAGAGAGAAGTGGGCAGAGGGAACAGCATGTGCAAAATCTCTATCATGGGTGAGAGCACATCAAGTACAGAAAAAGATGATCATGGTGGCAGGAGCAGAGAGAAGGCAGAGGGGCATGGCGTGGTGTGAGGCTGGAAGGGCAGACGGGGACTCTGGTCTCCAGAGCAGTGGGAGGCACTAAAGATTTCAAATAGAGGTAGCATTGGATATGAAGATTGAAAAGGTCACTCAGTTCAATCAGAGAAGCAGAACCACTAAGAGGTAGCATTGAATGTCATTACAAGTAGAGATATGAATATTTGTTACAGGGATTGGACGTTAGGCAGTTGTGGTTGTTGTGCAGTCTCTGTAAGGCTGCTGTCTTCACCTCGGGTGTAGATTTGATTTGATTTGATTTTTCAAAGTCATGACAGCTGATATTCTTAACTATTGAAGCAATCACAATACAGTGTTCACCTCGGGTCCTCTGATGTTGGAGCTCAGAGTCCAGAGGACAGGCAGTCAGCAAGGGAAGACGGATGTAAAGCAGGGAGCACAAGGACAAGCTGGGACCCACACTGGAACCCACGAAGACTGACTGAGACCCATGTCGGTTCTCATTGCCTCCCTTGATGATGTCGTTGTCCTGCAGCCCATGCTGGCTCCCAGCGTGACAGAGGTAAACAGGCACCTGGCCCAGGAGTCAGAGAAGCTCAAGGAAAATGAAGGGGAAGGTGGGGCAGTGGCAGGGCTGGCTGCTGCCCCGCCCCAAGGAGGTGAGCCCACTGATAAGGGACAAGGTGTGAGTCGTGTTCACTTCCGCTCTCCATTCCCACAAGGAATGCCCCTGAAACACTGGGGAAAGGGAACCCTGGGAAGGTGATTCAGCCTAGCCAAGTTGATGCTTTACAAAGCTACCAGGCAGCCTGGATGCAATGGGTGAGCCTTCCACATTCCTCTGTGGCCATTTCCACACTAGTCTCCTGGGTCAATGTGCACTTTCAGGAACCTAGCCACTCCTCTCTGCAAGAAGTTGTACTGGGGAAAGATTTGGAATTCCCAGATGAGCTACCAACAGACGAAAGTAGGGAAGCAGCAGCTAATAACATTTTAAGTCCATTTGGCAGTGATGCAAACCTCCACCATCACAAGTATGACGAGTGGAGGGAAAAGAGGCTCTCTTAATGGCCAAATCAAATAAAGAGTGGCAAGCTTCTGAAGATAATGCTGAACCCTGCATGACATGTCAGTGGAACAAAGAGTCTGATGTCATTACATCTTTGGTATATCTGCTTAGATAGATAGGGTGTTTTCTGTCTCCTCCTACCTGAGGATCTCTAAGCCATACACAAGAGGGTCTGATACAGTTTGGCCACCACTTTTCTCAGTGTTGGGGAACCAGAACCATGCCTGTAATAAGACATTCTGTGATGTAAGATAGGATTTGAGAAAAAGGGTAGCTGGGTGATCAAGTAGCTCAGTGGTCCTTCAGATTGGCTGTACCTTAGAATCACCTGCAGAGCTTTATAGTCTGTCCAAATCCAAGTCCCCCACAGCTTGGGGTGAGGATGAGGCATCACTAGTTCATAAAGGTCCCGAGGTGACTCTGATGTGGAGCCAGGGTTGAGAACCAGGGATCCAGTCTAACCCTCTTGTTTCTAGGTAATGAAGCTAAGCCATAGAGAAGTTAGGTGTGTTGCCCAGCAGTGCCTACAAGGAATGGGATCCCAGTGTCCTCACTCTTAAACTGGGGCACTTTCCACTGTGTATCCTACAATATCCCCTGCTGAAACAAAGAAACATAAATTAAAACTGCATTCTCTACTGTGGGGTGTTTTTTTTTTTCATCTTTCCTGTTATTTTTGAAATACCATTTTTGTAAAATGTATTTGTGTCATATACATTTCTCTTTTTCTTAAGATTTATTTATTTGAGGGGCGCCTGGGTGGCTCAGTCGTTAAGTGTCTGCCTTCGGCTCAGGTCATGATCCCAGGGTCCTGGGATCAAGCCCTGCATTGGGCTCCCTGCTCAGTGGGAAGCCTGCTTCTCCCTCTCCCACTCTCCCTGCTTGTGTTCCCTCTCTCACTGTGTCTCTCTCTGTCAAATAAATAAATAAAATCTTAAAAAAAAAAAAAAGATTTATTTATTTGAGAGAGAGCAGGAAGGAGAGGCAGAGGCAGAGTAAGAGAATCTCAAGCTGAATGCAGAGCCTAACTCAGGGCTCAATCTTACGACACTGATATCATGACCTGAGCAGAAACCAAAAGTTGGGCGCTCACCCAACTATGCCATCCAGGCACCCTGAGATATATATCTTTTTTTTTTTTTTATGTTCAATTAGCCACTATATAGTACATAATTAGTTTTTGATGTAGTGTTCAGTGATTCATTAGTTAAGTATAACACCCAGTGTTCATCACAGCACATGCCCTCCTCAATACCCATCACCCTGTTACCCCCTCCCTACACCTCCCCTCTGAAACCCCCAGATTGTTTCTCGGGGTCCATAGTCTTTCATGGTTCATCTCCCTCTCTGATTTCTCCCCCTTTGGATTTCCCTCCCTTCCCCTATGGTCCTCCGTGCTATTGCTTATTTTCCACATATGAGTGAAGCCATATGATAATTGTCTTCCTCTGCTTGACTTACTTCACCTAACATAATCCCCTCTAGTTCCATCCATGTCGATGCAAATGTGGGCATTCATCGTTTCTGATGGCTGAGTAATATTCCATTGTGTATATGTACTACATCTTCTTTATCCATTCATCTGTTGAAGGGCATCTCAGCTGATATCCAAGATCTATAAAGAACTTCTCAAACTCAACACTCAAAAAACTAATAACCCAGTCAAAAAATGGGCAGAAGACATGAACAGATACTTTTCCAAAGACATACAAATGGCTAACAGACAGACAAACATGAAAAAATGCTCAACATCACTAGCCATCAGGGAAATACAAATCAAAACCACAATGAGATACCACCTTACACCAGTTAAAATGGCAAAAATTAACAAAACAGGAAACAACAAATGTTGGCGAGGATGTAGAGAAAGGGGAACCCTCTTACACTGCTGGTGGGAATGCAAACTGGTACAGCTACTCTGGAAAACAGTATGGAGGTTTCTCAAGACGTTAAAAATAGAGCTACCTTACGACCCAGCAATTGCACTACTAGGTATTTACCCCAAAAATATAGACGTAGTGAAAAGAAGGGGCACCTGCACCCCAATGTTCATAGCAGCAATGTCTACTGTGTCCTGAGTAGAAAATATTATTATTTATAGAAGACGATGAGGCTGACAATTCGGTCATTCACTCAAACTCCTGAAGCATGTAGACAAACACATGTGACCCTACAGTTTTCATGCTTCCCAGCAGTCTGCCTTAGGTTACCTTGTCCATAGCATGAGAAAGAGAAAGGAAAGTAGGTGAGTCTAGGAATGTATTGTTCCATGGAATGCATTTTAGAATGATTCTAGAAATGACAAGAGAGCTTAATAGCCAATAATTAGGTCTCCTAAAAATGGAACCACCTTAGCTAGCATATGGTCACATGCTCAGTCTAGAATAGAGCCAGAAGCCTCTGTGACAGTCTGTTTTAAAAAGGAAAACAATAGAAAGAGGGAGATGGTGAATTAGATTAAGAAAACTTTTGTAAATAAGCAAAGCAACATTCAACTTACAGTCTGGGTCCTCCTAATTATCATTAATTATTTTTAATAGAAACAAAATCAAATGATCAGACATTTTCAATCTGTGGCGATCACATAATATACCAATATCTACTTTTACTATCTTCTTACTTTATCTATTATATTTTAATGTTATAGCAAAATATCTAGTGGTAGGGAATCTTTATGGTGTTCACATTTATGATGTAAATACCTGCAGTTTTTTTTTAATTCAAGTATAATTGACACGCCATTGTTATATCAGTTTCAGGTGTACAACAAGTGATTTGACAAGTCTATACATTTTTCAGTGCTCACCACGATATGTTGTATGGTGACAGATGGTGACTATTTTTATAAAATTTTAAAGAAAAAATTGCAGTATTGTTTCTATTAAAATCATACATTCTCATTTCAAAGAATTCAAGAGTTGCCGACAAGTACAAAGAGAAAAAAGTAAAATAATCTTCCAGATTGCACCATCCCAAAATAACAATGTTGAGTATCAGGTAGACATGAGTTCAGATTCTTTCAAAGAATATGTGTCTGAGAGAGAAGCTGGGTGGCTAGACAGACAAACTGTAAAATGGGGATCATACTCTAACGCCTTTCTTTGATTAAAAAACATACAGTTAGGTCAATTTTACTTATATATAGAAGTAAAAGAGACTGGAGTAACACTGGAAGAATTCTGAACCTCATGTAAATGTTGACTGTGCAACTACATTGTTTCCTTGAAGATGCCTAAACAAAAGAGACTATAAAAGTGATTGGAGTCATAATATTTGTATTGACCACATGGTTCAGTTTTATAGCATATCAATCCACTCCCTGCTATGAAAAATATGTATTAAAACTTCTTCCCATTTCTCTTTCCTCCACCTCCCCATTTTAGCAGTTCATTCTGATTCTTTCACTTAACAGATGTTAACTGAAGGTCAGCTTTGTGCAAGGCACTTTCAAGACGCTGTGCCCACAGCTTACAGGCAGTAGGCAGAGCATACAGAATTCTCACCTGTCATGATTCTTGCATTTTAACAGAGAGGAAAAATAAATGACAATTTTGCCATCGTGCTGATTCTGTTCACTAAGCCTCACAACTGCTCAGGGTTGTTTCTGTAATTGAATTTGTTCTGTGCATATATCGAAGTAGAGGTCTGGCAGACTAGAGAGAGAGCCAGACACACTTTATGAAAATGGGAGGATGCTTGAAATGCCCCTCCATCATTGAAAGTCAGCCCATCATTGACTTACCTTCTTACCTTCATTTGTCCCCACATCCCTCGCATTCTGCCTCTTTAAAAGAGGGAAAAGCTCTCTCCTTGCCAGATTCACAGGCAGTTTCCCCAGTCTGCTTCCTCCTGGGTTTGCTTTTGAGGAGCAACGACCTTGGTCAGGGTGGCAGTTACAGGTTGAGGCTTCCTCCCCTGCTTCTCTGTAGAATTTCCTTGCCTGCAGTTGTGCACGTGAGTGGCGGTAGGCTATTAGGTCTCTTTCCCTTTTTGGTTGCTGCTGATAACATTTTTATTTGGTTTTTCACTATTTTGATGTTGTCATTGTTCATTTTATTACGAATCGCTAAGTTAGAAAAATGTTATGATCAGAATTTGCTATCTTATCTTCTTTACTTGAAAATACCATTATGAACACGAATCCCTGATATAAAATCAAGCCATCGTGAGCTTCCCGGAGTAGGGGTAGAGAGGTATGTTAACTAGATTTTCCTTGTCTGCCTCCTCATGTTGGATCAATTCCTAAAGAATAATTTCTGCTCTGTCTCTTTTAAGCCTTCCCAGCCCTGGCTTGTTCTCCTGAAGGGCTTCAAAGCAGATGGGAGAATCTTTGATAATTGGCTGGGTTCACAAGACTAATTGTTGCAACACATTCCATCACTTGTGAGGGTATCACAACTACTTTGTTACTAGAAATAAAGAGCAGAATCCACAAATGATTTCATATCTGTGAGATGTTGCTCAAATGAGGGGATGCTCAATGGGGAGGCTTAGACGACGTGACCTTCCAGGTCCCTTCCAACCTTGCAATTCTGTGGCAGTTTGGGATTTCCAAGTGATTCTGATGAGAAAGAAAAAGGAAGTATCTAAATAAATTTTAAAAAGCTACATAGGAAGCTTTCTGTAGGGCTTAGATTATACAAGGATGCATGCAACAAAGCAAGGAAGCTAAGGAGAAAAACATAAAGTAACCAAAGCTGAACGAATAATATTCAGATAGGCTAACAGTGAGAAAGGTTGGAGTCTTATGAAACATCCAGAGGTCAACAACAACAACAAAAAGATTTGGAGTCACAAGAAGGATGAGTAAAGGTCTCAAAGGAAACAGATGGCTCACTGATGATATTTGAGGATATTTTAATAAAAAGACTTTGAAAGATATGGGAAGAGTACAGAAAGTAGCAAGAGATGAAGCAAGTCTGAACCTGAGGAGAGTAATTATTTGGGAAGGTTCACAAGACAGAAGCAGTGGCTTTCAGTGGTGGACCCCAGCCAACCCAAGGAATCACGCAGGGGTGAGCTGACCCCACTATCTTTCTCTTCTCCCTCACCCCTCAGGGAAACCCCTGTCACCTACCCCTCTGCTGCCAACCAGCATGCTGTGTGAGCTGTCCCCAGAAATGCAGAGACACCACATGCCTCGGGACGCTCTGTGTGGCCCCAGAGAGCAAGCATGACAAATAGTCTAAAGGACAGTGTTTTACAAGATCTCAACTTCTGGACCACATGAAATGCAATGTTATGGAATGAAATTTTATGGTTTATAGAGCTCATTTGTCTGTCATATGCTGAAGTGGGCCAAAATGAAGGCTGAGTGAAAGGACCACCACTGCGGTCACTGCCACAGGTAGAAGTATAGTGTCTAAATTAGGAGAAGTGACATAGCAAGAGCACATCGGAAGTGCTATCTACATGGTAAGGCACCCATTTTAAGAGAACAATGACAAATCTCAGTTTCTCACTAGGAGAGTAACCTGCAGGGTGATGAGGCTGGAAAATTCATCAGCAGGAAGGACCATGCAAGCAAGTGGGGACCCCAGAGAAGAGAAAAACTCAAAGGGATTCATAAGAAGTTGAAGAAGGCAGAACTGAGTGAGATGAGGTTGCGGGGAAACTGATTTAAAAATCAGTGTAAAGGGGGGGAAATTCCTTGACAATCAGAGGTGTTTCAAACAGAATCAGCCACATTTTGAGATGAAGTTACTGGAGCAAGAATGCGAGGAGAGGGCTGGGTGACACCTATCAGAGAGGACGGACTTTACCCCTGCAAGTCCTTTCCTGCCTTCCCAATCTCTCATTCATGAGCCTGAACCTCACGCAAGACGGTGGAAGGCAGCGTGGAAAAGAGGGGGAAGAAGACCTTTTCACAATATTTTTTACCCTTCCTTTTACCCCAAAAAAGTGACTAGTTGGTCTACCCTGAGCAGCATAGCAAACTGACCCCAAATGACCATAATACAAGGGGAATAACCCCTTACATTTGTTTAGCTGTTTAAACTCTCAAAAGGACGTTTCTAACAAAGCAAGGAGCAAAGAACTCACTTTTAGAAGACCCAGGTTCAGAGTCTGGCCCCACTGATGACTGACCGTGTCACCCTGGGCGGTCACCTGAGCCTCAACGGCCGGGAATTCCCGGTAAAGCTATGCTGCCCACCCAGGCTGGTTGTGTGATGGCGTGGACGGTGCTTGTACGTGCACACACGCAGATGTGTGTATGTGTGGGTGCAGCTGCCACCCGTCAGCCCCGCAGCCTCACGTCACCACACACAAGCTCCTGAGGCGCCCGGCCGTCGGAGTTTGGGGGAGGCACAGACCTCACCCCTGACCCTGGGCCTCCGTGCTTGCCCCTCTTAGCTGAAGGAGTCCCTGCCGGGGACCTCGTATGGTGACTGGGATTTCATCTTCCACTTCCTGAGCCGTAATCAGCTCTCACTTGCCACTGCGGTCCCTGCCTTGTACCTTCTTTTGAAAATCCGAACGTCGCTTCAGCTTCTCAGGGTTGCTGTTTTCTGTATAGAACGTGACCCTCTCCTTGGCAAGGTGTCATCGGGCTGCTGGGGACGTCTGAATCCAGATGTTCGCGTTACTGTAGACAATAAATGGGAGGGAGTGTAAGGGGGTGTTTAAATGTCACCCAAGAGCCTGGGTGGGCGGTTCTCGACTGTAAAGGAAAATGCCACCTAGCCAAACATCCGCTGAGCACTTGTGCCGTCTGCATGTGGAATGCTGAGAAAGGAAGGTAGAGGCAGTTGTGAGTGTGGGTGCAGGTGACTGGCCGCGGGGGGTGTGTAGGACACGAGTCTAGGCTGGGGGGCGGGAGCGAGCGCTCATTTCTTTCACTGGCTCTCAGGCTTATCCCAGAGACGAGAGAAGCCCATCTGTAGTGACAGGCTCCAGGTTTGTGTTGTCTTTGTGCTTGGAGATGTGTGTTCTTTCCCATAGTTGATGTGTACCTAGACAGCTGTGTCCACCCGGGGATTTCAGAGCCCAGACTCACAAGGCAACCATCCCATTGAGGTTGGTTACGGGTAATAGACTCAGGGAAACCGGCCTCCTGAAGGCTGTATTTGGTAAGAAGGGTGAAGGGAGGGCAGCAACCTGCTGTGGGCTTTTGGTGTTGCCCACTGTGGGCATCCAGTCTTGATTTTATGGTTGAGTTGGTACACGCTGTTGAGGTACTGCATGTGACATTAACTCAGACTTTATGAAAATAACTCATGAGAATGCCTAACGCCACATTTGGTAATGAAAATGACGTATACTTGACCCTTGAATAATGCAGGGGTTGGGGCACCAAACCCCTACCCTCCACCCCTGCACACTTGAAAATCTGTGTATAACTTTGACTCCCCCAAAACGTAACTAATAGCCTACCGTTGACTGGAAGCCTTATTGATAACATAAAGAGTCAACACCTTGGGGCGCTTGGGTGGCTCAGTTAATTAAGCATCTGCCTTCGGCTCAGGTCATGATCCCAGGGTCCTGGGATCGAGTCCCACATCGGGCTCTTTGCTCAGGGGAGAGTCTGCTTCTCCCTCTGCCTGCCACTCCCCCTGCTTGTTCTCTCTCTCCCTCTCTCTCTCTGTCAAATAAATAAATAAAATCTTTAAAAAAGAGTCAACACCTATTTTGGACATTATATGTATTACATACTCTAGTCTTACAACAAAGTATGCTAGAGAAAAGATAATGTTAAGAAAATACACTTACTGGGGGGTAAGGAGATGGGTTAGCCTGGTGATGGGTATTAAGGAGGGCACGTTCTGCATGGAGCACTGGGTGTTATACACAAACAATGAATCATGGAACACTACATCAAAAACTAATGATATAATGTATGGTGATTGACATAACATAATAAAAAAAAAGAAAATACACTTACAGTACTGAATTATATTTATTGAAAAAAATTTGCATATAAGTGGACCAGTGTGGTACAAACCTGTGTTGTTCAAGGTCCAACTGTACGATTTTCTTTAGTTACATTGACATTGTTACATACTGTTCATAATTAATTATATTGATTTGTATTGTATCATGTCATATCGTATTGTACATCCTAATACCAAGTCCCAAGGTCCTCCTCTCTTAAAAACTGGTAACCATCATGGGGCGCCTGCCTGGCTCAGTTGGTAGAGCATGTGACTCTCGATCTCTGAATTGTGAGTTCAAGCCCCACGTTGGGTGTAGAGAGTACTTAAAAATAAAATCTTAAAAAAAATAATAAAACTGGTAGCCATCTATAACCCCTGTGGCAGAGCATAGATCCTTCTGGAAGGCTCTGGGTGGTCTCCTATATATCCCATGGAGTGTCACCCCAAGATGCCTGTGTTAGGGTGCCTACTTTTTTTTTTTTCCTCCAAAACCCTTAGTCTTCCACTTGTGTGCTTGTTCAGAGGACCATCTTGCAGTAATGAGTCTGTATTGGTTAATTCTACGGAAAGCTTTGCTTCCCTCCATGACTCTCTGGTACTGCTGTTGCCTGTCCCTCAGATACGTGCTGTCTTCTTTTGCTGCCACTTTCACCCCAGCAAGGTCAGTGTTAGTTCAGGCAATGAGCTGGAATAGCCCCCTTTTAAAGCCCCCTTGGTCAGGAAACATTTCTTCCTTCTAGAATCTGACTTTGGGTGAAAGCCAGATGCCATGACCTTTCCGATGTAATGACATTAAAATCCCGCCCTCCTCCTGTCGGTGAAGCTTTGGGGAAATGGCTCATCGCTGTGATGGAGGGACCATCCCTTGGCCTCCCAACAGATCAAGAACCACCATCACCATCTTGTTTTCTTAACTCATGCTTTATTCTTTTTTTTTTTAAGATTTCATTTATTTATTTATTTATTTAGTCAGTGTGCGAGCAAGCAGGGGGAGGGGCAGAGGGAGAGGGAGAATCTTAGGCAGACTCCCCGGTGAGCGCAGAGCAAGACAGGGGACTCAATCCCAAGACCCTGAGATCATGACCTGAGCCGAAACCAAGAGTCAGGTGCTTACCCGACTGAGCCACCCAGGCGCCCCTTGTGCTCTACTTTTACCACATTTCCTGTGATCTGCGTATCATGAAGAAGGTGACCAGTGTAGTAGGAGAAGGAGCCCTACACCTCAAAACAGCACAGCCAGAGATTAAACCTCAGGGTTTGCTTTGCTTTCTGCTCTCGCTGGAGTGGAGTCATTTGTATGCTTGGCTCCTGCTTTCTGCCTCAAACATGCTCCCCAAAAAGTTGTATTTCAGTCAAGCTGTAATAAAGCTGACTCATGCTCATTCCTGCACAGATAACTCTTCCTCTTTAAAGGAAATGTTGAGGGTCCTTTTCGTTGTCCCAGCACAAGACTGACTTTACACCAACATCTGTAGACTCCTAATGGTTCTCAGATGACTTGAAGATTTGCAGATTCTGCCACTGTTTATGATTTTGTCATTTGATTTTTTAAATGATCACTGCTTTCAATGTTTATGGTAATCTTTTCAATGCTGATGATAGTTATACGTATATATCATGTGAACGATCACCTTATGACTAAGCACTGCCATGAGATATCAGTGCCTATAACCTAGACATCATCGAAAATAACATCATTTAACTTTAAATGTTTGCAAGGCCTAGCTGGCTGTCATTTGGTTGACAACATCTGACTTGTACTCATTTTGTACTGTGTTGAAATCTATCACCAGGTGCAAAAGCAAAAATTCTCTTTTGCCACGAGAGTTCTCCGTGGAATGACCTTTTTCTAAACCGGGAATTTAGTTTCTTGGAGTAGTTAATAAATCGATTTGGCATCACAGAAATGGCATAGTACATCAGAGTCACCCACAGTCTAATGATAAAGGACAGAAAAGGGCGTATTAGGTAATTGATACATTTCGGCTAAATGAAGTTGTGGCAGTCTGTACAAACAGAAGTTTCACAGTAATTGGGAAAGATAAAAAATGATGGGGGAATAAAGTCATCACAGGGGGTCTGCCCTGTCGCATCGTACCTGGTTTACTGTGGTAGCAGATTCTTCTTTGGGTTCCATCTTGGTACAAGCAACTCAGCGGAAAATACAAAATGACTCTTGTTTTGATGAAACAAAGTGTTTTGTTTTTTTTTTTTAAGTTTTTAAGTCATGTGTCTCAGGGTACACTTGGATTGATTCTGTAAAAGCAAGTACATTATTTTAAAAATAGTAATGATAATAAGAATAATAATAGAGACTCCAGTGAGGGGATCCACCTTGTTCATCATCCAAAGACTGAAGTTAACAAAAAGCGCAACATGTAAATTACTCTTTTTGCCACTGGTATTCCAGACCTACAAAAATGGCAAGTCCATATTGTCTGACCTAAGAAGCACAAGAGTGGCAATTTAGGGTCAGCAAAGCGACAACCATCACAAGGATTAATGCTTCTGAATTTGAGTCTCACTCTTCTGTATCTCTGTATTTATTTGTGTATTCATTGGCTGTATGACTTATGTAAGAACTAAAAGCATAAAATGTTTATTCCTCGTTTTATGTTTATAACATTGAAATAAAAAGAATGTAAATACTGGAGCACCACGAAAACGAGTTCTTTAACAGAGCTCTGTATCATTACTCACTTTTGAGAAACGCTGACCTGAATATTCCTACCCTTGGCAGACCCAAGCCCTGGCCACAAACATTCAGGCTGGTTTTCTTTTCTTTTTATTACCTGCCCTCAGCTCTGAATGGGAATATTTTGTAAATATTCCAGAACTGCCTATTAAGCCTAAAACTCATAAAGTATCAGATTTGTAACTGAGGTTGATTCTCTTAACTTAAATTCCCCAACGTGTTTCCAGTTCAAGTTAGCCCCAATATATAAAGGGACACCCCCCCCCCAAAAAAAAAAGGTCAAGTGAAGTCATTCATTCTGTTTAGGCCTTTTGTGGAACTCCATGAGTGCTGTAAGGAAATAGCATTTGACACTTGATCTTAGGCTCTGCACCTACATAACCCGCGTCAGTAGCTGCCCACCGCTAACAGGGAGCCGATCCTCCAGATTCAGGCTCTGGAGGAAGCACGCATTTCTCTCTTTGAGCTTTCTGAGCCAGCTGGAGAGTATGGTTATAAGTAGGGGCTTTGACAACAGACTGCTTGGGTTCAAATCCCACCTCTGACTCCAGATATGTGGACGTTTAATTTCTCAGCGCTTCCACCACCAAATGGGTCTGATACTAGTGCAAGGACCCCCATGGTGGCAGTGTGAGGGTCAGACAGCTTAAAGGGTACATAGGGAATGCCTAGAACAGTGCCTGGCCCATGGTAAGCATGCAGGAAATGTTAGCCGCAGCATCATTTCTTCTACAGTTACTGTTGTTCCTACTGCTGCCGCCTGGGAGGGCCCAGGGGCCTGACCCTTCAGGGATGACAGTGTGGCACCCTGATCATGACATCCGCATAAAGACAAGACTTGGATGGTGGGTCTCAGGAGTGCTCCCCACCAGCTGAGCTGCGTGATCAGCACCAGGCCCGGAAAGAACTGGAGAGATCTACCGAGATACTGATAATGTCATTGTCAAACATTCGCAGTCTCCCGAAACCTGCCGGCTGGTCAGCCTGGGAGGGCTTGGTGCTTCATTTATTCTCTCACGTCTGTGCCTTCCCTTGGCCAGCAGTTGACAAGAGCTAGTTCATCGGGGGAAAGGTGGCAGCTAAGTGGAAAAGGTGCTTTGTGAGTAAGCCGGCAAGGGGCAGAAAGCCAGGCTGAAGATCTTGGGTGTGTTGTTTTTTTTCCCCAGACAACAGGGAACCTGGATTTGGAGACAAGAATCGCTTCTAGACCCCGTGACAACTTGAGATTAACGGTGCAGCTGTAAATAACAATGATCCTGCCGGGGAGGCGGGATCATTGGATACGCGGAGAACACGGACGCTGGGGCTGGTTCTGGGTGCGATTGTGGTGCTGCCATTCCCTGGCTGAATGATCTTGGATAAATTCCTCAGCAAATCTGTGCCTCAGTTGGCTCACCCACAAAATAGACATGGAAGACACATAAACAAAACCGCACAAAGGTAAAGCACTTGGAACAACACCTGGCGCATCCTCAGATCTATGTGGGTGTTCATCATTGCTTCCTGCCTCTTGGGCCGTAGTTTCTGCATCTGAGACGAGAAGCAATTGGACTGCATAACATCACATCCTTCTGTGCTCAGGGTTTTGATGGGCAGGTCGAAGGCTGTGCTTTTGGCTTCCTGTGGCAGTGGTTTATAGTGTAGCTCGGGGGACGTACGGGATCTTGGAGGCAGGAAGACGGGTTAGGTTATGCCGGTTTCCACTCATTCCACTCCCTCCCTCCATGCCCCGCCCCAGCCTGCACATCCATGCGGGAACCACGGCCCCAGTTCACTGAATCCAGGCAGTGTGCGAGAAGTCAAGGGGGCAGCTATAACCTCCTCTTTTGCTGCCTGGGTCTACATTCAAAATAAGCTTCTTTGCCAGGACATGGAATTGGAAGTAGGTAGAAAAAAAATTAGAACAGGATCATGAAGATAGGAAAATGTGTTTGGCGTTTGTTTGTTTGTTTTGGGGTTTTGGGGTTTTTTTTTGTTTTGTTTTTGGTTTTTGCTTTTGTCTTTTTCTGAAATCATGGTGCAGCCGGGATACAGACTGAGCAGGCCCACGGATAGGGAGGCACACCCATGGCTGAGCTCTAAGCCCGAGAGAATGTTCCAGAACTTCCTTCGGGAAGGTGACTCAAAGCACACTTATTCTGCTGGGTTGTCCTTTCTCACCTCCCTTCATCCCCTTTCCTGTCTTCCTCTACCCTCGAATCCCAGCAGATAAAAGCTCAAATCTGCTGAGAGGATGTAAGTCACAAGCGGTCAGGTGAATTACAGCCGTAACACTGCAGAGATAAGAAGCAAGACTGGCGCCTGGGAGGGCCTGGGAGGGGGACGCGGGACACTCACCATTATCAAATTGTGCAATTTAGCAAGTGGCCGGTGGCAGGCTGGGATGATAGCCAGTTAATCTGTTTTGCATGCACTCTGAAGATGCAAAGTTGGAGCCCACCCAGGGAGCAGGCTGGCTTAGATGGCTTTTCCCAGCTCCCTGCAGAAGAAGCCAGTAAAATTAACCAGAGGTAGGGATAAACACAAGAAGTTGTGTGTGTGTGGGGGGGGGGGGGGGTTTAACCATGAAAGAAAGATAC
This sequence comes from Halichoerus grypus, assembly GCF_964656455.1. Taxonomy (NCBI): domain Eukaryota; kingdom Metazoa; phylum Chordata; class Mammalia; order Carnivora; family Phocidae; genus Halichoerus; species Halichoerus grypus. Next base: position 123,306,624 of record NC_135719.1, read on the forward strand.
TGGTAACTGGCAAGAAGTCCTAGGTGTTAGTATTGTAATTAGTAATAATAAAAAAATACTATTCAAAGCTAGCATTTATGGAGAGCTTGCTTTGATTGGGTGCTTTTCCCCTTGCTACCCAGGCAGGTAACCCAGGTGGCGGCAAGGGGATCAGCCAGTTTTGGTTACTGGGTGAGGGATAAGGCAGGAGGCCAGGGCTGGGGGTCACTAAAGTGTAATCTTACAAAGGGCAGCCCATGAGAGGTTACTAGGGGCTCTGTTATCTGGTGGGTTTGGGAAGCTGGAAATGAGGCTCCCACAGGTAAATACCTTCTCACATTAGAACACAGAAGTGGTGCCATGGATTTTCTCTGACCTGAGTTTAAGTCACAAGGCATTTTTATCCTCCCAGCACCCATGGGAAGTGGCTGCTCTCATGACCTTCACCGTACAGGTGAGGCAATGTATGCACAGAGAAATTCCATAGCTTGGCCACGTTCACCCAGCTTGCAAGTGGCAGAGCCAGGCTAGGAACTTGGGCAGTCTGGCTCCAGAGTCCCAGCACTGACCACCTGCAAGCCTGCCTACCCCGCAGGAGAGAGTGTGAGGGCACCAGGGACCACGTCCCATCAGCTGAACATCAGAGTGTTTAAGTCAAACCCAGATCCATCACACAAAATACAGTGTGTGTGCGCACGTGATTGTTAATTCCTTCAGCCATCTCCTGGGTCCCTATGTGTGCCGGCCCCTGGGCTGGATCCTGTGGGGTAGACGAATCCGATGCAAACTACAGCCCTCAAGACCCAGTGGGTACAAAAAGGTTCCAGAAATCGTTATACCACAAGAGGAAAATGGTAGATGCTAAAAGGGAAGTACAGACAAAGTACAGCAGATTCATAAAGGACAGGGATACTCTGTACCTGTGGAGTCAGGGAAGGCTTCTCAGAGGAGGCTGCCTTTGTGCTAGGACTTGAAATAGGAGTAAAACTTGAGAATGGAGCAGAGGGTAGGAAGGACAAATAGGAAAGGGGGTTTGTTTCAGGGTGCGGTCAATGGTCCAGTTTGGCCACCTGAGGGTACGAGAGAGAGAGGTGGCCTGAAGGACCAGGAAGGCTGTCACTGGTGGGGCGGGGGGGAGGAGGAGTATGTCTTACACTCAGAACAGACTCAGAAGGCAGCTTGGCCAAGCCCCTCACTTTACAGAAGACAGACCCAAGATTTAGGATTAAGTGGAGGGCACAATACAATCATTAGTTCATGGCAGAACCATGTCTCAGACCTCGGGCTTGCCCCAGTTTCCTTTGTACTCCTCCCCAGATGCAAACAGGTGAGTGTCAAGGGCTCACAATGCCAGAAAAGCTTCACGTTTTAATAACCTGTTCTCTGTGATGTTCTCCAAATACATAGTCTGCATTTGGCGTTAGTATCAGCTCCAGACTGCCCCTGTCTGCAGGCAAGTCTAAGCACCCTCTATATGCCAGGAGAAACTGAGGATCTGAGGAATGAGGTGGCTGCAGACACTTGGGAGAAGCGAGGCCTTCAACCCACAGTCTCCTAAATTCTGGACGCGCGGGCTTAATGACGCTTCTGTCATAAGCAGCCATCAACGCTGCGTAATTTACAAGGCTAACCCCACCCCCCTCTTCTTCCCCTCTACCGTCCTCAGATAAACCTAAAACTCTTGTTGCCCGCCTACTCATTTGCTCCCCTTGTATCTCTCGGACCGCAGAAATTCACATGTTTATCTAATCCGTATAACCTGGGGGTCTGGAACCTTTTCAAACTCCTGAACAACTTTAGCAAGTTAACTTTCGGCTGGAAGCTCATTTCCCTTGACCTTCATTATTTGCTTCTGGAAGATGCTGTGGCATCAGACAGACTTCAGATACCACCTCTAGAACTAAGAAATTAAGCAATCATTCAGAGTACCCATGATTATACATTTAGAAGAAATAAGAAATCAATATCGCAACCCTGGATCCTGGCATTTTTTCCCTAACTGAAGACGCTGCCTGTGAAGTGTTGCGGCTTTCAAGAACAACAGCGCCCCTGTGTGGTGATCTTGTGCATTGCACCCCAGCAGTGCTTGAAAACTCCAGGCTGGAAGGAATCCCGGCCTTGGGCAAGGACATCTATTCAGCCCCAAGTAATTTCCGCCTTAAACCAACAGGCTGTTTCTGCCAAAATGATGAGCACAGTTAAGTTTTATTGTACTGATTTCTGTCTTAAAACTGAGCGAGGATCTCTTTTTCCCTGTAAAATGAGGAAAAGGACAGCAAGCAGCATGGGTTGGTTGAATCATTTCCAGGGTTTGAAATTGTGGGGTGAGTGGAAGGCATGGGATTGGAGAGATGGAGTGAAGATCAGGAGAGAGGAAGAGTGGCCGGAACGGCTGGGAGCCAGGGAGTAGAGGGAGGTAGGCTAAGATTTGTCTGGTAATAAAAATGAAGGGAGGTCGCCTGGGTGGCTCAGTTGGTTAAGCGTCTGCCTTTAGCGCTTCTCCCTCTTTCTCTGCCTTCTGCTCCCTCTGCTTGTGCTCTCTCTCTCTCTCTCAAATAAATAAATAAAAATCTTTTTAAAAAATGATGGGAAATGTAATAGCTTGTATTTCCAACGAAACCAAAGGCTGCATAGAAGTGTCTTGCACACAGAACAGAGAAGTAAATTGGTGTCACCAAAACTCAGAATTTCTAGCTATGACATCATGCCTTCAGTGGCTGCCTCCCTCCTCAAGCTGACCCTCCATGCTCTCTTGAGAAAGAAGGATCTAGTTTCTCCTAACTGTGAGCAGAGTGTCTGGGATGCTCCCCCTCCAGGAGCCTCCGAAACCACTGTGCCCTGACCTCTGCCACTGGGGTGCCAAGTGGGAGACGGATTCATCACTGACCCTTTGATTGTTCTTAACTTCTGCACACCCCTGATGCCCACACCCTGCCTGCAGCTCCTACCTCCTCCTCTCTAGGAGGCCACTGCCCACTTGACCTGTGGTGTGGGGCAGGGGCTCCAGTGTCCTCATCTGAAAAGTGGGAATAATGCCGCCTGCCGACCTCACAGACTTGTCTCAGGGGTTAAACTGGATATGAGGATGGAATTCTTGAATCATCATAACTATAATGTGCAGCTTTGTATCTGCAATATAACATAAATCAATACATAATAACAAATAAATATACATAGCATCTTTATTATTTATTATAATAAAGGGGTGAGATAACCTAGTAATTCTTGTTAGTGTCTACACCCTTGGGGAAACCAAATCTAGAGAAATGAGATGGAGAAGTGGCCCTGGCTGGAATTGAATGGGAGGAGAAAGGAGTCTTTTTTCAGGAGAACTCATGTCCAGTTTCAGTGAGCCAACCCAAGAGACCGGGAGTGGGTGTCCATATAGGGTGGGGCAGGGTCAAATTTGAGGAGTATCAAAGGGACAAATAAACTGGTGTCACACATGGAGGAAATTACCATTCAATAGATGGATATAGGAATGATGCGTCTACCAGCCAAGGAATCCCAAGGAAAGCTGGGAACCACCAGAAGCCAGGAGAGAGGTACAAACTATTTCTCTCTCACAGCCTCCAGGAAGAACCAACTCTGCTGATGCTTTGATTTTGAACTTCTGACTTTCGGAAGATGGTCCTTCAGCAATGTTTTGAATGAGGAACACAATTTTGGATAGATTCTTTTATGAACCATCCGTGTCAGAGCTGGCTATAGACAAGATCATGAAATAGCCAGAAATGGGTCCCACTGATAGGGCCTTTTCTTTTTCCACCTGTATTTCCTCCATGTAATCTCTATCTGTCCCTCCTACACATGCTGGACGACCTCAGGCTGGTTTCTCCTCTCAAAACCAAACAGCTGGTGCCTAATTCTAAGATATAAGATGAGATAAAAATAACTATTAGCAATTTACTCATTACAAAATCATTTATCACAAGTCGTAAGTCAGGGCACCTGCCCACCCTCCCATTCATTCCTTCAGTGCTAGGCTAGAGTTATGATCAACAAAAGCAGATGTATTCCTCTCCTCATGTGGCTTCCAGTCTCCTGGGGACATTTACTCAGGTGGTGAAGCCATACAGGTGGCATTTCGGGCATGAGTTAGTTCCAGTAAATGGAGGGGGTTCGGTCTCCTAGGGCGGCCACCTGCTTGGGAGTATTCTTGGTAAGGCCAGGTGCTCTGCCTGGACCTAGACAAACCCACATCTCCTCTCTCGGGGTAAGGAGAGCAGGCCACGTATCCTGTCCTGTTCCAGTCTTTGCTAGAATGTCCCATGTGTTATGGGCTGAGCCTTTGTGCCTCTTGCGGAACACTTCTTTTGGGGGTGAGTTTTCTGGGGATTTATTGTTTCACCTCAAAAGAAAAATGTGAGATAAAAAGTATAACAAATAAATAAGCAGAGGTTTGTTCAGGTTGGGGTTGGCAACCTGAGGACATTGAGACTTCCCTTGAGTGGACGAGGTCCAGCCAAGGGGCAGTAAACCCAAGATGCTCTTTCCTTGCTCATGGGTCTTTCTCAGTCAAAACCCTCATAGGAGAGGTAGTTCTTCTCTTGCTGGAATTATGTGATTCAGAAAGATTCTAAAAGGAGTCTTGGGGGATAGATAATATCTGCATTTAACTGACTAATGAAATGAAACATTATGTCATTGATGACAATTCCTTTTGGGCTGATGTGGACCAAAGCCTATTAACTACTTTCCCCAGCGTCTTTTCAGGCCTTCCCGTCCATGGTATTCCTGTTACCCTTTCCTAAGCATCGTCATGCCCATATAGATTTTAGTCATTGTAAAATGCCCCGAAATCCCAGAATCTGAGTTCTGGGTGGCATCGCTATAATGGCCGCGAGGGGCCGAACCCTTCTGTGCAGCTGGTCCTTCAATAGACTGGAATGTGTTTGGGGTTTGTGCTCATTTCAGTTTCCAAGTCCTTCAGGGATAAATGTTCTCATTCTGAGCTCAGCTCTATGCTTTAGATAATACTCCGGTGCTAAGAATAGGACCAGTCATGCAGGAAGCGGGCAATAAGTATTTGTTGAATGAATGAATGAATGAATGAATACATGAATTCCACAAAAACTCATAAGAGCTCATCCCTTAAAAAACCTTGACAATATTGCAGGCACAGCAACAAAGGCAGAAACCATATAAGAAAGAATTGATGGATTGGGATAAAATATTTAAAAACTCTACCTCCGAAGATATCTTCAGTATAAATAACAAATTGAAGGGGGAACACTGGATAGCACAAATTTCAGATAAGGTGTTATAACTTTAATACTTCATAAGTCCCTATTAATCAATCTACAAAGATGGGTACCCCAGGAGAAGAAACACAAATAGCCAATAAATGTATCAGAAACATTTACATCTCACTGATAAAAACAGAGTTCTTTTCTGAAATGGGCTACCATTTTCTCCCAGTCGGATTGGCAGTGATAAACAAGAATGCAGATATCTAGTGCTGTGTGGGACACAGGGAGATAAACAGGAGCATGCACTTCCAGAAGAAGGAGAATTTGGTGTAGCAGGTTCGGAAGCCTTGAGAGTAAGCCAGAGATTTCACTTACAGAGATTTATCTTAAGGAAATCATAGAAGATATATTAAAAAAAAAAAAAACCTAGAACTGTTGATTGCTATAGTATTATTGCAAAAAACAAACAAAATGGAAAACAGCTTTTTAACTACAAGGAGCTACATATAAACGTAAACATTTGTTTTTATAAAAAGAGGAGAAAGAGAGAGGGGGAATCTTGGGGAAATTGTGTGATTTTTTCAAGTTTAAATTCAAGTTAGTTAACATATAGTGTATTATTAGTTTCAGGGGTAGAGTTTAGTGATTCATCAGGTGCATATAACACCCAGGGCTCATTACATCACGTGCCCTCCTTAATGCCCATCCCCCAGTTACCCCTTCCCCCTCCAGCAACTCTCAGTTTGTTCCCTAGTGTTAAGAGTCTCTTATGGTTTGTCTCTCTCTCTCTGTTATTTTATTTTTCCTTCCCTTCCCCTCTGTTCATCAGTTTTATTTCTTAAATTCCACGTATGAGTGAAATCATATGATATTTGTCTTTCTCTGACTGACTTATTTTGCTTAGCTTAATACCTTCTAGTTCCATCCATGTTGCAAATGGCAAGATTTCATTCTTTTTGATGGCTGAATAATATTCCATTATACACATCTTCTTTATCCATTCATCTGTCGATGGACATTTGGGCTCTTTCCATATTTTGGCTATTGTGGACATTGGGGTGCATGTGCTCCTTCAGATCACTATTTTTGTAACCTTTGGATAAATAACTAGTAGTGCAATTGCTGTGTCATAGGGTAGTTCTATTTTTAACTTTTTGAGGAACCTCCATACTGTTTTTCAGAGTGGCTACACCAGATGTGATTTTTAATTATTAAAATAAAATCTTTTAGGGGCATCTGGGTGGCTCAGTCATTAAGCGTCTGTCTTCGGCTCGGGTCATGACCCCAGGGTCCTGGGATCGAGCCCCGCATCGGGCTCCCTGCTCGGCAGGAGGCCTGCTTCTCTCCCACTCCCCCTGTTGTGTTCCCTCTCTCGCGTTCTCTCTCTCTGTCAAATAAGTAAAAAATAAAATCTTTTAAAGTGAATAAAATCTTTTACTTTGGTATTGACAAAAAATTAATTCTTCGGAATAGAAAATCATGGGGGCTTAGGTAATAATGTAATTATTACCAAGTGAACTATCCCATATTATTAAGTCTTTACTGTAAGCCTCTGAGTTCATCTATATCAAGTCCTTACCGTAATTCTGAGTTAAGCAGGGAGGTGGCATTATCCCTCCGCGTCGTGACAAAACTGAAGCTGAGAAAAACTAATGACTTGTTCAGTATCTCACAGTTAATCAGTAGCAAGCCTGGTCATAAAGTCGGGGGTGCCACCCCCACAGCTCAGTAGGTGCTCCTTCTTCAGAATAAAAATCTGAATGACTGTTAGACCATGATTGGCCTGCAGAAGTAGAGAGCACACTGTTCCATGGTTTGGGGAACACTTCCCTAGCATGATCCTATTAGATTATTAGTGTCAAGCAGGCAAGATAAGTTTATTATCCCCATTTTACAGGCAGGGAAGCTGAGGCTCAGAGACGTTAAGTGACTTTTTCAAGGTTGTACACAGTAAGTGAAGTTGGGGGTTGTTTAAACACACTTTTAGTCCAAATCCCCTGCTTGGTCCGCTTCAGTATGACATAATAAACTGTCACTTTATCAATATCTCTTAACTTGCACTGTCACATTCCCAGAGGTTTATCATTTGCATAAGTCCTTCCTAAGTGCCCTTTCAGCATGGTTGACGCGTGTTAACAAGACTTGGGCGCTACCCCTGCATGGCAGAGTGTATTTCCGGGACGTGTGGAATACTATTTCCCGTCCCACATGCTCTTCCAGAACTTTGTCACTCTTCCGTCCCCAAAGGTGGAGCCAATGCAGTGTAGCCGAGGTAATGCTCTGTAATGTATGTTACTTTGTGTTAGCCAAGGCGAAGTCTGAAAAATTCCATGCCCCTCTGCCTTGCTTTCTTGGGATGCTTGCTCTTGGCATCCAACCCCCGAGCTGCGCTGAAGCCTGAGCAGCCCACGGAGAGGCCCACATGGAAAGGAGAGGCCCCAGCGCACACCCCGGTTGGCTCCCAGCAGAGCTAACTTACCAGCCAGGGGAGGCATCTTGAAAGGAGATCTTCCTGCCCCCAGGGGAGCCACCTCCGCTGATGCTGCGTGGGGTGAAGTGAACTGAACCCATCCAGCTCTGCCCAGATGGCAGATTCCTGAGCAAAAAAAGCGATGTGGTTTGGGGGCAGGTTTTGGGGGGTTTTGGGGGTGTTTGGGGTTTGTTTTTTTTGCAACAACCATAGCCGACATATCTGGGAATCGCATCATTCTTTTAAAAGTAATTCTGCGTGAAAAACGTTCATTTTGTGAAGTACCTACTAGGTGCCAGACATTTTCCCAGGCTTGGGATGTATCTGCAAACCAAATGGATATGGTCCTTGCCCCGGTGAAGCTTGTAGTTCAGCCCAGGGTACAGAGACTATGTAGTAAGTGAAGCATCTAGTTGGGATGCCTGGGTGGCTCAGTCGGTTAAGCATGTGGCTTCAGCTCAGGTCATGATCCCAGGGTCCTGGGATCGAGCCCCGCATTGGACTCCCTGCTCAGCAGGGAGTCTGCTTCTCCCTCTGCCTGCCACTCCCCCTGCTTGGGCTCTCTCTCTCTCTCTCTCTCTCTCTGACAAATAAATAAATAATCTAAAAAAAAAAAAGCATCTAGTATGTGGAAGGTTAACAAGTAGAACCAGGAAAGGAGTCGGGAGCACGGCATGGGGGCAGTTTGCTGTGCTCCCGGTGTGGTCTGAGAAGCCTCCATGAGAGGGTGACTGGGGATTTGGCCTGTGGGTTCTGGGGAAGGAGCTGAGTGGGGAGTGTGCTCAGAGGATGGAGAGTCTTGTGGGAACTTGTAAGGACTCCGGGCCCTTCAGCGTTCTCAGCAGATCTGAGCTGACCGGCATGGGTAGCGGCTCTTTCTGCCACGTGGGGAAGCAGCCCCAGGAAGGAAGGGCGGCAGCAGGGAGCCCAGTGAGGGACGCAGGCGGGAGAGGGTGGCCAGTCCTGGACAGAGGCAGTGGACTGGTAAGAAGCACTGCGTTCTGGGACACATCCCACGTTCGGCAGGGGAGGCCGACCGCATTCCCTGAGACGCTGGCTATGAAGTGTGAGAGAAAGAGAGGACTCCGGGGTCGCCGTGCGGGGTGGGGCTGAGCAGCTGTAAGGACGGGGCTGCCATCGGCCGTGATGAGGAGGACGGTGAGTGGGACGGGAGCGGGGTGGGAGCTGAAGGTCGGGAGACCAGCCCACTCTGCCGTCGGGCAGTTGGACTCTGTGGGTTGTAAAGGTCCATTGTTCCACGGGAACAACCGAGTGGCTGCTGAACGGTGGGCACGCAGCCTGGCAACGGGCATTTAGAGACGGACGCGATGCCGTGCGTTTCTGCAGGTGGCGTCCGTGTGGTGAGAGGAACAGATCCCTGGGCGGGCAACAGCCACGCAGTGTGGCAGGCAGTTTGCTGGAGGTGTATGGGTGTGGGCTGCAGGAGCACATGGAGTATGGGCAGGGGGAGGCCGTAGCATCCGAGCGGGGCCCTGAAGGGGACTTGGGAATAGGCCCGGTGTGGGGAGCGAAGGAACAGCACATACAAAAGAGCCAGGGAGTCAGCAGGGAGAAGCTGACGGATGGGCTTGGCCTTTTCTATGTCCTGCTGAGAGGCCTGAACTTTACCATTCAAAACAGGGCACGGCTGGAGAGCTGCAATGTGTTTGGAGAACTGAAACGTTTAAGTATTTGCATAACCTTTGAAAATCATTCTGTGGTGCTTTCTAAATTCTGGGGCCCTGGCACAGAACCCCGGTCACTCTTACGGAGCTCTGACTCCAGAATCTCTACCCCATTTATAGACAGGAAGAGGGATATGGTTTGAATTTGAAGGTCATTGGAGTGAAGAGCAGGGAATTGTGAGGCCAACCATTAAATGGGTCCTCCACGTGGATAACGTGATCACCAAGGATAACAGCAGGATTTGGGGGGGAGAATAAAATTGTGTCAAAGTCTTGCATGAATGAGGAGGAATGAACAAAACTAGAGATGACAGGCCAGAGGAGGGGTTGAGTGGGACCTGGTGGCATATATGCAAGCCTCAAATCGTCAGGAATTTTTACACAAGAAAAAGAAGAAATGTCCTAAAGGGCATCAGAGAGCAAGGAAGATGCCTACTTTCCCTCCTCACCCCAAATGAGGTGGTGGGGTGGGGGAGGGTGGTCCAAGAATGAAGGCACTGGAGGGGCGCCTGGGGGCCTTGGTCAGTGAAGAGTTAAGCCTCTGACTCCTGGTTCCAGCTCAGGTCATGATCTCAGGTTTGTGAGATCGAGCCCTGTGTCAGGCTCGGAGCTCAGCGGGGAATCTGCTTGAGACTCTCTCCTTCCCCTGCCCCTCCCCCACTGTTCTCTCTCTCTTTCCCTCCCTCTAAAAAAAAAAAAGAAAAGGCCCTTGAAACAACTGCAGGGGAGTGAGCGAAGACCAGGAGGTCGGGGGTCCTTCTGTGCTTAGGTGAAGGCTTTTTCACCAATGGAGCTGGAGAACAGAGGTTCCAGGGGAAAGAGGGGAGAGGCTGATTAAGGGAAGAAGCTCAAAGCAACAAGAAATGAGACAGAAATAATGGGGCACCAGAGGCACTTGGGTTTTACTCACTGACTAAGGATGAAGGAGAATTAACTGGTCCCAACATTTCTTCTAGCTCAGGTTACAGATCATCTAATACATATTTGTGGGTTATTTGGATAAAAGGATAGATGGATGGATGGATGGATGGATGGATGGATGGATGGATGGATGGACAGACAGATGGGAGGATTTATTTCTCTCTGGAAGATTCAGCCTCACTCAGAATGGTGCTGTTTCTGAGAGAACCCTAGCAGGATTTGTTAGCTCCCAGCCTTCACCTCATGTTGGAAGCAATGGTTGGCAAAGGGGAGGCCCCCTGAGCATTCTTGGCTCTCTTGGGATCAATCTCTGCCTTCACTGCAGAATTCCCTCTGTCACTGGCCAGGTACCTCCCATTGCCCACCTGTGATGACTCCTGGAGCCACTTATTAAACGCCATGTGACAGTTGAAGTGCCCTCTTGCTGCAGCAAGATCTCATCTCTGACTCGAAAGTGGAAAACCCAGTGGACACGATGTGTACCACTTTCAACCCTTTAGAAATAGGATAGTAATTGTATTGGTAAAAAGGAGCTATAGTTACTCATGGCCTGACTTTAACAAGAGAAATTTGGGAGACCAAAAGTCTTACTGATAACCGAGTGAGCTATTTCTCTCAAAATCAAAGTCCTGTTGTAGGCTACAGACTTCCCAGCCGGGCTCAGACAATCCTACAGGCTAAAATAGGCATACTAGAAAATGTTCTGCCAAAAGAATTACTTAAACCCCTTTTTTTTAATCAGTTGCCACAATACTTCTCAAGTTTTTATGCCACCTTCTTAGGTATATTTCCTCAATATAGATTCCAAGTGCTGCCAGTTCTGTTTTGAGAAGAATGCTTTTCTCCCCTCCTAAATATAGAGACGCTTCCGTTTGCATCACAGCCCCACCTGGAAGTCTGCTGTGACTGACCCCGGCACCTATTTCTCCTTCCCTCTTTAGTAAGAAAGCCCCATTTTTGGCTGAGCACAGTGTTGCCCAGAGTAAAAGTCTATTTCCCCGCTTCCCTTGCGAGGAGATGTGGTCAGTGACTGAGTTCTGCAACAAATTACTGCCAACCCAGTGACTTACCACAATATGGATGTATTATCTTACCGTCCGGAGGTAAGGCGTCTGACATGGGTCTTAGAGGGCTAAAACCCAGCTATTGGCAGAATTATGTTCCTTCTGGAAGTTCTGAGGGAAAGTGTGTTTCCTTGCCTTTCCCAGCTTCCAGGGGCTGCCTGCGTTCCTCCCTCCGTAGGCTTCCTCTATCTTCACAGCCGGCAGCTAGCCGCCTTTTCTCCCTCTCTCTCTCCTCCCCCCCGCTCACCTCCCCTCACTTGCTTTCATGCCCTCCCTCTCTCTCCCACTCTCTTTTTCTCTCTCACATGCACACACACACCCCTCTGCTCTGTCATCATATCTCCTCTCTCGGACACCCCCTCCCTCTCTTGTAAAGATCCTTGTGATTACATTGGTCTCACGTGGATAGTCCAGGAATCTCTCCATCTTGAGTGCCTTAATCGTATCTGCAAAGTCCTTTTTGCCATGTAAGGTAGATAGTCACAGTTCTAGGGATTAGGACATGGGCATCTTTGGGGAGCCATTATTCTGTGTTTCACAATGTGTAAATAGAGTAAGGGACTCCCAAAAAATGTGCTTGAAGGGAGGTGTGTCAACAGGGAAAGGCACTTTTTAGCTCTTGTGCCTTTCCTTCTTCCTCCTTCCTGAAGCTGGGAGGTGATGCCTGATGCTTTGGCAGACTTTTTGAACCATCAAGTGACCTTGGTGATGGAAGCCAAGCACCAGGAGGGTGGAAGAGAAACATCAAGGCATGGATTCCTAAGAACCTATGGAACCACCACCTCTAGACTTCTTTTACCAAATATAGTTCTGTCTTGGTTAAGTCACTGTCATTTTGTTTGGTTTTGTTGGTTTGTTTTGTTTTGTTTTTCTGGAATGTGCAGCTAAACTTAATCTCAATCCCTCAAAAGGATACACAAGTCTCTACTTAATAAACTCCAAGTCTGACTCTCTCAATGCACTACCCTCCCATCAGCATGGGTATGACCACTTTTATCACGTATTGATCAGACACCAGCCTTTAGTTCTGCCTGTAAGCTAAGCTGTACAACCTCAATATTAATCTCGGCTTTAATAATTCTTTCAGAGCTTTGACCGTATTTTACTGCAATAGCACCAGGAGAACCAGGGTGGGCAAGAATGGGCTAGTCCTGGGTAACTTAAAATAAGACCCTGGACTGGCCCCCTCATCTTTAACACACACACAAACAATCTACAATAGGAAACAGCAAGGTAACTTTCCATACCAAGATCTATCTGGCCTGCCTTACTATCAAGATTCAGTAGTGGCCCTAAGAAGAAACCAACCCTATCAAAACCAACATCTGGAAGAAAAAAAGGCATAGTTATTAGTTACACCAAAATGCAAATCATCGATTTTGGCCAACACTCTGTAATATATTCATCAGATGTTTACTGAAAATCTGTGATGTGTTCTGTGCAAGGCGTTAGGGAGGCAGAGCTGGGGAGACGGGGATCTCTCTCCTTAGGGACCCTCATAGGCCCCAATGGAGAAGACAAACCAAGAAATGAGTGTAATTAACTTAATCGTTTTATTATTTCCAGGAATCATAAGCTAAATTCTGTGATCACTTACAGCACCTCTCCTTGGCTCGGGGTTCCTCGTATAGCTCTCCCCATTCATCATTTGGATCCTGTTGTATTCTCTTTATGAATTCTAGCAATATCCTTAATTATTTACCACCACAACCCTATTCTATTTTGGAAGTATCCAGCACTTGGGCAGGGGTGGTGATGAGACCATGGGGCCAGAAAGAATAAACTCATGTTGGGTTTTATACTTATTCTTTCCTAGTTATCGCAGGGTTTCTTCATTTGGGAATATTCTCAGCATCTTCCCTAGACAAAAGCCAGCTTCTCTCTGTCTGGAGTTGATTGGTAGGAAATGAGTCTCGCTCGTAAGAAAGACACCTGGCTCCTGACACCTTTCCACCCCAAAGTCTTCTAACACAGGTGGGATCTGGAGCTTGAGGTCACCTCCCAGGCTGAGTGACCGTGTCCAGCGTTCAGATAGAGTGCTTGGCCACAGGCCGGCTCCAGAGTCGCACAAGATGCTTTCAAGGAGTCAGCTATCATTTAGTGTTAGAAAAGCCAGAAAACATGTTTCAACTTGTCGTAAATCAGAAGAGAATACCAAAATCCTAACTGTCTCTTTGGCTTGGTCACTGGACAGAGCAGTCAGGGGCTGTAAATGGTGGTAGTACGGATTTCCCCCCCAGTAGAGACCTGAGCAAGAGCTCTAACAGCTCTAACGGCAGGTTCTGGTGGAGCGTGGCAGAGAAGATCCAGTGTGGGAGCTCATTTTTCCTGCTGTCTCCCGAGGAAGGGAATGGAGTGCCATGGTCACAGGAGAAATCAAGAAGAGAGAAGCCCGGGCATTCAGAGCAACGGAAGGCATTTCAGATTAAGGAAGGACAGCCTTGTGTCCCCTGCCATTGCACCATTTACAAGCCAAGGACTTCATTCCAATGCCATTGTCTTCTCATCTACATTTTCTCCATGGGTGACCTCATCCAGCGCCCCTGCTTGAGGTGCTTTCCTATACACCAGTCACTCCCAAGTAGCATCCCCAGCCTGCTCTCCCCCCAAAAATCCAGACTCCTTTGTCCAATAGCCAACTTGACATCTCCACCCAGATGGCTACTATATATAAATCTCAGACAAGACATGGCCAACAAAGGAGGCCCAGGCTTCCTCCCCAACGTGCTTCCGTATCTCAGTTGGTCGAAGTTCCACTATGCATGCAATTAGTTAAGCTAGAAACCTGGGAGTCAATCCTGACTCCTCTTGTTCTGAGTCTCCATGTCCCATCCATTAAAGAGGACCGGGAGCCCTGTCTCCAAGGTAGCCTGGACTCTAGTTGCCTCTCTCAACCCACTGCCACCATGGAGCCCAGCCAGCATCAGATTCCCCCAACCCACTGAAAATGATTGCTAGCTGGTCTCCCGGCTTCTGCTCCTGTCCTTTTACAACCCCTCCTCCCAGCAGCCAAAGCCATCTTTGAAAAACATGCCCCATGGCAAGAGCTCATCCCTTTTTACGGCTATGTAATAGTCCATTGTGTATACATACCACATCTTCCTCATCCATTTGCTTACGGACAGACACTTCCATATCTTGGCTGTTGTAAATAACACTGTAATAAACATAGGGATGCGTATATCTTCTCAAATCAGTGTTTTCATTTCCTTTGGGTAAATACCCAGTAGTAGAATTATCAGATCATATGGTATTTCTATTTTTAATTTTTTGAGGAACCTCCATCCTGTTTGTGGGAGGTCCAGGCTTACAGTTACGGAATGAAGAGGTCACAGGGACAGAAGGCACAGCATAGGGAAGATAGTCGATGGTATTGTCACAGAGCTGTTTGGTGGCAACAAGAGCTACACTTGTGATGAGCACAGTGTCACGTACGGACTTGTGGAATCACTGACCTAAAGGAAATGAAAGCCCACGCCAGGCGCTCCCCTTCTCAGAGCCCTCCAGAGGCTTCCCCGCTGTGGCCCCTCCCTCTTCGGGCTCATCTCCAGCCTGGCCTGCGTCTCCAGGCCCACCCGGGGTCTTGGCATCCCTGCTCTTCCTCCAGATACTCACACAACCCATCCTTCCTGCTGCTCAGGCCCGCAGGTAAGCACCACCCACGCACCTCCCAGCCTCCGCCGCCCGCAGTCTCCCTCTCTCCCGCCACCCCGTTTCGTCTTCACTATTGCACTGGTTGGTTGTTGTTGCTGTCTTTGCGTGCCTCGCTCCTTGATAGTCTGACTTCTCCGTGAAGGTGTGAGCTTGGAGGCCCCCCTTCCAGGTGAAGAACAGCAGGGAGCACAGCAGGAGCTCAATGGAACGAGTAAGTGAAGAAGCCATTAGGCTCTGGGCCTCCCTTTCCCCAGCGGTAAAGTGGGAGCATCTGAGCGAAGGCTCAGGTGTATTGTGCTGGTGACTTAGGGCTGCTATGTGCGCAGCCCCTTTGAGCACTACATCTCCTTAGAGCTGGAAAGTATCAGTATCGGGGGACCAGGACATCAGAGCAAAATCCTCCACCCTGCCTTCCGCTGAAGTAAAGTGTGCTGAAGAATAAACGCGCCTGAACAACACTTTATGGATAGGCCTTATGGTAAATGCTCTCTCTCCTCCACTTCAGTGCCGGATCCTCTCCCTGTGTCCCTCCAGAGCCACCCTCCCCCGTTCCCGCCCAGCTCTGCAGCCTCAGAGGCCCTCACGGAGGGCTGCATTAACAGGCTCCCTTGCCCCCTGGCTGCAACAGGTTCAACCCCTGCCCTGTGGCACCAGCAGGACCTCAGTGTAGAGAAGGAGAGGCCACAGCATTTGATCCCTCATAGACCTCGGTCTGATAGTGGCTGTATTGTCCTAAAAGCCATGGTCCCTGTGCAGCCACCCCCTCTTACAGCAACCCCACCTCTGGGCTTCCATAACTGCTCTGTCTTCCCGTCCTATTGGACCTAGTGCTAGAAACTTCTCTAGCCGATGCTCTGGCTCTAGACTGCTTCACCGTCCCTTTGTCTACAGCACCCTCCTTGCATGCTCCCCAACTGTGTCGTTTACGGGGGCGCCCTGCTCCCCTCCAGGACCTCACTGACACAGTGTCCGCATGACCAGACTTTCTACTAGAATCCCACCCACTTGCGGTGGTGGCTCTTACGCTTTTCTTTCTGGCCTTCCTTTGCCCAGCTGATATCCCAACCCTCTGCCCTCAGCACCAAGACCACCCCTTAACCAGGGAGGACCAAAATCATCTAGAAGCTTACCAGAGAAAATGTGTTCAACATCTTGGAGATGAATGCGGTGACTTCTCCCTTCTGCGGGTTGGGTTCGGCCCCTCTGTTTCCCTCCACAGCCACTGCTTGGGGACAGTCAGGATTAGGCCCAGCAAGGGGACTCATGGCAGCTGACCATATGAGGAGTACTGACCTTTGGCCTATACTCCGTATTACTTGGGTTTCTAACAGATAAAAAACTGTTCTTTCTTCAAAATTTGTTCTGAATCTAAACTTGTTTTTGTCATTTGTCAGGATTTTAGGGATGGGGACGTATTACAGGAGCAATGAGAGGACTATGAAATATGAGAGGGTGTGTGTGAGCATGTGAGCGTGTGAGGGTGTGAGTGTGTGAGGCTGTGAGGGTGTGAGCCTGCGTAGGGCATGCACAATCACTGGGAAGGGATGGGGGAAGGAAAGCTGGAATGAGAGACTGAGGGAACAAAGAGGAGGGAGCCAGGCCCTGCAAGCCTCAGGTCCCCTCCCTCGGTGTCCTTCCCTGTCCCCACACATGGGTATGTGACTGATTTAAAAACCTGGGCCTGCTGAAACCAGAAAAGGCAGGGAAGAGAGGTCTGACTTGTAGACTTTCAAAACTCCCCTCCATTCAGTGGCCACTTCCCTTTTCCCTCAAATCTTCCCAAGCCAGGCCCTGGCCCCTTACTTCTCTGCCTAAAGAAGAAAAGGAGTGAGGGATTTCAGGAGGACAGAGTGGGGCGGGAGGGCGGGTGGTGTGGCTTGGTCTGGGCCCAGCCCTGGTGTCGTACTGACAACTGAGCAATGAGGGCCATTCTGCCTCCTGGTTATCCAAGGCCCCGGCCGGTCGTCAGCAAGGGCAGGACACACAGTCCTCTGACCAGCTCCTGTCACTCCGGCCACTGCTTGTGCTTGGTGCCAACACCTCCCCACTCTCAGACAGCCCAGCTCTCTGCCTTCGGCACTCAAGGCTGTCAATCCTGGTGGAGTCGAGGGAGTGGGGTCCTGGGGAGGCAAGATGGCAGCAGACCCCAGAGAACCCAGAGCCTCTGGCCCTCCCCTGAAAGGTGGGGAGGCAGGGAAACCATGGGGGTGTGGCACTCTCCTGGGTTCAGGGGGCCCCACTGGCTGCGGAGGTATGGGGCTGCAGACTGACCCAGCAGGATTCACAGCGATGCTGACAGAGGCCATGGGGCTCAGGTTGGGAACAGAACGGAGGGAAAGGCCAGCATCCTTATGCTGGGAGAACATGAGCTCATTCCTCAGCAACTCTGAGATCATTTCCCTTTAGCTCTTAAGCCTGCTTCTTTTTCTCATTCACGCTTGAATCTCAGCCCTTGGTGCCGAGCTACAGTGCTTTGCACATAAGAGATGCGAGTGCGTACTGCTCACTTCTTGCCCTCCTAGGACACTTCCCTTTCGCAGAGACTTGCTGTGAATCCACCTTGACCTTGATATAATGGTAGGTGTCCCAGATGGCATTCGTGTGGTTCCTTCAGGCTGCTCGGGGAGAGCCCTTGGCTCTGCATCCTCTACTCCACCCCCGCCCCACACCCCAGCCAGTCTTCTCAGCGTTTCCCACTGATCCCAAACACCTGCTTCCTGACACTGGGTCAGCTGGATTGACACACTCCCTGCCTGTGGCCCCAGAGCACCCCGCAGATACTCCAGTCACAGTCCCTGCAGCCCACTGGTGTGCCTTTCTGTTTAAGGACAGAGCTGTTTTATTCATCACCACAGGTGGATGAATGAAATGTTCCAGTCAGAGTAACAGCAATAATAATAATCATAAAGTCAACATGTACTCATCATTCGCTATGTGTTCAAGGACACATCAGCACATGTCTACCCTCTCAGATTGTGCTTTTTTCATATCTTATAGAAACTGAAGCTTTCAAAGGGCAAGACACATCCCCAAGGTCACAGAGCTGGTGGAAGGGGGCACCTGGATTCACACCCAGGCCACTGGCCTCCTCGCTGCTCCTGGGGGAGAAGCCAGTCTAGGGCTGGGCTATAGCTGGGGTAGGGGTTTTGGAGGGGTCTTCCTGGTGTTTTGCCTCAAGAACTGGAAGTGGATCTGGGAGTAAATCTCTCGCTGATAGAGAAGAGCCCAGACCAAGTTTGAAAGGATGGGCTCGGGGCACCTGGGTGGCTCAGTCGGTTAAGCGTTGCCTTTGGCTCAGGCCATGAGCCGGGGTTCCTGGGATCCAGCCCCAAGTTGGGCTCCCTACTCAGTGGGGAGTCTGCTTGTCATTCTCACTCTGCCTCTCCTCCCTCCCCCCCCACCAATGCTCTCTCTCTCCCTCATGCTCTCTCTCTCAAATATACTAAAAAAAAAAAAAAAATGTGGGCTCATCCATCTGAATGAAAGGAAACAGAGAAGCTGGGAAGAGCCGCACTAGAACGAGTGGTGAGCGCCCCGGAGGGCCTTTGGCATAGGCTGGGGAGGAGCAAGGAAAGAGGCTTGGTTCCAGGTGGGGCATTTTTCCCTGGGAGATCAGCTCTAGATTCCAGTTGGGGCAGATGGAGGGGTCCACACAGGTTGTAGGTGAAAAATAGACTTGGGTGGTGTCTTTTCTACTACCTCATTTTAATAATCATAACAGAATGTGAAGGAGATTCTGTGATTGACCCCATTTTGCAGGTGGGTAAACTGGGGCTCTGTGTTGTGAAATAACTCATCCAAGGGGATGCTCTAGCAAGGGGCGGAGCCAGGCCTTGAACCCAGGTCCGTCTGATTGCAAAAACTCGCTCCACCACACTGGAGCTGTTCTCTGACAAAGCCCAGAGGCAGGCTCCCGGGGACTGGAGCTGGAATTAGCGCAAAACCGGTAAAATCTTTGCTCATGAACCTGTGTGTGCCAGGTGCTGCTTCAGCCCCGGCTTGCTCACACACCCCTGCTGTGCACACCTTGCCCATCCCACGGTAATGGCAGATGTCCAGTGCACTTTGCAGACTTGAAGCATTAAAGCGTGCTGTGGAACTGGGTGAGTATAATTGTGTAATAGTGCAGACGGATGGATCACATTCTGGAGAAGGGACCCCAGCCTGCAGACCTGGGCATCAGAAAGTCTCTTCCTCCTGCTACCCTCAAGAAAGCCTTAGCCCCACAGATTAACTTCAATATAAATGCACGTGTTCATGAACCACGGTTCAGATCCAGAATTTGCACAAAGGAGATGACCATTAGACAATGCTGAGAGGCAATGTAGCCCTGACACCTGCCAGCTACAGAGTCCCCTCCAGCCCTCCCCGGAACCTCCCCAGAACACTCGGCCACCCTCAGAACATGCATAATGCTCTCTGATGGGAGCCGCTGGAGGCCTGGCATCAGCTCCCTTCTTCCCAGGAGCCCCCAGTCTGCTTGCTCATCATTCCTGCCTTTGGACTGAGCGGAAGGCGGGCCTCTGTGGCCACCACCCTCCGGGAACAGAGGCTACACCCCCAGTGGCCGTGACCTCCATCTCCCTACACCGAGGCCCAATCAGGGTAACCATGTTCCGCCTTCTCTTTAATAAGCTGATTGTGAAGCTGAATCCTGAGTGCTCCCCAACCTCCCCTGGACGCTTTTGATTGACAAAACTAATCTCTCCTCCGCCCCCACGCCTGCCGCCACCGCATCCTCTTGCAAATCATGTACTCGGCTGCTGACAATTAGATATAAGGCCTGGGATTGGGACGCAGGAGGGTTATGAGGTTATGAATCAATCGTGGGGGGTTGGGTGAGATAACAAACCGGGGGGCCCGTCTCAGACACCTCACCGCAACCCTCAGAGCCTCCTGGTTGATTTATGAGTTGGTAATAACCTCGCCTGGTCTCCTGCCCCCTATTATTTTTCATAATGCACCGGGAAGCTTTAAATTTCAGAGAATGGGAAAACGCAGAATCTGAGCAGGGAGGCTGGGCTTGAGGGGGGAGGCCCACCAGGGGCTTCCCAGCAGCTGGTCCTCCTTCCTGCTGTGTGGGCCCTGGGTCGCTGAGGGGCGCAGTGGCCACACGCCCATGGAGGTGAGCAAGCCGATGTGCGTGGCCTGGAAGAAGACCCCAGGGAGGTGGTCCTGCCAGGCCCTGGTTTAGGAGTGGATGCGGTGGTGATGTGTGGGTCCCACTGGGTTCAAAATTGTATTTGGCGTGTCTGGATTTCATTCCTGCAACCTGTTCAAAACCAAGTCAGGCTCTGCAGATGCCTGTGAGGAAGGGAGAATCACACAGTGGATCAAAGCCAGTCAAAGGCAGTTTGAACTCTGCAGTCTAGAAGCCGGTGGAGTGAGCAGAGGGACAGGCAGAGAGGCGGGAAGGGGACGGTGGCCGTCAGCCCCAAAGGAGAGAGTCGAAGACTCCCTTTGCTGTGCTCACTGTGCTCTTCAGGTGACAGCCAGGGTTGCATAAAGAGAAGAAGGAGGCTTGGAATTGCTGCCTAATATTTTTTCAAGCATTCATTTGTTAAGCTTTCTTTATACAAGAAAAGAGGTGATTTTTGAAAGAGAACCATGTCAGTGGGTGAAAACACCCAAAAATGTCCTCGAAAGCAATGGTTGCAAAATGCCCATCCACAGTTGGTGCTGGTTTGGGATGAGGTTTTCAGGGGTCACAAAAATTGAGAGAAATTTTTTAAATGTAATGAATATGTGCATCTGGATGGGTACATGTTATATGATGTCTATTTGAATATAACTGAATATATTACATCTCAATGAGCATTTATTAAACCCTAGCTCCATTCCAGCTCTTTGCACGGTGCCGGAGAGAGGACAGAATGACAGAGTCCTACAGTCTCAGAGTGATAGGTTAGCAAGTATTAGGAGTTGAATTGTGTCTTCCCAAAAGTTCATATGTAGAAGTCCTAACCTCCAATATCTCAGAGTGTGACCTTGTTTGGACAGAGGGTTATTTCAGATGTAATGAGTTAATATGAACTAGTGAGGGTGGGCCCTGATCCCTTAGGACGGTGCCCTGCTAAAAAGGAAAAGTTGGATGCCGAGGCACACCACAGGGAGAGGGCCATGTGAAGAGGAGGACAGGGATCAGGGTGATGCGTGTGCAAGCCAGCGAACATCAAGACTGCCACAAACCTGCAGAAGCAAGGAGAGAGGCCTGGAGCAGAATAGATTCTCCCTCGCTGCCCTCGGATGAACGGACCCAGCCAACACCCTCATCTCAGGGTCTGGCCTCCAGAAAGGGGACCCAATCCATTTCTGCTGTTTGAGCCACTCCGTTGGTGGTACTTTCTTACAGAAGCCCCAGGAAGCTAATACAGAGGGGAAGGCACACATGGATCAAAGAACCACATGGCGGATGTCTACTTCCAAATGGAGAAGGAACCCCATTCTCTGCAAGTGAAAGCCGAAGGACTTGACCTGGTTTGGAGAGCAGTGAAGGCTTTCCTGAGGAAGTCAGGGCCAAAGGACATGCAGGAGTCAGCTCGGGGCAGAGGTGGAGAAATGGGAGAGCATTACTGGCCCAGGGAATCGCTGATGCAAAGGCCCTGCAGCGGGATGGATCATGGCACATTCTGGGAGTGGAAGGGGCGTCCATGAGGCAGAAGAGAAGAGAAGGGAGAGGAGGTGGATGGGGGGATATCAGGGACCAGCACACACAGACCAAGAATGATGCTCAGTTCATTATTTTGGACTGAATTGCAGTGGGATGAGGGCACGTGCTCCGCCTTCCACCCTCAAAACTTTCTAGTTGCTGCATGCAGATGATTCGATTAGATACTTGGCTCCAAGACAAAGTCCCTAAGTCTGTAGCTAATGTGTGCTATGCTTATTCTGTCCCAGGCACTGCGCTGGCATGACACGTACATGGATGCGTGGATACGTGATCTTACTTTACCCTCCAAGTAGCCAATACTTCACCCCATCGACCCATGAAGGAATGCAGGTTGGGGTGGAGGGTGGTTCAGGGACCTGCCCAGGGTCACACAGTTTGTAAGCGACACACCTTGAACTGGTAAACAAGCATATATCTGTGAAATTTGTCACACTTTTCCTTGGAGAAACTCAAGCGCCTTGACCAAACTCTACTCTTCAAAATGCCACTAGACTTGTCAGGGCACCCAGTTCTGCCTTCTGACCCTCCTTTTGTCTTCCTGCCGGCCATACCCTGTGCCCACCCTCCAAAGTCCTAAAGTTTAACATCTCTTAAGTAAGTTCAACTTTCCCTGCTGGCTAACTGTTGCATTGTGTGTGTGTGTGTGTGTGTGTGTGTGTGTGTGTGTGTTTTAAAGATTTATTTATTTACTTATTTGAGAGTGGGGAGGGACAGAGGGAGAGGGAAAGAGAGAATCTCAAGCAGACTCCCCGCTGACCATGGAGCCCAACACGGGCTTCGACCCCAGGACCCTGAGATCATGACCTGAGCTGAAACCAAGAGTCGGACACTTAACCGACTGAGCCACCCAAGCACCCCTGTGTGTGTTTGTTTTTTAACTAAGTCATAAAAAGAAAGGTCTAAAACTATAAAGACTGCCCTACTTAGGGTGTCCTTCCATTCATCTGCAAAATGGAGATGGTAATAATCTATTTACATCATGGGATTATTAGAGTAGGGTCATTCCAAAGCCTGAAATATAGAAAGTGCTCAATAGCTAATATTAGTAGTAATTATTATTACCACTAAATGAATGTCTATGAGCACAGAGTATCCCTTTCCAATTATTCTTCTGAGTACTGTTTGGAAAGTTATTCAGAAATAAGAGAGGCAGAATGCATAGTGGCCATGGTATCTAGCATGGGTTTTTCCTGGATTCCAGACTTGGCTCTTATAGGTATGTGGCCTTGGGCCTCTCTGGGCCTCATCTGTGAAATGGGTATGCTAGATATCATATTTTGCACAATTATTGTCAAGATGCTATGTGACTACAGTGTCAGGTGCCTGGCTCTGGCCTGGTACACAAGGGGCACTGGGCAATGTCTCCCTCCTTCGTGAGTGTTGGCCTGCACGTGGCACCTACGTGATCAGGTGGCACAAAGCTGTCCTCTTCACTCACGGGTGCAGCAGAGACCTTGGCAGGTATGTGAGAACCCCGGGGTGGACTGAATCATAACCTTGACTGAGGAGTACCAGGAGGTCACTCACAGCAGGAACAATCTTATCTTTTGTTGGGCTCCAGAAAGAGTTTACTCAAGTGAAGGTGTCTTTCCCCAATGGTGAGGATTGATAAGTAAATTATCAATTGCTTCAATTATCAGGACTATGATTTATAAGCTACCAAGTTTCACATGACTTGAAATTTGCAAGTGCCTGGAACCAGTCTTTTCTCAAGTTTGCATAATCAATTTGGGCTCCAGTTGTTACAATACTTTGGGGAGAATGGGGCAAGTGTTTCAGAGTAGGATCCCCTTAGGTTCTGACTTATTTGGGAGGAAGTTCCAGGTATCCCTTAATCTTTGGGGGTGCTTAAAACACCTGAGCACAAAGCTCAGTATAGAACCTTTTTATAGTAAGGATCTCCCCCAAACCAGAAAGAGAACTCCCTAAAATATTGGAAGATCTTGCCAGCTTACTCAAATCCAGTTTATATTGAGGGGTGCAGAGTGCAGATGGTCACCCTTAGTCCAGGACTGCAGTGAGCAGCCCCTTTAGCTGGCCCAATGGCCACAGAGAGTGACAACTTGAGGCTTAGGAGTGAGCCTCCCACTCTTTACTCCTCGCCCTTTCCCAGGGGAGCAGGACATGCCCAGGGCCCAGGGGCAGCAGCTCAGAGTACCCCCCACCCTCTCCACTTTGCGTCTGCAACCTGATTCCCCACAGCCTGTCCACAGCAGTCTCAGAGGCCAGCACGTCCCTCTCTGCTCTTGACAGTGGAAAGTCTTTTTCTCAGTGCGTAAGCAATATATTAAAGTTCTTGAGCTCCAGATAATAAGGACATGTAAAGAATAGAAATTTCCCGTGATCTGACCCTCCCCTCTCTCCGAGATCACCTAAACAGTTTAAATATCCTTCCAGAACTTTTCTTCTCAGTACCTGTAAATATCTATACATACGTAATTAATAGCATACGAATGTAAATATGTATTTTCTATTGTAAAAATGTCATTTAAAAAAATTTTTTTAAATGTCATCTTACAATACACACTGTTCCTGTCCTACTTTTTCATCCAATACAGTAGGTGTTCAATAAATATGTATTGTATGGATGAGCCATAATTAATTATTCAATCCCCTACTTGAGAACGTTTGAGTTGTGTCCAAACACCCTTCCAATACACATCCTTATACGTAAAAGACAGAACTGAAATACGTACGTACAACACATATAGAAACTGAAAGCATATCCGCATAGAAATGTCTACTTAAATGTACTAACACACCACGCATGTTGTGGAGAAGAGTTTCGGGTGCCTCTGATGTAGTTCATGGATATCCCTGGAATATATGTGGATATATTAGCCTCAAAAAGAAAACTTCCAGCCAAGTGTTTTAGAACCTTTGGGGATAAAGGGTGGCTATTCTGCATCTGTCCCTAATGTTTCTTTTTTGGTTTTAAGTCCTTGGCAGGGCAGCTTGACTAAGATAAGAACCGCATCCAACAGTGGTAACAAAGGGCAACAGTTCATTTGAGAGAGAATAGAAAAATAATCCGCTTCAAATTCTTTTTCGAATAAGAGGGGAAAAAATGATTGGGGGCCGGAGGGAAAAAAGGAAGAAAGGGAAGAGAGAAAAGAAGAAAAATGCTTTCTCCTGACGGTTGTTTGCACTATGCTCACCTGATTCTGCTGTGGAATAATTGTAGGTCTTTTAAAGGACATAATACTATGACAGATTTCCCTCCCTTACTTTTCCCCGGGGCTGAACATGCAATATTTACGTCCTGCCATGAGGCTGGAGGCTGGCCCCTCCTGGGTTAGTCCGAGGAAGCTAAAACACCCCACACCCGAGAGAACGAGGCATTGTTGTGCTCGCTGAAGTCCACCCTGCAGCCCCGCGGTGGGTGAGGGACAGCGGGGAGGTGGCTACTGCTGCAGACTGGGGGCAGGGACCCAGGACAGCCAGGGGGTCCAGCTTGGCCCTCACCGGGGCTCGAGGACACTCACACCAGTCCCCAGATAAAGACCCTGACTGTTACGGTGGCTGCACCAGGGACAAGAAATCCAGGTCTGTGGTCCCCACATTGCTAGGTAAAAAGGAAAGAGGCTTTTGTGACTTTCTCTTCTTGACCAAAAAAAAAAAGGTGGGGAGGGAGGGGGCTTAAATGTTTAAATGTGATCCTTCAGCTCTGTGAATGCAAACCAGGGCCTGGTGGACTGGGGAGAGCAATTAGGCCAGACACGGAGTGCAGAAAACCAAAAGGGGGTAGAAATCTAGACAATGGTGCTGAAGTCTCGGGTGGGGTGGCGGGGGGAACGGATATGATAGCAAGGAAGGAGTTTCAATGTGAATGAATACTAATTAGTGACATGGATATTAATGATGACAGTAATTAACAGGGGAAAGGAAGGGCTGTCATTGTCCCAGGGTGAGTAATCAATCTTGGCAGGTGATAAATAATGGTTCAGCAAGCTCAGCAGAAAGATAATCCGCCTGCCCGGGGGAGAGCTGTTGCTGATGCTGGAAACCTATCTGTTTCCAGGCAACCCACAAAAAAGAACTATTTTTCTTTTGAGGAAAAAACAGGTTAGAGGCTCTCCCCCACCCCCAACTTGGGATTACAGTTCTTATTTGATTTCTGCTTTGTTCTTCATTTCCTAGGACAAATGTTGAACTTGTATAATTTGGAGGATATGGACACACACACACAACCACACACAGACATTCTCTCCTTTTGCTCAAAGAATGTGAATGAATAGGAAAGTTTTTGATCCAAAGTTTAGCTCATAGATGCCATCCGGGAGTGAGAGTGGGGAACAGCTTAGAAGTTCTGCTTTGGAGGTTGAAATGGGGGGAACTTGCTGGGCTGTCAGTGGAGGCTAGCCCTGGGGGAAGCACAGAAATAGTAGGATGGGGCTCTGGTTGTCTACTGCGCAAGGTTCACTCCCCCTCCAGGGAGCCAGAGAGAAACAGGCCTGAGCTGCTCTCACCTCTGGAACATGTCTGGGAAACTTTATTTCTGGGGAAAGGGCAATGCTCGCTAAAGACTTCTGCTAGCTCCTCAGGTTTTCAGCTGGGAATCTGTTCCAGAAGAGCTATGGGCAGACCCTCTCTCTCACACCAAGCCTCAGACCCACGCATGACAGGATTCAGACATCTAGAAACGTTGCCCTTTTCAGGCTGCTTTCCATCAAACATTCCATCCCGAGGTGACAAAGCCACCTTTGAAGATCTGCACTGGTTTCAAATGAGATGGCTGAGAAGACCGGAAGTTCAGAACCTTCCAGGAATTTGGACTCTTCTACTCCCACATTGGCTCTAGGTGCAACATCTTCAAAGGGAGGCAAACAAAAGGAAACATATTCAGAGAATTGTGACCAAAATGGGAAAGGGCTCTAGGCCATGTCATGGCAGGAAATAGCTGAGGGACCCAGGTATGTTTCACCTCGAGGGGAGAAAACTTAAGAAGAATGTTGATAGTATATCGGATGGACTCTCTCCAGAGCAAGAAGGTCTGGATTTGTTTCTCTATAATCAGAGGGCAAAATTAAGTCCAAAGAGAGGAATTTAGAAAGGGTCAAATTTCTGTTCAGAGAAATCAAAGATGATTTGACTAGGACAGGCTGTCTAGGGGGGAATCTGTGATTCCCACGTACTAGGGTTCTTCCCAGTGGAGATCATGGCACTTCCTGTCTGGGGTATTATAGATGCAGTTCCGGTATTGGCTAGGGTTGGAGTAGATAAGACTTAAAAGTCCCTTCCGACTCTTACAATTTTATATTAATTAAGGTAGTACTCAATATCAAAACAGATAAATCCCAACTTCTGGGGCTTAACACAACAAAGTTTATTTTTTAATCAAGTCAGAGCCCAAAATGGGCATCAATTTTTATGGTTGTTCGGGATCCCAAGCTCCTTCCACAGGGGAGGCTCTGTCCTCCCCTGGGTTCTTGGGGTTCTCTCCGTTCAGCCAGC
The DNA here is from genome assembly GCF_964656455.1 of Halichoerus grypus. NCBI lineage: Eukaryota > Metazoa > Chordata > Mammalia > Carnivora > Phocidae > Halichoerus > Halichoerus grypus. Next base: position 123,333,713 of record NC_135719.1, read on the forward strand.
AGATAAGGAATGAAGGGTTTGCAGAGTCACATGGGAGTTTTATGGTCCAGGCCTAGAAGCAGGATACATCATTTCTAGCCATATTCCATTGTAAGAACTCAATCTATACCCAATTGCAGAAGAGTCTAGAGATATAATCTAGTGACCCAAGGAATAGAGGAAAGAAGTTTTGGTGAACACATAGAAGTTTCTCCCCAGAAACAGGGGCATTTTAATTTAAAATATGCCCATGCCAGAAAAAATTAAAGGTTTTTTGTTTTGTTTTTTTGTCGGGTTTTTTTGTTTTTTTTGTTTTTTTTTTTTTAGGGACCTGTAAGGTCACCTGTGTTGGTCAGGCCTTGTCAGTTAGGGTAGGGAGCTGAAGAGGCCTCCAACCTCAGGAAATATCCTGGGGGCCAGGTGTGGTAAAACTTCACCTAGCCTTTCTCTGGGAAGTCATCAAAATCTGTATTTGCAAGAAGTCTCCTGTAGATATTCCCTAGAAGTGTGGACACAAGATCATCCTGAGTCATCGGAAGTGGATTTATTTGGAAACAAATAGGACTGTGACTATGGAAGTGTCCCAATGGCTAGATGTGCTTAGTTAGGATGGAAAATTGTCAATATTACCCAGCTCTCTGGGCGTGTGCTAGTTGGAATTAGGACTTTCTTAGATAAACATGTTTCTTCTGCCAGAGGGTACTCATCCATGACGTCTTCAGTTCAATTTGCTTTATCATTTCAGGTACTGACATTGTGCAGTGGCTTATGAAGAACCTTTGCATCGAGGACCCAGGTACTTGACCCTGACTTTATCCTCCATGGTATTGAGAAACATCCCATAAACAAGTTCCAGACCAGATTCTCCTGTTCTCCTGAGAACTGGACTTACAAATGTGAATCCCAAGATGTGGAATCAGTCCATTTGCAAATAAAATTCATTTGTTTTCTTGACTGAATATCTATCTTTAAATCTAAATCACCCTTTGAGGAAATGAGCAATTATTTAGAGTGCCAAAGAGCCCAATACAATAACGTGTGAAATGAGATGAATTCTCGTTAGCCACAGCAATTAAAGATAAGTTGTAGAACTATCACGGAACAGCCTTCTAGAGCCAGCTCTTAAAATTAGATTGCCTGATCCACAATTAAGATGTCTAATTATTTGTTAAGACTCCTTCTGTTTTCTGCTTCTGCAAGAAGTGAAAGAATGATTTTTTTTTCCGACCTTAATTGTGCATTTCAATTAGGAAAACCTTACCAGAAAAACAACAACAAAACTCTGGCCAATAAAACAGTTTCCAAATCTGTCCTCCCACCAGAAAATAAGTAGTAAAATTTATTTTCATAGCATAATTAGAAAATGAGGAGTTTCAGAAAAATAAAAATTGCAGATAAGTAAAGCTTACTATCCATGTGTTAGTTAATACTTTTTGGAGTTTATTATATACTTCCTGTTTTAACTGAGTATTCTCAACGCCTGAAGGTCATATTTATAAATATCCATTAATGTATTCTTATGTTCTTGGGGATTAGATCTATCTGACCCAAATTAAATGGCTACCAATGGCTATGCTTTCTAAAGATTTTTTTTTAATGCCCTTTCTAGGTGTCTGTGATTCCTTGCTGGAGATCACTATGTCAGCTCAGAAATTGCTCTATTTTAATCTGATGCTCCTAATATACTATTGACTAAGAACCAATATAATTTACATGGCGTTCAAGGAAATATAGTTGCCAGAAATCTGAGTGCCACAAAAGCAGGTCATTGATGGAAGTGACACTAGCCTTGTTCACCATCATGATTAATGGCCACTTCCATGACTAGTGAAAATTCTTAAATCTAGTTAAGCTCTTAATCCACAGGGGGAAACTGTGAATTCAAATCCTCTTAAGGAAAGAGCCCAAATTAACTACACCACGTGTTTTCCTCATGCAGCCTGGACTTGCCATTGTCCACTTGTAAAGCCTGGACCAAATACATTTCTACCAGTTTAGTCCCATGTATTTAAAATCAATGTTTCTTTGGTTATAATGCTAAGCCTAGGGAGTACCTTTCTCCATGGTGGTCTTTTCTCTTCCGGTAGCACTCTGTCCTTTGCCCTTCTACAATAATCCTTGTATTTCTGACACATGCTTTATTATGATCGTTAGTACCAGTAGCAGTATTGTGAGAGCCCTGAGCCAGCTGGTGGTAGGGGAATAGGCTTCAGGAGGCCTCCGGCCCTCATATGAGAGGCTTCCCTGAAAGGTCGTGAATAATACCTAATAAGGATCGTATCTATGAAGCTCTCTTATACACAGATGGCCTTGGGAGGACATCACGTTATTGGGAACTGTTTGGGCTTCTGAGAAATGGATGAGGAGGAGTTAAGAACAGTTCACCAGCTGGGAATAGAAGGGTGGAAATGAGGCAAATCAAAGTCCTGGAAGTCAGGCTCATCCAACATCTATCCCTCCCTCCCCGTCTGCCATATATCTAAGCAAAACCACGAAAGATGAAGTGAGAGTTCTAGCTCCTACATTGGTGACATGAAAGTCACCTTCTTACTGGAAGCTGTGTTCTCTTCCCTGGGGAAGGAGCAGCTGCCAGTGATGAAACTCTTTTTTTTTTTTTGCTGGACCCATGATTCTTGAAGCATGTAGACTTTAAAACGCACACTGGTCATCCCTAAGCAAATAAGATACAGCTTCATTCTGATTCCACCAGTTATTTCCGAAGGATAGGTGATTCTAAATAAGCAAAACACTTGGATTATATACAACCTCTTGAGAAGTCTGCAAGTAAAGACAAAACAAGTTGCTTTAAAAAATTCAGAGCTTATGAAATTAATAATTCCTGGAGACTCCTTAAGCATATCAATAATTTCTATATCCAAAAATTAGTTTTTACCAAGAAGAGTACTTTTATATTTGTGAAAGATTGTCATGCATGGTAGAACCATATAGATCTGTTATTTTTTTTCTTAGCTCTGCTCAGAATAAATATAAATTATTGATTACGTGGATCTATTTATGGCTGATACTAAGTCACAAAACAATGGGTTGATTGTGGCAAAGATGTACATATTTCTATCAGGTCGGCTTCCCTTTGCCACTCCCCACTGCAGTGTCCTTCCTCCAATTTTCTAAGAAAGTGAGGTTTTACTCTGTGTCCATAAGAGAAGGGAAATGCTCTCCTCTTCTCTGGTGGGACTGTCATATCGGGGAATGCCATGGGAGTCGAGAGTCTCTCTGGGCAGTGAGGCTATGTGCTCATTGCTGGGGAATAAAAATGATGAAACTAGCAACGTGAATCAGGGCTGCCCGCCCCTTCTGAACACCAGGCACTGCTAAGCCCTTACATGAAGCATCCCACTTGATTCAGTACAGGTCTACACGTGCCAGAGCCCCTGCTCTTAACCTTGAAGCTACTTTCCTCTGGAAGTCTTGGGGGGAAGTTAACCAAAGCCAGACTCTCAGAGCTGGGATCCAGATGAGTCCCAGACACATGTTGGCCCTTCCCAACCACTGACACCCACCCCATCCAGCCCAGGGGATTGATATCAAAGGTTATCAATCAATCAGCCAATCAATCATGCAGTTATCTGAGGGTGAGAACAGTTGATTTCTGGTTGCCTTTCTGCCCTCCTGACTTACATTCCAGCTAAGGAAACCTGCACTCTGACAGCTTGCTAAATACTCCTCTCTCTCTTCTGCCCTGTCCGTGCAGTTGAAGCAATACACTTGGGAAGCCTTATAGCCGCCCAGGGCTACATCTTTCCGATCTCGGACCACGTTCTTACCATGAAGGATGATGGCACCTTTTACCGTTTCCAGGTAGGCCTGCCAGCGTCTCTCCCTGAAGAACCTTCTCTTATCATCTGATCTCAGATTAGAACTACCTACAAAACTGAGGGTATTTAAGGGAGCAACCCTTACCTCCCCCCAGCACTGGGAAGCCAAACAAGATTTTATTTGGGCCATCTGTTGTTGGGGTGGGGGGTTTCCACATATTCCCTCATTCATTCTGAAGAACAAACTTTTGGGAGGTAAATATCACCCATTTGACAGATGAGAACACGGAGGTGCTCTGAGGATTAATAAATCTGGGAGGTGGCCTTGATTTGAGTGTGGGTCAGCCCGATGGCAAAGTCCTTGATCTTTCTACTCTGTCATGCTGCCTTCCTGGTGTGAAGTTTCTATCCTCTGCCTAAGCCCTCCCACCATTTTCCTCTCCTTTTCACAGATCCTGTCATAGAGGGAAATGGGGCAGAGGATAAGAGTCTGTGTCAAGGTCAACACCAAGGTGTTTGGAGTGGAGTTTTTCAGACAGCATCAAAGGGTGTCTCAGTCCACTCTGGCTACTATAGCAAAATACTGCAGACTGAGTGGCTTAAACAACAGGAATTTATTTCTCACTGTTCCACGGGCTAGAAGTCCAAGATCAAGGTTCCAGCAGGTTAGATTTGTGGTGAGGGCTCTCACCTGGGCTTGCCGACAGCCGCTTCTCGCTGTATCCTCCTCACATGGCAGAGACAGAGAGAAAGCAAGCTCTCTGGCGGCTCCTCTTATAAGGACACTAATCCTATGGGATCAGGGCCCCACCCTTGTGACCTCTTTTAACCTTAATTACTTCCTTACTCCAAATACAGCCACACTGCAGGCTAGGCTTCTGCATGTCAGTTTTAGGGGCACACAATTCAAAGGGATAAAAGGAACTTGGAGCTTGTGTGCCCAGTAAGCTGTGCCGGTCTTGGGATAAGAAATGTTTGCCCTATAAACTAAGTTTCTCATTTTTGCATTTATTTTGCTCACCTTGGATTTCATTTCTCAATACCTAGATTAAAATGTCGACAGCCTCAGCTGCATTAAGAACAGGAGAAAGTTGGGGATGTGGTGTCGGCACGAAAGAGACAGGGCAGAGCCTGTCACCGAGAGGGGTCCTCACTGGGTGCTGGAGAGGGTGGACACTCGCTCCGGGCCGAGGAGGGCAGGTGCCCGCATTCCTCTGAGTCCTGACACCTGTGCTCTTTTGCAGGCCCCGTACTTTTGGCCTTCGAACTGCTGGGAGCCTGAAAACACTGACTACGGTGAGCAGTGAAGAAGTGTCACTCCTGGGAGAGTGGAAGACAAATGCCTGGTGTCTGGGTGACGGTCACGCAGGGAGGAGGGGTCGTTGTCCTGCTTAATCCTTTTCATACCGTTGACATGTAATAAGCTCCCTGTTCCACATAATGAAGAAAGGCAGAGCACACTGAAAGATGCAGCCTTTGGAAGGGAATGGGGGAAGGGAAGAAAAATTCTATCAAGCTGGCCAATGTGCTCATTCTGTGGAGCCAAGAGCCAAGACAGTGGCTGCTGACCCGTCCTTTCTGGGACAGGGTTTCAGGGAGGGCTGGATCTAGGGGCCACCTCCCCCTAGTTCTTTCTATTCTCACAGCCTTGTTAAGACTTATTAATAATTCATGGGTGTTTTTGATAGTTAGAAGTTAGGGGGGAAGGGAGACAGACCAGGGAGGAATGTACATAAGGTACCCTGGACGAGGAAAATAAGAGTGGGTGAAGTTGGGAGCTTGGCAAGAAGGGAGTTAGCTCTGTCCAGGCAGGGATCTGTTAGATTCTGGCCATATTACTCTCCATGAGACTGGTTAATATTTCCACGTGCCAATCCTCTAAAGAAGTTATATTGTCCCCCTACTCTGGATAAAGAACCTGAGGCTCAGAGAGGCCACATCGTCACACTTCCCCCTTGCATTCTATTTATCTGGATGCCCAGCCAATCGTTAGCTCCAGGAAGGCAGGGACTGGTCTTACCTGTTCACTCTCGTGTTCCCCGGTGCACCGTGCACAGCTGAAGCGTTAGTAAATAGTGGCTGACAGTTCTGGTTCTTTATTAAATGTGATTAACAGACTCTCAGTAGAAGCATCAGGATTGGAACTCAGATCTGAGTGCCTTCCAGGCCCATGCTTCCTTCATGGTCTGTCCCTTTGCACAGCGTTCTTGTCACTGACTTGGCTGCTAAGTCCACAGTGGCTGTCCTTGGGACTGGGGCACTTGGTGAGACCCACAGCTTCTCCCTAGGTTCTTTGCAGGATTGCTTGCTCAGGAAGGCAGAGGCAGCTACAGAGAATGGAGGGAGATGTGCAGCTGGGTAGTGTTCAGGGAAGCCTGTCCAGGAGACCTGGCGATGAAGTAGACTGGCTCACTCCCAATGCCGGCAGGTGAGAGCAATGCCGAGGGTGGGGTGCAGACAAGTCATTGCCTACTAAGGCTACAGTTCTTCTGTTTTCAGGTCTGAAGGACAGTCCTTATGCAGGGGGAAGGGCCTTCTGACGGTCTCTGTGGCTGTCTGCAGGCACCATGGTGGGTCCCTCTGGAACTGGGCTGTGCTCTAAGTGATATGATAAGTGGATAAGCAAGGCTTCCAACTCAAAATCAGAGCTACATTTGGCTATTCACAAAACAAATTCTTCTGGGGCTGAAATACTGCTCACGAAAGCCCAACTGGAAATTTGAGTAATTGTAGCTCAGATCCAGGTAGCAGCCATGTGCCCTTGTGAATGTAAAAACCAATATTCTTACAGGCAGTGAAGGGGCGGGGGGCGGGGGGAGGATGGCAGGACCAGATAACTAGACCTTAGTAAGATGAAAATACCTACTTGAATATGAACCCATAAAGCTTCGGCTATCAGGCACTGCATACACCGGGGCATTAGGTTTCCCTTTCTCCGCATCGTGATTTTATGTGCACGTGAACAAGGATAGAAATAACAATTTATATCAGGTTCTCATTAAAACAAAATTATTTCGAATTCCTGTGCCTCGACTTCGGCAGATCAGATGGAGAAGTCAAGGTACGGGATGCAAAAGTACTCACCAGCATTTCCAAAGCAGTTCAGTCAGAAAATCAAAGTATTTACCAAGAGAGAATTTAGCACAGTGGCTCAAGATCAACTGGCTCCACTAGCTGTGTGATCTTGGCCAGTTATTTAACCTCTCTGTGCCTCAAAACCTTCATGTGCAAATTAGAATAATAATAATAGTACTTGTTTCCTAGTGTTGTTTTGTTACAGTGAAATGCAATGTCTGTAAGATTTGGTGTGTGATCCACAGTAAGGATTCAGTAGAAACCATGGTGGTGGTTAGTATTATTACTGTTAAGTTTGACAGTATTAGTTCTGTGGTGGCCCTCTTGCAGAGAGGATGTGAAAGCAAAGCTAAGAACTCAGAATAGGTATGATTTGGATTGATGAAGAACCAAAAACTTTCATCCAACAAACCTTTACTGATCACCTACTTTGTGTCAGTTGCTAGGGCACAGATTTGAATAAATCCCAGTCTTACCATCTAAGTATTCCAGGCCGGGGGGAGGCAGTGTGATGGGGAGGAAGATGGTGGTGAGGAGTCTGATCTGCGTATTCAGAGGTTTCATGTTGATGAAGAATGACGGGGAAGGTTGAATCATTTGGGAGGGGCAGGTTTATCCAAAAGCCATCGGGGTCAAGGAGAGACATTTAGAATGGATGCAGCAGCTTTAGGGAATCTCAGCAATGCGGAATGACCTGAAAAGGTTCCCTCATCTGTAAAATGAGGATAATCACAGAACCCACCTCATAGGGTCATTATGGGGATTGAGTAAGTGAACATTTGGGAAGCCTCTAGAATGGCACCTGACATTCAGCGAGCTTCATACAGGTGTAGCGGCTGTTATGATGTCTCAACATGCACATAAGAGGCACTCAATAAATGTTTAAGTGGGTGAATGAATGAACAAATGAATGACCAGTGAATGTCATTATGGGAAAAGTTAATTCCACCTCTGCCACTCACCGGCCTGTGGGTAAATCACTTCACCTCTCTGGGCCTTTGGTTTTCCCATCTGGCAATGAGGGGCCTGTGCTTGCTGGTCACCAAGGTTACTTCCGATGCTAAAATCCCATTGTACCAAAAAGTAATTTGAGGGTATGAGGAACACAGAGAAATACATGTTATACAGGTTCCCTGGTTTAAGAGATTGAGGTAAATAATGTCACTCATGAAGACAAAGTTTGAGAAGGCAGTCAGTCCCTTAAGTACATTGAAATAGGACGAGGTCAATATTTTCTTATTGTTTAATTGCATGTGTATTATATGAAGCTATTCACTTCATGAAATTTCGAATGGTTTCTATTTGTATCACGGTGAGATGTGGTGACCCTGATGGCAGTGGGTCATCCAAGTGAGATGCCAGGAGGTCAGATTGCCAAGCGTGAGGGTGAGGAGACAAAGATCTAACAATGAGAGATTAACTATCCAAGAAAAACCCACATCTGAGCTTACAGCAAGTCCCCCAGATGCCCTGTGATAGGACTGGCTGTCATTGCCAACGGTCATCTGATGGGTTAGGCGTTGGAGCAAAAGCACTGTTGAAGGCACTATGGTAGCACAGACAAGCCCCGAGTTCTATACCAAGAAAAGGTCGACTCAACAGCTCCAGCCTACCTCCCTAGTTGTGGTGAACAGACTGCCTAACATGTGACATTAGCCACAGAGAAAGCAAGCGGAAAGCATGTGACCAAGTAGCTCATGGTCATCAGGAATGGTGCCAGCTTTGCATTCCGTGCAGGGTATTTTACTTTATAACCCAGCTGGCCCATTCTGACCCAGATGGGTTAGAAATTTCTCAGGATGATTCTGCTTAAATTAAGCCCGTAGCCCAACCTGGGTTGGACTTCCCTGCGTCTTACATTTATCCAGTACAAAACACTGCTTGGGACAGCATTGTCAAAGCAGCTTTCACCTCCACTGAGCAGCTCTGCCCCTGGGTCAACGAGACCAGCGTGGTGGGGCTGGTGGACAGGCTTCCTCTTTAGTAGCCCCCAATTCCACAGGCTGCCTAAACGGTGGTCGAAGGGAATGAAGGAGGTACCTTGTAATAGAGCATATGCCCCTTTCAGACGTTATGGAGAGCTATGGGTGCCTGGTTCTCTGGAAAAGCTGGTAAGTGGAGGATTATGAAGAGGAGATACATTCATACCGAATCACTTCATATCAACATAAGCTATACAAAGGAACAATCATTTGACAGCTTTTTGAGATAGGATCAAAGACTCTCTTCGATCATGGACCCCAATGATATGAGTGTCTTTCTTAGCTACACACTCAAGATAAACTGTCCAGGTTGGGCATCTTTAAAGTGCATCAAGAATTTAAAAACACTTTTTTTTTTTTTTTTTTTAAAGATTTTTTTATTTATTTATTTGAGAGAGAGAGAATGAGAGAGCAAGCACATGAGAGGGGTAGGGTCAGAGGGAGAAGCAGACTCCCTGCCGAGCAGGGAGCCCGATGCGGGACTCGATCCAGGGACTCCAGGATCATGACCTGAGCCGAAGGCAGTCGCTTAACCAACTGAGCCACCCAGGCGCCCTAAAAACACTTTTGAAACAACCTGTATGTTGACCCCTTTCAGATTTTTATTATTTTTTCCCCATTTTTTCAGTTATTTCACCTCTACCAAACTCATGAACAATTGTTTTAGCCAACTCTTCTTTATCAAGTTGTTCTGAACCATTCACCTGGGTCTTCATAGAAACAACAACTCTCTCTTTTCACATTAATTTCATCAGTGAAATGTAATATTTAGGGAACTTACATTATTAAAATAACAGGTATGCCTGACATAAACAGATTTGAGAACAAACACAACTGACTGAATCTCACATACAACTCCACTGGCGTGAGCAGAAGCATAAACATACCAGAGCAGGCTGCCAGCCACAGGATTCTAGCATATTGTAAGCTGCCATGAGCACATTTTTCAAACTGCATGGAGGAGATTGGTTGATCCAGCAAGGAGTTAGTTGACTAGATCTCCTAGTATAACTAAGTTGTCGAACCACAGGTCAACCACAGGTCAACCACAGGTCCTCTCTGACCCTCTCTTCTGGTCATCCTAAATGTCATTCATACCGCTCATCTACTGTCTTCCCTGGGTCATTCTACTTGGCACTGGAGAAGGAGGGAGATACTGAAGAAGCAGAAGTAGGGAGAGGAAATGATGAAGGCAGGTTTCAGAAAGAATCCTCTGGCAACTGAGGGCCAAGAACCCTTCCTTAGCTTGGAAAGAGAGACCCAAATTGTCCTCCTTTTTCACTGTTCATGCACTCCACCTGGCAGGCCGCACTGGTGCTAGGTGTAGGGATTCAAGCTGAGTAGGACACAGCCTCTGCCCTTGAAGAGCCCTAGAGCCGGGACAGTCTAGTAAACCCATGATTACCGTGCACTGGAATTAGGTTTCATGGGTGAGGGTAGGTAGATGCTATCCAGAACACAGAGCTGGGTCTTCCAAGATTAGTAGGAGGTTGCCAGAGAGAGGAAAAAAAGAGGGAAGTGGAAAGGCCTTTCCTAGCAGAGAACACATGGGCAGAAGAGTGGAACTGAAAGTGAGGCAGGGAAGGAAGAGGTTGACAAGATAAGCAGACTGGATCTTAAAGAACCAAGCCTGCCACCCTAAGGAGCCCGATGGTTCTTCTGAGGTCACTGAGGAAGCAGTACAGGGAGTGGAGGAGGTAACATGATCATATTTGTAAAAGATGACCCTGGTGAGGGATGCTTGGGGTGAAACAGAGTGAGGAGGATGAAAGGGAACGGTCAAGACTTGGAAGATGGAATCCTCATCTGATCCTGAGCTGTAGGAAGATTCCTGGAGGTTAGGTGTCATGGCTTCCACACAGAAGCAAATTCTGCACAGCGCAGCACCGGGCACACAGGGAGGGCTGGCTGGGTGGCTGGCTGGATGAGCAGACGGACAGATGGATGGATGGATTTGTAACGCCACCACACTGCAGGTTTTGCACATGTAATTTCTCTTCTTCCCTCAGCCATCTATCTCTGTAAGAGGACAATGCAGAATAAAGCAAGGCTGGAATTGGCAGATTATGAAGCAGTAAGTATGGTTATTTTTCAGTTTAGGTGTGGGAGGAGAGTAAAACCATATCTGCAGCTCTATTTCCGCTTCTATGGTTCCTTTTTTCTCTCCCTAGTCCCTTTCAGACAGTGGAAAGGAAGTCCCTTTTATCTCCCCTCCTTTGTTCTCACCTCTTCTTACCATCCAATAAAATTGCATCTTTATATAAGGAGCTCTTAAAACTCAGCAATAAGAAAACAAACAGCTCAAAAATGGGCAAAGGACTTGAACAGACACTTCACCAAAGAGGACATTAGGGAGGACAAATAAACACATTGAGAGATGTTCAACATCCGCAGCCATTAGGGAAATAAAGATTAAATCCAGGGTGAGAGCCCCTACAGATCTGTTAGATTGGCCAAAATAAAAAGTCCTGGAAATGCCAAGTGGGAATGCAGAATGGCACAGCCACTCTGGAAAATGGTTTGGCAGTTTCTTACGAAGTTAAGCATACACTTCCCATATAACCAAGCAGTCCCACTCCTACATACATACCCAGAGAAATCAGAACTTCTGTTCACACACAAACCTGGGTATAGCAGCTCTGTTTGTGATAAGCAAAAGCTGAAAACAACCCGAAGGTGCTTTAGGAGGTAAATGGTGAAATAAACATTGGTATGTCCATTCAGGGGAATATTCCTCTGTGGTGAAAAGGAGTAAACTATTGATCCACATGACCACTTGGATGAGGATTCCAGACATTACGTGGAATGAAAGGAGCCAGTCTCAAAAGATTTCAAACTGTGTGACTCCATTTATATGACATTCTCGTAAATACAAAACTATCACGAGAGAGAACAGATCACTGGTTGCTTGGCGTTACAGGTGGGGGCATGATGTGGTTATACGGAGATAGCACAGGGAGCTTTTTGGGGATGCTGGAACTATTCTGTATCCTGATTGTGGTGGTCGTTCCAGATCTAATCTGTACATGTGTTAAAATGCATACAGCTATACACCAAAAGAAGAAAAAGGGGAGGGTAATATGAGAATTTTTAAAACTTACTGTATGATAATTTTTAATTGCATCTTTAAACCCAACTCTGCCTTTCTTGGCAGTAGAATCTAAGGACCAAATCTAATCCAGAAGATAAGATACGTGTCAGATGAAGTATAGACATTCCCAGTTCTCCCGCTGCACCACCTTTTCCCCAAACCAAACTTTATATGGGTCACAGAGAATCTGGGAAATGGACCAGATTTTCACATACCCTCCAGAAGGTACGGCAGCTGCTGATCCATGAAATGACTGACGGGCTGGTGGCGAGGGGGAGGGGCAGCCCTGGAGCAGTGAGGAATCCTTCCCCCGTAATCCAGCACTAACAGGACTTCCAGCTCCTTCCTTCCAAACGTCCCTCGCACGCTGCTTCAGTTTCCCACAATAAGTGTGAGGCCACTGCACCAGGCTTTGTCGCTCTTGGGGACCTGTGCATAAGCCAGTAGGGAAACAGTCCTGGAGGACATGGTTCAGTTGACCCAGGGCCTCAGGACCTGGACAAAGTGTGCTTATCAATGGGAGCCGTTACAAGTAAATATGTTGGAACATTATGATCTTCCCAAGCAAACCCTAGCATAGCTGTTCTGTGGATCTGAGCATCCTGGGCACCCAGTTCCTGTCTCCATCAGCCCTCCTGTGCCAGCCATCACCCCTCATTCAGAATCTGCTCTCCTACTTCTGTGCACCCAGTACGAGGTGCTACATCCCTTCCCTAACATGATCTATCAAAAAGACCTAGCCTGCAGAAGCATGTGGTCCGGCCCCCCTGTGTCTCTCTTCCCCAGATTTTCCATGTCATAGAAAAGGTCCTACACAGAAATAAGATAGCATCAACTCCTGATATATTTTATTCAGTTTTCTCCTCTCTTGCTGTATAATATTCTGTTTTGGTATTTGTAAAGAATATGGCATTAAGATGTTCTTTCAGGCTGAAGTTCTGCCTAAAAGTGGGTTAGAAAATTTAAAAAGTATTTTGTTTTCAAAATTCAGTAATGTTATTAATTTTTTTCTGATGACATATTCTCTCTGCAAAACCAAAAATTCAATAGCAAAGAAAGGACGGGAAAGAACCTATAATCCTTCTCCCCTAATCTTTCTTCTGTACATACATTTTTTCCTTTACAAAAAAAAAAAACTTGAATCATACCCTGAACATTATCCTATAAGCTGCTTCTTTCCCCAATCATTAGCTGTAAGTATATTGAGAATCTTTCCATGTCAGTAACAATAATCTACGTTATTGATTTTGATTGTTGCCTAGTATTCCATGGTATGACTCTTCATAATTTATATAACTGCTCCTGAATTGACTGATGTGTAGGTATCACCAGCTTTGCTTCCTATGAACAGTGGAAGAATCAAAGGAACAGCTTTTTTTTTTTAGGTATTTGTACACTGAGCCTTGGTAATAACTGAGTTTAGTTTACGTGTGTTGATCTTCAACTGAAGCTCCTTTTATATTAATAACCCACTAATGAGGGTAATCAATTAGTGTTGGCATGAGCTCTATGAAAATACATAGCATAATGTGGGCTCTGTCCTTGCATTCCATCAGAATTAGGTGGATCATTAGGAGACCTGTCAAACAGCCCCCCACCCTCCAACCACTGTCCTATTGTGCCATCAGGTAAGACTACAGGCTTAGAGAAAAAGCTTCTCCCCTCTTCCTCTAAAGGCAACCCTGGATGCCTTTTCTTTCTTTCTGTTTTTGGGTTTTCCTTTCATGAACCTCACAAATATAGACATTCCCTTTTCTCCCTCTTTTGAATCTAAACTTTCAAAGGCATGAATGCCAGGTCATCAGTGTTTTCCTTTCCTGCCGCCTTCCCCGGCCCCTGCTTGCTAGAAGATGAGTCTTGAGAAATCCCTTCTTGCCTTTGCTCTTGGAGATGTCCAATAGGCTGCACAGAGCCCCCTCATCCCTTCCCCAAATCCTGCATGAATATCCACAAACCCTTTTCCCTATCTTCAGTGACGGTGACGACAAGTTCATATAAAACACATAAAGAAGAGGAATCAGGTGAACCACGGAGATTGCAGATTTAATGGGTGTGTAAATGAATATTAATAGTTCTACTCTGTACAGGAGGGTCTGGTGCAAAATCACATTGGGTTCACATCCAGTGGATTTAAAGTGGGGCGCTGCTATTCTATGGAGAGTAACCAAAATAGATGACTGCCTTGTAATAAGCATAGGTGTCGATGTGCAAACTTACAAAGATTAATGCCTTCTTGTTGATTTTCATTTCTCATTAGGAAAACTTAGCAAGACTCCAGAGGGCCTTTGCAAGGAAGTGGGAATTCATCTTTATGCAAGCAGAAGCACAAGTGAAGTAGGTGAACTTGACAGAGACCCTGGAAAAGAGAGAAAGACTCTCTGGAATGTGGAGGTGGCGTGAGAGTGGTTTCCTTCCACGGCCGGCCAGCCATGGCCAGTCAAATGCTGTCGTCTTGCATGAGAGCAGCAGAGTAGAAATCAAGGTCGAGATGGATAAGTTTCATCTTTGAAATCAATGGCACTCTGAAATAACTTCAAAAGCGTGTGTTCTAGCAGGCAATGGGCTTGCTTTCCAATGTAGAGATCTGGTTAGAAGATGCTCCTATTTCCTAAAGAGATTTCCAAGTATTCTTCTGTGCTCAGGGGCTGAAAAACATCAGACCTACTTTTCTGGAGATTCTCTCTTCATAGGAAAACATGTTGGAGTTTAGGGAGGCCAGCTCCTCTCCCTTCCCCCCCAGGGGAGGGGTTGAGCACATCAAAAATAAGGCACAGAAGTCAGATGTTGGAGTCCAGTGTGTTAAGATTATTACTGATAAAAGCCAGGTTCTAGGGCGTGACTTTGGATCTGTGACCACAGATCTTTACCCTGGAATTCAACTTGCCCATGCTGAGCAGAGCTAGATATCTGCAGAACCCCCCACCCCAGGGCAGAGTTGACCCCTGTAAGTTCACTGCATGCAGAGGACAGGCATCCTGAGAACAAGCTGACCCACACAGGGCCCAGAAAGGACCGACCTGAGCTTTCTCAATTTCTTCTTTCAGATCCACCAACAAAGTGAAGGCCCTCTTTCTCCCCCGGAGTACAGGGGATGAAAGACTAGCTGGAGTGTTTCCCCATACTTTTCCCTCCCAGGGACTATAGTGGAAATTCCTACCTCTCTAAGGAAACATCAGAAGTGGCCAATACATGGCCTCCCGCCCATAAGCATAGTTGTCAACCAGGTCCTTTCAATTCTAGAAATTGAGCTTGCTCAGGTTGGGTTCTCTCTTGCCCTCTCCAACAATGATCTCTGATTTAGCCGGGAGTGTTAACAGAAGAAATGGGACAGAGGAGGAGATGAGAAAGGGACACTGAGCTAGGCAAAGGTGAGCACCTTTTCTCTGAACGCTGCTTGTCCCTGAGCAGCGCCCCTCCGCACTGTGGGGGCAGCATTGTAGCCCATCACCCCGGGCTGGGTCATCGATCACAGGTGTAGTCATAGTTGGAAATGACCCAAGGACTTTGGGTCTGGTGGCCAGCATGGTGCCATGGCTCTCCCCCTCCCTCTGCAGTCTCTGCCTTTCCCCTCTGCCACGATTCCACACACCTGCAGACCATACCTGGTGCTGCCGGCAGCAGGGAGGGAGGTGGGCACTGGGCACAGGATGCTGTGCTGAGCTGGAGGAGCCGTGGCCCCTGAGGAAAGAGAAAGTGGAAGGGGGGTTGAGGGGGGAGGAGACGGCTGAACCGAGCCTGTGTACTCAGAAGCCACTGCGAAGCAAAGAGGAGAGCTAATTTGCACTTTGAGGATCACCCAGCATCGCATGTTGAAAAAGGAGGGGAAATTGTCACTTTCTACATATATGGTATTTCTCGATTAACTTTTTTGATTAAGTTCGTGATTACATTATAATTGTAGGCCGTTGAAATACACAGTAATTATCACAAAAATCAGAGGGTGATTATGGTTTATTTCAGGCCAGTAAACTGAAGTGCTCCCAAGAGAGCCAAGAACCAGAAGTTACACAACAATTAATCTGTTACTTTTTACTTAGAGAGGTAATATGAAGTAATACAGGCCTTAAAAAAAAAAAAAACAGAAAAAACAAAAAAAAACTCTTATCTATTTACTGATCAGAACATAAAGAATCTGTCTTAGTCACCTATAATTTACCTCCTGCAATTTGTACCTCCCCTAGCTGAGACCAGTGATATTTGCCTTCTGGATCTTGTCACATGCTAGGGCTATTACTCTGCTTTTAGAAAGCTAGATGCTTTACGTGACTTTTAAAACATGCAATTGCAGTATTTTAAAGACATTTCTATTAACTGAATCTAAAGCAAACTCTCAAATTTGAGGATGAAACACTGCAAGCCCATGGTTATATTCTTTCCTATAATTTGAATACACAGTATTCACTTTGATAGGGGGCATGTCCATGGATAATTCAGTTCTGAATAATATCAATCTTAATCATTCACATGAACAGTTGGATTCTGGTTCTCTCCTTAGGCCCACAATGTTCAGTCCACATCTATGATGATTTGTAGTCCAGCCTAAAACAAGTAGTCTTCCCACGTGTGGACTTCTTGAGGTTCTCTTGAGGGAATGGTCCGCCCCTATGTTACAGCTCTGCAAAGAGCAGGGACCACAGAGATGCCAATAGCCCTGTGTGCACTAAGCTCCTAGAAACAGGAACCTCTGATCTCCTTTCTTTGCTTTTTCAGGATAGATCGGAAAAAGGACAAGACGGAAAGGAAAATTTTGGATAGTCAAGAACGGGCCTTTTGGGATGTGCACAGGCCAGTGGTGAGAAAACCCTGCTTGTTTCTCTATGTTTTTGTTTTGTTTTGTTTTGTTTCCCTCTTCCTTCACTTGAAAGAAAAGACTGTCTTTAGCCACCAGGTGTCTCATTCTTAAAATTAAAGAGCATTGCTAAACTTTGTGATATTGGTTTTGCCATTCAGTCGATATAATCTCGGTAGATTGTCTGGAATGTATGTCAGTTCCAGCTTTTAAGAATTATTCATCCATGAAAACATGGACTTGGAAAAGGAGAACTGTGGGAAGTCCCCCTGGGACATCTGGGCCCCAGAAGTTTACAGCCCCAAAATAAGCAGTTTCTGGGTTTTTTTTTTTAATATATTTGGGTGTTCCCAAATTGGGTGCATAAATATTTACAGTTTTAGAACTTCTTGTTGGATTGTTCCCTTTATTGTGATACAGAGCCCTTCTTCACTTCTCGTTTGTCTTTGGTTTTAAGTCTAGTTGTCTGATATCAGTATAGCTAAATCCGGCTGTCTTTTGACATCCATTTGCATGCTGGATGTTTCTCCATCCCCTCACTTTCAATAAGCAGTTTCCATTTCTACTGTCACTCAACTCTAAATTGTAGAATAATCTTCCTCAAATGCGGCCCACTGTCAGTATTCATGGTAGTTACGTTCAAAGTAGCCATGCTCACTGAATTAGCCAATGCTGAGCCATTATCCAGGGAGACATATAGGGTTAGGTTTCTGTGAGCCTCTGGTCACAATCTTTTCAACTAATCAATAGGTAACCATGTCTAAAGCCTGTTTCTGTTTAAAGACATCTTATTTAAAGTATGTTCTTGGTTTATGAATACGGAATTCAGGGCCACCAGTGTTCTCTGCCTGACACACCTGTGTTCTCTGTCACACACCCCACAGCCCTCTTGCACATAGGAACGCTAGACGGCACATCATACTATGCTCGGGGGCCATGTTAAACAGCAAAATCAACAAAAAGCACAGAACTGTGGAAAAGGTGGGCCTAAATAGACCGTCAAAAGGACATTCGTTTACAGTAAGAGATGAAACAAGAAGGCAGAGCCTCAGCTTAGTCAGCCTCCCTGGGAACACCACATCGGGCCGCTCATGATTTTTGCTGCTTTGCCCGTGTCCACAAATGATCACAAATGCACCACAAATAGGGACTTGGGGGTTATGAATAAAGTTTAGTTCATAGGTGAATTCACAAATACAAAATCCATGCATAATGAGGTTAGAAGTAAGGAGTATTTTTAATTTCCTATGATTAAAACAAATCTTGCATTCTCCTCATGAATTGGAACTAGAATGAGGAAACTATGTCAGCCCTTCCTAAAAGCTGGTTAAAAGCAAACCCAAAAAGTAATTCCCCGTTGTGATATTGGATTGTTGGTAGATGGTCAGATAACGTGTAGTAACAAAGGCTGTGGCTGAAACTATCTGGCCACTCTGAATAAGAAGTTTACTCTTGGGGCGCCTGGGTGGCTCAGTCGGTTAAGCGTCTGCCTTTGGCTCGGGTCATGATCCCAGGGTCCTGGGATCGAGTCCCGCATAGGGCTCTTTGCTCGGTGCGGAGCCTGCTCCTCCCTCGGTTCCTCCTCCCACTTGTGCTCACTCTCTCGCTGTGTCTCTCTCTGTCAAATAAATAAAAATCTTTAAAAAAAAAAAAAAAAGAAGAAGAAGTTTACTCTTATAAACTATACACTCTACCCTCTACATGTCACCCCTAGATAGTAGGAGGTAGGCTTTGATATTTCATATGGGGACTCTGTGCAGGAACACATACTGAAGACAAAACGTCTTTGTAAAAGGAATTGTAAATGGCCAAGTGGAGATAATCATGTAATATCTGTAATAGGAAAGACAAAGACTGGGTCTGATAGTGTCGCTTGGGTCACACTGGAAGGTATAACTTAGTAATTTATATAATGATTTTTTTTTTTTCTCAGCCAGGGTGTGTGAACACAACAGAAATGGATATCAGAAAATGCCGGCGTCTGAAGAACCCACAAAAGGTTAAAAAGGTTCGCTAGTTTAGCTGAATTAAAAATTCTTGACGCAAATAGCCTTTCTGTTTCTGGTACTGTTCAAACCGTTGTTTGCTATTTGTTAATTCTACCCCGTTTTGTCCTTTGAAACAATTTCATTCATTCATTCTACAAATATTTGTGGAGTGTACTTGGCACCGTTCTTGCTGTTGAAATACAGTGACGAGTCGTCACAAAGCCCACAACTGGGGTGGGGGGAGGCGAACCCCCAGGCAGTCAGGAGGGCTGTGTCAGGGAAGTGCTGGATGGCACCCGGGGGCCAGGAGGGGACACCAGACGGGGGGCTTCCTGAGGGCTTCCAAAGCAGGCTCAAGTGTGCTGAGGTGTGCAGGGGAAGTAGCAACTGGCTCCGGGGAGGAAAAGAAACTAAAGGAACAAAAAGTATCCAAGTCCCACGGGCAAAGGTGAGCTTAGTACTTTGAAAGTCTTTTATGTAGCTAGATCATCCAAATTCACATCACCATCGTACCCAACTATGAAGGTGCCAACCGTCATTTATTTGTGTTTCACTCTCCTGGAAGGGGCGGTGGCCATGACATACTCAAGGGTGCCACACTCAGCCTGCCCCACAGCTGGTATATCCCAACCTCACCACGACACCAAGGACCATATTGTGGGAGAACAAGTCTGTCCCCCATAATATTAATTTCAAAAGGTTAGAGATGTGCCCCCAGACACTCCTATTTCTTGTAATGACCAATGCTCTCATTTTCTCAAACACACACACACACACATGACATGATATATATATCAACTTCTTGAATCTACTTACATATTTTATTCTTTACTGAAAAAGTTATGCCCTTGTAGGTATTAGACTTTATGACGTTAGTCTTAAAGCATCCTCAATTAATCTTTAAGGGCCCCCTAATTCTAATATTCCAGAATTTCATGGTGCTCACATCCTCTCTGTCTGAGCCCCTCTTGCTTTTATAGATTTCAGCTATACATTGCATAGCCTTTGGGGTTTCATTTCATTCCCAAAGCAAAGATTGTCTTTTGTCTGTCTCCAGCACAAGGGAACTGCTTAATAAGCAGCCATAGCATGAGGAGAAACTGAGGCCAGAAAGCTGTTTGGCTGAAAAGGAAAGAATCTGAAACCCTGCCATCTCAAATTTGTACCAGATGGGCATTGTCATCTGCTGGGGAAGAGAAAATCTAGAGAGGATCTTTCGTGCATAACTTTCAACAGTTGTTCTTGAACTTTCTTGTGCCTCAGAATCACCTGGGCCATTTGATAAAAGTGCAGGTTCCCAAACCCCACCCACGAAGACTGATTCAGTAGGTCGGGGGTGGGGCTCAGCAATGTGCATCTTTACCGAGTACCCCCAGGTGATTCTTTGCGGATGGTCTAGGACCATATTTGGAGACACGCTGATATTCAAGAGACTGTTGCAGCTTAGTGAGAGGGAAGATCTTCTAACAGTGGTAGCCCGAAGATGGGACAAGCTGCCTCAAGAGGAAGAGGTCTCCTCACTGTAGAAATTTGCACAAAGGCTGATCATTTATTGTCAGGATGTCACCGAGGGGTTTGGAAGCATCAAAAGAGCTCTTGCAGTGCTTGCCCCTAAGGCGCCCTGCAACTCTGAGGGTGCATGATTCTATCTTCTTGCTTCTTCTCTAGTCAGTGTATGGCGTGACTGAAGAGTCCCAGTCGCAAAGCCCCGTGCACATACCCAGTCAGCCAATCAGGAAAACTACAAAAGAGGACATCCGGAAACAGGTGAATGAATTGACTACTGCACTCCCAGGAGGAGACGTGGCCAGTTTGAAAACTCTTTGAAGGTTCACCTCTGAAGCCTGAGTGAGCTTTGAGTTCCGGGAAACCACAGTGGAACCCAGCTGTGGATGACTTGAACCTCTGATTGCTGTGTGCGAACAACCCATGGAAGCTTGAGAGGAAAAAGTCTCCACCGAGTTTCCCCAGCAGTTATTAGAGAAGGACATAGAGGAGTTATCCCAATGCCTCGGGGTGACTGCTGTAGGTGGGGTTCCCACAGAATGCTGTGGGGGCTGACGGGGGGAGGGACGGATATCATGGAGTCCTTAAGATTGTAATGCACTTACAGAGTAAGCCAGCTCAGAACCACCGACTTTATTGCTGTGATTCAAAAGGCAAGTTTACAAATAAAGAAAGCCCCACTCTCAGTGCCAATTCAGCATTATTTGGTTCAATGTTGTCTTCCTTCATGATGAGAAGCTAACTGGTCAACCCAGGTCAGCAGACAATGGCTAATTACATTACTCCTTTCTAGGATTCACTGGCAATAAAGTAACTTTAGGATCTTTACATTATGTTTTACTGGCTTCTTGGGGGAAACCCAAAGGTGCCTGCCCTTGACAAGTTTATTTGGGGTGGGGAAGAGGAAACAGATGCATGTGAAGTAGCTATTTCATGATCTAGTCGAGTACACCAAGCATAATGGTGGGTGTGATGTAGGTGTGAAGGGTGTGCAGAGGGAAATCACTGGAAATTAGTCCAACCAGATATTTACGGTGCCTGTAAAGTGTTGCTAAGCTTTGTAGGATGTATACCACTGTCTTTAAGTTTGCAATCACTTTTTGGAGTCGAGACCTAGGCTACAACACAGTACAGAATATTAGCATAGGCTAAATTGTAGAGTGTGATTGCTGAGTGTGGTGGGAATTTCCAGAAGGGCAAATGATTGTTGGAATGCAAAGCCGGAGGGTTGGCAAAGGCTGGCCAGAGGAGCTGTTTAGCTATTGATGGAAATACAGGGTTTGGGTTCATGGGGTGAAGGGGGGAAAAAAATCAAGTTTGGTCTTAACACCTCTGTTCTATCTTTCCCCAGATAACATTTTTGAATGCACAGATTGACAGACATTGTTTAAAAATGTCCAAAGTGGCTGAAAGGTATGTTTCCCCTCCATAATATTACTGTTTTCTTCTCATTTAACAAAGGAGAAACGTTACAGGGTCATGGCTAACAAGGATGCACCACACCAAGAGGCAGACCATAGTCATTTCTTAAACTGATAAGTGAAAAAACACCACAGGCCCCATGCGAGTACAGCTAAGACAGCAGACCTCCCTTGAGTGATGTCAAGAAATGTTTTGTGGCTGAAGCTTTTCAGGGGGTGGCCACGGGACCTTGTCAATCCTTGTCAATCCAGGAGGAATGTCCGTAAAAGCTACGTAATGCACTTTTGCCTTCAGCCTCTTGATTCATTCAAATGGAATTGCTCCCTTTTCAGCTATAAAATGCCCAGATTCACTTTATAGGGGGAAAAAAATGATGTGTGCCCTTTGAGGTGCTGGCCGCGCAAATAGGAGGGGGCCGGGCCATCAGGAGGCGTCCCACCTCCACACACCATTGACCACAGAACTGCATCAAATCAACTGTAAAGAAAATATTTGGCCCCTCCAGCCTGGCTTCCTCGGGAGCATTTGTGCTACCATCTGAACCCGTAGCTGGTTCCACTCCCACTCTGTTAACTCAAGGGAAACTCCATTTTGTCAACTAAATGGTCTGTTTTTCGAATCCTCAGTGAAGAGGAGAGACCACCTGGGGAATCTGTGATGGAATAAATCTAATCAGACAGTCCCACACTGAACATTTGTTCGTCCATATGCTACTGCTTAAGCGATGACCAGTATCTGAGGGATCAAGGGCTTAAGCTGGGTCTTAGCATTTACTGGATATCGGCGTAAAGTGGGTTCTTTAAGCCCCGCTCACACAGAGGGCTGGCTGTGTGTTCAACCTGTGAGCCTTTCCTTGCTGGCCCCCAGGTTGATCTGCATACTCTTTCTAGATAAATAACAACAAATTAAGGCTAAGAAAAATCCCACTCCCAAACCCAAAACCCTGAATGAACACCCTGTGTTCAGGGGGCCAAGGACATCTGTGGATTTGGGCTGGCATCTCTGTCTATTCTGGAACTCATTGGTAATGTCACTATTGACATCCTGGGCAGTCCTGTGCATTTCAGGATAGTTAGCAGCATGCCTGACTTCTACCTACTAGATGCCAAAACCCACCTCACAGTCACGACAACCAAAAATGTCTTCAGACATCATCAAATGTTCCCAGGGCAGGGCCAGGGTGTAGGCAAAATTGCCCCTTGTAAGAATCACCGAGATTCCCATTTTCTCCAATGCAAGTGCTCCGGAAGGTGGCCGGAGGCTGGAGCTCAGCTCACCCTTCCACACGGATTGCTGTGGAGTCGGGGCTGCAGCTGACTCTTCGAGCCCTGGAGCCGCCTCCCCGCAACTGTCATGACATGGGGCTTCCCAAGTACCAGGCTCTAAAATTGCTTTTCCGATCTCACTGCGGATGCCTTTGTCCCAGAGAGTGCCCGTGCGTGAGGTGGCAGGGTGACCTTGCCTGCATTGGTGCCAAGCCTGTGAGGGCCTCTGAGCTTCTGTCTCTGTCAGAGAGGGACGGGGATGGCTGTCCTCATGTGCCAGTCACACCTGGCCTTCGCAGGGCACATGAGACTTTGCAGTCCTAGGAGAGCATGTGTGTTTGTGGGGGTGGGGGGGAGCGCGGTGCGGGGAGCATCTTTCCTTGGGTCAAGTGGCTTAGGTCCCGTGCTTTTGAGCAGGACAGTCCAGGCAGGGAGGGGTTCAGAATGGGGTTTCCCAAACCGTAGCTCTGGGAATTTGGATTCAGGGACTCTGGGTAGATCCAGAGGAGCCCGCATTTTGAATAATCTGCAGGTGGACTGAGCAGGTCTCCAAGGATTTGGGGAAGCCACTGCGTAGCCCTCACTGACCTGAGAGCTCACAGGAGAAGGGGCACCAGGCTTTGTCCGCTCTCTGGGGGAGATGGGGAAAGAGCCTGAACCAGTCAGCCTGAGGGAAGCCCACTGACTCCTGGCAGGTGTGCTGGGGCCTAAGGCCGGCCCGAGAGACCGTCCAGGTGGGGTGGGGAGCCTGGCCAGGCCTGGTGTGTGTTTGCCTACTGCTGTCAGGGAGGGCCCCACCTGGGGGCATCTCTTTATGCTTGAGAGACTGCTCAGCTGGCACCGGAAAGATGATTCCAACCAGCCACTCTTCACTCCCAGCTCGAAAATTCGGGAGTCTCCGCCCAGCAGAGACTGGATTTTATTCCCGGCAGCAATAACTGGCAACTCTTCAACGTGACACGAGGGTTTTTCATTAGAACCACAAGGAAACTCCCAGATAGAGAGGAGGAGGGAGAGGAGACGGGTGTGAGCAGGAGATAAAGCAGCCTGGAGCCTTGGCCTTTAGCGGCTCCGCGGGGGCGGGGACGGGGAGGGGGTGTTGACAGCTAGCCTGGGGTGCCACCACTCCGCTCCCCAAAGCTGAAAGCTGAGCTGCCTCAGGTGGGCGCACACAGCCCCGTGCCAGGGCTGCTCTCCCTGGGCCTGCGGCAGGTGATGGGTGGTAATTAGCCGTCGGGCAAAGGACCTCATCCCCCTGAGAACAAGTGCATGTCACACAGTTCCCTGAGAGCTGATGTTGGGGAGAGGCGTGAGGGCCGGTGATGAGTGATGGGTTGGCTCAGGGTTGTGGTCAAAGGTTGTGGCCACACCCAGCCAGGAAGGTAATAAGGACACTTGCCTACTGAAGCAGCAGAGACGAACGATTTAGGGGATGGGTGTGGAGCCAGCCATCAGGGCTGGGATCCTGCCTCTGCCATCTTCTAACTGTGTGACCTTGGGCAGGTTGCTTTATCTCTCTGTGCCTCTGTTCTACTTCTTTAAAGGAGAGAGAGCAGTAGCACTTAACTTACGGGGTTAATGAGTTCGCCCATGACATGAGCTTCATCCAGTCCTTGGCACTTACTACACATGCAATGAATGTGAGCCATTATTTTTATCATTTACCCTTGTGGTGCTTAATGGTGTCTTGGAAAGGAGCAGGCTTCAGGTACATGGAATGGAATGAACTGGGTGTATGGTGTTCAGAGGAAGCAACAAAGGGCAAGCCCAGGAGTGAAGCTGGTCCTGCAGATGGCAGCTTTGTGTGAATGCAATTCTTCGACCCTGTCTCTCTTCAGTCTGCTGCACAGAGAGCCCTGCAGGCTGCCCATGAAGGCTGGCTCTGCAGTCCACGTCTGTGTGTCAGCACCACTAATCTGGCACCTTTGAAGAAGGAAGGGCCATATGGGAAGAATTTGGTTCTTCTGCCCAGATCTTCTTGGGTCATCCTGGTTTTGACTACGGCGTCCCATTGTCACCATGAGTGGCTAACGGCCAATATCATGGCAACCAAACTCCATTTCCCAGCATACGCTGCCTTTTGCACCTGGAAGCAATACAAAGTCCTGTCTAAGATGTTACCCGATTTTTGCTTCAGATAGTATGGTCCCTGCACACACAAATGAATCTCCCAGACAAATAACGTTTAACACCTTAAGCCTTTTATCTTAACTATTTTAAATGAGAATCTTTCTCTTTCTTTTCTTTCTTTTTTTTTTAAAGATTGATTTATTTAGTAGAGAGAGAGAGAAGGGAGGAGGGGCAGAGAGAGAGGGAGAGAGAAACTCCAAGCCGACTCTGCACTGAGCACGGAGCCCGACACGGGGCTCGATCTCACGACCCTGAGATCATGACCTGAGCCAAAACCAAGAGTTGCATGCCCAACTGACTGCGCCACCCAAGTGCCCCCACATGAGAATCTTTCTTAAGTATGGTCCATGAACTTGCCTTCTTAAAGAAAGGACACTATATTTCAGTTAATTTTCCTGGATGACTTTTATACTGTGCTTTAAAACCACCAGTGATCAGGGTCTTAGGAAGTGCCACAAACTGCTTCCCTTTCCCTAAACAGCCCCAGACCATTACCACCTTTGAGTCTCTGTTTCTGCTTTTTAGTTGTTTGGTTGTTGGTTTTTTTTCTTGTTCCCGGTCAACAATCTGCAGCAGACCAGGTGTTTCAGTTAGATCCCGCTGAGTAACAACCGACCTCAAAACCTAGTGGCTTCAAACAGCGGGCATTTGCTACTGCTCACATGATTACGTGCCACCCAGCCGGCTCCACTGGGCTCGGGCTCGTGTCTGTGTGCAGCCATGGGCCGGGCAGGCAGCTCCGTGAGCTTGGCTCCAGCTGGTTTAGCATGACCTCAGCTGGGATACTGGGCTCTTCCTCACACAGTCTCTCATCCTCCAGCGAGTTTGACCTTGCTCACGTGGGAATTGCAGAATTCCAGGAGAGAGAGTAGAAGCAGGCAAAGCCTCCTGAGGCTTGGAACTGACACTCTGTCATTTCTGCTGTATTTTATTGGCTAACACATGTCACAAGCCCAGACCAGATTCATGGGCTGGCGACTTGTTTTTAAATTGATCTACCATACCAGGAAATCAAATGACCAAGTCCCTTAGCCTTGGTCCTAAAGCAAGAGTAAAGAGTGTTTTCCGAGGGGTGTGCTCTTCTGAATGCAGATGATGAGCCTCGAGGCATCGGGTTTATGTCATTGTAGAATCTAGTCAGAGGCCCTTTCGGTCATCTATCTCACCTGTATTCCCTCAATAGTTGAGATTGCCAAATAATTGAGGTCTTACTGTCCTTTGCCAGGGTCCTCAATGGAGCCCCTTGTTTATTCACCCAAGCCTTACAGCACTTGACAAATCAATTTGGGAACGCAAAACTGTACACATTTTAGTTCCAAGTGGTCTGAAAAGTCTCTACGTTTTGCAGGGTATCTGCACAGATTTCTCCCTACTCACAGTGGCCCTGAGTTATGCCCACTCACTGCAAGAGCCACATCACACTGCCCCACACAGAGGGATCGAGTTGTCTCATTCCCTATCTGCCTGTGTACTTGGCTGTCCTTACCCTATCCCTGGGAGCCATTGTGCATCACAGCTGACTGCTGAATTGATTTTTTACATCATCTTGCTTGCCCATCTCGAGATCGCGGCTGCTCTCTGAAATTGGATGCTGGTTCCTTCTCTGCCTCCCAACCCTCCACGATCATGAAATGTAATTAACGAAATGAGATAAGACAGCAAGGAGCTGGATACCTTAAGGGTTATTAAAAACCTGCTAGGGTGATGGAAGTCCATGAACTTAATGTTTAATGATAGTTTCGGGGAAGGAAAAAAAGGGCCGAAGAGGTCGTTACAACTTTGCTTTTATGTGATTCCAGACACTGTGGGATCCTTGCTTCTCCTTTCTCCCAGCCCACCTTAGGGGACAGAGAAGGAAAGATCAGAGGCAATGTGATAGCCAGGGCGATTGTATCCAGACCAAAACCTAGAAGGGCTGAGATACCTGGCCTGGCATATGCTCTTCTTTCTGAGGGGCTAAATTCACCCTCACGTCCCTTCACCCGTCCCACTTTTCTCCATGGAATGTATCTTCTCTTGGTGACCCACAATTTAGGAGTTTTTTATAGTCTCTCTTTTCCTCACCTTCTCCAATGTGAAAAAAAAAATTGGGTGAATGAATGAATGAATGGGAGCCAAAGGTTCCTCTTCCTTCTCTGCAGTACTGCTTGCTTTTCCTTTCCCTCTCTAGCCAGAGCCTCTTTCTGTCCTGGTTCCCTTTAGTGAATCGAGTCTAGCAAACCACACATGCAATGCAAGGGGCTGCAAACACACTCTCTTAGTCACCTTTTCCACATTCAGTTTCCAGGTTTCCTCCCCATTTAGAGGCCCCAGTTTCCTAATAAGTGTTGTAGCGCATTTGTATTATATTTCTAAAGTAGGAATGATGGTCACTGTCCCACAATGCTTTACACTCCATGCCTTGTTGTCCCACAGCTGCGAGCCATCCCTCACTGTCCGTCTCCCCAGACTCTGTGTCTCCATCTTCTCCCACACCTGCTCTGTGGACCACACTCCGTATGTGTGCGTTGCTCTAGGCGTCCCTTCCAGGCACCCCTCAACCCATCACTTCTTCCTCCAACTCGCCTGTCTTACTTTTTTTGTCATATTCTATACAATTTGTAGCAAAACTGTGTCTTTATTTTTTGTTAAGGGAGAGAGGATGAATTCTAAAACTTTTCTCTCAGATTTTTTTAAGTGGTTGGACTAGAAGTTTTCTAAATTCACTTTTGTTATTTCTCTCCTCTCTAGGTTTATCAAAGGTAGAACCTAATCAACAATCTATATTAATAACCCCCTATTATATATATACAGTTAGTTGACCCTTGAACAACATGAGTTTGAACTCCACTTATACACAGATTGTTTTCATAAATATAGTACAGTACTATAAATGCATCTTCTCTTATGATTTTCTTAATAACATTTTCTTTGCTCTGCTTACTTTATTGTAAGAATACAACACATCATACATATAACATACAAAATATGCATTGTTTATATTATCAGTAAGGTTTTGGTCAACAGTAGGCTATTTGCAGTTAAGTGTTGGGGGAGTCAAAATTTGGATGGATTTGTAACTTCATGGGGGCTCAGTGCCCCAACCCCCATGTTGTTCATGTTGTTCAAGGGTCAACTATAATATCTATAACATATATATGTCATATATATGAGCCCCCATATATAAAATATGTGTGTGTATGTGTGTGTGTGTGTGTGTGTGTGTATAAAATAACCCATGACTACTGGTCACAGTTGTTAGAAGCCATGATTTTGCTATTAGCTCGGTGTGAGCATCATCCTGTGATCCAGAGAGCTGTTCACTATTTCATGGCACTAGTAGGTACTGAATAATGTTAACTGAATGACTGACCATGGGCTCTACCCTTGGCAGCGAGGTGGTGAATTTCTGCCCCTTTCTACAAGGAAATGGAAAGGACTATGGGGATAAATTGGCCAGCTCCATACTCACCCAAGAACCAGTTCAAAGCACCTGATGATGGTGGGTAGCACGTTTGCCAATGGTTGGTGTGTCAGGATCTTCTAATGATGTGAGAATTTGGCCTTTGATAATAACAACACCATATACTAATCAGAAGGAGGCAGAGATAAGGAGACAAGGATGTTAAAACTGCTCAATGAGAAACCATGCTCCTAATGGACTTCCTCCGGATTTCCTGTATTTATTTTATCTTTTCCATTTCCTTCTGTATTAGTCAGCTCAGGTGGCCATAACAAAATACCACAGACTGGGTGACATAAACAACAGACATTTATTTTCTCGCAGTTCTGGAGGTCGGAAGTCTACGATCGAGGTGCCGGCAGGGCTGGTTTCTGGTGGGGCCTCTCCTCCTGGCTAGCATGTTGTGTCCTTACATGGCCTCTCCTCTGTGCACACACACAGAGGAGAGAGCACTCTGGTGTCTCTTCCTCTCTTTACGACCAAAGTCCTATCAAATCTGGGCCCCACCCCATGATCTCACTTAACCTTAATGACCTCCTTAAAGGCCCTATCTTCAAAACAGTCACCCTGTAGAGCTTCAACATGAAATTTGGGAGGGACACAATTCAGTCTGTAACACCTCGCAATTCTGCTTGGGTGCCACCCACCCCCAACGATCCGTGGACATCGTTCCATGTGTGCTGTTATGCGGCAACTGTCTGCAAAGCTCTTTCCATGCCTCTCTGTTCTCTCTCTGTGCTCTCCCTGTCCTCTCTCAAGTCTTCCTGTAGTCATTGATGTTGACTTTGGACTCAAACAGGACTGCTACCTCCCTCATTGCCTGCTGGCCCATTTCATTGTCTATGTGTGTCTCCAGGAGACTCTGATATCTTGTCTGTGCCCTGCAAGGAAGTGCATGTTCTGGGGGAGACGAAGGCTCTCTGGCTAATGCTACAAAGGGCTGCCTCCATGAACTCCCCTTCACATTCCCATCACCTTCTTCTTTCAATTCTACTGCTTTGTTGCCAGGCAATAGAACCCCAGCTTGAACCCAGTTCCGCTGAAAGGAACATGTGCTCACCCGCAGGCTACAAGGAAGAGCTGCAGAGTTGAGCTCGGGGAAGGCCAACAATACCCCTAGGCTCAAGAATAGCTGGAGCTGGGGCGCACCTGGGTGGCTCAGTCGGTTGAGTGAATGACTCTTGATCTCGGCTCAGGTCTTGATCTCAGAGTCGCGAGTTCGAGCCCCATGTTGGGCTCCACACTGGGCGTGGAGCCTACTTAAAAAAAAAAAAAAAAAAGGAGCCAGGGCCCCAAACATTCCCAAGGCTCCTTCTTCACCTCTTGTCCTGTTCCATTTTCCATGTTGGCCTCATCCTCTTTCATCACAGACAGGTGTTAGGAAACAGGACTGCCTCCAGCCCCTGAACTTTGTAACTGCAGTTTCTACACTTGAAGCTAGAGAAAGAGCGTAGCAACCCAGCTTGGGTCAGTAAGGTATCCGTTCCTGGACAGATGAACTGTGGCCGGGAGCAGGGCTTATAAGCACTTGGCAGCCCCTAAAGTAGCCCTGGGTACATGTTGGGGTGAAATTCTCAGGAGATGGGTAAGACTGAGCAAGAACGCAGAGACATCTTCTGGGCTAGTTCACCCATTCTGGAGGGCTTCTCACCACCCAGGATCCCTAGCTGCTTCACTCAGACCCCAAGAGACACAGCACAAGGGTCAACCCAACCCAGTACACTCACTATATTCCTAGATGACATTTCTGTCTCCATCTGTACCTCTTTTCACACCTGAAAAATGGCATTGCACAGCCCAGATGCAGACCCCTGTACAAGATGCCTTGTACTCTCTCTGCGTGAAGCTTAGGTCTTATCCTAGGCAACCAGCCCTTTGTTCCTTTCCTCTGTATCCCACTTTGGAAGTGTTACTTCCTAAGTAAGACACCTCCAGCCCAGGGACAAGGTGGGCAGTGCTTGCTTTCACGCCACCCCTTGTGCTGTCTCTGGCCAGTCTCGTGGTGTTGAGATTAGGGGAGAGGAGATCCTCTTCCATCTCTTCCTGGGGTAGGGTATTCTTTCACCTTCTCTCAGTCCTCTGTCACCCTGATTATGGAGTTAACCTTCTCTGCCCCTCTCTCTGAGAAGGATCAGCCCCACAAAAGCTAGGAGAGGAGTTAAGGCAACAGACTACTAAGAGCCAAAGCCACTCATAGGAACCTCCAAGAGAAGGCACTTGGCTATCTCCTGTCTTTTCCATGAAGTGATGGCAAACAGGACACGGGTGAGCATAGATTCATGAAAACTGAGTTTATTTGCATAGGTTGTAACAATGACAATGCAATAAAACATGTTGCTGCCATTCTCAAAAAGTCCACGCAGGCCAGGTACAAACCTTTTACCTACCACCACACCCTCCGTTAAGTGACTTCATTCTCCACCTTCTGCACAAATGCCTCTCAAATTACACCCGTGGAAGACAGAATAATAGTCCCTCAAAGGTGCCCAGGTCCTAATCCCCAGACTCTGTAAAAGTGTCAGGTTACATGACAAAGGGAGATTACATCTGCCGATGGAATTAAGGTTACTAATCAGTTAACCTAACACAGGGGGATTACCCTGGATTATCCAGGTAGGCCCAGTGTAACCAGGAGAGTCCTTGTTGTAGACAAGGGAGGCAGAAGGGTCCGTGTCAGACTGACGCAGTGTGAGCCAGCCTTGGCCAGGCACTGCTGGGTTTGAAGAGGGAAGGGGGCCAGGAGCCAAGGAACATGGGACACCTCTACCAGGGGGAAAAGGCAAGGAAATGGATTCTCCCCTTGAGCCTCCAGAAGGAACACGGTCCTGCTGACACCTTGATTTTAGCCCCACAATGTCCATTTCAGACTTCTGACGCTTAGAACTATAAGATAATACATTTGTCCCTTTTTAAGCCACCACGTAGGTAGCAGTTTGTTGCATAGCAGCCGTTAGAAATTAATATACCATCCAATCTCTCTCTTCCTCTTAGAATCTCAAGATCTTCCTTTCTAAAATACCTTTAAAACTTTCCAAGTCTCAGGGCATCTGGGTGGCTCAGTTGGCTAAATATCCAACTCTTGATCTTGGCTCAGGTCATGATCTCAGTATCATGAGATCGAGCCCTACTTTGGGCTCTTGGCTCAGTGGGGAGTCTGCTTGAGATTCTCTCTCTCCCTTTCCCTCTGCCCATCCCCCTTCCCTCCCTGTCTTAAAAAAAAAAAAATTCCAAGTCTCTTGCTTGATCAGAAGGTCCTGGAATAACCCTGTCTAATTCTGATGATTCAGTCAGTACATCCCACTTCTACCAATAAAATATTTCATGCAAAATGCACATGCCCATACAATTTTTACTGTTTTCTTTACAAAGCCTCTTACCAACTTTATTTATGTAGCTATACTCTAGCAAAATAGCTGTACCTCTTCCAATACAACAAATTTCCCTGCTGACCAAGGCTGCCCATCACTGGTGCTGGGTAACTGATGAGTGATCATCCTGATTTGAGCTCTGTTGCTTCGGTACAGACTGTCGGGCATTTCTGTAGGAAGTTCTTACCCCTCTCTTCACATGTTCTTCCACGCATATCTAGGGTCCCGTCTGAACCCTGTTCTGAGAAGGCATGACGTGCGGTGAAGCCATGGGAACAACTTTAGTCACAATGAATGCAGGTTACATAGTCCTATCTTGCCCTCTTAACTTCAGTGGTTACAAAATCGCTCCTTGGGCTCTCAACCACTTCTCTTGAACCAACATCACCCATTAATCTCACCACCCCTCTCCACCCTCTGAAGGTATCCCCAAATTTCTCTAAAAGAGACCTGGCTGTGAGCCCATGTTTCACTACAGCTTACATCCTCCTAGCTGCTCCCTGGCCCTGTAAGGTTGCTGCCTTGGGCTGGTCAGCACAACAGCTGTCTTCACTGGCAATGAATAACAGGCCACCAACAGGCAGGCTCCCCCAAGTGCTCAACTACTCAGAATTCTCACCCAGCCTCTCATGAGCCTCCCCTGCCTCCTCCCATCCCAGGCACTCCTGCTGGGCTCCATCCAGGAACCTAGGGGTGGCATGGTTGGTCAGACCTGCCTTCGCCAGATGAGGTGTGGCCATGTGGAAGAGCTCATAGCCTGTCTCACAGAAATCTGAGGAGGGGTAAGGAAGGCAGGGGAGGAAATTTTGTTTTTCCATCCCTATGTATCACTTGTGGGAAATCCATTTCTGGTTGAAAAAAAATCCCCCATAACTTGAAATTAACTAGTTAGAAGACTCTTTCCCCCCCCTACACACACACACCCTTTGCCTTGGGCTCCTCGAGTAGAAGTCTTTGATTGGCGACTGGGGCCACCGGAGGCTGAGGTCATTAGAATGGCCAGGGGCAGATGTTCTGGGAGACAAAGGTGTCACCGCTAAGGAGAGCCCCATGGACTACATCCACCATCTTAAATTCTGAGAATTCCATGGATGCCCAAGTACATCATAATCAGGAAAGCCCCAATACCTCATCATGACTCAGACATATCTCACATGGCTCATTGTCCCTGAAACAGGATTGAGGTTACCAGCTGCTGGTTAGTTTTTGTGCCAGTCTGAATAAAGGAGTCAGGTAGTCAAGTGTGCCCTCTCCAGCCTCATGCCTGGATTCTTTCACGTTCCCTGCAGTGGGTTGAATAGTGGCCCTCAAAAGGGTATGTGCAAGTCCTAATCCGAGGGAACTGTGAATGTGACCTTATCTGGGAAAAGAGTCTTTGCAAATGTAAATTAAGGATCTTGAGATGAAATCATCCTGGATTATTCTGGCAGACCCTAAATCCAGTGACAAGTAAGAGAGAGAAGGGAAGAAGACCCAGATCCAGAGGAGAAGTCATGTGAGGACAGAGGAGGCAGAGATTGGAGTTACACATCCACAAGCCAAGGACTGCCTGGAGCCACCCGAAGCTGGAGGAGGCGAGGAAGGATTCTTCCCCTCAAGTCCCCAGAGGGAGCATAGGCCTGCTGATACCTTGATTTCAGAATTCTAGTTTCCAGAAGTAAGAGAGAGTAGACTTCTATCATTGTAAGCCACCAAGTTAGTGATCATTGGTTACAGCAGCCCTAGGAAACTATTATGTGCCTTAATGTGCAACCAGTTTCTTTCAAAAAGAATAGAATGATCCCAAGTGGCAAAGGGAGGGCTCCCTGTGAAGCTGTCACAACACCCTTCTTGCCACAGTGCTGCCCCAGAGACTTAAGATGCCACAAAGCTCTCAGGGATGAAGGCTCGTCTGGGCACACTGCCTGCCTGGTACCCCAGCAAGGACAACATGCCTCCACTGCACATGGTGACTGCAATCACATATCTTACGTGTATAGAAGATTTGGAAGATTCTTTTGAAATGCTTTTCCATTTTTTCTCAAATGGTCCTGAGTGCTCAACGAGGCCATTATGTAACATGGAGAACTTGACAAAGATCACTTAAATGGCTCACCCAAGAATGAGAACCAAGGTTTTCCAACTTGGACCAATGCTCCTTCTACACCTCCACTAGGCAACAGCCCACGCTTGGGACAGCGAGGAGGCTGTGAGGTGATGGGAAGTCTGCAGTCATGTTTCAAACCGGAAGTATCCTAGGCTCCTTCATTTTGATTGGATGAATAAAACGTGTGCCCTGAGCTCCTCAGAACATCAAAGAATTAGATGTGGTGCTTCTCAAACTTCGCTGTGCATATGAATCACCTGGGGAATCTGGTTAAAATGCAGTTTCTGATTCTTTAGGTCTGGGGTGGGACTTGAGATTCTGCATTTCTTACAAGCTCTCAGGTGATAACTGAGCTGCCTGTTTGTGGACCACAATTTTTGAGTGGCAATGAGATGTAGCTGCTGGCTAATTTCTTCACACTTACAGCAGTAATTAACCATGCTTGCCCTCTAATTCAGTAGTAAGAACTGTGGTTCTGAATTTATCATTTCAGAAGAGATTGATGACACTCAAGTTGGCAGTGCTTAGAGAAAAGTTTTATTGTGGATCGATAACCATAAAAATATTCATACCTTTTGGTCCAGTAATTCCACTTATGGGTGTTAATTCTAAATAAATAACCCCAAAAGATGGAAAAACCTATGTGAACAACGGTGTTCTACTACAGCATTATGTATACTAAAAAAAATTTAAAATCTGTGTCTATTATAAAGGAAATGATTACATTAATTATAATAAATTCACTCAAGACAAAAGCAACATGTAAGTAAAGCAATAAAAATTATATGAATGACACGGGCAACAAATTAATGGATTAACCATTTCAACAAATTTTTCCCAGATTGAGAGTCTATGGAATTAAGGTATAACCATGGGCCCCTGTCTCTGTTGTATTTTTTTAAATTGGGTGGTGAAGACAAGGGTGATGTCCTTACAATTCTTATGCCTTTCTGTATTCCTGAAATATTTCAAAATTTAATTAAAAAAAAAAAAAACCAAGATGGCTGGGGACAGAATGAAGAACATTATAACCTACGTGTTAAGAGTGTCAGTATTATAACAAAGTGAGCCAGATTGCCCCCCAAAAAATTTGTTCTTGGCTCTTGAAGGTACCAGAGACCATGGAGAGCAAGAATAAAGCATGGGGCTAACCAAGAGGAATGGGTAAAGTCTGTCTCTGGATCTTTGGATCCCTAGATACCTGCCCCACTAGAAAACTATCTCTCCCCAGTTTATACCACCATAGAAGATGAGCAGTTTATTCTCCAGAGAAACTGAGTCACGTCAGTTCAGAATTCAGGCACCTCTCATCATAAATGGCCAGGTGAAAACAGCAAATTAATTGAAGATCAACATACTGAACAGTGGGATCTTCCATCCCATCTCTGCCTAGCTCTCAGCCCTCCAGGAGCTAGATGTATATGCCCACAGGCAAGAGCCTAAGAAACTACAACCTGTGGGCCAAGTCTACTCCACTCTACTGTTTTTGCAGATAAAGTTTTATTGGAACCCAGTCACACACATTCATTCATGAATTATTTATGACTGCTTTTTGCTGCAACAGAAGAGCTGAGTAGTTGGAACAGACACCATCTGGCCTGTAAAACCTGAAATATTTACTATGTCTTGCAGAAAACATTTACTTACCTTGCTCTAGAGAAAAATCAATGCCCCCCAAGGAAAGCCCCCAAATCCCTCATTTGGAGCTCTAGCGAAAAGTCTGGTGAAGCCCTGTCCACATACACACTGAGTTCTCCAAGCAGGTTTTAGTATTTTACTCTGATGCACAAGTGGATGTCCAGAGATTTTCCAGACATTCAAGGGAAACCCCAATGTGATGGAGTATGATGCAAACAAAGAGCAAAAGGGACTTGGAGGAACCAAAAACTATTAAAAAAAATAAAATAAAATAAAAATATGGAATTAATATCCTCAGAAATATTAGTATCAGCATCACCTGGGTGGCTCAGTCAGTTCAGTGTCCGACCCTTGATTTCGACTCGGTCATGATCTCAGGGTCATGGGATTGAACCCCGCCTCGGGCTTCATGTTCAACAAGGAGTCTGCTTGAGATTCTCTCTCTCCCTCTCCCTCTGCTCCTCCCCCTCCACTTGCACTCTCTCTCTGTCTCTAAAATAAATAAATAAATCTTTTTTAAAAAAGAAGAAATATTAATATCAGATATCAGAAGATATTTCATCCATACATCAAGAACTAGATCCTATGATAAACAAGAGTGAACTCTGGAAACTTAAGAAAGTGATAGCCCAAATTTAAAAAATAAATATATAAATAACAAGATGGAAAGGACTGTCAAGCAAAAAGACAAAAAGATGAAAAATGGCAGGGCAAATTTAAGAAAATTAGATTACCAATCCAGAATGTTCAATGTTCAACTAGAAAGAATTATAGCAAGAGAAGACCAAGGAAATGAAGGGTATGAAATTAGCAAAGAAATAATACTTACTTCTGGGAAATTTTTTAAATCTCTTG
Source organism: Halichoerus grypus (assembly GCF_964656455.1). Taxonomy (NCBI): domain Eukaryota; kingdom Metazoa; phylum Chordata; class Mammalia; order Carnivora; family Phocidae; genus Halichoerus; species Halichoerus grypus. The sequence goes on from NC_135719.1 coordinate 123,370,105, forward strand.
CACCTTATACCCAGCACAGTAAATAAAAACAACCATCAAGGGCCAGGGTGAAATCTCAGAGCACTGCAACAATGAAGAGAAGGCTCTGTCTCTAGAGAGGAAAGACACTAAGCAAAAGAACAAGAATCAAACTGGATCCAGAATCAAACTGGATCAGCAGTAACACTGGATGCCAAAAAGCACAGTAGAGCATCACCCTCAGAACCCTGAAGGAAGATAATTTTTTCCCTGGGGTTCTGTGTCAGCCAAGTATAAAGATAAAATAAAAATATGTTTAGCACTGCAAGGACTTGAAATAGTTAGCCTTTATGCATCCTTTCTTAGGAAACGACTCAAGGAGTATTTCAACACAATCAGGGAGTAAAACCAGTAAACAGAGTGAAGTCCAGAAAAGCAAGGGCTCCACACAGAAGTGAAGGACGTCCCAAGAGGGTGATTTTACATCAGGCATGTAGAGCCAACCATCTAGACTGGAGCGAGAGGACTCAAGACTTTGAAGAGAGGACCTCTGGGAGACGGGGAGACAGAACTGAACAACGATTATGTAATGTGTTTAAGATGTGGAAAAATTATTGCTAGGCATTTTACAGATTTGTTAGAACGCTTGAAGAGGGTAGTATGCTACTTAGTGCAGCAGGAGACGATTTGTATCTAGTTTAATAATGTGGACAATAGTAAATACTGATTTAACAAAAATTATTATATGTCTCTTAGGAGGATCATGGGAGGAGGTGGGGGGTGGGAGATTTGGGGACCGGTGAAGGGAAAGTTAAATCCTCATCTAAAATTGATAATCAAGAACAACTATAAAAACCAAATTTAGAAATATACAGGTAAGTGCTAAAGGAAATAGAAGAGTAGAAAGTATAAGTCTCTGTGAGAAGGGATAGGAGAAAAAAAAAGTCTCTGTTTTTTTTTGCTAAAATTGCTGTTTCTGTGTGTGTGAAATCATTTAGTACTATTTTACTGTTTTAAAAAGATTATGTGGCCATTTAAATTATAACTGAAAAAACTAAGTCGCCCTGTGGAATAATGCTTATAATGCATTACCTCCTTTTGGTCTATCAGGATTTTAGTCTTTGTAATAAGGAAGTCTCCCAGGTAGGAACACTTGGCTGGCAGCCTGGAGGGCTTCTAGTGTCCTTGGTGTGACCCGGATGCCCTGAGATCCGTAGTCTCTGTGAGAGGGTGATACACAGGCAGGTTTGGACCTGTGTATCCGTCAGGCCTGCGCAGCCAGGAAGGGATGCACCAGGGTTCAGGTAAAGAGTAAAGTGGGGAGAAGATATAAAATGCCTACATAACTATGACTGCATAATGCAAAAATGATACATTCGTCATGAGAAGGAAACAGTTGGATTTGTCCCAGAATTGGGAGTAAAGGTGTTTTTTCTCTTTAACTTAGAATTATATAAAGACAGAATGTTTGTGTAAAAGAGAATACAAGTTTTTACAGGAAATCAGTGGCGTTCTTTGCTTCCCTCCTGCAGCTTAATTGCTTACACGGAACAGTATGTGGAATATGATCCTTTGGTCACGCCAGCTGAGCCCTCCAATCCCTGGATCAGCGACGATATCACTTTATGGGACATAGAGATGAGGTAAAAAAAAAAAAAAAAAAAAAAGTTTTAATGTTCGAGAAGGAAAGAAATGTGATGAAAAAAATCATGAGATAGTGAGATTACCTTATTTCCTATTTTAATTTGACTATTTTTATCACTAGAACAGAAACCCCTAAGTTACCTCCTAAGTCCTGCCCACACATGGTTCTGCCTCCCTATAGCTTCGCTTTGTACATGGATCCTCGGTGGCTTCCTCTGACCTCTCTCTGACCCTTGGATATCGTGATAATGGGGACAGTCCTTCACATTTCCTAGTTCTTTTTTTTTTTAAGATTTTATTCATTCATTTTGAGAGAGAAGAGTGAGGGGGGTACAGAGGCAGAGGGAGAGAATCAGACTTCCTGCTGAGCGCAGAGCCTGACAGATGCGGGGCTCGATCCCACGACCCTGAGATCAGGACCCCAGCCGAAACCAAGAGTTGAGCGCTCAATCGACAGCCACCCAGGTGCCCCCCAATTTCCTAGTTCTGATTGCTGGAGGGAAAAAAATCTGTCAGCCAATTTGTTTGTATATAACAGCAGCAGGAACAATAGTAAGAGCGAGCACGGACTCAGCACCTGCCACATGGTGTCTTGCCTGGAGTCCCCACAACAGGTAAACAGTAGTGGCATCATCGAACAGATGAGGAAACTGAGGCACAGAGGAGTTAATGAACTTGCTCGAGGTCACACAGCAAGTGGGTAGCAGAATTAGGGTCAGAACCCAGACAGCAGGCTCCAGAGCTATGGTTTTCATCACTCTGCTATCGGGGAGTGACTGCAAGTAGCTCTTTGCCTGTGAGGGAAGGTAGTGCGTTCATTGACTAGCCCAGGACCCAAAGCCCAGAGGGACTTGGATCAGAGTCACAGTCACCGAGGGAAGCGCACAGACACATCTGGTGTGGTGTGCCTTTCACCCTCTGCCCCTCGGCTAGAAGACTTTATTTCATTTTTCATTTCTTTATCTCTCCCTCATTCGCTTTCACTCTTGCTCTTTTTCTGGTTTCTTATCCGGAAATGAAAAAAACCTTATAAAAAGTAATGAAAGTCTGGGGCGCCTGGGTGGTTCAGTCAGTTAAGCGTCTGCCTTCGGCTCAGGTCATGGTCCCAGAGTCCTGGGATCGAGCCCCACATCGGGCTCCCTGCTCTGCGGGGATCCTGATTCTCCCTCTCCCCTCTCCCCCACTCATTCTCCTGCATGCTCTCTCTCTCAAATAAATAAATTGAATCTTAAAAAAATAAAATAAAAAATCTTTTAAAAAAGTAATGAAAGTCTTTTGTGACTTTTATATTTTGCTTATTATAAAAAGTTCAAACTAGTCAGATGTACATAACAAAGAAAAGTCTCTCTCCCAGCCATCCAATCTCACTTTCCAGAAAGAATCTTTGTTTATAGTCTAATGCCGTGGTTCCCAAACTGAGCCAGGGCACCCTGGACCACTGCAGGGAATTCACAGGGTCACCCCGGGATATTCTGTATCCTTAAGGGAAACACCATGACGTCTGACATGTGTCCGATACTGCATAAAGTACTAGCTTAACATACTTCACCGTTTTCAGCATTTCATATTACATTCTTTTCTTTGCAAATCTGGGTTTTCAGGGCAGTTGCTATGATAAAAGACAAGTACTGTGCAAAAATCAAAATGGAACAGAAAATGAGCGTGTTGGGGTCCAGTTTGATTCCAAAGTTTGAGAAGATGTACAGTGCTCAACAGGCCCACATTGTAGTTATTTAAGAATGAAGTGAACATTGTTTTTTCTTTCAATTTATAGGTACTTTGTAGCTAGTAAGTTTTTAGGACATAGATATTTATTAAGTCCTTTGGACTTGACTATTTAAAAAACAAAGCTGTTACGTGGTTTTTTTGGCCCAGGGCCACCATGAAAAAGTTGCTGGGACACTAAGGGTGCCATGAACTCAAGGAGTTTAGATTCTTATGGATATACAGTATCATATTCTTTTGCATAAATGGATTCATTATATATACATTGTCCCATAATTTTTTAATTAATATATCATGGGAACACATATAAATCCCCCTTATCTTTTTCAATAACTACACAGTGTCCCCTTGCATGAGTGTAGTATAATGTATTTAACCAGTCCCCAGGTCATAAACATTAAGGTTATATCCTTTTTTTTTTTTTTTTGCTAGTATAAACAATGATGCAAAGAACATCCTTATACACAAGTCCAATTATTATTTTAGGATAAACTTCCAGGAGTGGAATTGCTAGGACGGGCATGTTTATTTTGATTTTAGTTCATATGGCCAGATTCCTCTTAAGCAAAATAATATCATTTTTTTCATGCCCACAGCTTAAAAGTGTACATTTCCCCACATTCCTCACCAACTCAAGCATTATCCTCAACCATTGTCAATCTTTGTCGTCTTTGCATGTGTGATAAGTTAAAGTAAAAATCTCATTTTTTTTCCACTTCTTTGTTGAAAGACTTGAAAATCTTTTCTCATGGTTGATATTCATTTTTCTCTTGTGACTTGACTGTTTTGTGTTCTTCACCCACTTTTCTAGTGGTGTATTTTGCTTTGGACATTGGGATAGAAAACAGTTACATTTACTTGGATTATATATTTTATCTTTTCCTGATATTTCTTGTTTTCCTGATCTTGTTCTTCTTGTTTCTTTTCCTCTTCCCTGATTTTTGCTTTATTAATCAAGTTTTGTATTAGCTTTCCTTACTCTAGTTTCTATTCTAATCATATTTACTATTGTTTTAATTTTTAATCAATGGCATCAATTCATGCAAATAATAATAAATTATGTAAAATAAAAAATAGAAATTTCCCTTTGCCTCCTCCAAATCCCATTCTTCTTGATAGGTATATTAACCTGATATATTTTAAACCAACATTTTGGGACTTAATATTTCTCCATCAACATTAAAAGAAAAATAGTTTGTAGATGAGTATCTTCTTTCTAATAGTTCTGACGTGCCCTACATCATCCCTTCTAATCTGATCCAAGAATTTCAATATTTCCTTAACTCAAGGGATTTCTCTCTCTCTCTCTCTTTTTAATCATAATACTCTTTTTTCTGTTTTATCCTCTCTTCTCAGGAAATCCTCTCGTAGAAACTCTGAGCCTCTGGGATGGAGCAGCTGTATCTCTTTATCTTTTTCTCTTTTATAATTCCCATCTCTTAGTCTTTTTATGTTATATTCAAGGATAGAATTCCTTGAATTACTCTTCAGAGCTTCCGGCTTGGTGTTCAGTAATGTCTATTCTGTGACTTTATACTTCATGAGTTTTTCTTTTCCTACTGAGTTTTGGGAGGACCTGTTGACAATCGTACTTTTCATTTCCAAGAATTCTTACTATTTCTTGGACTCCTTTTTCTTAATAGCCTCCTCTGTCTTTTTGATATTTATCCTCTTAAATCCCCCTGAGGGTGTGATACAGGTTTGGTTTGGTTTTGTTTTCATACTTTCCCTCTATTTCTGACATAGTCTGTTTCATTGGGGGTCATTTATCACAGAATCAATCACTGTGACTAATCACCGTTTAGAGCAGATCAGTCCATCTTTTCATATACCCAGCAATTTGAGGGACTATTGGTTTTCATAAGTGAAGCTCTTGGCTGTCAACTCCAGCCATACATTAGAACCACCTGGAGAGTTTTTTTTTTTTTTAAAGATTTTATTTATTTATTTATTTATTTGAGAGAGAGAGAGAGCACATGCGAGGGGGGAGGGTCAGAGGGAGAAGCAGACTCCCTGCTGAGCAGGGAGTCCAATGCGGGACTCGATCCCGGGACTCCAGGATCATGACCTGAGCCGAAGGCAGTCGCCTAACCAACTGAGCCACCCAGGCGCCCCCCACCTGGAGAGTTTATTAAAAAACAAACAACAACAACAAGAACAATGCCCAGTCCCCTCCCTAGGACAATTAAATCAGAATTTTTGGCAGTGGGGCATTGGTTTGTCTGTTTGTCTGTTTGTTTGTTTTTCATCTGTCCAAGTGATTCTAAAGGGCAGCCCTGATCCAGACGGACTGGATTGTAGCTGATGAGGATTCCCTCAGTAACTGGTCGGCGGGGTGGGGTGGGGGGGGGGCAGCAGGGGGGGGTCCGTGGTTTCAAAATACAGGGTACATCAGAATTACCTGGGATGCTCATTAAGAAAACAGATGCCCCAGGGTGGTTCTGGGTGTCTGTATTTCTGGCAAGTGTTCTAGGTGGTTCTGTGGCACAGCAGTTTGAGAAGTCCTTGTGTGGTTCACAGAGTCCCCACCGTCCACCCCAGTGCAGGCTCTCCTCTGAGCCATCCACATGGCTGTAGGGTTTCACCTGAGAATGTTTTGGGGGGCCATAGGTCAGTCAGCAGGGTCCCTCTGGGTCCTGGCCATGTGAGTCAAGAGCAGACTGAAAGACTGGGTCCCCTCTCAGAGCAGGACAGGTGGTAGAGCTCCACAGTCCCTTAAGCCGGGTGCTCTGCTCTGTCTCAGATCCTGACAGGGTTTCTGAAGTTCTTCAGTTTCCTCTCCACGGTGCTCCCAATAAGTCCACTCTGCTCCCTTCTGCTGAGGGGTCTTAGGGAGCCTGATTAGACTGCAGAAACCAATGAAAAGTAGGGAAAAGGCCAGAATGTCTTTAGAAGTTTCTCTGCTTTGCTGAGATGCTTTTCCCCTCTCTATTGGCTGTTCACCCCGAGATTACAGAGGCACTACTCCCTGGTTTTATTACCCATATTAGCAGCTGGCCAGAAAACACCCCCCATTTGCTCAGGAGACCCTCTCTGCCATAGGGAGCCTCTGGTTCATATTTGTTTTTGTTTTTTTTTAATCTGGTCCATATTTCTGAGTTTCTTCCATATGTCCCCATCCAATGCCCACCAACTGCCTCTACTTCCAGTCCTGCTGCTCAGAGCTTGGGGTTTTCCCAGGCTTCTGTTGGGGACCCAGCTAATTTCTTTTCAGATGGCCCCAGAGACATAGGTGGTTCTCAATCAGTTGATACCAGTTCAGTCCATCTGCTTTATACCTTCCCCAAATTCCTCAAAGTTTATCATCTGCTGATAACAAATTTCTTTGCCTCTACATACTACCTATTTGTTTGTTTTCTTTGTAACTTTATTTTACTGAACTCCAGACTCTTGCGTGTTGCCTCTTCCTGGCCTGCTTCCTCAGAACCTCTCCTGGCTGGTGTCCCTTCTCCTTCAAGTCTCACTCAGCATTGGTGACCCTTCCTCAGAAAGGTCTGCTTGATCACTCACTCTCTAGTGGTCACCCCATCCATCCAGCTATTCTTTATCACATCCTCCCCCTGGTTCTCTTTCTAGTTAGGACTTAAAATAGGACTTAAACAGGACTATGCCTGCCACATAGTAGGCATTCAAAAAGTATAGATTGGATGGAGGCTAGATGAAGGAGTGACTATTTCAAATATGTATTGAGAACTTACTATGTGCTGCATTCCAAACAAAAAAGGTCTCTCAAGATGCAAATGTAGCAAGGTGTATAAAACATGCTATCCTATCTCCCAGCCCCGGGATTCCTTCTCATTTGGCAAAGGACATGGATAAGTCACTTAGGCACAAAAATCAGTCTCAGAGGGCAGGGGTGCTGGCAGAGACTCAAACAAGGGGAAGGACTTGTGACATGAGAAAATGAGAACGTACTTTTTGTTTCCGAGAGGGGAGACCTAAGCGCAGTGAGAGGCAAGAGAGAGCAGAGTGACAGCAGAGACCAGGAAGAGCCCCAGTACTGCAGAGTCCAAGGACTTTGCAAAAGCAAGAATGTCAAGTATGTGATTTTTTAAATGTTTGCTGCTGGGTCGTGCAATATGTACCCCCTTCTCAAGACCTTTGAATCTCAGTAAAGCCTTCCACCCCTCAAACACCTGATAGGAAGAAGAATTGGGGTGAAGATGGGTGGAGGTTTGTGGGAGGCTTGTGGCAGAGTGGAGGCAGCAGGTAAGAAAGCAGGACTCCCCTTGGGAACTCATGTTAGTCTGAGATGGGCTTTGATTTCTATGGCTCCAGGCAGACTCATGACGATGTCCAGAGCAGGGGCCTCACACACAATGTCTGAATTCTACAGAGTTCATCATACTGTCTCTGCCATGTGGAGGTTACAGAGGGCCCAGTGGAAGACAGCAGCAGGACTTAATAGGATAACTGGCAAGATGATACGGGATATAGCATAAATAATAGAAAATTGTGTTTTCATCCTTTCTCCTTCTCAGATAAACTATTAGATCTAGAAATCCAAGGATGAGAAATCATCTGTTCAGAGAGCAATATAAGGCTACCCTTTTAAGGATGGGCAAACTACATCTCAAGTCTATCCGATGAAAATTCTGAGAAATAAAGCTTAAAGGAAAGAGTGATAGCCAGGGCTTACCGTGGAGGAAAAATCAGCCAAAAGTTGCCAGGTTGCAGGTGGAGAGAACTGTGTAGTCTAAACACCACCAGGAGAGTGTCTCAGGGAGGTCTCTGGGAAGTATTCCTGGCCATGCCATTAACCAGATAGTGGGTCTAACAAAAACGTGGCACTGCCAGAATTGTGGTTCATAAATTGCTCCCTCCACAATTTGCTCTGATTTGGGTTTCGCTTTCTTTCTCCACTGGACATCAGGTGCATGAGCCGAGAGCCGCAAGGAACCTGGTTTATCCTATTTGGCCGTAGGTATCCACAACCAGCCAGCCTGACCTGCTGAGAGGCAGCAACTATCCCCAGACTGCCTATGCCCAGCAAGTCTGATAGAACTATTAGTCCAGCATATTAGTCAAGCTCCTTCCCTGTGGTGGTCAGTCTCCAAATATGGCCCCATCTGTGCCTTCCCTCTTTGTTCACATGGGCTACTTCTTACATCAGGAGGGGACACTTCCCTACCTTTTCACCTGGGCTGGCTGTGGTACTAATTTGACCAATAGAGTGTGGCAGAACTAACATTCTGAGAACAGGTCATAAAGCAGCTCTATGTCTTCTACCTCAGTCATTTAAAAACATTTGCTCCTGAAATATTCCATCTTGGAACCCACTGACCATGCTTTGAGAATCCCAGGCCATTGATGAGGCCATGTCATCAACAGTCCCAGCTGAGCTCCTGGCAAACAACCAGGATCAATTGCCATGTGAGGAGCCATCTTGGGTGTGCAGCCCAGTTGAGCTTTCCAGTGATCCCACCCCCAGCTTCTGGCTACAACTACTTGAGACCCCACATGAGAACCACCCAGCTGAGTCCAGTCAACCCAGGGGACAGTGACAAAGAATAATAAATCACCATTTTAAGCCAAAGTTTGGGGATGATTTGTTACACAGCAATACATACCTGGACCTCTCCCCATCAGAGTAGGCAGGACCCTCAGGCTGTTCTTGGGGCATCAAATAAAATTGCCATTGTTCCTTTAATAGCCTTGACCCTAAAATGGCATCTTTGGATATTTCCTGTTTAAGGAATTGTCCCTTGTTTCATAATTTTTCTCACGACTCAAAAGTCTTTTCTTTTTTTTTTTTTTTTTTAGATTTTATTTATTTCTTTGACAGAGAGATAGAGAGAACACACAAGTGGGCAGAGCAGCAGGCAGGGGGGGCGGGGAGAAGCAGGCTCTCTGCTGAGCAGGGAGCCCGATGTGGGGCTCGATCCCAGGACCCCGGGATCATGACCTGAGCTGAAGGCAGCCACTTAACTGACTGAGCCACCCAGGCACCCCTCAAAAGTCTTTTCAAGATGAATTATGTCTTTCTCCAAATCTTAGTTTGGGCATCAAATGTGGGAAATGTAGTGGAACACAAGGTCATGGGAAAAAAAGAAAAGGCTTTAGAGACAGACACACCCAGGTACCAATTCCAGACTGCCTTTTGCCAACTGTGTGGCTTTGGGCAATCTGACCTGTCTTGAGCTCTGGACATCTGAATACAAATTTCCACCTTGCTGGCTTATATTGAGATTCAAAGGGACCACTGTAAGGAAAGCCCCTGGCACCATGCCTACCACTCTACTGGCCCTGCAGAAATGAATGTTTTATAGATGGTTGCTTCCTCTGAATCTCTCTTTCTTATTCTCAATGTGGGAGATTTCTACCATGCTCTTAGGTTGGGAGATCAGCTGGAATGAAAGATGGACTCCCTTGGAGAGCCACCTGTCTATGCTCTTGTTGGTTTGGGCTGCCCAGTGGGGTGTAGGAATTTGGTAAGAATCAGTGGACACAGAAGACAAATTAGAGTAGAGAAAAGGCATCCAGCTAGCAATTAGAAAGTCCTGTCAGGATAAGGACATATCACCCCATCACTATACACATTTTCTTATTGATTTCCTCTTAGTGTTGAACACTTGCTGTGTGAAAACGCTAAGGTGAATACAAAGATGCATGAGACATGGTCTCTGCCCTCAAAGAGCTGACAAGATAGCTGGAGAGACAGTGACATACCCTTGGAAGGCTAAACAGTGGTGCAAACTATAAGCAAACATAGTCATATGGAAGCATTTCTATGCAATGGTTGAAAACAAAGGGGCTATGAGTTCCATGAGTTGTTTGTTTCAGTTAGGCCATGGTGAAGTTATTGTACCAGTCACCTGGTGATGGTGCAGGTCCAGGCCACAGCATGACCCTGGCAGAAAGATCCTGCCATTCTCTGGGACTTACATTTGCTGCTATCCTCAACCCCAGGAGGACTTCTCCATACACAACACTTTCCGTCCCCTGGAAAGCTATCAAGTGTGATGGGTGCTGTGGCTTGCATTTGAGAGAATCCAGGATTTGTCTTTCTGTCTTGTTGTAAAAGGCCCAGCCTGGAACTTTGGGAGAGATCTTTCACAGAAGTCCCCAGGTTTGACCTGATGGGCTTGGTCTTCCACGGTGACCCTGCTGGGCTAAGAGGTGCCGAGTTGTGCACAAGATTCTCCCAAGCCCCAAGCACACAATCTCAGAATTAGAAGATCCTGCTGCTGCTGGTTATGCCTTGCAGTGCAAAAATAGAAGGGTTGGGTTTGAATCACTTAAATCCAGAGCTGTGCCTTCCAATACAGTAGCCAGAGCTCCATGGGGCCACCTCAGCGTCAACTTTCATGATTTTTTTTTTTTAAAGATTTTTTGTTTTTTGACAGAGAGAGACACAGCGAGAGAGGGAACACAAGCAGGGGGAGTGGGAGAGGGAGAAGCAGGCTTCCCGCTGAGCAGGGAGCCCGATGCGGGGCTCGATCCCAGGACCCTGGGATCATGACCGGAGCCGAAGGCAGAAGCTTTACGACTGAGCCACCCAGGCGCCCCAACTTTCATGATTTAAAATGAAATAAAATTTAAAAATCAGTTCCTCAGTCACACTAGCCATATTTCAAGTGGTCAAGAGCTACACGGGTCTAGAGGCTTCCATATAGAGGGAACAGATACAGAATACTCGTATCATAGCAGAAAGTTCTATTGGGCAACACTCAGCCGGAGCTCTTTGTTTTTCCAAACCTTTGAACACATACACCCTCTTCCCCCTTCTCACTGAGTGTAATTTTCTAAGATAAATATTGAGAATAGATCAACTCCATGATTTTATGCACTTAATGCCTATTAGAGATAAGAAATATGTGTCAGTTTTTTAAAAAGAGGGAAAGTAAGTATCACCAGACCCATGCTCCTCGAAGTTTAAGGAGCACTTAACTCACCCAGGGATCTCATTGTGCTGTGGATTCTGATTCCTCATGCCTGACGTGGAGCCTAAGAGTCCACCGCTGGTCCCCAGACCACTCCTTGCATATGACGGTTATGGAGTGTGGCTCATGACCTAGGACCCTGTTGCTACTTAAAGGGTCAGGTGAATAAATACACAAGTGAACTGCAAATGGAAAGACAGAGCTGAAGGAACTAGTCTCATCTTCCCACAGCGGAAGAATAAGACCAACCCCCGCTTTGGTCTGAGGAGGTTCACGTGGGTGTGGGACAGCACAGCCGGGCTAAGGGCTGCACTCTGGAGCCGCATTTGTCTGGACTCGTCTTGACTCCATCACTTCCTAGTGTGTCTCTGGGCAAATGATCACTAGCCCTCAGTTTCCCTATGTGTAAAATGGGGCCAATACTAGTACATTTTTTTTTACAGAACAGTTGTGAAGACCCAGTGAGTCAGCAGAGTTAAGATGCTCGGAACAATGGCCAGAGCATCGGAAACGCTGACTAGGTGGTTGTTCAATGGACACGACATTCTGCCTCTAAGCAAGTGATAGGGTTCATCCTGGATGAGCTGATGCATTTCTGACCACTCGTATGTCACTTGGATCTAAATAAGACGAGAAGTGGTAGAGTTGAGAGTTGGGCTATTAACGGACAGGCAGGGTCCAGGGAAGCCAAATAAATGGGGTCGTTGCATTTCCTGTAGACGGCAGCCATTTGGCAGGTCTCCTGGTGACCTTCACCTACACGTGGCCCCTTTGAAATGCCTTCTCTAAAGAGACGTTTTACTGTTGCTGAGGTTGTGCCAAGTCTGCATGTGGAGTTTGTGCAGGTTTTACCAAATCTATCACTTAAATTTGAGACATTGCCCTTCGGCGTGTGGCAGCAAAATAGATTTGAGTTGTTGGAGGGAATAGGACACCGGTTTTTGCCTAGCATTGATCATTTTCTTAAACCTTTTTCTCCCCCAAAAGCAAAGAACCCAGCCAGCAGCGAGTCAAGAGATGGGGCTTCTCTTTCGACGAGGTATTGAAGGACCAGGTGGGGCGGGACCAGTTCCGGAGATTCCTGGAGTCCGAGTTCAGCTCAGAAAACCTCAGGTAACTCTCTCAAAGGTTGCAGCCATGTGCAGAGGGTGTATGAGGAGATGTGCATATTCAACCTCCCATTCCGCCCCCCCCCCCCGGCTTTCTCAATAAAAACGTGATGGTGCAGATTCACATCCCCACTAATCTGGCTAAGGCAGAAGTGGAGAAGGACAAACTTGATGTGCAGCTCGGGCATCCCCATGTGGGCACTTCCCCAGACCAGCATTTTCTGTTCTGTAAGTCCAGATGACATTTGTTCAAGTTGTTGGAAACACGTCTCCCATGATAAGTAAATGATCAAATGGGTCTGATGACACCTTGCATTAACTGAAACCAGGAACCATGGAGCTGCAGAGTGGAAAGGCAGCTCAGAGACTGTCTCCTTCAAAACTTCTCAGTCGGGGGTCCCAAATACTTGACAAGCTAACCAGAGAAAAAGAGGGATCCCTGAGCTCATTTTAGAATTTCAAAAAGCCAAAGGATATACATTTCAATACCTGGAGACATATCTGTAAAAGCTAATTAAAACATGCTTTTCCTTTTGGGGGGATTCTATCAACCCTGTGTTGCTGTGGTCACCTGCTGCCAATGAGAACACATGGCCGTCGCTGTTGGTCTCCAGCTAATCAAGATGAGGGGAAATGTAGTGATGTATTAATAATTACTGTTCGATAGGAGGAAAAAGCAAAACTTTCAAAACATGAGGTCCATTGAGAGAGGGAAGAAAGGGAGAGCATTCAGTGGGAGAGGGTCCGTTGTCATGAAAAGTTGGGAAACTTGTGGTTTATTCAGGGTTCCATTGTATTAGAACGGACACAGAGACCTAATGGGTCTGAGCCCCCTGAATGATCTGAGCAAACCGGTGACTTCTCAGATGTAAAGCTCAGGACTTTTTCTTGGCACCAGGTTCTTTTTTTGCATGCTGGGTTAATTCCCATCTTTCAGTGGTATTTTTTTCAGAAAGGGTGGTTTTATTCATTTTCTAAATGTTTTTTAACTTTAAAAAGTCAGAGCATAGACTGTGGGCAAAGGACTGTCCACTCCGGTGTTAATGTGCAAAGACCATGTAATTTATCTGACAGTAGAGACCATATCAGTCCCATACATCAATCAAGCACTATTTATCACACACCTATGCTGTATCAAGCCCTGCAAGAGTCTGCTGAGGGAGGCAAACAAGTCAAGATGCATGATCTTTGCCTACCATGATCTTGTAGGTCCTTGAGGAAAAAAACACAAGAAACTATTAAATCGTTACATGAATATAAATGAGTATAAACTCTAAGAACTGTTTTGGAAATGTTTTTAAAAGGGAGGGTTGAACGTAAGCCAGAGCAGGCAAATCATAAGCTGGTCTTTGAAGAATACACAGGATACAGATAGGCAAACGAGAAGGAGGGAGAGTATTCTAAGCGAGAAGACCCTATGAGCGAAGGTGTGGCAGTGGGGCTCTCCCACATCACACAGCCTCAGGGGGACGTGTAGATGCCAGTTAACGATATGTATCGATGCCTTTTCAGGCAACCAGGAGCTTACTGTACAACAGATAAGGCTGCATATCTGATGCCAGGTCAGGACACAAGAGTTCTTTCCTGAGGCGGAGCCATTGTTCTGAACACACCTCCCAGCTTTGCTTTGATTCCGAGTCAAGCATCTGTAACAGAAGGCTTGCGGTTCAGACCAGCCTCCGGGGCTGTGCGTGGACGAGGCGGGTCCTAACCAGGAAGCCACGCCCTCTGTGAGCCACGCCCTCTGTGGCCGGCAGGATGCACTCAGGCAGCCCCTCCGCGCGCGGGCTCACCCCAGGACCCACACGGAGCTCGGTCCCCGTGAGCCGCCCGTGGGAGTCTTTCCCATTTCTCCTTCTCATTCTGTCCCCTGCGGGCCCCCCCAAAATAAAGTGGCATAGAGGCCTCCTTTACCTGACTATTTCTCAGCCCATGCGTGGCCTTATGACCCTCTGCCACCGGCACCATTACAGTGACTTTGAAAAACCACCACGGGGCCCCGGTCATTTTGAGGGTCATTTTGAGCGGGAGCATCGCTGGCTCAGCACCTCCGTGCCCAGTCTGGGCGCAGCCGGAGCCACACATCGGTTCAGACTAGCGTAACGAACACGCATTACCTTTAAGGCCAGGGGGGCAGGGAGGAGTATGTCCCTGGCGGGGGTTCAGCACCTCATCCTGCCATTACCTCCTGTGCCTCGGCCAGCTCCTTCATCCTGTGGCGGGGGGCTGCACTTGGGTGAAAGGGTGGGGGAACACCTGTGAGTGGGCCAGTGACTCACCTACACCCCCAGCAGGAATGCATAAATCCACACTTGAAGAGGGACCCCCTCTGATCCATGACAGGAGAGAGGATAAAGAAACTAGAACAGCCGGAGATAAAAAGTACAGCCCAAGAGCTTATAAAATCCTCTCTGGAGGCCCAAGTTCCACTTTTACGATATTCAGCATAATTGGACATGTAGGGGGAAAGTTCGGTTTGACATCACACAACTACTTAGGACTCGTCAGTCATCCATAACCATGTGGTTCCTCCCCTCCCCTTTGCATTCACTCCTCCAGCCACAGAGAGTGGCTTAGCAGCCCCCGTGACCCAGGGCCCAAGGACTCAGCTGAGCAGGGCAGCCATGGGCGCCCTGCCGATGCGCCTCCACCACGTCCCGTGAATGGCGCCCGCTGGAGCTGTAGAAGCGGCATAACCCAGGGATCCTGCCCGTCTGTTGCCTTGGCCGCGCTAGGGATCATCTCTTCTCCCCAGGACAGATCAACAGCCCAGGCAACTGGCATCAGGGGATGGGAGAAAAAAGAGACCAACCAGAACTCAACTGGATCCATTGCAAAGGGCATCTCCATTTCATCTTCCCATACGCCCTCGCATCTCTCTAGCAAAAGGGGTACTTAGATCGTAACCTTTTAGCACAGCCCCAGTTAAGTAGCCAAGTGGTTGAACCTGTACCAGAGCTTCAGCGAGCAGCACAGAGGAGCCCCCAAGACACACAGAAATCACTCTCACAACAGCAGAGCGTCACCCTGGATCCTTTAAGGAAAGATGTCTATGATAATACGACGTAAGTTCAAGTCCCCTTTCATGGTGAGGTCATGGAGGGAGGGGCGTCAGCTTCAGGGCCCGGAGGGGGCGTGGCGAGTGCACGTTGCTGCAGCCGGCACAGCGTGAGAACCTGCGCTCTCTGGGGCACCCTGAGCTGGGGCACCCCGTTCAGACGCACGGGGCCCCTGAGACAGCTGTTTGCTGGGGGCCTGCACAAGGCACGCGGGCTGTCATCCATAAGGCGAGAAGCAGGGGCGTCAAGTGCATTATCCGACTTCGTCCTCCCTTCTCTGTGCGTTTTCCCAGAATGGTGACAGGAGTCCCTCGTCCACATTTGCCCCCTCCCCATCGCCCCTATGCCCATCTTGGTCCCTCCCCGCACGATGGTCTCTGCTGCCCGGCAGGGCACGAGTTAAAACTCAAAACCCACAGCAAAGAGCGTTGCCCGTACATTTTTTATGAGCTGTAACGTCTCCTGAGAGAACGTGGTTGTTCTTCTAACCTGCAGATTGATTATCCCAGTTCCACACAGTGTCAGCTGAAGGGAGAAGCAATTAAAGAGCGCACGGGGGAGTTGCCAGGTTTGCCTGGAGAGCTCCCGGCTCCGAGAGTTGCCCCCGGTCCTGGGAGGACCTGGGAAGGTTCACGAGGCCCGGCGGGACTCCCCACTAACCAAACACATGATTAATCGGAACAGAGGTGGCTCGCGCGTCGCCGTGACAATCTGTGGCACTTCAGCCACTGCCCCGGGAAGGAGCGTACCTCAGCGGCCGCCGTGGGGCTGGTGCTTGTGGCCGCCGTGGGCCCCGGACGAATTCCACCTGACTGGGGACCCAGTCAAGTTGCCTCTGTCCTTTCTGAGTCTGCTGACCAGCAGAGGGCACAGAAAGCCTTCCTTCAGCATCGAGTTTGCTTTTTCTCTGGGAATGAACTAAAAGCTAGATGTTTATCAGCCATGAAAATCTTAGTTTATGAAAAAAGTAGGGAAACTAAGAACTGCGGGGCTGCCCAGAACCCCTGGCAAGGGGGAGAGGGCCCAGGGCTGCGCAGTGTTCCTGAGTCCAGCCTGCCTCGAGGAGAAAATCCCACTCCTCGTCCGCACCACGGTCCTGGGGACAAAGGAGGCCACCGGGACTACCCCCTCCCCCCCGGGGCCCCCCCAACACGGCTGCTGCTGGGCCCTGGGGCGTCAGAGGCCCCCCCGCCGCTTCCCCGCCCAGGCCAGTGCCGGCCTGCGTTCCCGAGCCATCCCCACGCATCACATGCTGGCGCACGGGCTGCCTCCCCACGCCCTGAGGACTCCAGCGAAGCAGCACAGATGGTCTCCCTGACACCGGCAAGTGCTTGTGGCCTGCCAGTCCCGACAGCCCTTCTGCGGCAAGCCACGGAGGCTTAGTGCAGCATGGGCGGATTGGCAGCAGGCATCTCCCCTCGCCCTCCCCGCTGGCGTCCTCCAGGAGGAGCCCGTACCTGCAGGGCTTTCCATAAGGCAGAAGCTGCCCCAGCCTCCCTGGGCCAGCACCCGCCCTGGGTGTGTGGCAGGGAGGTGCGCGGGGCCCCGGCGAGGGGAGTGTGGCCGGGACACCCGGGCTGGGGGTGGGGCTGGGGGTTGGGGGGGCCTCGGAGCTCAGCGCTCCCGCCTCAGGCCTGTGGGCTCACAGATGGCAAACGCGAACCAGAGCCTGTTCTGAATTTCAAATTGACACAAAGGTTCTTCAAGCCGGTGATGGTAAACACATATGGGATGTCAGGATGCTGTTGTGACAGCATTTTTGCTGTTACCTGAGAAGGATAAGGCAGGTCACCTCCGAGGCAGACAGAAGGCTGAGAGGGTCCCTGCGAGGGCAGGGAGGACAGACGGCTGTCTAAGGAATGTCATCTCCTCCTCTGCTTCTAACCGGCCTGTGGTTTCTCCTCGTACTTTTATTTTTAAAAAGTCTTGGTTTGTGACAAAGGGAACCTTTTTCATTTTTATGTAAAAGTTTGTTACATTTGATTCTGAAATCTCCCTTTACATCCACTTTAGACCTTCTCTATACCCAGCTGAGTGATGTGCACGACTGTGGCTCCCAAATCATTCTGCCAAAGGGACTCTGAGGCCTCGGAACCCTAGGAGCCTGCAGAGCTCCGAAGCTGCTGGGAGCTTCCAGGGCCCTCCCGGAGCTTGAGAGCTCCTCCTCAGAGCAGCCTGGAACACGGGACAGAAAGTGACAGAAGGTGACCCCCCACATGACATTGATTGAGGGAGCAGGAAATTGCCCAGGAACCATCCATGTGTGTGAGAAACTGCAGGGTCTGGTAGGCTTGGGAAGGATGCTGGCCCAGAGAAGCTGCTTCCAGCCGGGGGACTCGGCCCAGAGGCGACTCCCTGAGGGAGGGCCCTTCTCCCATCAGCCCCAGCACATGGCTGCCAAAGACTCACCAACTCAGTCTTTGGTGAGTGGCCCACTAGCACTCTTTCCGGTCCTTTGAAAAACCCACACCGGCTTCCTTCTTTAGAGCTGGGTTTCCTAAATCCCACCTGCCCATCAAACCCTGCTGTCCTGACAAAGAAAGCCTATAGGCGCTGTCATCGCCAGATGACCATTTTCATCTTTGTGTCCCAGCCACCTCCTTCATTCCATGGCAGACCTCGAGGGCGGGACGGAGAGACCTAAGGACCCAGAGGCATGGGGTTGGGAGGTGGAAGAGCCCCACTCCCCAGCTGAGGCTCAGAGTACCTCCTGCCTTTGCACTTTGCTCAAAGAACACTTGCTGTTCTCTCCCCGGTAGCCAGAGGACGTGAGCACCAGACCTGCGGAAGCAAGAAAGCAAGCTGGTGTTGAGGGGCAGGTGACGACAGATGGCAGGAGCAAGAGCCCCTGGCAGCTTCTGCCCAGCCCCCCGGGAGAAAGCCCGTACTAATCTTGTGGCTGCCCCCTTGACCCCTCCACCACTCCCACCCACAGGACCTGAAAGCATTTCTGTTACACCTGGATGGGAACTTCTTCAGACCCATGTCACATACCCTGCCACCCACTTTGTACCCATTTTACAGATGAAGAAAGAGATGCCCAGAAAGGCATAATTCCAAGAAGTGGCATAGGCAAGATGAAGACAAAACTGTGTTTCCTGGTCTTCTGGTCAAGTGAGGTCACGAAATCTCCTTCCCGGCCTCTCGCTCTTCAGGACCAACAAGGGAACCATGAGGATTTCCTTTAAAGAGAGTATTTGAATCCCAAATGGCAAAGCAGGGAAAGAGTTGGGAGTCCAGAAGCCCCTGTACACAAACATCTCTCCCTTGTAGAAATGGAGCTGTATTACCGCAATTGGCCACTGAGTGGCGCCTTTGGGCCATGCACTTGGCTCCAAAGACAATTCTAAGAACAGCAACAGAAAAACATGCTTAACCTTTAAAAAAGGGGGCGGGGGGGAAACAAGTACATCTTACTTTGGGTGCAATTCGATGACAGATTGAATGCACTTTCCACCGTGTCGTGGTCCAGCTTCTCTTGTCCCTGCCCTTTCATTGACTTGAGTATGTGTGAATACTAAGGCTATGGGAACTACATAGCCTGGGGCCTGTCCTCATGTCTCATTGATGGGGACATGGGCCTGTCTTGTTCACAAGGCACAAAGTGTGCTACTCAGATCTGGGCCCTGCTGCAAGCCCTCCCCGGGGCAGCCTCGGAAACCATCCTCACGACCAGGGAGCTGTTGTCCAAGCTTAGCCCCATTTGCTTTGGCTCTCAGCAGAAAAGAGCTCACACCCAGCTCTTCCAACAGCCGCTGCCATGCTGATGTTGAGGAATTCATGAAAGGCACATATGGAAGTGAGCAAGAGGTTTTTCTCTCCAGTGCTCCCTGGAGAATCTTTTGGCATAGATGTTCCCCATGTATGCCTCTTCAGCTTTGTTCCTCATGAGCCCATCTTCAAGCCAACAGCCATTTATTGAGCACCTACTATACGCTAAGCATCATGCTGGACACCGACCTTGCAAATTGGCTGCCTTTCCATCTGCAACATGAATAGCTGGGTCCTCCCAGCTCAGATATTCTCTCTGATCCCAAGATTCTATCTGCCTCTGTGATTTCCTTAATTTTGATGCTGCAAACTGATCCCAACCAGATATGACAAAGGAATTCACATTGTCCACGTCAGGGCACCTGTGGAGAGAACTGGCTCTCAACCAGGGGGGATTTCACCTCCTAGGGGACATTTGGTAATATCTGGAAACATTTTTGGTTGTCACAACTTGGGGAGGGGTTGCCACTGGCATCTGGTGGGTAGAGGCCAAGGTTGCTGCTCAACATCCTACAATGCACAGGGCAACCCTCACAACAGAGAATTATTGAGCCCAAAATGGAAATAGTGCTGAGGTTGCGAAACCTTGTTGTAAAGGGAAAGAAATCTCTGGTTGGTAACCAGAAGCACAATGATTTTTCTAATGGGCACTTCCTTTCAGTTCGCCACAATGATGGAGCACCCTATGGATTTCCAGCAGTCCCTACCGTCTTTGTTACCTAGGTAGGGGCAGCAGGGAAGGCTGGGGGATGCAACAGAATGAGTTTCGTGGGATTTCAGTTCTGGGACCACATCCAGCAGAGTCCAGAGGCTGAGCCCCCTAGAACTGACTTTCTTTATGCTTCTACATCAGGTTCTGGTTGGCTGTCCAAGACCTCAAGAAACAACCCCTCCAGGATGTGGCCAAGAGGGTAGAAGAAATCTGGCAAGAGTTTCTGGCTCCAGGGGCCCCAAGTGCAATCAATCTGGACTCTCACAGCTACGAGATAACCAGTCAAAACGTCAAAGATGGAGGGAGATACACATTCGAAGATGCCCAGGTTTGCTTATCTACTCGAGTGGTTCTTACCTACTCAAAAGGTGTTCATTTGTCCACTCCACCACTCCACCCTTTCACATAGGTCCAAGGCATTGTGTGTAGCTAGAATTTCAGGTTTTATTATTTGTAAGTCCATCAGGAGAAACCATTCCAGGTAGGTGCATAGTGAAATTCTTCCTAGGCCCGGCTTCCTAGATCAGTTACATTGTTACAGAGAGATAGACATTTAGTTATATGTGTTATCTTTTCCAGGAGAATCTCAGAATGTTCTTACAAAACCTGAGGTCCTGTAATAAGTCAGTAGTAGGGTCCGGAAACCATAACACCACATCGGCAAAGTGGGTATAGTGAGCAGGCAGGCCTGTGAGTCACATCTCACCGTGAAGCCCACGCTCGTAACCACCACCCTACACTGCTTACATAGTGATCTCCAACTCTGCAGTTACTATTTGGGGAGCACCTCTATATCCCAGGCCCTGTGCTATGTGATGAGATACCACCAAGAAAGACAGAGCCCCTGCCCTCAAAGAGGTTACGGGCTAGCTGGGGAGAAAGGCAAGAAAATGGGAGAACTGGGGTGAGCTCCCAGATTTAAGGTTTAAGGAAGCCCATGGGAGGGACTTCTAAGCCTGGATGGCACAATTGGGCACAGATGCTTGGGAGGTTGGCAACAGAAACCGAAGCCACGTAAGCCACTCTAAAGAGCACGCTTTACCTTGAAGGCTGGGAGGTACCATTTCTAAAGATAAGCATCCAGTCAGCTGTCCACTTCCTGGCCCCAACCGTGATTCCCCCTCACCCATCCTACGCCTGGTGATGGGGCTTAAGGGTTTGCTCTTGTCTCCTCAACCGTCTTCATTTCTCTTACCTGTGGGGTCCCCAGATAGAGAATTTGCATAGATTGCTTCCCTACAGACATTATTATCCAATTTAGGAAATTCAGTGGCACTGATGCGAATAATAGCATGGGAACAGAATCAGTGTCCCTTGTCATCCAGATTTGCCTGGTTATTTGCTCAGAACTTCAGAATGGAAACACCTCCCAAGCTCAACACCATAACTGTTTTTCCCTTCCTCTGGCCATGAGCACCACTGAATGCCGGTGTCAGGCAGATTTGGTTCTATAGAGTTCAGTGTTATTGCTTTATGAAAGCTCAACATCCTCACACTCTTTGCAGCTTCAAAGCAAAATGTTTAAGTCAAGAGAAATCTTTTTTTGTATGGGTCTATGTATATGCTGCCAAGTACATATTGATGTATCCTGGTGAGGAAAGTGATGGAGAAATTCCATGGGTGATGGAGAAGTTTCTTGTGTGATGGAGAAGCTTCTTGGGTGATAAAGAAGCTCCTTGGGTGATGGAGAATCTCCTTGGGTGATAGAGAGGACCCTCAGATGAATGATCTGAAACACACAGGTCAACTCTCCATTATTCATAAACTACAAGACCAGGGATACTGGTCAGAACCATGATGCACTCCATCTACTATTATCACTCTGAGCCTGATGTTAGGAAGGAGGTTGTTAGGATGTTAGGAAGTTATTTTAATCTTTTATTATGGAAATATGTAAACATGTGGCAAAGTGGAAAGAGCAGAACAACAAACCTTTACAGGCCCTCATCCAGCCTGAGCAATCATCAATACAGGACTGATCTCATTTCGTCTGTGTCCCCACCTACTTTTTCAGCTACCACTGGGTTATTTTAAAGCAAATCTGAGACATTACATCATTTCATCTGTGAATACCTAGTATGTAGCTTTACTAACACCACTATCACACCTTAAAAATTAGCAACATTCTCTTTAGATCATCAAATGTCATGCAAGTTCAAATTTATGGCAGTGGTATAAGTGCCATTTTTTAATCTTTAATTTAAAATCAGAATCCAGGGGCGCCTGGGTGGCTCAGTCGTTAAGCGTCTGCCTTCGGCTCAGGTCATGATCCCAGGGTCCTGGGATCGAGCCCCGCATCGGGCTCCCTGCTCGGCAGGAAGCCTCCTTCTCCCTCTCCCACTCCCCCTGCTTGGGTTCCCTCTCTAGCTGTCTCTATGTCTGTCAAATAAATAAATAAAATCTTTAAAAATAAATAAATAAATAAAATCAGAATCCAGGGGCACCTGTGTGGCTCAGTCAGTTAAGCATCTGCCTTTGGCTCAGGTCATGATTCCAGGGTCCTGGGATCAAGTCACAAATCAGGCTCTCTGCTCAGCGGGAAGCCTGCTGCTCCCCCTGCTTGTGCTCTTGCTCTCTCTCTCTCTCTCTGACAAATAAATAAAATCTTAAAAAAATAAATAAAATAAAATCAGAATCCAAATCAGGCCCACACATTACTGTATATTGACATGTCTTTCACATGCCTTTTAATCTATAGGTTTCTTTTATATCCCTTTACTCCCCTCCCTGCCCCCTTGCAATTTATTTCATGAAGAAATTGTATTCTTTGTCCTGTAGAGATTCCCACAGCCTGGACTTTTTTTTTTTTTTTATTGCAGCCCTGTGGTGCTGTTTAACATGTTCTTCTACCCTCTGTATTTCCTACAAATTAGTAGTTTGATTTAGATATTTAATTGGATTTACATTTGATGATCTGTGGGCAAAAATGCTTCATAAATCATGTTGTGCTCTCTTGTCAGAAGGCACATAAGGTCTAGTTTTCTCTCTTTTTGTGATTTTAGCAATTATTGATGTTTATTGCTTAGATCCATTAGTTAATTACTTCATTTATTAGCTGAAATACAAATAATCAAATATATTTCCTATTAGATCGTCCAATAATACAATTTATATAGGAAAGATAGGATAAGTGTTTGCTGCTTTCCCTTTATTTCTTAGTTTTCAAAATAATGAGTGGTTTACTATCATCTTCTAATGGTGACCAATTAGGGTTTTCTGTTTTGCTTTTAGTATCTTTGTAAACTCATCGGTTTAAACATATTTGATGTGTTTTAGTCCATTTGTTTATTATTTTTATTAAGGCTTGGATTGTGCCATCTCTGTCAGTGGCTCCTTTTTACATGATCCTGGTAGTCTTTGATGTCATCCAAATAGCAAGGAAGCTAAGATGTTCCAGGCCTTGCCCCAGACCTGGAATCAGCCATTTCTCCAAGGACCCCTGGTTTCTCTTAGTGGGACATGGTTCTTAGAGACCATAATCTAGGCCCTTGGAGGTGCTCATTGTTCCTGGGCTGGTCATCCTTTCTAGACCTTTTCAGTGGACAGAGCTAGGAAATTAGTGGTTGTTGGTGGTGATTAAAAATACATCATAAGTTCAAACTGATACTTTCTATTCAAATTGAAAAGAACAGGGGATTTTATTTAACCTCTTCTTTTTATATTTGTGCCTCCTTTGTCTATGCTGAGAATCTTGGTTCTCAAGGATGCCAGAGGTGATGGCCTAGTACTTCACGTCATTACTCATGCACTTTCTCCTGCCTTACCACAGAGCAGCCTCAGAGCTCCAGTGCCCACACTAGCAGCAACAAGATGATTATTGCCTGGTTCTTTAATTGCTGCATAGTATTCCATTGTATGGAAGCACCATAGTTTAGCCAACCAGTCCTCTCTTCTTGACATTTATGTTGTTTCTAATTTGAGAAAGATTGGATAGGAAATCTTAGGAAGTCAACAGGTTGTGCCTTGACAAGTTTCTGAATACACAGCCTTCATTAGTACAGTGCTCTGCCATTTCTCAGGTACTTCCACAAATAGGATACCTCATTGTTGAAGCAGAGTGGACTCTTAGAGAAGATACTCATAGCCTCTCTAAGTTCCTCATTATCTGTTAGGATTGGTCTCCTATGAATTCAAATAAAACACTCTTCCTAAACGAACTTGTTTCAACCTGTTCCCTTTTGTTTCTTAAGTGTGTTTCCACCATGAACACACAATATGCTTCTAACTAGCAGTGTGACCTTGGGCAAGTTACTTAAATTCCCTGAGTCTTCCTTTCCTCATCCGTACAACAGAGATACAGGGGTCCCTATGCATGGGGGCAGAAAGGGGACCAGGTGAAATGAAGCACATCAACAACTAAAATGGTCTGGCCCACAGTAAGATAGAATAAACACTATTTTATTTTCCTAATGTGATTAATATTTTTTATACCTTTATGTTTAACACGTTTGGTGAAAAAATTCAAATAATTGCATGTAATTTTAGCATCCAGAGATAATCCCCATTTTAGTGTATTTTTCTCCTCAATTTATGTGTACAAGGTGATTATGCAAATAGTGTTGATTCTGTAGCCTGCCTTTTACACTAAACCGGGTTCGATTAAAAAAAAAAAAAAAACTAAACTTTTTCTGTAAAGGGCCAGACGGTATAAATTTTAGGCTTTCTGGGTCATATGGTCTGTCACCACTACTCAGCTCTGTGATACGAAAACAGCTACAGTGTAACAACATTACAATGTAAACAGCATAAAGGAGTGGATATGGCTATGTTCCAAAAAATCTTTATTTATGGATACTGAAGGCTCAATTTCATATAATTTTTCATGAAATATTCTTTTTATTTTTTCCAGCCATTTAAAAATGTAAAAACCATTCTTAGCTCGGGGCCAGATGTGAGTTGGAGGCCTGTCACTTGAGACCCCTGTGCTAAACAGTATATCATGAAAATCACTGAAACACTTCAAGAAACCCAGAAAAAGGTAGAAGATAGCAGGTTGGGAATGGTTAATCTTCCATTTCTTTGGGAGAGGAGGTCAGAGGGGCTCTGTCTTGGTGCAGTAGCATGACAAACCCCATCTGCAAATGCGTCCGAGTGGGGGTTGGATGTCACCGATCAGACTGAGGAGAAGTCAGCCAGCCCCATGATGCTCACACCTGGTCAGCACTGCTGCCTGCACCAGCTACACAGGTGTGATTCAGAAGCTTCCAGGTGAGGAAAAGAGCTTAAAATCCTTAGCAGCCCATGACTAGCCTAGACTTGCTCTCAGATCTCCTGACTTGTGGGCCAAGCATCTGCTGCTCAGATCACACTGTCCCCAGATTGTTAGTTGTTGAGGGCTCGGTTGTCATGTTGAGAGCTGGGGAAACTCCTGTCTACAGAAGGGTCCAGCCAGGAAGCAGGCTCTGATACTGCTTCTGCCACCTGCTTTGTCTAGGATTGCACATTTAAGTCTTAAGCTTGCTTTCCTCATTTTGCCTATCTGCAAAGTGGGAATAAGGATACCCAAGCCCTTTGAAATCCTCCCCTATGGGATCAGGAGCTGTGAGTGGCTTCTTCAGCTGGTCCCAAGGGTTCTCAGGAGCCCGACAGGGGTCAGAATGCCATAGAGCTGTGAGTGTGTACCCTACTATTAGGGTCAGTAGCCAAAATCAGCCAGATTTATGGGTTCCTTTCAAATGGGGACTGGGGGTGGGGTGCCAGCTCTCTCCAAGGATTTTGTTTTTTATCTGACCACATGCATTGTTATAGCAAAGTTAATTGCCTGTGTTTGCTTCCTGTGGAAATATTTCACAAGACACCCCATCAGCATGGGCCCCGCATTTGCAACTTGTGTTTTACTGATCCATTTGGCTTTTTTGAAGATTTGGGCCAAGACCAAATCTTCCATAAAGGTCTGTGGGCTGTGACCATAGCCCTCAGCTGTTTGCTGTGTTGTTCCAATTTCACAGATTTAGCTTTGTAAGGGGAGAAAAAAAGAAAATGGGCCATGTTTGGTTTTTTTTTTTTTTTTTAAAGGACTCCGTTCTTTATGCTAGGGATTGAATTCTCTGTTCTCAACCATGGAGCATCAGAGGACCTGCATTGCCACTCACTTGCTATGTGGTCCCAGGCAAGAATCTTGACCTTTCATGCCTTAGATTTCTTATCTAGAAATTGGGGATGATGTCTTCCGTATAGCCCTCTAAGAATTTTTGAGAAACCAGATGAGCTAATGGCCCTGAAAAAAAGTAAAAAGTGCTACATATTTATGTGTGTGAATTCACAAAAATGAATGGCTCTAGTATTCCCAAGGTCTTCTAATTCCAAGCTAGACCAAATAAGAATTCTCCTAAGATGCCTGCTCATCTAAGGAGGTCTTAGGAGAAAAATGCAGAAAAAGAATGTAGGAGCCAAATGCTGGGGGCCTCACGCAGCATCCTGAGGAATTCAAACTTTCTCACCCTGAAGATAGTAGGAAAGCGTGGATGGCTTTGAGCTAAGAGAGGGTATCAGAGGGTGGTGGGCAGGGTGAGCTGGAGCAAGAGAGGTCTGAATCTTAGAGCATGTAATCTAAAGCTTTGCTGGTGGTTTTTGGAGGAGAGAATGAAACCACAGGAATTATTGAGAACTTCAGGCTTCCTCTTGGGGCGTTCACCTCTTTCCAGAGCCTCTGCGGGCTGCAGGAGGGAGATGGAAGTCAGCTGGCTGGCACAGTGGCTGCCTGGCTTCAATTTAAAAAGTCTTGGATGTTCCCAGGAATGTGTCACTGGGCCCGTTCAATCATTCATCGATCTCCCCATCCATTTCATGACCAGTCATTCTCCCATTCCATTTGGGAGACCTTGACCTGTGAGCTGTGAAGTTCTATAGTGAGGGAAATTGCAAAGGAAGTAGGAGGCCTGGATGACTCTTGGCCATCAGGCAGAGCTTGTCTAAGAGCACACCATTCTTTACAAACAAAACAAAACGGGCCTGAAAAAATACTTCATTGAGATTGGATTGGATTGGAAATCCGCCCATCAAATGGACTGACAGTTGAGCTGGGCAGACCAACTCAGCCTTTGGCTCCGTTTCCTGCAGGACCCTGTGTTGGCTTCCTAGCTGTCCAAGCCCCACTGCTTTCCTGCCCTGCAGGAGCTGTTGAAACGTTCCACTGAGGCCCCTCTGGGCCTTCCAGCACCTCAGGACTTCAAAGTTCTTTGATGAGAATTTGGTCTTCTTTACCTTTCGTAAGTCCCCACAACACTAAAGTAATGCTCTGCCCACAGCTCAAATTTTTAAAAGATTTCCTTGACAACTGAGTCCAGAATCCTAATACTCTCAGCTGCACCTGTCATTAGAAAAAAGAAGGACAGTCTGTCCCTTGGCTTTCCACTTCAAAAAATCTTGCCAAACAACCTTGGGGAACACATATAGTAGGTGATCAATAAATACCAGTTAAATTAAATTTCTACAACATGCCAATTCAGCAAAACTTGGAATACCCACTAAGAGTCAGGTGCTCTAGGCTCTGGGAATATACAGATACATGGGAGGGACCCTTCCTTTAAGTAGACCTCAATCTAAGTTCCTGAAACTCTACTCGGCCATCATCCATGCATGGCATGATCAAAGGGCAACCTCAAGACCAAGATGAGGATGGGTGATGAAAGAGATGAGAAATACACCAACAAGTCTACACCTCCTTTAAACAGACAGGAAGCGTCTAGTCAAAAGTCTCTATTATTATCTCATCTAAGATGTTTAAAAGCAACTTGATTAAGGAACGCAAGATTTCTGACATGTGCTTTGTTTAAAAGGTAAAAGCTTTTATGTGGAGTACACATGTGTGTTTGTCCCAGATTACTCACAAGTAGAAGTCTTCACACCCTGCTGGAGGCTGGTCACCTTTGCTCTGGTGGTGGAGGTGGCGGTATCGTGTGCCCGTATCACAAGACTGCACCAAGTTTCCTGACATTAATCGTCAATTGGAGGGCATTTCCTGGTAGATTTCCTATGCCAGACATAGTTTAGTAAAGAATGCCATTGCATCGCTTGCTCCAGGAGTTACTCACTTTATTCTGTGGGTGGTTTTATTTTAGGGAGATGAACAGCAGACGGAGGGTTGCATTCTCCAAAAGAACAGATCCGTTGTTTGTGATATGGTTCTGTTTATTACCACACGGACTAGTAGCTCCTAGAGAGAAGGCGCCAGAGAGCTAAATTCCAAAATTTCTTTGTTGATGCTTCAGAGCATAGCTTGCCTGCACCAAACCCCATGACCTTGAAGAGGAAAAGGAAAACACTAGTCTGAGTTAATGCCCATGGTATTTGGGTAGGCAAAAGGCAATACGCAAAGCTGTCTTCACAGCTACCCTTATCTACAGAATAGGGATTGAACAGCGTCAAATGACTGCACCCTTTGGTCAGTTAAATTGAACGTGTTGATACAGATGCTTCCCAGGGTAAAGGCAAATGAGAAAGCGTTCTTACATTCTCTTGTGATTTGAATGCTGCATTACATGGAAACAAGCGTCCCGTGTTCTGCTTAGCAGAATCCAAATGGGGGCTTCTCATTTAATATCCACATGATCCTAGGTGGGTCATCCAAAGCTGCTCCATGAGGACAACAAGCTATCACCTTTCCTGCAAGTGGGTGTCCATACTGCATGGCATGATTTCTGTTGCCTCGCCTACATCTATTCATCAGATACTGATTTAGGACTCACATCAAGTCCTCACCACTGTGCAGTCCCATCTTGTGTCCTCCTGCAGGATTCATGTTGAAACAAGTGCTAATTTCCCCTAGGCCTCAGCTAACCATGCCTAGGGTCTAAAGACCTCTGGTTTACGATATTCAAGGGTCTCTTGAAAGGGATCTCCTGGGTGACTTGCTTTGATAGACCTGCTGCTTATGGCTTCCCAAGAGCCCAGTCAGCCCCCAGAGCTTTGCCAGGTCAGGACCTTCCTTCTGGTATGGAAGGCAAGTTGTACACAGTCTGAGAGGTAAGAAACCTGAGCCCGTTGCCCTGAGTGACCCAGCCATCACCATCACTGATGGCAGAGGTAGTAAATGGCTCTCAAAGGGCAGGTTATCTACTACCAGGATGATTCAGATCAGGACCCGAGAGGAGACCCCCTAATGTTTCTGCCAACGACACATTGAGGACCTCTTTTGTCCCAGTCACGCAACACTGACTCCCCTCAACACTCCAACTCAAAGACAATGAAAAGCAACGCGTTGCCCAGGAAGAGTGTGAGCTTTGGAGTCACACAGTTCTGGGTTCAAATCCTAGCTCTGTACTTGGACCAGTCGCTTAACTTTTTAGAGTTTCAGAATCCACATCTATAAAGTGGGGTTGTTTAAATCTAAGCACTGATTCAGAGCAAACAACAGCAACAAAAATTATGTTTTAGAGCAAACAACAGCAACTAAATAATGGCTCTGCTTCACCTTTCTTCCCACCCCAGGGATCCTGCAGTCTTTGGGCTCACGCCCATGTCATCCCTAGCAAGGACAGTCACAACATGAAGGCCAATTATTATTATTACTTTACATGTATAGAGTTTTTATGGTGCCTTCACTTCTATTTCCTCATTTAATTGTGTGATAGACAGGGCCGGGTCCTGTACACCCCCAGGTCTACAGAAGTTGCTGATGGGAGTAAGCCCACCGCAAGGAGCCACGCAAAATTCATGAGTGGCTAGGACCTTTGGCTCCCAGACCAGTCTTGCTTCCACCTGTCTGCCCAGCAACATCCCATTCTACACCACAGCCTCATCTTCCTCCAAGGGATTGTGATGGACCCAGCAGTCCCCAAAGTCTGGATGTTGTTCCAGGAAGTCTGGGTGTGGAGGGCAGAGATGAGGCCCATATCTCTGCAAAAAGAAAAATAGGACACTTAAAAATCACAAGAAGGGCTCTTGGCAGCTGTGCAATGCTCCAGTTGACAAGGTTTCCTACTCCAGGAGGATGTTCAAAAGCTGGGAGATGAGATCGTAGCAGTTTTAGGGACCCACAGCAAAGAGGAAGACATGAGGGTGCTCTTAAGTAAGTCAGCTGCTCCAGCATGTTTGGGGCCCAAGGCCCCAGGCATTTGTCTGATTACCTTCCCCAGTGCTTGTGAGGGTCACTGTGTTTTGCCTAAAAATAAAGGAGATTTCCAAATGAGGACTATCACAGCAAAACATCGATTTGAAGCAGGTGTGGTTTTGAGACAGCTTGCACTTCTTGTTCCTTCCAGCGCCCACATGTGTCTCTCACCCTCCTGGTTCCAGTTGTTGTTGCTTCCGCCTTAACATCCCAGGCAAGTGGAACTCCCCATCCCAACCCTGGGCCCAAAAAGGGAGATGCAGGTGGAATGTCTCATCAGGGCAACAACCCTGTGCTATAACAGTCAGCCGCTACGGGGGCGTGATTCCCTCCCCACACTGAGAACTGTGGCTAAGATGTTCAGTAGGATTTAGGGCCCTAGAGCGTCAGTTGCTCAGCCTATGGAGAACCGTTCCCACCCTCCCATGTGTCAGGAAGGCATATGTGGACCCTGCTAGTTCTGCTTATTCATAGTTAACTCAGCTATCTCTTTTTGAGGGGGAGAAGGAATAAGGAGGAGGGAGGGAGGAAAGGAATGAAAAAAGAGGGAAGGGAAGAAAGGAGAGAAAAAGGAGAAAGAGGAAGGGAAGGAGCGAAGGATGGGAAGAGAAGATAAGACAAGAAAAGGCAAAGAAGAAAAGAGAAGACGAAACTTCTCTTTCTCTAGCCCCTGAGGAATTCTGTCGGTGAGAGCTTCCTGGTTTTGCCAGTGGCTCTGTGCAGATTCTGGATGTACATTTCCCTTAAGGCTGGTTGTCTTCAGAGTAGGCGAAACAAAGCAGAACCTCCCATAAATCAGTAGAGGTCACTGCCCAGAGCTTTGTACACTTGCTGTCCCTGGCAGTGATAAACTCATTGCATTTGGGAACTGGCCAAAGACCCTGAGTCCCATCTTAATTCTCATTCCCAGAAAAACCTCAGCGCTCCGTTCACCCACCCCCTGTTTACTGTCTTTGTGCTTCTTAGACAAAGCTGGCAAGGAGGAAGGAACAGAGTTCCGTAACTGGGTCTATCAAAGGCCCCATTTCTTGGCTTGGCAGAGCAGAGGAGGGTAGGGGAGAGTCATGGATCTCTAGACTGTGGGAAAGGGAGGCCCAGAGGGGGCGGGGGGACATACCCTACTCTGGCAGAGTGGGTCATCCCATATACACCCATTCCCAGCACCCTGTGTTCACACTTCGTCTTTGGAGCCCTTAGCTCAAATACACCCCCAGGTCTACAAAAGTTGCTGATGGGAGTAAGCCCACTGCAAGGAGCCATGCAAAATTCACGAGTGGCTGGGACCTGAGACTGCTTTGGGAGTTGTAGTCTATCACTTTGTGCATCCATCTTGCCTCGTGGCATCTAAGCTTTATGACAGGAGGGACTTAGTCTGTCTTGTTCAGGCTGTCACCTCAATGCCTGACAGAGTGTTCGTACCTAGTAGATGCTCATTAAATATTTGCTGACTCTGTGACTAAATATTTAGACATGTGCTTTATCCTGCTCTTTTTTAATTGACAAGTTCTTTCTTTTAATGGACCAGGCTTTTCCATCCCACAGTGAGGCTGGAGGAATTAGCTAGATCAGGGGTGAAATTTGTTGCCACGGCCAGAAGTGCTGGACGAGGAGAGATCTCCTTACTTCTCTTGAGGCAGTAAGGGGGTATTTTGTGAGATAGACCAGGATCTAGATTCATCTGAGAAGCCAGGATAAGAAGCAGGGACCTGTTACCTTGGAGAGGGGTTTGGAGAGGGTCCAGGCATGAGTGATAGGTCTCTCCCGGTGACTCAGGAGCCACCTGCCTCTGTCAGCCAGACACAAGCGATGCCTGAGACAAGAAGAAAGAGACAGTGAGTCATTAATATTTGTACCTATGATTTAAATGGTAGAACAATTGAAAGAGCCCACACATGAAAACAAAGACCAATGCAGCGCCTCAGCCTAAGCTCTGAGGCCATTAGAGATGACCCGAGATGCTCCCATGTGGGATTCCTTCAAGCTGAGTGCCAGCCCCACTCCCCTTCCACACAGAGGGCAGGAACTGATGTAAGCAGAAAGCACAAGTATGGTGCCTGCAAACTCGCCGGATGTTACTCACACAAGCACGTCAGTGAACCTGGAAACAGTGTCACTAACATTGAACCCTGTGCTGGACGCTGTACCCATATAAGAGATAAAGACATATTGTTTCTACCCTCAAGGAACTTACACTAAAGTGGGCTGGATTTTTGTCTGAAAATAGCAGGAAAACACTAGGTGAAGCATGTTCTCACTAAGTTTATGAAATGCACCACGTCTGGATTATCAAAGTCGATTCAGATCCAAGCCACTGTTAAATTTTGCTTGGCTCCTTGCAGTGGGCCATCCCATTAGCCAGCTCACACCCTGCTTTTGTAAATATGGGGGCATCACAGGAAGAATCACGCTGGTGCCCAAGCTGAAGATGAGTTGGAGAAGGATCCACACGTGGCCAAGGACTTGCTTGCTCTCTGCTCTCACTTTCTTTTGAGGTGGGAAGGGAGAGGCTCCCAGCAAGCCCTCGCCATTGTCCCGGGTTCCTCTGGGTTGCAACAGCAGCCTGGCCAGGCATCTATAAAATGTGCCCCCCAGCTGAGGGGAGGCTGCCCTTCCTCCATCCTCCCCTGAGAGGCAAGTACCCAAGGAAGAGGTCCTTAATGACCAGTCTCACCTCTCAACTGAGCACTCTCTCCTCACTGACCAGCTCTTCATTCCCCCGAGCCCCGAGGCCCTTGTTCATGGGATGAACAATGATTGTGTATAAGAGAAGATGCTTCCTCTACCAGGCCAGCCTCTGCCAGCAATCCCATCCTCCCTAGTGAAAGCCCACCATTCCTCTTAACAGGTCCTCCCTTGGGACAGCCAGGCTCTTCTGGACCACTGAGCCACATTTATCCCATCATAACTGATAAATAATGTTTTTCCCATCAACAAATGCCCTTTTTTAAGGTACCAGGCTTACCCTGCCCCTGGTGAGGACAGATCTGTGAGGAAGGGCCCACAGACTATAGGAATTAGCTGGAAGTCAAGGGTGAAATTCATCACCAAGGCCAGAATGCAAATGCCTCTAGAAGCCCGGGCGAAGAAGCGAGGGCAGCACGCCATAGCATCTGCCCCTCCTGGATGTAAGCCTTAGGCCAGGCATATTTACTCACGTGCCCTGTAAATGGTTGCCAAGGGCACACTCCCAGGATAGGAGGGTGGCCCTAACATGCACAACTGACCTAATTGCACCGTGGCCTATGGAGTTCTTTTTTTTTTAATTAAGCTTTTTAATTCACATGCAGCTGTAAGACGTACAGAAATGTGCCAGTTACCCAGTTTCCCATAATGGTAACATCTGCAGAACCATAGGATGATATCACAACCCTGATGTTGACATTGCTACAACCACCAAGTGTATCAGATCCCAATTTTACTTGTACTCTTGCGTGTGTATGTGTGTGTGTGTTTAGTTCTGTACAGCACCATCATCCCAAGCATCCTTCCTATTGTCTTTGATAACCACACCCTTCCTTACCCCCTCCCATCCTTAGCCCCTGGCAACCACTCATCTGTTGTCTAGTTCTATACTTTGTCATTTTAAGAATGTTATACCAGTGGAATCATCCAGTGTGTAACCTTCTGGGGATTGGCTCTTTCACTCATCATAATTCCCTCGAGATCCATCCAAGTGGTTGGGTGTACCAGTACTTTGTTCCTTCTCACTGCTGTGCCTGTGGTTTTAATCATTAAACAATATTGCATCTCAACATGGCGCCAAGGCCCAATTACAAAGCCTTTGGGACATGATCCTCGAGGAGATTTTATTCTAAGGGAGAAAATATATTTTGTTTGGTGTTTCTGGGTGGGAAAAGAAAACAAAGCAAACATATCACAAGTGTTTCTAGATCCATGCAAGCGTACCCCAGTTTGTCTCTTTCCTGAAACAGTGGCCAGTTGGGTTGTGACTCCCCGTCCTTTGCAGTAGCTGACCGTTCTCTCTTGTGTCTTCCCGCCTCCGTCCTTCCCAGGAACACATCTACAAGTTGATGAAGAGTGACAGCTATGCCCGCTTCCTCCGGTCAAATGCCTACCAGGACCTGCTGCTGGCCAAGAAGAAGGTAGATCTTTGGGAAGGGCAGGCCTGCCTTTCTTAGCACTGTTGACCCTTCCCTGCTGCTTGCTCCTGGCGTCAGATGACAGTATCATCCCTTGGGTTTTATTTATTTTCTCTTTTCTTCTTTCCCTTCTCTATCTGCTCCCCCTCCAAGGGAAGACACACAAGTAGAATCGTCACCATCCCAGCGCACCCCCAAGGTCCAGGGTGTGGCATCCTGTCTCCAAGTCCCCATTACCTTGGCCTGCGCGTTCGGCCCACAGCAGGGGGTGTGACCAAGTACTAAGGCCACAGTGGCTCAGCACAAGAGTTCAGGACTGGCGGTGACGCCCACGAATCCCTTAGGAAACCAGAAAGAGCCCCTCACTGCAAAGTCCGGCCCCCTTCACCACAGACTTTAGATAAAGTTTCACCAGCTCAGCGATGAGGATGAGGCAAGGATCAGGGCAACCCCCTCACTGGGTAGAAAACCTTACAGGTTTCAAGCCTTCCCCCCAATCCCCAGTCTAGCCCCGGAAGTCACTGGTGGAATCATCCCCTCCCTGATGCCCCACAGTGTTTGCCTTATCTTTCAGCCATCAAATAACTGCACTCTAGCTTCGTATGCCTCCTCCCCTCAGAGTCAAGCCTTGATTCCCTGCAGCCCTTGGTGTCTGGATTGGGGGGCCCCAGGGACCCTCAGCATGTAGGTGACGAGGGGCAGCTGAAGCAGGAAGAACTCAGCTGGATTTCTGGGCGGGGGGAAGGAAGAGCCGGGAGGGGCCTGGGGTCTGGGAAAGGGGAGGCAGGAGAGATGGTCCGGGATTCCTGAATGCCTGCAAACTTTCTGCACTCTGCAGCTTGGCTCCAAGGCCCCCATGTGGTTAAGTGTGGCTCCCCTTGCACCCAAATCCACAACGTCCGTGCCACGCCGCTTAGGACTACGGGCATCCCCTCGCCCCCGCTCACAGCCTGCGGAGCCCAGTCCCGAAGCTTGCGGTTGTCCACCCACACGCCCTCTGTCGGCTGCCTCTCCCTGCCACGCAGCCCTCCTCTTTGTGTACTGTCTGTCTGTCTCCCTCGTGTGCCAGGACCCTGTCTGCGCATCTGGTTGGTACCCTCTAACTCCAGAGTCTAGAAAAGCATTTGTATCCCGTTCTCCTGCCCTTAGGTAGCCCTGAGAATACCCCCGAGAGTCTGAGGAAGGAAAAGGGACTTCTGGAACACCCAGACTGTCAGAAACCCAGCTTTATTGGTTGCCTGCACTCCTTCCAACAAGTGTCACTACTTGATGGAAAATGTGAAGCCTGGCCTCTTGCCAGCTCCCTTGCAGGAGGGTGTAGGTATTGGGGCTCTGATGGAGGGGAACATCAGATGCCCATTTTTTCAAGAAAAGCTATGGACACTTCTGGTATCTCCAGCCCAGATCTCATGGGAGAAGGTCAAAATGAATGTTCCTATTTCTCGTGGCTCAAGACCCTGAACTGATCCCAGTTTGGAAAACTTCTAAGGTTCTAGCAGTCTGGCTCATCTGGGGCCATCTACATGCCCAGGAGAGTCCAGAAGCCATTCAGTCCTCTTACGGGTCTCAACACAAAGGGGAAACACACTCCGGCTCGGGGAGTGGAGCTGATACACCTGTGCCCACGGGTCCTCCCATAAGGGGAGAACTTCTCAAAGGAGATCCCTCGTGTGAGGAAGGGGCCCACGGCTTGCCTGTGAAATGTTACATGTGAAACTGATTAGAACGAGCCTCCCAGCCCCCAAATGAAGGGATGTCCTTTGGCAGAAAAGCTCTTGCAGATGCCAACACCCTTGCAATATCCAGGGGTTAATTGTTTCCAAAAAACAGTGACAAAACCTACTTTTTCTTCCATTTCTCCCTGAGAGTCTCCAGGTGTGGATTGGAGTTGTAACTCGGTATTTTTCAGGTAGGCCTTCCCTGATGTCAGAGATGGGCTTGCTGTGTGATATCAATGTCCAGGTCATAAAGGTATGTGAGGGTCCCACGCTCCAGCTACAAGAGGGGACCTGGATCTCACCTCACTTTTCTGCTCTCCATCTCGTGATGGAGTCTGGAACCACAGCCTCCTGAACCTTCCTCCCTAGTTCATCCTCTGTCCTATATTGTCAAAGATAAGGTTACCTGCTCTGGCAAACCAGGTTCTCAAGGGGCCGGTGAGCTGGGTTTCGAGTGCTCCTCCGGGACATGCAAGGCAGGAACCCGAATGAGGCAGGCTGATGGCAGCCCTCTGTGAGCAGCAACCCAGTAGCCAGAGGACAAGAGTGACAAGCACACCGTGCTAGCTGCAGGGCCCAGGACCAGCCTGCCCCCAGCCGAGCGTGTGCTGCTTGGGCCGCGCACAGGATTGAAGCTGAGTCCCGCCGTCCCCAGAGCCGAGACTTGGTACGGTAACCTTCGGCTCCTTGTGTGAGGAGAAAGACCAGCCTGGCTCTGCCGTGGTGTGTCGTGTGTGTGTGTGTGTGTGTTGTGTTTTCCTTCTGCGACGTCCTGTCTCCCCGCAGCCAGGGGAAGGGATAGGGGCGGGACCACCACCAAAGAAGCCCTCTGACCTTGACCGCACAGACAAATGGCTGCCCTTTGCCCACCCCTCTGCTTTCGGCACCCTGCAGACCCACAGGCACCTGGCTGCTTCTTCAGCTCTCCGGTTTCCATTTTTGCTGGGTGTGTGTGTGTGTGTGTGTGTGTGTCCATGTGAGTGACTCTACTCTCCAAATTTCCCAGTCTCAGACTCAGGACCCTGGAACAGGGCTCTAGGATCAACTAGCCAGTATTTGGGATGTAATTCTCTCCCAAACCTCTTCGCAAAGCAGGAAACTTAGGGAGAGGGTCAGGTGCACACGACACCCTCCTCTCCTCCTATGGTAGTGTGTGGTAGTGAGCGACTAGGCCTGGAGAGAGGATTCAAGGGCTTTGCCTCTTCTTGCCCCTGGCAAGGGCTCCTTAGCTAGGAGTTCTCCACGGGGGTCCCTGAGCCTCCTGTAGCCGGCCCTGCGTAAACCTCGGAAGGGGTCACCTGCCTACAGACCGAGAGAGCACTTTCTGTCCGAAACACTCCTTCTGAGGCGCAAGACCCTGTGTCAACAGAGAGGACATGGGTAGACCCTCCTTGCTCTAAGGACACAGAATGAAAGTCAGCAGGGGCCCAGTAAGAAGTCACTGCAGCGAGCGAACTTTCTGGCTGCGTCTGGGTGGGGAAAAATCTGAGAGTCCTAAGCCCGACTCCCGGAGGCGTTGATGACCTCACCTTGCCCACGGCCACTTCCTGGTGTCCCATCAGGATCCCCTGCCTACACCCAGCCTTCAGGAGTAGTCTGTTCTGGGTCCCCACTTGGGACCCCCAGGTGTGTGCCTGCAGCCTCGGGGACACAAACCGGGGGCTCCAGCCCACGAGCACAGCCAGTGGGAAACAGGGAGCAGACAGCTCCCAGGGGCCGACAGTGGCTCGTGCAAAGGCACAGAGGCTCCGACTCCGAGCCCAACAGCACCAATGGCCCCTTAGAAGCAAACACCCCTGTCTCCTAACTGCGCCACGGATGCAGCACCATCTCTGGCGGGCTTCCGTTTGCCGTCTCTCCCGCTGACTCTCACCTACGGCGCTGGCTGCTTCTCTTTTCCCGTTTTTCGCCCTGTTTTGCTGTTGTTTTTGTTCATTAGCTGCCGCTGCTGCTGTTTGGAAACCACATGTAAGCTGAAGAGTTTTTTTTTTCTGTATTTTTCTCCCTACCTTTTTTTTTTTTTTTCCCCTAAAGCCAGAAAGTGAGCAAGGTCGTAGAACTTCCTTAGAAAAGTTCACTCGCAGTGTGGTAAGTTCAGCTGGTTTTCTTCCCTCAACGTTTCTTCTGGTTTTTCTTTGTTTCTTCAATTTTTTGTTGTTGGTTGTCGTTTCCTTCGGGGTGGGAGGGAGTCCAGTGCTTTCCCCACTCGATACACCCTTTTTCTTTTGCGAGCGTCTGCGGCTTCTCTTCTAGGGACGGGTTTGCAAACCCCAAGCAGCTCCCTCTGCAGAAGGTGCACACACAGCCACCCAGCCACGGGCCTCGCATTTGATCTTCTGCTCGGGGCTTTGAGGAGGAAGGACCCTGCTGCCCTTGGGGCTGCACGGCGTGTGCATCTTCCGCGGCAGCCCAGGGAGAAGGCCATCGAACTGTACCATGAAATAAATTGGCTCAGAACCATAGCTCATCTAAAAAAAAAAAAAGAGAGAAAATTCCAAATTGCCCTCTGTGAGTTCTAGCAATCACACAGGTGCAGGTCGGGAGCTGATGCTTCTCTGTAGTGGCTTTTGCGGGTGCAGAAGGTGGCCGTGCTGCATGGGTCCTGGCGATGCGGTCTAGCTGGCGTGTGTGTTGGTGGCCTCTGCATGAGATCCGACGTCCCTTACAGTCCCTGTCAGCCTCATCCGCATAGTGGGACAGGGAGAGAGGCAGTAGCCGTGGGGTGGAGGAAGAAGCAAGTCCCCGAGCTGTCCCTGTGCTCCCCGGGACAAGGCCTTATCAAGCTCCCCGGGCCTTGACTGTGACCGAGGGAGTAAAGGTGGGCTATAGGTTCACTCTTCTTGTAGGGGAGGGGCCTGTTACTCATGCACATCCAGCTTCGAGGGGGGTAGAGAGCAACACAGTGGCAGCTAGGAGACCCCGTGGTAAGAGGCGAGAGCACTGAATGAGTAGGGCCTTCCCCGTGGCGCCTGGTGGAGGTTCTGTCCTGTGGTCTATAGAACAGCACAGACCCATCTCTCCTCTTCCTGCCATTCTCTCCAAGATTCGAGCACAGGGCTTAGTGTACAGGAAGGCCTTGGTCTCACTCATTCACTCGCTCATCAAAAACAA
Source organism: Halichoerus grypus (assembly GCF_964656455.1). Lineage (NCBI taxonomy): Eukaryota > Metazoa > Chordata > Mammalia > Carnivora > Phocidae > Halichoerus > Halichoerus grypus. The sequence goes on from NC_135719.1 coordinate 123,408,946, forward strand.
GCTGCTGAGTTCATGGGACCTAGCCTGCACTGTTCACATCAAACCAGTGAGTAGCAAAATGGCAGCCAGGGAACAGGACTCCCATGCATGGAACTGGCCCTACTTCCCTTGCCAAAGGACAGAAACCCACTGATGCTGACTTGCCCTTTTCTTCCCCCTCTGTTGAAGGTCCTTGTAAACCTGACTACCCCCTTGTGATCTATATCTTTACTTCATCTTTTTAACATAAATTCTAAGAATTCTGGGTTGAAAGCAACCTGTCATAGCTAGATGCATTTTAACGGAATTTAAACATGATTTTGAATTTGCTAGATGTAAACATCACAATAGCTGTGGTAGTGGGTGATTAAAATATGAGTGCTCGTCCCTTCTCTTCTTGGGTCCTCTCTCTCTCTGGCCTTCCCTCATGAGAAATCAGAACTTGCTGAATGGAAGACCTGCTGGTCCCTGGTGTGTCTTCGTGGCTGGTTTGCCATGGCTCTGTGGCTTCACACACCAAGAAGGTGCCACAGGCTCTCAGGCAAGGCCTACGGGAGTTTCTCCACCCTGGAGGCCCTATGGAGAGTGGTGGGAACCCATCCTTCCTTATTGCTTTTGAGGTGCACACTGTGAGTAGAGGATGTTTAAGGACTTTGTTGACAAACCCAGAGTGTACTGGGAGGCCAGTTGGACCACTGGGTGCAAACTGCAGGAGAGGAGAACCCCCACAGCCCTATGGAGGCCCTTCAGGTAGACCGTGTAGGCTAAGGGTGTGAGAGAGGAAGGCTGGTACCCAGACAAGATGTTCAAACATCTCCAGGCTGCTTTTCACAAGAAGTGGGTATCGGGAAAGGCAAGAATGATCTCAGTGAAGCTCTGTGAAGAGCTTTTAATGATGTCTCTTCATCCCAGAAGTAGTGTTGGGTCAGTGGTTCTGCAAAGTCTGTTAACAAAGCATTTAGAACGAGAAAATACCAGACACCTTCCAAGTGTCTCAAGTGTGCATGTGGGACAAATTACAGAGATGTTTTCAGGGCTAGCTGAAGGAGAAAAATCTTCCAAGCTCCTGAGATTTTTAGCATCTATATGATAAAAGGTCCAAACTTCAAAAAAAGTTTATAAATTCCCTGCTGTTCTTTTGTGAAGACTCTAATGGGTGGTGCATTCCGATCTTTTGGTTCCAGTGGTGGAAATGGATTTGCATCGATGCAGCCGTGCTCCCTGTGCTCTGGGGGCAACACCACCTACCCACAAGATGTGGCCGTGTCTGAGGAAATGGTCTATGACTGTAGAATAGTGGCAACTTTCAGAGTACCTGAGGCTGGAACCCAAGAACTTGGTCTAAAACATCCCAGTGTTCTAATCAAATGGAATTAACCAACCAACCAATATGCTTTTCAATCTGGTAGCCATTTTCTATCAAAGTGCTAGACCTCTCTAAAGGGAGATCTATATGAATATGTCATCTCCTACCTCCTGCAAACTATAAAACTCAACTAGTTGAATAGTCGCTTTCCCATGTCGCTGGGAAAGATGTGTCAAAAGACCATCCATGTCATGGGACTAATAATGGAAAAACTAAGGAGTAAAGCTACACAGTTCATAGACCAAGGATGTGGACCAGCTGCCATTTAGGACTAATCGGTGGCAAGAGGCCTGGATCCAGGTGGTTGGATAGCTCAGTCGGCTGTTCTCCCATGCCAGTGTCCTTTCTTTTCTTGGTAAAAGAGAAAACTTTGGAGAAAGCAAATTGTTCTTTCCAAGTCTTAAGACGTGTTATGACATGGAGGGATTATCTGTTAAAGGCCAGAGATGGCCCCTTTTACAGGAGATGCTAAGGAGTAGTTTCATGTGGTTCATGGAAGCTGCTGGGGCCATGCTAGTTTGGCTTGCAATCCCCAGTAGAGGCAATGCTGCGTGAGCTTCTCCTTCCAACGGACACTTGATTCTGAGTCACCCAGAACTTGAGTATACAGTGCAATTGTCAGAGGATATGCTGTGCCGAACATCGTGCAGTTGGGGCTGCTGGAGCCACGGGGCTGCACAAAGCCCCGCTGATTTGACAGGAAGGCTCAGGTCTAAGACTGAAAGTCTATGGCATAGTGCAACTCGTCCATGTTGTACCTTCATTCAAAACAGAAGACAGGACTCCTCCGATGGGCCCAAGCCCCACAGATGGCCAGCACAGTGCAGGCTAGATTTCAGCCCCTACTTGACCTTCAGCTGCCCTTGGGCAGTGAATGACCCATACCACTGCACATGGTGGGGGCCTGGTCCGAGGAGGCCCAGTCCAAGAACTCTAACCTATAGCAGCCGCACAAGGGCGGGGGGGCCCACACATGGTTTCAGGTTATATGAACCCAGCCTGTCTCCCCCGAGTCCTGTGCGCTGGGAGGCTTCCTTTCACTATGGCTGTAAAACACAAAAGCCCCAGGGGAAAACATGAGGTGCATCACTGTGGCTCATGTTTGCAACTCCGTCCCCCTCCTCCTCTGATTCCTTCTGGGGGGTCCTGGTGTGACCACCTGGTGGAGCAGGGGACTTCTCCAACTCAAGACTGCTCCCTACGGCTCAGCGCCCAGCAGCCTGCCGTTCTCTGCCATCCTCCTGGTTCTGCTGCAGACAGATGACAAGGCGGATGTGAGGGTGTCCAGAGCAGAAAGGCTTGCTGCCCCCTTGCTCTCTCTTAGGCATGCTCATTCCCTCGGGGCCTCCCGAGAGCCGGGAGGGCCCTGCCGCGGGCTGACTCTGACACAGAGGCCCCGGGATGCCTAGGAGGAGGGCGAGAGGAAGCAAAGCTCCTTCCACCAAGGCTCAGCAGCGGCCATTTGGTTGTCGCTTTCTGGGTGGTGGCCGAAGCTACCTGGGGAGGAGAAGCTAGAGAGGGTCTGCTTCTCGTGTACAGTTCTGTGGAAGCGGCCCCAGGGGGTGATGCACTCGAGGGGGGTCAGCAACAGGCAGCAGCCTCCCTGGAGGCTTCCACCTGGGCCTGGGGGTTCGGCTGAAGCCCCAGCTGCCCGGGCCTCAGGCTCCAAAGATGGGAAATGGGGTTGCTGGGGCCTGAGCAAGCACCAGAGGCCCCAGAGGGGAACAGAGATGAGGACCAGGTATTCACCCACCTAAGAGAACTCGGCAGTGGAGCTTCGTCAAGGTGCTCCTTGGAATTGAAACCACAGGGCCGGAAGCTCAGGGTGCCTGGCCTGTTCCCAGTGGCATCTCCACAACAGGCGGCCAGGAATGCAGCAGGAAAGTCAGGCGGGGACCAGGAAGCTCTGGGAGCCAGCTGTCACCCACCCGCCCTCGCCCCTCCCTCCCTCTCCCTCTCCTCCCTCCCTCTCCTCCCTCCCTCTCCTCCCTCCCTGGCCACAAGGAAAGCTGAGGGAGGAAAAGTCAGCAGCTCACCTCCCCGCCTTTCCAGGCAGTGCTGCAGGAAGAAACCCCAGCTCCAGGCCCAGATGCTGCACAGGAAGTGGAAGGCTGAGGCTCCGGGCAGAGGGGGTATTGGGCAGCCCAGCAGGAGCGGCTCCTTCCCCCAGGAGGCTGGTCCCCCTCCCCCTCAGCGTGTCATGGCAGACAGCCACCCACCCCTAGGGAATGAGTTCTCAAATACCTAGACTCAGCAGAGCCCCCAAAGGGCTTTGACCTCAATCAAAAAAAAAAAAAAATCCTTTTGGGCTTCCAGCCGAGGACTCTTGGCTACAAATCTTTACATAGGGTTGGTTTTGATTGCAAAACCTGGGGCCCCTCTGGAACCACAGGGTCGGACTGTCGTTCTAGGCTCTCCCACTTCAGAGCCCTGAGGCCCAGCAATAGTGAAACCGTGGCCTGCCCAGAGATGGAGATGGACTTCCATGGTAGTATTTGGGAAGGAAAGCATAGACTCCTGCCTCTCTTGAGCAATGAGGACTTCTGGGACCCTGTGGAACTTGTCATCAGCCCCAGGCGGAGTGGCCCCTGCTTCTAGCCACAGCTTGCTAGCTGTGCAACCTCAGGCAAATCGCTAGCCCTCTCTGAGCCCTGGTTTCCTCCTAAATACAATGGCTTGGACTAAATAATCTCTACAGACTTTTCCAGCTGGGAGTGTCCATAGGTCTGTGCTGCTTTCTAGGCTAAGATTCCTGAATTGTGCTAATCATCCCTCAGAATGAGCAAAGAGCTGCCTTCCTGATTGGAAAGTGGCTGCCTGCCTTGGGGACAGGGACAGAAACCATGGCTAGCACTGAGTTGGATCTGTATTTAAAAGCCCTGGGCAAGGCTGTGAGGATAAAGCCCCAGCAGAACTAAGAGTACCACAGGCTCCCTAAGCCATAGACCCGCTCAGATCCCCAGGGCTCACTCACACACTGTGATCGCTGGGGGGGGGGGGGGTCACCAGAAACGGGGTAAGCAACACACGCTGATCACCTCTGCCAGTTCTGCAGTCCCTGCCCTTCTGGGTGGATGCCCAGCTGGGTGTGTGGTGGGAGGTAGGGATGAGGTCTGCTGGGCAGAAGGGTGGGCTCCAGGGTGGGTGCCATGGCATCACCGTGACTCGTGGGGCTTGGGAAAGAATGCAAGATGAGCATCTGGGGACCTCAGCATCACTCTGCTGCTCACCTGAACCACACTTTCTGATTCTCTGGAGAACTCTGGGCCAGCTTGCCACTGTCCTCTCTTAGAGATGGGCAAAAGGAGGTTACCAAAGTCTGTGCTATCCTGGTTATAGGCAGTGGTCAGCGAAGCCTCCTCTGTCTGTCTCTCTCCGTCTTGGCTCCAAGTAAAGCTTCACAAAGCATATTTAATAGTATAGTGTCGTAGCTGGAAAATGCAAATGTAAAAGTCTATTTTTTATACACACACAACATGTAAGACAACCAAATCAGCTTGGCTGCCAGGATGCAGAAAAGGAAAAGTGATCAAGGGATTCCCAATGGCAGGGGATGGGCTTGGGTCTTCCGAAACTCTGGGGAGGAGTGAGATTTTTGTGTATCACAAAGGGTCAGACATTGTCAGTTTGGAGAAACTCAACCCTACATCCTACCACTGCTTTCAGAAGGAGGAACCCCCAGCTGTTGCAGCTGATGATTCAACCTGTCAACCCAAAGCAGCCAAAATCCCCTCCCCACGGAGTGCCCCCCCCCCCAGGAGAAAACCCAGCAGTGACTCAGCCTCCCCACACAGGGGCACGTGGGGCACACAGCCAGGCTCTGCAAAGCCGCTCCCGCTTCCTCTCGCCAGCCTCCCTCCCCACCACCCAGGCCCTCTTTCGCCTTCCCCAGACCCCAGTGTGACGAGCAGTCAAGTGAAAATCTAACTCCTCTGAGGCAGAAAGGCACAGCTGTGTGTTTACAGCCACTGATTCAGATCCACATCGCATACCCTGCCAGTCTCCCGCAAGGCAGGCTGGGGGCAAACTGTCTGTACGTGCCAGGCGGGAATCTATTTCGGGAAGTGACCCTCAGCCCTTTGCCATAACAGAGGCTTCCTCTCACCCCCCACTCAGGAAAGATGTCCTTCTAGAAGGAGCTCTTATTTTAACAGCGGCTGATGGGGTTGTGGGATTTCAGCCTGTTCCTTGTCACTTATTTGGTCAGACTTTTGGCACCTGTCCCCAGGCAGCCACATGGGAACAGCCGTGGGTTCCCATCTGTCCAGTGAGAAGGCAGAGGGTGAAGGTGACCGCAGGGCCCTCAGTGGGATGCACAGTGGGAAGTGCAGAACTCAGCAGGACAGAACACCCACTTCTGCAAAGGATGGAATCCACCTCTGTCCTGCCAGGGGGACAGAGGGGCCAGAGAGAGAAACCCCCAGGTGTTAGCCAGGCTTTGGAATAGCAGGAACCTAGGAAGGGGACAAAGCTGCCAATGTCAAGGGCAAGAACAAGAGACCCAAGTCGGCCTATGTCCAGACTGGAAAGTTAGAAGTCAGAGAGCTCAAGTTCTAAGGACCTTGAAGGCTAAGAAGTAAAACCACCATGGAGTTCCCCCCCAAATGAGCTCCCGGGGAAAATGACTCGGGGGTCTCCCCTGTTGTCCAGCAACAAGTGAGTGTCTTTGATTCGAGTCAGTTTGGGAATGTCAGCATTCTGGAAGGAGGGCAGGATGTAAAATCTTACATAGGCACCATCTGTGAAATGTTGCCATGTAGCAGAAGGTTAACTGGAACACTGCCGTGGGGCTGAGAAAGGCTCGGGGGGGGGGGGTGGTATTGTCAGCTTTACGACGTGACCTGAAGGCCCATGAGGGAAGGACCCTTTGGTGGCTCCCCAACAGATAGGAAGGCGAGGCAGGGTTGGGAGCGTAGAACCTCCCCAGCAACAGCCCTCCTGGCGGTTCCACTCTCCCCAATCACGGCCGAATCCTTTTGACCCGAGCACCATGGCCCCAGCAGGAATGGTTCTTATTGGCATAGTATTTGGCAGGAACTTCCCACAACCCCCTTGTCAGCCTGGCTGATGGTAGAAGGGTGACTATCATCACTACATCCCCCTGCTCCACAGAATATTTATTCATGTGCTGCTGTTAGCGCAGTAAGGTTGAAACCAATGGCAATTCCTGCCCCTCCCAGAACTGGGTAAAGCCAGTGTATTCATGGCACCTTAATGACTGGTAAGAGGGTGAATTCATAGATCTGTGTCAACCGGAAAGGCAGTTTCTGGTGGTAGGCCACATGGCCCGGTCCTATCGACATCCTTTTTGAGGACTCAGATGAAGAGAAAACACATCAGTCATATTCACAGATCAGCACCTGCAAGGTGTTGTTCCTTTGGTAGACAGTGGAATTCTATTTGAAGAGTATCTCCTTCAGGTGGGGATGGTGGGTCAAAAACAACTATATAAAATTTAACAAGATAAATTTTATGTTAAAAAAAATTCAGCCTCATAACTATAGGATGGCATTCATAGCCTTTGCTGTAATTCAAGTAAAAAAAAAAAAAATTCTGGGGTTGTAGTCGGCTACAAGCTTCATATAAGCAAAAGCAAGATGCAATTGCCTTAAAAAAGAGAAAAGCTACTTTAGGCTATAATACCCAAAGTGGAATGACCAAAAGAGAAAAATGTCTCACTGCTTTCGTGTTGTTCTAGACTGTGTTGAGTCTTCGTTCTAAGCCCCCACAATTTGTCAGGAACTTGAACAATCTAGGGAAAATTCAGAAGAGAGTAACTGAGGAAGCCATGTCAGGTGGGATAGAGATGTCTAGCCCCTCAGGAGACAAGATAACCGTCATGAGATACATTTGTGTTTGTCTCCCACAGTAAGTGGACCTTTCTGGGTGGTTTCAGACAAAGCTAGAAGAACTGGGTAGAAGATACAGGGAGGGCCACCCTGCTGGAGAATAACAGTAGCAATTTCCCAACAGTGGGGTATGTCACCTTGAGGATCACCAAGCTCCCTGGAAACGTGCAGAAGCTGAATGGCCAAGGGTATCATAGAGCAGCCTTCTGCATTGGATTTTCTCTCTCTCTTTTTTTTTTTCTTTCAGAGAGAGAGGGAGAAATGTGGGGGAAGAGCAGAAAGAGAGGGAGAGAGAGAATCTTTTTTTTTTTTTAAGATTTTTATTTATTTATTTAACAGAGATAGAGAGAGAGCACAAGTAGGCAGAACAACAGACAGAGGGAGAGGAAGAAGCAGGCTTCCCACTGAGCAGGGAGCCTGATGCGGGGCTCGATCCCAGGACCCTGGGATCATGACCTGAGCCGAAGGCAGCCGCTTAACCGACTGAGCCACCCAGGCGCCCCGGGAGAGAGAGAATCTTAAGCAGCCTCCACGCCCAGCGTGGAGCCCAATGCGGGGCTCGATCTCACGACCCTGACATCACAACCTGAGCCGAAATGAAGAGTCGGCTGCTCAACCACCTGAGCCACCCAGGCACCCCTCTATCCTCTCTTTTAGCTGGAATCCTCTGATGCATTAAATATTTGTTAAATGGATCCTACTGCATTTTAGTCTATGGTTTATAAATAAGTCTTAGAAAAGGAGAGTGGATCATATGGAGGGAGTTTGCTGAGATTGGAGGAGAGGGATCCAAGAGTCAGATCAGCATCTGCCTTGAGGGAGAAAAAGCCAGATGATGACACAAGCCAAGCAAGGGAAACTGTCAAGGAGCGGAATTACTGCCCTTCACATGTCATCCTTGCCTTTTGTTTTGTTGGGTGTTTTTTGTGTGTGTTGGTTTTGTTTTAAGCCAATCGCTGCTGCTGCAGCTGAGCTCTGGCAAGAGGGCTCTCTCCCCTGAAGGCCTGAAAGGAGGTCAGCGAGCAGAGGACACAGACGCCTGCTGGCACAGGGCAGCTGAGCGGCGGTCGTGCAGTCGGGCTGAGCACAGCCGGGGTGGGCTTGTGCAGGGGGGACCCTGGCTCTGAGTTGGAGAAAATTTGGCCTGTCCTCCTTCCCATCCAGAAAGGGCGCTTTTTTGAAAGCAGCAAAGATGAGAAAGCCAGTTGCCTTTCGCCCAATGCCAGTTGCCGATTTCAGGGAGCAGGCTGTTCCAGCACCGTCTCCACGTGGCCGGGAGCAGAACGCGCTCCAGAGGCCTTAGACTGGGGACAAACTGCCCTTCTGGCACCCCCTCCTCCTGGGGTCTGCCTTGAGGACTTATCTTCAGCCCAACTCAGGGGAAGGAAGGGCTCTCGTGTCACATTCTTTCCAGCTGTCCTAAAGACCAGCACGATTGCAAATGACACTCCCTCTTCTCTCAGGCTTTACCAGGGCTGCTTTCTACTCATCATGGGATTGTATAATTATGGTGATTACAGCTTATGGCTTTTTTCCTCTCCTCATCTCTTGCTTTCAGATTCTTTGAGGCCTCTCATTAAACATGGCGATCCCCGTAAAGTCAGCAAAGTTTTAATAAGACATTTTTTAAAGCTAAAGAAAACCCAGTTAGAGTTGATTGGTACTATGTCCCTAAAGACAGTCCTTTAAAACTCTGTCAGGCCATTGGGGCCTGGATATAAGAGGTGGGGAGGGAAAGGTATGGGGATCTGGAAGGCACCCACACTTTTTCACAGGGTTGGAGAACCATCCCATGCCATGCCCCGGGCCTTTCTCATTTTCCCCAAGAGCAGGGTGCATCTGAACCTCCATGCCGAATGGGAAAAGACAGACCATCAAGCAAGGATAGAGGGCCTGGCCTTTACATCGTAACAGATTAAGTTGGAACATAGAGATAGGAACAGCCAATACAAAACTCAATCCAACCTTGTAATCTGCAGCAAAAGTAGAGAGGAAATTCTGATGGATTTTCTGTCCTGGATGATACTGGAAGGTTCTAGGGCATCCATTTTTCTAAATATGTAAAGGAGTCAAGCATTAGCATTTGTGAGTGATCGCAACGCTGCGATCCTATACTTGATGGCGGTCTCCTTGGTAATGACACAGCTCCAGAGCCCATCATTTGCTAGCTCTCAATGATAGCTTTTCCTAAATTGTTTCTAGATCTATAGGATGTTATGGGAAGGATCACCAGGAAGGAGTGCAGGTGGGGTGGTGGTCACCGGAACCCCCAACCTGCCCTTTGGCAGCTTTGCTCAGGTTTCCTGTCAGGGTCCTCTTCCTCTCCACCCTCCCCAGGACTGCATGAATAACCACAGGGAGGTGCACCTTGCCCCCGCCTGCTCTGAGAAGCTCCTCCTGGCTGACTGCCCGGAGCTGTCCAGACCACTCCTTACCCCGGCCGTAGCAGGTAGGCACATCTGGGCTGTGCCTGAGCAGCACCAGCCAGCCAGAGCCAAATGTTGTTGAAACTTGGCAGTGACATTTCCAACTGCATTTTCACCCCCTACTAAAGACCACCGGCTCACTTTGCCCTGAGAACAATGTCCCTTTGGTGCCCCCCCCCCCCCCCGGAATGCGCAGAAGCAGACTGGGTTAGAGATGGACAGCCCGGGCTAACTCCTGTCTGTCCACCTGAGATTGGCATAAGACCCCAGGGGAGCCGCTCGCTTGGCTGACGGGTATAACACAGCCCCAGCCTTCTGCACAGGGTGGATGCTGGCACCGAATGAGGGCATAATAGTAGTTACTGCCATTTCTTGGGGGCTCACAGTGCTTTACTGCGGGTGTCTGCACCTGCTGAGCTTGGCAAGCAAGGGACTTCGGTTCAACTTCAGCTCTACCACTTAACAGCTTCTCTAAGCCCCAGTTTCCTCATCTGTAAAGGGGAGATAAGAGTAAAAGATTAAGTAGGGAAAAAAATGCTTAGCAGAGTGTTTGTAGTATATGTGCTCAAGTGGAACTCTTTGTATTACTATTTGCATTATTGCGTTGTTTGCCCCCCATGCTTAGCTCGTATTACCTTACTTAATTTCCAAGAATATTCTCTGAGGTAGGTATCGTTATATTTATTTTGCAGTCGAGGGTGGCTACATGCGTATCTCATATATGACAATGTGTGCAAGGCACATCCAATTATCACAGTGACCAGCTCGTAGAACGGCTTGATAGATGGTAGCTGTTATTATTGGCTTATTTTTAAAGTCCAGAGCCAGTTTCTCTGCTTTCCCTGGGAGTGGAGGGACCAAGGTGACTGGCAGGCCAGCTTCTGCCCTGTGGTCAGTTTCTTGGAGGCCCCTAAGCACTTCCCAGGAGGCCGTGAGAGCTGTGTGGTGCTGGGAATGGGGAGAGCCACCTAGAAAATGTTGCATACATTGTCAGAATCTGGCATTTGCCGCCTCCCCCTCCCCCACCGAGGTGCACAACCCTGAGACACCTCCTGCTTCCAGACGCAGATCAGGAGTGGTTCTCCCCATGACAAGCGTGTGCAATGCAGTCCTCCAGATGTAGCGCTCTGCTCAACAGAAGCCTCATTCCCAGAAACCCTCACCTCTCAGCTGTCTGTGGCCACCCTGAGCAATACAGCCTCCCTGAGTCTGGTTCTCCATCTGCCAGATCAACAAAGGCTTGTATTTTTTTAGCCACACACTACACAGTGGGGTTGTTCAAGGAGTCAGAAGCAAGTGGCTGGGGATGCTTTGAAATCCCTCCTAAACCAGATCCCTGGGGTACATGCTTCTCCTGCTTGTGGTATTGACAGAAACCGAAGCGGGGAGGCCATTTCCACTGACACGAATGGCTTCCTCTGGGGGGGGAGAACTCAGGGTTTATAGATGTATCTTAAAGTAAATGCGTTAAGTTTCCAGTGCTTGTCAAAGATTGGCATTTTAGGAGCCTGATATAAAGCTCTGCAGCCAATCACATGGCTGCTTCGGCGGCTTGCATGAGATGCCTCTGCGGCTTGCATGAGATGCTTCTACGGCTGCCTGTGCTGGAAACACGCACACGAACGTGCGCACGGAGGTCCGCACGGGCGCATGCGCCGCCTGCCCGGCCTGGGCCTCTGTGTTCAGGGTATGGACATGAGTCCCATACGCTGCGGACTTGCATGGGCCTCTGCGCACGCTTTGCATGCCCGCTGCGGCTGTGCGCATGTCTGGGCAGGGGCCCCCCCGAAAGCTGCAGGTATTCTTGGTTTCAGCTGGATAAGTTATTCTTCACTTCCCTTCCTAAAAACACAATTGCCTAGTGCTGCTGGCGCAGAGTCAGAATGGCCGCTGCCTTTCACCCCCGAGGTGGCTTCCTTCCAGCAGTGGGTGAGTGATCCCGGCGTCCGCACTCTCTAACCCTTTTTGGGATCCTTCTGCACAGAAGGTGCTCCAAAATCCGGAAGAGATGATCTGTTTGTCCGTGGCCTTGTCTCTGCCTATCACTCTCGTTCCCGCACCCTCGTTCCAGGAACAGTCAGCAGCATCTAGTTTTTGGTGTTCCCATTTTTCTGCCCATTTTTTTTTTTTTTGCACCCGTAAGTTTTTTCTTCCTAAGAGGCAAGGAGCCAGGGGTCCAGAAATGATGCTAAGATGTAAGTCCCTTGTCCCAGAGGCAATGTGCAAATAAGGTCTTTAGGTACGGATTGCTTCTCCCGGGCCCCTAGCAGAACAGGACAGAAATGCTCACTACCTTTGACGATGCTTTTAAATCCAACAGCAGCATCCTTAGGCTTACAGCTTCCATAACCCTTCCCCTGTGACCCAGGGCCAAATCCTGCAGGAAACTTGGAAATCTTACATTTCTACGTCCTAGACCATCAGGGGAGAAGAAGGCTGGGCGAGCACCTATCCTCTGTCCCACGGGCACCAAAAGCATTGCAGCAACATGTAAAAAGGGTCTGTAGGGAAGACCCCTTGACCCAAGTTTCTATCGAGAGATCTCTGAAAATGCTGCTTGACCCATCCCCTGACGCACTTTTTCAGGTTAGAAATACATGTGTGATAAATGCCTGCTGCAGCGCATTCCTGGTGGTAGGGAAGAAAGAGAAATAAGCCGGCCTCCTTTGCATTTGTGTCCAAACGGACATGGACATTCATGGAAAGATTATGCTTTGGGGCGGTGGGGGACAGTCCTCATGTTGACTGCCTGTGCCGTCTAGGCTCTGCTCTGGCAGCTGGCTTAACCACGGACCCCAACCTTTGGATGAGTTTTGGGTGAACACGTGTGTAGGAGATGAGAGGTGCCCTTGGGAGGCGGAGGTAGAGTCCCCGTGGTTCTGCAGGAGAGTCACACACTCCCAAGCAAATGATTCCTCCTGCTGTCTCTTCCACTAAACTTCAGTGACACTCTCCCCTGGAGCCATGGACAAGGGTCACTTGAACGTCCTACTTGGAAAAAAGCATCACGATGTTGCTAGTAGCAACACAGCCATGTCCCTGTTTCCTCGAGTCTTTTGACCTTTGCCTAATTTGGAGTGAACCAGAGCTAAGATCCTGGAGTACTTCTGGGGAGGAGATGGAGGAACAGGGGCAGAGGAAGGCACACCTCTGAGGGGCCTCGCAGGCGAAATGCCCCCCTCTCCACTCCACTCCTGAATCCACCAAGAGCTTCCCTGGAAGCTGAGTACACAGAGAGCACCAGGGTTGTGCAGTCAGAACCAGAGGAAGGAGAGATGGAGATCTGATATGAAAGGGGGGGGCATGGCCCCTGCACAGGAAGAACACAGGTGGAAATGCACAGCTTAGGAAGGAAGCTGGGGAATCTGTGTCTGGGCATTGTGCCCCCAGCAGAGGGCACAGCTGCTCTCCCCCTTGTCACTCCTGCATGCCTGCCTGGTTCCAGATTTGTCCCTGCCTAGCTGGGGGACCGTGGAAGAAGCTCTCCCACCGAAATTAGCTGGCAGAGGCTGGCCATTGCAAAGAGCCCCAAAAGTGATGAGCCCGATGGAGGGCAGGAGTCTGGGGGCCAGGAACACCACCCACAGAGGGCTTCCCCCCCGCCCAGCCTGGCTGGGACACCCTGATTTAGGCACTTGGTTCTAATTGGAATTGGTTTCTAATTAGAGTAAGGCAGCTCCGCCTGCCCCTCCTGAGAAAGGTAAACAGTACCCCTGCTCCTCTCCTCCCTGGGACAGTTGCTATGGCGACCCCAGGGGCAGCAGCACCAATAACATGAGGGCACAAACAGAAGTGGTGGCTTCACCTGGCCCATCCAGCAGGTGCACCTTAAAGCCGCGTGCCCCAAGCAGCGGTGACGGGTGCCCCGGCTCGGTGCAGTAGCCAGTCTCACTTGGCCAGGCTTACCAGCCAGAAGGTGGCGCCTTCTCTCTCAGGAGAACCGAATGTGAAGAGGGGAAGAACCTCAGGCAGAGCAGAAATGCTTGAGATGGTCTCAGGCATGTCCAGGGGTGGAAACTTCTTTCTCAGTGAGGTTGAGAAAATCTCCCTGGGCTGCCCAAAGAGATTGCCTGGTGGAGATGGGCAGGGAGGAGTCATTAGTCTCTGAGCGTTTCCATCTGCCTCGTTCCTTGAGAGGGATGGCCACATACAAAGTAGAAAGTGTGGCTCATGAAGGCTGACCCGCTTCGCTCTGCCACTGACTAGCTGTATGCTCTCAGGCAAGGGGCTCGAGCTCTAGATGAGCCTGTTTCTTCATCGATCCTGACACAATATATCCTAAGACTTTAACCTAAGATGTCCTAAGGCTTTAAACTGGCAAGGAGGGTGTGGTCATTAACACGAGTGTCTGTACAATGCCTGGTGTGTTTGACACACAAGAGTGGTTCGATGTTCAGTCGACAGGTGGCTGTGAGTTACTGTCCTCGGTAGTAACCCGTACCCCTGGTAACGGGCCCATCCCCACCCACTCACCATCACGGTCTGTGCTAATTGAAGAGGAAGGCCCTTGAGAAGGGAGTGTACCTGGAATATTGATGCCAGCCCATTGAGCGGGGGTGAGAAATTCAAAGAGAAAGTCCCTAGGAGATAGATCATGGGATAGGTTGGTTCTTTCACATTTAGGACAGTTAGGAGCGCTGGCGACTTACCTTTTCTAAATCTAAAAAAAAAAAAAAATTTTTTTTAAGGAAAGAAAAGCACTGGTAGCTGCCAATATAGGCTAGAGTAAGGTTTCTGAAACTGCTAACAGTCCCAGTAACCATTTATGGGAATTGCTTTCAGAAGATATGACTTACAGGCAGATTCCATAGACCCACAATTTACATGGCAAAATCCGGTTGTTTATACCACTGTACCTAACTAAGATAGTGACCTGTTTCAAAAGAATCCGTTATTTTTATTATGATCATATTCCTTACTTTTTAACAGGTTTAAATATACAAGAATGAATATTAATTCTTCAGCCAGTGAACTTTTTTTATTATTAATTCAAGTTTCACCTATTTCTTGATTTTTTTTATTTGAGCGTTGTTTTATGTTTGTGGTATCTTATTTTTAAAAGTCAAATAGAATATTTTAAAGCCAAATAAAATGCCCTTCAGCTCCTGAGAGAGATCAGAAAGCTTTGCAAGGAGCCAGGAGTAATACAGACCCCAGGAATGGATCTTGTCACAGGCTCCAGCCCCCTACTACTGAGGACTGAGGAAGGCAGAAGCATCCTCGTCCCCCTGTGTGGCTCTGGCCTAGCCCTGCTGTGGATTAGCATTGTGTGATCTTTGGCTAGTCCCAAGACCAGGTTTCCCCCTTTCATCTGCCCCACCTTGCCATGAAGTTCAAAAGAGGCAAGTTGATGAGAGTTGGAGAGTTGAGAAGTTTTTTGAAACTCTTCTGTATTAAGTATGGATTTTCCTCCCAGTCCTCTGCCAACTTCGAAAACCCCTACACTACCCCTAGCAAGTGGCTCTCTCTCCCCAGCTTGAAACACCATCGAGAAAGGATATGTCACAGAATTCCTTATACACCCTTTTGAAATCATTCCTTTTGTTTTGCTCAGTGGAGAAGGGGCGCCAGGGGGCACCAACCTCCAGGGAAGTCACCCGATGAACTCAGGCAAGTTCTTGACTTCTCCCCTCCTGCCAAACCCAAGCCAGAACCCTTACCTCCCTACCTGGCTCTTAGGCTCCTGACTGCTTCCCTCAGCAAGGCCCCCCCAGGCCTGCGATCACATGCTCACTCATCATTTATGAACCCGAGCATCATATCTACTCATGGGTAACCTTCAGTCTCCTTGAGAGAACAGCTCATCTCTGGAGCCTCCCATTTCCTGCCTACTGAGGTCATTTGGTGAGGCCCATTCAGCAAAACCCTATTTTCATTAGCAAGGATGAAAAATGCCTGTATCACAACAAGGTGATCAGTTTGGATCAAGGCACTAGACACAGTGTTCCAGATTGGCCCTATTGCAAGTTCCAGTTCTTCTCACAGAGGAACCGAGTTTCTCCTACACTGGAGTAGGAAGCCCCGGATTGAGCCAAAAGGCAAAGTCACGGGACCTGCAACTGAAAAAGAATAAGGAGTGGGAAATTTCAAAGCAGAGATGTGATAGCTGGATTTTGTTTCCCAATATTTTTTTTCTTTTGAGGGTAATTACAGATAGCAAAATGAACAGATCTGAAGTGTGTGGTTCAATGAATTTAACAAATCTATGCACCACTGTCACCTACGCCCCATGATCCTGGAAAGTTCCCTCATGCCGCTTTCCAATCAATTCAATCTTTCTCCTCCAGAGGCAACTACAGTTGATTCCTAGCCCCATAGTAACATGAATTTAGATTGGGTGGACCTGAGATCTGTAACTTTGGTCTTTGGTCATCTGGGCAAGTCAGCTTGAGAGTCTCATCAGCAGCTCAGATGTCTTTACTCCCTTAGCATTGAGAAGGGTCCTGCCTGAGTCCCTAGTGCTTGGCTCTGCTGTCCCCAATATGCCACCTAACCCCCAGGGTTACTCTCTGAGCCACAGCCCTCCTCCCAGCCAAAGAGTGTAGCATCAGTGTCCCAGGTAAGTAAGAGGCAAAAGCTCTTGGTAACCTGGATCGTGCATGCTTTGTTGATTAATATCTGGAAGTGCAATGCACAGAGCCACAGCATGTCAAGCAGCATGTTGATTTTTCTTAAAGCACGGCACAAAAGGGAGACATTCCTTTTGTGCATTTCCTTTTAGAAATGAAGGATTCCATGACCACCTTCTTCCAGGCTTCTAGCCATCAAGATGGCCACAGAGCTGAAATGATTAGTCAGGGTGGAGGGTGGACGTTTGTGAACCCAGTCAATGAAACTGAAGGATCCTGATCCTCTTGGGTTAACTTTGCCAAATGTCTCAAAGGTGAAAAGCACTTTGTCTGTATGCAAAGCTTTGGTGTCTCTGGAATGTACCTTCTGCAGTTCAGTTCTTAATCACTGTGTATTTTTTCACTTGGACAAAGGCTGCCTGCTAATAGCATTTTCAACCACCTTCAGCTGCTTCGCTCAGCTACAAGGCCTCGGGCTGAGCTGGCTGCCCTTCCTGGCACCATGATCCATTCCCAACCGACCTGCGCTGGGGAACATCACACATTCAAACCCCGAAAAAATGGCTTCCCCCATAACTATGCAAGATGCCGGGTGGAAATAGAATTACCACACTCCCCTTCCTAAGTGTTTCCTACAGGATCGTCCGATTGAGGCAGGGAAGGGGGCGAAGAAGAGGGAGGAAAAGAGCCCGAGAGCGTGCAGGGCAGGAGCTCTCTTCTCTCTGGACAGAGCAGGTAGCTCAGGGGCTCCCAGCAAGCCCCTAGCAGCATAGACCTGGGGGCAGCTCATCTCTGAACACAGGTAGCCTCTGCTGTCAGATTTCACTTTGATCCCTGAAAATTACAGGAGCCTCAGCTCTTCAGAAGAGAGGCAGCTGCTGAGCCAGTGTGATTGCAGGCTTTCTTCCCCAAAGCCCGAGGCCAGGCATCTAGCCATGCCTGCGTCCTGCATGAATAACCACCTTCCAGCCCCACCCGGGAGGTCACTGAGTAGCGGACAGATTGCAGTTGGACTGAGCTGCCCCCTGAGCGGACCTGAAACCTCACGACCTCTTTTAGCAGCAGAACTGGCATTTGAAAAATGTGTGTGTGTGCAGGGGTGGGGGGAGGGAGACAAAAATGCCAAGGAACACCACCTGGATTGCTGAGAGGCTGGGAACAATCTCAGGGCAAGTTCTCTAGGCTGGCCTCTGAAGTCTTGAGAAATGGAAGCAGCTGGGGGCAAGGGGAGGGGCAGGCTTTGACGGCCGGCCACAGGGCCTTGGAGTCAGAGCTGTGAGGCTGAGCTCCAGGACTCAAGCAGGAAGAGATTAATTAGCGCCTCCAAGCCCAGCCCAGCCCCTTCTACAGAACAGGGAAGGGTGGAGGGTGGAGGACCTCGGGGCCAAAGGCACCTCAAACAGATAGTCCCATAATAATCCAGATATAGAATCTTCAACCTCCCTCAACCCACAGCCCCCTCTCCAGCCAAAATGACCTCACTAATGAGGAAGAAGCCATAATGAGGGTTTGGATGCCTGGTAAACCTCACCTTCTTTGTTTCTGGGCTCTTAACATACACGCTAGCAATAGACTGTTATTCAGGAGCTTTACTGATTTTTTTTTTTTTCCCACATCCGCCAGCTCAATCCGAGCCCGAATACCATGTATGGCAAAGCCAAAACATATATATTTGGTGACACAAATGTGATTTGTTGCCCTGGTGGAAAAGGGACAGAAGGAGAAGGGGAGGAGCCAGTATTTGGGGTGTGGTTCCTGCAGCAATAAGGGGCACCGGTAGGCAAGCAAAATCCCGCAGTGCCTTTCACATGAGCAGGGATGGACATGGGTGAAGGGGCTGGGGGAGGTTTGTTAGAACTCTCAGACCAGGAGGCCCCTAGACTCATCAGCTCCACATTTCCCCCGAGAGGACCTCACACACGTCCCCACACTTGCTGCCTTCAGGCTTGCATCAAGAAGGCACAGTCCCAGGTGAACCAACAGGATGACAAATGCCTCGAGCTCCATCTAAGAAAGGGCAGTCAAGGAGAGCACCAGCCATGTGTGTGCCTTAGAATCCAGGGCTGGAGCAAGTCCTTGAAGGGCAGCCTCTGCCAGCTGTGAGCTCTTGTCCCACCTAACCCACTCTACACAGGGGAATAGCCACCCTGCTTTTAGTGATTTGCAAAGACTGGCACTGGAACCCTCTAGGATTAAAAAAATCTGATTAAAAAATCCTTACCCTTGTATAAATGTAGCCTGCTGCAGGCTAAGTTTAGTGTATTTGAAGATTCAGATAAGGTTGCTATTGGGGAGATTGTGTGTGTGTGTGTGCGTGCATGTGTGTTTAAAATAGGGGAGGAAAAAATGAAGTTTTGTCTCACTAGTGAAAATGAGGGGTGAAATAAAAGGGGAAAAAGAGCAAGGGGATGTCGATGCAGACTTTCCAACAGCTCCCGAGGGCAGTTCCATTTCTGGACAAGCTCCCGTGCATGCCACTGGAATTCTCAAAGTCAAGCTGGCACGTCCCTCTATGGAGAGTTAAGCCAGATGACACATTGTCTTGCATCCAGCAAACTCACAGCCCTTGTTCATTTACTAGATATACCCATTATCCATCAATTCATCAATCAGCCGGTTTATTGAGTACTCTACCAGGCTTCACAAACCTGATCAATTTTTTTTAATTACATCCAGCTTGCACTCAGCCAAGCCCAGTAAACAAGATGAGCCCTCACACCCCACTTGGAAATGAACATGAGGGGCCGCTGGCCCTTGCAGTCCCTCACTACCAAACACCACAGCCCATGCTGATGAGGACCACGTGCTCCCCTTTGCAGATGGCGATGGTTTAGCTGACCGGCTGTCAATAATAGCATGGGTTTTGAGTATTTTCTCAGACACAGTGATCAGTCTGCTCGGGTCCAGCCACACTCTCCTCTAGACCCCTGTCCGATGTTCTGGATTTCTTTAGAGGGTGAGCAGGGAATGGGCACGGGCTGCGTCAAGGGAAATAAGCAGAACGACAGAGACTCAGTCATCCTCCTCATCCATCCTCATGGTGCCCAATCCCACATCAGAGGCTCCTCGGCCACCTCCTCCCAGGCACAGGAGTCGCTGGCCTCTCTCAAGATCTCAGTGCCTCATGCACCAGGCCTCACGGTCCAGTTCAGTTTTTTCATTTTCAAGAACTGCTACATGGCAAGTGAAGGGCTTGTAGATGTCCCGATGTGGAGTCATCAAACTCAGCCCCTGGGTACCACACACAGGGAGCCAGGAACACAGGACACAGCAGGAGCGTGTTGCCCTGGGGCCTTTGGTGGTACCCGTTCGCCAGCCCAGGCTCCCAGCCTTGGCACAGGCCCCTATATTTCCACAGTCCCAGAACCTGTCATCAAGAGGTCGCCAAGCCTATGTGTCTCTCCCGGGGAGGGCTCAATCCTGCCTTTCAGACAGGATCCTAGGTCTTCTGCATTCTTCTGCATTCACACATCTCCTGCATTCTTAAGACTAGTTCATTCATTAGCTTCTAGTCACCCAAATCCTTAACCATCACCTGTGTGGGTCAACCCACCCTCCCTGATCTTACTACTCCTCAGTCCACCTTTTCCTTCCTGGCTTGAATGAAATCAAGTTCAGGGGCAGCCCACAAGCATTAAGAGACACTCTACCTAAGAGTGAAAAATGCCTCGTTTTGGGGTAAGTAAAATTCCCACACCCCAAAAAAAGACCAGCAACACACGTTCACTCCCCACCCCGTGCCCCAGAGCCCTGGTTGTTCCAACTGTCTGCAGTCAAGGCCCCGAACCCAGAGATCAGCAGGGTCCATTAGCTAAGTCGTTTGGCCTTCGGGGCTCGTGCAGCAATTAATTCACCTGTCTGGCTCTCTGTCTCGGTCTCTGTCCCTGTGTGTGTGTGTGCGCGCGCGCGTGCGTGTGCATGGTGTGCGTGCGCGTGCGTGCGCGCGGTGTGCGTGGGCGTGCGCGCCTGTGCGTGCCAACTCTGTCGCCTGTCTCTGCAGGGAAAGTCGCTGGCGGGCAAGCGCCTCACCGGCCTGATGCAGTCCTCCTGACGGTTCCCACCGCAGGGCCCGGGCCCGACGACCCCACGGGCAGGCGGCGGCGCTCCACCTCCGCGGACAGAGTCTCCCTACGGGGAGACCTGGTCACTGTGAAAGAGAAGGAGTGAGGGCGAGGACGGGCAGCAGAGGGGAGCCCCGGTGGGTGACCGGGGACACCAGAGAGAACAAGTCCACAGAGCCCGGGGTCGGCCCTGTTTACAACCCTCTCTTCCTTGTACAGTTGTGCGCCGACAGCCCGTCCTCGAGGAGGTCCCGGGCCCTAACTCGTTCGGGGCACACCACCTCGTGGGGCTCCTGTCGTGACTATCACTTGAGATTCTAATCTTGTTCCCGCCACTCTTCCCTCTGTCTGGGGGATCACGCCTTCCGGCACACGCGAGAGGGACCGGCTGGCCCCGAGCACATCCAGTGTTACGCCCCGCCTCCCCCCTCCGGCTCTGGGGCACCCACCACCCCCCCCCGTAGTGACGGCCACTGTGTCCCGACGGCCCCCTGCCTCGCCCCGAGTCTGTGTAAGGCCCCCCGCGCCACACGTCCCCATCGTGGCAACCGTGCTGAGCAACCGCGCGGATTGCCTCAGTTCTGCCAGCCCCCCGGAGGCCGGCTTTCCAAGAGGTCCCCACGGGCGCGGGGCTGCCCTCTGGTCCTGTCACATGCCTCAAGGGTCCCACACCAGAGGAAGCACCGGCGCCCCCTGAAAGAGCTTGTAGCTTGACAGCCGTGGAGGTTCTGACCATCTTTTAAAACATTTATTACTTCCTAACTCATTCTGTTTTTGCCCCCTTCTCCTTGGCTTGTTCCCTCGTGTTTTACTCAAAATAAACATGGCCATGAACTCAGGGGCCCCTGGGATGCTCCCCTCCGGCAGCCCTGGTGGAAGCTGGGAGAGTTCCCGCCCCGGGGTGGGGGGAGGTGGCTGGGTCGTCCAGCTGGCAGCTGGGGCCCACCCTGTGGCATCCTGACGGGCCCCTGGCTGGGCCAGGTCTCAATTGTGTCTGGAGTTGGGGCTGAAGCTGCAACAGAGGGCCTAGGCCAGAGCCAGATGCTTCTCGGACAGCCCAACAAAGGCACCGCGAAACAGAGGTGGTCCCCAAGGGAAAAAGCAGACACAAAGCAAAACCTGCAAAAACCTGCAAAAAACCCACTTGTGCTCCCTTCATGTGTATGTCAAAATGACTATCTGCCAATCGGCCGGGAGGTAATATATGTAAAGCACTGAATCAGGTGCCTGGCGCGTAGTAGGTGCTCAGCAAATGGTAGCTATTACTCTCCTCATTGTCACTGTCACCATTGTGACGCCCGTGAGCCCTCAGACAGAGTGGTATTAAGCAACATGTTTTTGAATTCGGACACTCACTCCACCTGCTAGAACTAGCCTCCTTCGATCTATTTTTGGCCATAGGTGAAAATTTTCCCTGGGGAGTGTATAAACAGCAAACATAGAAGCAAAAAAAAAAAAAAAAAGTGATCACTGGTATTTCTTTACTCATGTAGGCAAATTCACCAGCTGGTGACCAAAGGCTCATAAGCTTGTTTGCAGACCCTGCCTCCTGGGTGTTTCCGTGACCACCCTTGCAGCCCTATGTCTGTGCCGTTGTATGTCTGATTCCACGGGGCCCTGTCCCCATGGCACCAACCTTCCATCCTTCACAGCAGGGCCACTGCGGGCATTAGGAGACTTGGCTAGGGTGGCACCCTTATGGGTTCTTGACCACTATGCCTCAGTTTCCCCCACTGGCAGTAGTTGCTCTCTCTACCAGGTACAGTAGCTAGTAGATGACATGTGTTGGGTCCTCAGGTTGTCTCCAGTGGTGGCAATATAGACCCGGATTCCCGTCAGGCACTCCCACACCCTGGTTCCACACAACCTCAGCGTGGGTCCTGGCCCTTGTAGATACTCAGTAACTACTTGATGAGTAAGTGAATGAGAGGAAGCCCTGTTCCATGTTATGGGGTCTTTGGACTCCTCTCCTTGTCCCACCTGTTTTTATCTCCTTGCTTTTCACACAGGGCTCCTTTCTTAGAACCAAAATGCAGCCCAAGCTTTTCTGCAACCAACATCGCCCCAAAGAAGCTCCTCTCTGTCAAGGGTCCACAAGCTGTGTTGACATTGAGGCACAGGGTATGTGGACAGAGGAAGTTCTAGAAGAGTGGGTGCCTTGGTGCCCTCAGCTACCCAGGGCAAAGGCCTGGCTGCCTCCTGCCCTTCCCCATGGGCTGTGGACGGGCAGGGCTGGCTTACCCAGTCCTCCTGGCCTCTACTCCCGAGCGATACTGGCCGACACGTGGCCAGCCCTGGAGGTCCTCAGAAGGCCCACCCAGAGCCAAGTGGACTGTACCCCTGAGACGGTGCAGGCTGAAGGTTTCCAAACACCCCTGGGGACATCCAGAGGGAAGGGCAGGCCACCAGGCTCAGTAGAGGTAAGGGCGCTCCAGATGCATTCAGACCCAGAGCAATAAACCCCGTCACCCCATCTCCCAAGCAGGCGTGCTCGGTCTTGTGACCACCACATGCTCCCCAGTAGATTAAGCCAAGCAACGCAGGGGGTGGGGGGTGGGGTTGCTCTGCCCAGTTGGCCAGTCCAAGGTCAGTCTACTGTGCAGACCTTAGAATGCAAGCACACTTGGAAAATATGATCTTGGCCAGTTCCCCATTGGCCTGGTCTACACAGCCAAAACTTCAAACCGGATTAGACTTTTGAAGGCAGTTCCATAGCAAAGCAGGTGCCCCTGCTTCCGGAAGCTTCCTTAGCTCCCCTGACCGGGCACAGTCTCTGGACCTGGGACTCTTCCCGTTGAGAGCTCCCAGGACACAGATCATGCTGGCAGCCCCACAGCCAAAGCTTCAGGCCAGCCACAGAAGCAACCACCCCGCCAGCAAGTCAGATGCACGGGCGCCAGGCACCGGACATCGGACTGAGATCACCTTTGCCTCATGGGAAGAAGAAAACTTGGAGGCTGGCAAGTGCAGGCGCTCGGCAACAGCCAGAGGGCTCAGCCCAAGCAGCAGGAACAATTCCGCTGGGGAGAGGGCTCCTTCCCTTCCAGAAAGTGATGCTTTGTTCTACTGTCAGGTGTGGCTGTCCCCCAGGGCAGTCAGGTGAGCGGTGCCCCTGGCCCACCAAGGCCGAGGGGTCAGGTCCAGGCCAATCCCCCAGGGTCCTGCTCACCACTCTGAGTTGTTGCTGAGACCAGTGGACGTGTGGGGACGTGCTCCAGGCGTGCTTCTCCTGGCAGGATTGCTGGTGTGTTCAAACTACCTCACCAACAGGACACTGAACCAGGAGGCTGCCACCCAGCCGGCCTTTTGGCTATTGGTGGAAGTTGATGTTCCTCCTAAAACGCACCCTTCCCATTGTGCTCCAAATGCATGGGCTTCAAAAGCCACCACTAAGAAGCCTTGCCCCACGCTGGAAAGGATAGCAGGCTGTTGGTCTTCGGACCTTGCAGAATATGTCGGAGGGAGGTGTTCCAGCAAGGTCCAGGAGCTGGAAAGCCCTGGGGTTGGGGGGAGATAATGGGCCACCGGCCTCCAGCAGGGCTGGTCAAGCTGAGTATATAGCAAGGACCCTATGTGGCATAGTTGAGTAGTGATCAAATGAATCCCGCATAACTCACCCCGGGACCCTCTGAAAAGAGTTCTGTGCTATGGTCACGATGGCAAGGACAAATGCCAGCAGCCTCCTCGTTAGTACCATCCAGTGATAAGGCCTCCCCTGGGCACGACCCAGGGGCCATCAAGTAGCAAAGTAGCAAATGTAGCAATAAGGGGCTTGGGCCTTAAAGGGACGGGGTCCAAATGATCCAGTCTTGGCCCTCTCCCCAGTCCCAAGGAGGGCTCAGAGCCAGCTGCTGTCACCTGCCCAGGGAGGGCTCCTGGTCTATATACTATGCTCACTCACAGCATGAACACAGACACGTCGGAATGGCCTTCTCATAGTGCATGTGGTTCTCATTAGTTTATTTTTCTGGAATTTGGGGATTGGGACCCCAGAACCAAACATGCTGGTACAGTCTAAAAATAAATGACTTGAACCCACTCTAATCCAGCTCTGTGTGGCTCCTTGGTTTGGGGGTTTATTGGGCAGGATTTACTGCTAGAAAAAAAAATGTACCACCTCTCTTCCTTCCCCACTCCCCACCATCCCCATTAATCACACACACACACACACACACACACACACACACACACACACTGTTTCCCCCTCTCTCCCTAGCAGAAAGCTCAGGAAAGCCAGATCTCTGGGATGTGGGACTCATCCTGGCAGGTTGGGACAATGGTGTCACCGGAAGGCTAGAGCCCCAGACTCTGCCAAGTTCTCTTTGGCTGCATGGCCCCTATGCCCCCTTGTTTGTGCTCAGCCACAAAACCCAGTGGCCTGATGAACACCAGCAGTGGCCAGACACCACTCTGATGCCCTTAAATAAAGTCCCAAGATTGAAGGCTGCTGCATACAGATGATGCTCCTTATAGGGAGCCTCGGTTTCCTAAGCGACAATCCCATCTCCCACTAATACTGAAGCAGCAGGGTTCTGAGAGCCTGGAAGTCAGGTTGATAAGAGGAGGACAAGAATGAGAGAAAAAGGGGCCACACACTGCTGCAATCTCCCCATTAACAACAAGGCTGGTACCTAGCAGCTCGCTTCGGTGGCAGAAAATTTGCTTCTGAAAACAGGAGTGATCTTAGAGCCATGGGAATGGGTCCTCAGTCACACCTGCATGGAAACCAACTCGTCTCCCAACCCCTGGGCCACCTCCCAGAGCGGGACTTCCTGCCCCATACAGTCAAGACCAAATCCACACCAGCCCCAGCGCCTGAATTGTCAAGGCTGTAGTGTATCCCGCTGTCGGGTCTTGGCCCACCACGAGAAAGCCTTGCTTCCCTGTCCTCCCGGATCAAGGCCACCACCTCCAGGGAACCCAGAACTCCTCCCAGAACCCAGCAGAGCCATCTGGCTTATTTCCAGAATCTTCCATTAACAAGTGATCACCGTCTAGGTATCCTGATTTGCTCAGGTCCAGGGTGGAGGAGGGGATTGGGGCTGCCAGTTATAACACGAAGAGCTGTGCCCACCTAGGAATGTCTGTGATCCACCCTGCAATCCTCTCCTCCCCACCCCCTTTTGGGGACTTCTGATGCAAAGGGCATTGAGGTTATCCCTTCCCTTGGTGCCAGCTTCCAATTGCTCATTAGTCCCAGCTTCCAGGGGATCAACAAGCCATCTCCTAGGACCTTTTCTGGGATGTGGCAGCCTCCAAACTCTGTGGCTTGGAGAAACAACCAGGAGGCCCTCTGAGGGGCATGTCCCCCACTGGGCCACAGAGTTCTGATGGCATGCTTTCCCTCAGTCTGCCTTCCTGAGCAGAAGTGCCCACGTGATCTGATCTCCTGGCTTCCCTTACTGGGACTTCCAGTGCATGCAGCTGGACCCCCTTCCCTGTACCCAGCCCTTCAGCACCCGCTGTGGGATCACAGGGTCTGTCCCTGACCCCGTCCACCAAGGGGCAGGGCTCCCTGGCCAAGGAGAAGCCACAGGGGTTGGCTTGTTCTAAAGGGGCTCAGGGTGGGGCATGTAGCTCGGCACGAGCTCCATCGGGAACAGAGTTCTCTGTTATGCTCCTTCTCCCTTAAGCTGTGGACTCTGTCCCCCCGGGACCCTGGAGCTAGCCTGGTCAGGTCGGGCTTATTTCAGCTGACAAAAGAGAGAAACAGCCCCTGATTGCAGAGGCTGAGCCACACATCCTCGCTTTAAGTGTTAGTTCCCTTTTTGTAAAACAGGGATAAGAATTTTAAAATCTTAGGGTGCCTGGATGGCTCAGTGGCTCAGTCGGTTGAGCGTCTGCCTTCAGCTCAGGTCATGGTCCTAGGGTCCTGAGATCGAGTCCCGCGTCAGGCTCCTTGCACAACAGGGAGCCTGCTTCTCCCTCTCCCTCTGCTTGTGCTCTCTCTCTCTCTCACAAATAAAATCTTTTTTAAAAAAATAATTTTACAATTTAATGGCTGTCGTGAATGAGATGTGCCTGGCACATAGTACATGCCCATGAAACGGGAGCTGGTATGAGCTATTGCTGCACCTGAGAGAGGCGCTGAGAGGTGGTGAAGGTGGAGCACGTTTGCTTTCCCCACAGCCTGGACCCAGACAGATGGACAGACGGACGGTTGGCTCTTCCTGCCGGCGGGGAGGCTGTGGCTTATCGGCCTGTGCAGGTAGCCGTGCAGCCCTGCCCGTGTCCAGCCCCTTGCTCTCCGCTTCCTAGCTGGGACCTGCTTCTCTCGCTGTGTGTCACTTGGATGGTCTCAGCGATCCCACGTTAGGCCTCAGTAAGTAGCAGAGTGGAGGGCTGGGGGGCTCCTCCCTCAGACCCTGGATGGAAAATGGAAGCAGAAGCCCACCTTCTCCGTCTAGATTCCCACCCGCCTGACAGGCCTCCATGGCTGTTCATTGGGATTTAGATTCTGATCTTGTTCAGAAATATTCCATTTCAGGCCAAGGATTCAGACCTCAGACCTAGGACACGCGGCTGGGCAAGGTCTGTCCTCTGAGAATGTTCGGCATGCACACGGACACATGTATGTCGGTAGAGGGACTGCCCTTGTTCCCAAAATGGCCAAACGAATGAAACCTGTTTTTCCTCCTTTGCCCATTACATCACAGAAAGGCTGTTTTGAGTTGTGGAAGAATAGGAAGAATCAGAGAAAGGAAATTTTTTTTTTTAAGATTTTATTTATTCATTTGACAGAGAGAGAGACAGAGAGAGAGGGAACACAAGCAGGGGGAGTGGGAGAGGGAGAAGCAGGCTTCCCACAGAGCAGGGAGCCCGATGTGGGGCTGGATCCCAGGACCCTGGGATCATGACCTGAGCCGAAAGCAGACGCTTAATGACTGAGCCACCCAGGCGCCCCAGGGAAAGGAAATTTTAAAATGAGATGAGGCCCAGGGCATCTCTTCCTGCTGCCCTGTCCCAGACTGCCCTGCCCGTGAGTGTACCTTCGGTGGAGAACCTGTGAGACCTGGCACTGAGAGGGACCTTAGAGAATTTCAAGTTACATAGTGAATGTGTGTGGGGGGGTTGGGGGGGGCGCACATGTGCGTGTGGTTCACATTTTTGTGGGGTTGTTTTTAAGATTTTATTTATTTATTTGAGAGAGAGACAGCACGGGAGAGTGCAAGTGGGGAGCGGGGAAGGAACAGAGGGAGAAGGAGCAGACTCTCCACTGAGCAGGAAGCCCAGTGCGGGGCTTGATCCCAGGGTCACCTGAGCCAAAGGCAGACGCTTAACCGACTGAGCCACCCAGGTGCCCTGCATTTTTGTGTTTATTGAAGTATAATTTACCTACAGTGAAATTCACTCTTTTTAGATACAGCATTATAAATTTTGACCAACTTACACAGTGATGTAACTAACCACCATCAAAAGTCAGGATAGAGAGTAATTCTATCACCCCCAAAAGTTCCCTTGTGGCTCTTTATAGTTAATCCCCTCTCCTCACTCACCTGCTCCTGGCAACCATGGATCTGTTTTCTGACCCCATAGTTCTGCCTTTTTCAGAAAGCCACATAATGGGAATCATACAGTATGTGGCCTTTTGAGTCTAGCTCCTCTCACTTAGCACAATGCCCATTGTTGCATATATCAGTGGAACATTCCTTGATGTTTTGTTTTTAAGCATAAAGAAACAGGCCCAGAGGGGCAAGGCAGAGAGGAGGTAGAGGAGCAGGGCCTGGAGTCCAGGTCCCCCCATTCCCAGTCACCCCACAGCCTCGTTGGCCACAACTTCTTCAGGAAACAGTCCTTTTTAAGCCCCCCAAATCCATGAGCTCCTGTCTGAGACGGCACATGAGGACAAAACCTGCACACTGAAGAGAACGCATGATTATTCATCTACCAGAAGCTACTCCCTTGGAAGCAAAGGGAAGCAATGGTGCATATCAGAGTGAATCTTTATTTATTCAGTTAGCAAATAGGGCTTTGTAGACCACTACCAATAACTCTGGGACTTTCCCAGTCCTTTTCCAAATAGATTAACACAGAATAATGAAGTGATAAGCTATACCTAGAAGCAAAGTGTGAGAACAGACCCCAGGGACATAGGGATCTAGGGTAGAGTGGTACAGCCATGAAACCCAGGCCACGAGGAAGAGATGACCTGGGGTTCTCTTGGTTAGAGACCTCAAAATCAAAAGTTCCAAATAACATCCCAGAGCAAGTGGTCTGTTTCAACTGTCTCTGCCTGCTCTAGGAAATCAAGCCCTTGAGCCCCGCCTTATAAGGAACTAATTCAATTAGGTGGGTTAGTGGTCTGTTGGATAAGAGATCCACTCAACACACTCTCCTGCATCCAATATGAGCCTTGTTTCCGAAAGCTTTAAGCCCTAGGGACATTCAAGCTGTAAGAGAAAATGCCCTTGATGGAGTCACAAGACTCTGGTTCTAGTCTTGGATCTGACACCATTAGCTGTGTGTCCTTAGGCAGCTCACGGTACCTCAGGCCACCTGAGGCAAATGTTGAAAATAAAGAATGCCAAGACCCACCTCCAGAGGTTCCAAATCAGGAGGTTTGAGCGGGACCCCAGGAATCCCCACTTTTAGTAAGTAATCCCGTCTGCACAGCAAAGGAAACCATCAACAAAATGGAAAGGTAACCTACTGAATGGGAGAAGATATTTGCAAACCATAAGAGGTTAGTATCCAAAATATATAAAGAACTCCTACAACTCAATAACAAAAAAACAATCCAATTTAAAAATGGACAGAGGAACTGAACAGGCATTTTTCCAAAGAAGATATACAAATGGCCAGGAAGTACATGAAAAGGTGCTCAACATCACTAATCATAGGGAAATGCAAATCAAAACCACAATTAGATATCAGCTCACACCTGTTAGAATGGCTATTATCAAAAAGATAAGAGATAACAAATGTTGGTGAGGAGGTGGAGAAAAAAGGAACGCGTGTGCACTGTTGGTGGGAATGTAAATTGGTGCAACCACCACAAAAAACAGTATAGGTCTACCTCAAGAAACTGAAAATAGAACTCCTATATGATCCAGCAATTCCACTTCTGGGTATATATCCAAAGGAAATGAAATCATTGTGTTGAAGAGACATCTGCACCTCCATGTTCATTGCAGAATTATTCACAATAGCCAAGACATGGAAACAACCTATGTGTCCGTTAATGGATGAACAGATGAAGAAAATGTGGAAAGAAAGGGAATATGTAAAATAAATAATAATATAATAAAGAAAATATATATAAAATATTATTCAGCCATAAAAAAGAAGAAAATCTTGCCATTTGAGACAACATGGATGGACCTTGAGGACAGTATGCTAAGTGGAATAAGTCGACAGAAAGGACAAATACTGTATGATCTCACTTATATGTAGAATGTGAAAAAAAAAAAATAAACTCACAGAAACAGAGAACAGATTGGTGATTGCCAGAGGCAGGGATGCGAGATGGGGGAAATGGATGAAGGTGGTCAAAAAGTACAAACTTCCAGTTATAGGAAAAATAAAGTCTGGGGATCTACTGTACAGCATGGAGACTACAGTTAATAATACTGTACTGCATATTTGAAATTTGCTAAGACAGTAACTAAATTTATTGTGATCATTTCGCAATATATAGATGTACCAAATCATTATGTTGTACACCTAAAGCTAATACAATGTGATATGTTAATTAAATCTCAAAAAATTTTTTTAAAAATCTCAATAAAACTGAAGAAAATGTAATCTTAGGTAATTCTGATAACAGTCAGATGTGATCCACTGGACTAGATGCTTCCTATGGGTCTTTCAGCCTGAGAACTGTATGGGAAGAGGGTTTGATTGAAGTTCAGAAAAGACATGCAACTCCTATCTACTTCTCCAACCAAAGATGGTTTGGTTTTTTACCCTTAAAGGCCTATGTGTTGCAGTCTGGCTACACCCAGAATTGCTTTAAACCAATTCCAACCCCCTCCACTGGTTCTCTGCTTGTCACCCTCACAAAGCAACCAATCCTGGGTTCTCCTTCTGGAAGAAAGGTCCCTCACCTAGGGCTTAAGGATGCTTCATGTATGCACGCACCCACACATGCACACACACGCATGCACGTGCACATGACTATGAGCCAATCTATTGTTAAATGCTTCTATGCATGCAAGACTCTGCCAACATGAACCCACTGAGCATGCAGATGAATCCATCAGGTCAGAAACAAAGAGAAAGCTTTGGGATCAAACCAAACAATAAATTACAAACTGGATCAGCGGCTCTTCCTCTAGTTCCACTGTGGAAGCATGTTATTAGCTCTCTGGACATGCTCAGTGGCTGGCAACATCCACACACATGAACACGCACATGACATCCACAAGGCTCCTCCCTGGTCAGGCATAAAGCAGAGGTGACCTCGATACTTCTCACTCCTAAGCCTTTAGCACTAAGGCTCGCGACTGCACTCTGGAGTCGGAGCTTTGGGCTGGAGAAAACCAACTTTCCCTTTGGCTCTCCCACATGGTGCCAGCTGGCAAGCCCACAGAACTTATGCCAGTTCACTCACGCAGTGTTCTGGGCCATTCCCCAGTTCCCTGCTGCCCCTCCCAGCCCCCCTACAACCCAGCCTCATGTTATGGCAGAACAGGAAAGACCACCAAGCGGTTGGCCTCACAGAGGAAAGAGGAACTGGCAGAAGGCAGGAGTGCATCCCTCCAAAGAAGATAGATGGGAATGAGGCAGGATTTGGTAACCGAGCTGACAAATAACCCAGGAGCCAGTTCTAATGGAAGGCACATCCCGGGACATTTAAGTCTATAAATATTTATTGACATTGGCCATATGACAGGTGTTCTGCTAGCTGCTAAGCTTATACAGTTGAGTAAAAGTGGTCCTTGTCCTCAAAGACCACACCTTCTAGTAGAAGATACAGACATGTAACCAACCAACTGGGACACAGGGCAGAGGGGCACAGCTCACATAAAATGCAACTAATTCTACATAGGAGGAAGATAGGAAGAGGGTGGCATGAAAATGAAATTTCATGAAATTTCTGGCCTGTTTAGGGAGCAGTGAGTGGACCCCATAACTGGAGCATGCCAGCATATGGAGACCTGCAATGAGGGTGAAGGAAGAAGAAAGGTCAGAGCTACAGACCAAAGAGAGGCATCATGATGGCTCAAACCAGGGCAGGGCCTGGCAGTGAAGAGGGGGAGAGAGGGGGCAGACTCACGAGATGCTGGGGGAGAATATAAAGCTCAATGGTAACTCGATGAATATGGGGGCTGGACAGGGAGAAATGAGTCAAGGAGGTTTCAGAAGACTCAAATCAGGATGGAAGAAGGCTGTGGGGTCAGTAGACCTAAGACCTGGTCCAAGGGGCATGAGGACAGAGCTGGCAGTCTAGAAGCAAACTTCCTGAGAATAAAGGCGGTGAGGGAGGGGAAAAGATAGGAGGTGGTGTTTGAAAGGGCATTTCAGACAGAGGTGGAGCCATGTGGGGTGTGGCCATGGGGGTAGTGGAACTGGAGAGGAGGAGGCAGGCCAAAGTGGAGGAGGTGAGGGTCATCCCAGTAGATGTGGAGGCCATTGGGATGACAGCAGGAGGCAGAATGGAGGAAGAGCATAGGAGGCGGGGACTAGAGTCCTTATCCTAGGGGCTATGGAGAGGGGACCTGGAGGTCCATAGATGGGGGACTGAGGGTAAGGATAGGACAGACTACCAGCCAACGTTCCTCCTGATGGAGAAGGGCTCCTGGGCAGAGTTCACTGGTCAGTGGCCTAAAGACAGGAGTGAGGGGGATGGGCATGTGTGCCTCCAGCTTCATCCAGATTGCCCTCGGAAGTACAGCTGGGATGAAACTTCTTTCACCACCTCCATCACTCTAGAAATAAAAGCCAGTCCCATTTGGAAGCCGACGCTGCATGTGGTGCTCTCCACAGAGCTGAAGCCCAGGCTGGATGACTTCTGCTCCCACACCTCATTCTCATTGGCCCTGTTCCTCTGTAGGAAGGGGTCTAGGATGGCTGGAAGCTCCCCTTCCTGGTCTTCAAGGGCCATCTGGTGGGACCGCCTCTCTGGAAAGCAGTCTGATGACAGTATTCCTTTAATTTTTTAGTCATCAGACCCTTCTGTGGGTGAACTGGTTCTTACCAAATTCCAGTCTCCACTGAACACGGCTAAGGCAAGATTCTCCTTTGTTTGTGGCTCTCCTGTCACCTTTTTGCTTTCCTTTTCACAGATTTTATTCTCCCAGCTTTTCTATTTAGGGCATTTCCTCCAAATCCTATAAAACCAGTTTAGATATGTCTCTGTTTGGCCACATAAAGGTGGGCACCCACACACGCAGGCCTGCCACGTATGGAGTTCCCAAGAACAAAGAGAGATCCTGTTGTTCTCTTCCCCAAAAAGTGCATACCGAGTCTTCATTGAATGGCATCATCCTGGAATCTGTAACAGAAATAAAATAAAGGATGATGATTTATAGCAGAAGGACCCAGGTCTCCAACACATTTAGGTCATTCCTTTAGTGAACCATTAAAGCAGCAGACAGGTTAGGGACAAATCTGTAATTTCATAGAATGTTTTCTACACCTTGAAGCATAAACCCTTTTGTTGGTTTTAACCATTTGGAACAAAACTATTTGCAGAAATGTCATCAAAATGAGTATCCATAATGACACAGCTTTGTGATACGGTGAGGTCACGAGAGCCATGCTGTGGTCCCAGGATGCACACAGCCTTGGAGAGTAGGAATCTGTCAATCTGGGGTTGTCAGCATGATGGATCCAAGGCTGCCCTCTTCCAGGCCCTCAGTGCTCCTAACCTGCTCCACTATCCCTTGGGAAGAATGAGTGGTCTTCAGAGGAGCTCTAAAATCATGCAAATTTCATTAGTAATATTAATTTATACAAATTCTAAATCTGAGGCCTGGTTTGAGAGCCCAAGGCTCTGAGCTGCCTTCTGTATGTCTTTCAGGTGAAATAAGTAGAAGGGCTTTGTGACAGCACTGACCCCCCTCTTTTGCAGAGACTTCTTCCCTCTTCTTTCTGGAACTATTGGTGCCATCTGAAGAGTCAGGCTGCTGGCAGAGGGTCCCCCCAAGCTCACCAGGCTAAACCCCCCATTTTGTTTATTAAAGTCATCTTCATGCACACCTGCACTGATGGTCCCAAAGTGGGGGCTGTAACAGGCAAGGACATTATTGATACCAACGACGGAGCCCTACACTGTCTCTAACTCAGGGGTGGTACCAAAGCTGTGAGTAATTTTCTCTTGCCCAGAATTCTATATTCATATCCATATGAAATTCATACCTCTATGAAATTTTTCTGAACAAATACATTGAAAATTTGCAATGTCATCTGTTAAGGGTGGTCCACGGTGCCTAGATGCTGGACATCTGAGCACAATCTCTTAAAGAAGAAACAGAGTTCTCTACGAGGAAACATGGCCCGGGTTCTACATTCCTATAGCATTCACCAGCTCTCAGCACTTACCTTTTACCTCTCTCTCCCACCTCTCCTACCTCCATCGTTGACCCCTTCTGACCCTGCCCCTGAAAAGCACATACATTTAGCGCAGCTCCGTTTCTCATCATGTCAAGGTAATCATTGAAATGTCACCAGGAAACATCATTATAATTTGAAGAAAGCTGGGTTAGTTTGGCCACGAATGTAATAAAAACACACCCAAGGAGATGTGTTTCCATGCCACACACCTGTCTGAACCATGACACTAGAGCCCTGGGTACATGTGCCAACCTGAAGCACCACTTCCCACTCAAGTCTGAAAGGTGACTTACGTCTCCCAGTGTCCTTGGAAGAAGCCCAGCACAGCCCCCACTGCAGAAAGTCGCTTCCTCATGTCACTGAACTGCTATCTCCAGATCTGAGGGACAGGGGAACAGCTCAGATTAGTGGCTATCTAACCCAGGCCATCAGCCCCGGTAACAGATAGACATTGCTTTCAAAACCCGAATCACATCTCACTTTAAATAGAGGAAGAAGCTGGAGTGTGTCACCTTCAAGGCGGGCACAGAGGCTTTATGAACACCTGTCCCGTCCCTCCAGGGGTTGGAGCCTTGCGCTCCGCACTGCCTTGGCCCTCACGGCAAGCAGTTGAAATTAGCTACACCTTACACCTGGACGCTGATTTGGAGCTTGTGTATTCTCCCTTCAACCCAGGACACAAATAGCCAATCTACCTGCTCTAACCACTACAACTTCATTCTGCTCATTTGAGAGATCTTCATTTTACTTATTTGGGGAAAAAAATGCTCTAAGTTTTTCTTTGGCTTGGGAAGACCTTCACGAGCTTCTAGGACACAGCCACGTCCTCCCCTCCTCCCAAATGACTGCCTCCCTTGGTGATACTCCACGGCCCCATTGCCCAACAGCCTGCAGCCAACCTTGACTACCGCTCCTTAAGCCTCCAGCCCCACTGGACATCGAATCCTGTCAGTTCTGCTCCGCTCCATCCTTACTGCCTCTGCCTTAGCTGAGATGCAGAGCTTGACCTTGACTGTTTGCAGTAACATCCCTGTCTCTGGTCAAAAGCCTGCAGTGCTATCAACATATACCCATTTCCTGCTTAAAACATCTCCGTGTCTCCCTGTTGCCATCAGAATTCACTCAGCCCCATCACATGGTGTGTATTACACGCTCATGATGTGTCAAGCTAGTGTGGAGGATGGAAAGGTGTCCGAGGCCAAGTCTGTGCCCTTGAAGAGTTCCCAGGAGTCTGCCTGGAGCATAGGCGCATAAATGAATATGGCTTCATGTGAAAAGCACTAAAGTGAAAGGAATTATAAAGTATTTTGGAATTCTGGGGGCCAGAGGTTGGGAGAAACTACAGAAGATTGGTGATATTTGGACTAAGGCTAAGGGGTAAGTAGGCATCTGTCAAGGGGGACACTAATGAAAGGGATGCTGAGGATCTTTCAGGAAAGGAAATGATGTGGGCAAAAGCACAGGATTATAGAAGCCCCTGAGTGGACAGGGCCTCTGAACAGGTAATCACTGCCCCTGGTCATCACTGCCGTGTGCCACGTGTACCGTCTGTCTCTAGCAGACCATCAAAATTAGGCCAGAGTGCAGCTCTCTGGCTGGCTGCTACACCAGGTGGGAAGCCAGTCATCCAAATAACAAACCCAATTCAGAATGCATCCTACAGACCTACTAAGAGACTACGGAAGGGCAGGAGGTGGAGGAAATGTCCTGCCCCAATGCCCAGAGACACTACGGGGAAGCATATGGACCCGTCTTCAGAGGCATCTCTCTTGGGTAGGCTTTCCTATGGCCCCAGGATAATGATATCCAGTGACAATGACCAGCCCCACCAATGTCCTAGAGACTCATCCCTTAGAATGCTGGTTGCTCAGCACTAACCGAGGGCCGCCAGAGACCAAAAATGTACAGTCAGGGGCGCTGTCTCTGACCACAGAGTGCTCACAGTCTCGGGGCCCAGATGAGACCCATGCAGAGCAAGGAGCCAGCAAGCCCCCTGCAGTGACATGCCCAACCGCAGCTGGTACAGGGATGCAGCCCTCAGAGAGTAAAAGCTCCGTGTGGACTGAGCTCATCAGAGATGCGTGCAAGGAGCGGGTGGGTGGGGCATGAGCCGACCCATGGAGCTTGGGTGGGATCTGGACTCTAAGAGAGGGGACAAAGAACAAGCTGGGGGAGCACTGTCAGGCAACTCCCGAACCCGGACACCTGGGTCCTGAGAACTGGAAAACAACAACTTGCTGCTCACCTGTCCAGATTCTTAGCCATCACAAAAACCCTCCTGCAACCCCAACCATCCAGGCTCGTCACTAGCTGGGTGCTGTCAGGGCAGGAGAAAGGAATTGAACAGAAAGACTGTCCGGCAGACACAAATCCCTCTCCGAGCTGCCTCTCCTAACAGTAACACCTTTCTGAGAGACCAATATCCTAAATGTTAAAACATTTTGCCTTGGGACTCAGGGGACAACCCTTCCCCCGACCCTATATCTCAGCAAAAATGTCATCCCCACCCAGGGCGGCAGTTTTGCCCTGCAGGACAGAAGCAATCAGTCTCCATCCTCGGCATCCATGTTCATGGCAATCGTTCATGTTCTGACCTGTAGCCCTGTGTGGGATGTCAGCCTGGGAGCCGGGGCTGATGGTCCCCAGAAGTGCACTTCAGGAATTAGCCCACAGCCATCTGCCTCTCCTCCAAGTAACTCGGGCCCTGGGAGAAATAAACAGCTGTTGTCACTGCAGTCCCAGAGAAGCATGAAATAGGGCAAGGAGGAAGGGAGGTGGTAACTTGCAGAGCCAAGGCCGCTCCTGAGAGTGTTTGAAGGTTATTAGTGTGGCTATAATCAGGCCATTAGCCAAATGCAGGTGGAGAATGAAGTGGTTTTGAAATTGCTTTCCAGAGAAAGCAGGGTCTGTGTTGGTATAATCTATGCATGTGATCTCTTTCAAGTAGCTCTTCTGCTGCCTACATGACCAAGGGGCTAGGACTCGGGTCTCCAGCTAACCACAGTCAGAACTAGCCACCCCCCCGGCCCTTGAAAGGGATCAGGGCATGCAGGGCGTGCCAGCCAAAGCCCTGCCGTCTACCTATGCCACCTGCCCTGTGTGAGCAAGTGCGAGCCGTGAGTCCCCGTCTCACACTCCCAGTCCACGTCCGGAGCATAAATACCTCCTTTTAGTTCACAGACAGTGGCCTCATTCTGCACCCCAGTGCGGGCGGTGTCTAGTGGCCGTGCCCAGTGTGGCCATCCCATCCCCTTCAGGCTTCCCAAGGGCATTCAACAGCAGGCTCATTTCTAAGAGCAGCTTCTTGATGAGAGAAGAGTCCTCAGAGTCCCTGTGGATGAAGCCTCTTGCCCAGCTCCTTCTTAGCCACTGAGCAGATCCAGGCCTCCTTCCGAGGCTGAAGAAGAGGAAAGGGTGTTCCCACCTGCTCCTCCTTGAGGTGCCTCGCCATTGTTCCTGGCACCCCCGGCCATCCATTCCCTCGAGCCGAAAGCAGGAGTCTTGTTCTTTCCTTCAGCCCCTCCACAACCACTCAGTGACAAAGTCTGTCCTTGGATCTCTTTGGCCACCCTCCTCCTTCCCACTCCATTCCAGTTGTTTCCCACCGCCACAGCCCAACCCACAGCCTAACCGGGCCGTCTGTGTGCAATTCAGCTGGAATCACGTGCCACAGATTTCAGGTCTGACCCTCGGCCGCCTCCGATCAAGCCTTTCAGAGCTCTCGTTGCGCTTCCGGGCGGTGTCCCAATGCCTCGTCCGCCCCGCGGCTTCTTGCGCTGCGCGGTGGCCAGACGGAGCCCGCTCACAGCTTGCTGGGAGCTCTGCTTTCTCTCACCAGCAGGCTTCACACAGGCCACTGCCTCTGCCTGGGATGCTCTCCCTTCTCCTCCCTCCTCACTAAATCCCATTCCTCCTTCGGAGCTTGGCTCAGTTTCCACTGCTCTCCAGAAGCCTCCTCTGATCCCTCTTTCCCCCACGTTTGGGATAAGGGCCCCCTTTTTATGGGCTTAGTGCAGTATATTACCTGTGCATCTATCTCCCCTGCCCATCTGGGCTCCTTCCAGGCAAGGATGCTGTTGCAGACAACTTTGGATCCCCTAGGCCTATTACAGCACATAACAGTTAAAAAGCATTTCAAAAGGATCAAATGGCTGAATTCATGAAAGAACAAATAACATAATGGAGGAGGTTGCAAAGCCCCCAGTGACCCAATGGGACAATAGCTTGTTGAGTAACTGGGGGTTGAGATAGCAGAACCCTGGGTGCAAATCACACATGCAGAACTAGGGAATGTTTTCAAATAGAGTACCTTCAGCTTCGCCTCAGAGATTTCCTTGCACTTTGGACAGGTGTAATCCCCCTAGTCCATCCAATCAAATGTGCTGACTCGTGGTTCTGTGAGTCTTATCACTGACCCAAGGAACAACATTTGTAATTGGCCCATAGCGTAGCCTGACTAGGTTTTGGATGAATGACTTGGCTATAATGCAAGGACTAGGAGCATAAGCACAGCCTCCATCATCTAGTTCATCTACCATGGGAACTTTGATGCACCGGGATGTGTTTTTTCACCCTGGATTAGATAAAATAACTTTTGACACACTTATCTACTCTCTTCAGAGTGGGTTGATGGGAGCAATGAAAGAACACGACCTTCTGGGCTGACGTTTGCTGGTTTCATGAAAAAGTGAAGGGAGGCCAATTGAATTACAACCCGATTCACGAAGTGGAAACTGCTCTGTCTGCCTCAGCCTTCTTCTTGGGCCAGTTTTTCTGTCAATCCTCCTTGGTGCCCCAGCCCTCCCCTGGTCTCTTTCACAAGCTGGCAGATGTGTTTGATGCAATGCTGGCAAAATGACATACAGATGGTTACCCATATGGTGCCAGTTTGGATCTGACTCTTGGAGAAAATTCTGGAAGCCCACTGAGCTATGAAGGACACCCACCAACTTCCTGCACTAGGTCCAAAGCTGACTGCTCATGGGGGACACAGGTGGGAAGCAGGTGTTTCACATAAATGGACTACCCTCTGCTAATCACCACCAATCAAGCCAGTGGTGTAGGGGAAAACAAAATGAGAAAGAATCATCATCCAAGAGGTGAAATGACTGGTGGCCAAGGAAGGGATGGTTTGGATTCACATAGCATAAATGGCCATATTTTAGGCAGGCTTTGCTTGAGAGAATGCCAGAAACTTGGAGACAAAGGGTTTGGGGACTTCAGATTTAATTCCAGTTGATACAATATCTGGGGGTGCTCAGTCTAACAAATTCCATCTAATAAGTG
Source organism: Halichoerus grypus (assembly GCF_964656455.1). Lineage (NCBI taxonomy): Eukaryota > Metazoa > Chordata > Mammalia > Carnivora > Phocidae > Halichoerus > Halichoerus grypus. The sequence goes on from NC_135719.1 coordinate 123,447,979, forward strand.
TCCACAGCAGACAAAGAAGAGATTCATTCAGCCAATTGTTCAATGTTTATTGAACACCTACCATGTGCCAGACACTGTTCTGGATGCTAGGGACAGAAAGGTGAGCAATTTCCATAAGGACCCTCCATTTTAGAGACTTACATTCCAGTTGGGGGAGGACAGAGATACAAATAAGAATATGTCAGATAGCACCAAGTGCTAGGCAGGAAGGTAAAATAGACTGATGTGATAACAAAGAAGTGGGTGGTACTTTAGATTGGGTGACTAAGAGGTCCTTTTGGAAAAGCTGACATTTGAAGCTACAGGCTGAATGACAAGGAGGAACCAGCTAACCACACAGGCATCAAGGGAATAACAAAAGCCAAAGCCCAAGGTGAGATAGATTGATGCTCAGCTAACCCCAGAACACTAATGACTCCCAAATTTACACTTGCAGCCTACACATTGATTTTGAAATTTAGTCTCACTACCTGAAGTCTCAGGAAGTTCAAGCTCAACTTTTCCAAATGTGAACTCATGGTCTCCTTCCCAAACCACCTCCTCTTTCTGTATTCTACATATCAGTGAATGATGTCACCATCCATGCTGCTCACAAACCAAGGGGCTGGACATCATCCGCTGCAGGTTTGGGTTTCCCATGAAGCAGCCTCTTAGATGAAGATTAGCATAAGGAGATATGTTAGAAAGTGTTCTTGGGATGTCCACCTGTGGAAAGGAAGGGAGGAAAGCAGGATTGGAAAAAGAAGATGTTGAGCTGCAGTGAAGTGTCAGCTAAGGCTTCAGCCAACCCCAAGGGGGCTCTGAATCTGTGATGGCCCTCAGAGTTGTGTCAAGGCCAGACAAGGGGCCTGGGATGTGGATTTTGTACCCTGATGTCAATCCAACACTGAATGTAGGCTGTCCATGAAGGTGGTGTGGCCTTGGACAAGATAACTGTCTTCAGCTGAGGGTAATTCTCCCAGGGGTTGGGGGTGTAAGCCCTTCAGTCCTGAGGGATTCAGGGTAACACCTCAAAACATCTACTTCTCCCTTTGTGTCATTCCCACCATCCTATAGAGATGAGACCTGTCCTGGGTGTTGGGGGGTGGGCAGTCTAACTTTTACACATCTCTCCCACCTATCCTGTCCTCCCCTTCCATCTTGCACTAGTTCAAGTCTCAAAATTTCTCATCTGGACTAGTCTTCAACCAGGTCTCCCTGGCCCCCTCCAGTCTATACTCCACATGGTTGCCACGTGGCTGTCTTATTTTTCTAAGACATAAATCTAAGCCCACTACTCTACTGTTTAAAACTCTTCAGAAGCTATCTTCAGAATAAAATCTTAATTCTCTTCAGGATGAAATCTAAATTTCAGATCACAGAATTTCAGATCCTTCATGACCTGACCCTGTCGATGCCTCTGTCCTTATCTCTCCCCACCCCCACCCCAGACTCTATGCTTTGGCCTTTCTGCATGAGTCCTGTGTTCCCTAAGTTTTCCTTTGCACATGTGGCTCTTTGGCCAGGAAAGCCTTTCCAATCTCCATCCTCTCTGACTTTTGGGACTCATTGCAGTGCTCAGTCCTGAAACAATATAACCATCCATCCCACTACCCCAATCCCACCAGGACATCTTGGCCTTGTCTCTATCCCAACATTCACAGTTCTCTCCTAAGAACGTGATACCTTGTCCCCCTTCCCTGTGATTCAGCAAGATCCCTAAGAAAAGAGACTATATCATATTCTTCATAATATCCCAAATACTATCACAGTGCATGACACATAATAGGAACTCAGTAAATATTTGATGAATGAATCAATTAGTCAACCTATGAGAATAAGAGAAGTTAGTAATGTTGTCTGGGTTTTTTTTTTAAGATTTTATTTATTTGAGAGAGAGAGAAACAGCAAAAGAGAGCATGAGCAGGGAAGAGAGGGAGAAGCAGGCTCCCCGCTGAGCAGGGAGCCCAACACGGGGCTCGATCCCAGGACCCTGGGATCATGACCTGAGCCAAAGGCAGATGCTTAACTGACTGAGGCACTCAGGCACCCCTGTCTAACTATTTAATACCAAAATGAGGTACTCTAAGGAGTTCATCTACCCAACAGGGATGTAATAGCCACAGGAATGGAGAGAGTGAATCCTCATACCAAGGCAACAGCCTCCACAGAGTGTAAGGACTGTGTGCAGCCATGACAGCCCTTTATCCCTGAGCATGGTTCTAACATAAGCTGAGGGTCAGCCATGTCTACGTATTTCTGGTAAGCTGGTGGACGTGTCCATAAGAAGCCCACCATGACTCACCTAAATACTCATGCCAAACCCCTTCTCACATGCCTTCCTGCACTATAGAGACTGAGAACAGAAAACCACATCCATTTCCAGACCTCATGTGACCTACTTTCTACCAAGCAGACGCACCCATCAGATAGTCAGAAAGTGGAAATGAGTAACGTGAGGTGGTAGTCATGTGCCACGAGATTAGAACAGAGCTGTTTGGTTCTTGGTAGAAGCTGTGGTAGAAATTCTACTGCTGGGACCCTGCTTCAGAAATAATGAAATGTATGCAGGTGGGCCGAGCAGTGGGCTTCTGCTCCAACAGTCAGGCGTTTCTCCTGGCTGGTCTCCTGACCTTTGGTAACATCATCCCCATACCTTATAATAAGTCCATTTATCCTTAAACTAGGATATGAATAGTACACCCATTTACAAGGAGGCCTGTGGATTGGAAAATGTTCATTCTGGAGGGAGAAGCAGCCAGATGTGAGGAACTTAACCCAGCAGCAGAGCCTCTGTCATCAGAAGGATAATTCTGTCATTCACATGCATCTCCTGGCCCAGCCCACAAAGACTCCTATTGGAATCCCATTAAGAACAGGAGAACTGTCAGTAAAAATAGAAAGAACTGTCGACTGACACTATGTACAACACCGAGTCACAGCCAGCCCTGCTTGGCCACTCCCTCTCTAACAGAGCAAGAAGATGGATTCTGCCCCACTTGGCTTCAAATTATTCTGCAGCTATCACATCCCAAAGGCTTCAATGAGAGGGGGACATCATCACCACCAAGAGCTAGCAGTGCCTGGTCGGATGAGTGGGAGGCACGAGAACCAGGGGAGCCCCCAGCTGGAGCAATGGTTATGATAGAAAGGGCAGGCCTTCTTTGTGAACTCTGGTGCGACTCTCCCTGAGTTCTCCCAGAACATCTGGGCAGAGGAACATGTTGGGGTGCAGGTATGAGACACTATCTGGGGACCCCGACAATACTGGGGGAACCCTCAGCTGTGAGCCCCTGGGAGTTCCCAGAGATATGTGGGGAAGACTTGTTCCTGGGCTTATGTATGGGGCTTCTCAGAGACCCCCATAAATGTCATCAGGAACACGTGGGGGACATGTCCTTAGACTCCCAGAAGGACAAGGCAAGGACTATGGTTGATGAACGCATGAGAGACACCTCAGAGGACACCCACCTCTATACTGGAGTACTTATTGGGAGAATGAATGAGGCACTCTTAGGCTCCAAATATTCTGGGGGGGGCATTCTGCGTGACCAGATTGAGGCAAAATCCAGTGAAATTTAAGGATTACAACGCATGTGATGTTCTTTTTCCCCGCAGGCCTGGGGGCATTTTCACATTCATTTTGGTTGCTGAGCATTACACCCCATCCCCCCTCCTGAGAGACAAACTTATTATTTAGGTCTGGCAATTCTTTTGTTGAGGTCACTATCAAAACTTGCGGGCCTGGGAGCCATTTTGACCCTGTCTGGTGACCTTGCATATCACTGCTGTGCTCCATTAGACAACAAAGTTGCAATTTAACTCCCAGAAGGCAAGCTTTTGTCCCTCCTTCTGTGGGACCCCCTCAGTGTTGCCCTCTTGCTAGTCACAGAAAGGAACGGGAGCTTTCAGGAACCAGTTGTCCTGTGTGAAGAAAAGAGGGTGCAGGGTCCCCGGGCGTCGCGGGGTGCCCCACCGAGCCAGCACCCTGCTTCCTAGTCAGCTGCCAGCCGATTCTCTCCTCCCCTACCTCCAACGCTGAACACTTCCGCCCACTGCAACTTCTTTGCAGAGCTGGGAAACTTGCCTCAGAAACTCATCTGAGAATAAAAGATATGAATAAACAGTTCACAGAGGAGGAAAAACAAATGACTACTGAACACTTGGAAAGGTGTCCAACCACACTAATAATTTAAGAAATTCTGTTTAAAACCAGCTCCCATTTCCACCCATTAAATTAGCAGATTTTTTTTTTTTAAATAAGGATACCCAGAGCTGGCAACAGTGGTGTGAAGTGGGGGTTTTATCTTCTACTGGTGACATTTTAAATTGGTACAAACTTTTTGGGAAGCCGTCTGGCAGTACATAGCAAAAGCCCTTAATACGTTCGACCCTTTGCCCTTGTTACTCTGCTTCTAGGAATCTATCTTAAGGAACAAACCAGATTTCTGCAAGAGGACATGCACTGTACTGTTATTAGAGCAATCACAAAACAAAAGTAGAAACAAAAATGTTCAACAGCAAAAACTATTAAATAAATAATGGTACATGTGCATGGCAGAATATTAAGAAATCTTAAATATCATATTTTCAAACAAAGTAATTACATGAAGAACTACTTATAATACAATAATAAGTGGGGGAAGCACAGGGTTTAAAGACATATAGGGACTACCTGACCGAAGACCTGACTCCAAAATATAAAACAACTTTCCAACAAAATAAGATGATAACCCAGTTAAAGAGTGAGCTAAAGACTTAAAGACACTTCACCAAAAAAAAAAAAAAAAAAAAAAAGCATGCAAATGAACAAAGCACATGAAAAGATGATCCACATCAGTAGTCATCAGAGAAATCCAAAGGAAACCAATGAGCTAGCACTGCACACTCACCAGAATGTCTACAATCAAAAGGGAGAATAAATACCAAGTATTGCAAAGACTTGGAGCAAATGGAACTCTTGTTTACTGCTGGTGAGAGCTGAAAATAGTTCAACAACTTTAGAGAATGGTTTGGCAGGTTCTCATAAAGTTAAACATACTCTTACCACATAAACCAGCAACCCCAATCCTAGGTATTTAACCAAGAAAAATAAAAGTGTATGTCCACAAAAAATATTTGAATATGAACACTCACCATTACTTCATCAAAATGGGCAACAACCCAAATGCTCACCGACAGATGAATGAATAAGCAAACCATGGCTCCTATAAATAACTGAATATTACTCAGCAATAAAAAGAACAAACTGGTGATTTCTACAACAATCTGGAAGAATCTCAAAAAACATTATTCCAGGAAAAAGAAGCCAGACACAAAGTATATATACTGTGTGTTCCACGTATATAAAATCCTAGAACAGGCAAAACTAGCAGTTCCTTGGGGCTGGGTGACAAAGGGGATGTAAGGATTGACAGGAGGGGAACAAAGGAACATTTTGAAGATAGAAATGTACTACATCTTGACTGTAACGTGTTTGTTCAAACTCCGTGAACTATACACCTAAAAGGGGTACACTTTATTTTATCTCAATAAAGTTCTTTTTCTTTAAAAATATGTTATAGAGACTTCCAGTAAAAAATAGCACATTAACTACATGCATCTCTCTTTGAGACCCCACTAAATGATAGTAAAGGAAAAAAAGGACAAGTAGGAGTCTCAACTTCAAAAGGCATGGCCAGGTTGGAAATTGGATGGACAGGTGGTAAGTGACCCAGTGGAGTGATGAGTCCCTCAGCCTAGAGCACATTCACTGGATGATTCAGCCAAAGAAAGAAGCCTGGGCACTCAGAATGTCCGTGTGAATCAGGGCAGGAGTGAGACCAGGAAGTGACTGCAGAAGGATTCATTGAATATCTGTAGATGGGACAGTCTGTTCCCATACCATGATGTGCTATGACACAGAAAGCAGTCAAGTGCCCCCTACGCCACCTGTGACAAGACACCAGTGTGTTCCACTCTTAAACACGTACACACACACACACGCACACACACATACACACAGATGTATCGATATAGGAGACCCAGATTATAGGAACCCTCCAAGAAAGTAAATCAAAATTATAGAGGACAGAAAAAATAAGGAAATCAAGACTCAATCCAGAAACTCCATATTCAAATAGTAGGGTTCCAAGGGAGAACAGAGAAGAAATTATCAAAGAAATAATACAACAAAACTTTCCAGAGCTGAAGGACATGAGCCTCCAGAATAAAAGGACCGTCAAATGCCTAACACAATGACTGGAAAACCACCTGTACTTGGTACATGATTGAAAATTTCAGAATCCTAGGGATGAAGACAAAATCCTGAAAGTTCAGGGTGTAAGAAAGAAGTCATCTGCAAGGGAATCAGAATCAGGCTGGCCTTAGGTTTCTCATAAGCAATGAGGGTGATAATTTCAATGTTCTGAGAGTGAATTGCCCTGAATCTAGAATCCCAGACCTGACAAAAGCACCAGTCAAGTGTTACAGTGGAATATTTAAGGGCTCAAAAAATTTACCTCCTTCACACCAAGTTTCTGGAAGTTACTTCATGGACTGCAACCAAACAGAAACCTAGAAGATATTGATCTATAGGCAGTGTAGATAAGAGCAAGACAGAGACTCCGAGAGCCGAGCCTCTGGAAAGCAACATACTTACTGGTTTACCTGGTTGGATGAAAAAGTTGGGGTAAAATAGAAAATGTAATAAAGATAAAGCAAAGGGACAAGGAAAACCTAGGCAAAAACAGAGCCGTTCAAACAGCAAATGCGCCATTGGGGTACCGCTCGGCTCTGCGGGAGCCATAGTGACAGCCACAATGACATAAACACTGTTTACCGATTCTTAGCTTTCCAGAACAACCTCTAGGAAAGATGGAAAACTTAATGGCTGCATGTGGACCACTATGAAGAAGCTAAAGTACTGCAGACCAGGCAGTTGATCCGTGGAATCTGGGAAGGGGACCTGAGAAAGGGCGGGCTGCTGGGGAGTGTTACTATCCTCCCTATAGAACATGAAGGGCCAAAATAACTGTAGAATTGATAGAACAAGATTAAAAAGATTTGGGTCTGTTGCTTGTAGTGAAAAGTAACCAGTAGGGGAATTATCACCGTGGAGGAGACGGGGACGAGACAGGGGCAGAGAAGCCACATCATGAGAGCAGGAAGTCTAGGGGATAATGTCTAACACTGATAAGCAGGAAATAGTGGTAGACCCACGTCAACTGGAGACACAGGCTGACAAAATCACCAGAAGAAAATACCAGAAGGGCTCAAAGCAGCTGTCTCTGAGGATCAGGACTAGGGATGGGAGGAGGTCAACATTGGGACTGCTCTTCATCCTAAATTCTCCTATACTTGCCATTTTTATTTAATCATGTGTACATATTACTTCACTAATTAAAAAAAAAAAACACTTAAAAGAACTGTAAGCAGCATGCAGTTGCCAATATTCTAAAACATGCACAAATAAAATCATAGAAAAAAGACTTGAAAGAAATATAGTAGCTGTGTCTGAGTGGAAGTTGTGTTATGCTATTTAGCTTCTTCTTTCTATTCTTCATTTTCCCAAATTTCCTGTAATGAGTATCCATTATTTTTAGAAACAGGAAAAAATGTTATATAAAAATCAAAACAATGTTTAGGAACCAGTTTTACATGATACTGGAAATGAAGTGAAGGAAACAAAATTGAATATAAAAATGAATTCAATTATTTAAAACAATATGCATGAAAGTAGAGAGACTTAAGAAAATATTGACAGTAGGGCGCCTGGGTGGCTCAGTTGGTTAAGCGACTGCCTTCAGCTCAGGTCGTGATCCTGGAGTCCCGGGATCGAGTCCCACATCGGGCTCCCTGCTCAGCAAGGGGTCTGCTTCTCCCTCTGACCCTCTTCCCTCTCGTGCTCTCTGTCTCTCATTCTCTCTCTCTCAAATAAATAAATAAAAAATCTTTAAAAAAAAAAAAAAAAGAAAATATTGACAGTAATGATCTTGGTGGTAGCGTTATGGGTGATTTTTCTCATCGTATCTTTCCTTTTTTCCCCCAATATATATTTTTTGTAATAAGCATATTAAACCAGGTTTGGCTGGAGAACTAAATTTCATCTTCCCATTGGCTTCAGACCAAAATAATTATGTAATGCCTCTGTGTGGTGCTGACACGTAGAAGGCCTTGGATGAGCACTTGTGGCATTAACGGAACTAAATGTAAATGAAGTTCTCTGGTTTCTGCTTCAAACTAAGCCAGTAGGGCCTCAGCAACTCAACATTCACCTGGTGCCTACTGTGCCCAGTGACCTGCGGGAGAGGCTGTGTGGGTTCAGGACATGGAGGGCACTGGCTGACTCTGATCTTACCATGTGGCAGGCCAGTCTGCAGAAGAGAAGAAACACCCACATGGAAAACAGATGGAAAATTTGCCCATAGCTACAGTGAATGGGTACATCTAGGCTGAAGGGGTGGGTATCTTTCCTAGGCCAGCCCCACCCCACCTTGGATATCGTTGGTGGTGGAATCCTCAATGGCAACCTCTCCTCTCCTTTCCTGCTTCTCTTCTCGATGCCTGCTTTCCCTTCTGCCACCTAAAACCAACAGAGGCCCTGGGAAGCCAGTTCCCCTCCTCCTCCCCAGCCCCAGGAGATAAGAGTCCTCCAAATGTCTGAGACAAGAATGGAAAGCAACAAACACCTGGGATTCTTTACCACCCAACCACACTTGACTCCAGGGGAGCTAGGCTTAATCAGTCCTCCTATGGAGAAGCGAAAAAGCCAATAATAAGAAAAAAATAATGAAGAGTACACTGAGCTCTCTCTGAAAATGCTCTCCAAAGGAAGACTGTGAAGTATCCAGTGTGTTCTCTGGCCAAGTGCATCCACAAGACTCTCTGGTGATCCCAGCCAAATCTGCTGGTTCCCGAGAGACTGTCAACAAGACAACAAGAAATGCATGACATGGGCATGGGTGCCCAGTGATCTCTATTTCGATCATCAGAAGTTCCTTGGCTGCCCCATCTTCACCTGCAATTGCATCAAGGCCAAAGTATATATAACAAGATGTTAAATTGAAAGTTTTGCCCAAGGCATCATGATAGACATAACATTCTAATGTGGTGCCAGAAGAAGATGCAAATTTTCAAGGTAAGATCCAAAAATTTGTTACCAAACTCAAACTTCGCACTGACACTCACACTGAGGGCATGAAATGATCTGGCTTTTAGAGATTGAGGGAGAGGATCTGTAGAGAAGATTTATTTGGAAAAAACATAATGATGTGCTGTAAGCCTCAACCCTTCCAAGAGGGAGGATGGGAGGTGCCTATTTCTCTTCTCAAATCTCATGAAAGGGACTTCAGAAAGCTTGGTACATGTCCCCTGGAACTGGAGGGACACAGTGGACCCATGATGGATTCCAGGCTGGAAATCTAAAAGGCAGGAAGAGATGGGCTGGCTGGCTTCTCCCATCATGAATGGGAGGAGCTATTTCTGCAGCCTGGAGACTGACCTATAAATCCCAGTGTATGCCTGGGCAGGGACACCTGGGTGTTTCCCCTGAATGGAATTTGAGCCAATGATACGAGAGTTGTGGTCAGGTTGGGCACTGTCCAAGAAGGGCCTCCATGAGGGGTTAACCATCCTGTAAGGAGAAGCTGAAATGATCTCCAGTTCCTATGAGTGTGGGAAGGGTTGTAATGAACTAGAGGAGAATGACTGCCCAGGAGGAGGAACTGAGAGGGAAAAAAGAAACCTACTGTCCCCACCCCTTCACCAACCACAGGCTTCCTGCCTGCAAGTAGCCATACTGATGAGTTGTAGAGCTGGTATTGCATGGGCCTGGGCATTCTGATTTCTGGGTTGAGACAGTGTTTGAAACTTAGCATGACTGCAGGACTTTTATTATCTAAGAGGGAGCTGAAAAGGAATGAAATGGCATGAGTTTCCATCCAACGAGAAGGAAGAACTTTCCTCCATGAATATATTTGAAAAAGACAATGGAAATGAAAATAGCATTGCTGGGGCACCTGGCTGACTCAGTCAGTTGAGCATCCAACTCTTGGTTTTGGCTCAGGTCATGATCTCCTGGGTGGTGAGATGAGCCCCACAGTGGGCTCCAGGCTGAGCAGGGAGTCTGCTTAAAGATTTTCTCCCTCTGCCCCTCCCGCCTACTCACGTGTGTGTGTGTGTGTGTGTGTGTGTGTGTGTGTGTGTGTATGCACTCTCTCTCTCTCTCTCTCTCTCTCAAATAAATAAATAAATCTTAAAAAAAAAAAAAGAAAGAAAGAAAAGAAAATAGCATTGCTTTATACTTACCTCTCAAGGGTTCTGATTGCTCAAAGTCCACATCGTTCCCTCTGCCATGGAATCCACTTCTCTCCAAAACCAAAGAGCACTCTCTCCCCACAGCTGAACTCAGTCCCAGTCCTTTAGATAAAGCTATAGGTTGGCTAATGAAAATATTCAAAAGGATGGAAGAGGCGTTCCTAAGGAAAGCGAGGAGCATCGTGAATGCAGGAAACCCTACAAAGGAAGGGGTAAAGCTGCTCAATCCACCATTACTGTTCTCGGGACCTGGATATTCTGCAGCACCAAAACAGGAGGTCCAGAAAGTTCTACCAGCTCTACCAGCAGCACCAGAAGGAAACACCATGGATAGAATTATGATTCAGGGCAGGGGTTGGGAGGAGAAGGAAAGAAAGAAATTAATGTCTTGGTGAGCACTTCACATGTGCCAGTAACTTTTACACATGTCATCTCATTTAATTTTTGCCACTGTCATGCAAGGAAACAGCATCATCCCCATTTTGCAGAGGAGACACTAGGACTTATAGAAGTTAAGTGAATTGCTCTTGGTCATTGTCTGTAGAGCCCATCCACCTTCCACTGCACCAGGCTGCCTCTCTATACTGTACATATTTAGATTGGGACTCTACGGGCCGATGTAATGCCAAGAGCTTTGGGAAGCTTGGCTGATAGCTCTATGAGTGACGCCAAAAAACCAGTACAGGAAGACAGTGTGCTAGGTGGGCCACGCCCCAGAATTCAGGCCCTTCCAAGGGACTCCCTCCCATAGCCCTTTGCTAAGAGGAGCAGATCCTAGACACCCAGCGCCTCATCCCCAACCACTGTGCTGACTGATCCAAGCCTCTGGCCTGTATATGGCCACAGACTCAGGAAGGAATCTTGTATCAGTCAGAGTTCCCCCAGAGAGACAGAACCCATAGGAGATTATATATATATGTACGGAGAGACAGAGAGAGAGATTTATTTAAGAAATTGGCTCACACAATTATGAAGGGACTCACAGGAACTGGAGAGACTCCCCATTCCTGAACTCTATTCTAATGTCCAGGAGGCCTGGTGATTTAGCTGTTCTTGCCTTCCCACAAGATACCTATCTTCCTTTAACACAAGCATCAACAAAGTATGGCCCGTGGGCCCATCTAGCCTGCCATTTGTTATTGTAAGTAAAGTTTTACTGCAACACAGCCACTCCCATTCCTTACAATATTATCTAGGGCTGCTTTCACGTCACAGAGACAACGTTGAATAGTTGTGACAGAGACCACATAACCCATAAAGCCTGGAATATTTATTGTCTGGCTCTTTATAGGACAAGACTGCCTTCAGATAACGTTTATTATTGAGTTCTCTCTATATGCCGGACACTGCTCTCAATGCTTTGCTTGCAAAATCTCACTTAGCTCTCACAAAGCCCCTGTGAGATTAATCCAGTCCTCTCATTACTCAAATTTTACAGATGAGGAACAGACGCTTAGAAAGGCTAAGGGACAATTTGCTCCAGGTCGTAAGTGCTAAAGGAGAATTCAAACCCAGCAATCTGACTTTGGAGTCTGTTCTTTAACTTCTGAAGCTCTGGGGCCATCCTGCCACAACGTACTCCGTGTACCTTCACAATCAACACCTGGTTACAATACAAGCATTTTTATGCCTGAGACTTTTTTTTTTTTAAGATAGTTCTAAAAGGATTTGTGTTAACATTTTTACCCAGAGTAACATCCAAGAAGCTTTTGCGGTGGGGTGGCGTGCACATGATGTGCTGGATCTCCAGGCCGTGACTGCAGTGGGTGACTTGCTGACCCTCCAGTCCCCAAGATGTGGGCAGAGCTGAACCGAGGGCAGTCGGTAGTCCTGGGGACTTTCTCAGAGGCTGTGATCACTGGTAGGAATCTCACCGCCAATAAATGATCTTCTGCCATATTGAGATGAACTGAGGTGGGCTGATCCTTGCAATCAAGAGTCTAACACAGACATTCCCAGGAGGGAGAAGATGCACCACCATCAAAAAAAGAGCTAGCTATGAAAGCCAAATCAAGGCTGGGAAAAGTTAGGAAATCCATGAGTTGCTCTTGGTTCTGCCTCCTCCCACAACGTTTGGCAGCCTGGGATTGATGACGGCTTTAAGGAGGGTAGGCAGGAGTAACACTGAGATATTTTACAGGTGTTGTAGCCCAGGTACCCATCAGTCAGAAGAGATGCTGGCCCACAGCAATGAGACCCACGCTGTGTCGGGTGTTTACCCTTTAGTGGCTGGGTTGTGCAGAGGTGGGAGAGGGTCCTCAGAGAAAAGGGTCCTGGGTCAGGACACTACAGAGAGGTGGGGGCAGCAGCCATTTACCAACTGGAGGGAAGAGCTGCCTGCTTTGACACACAATATGGCCAGACCTATGTACCTTAGCGGACCATCAGCTCAGAGCGAACGGTCATAGACTTCGACCCTAAAGATCATTTCGATTAGCTTTGCCAAATATTCTTGTTCATATGAGTCACCTGATATGCTAGTTAAAAATGGCAACTTTCTGGGGCGCGTTGGTGGTGCGGTCAGTTAAGTGGCCGGCTCTTGGTTTCTGCTCAGGTCATGATCTCAGGGTCCTGGGATCAAGCCCTGCTTGGGCTCCATGCTTAGCACAAAGTCTGCTTCAGCATTCTCTCTCTCTCCTTCTGCCCCTCCCCCAGCTCACTGTGCTCTTTCTCTCTCTCTCTCTCTCTCTAAAATAAATAAATAAATCTTTTTTAAAAATGCAGCTTTCCAAGGGTGCCTGGGTGGCTCAGTCAGTGGGCTGTCCATCTCGGTTTCGGCTCTGGTCATGATCTTGGGGTCATGAGATCAAGCCCCGCATCTGGCCCCACGCTCAGTGGGGAGTCTACAGGGGATTCTTTCCCCCTCGCCCCCGCTCCTCCTCACCTCCTCATGCTCGCTCTTGCACTCTCTCTCTCTCTATCTCTCAAATAAATAAATAAATAAAATATTTTAAAAAATGAAAATGCAACTTTCTAGCCTTCCTTGCTAGAGGTGCTGGAAGTCTGCATTTTTACCTCTACCCTATAACCCTTATGATCTGAGATGTTCACAGAAGAAAATAATCCAATCCAGGTTTCTCAAACATCTCTGGTGCTAAGAAACAAATTCCTAGGCCCAACCTACCACTTCTGAACCAGAACTTCCAGGAGAGGGGCCAGGGAAGCTGAGTCACCCAGAGATTACAGAGGCACCTGGTGTGACCTCTTATTCTCTGATAAGGGAATGGGCTGGTGGTGGAGGTTAGAAGAATCAAAATCTAACAGCCTGGGCCAGTAGTTTGTCTCCCTGCAGCCCTAGAAAGCAGTGCATGCTTATTAACCACTATTCATCCTCATAACAGGGTAGGATTTTGTAAGGTGAGTGTTTTGACCCTTGCTTTACAGAGGAGCCCAGAGCAGGTACAGTGACTTATTGAGGATCCAACAACTCAAACACGGTAGAGCCAAGATTCAAAGCAAGGTCCTCCTGCCCCCACGTGCGGCCTCCACTTCCTTTCCAGCAGGAGGTCCGCTGTGATTCAGACACACCTGCAAGAAGCAAAGACATTTCCCCTCACTTATCGACTGTAAAGGAAACAAAAAGCCTAGGTCAAACTGCACCCTTGGGCAAACTCCTGCACAGTTCTTTAGTTAGCTGATTGCTTCCCCCAGCCTTCTAGAAAGATCTTAAGTTCTATTTATAGTTGACCCACAGAACGCTGATTCTTTCCTTCTTTGGCTCCTGAGGCCCCCATCGTTAGGCTATCAGAGCTCTGAGATTCTGAGTGTGGGCAGAGTGGGGATTAAAACACTTCTGCTGGTTACCCAAAAGCCTTGATAACATCGCACCATCTTTCACCAGCCGTGCTAGGAGGAAACCACTTCCTCCCTCTCCTGAACTGCTTGCATATTTAAAAGTTAATTGCCCAAACCTCAGTCCTGTTGAATTAATTGCCTCTTCAGCTGACCTCTCCTCCTCCGGCCTATAGTGGGAACGGGAAGGAGAGTAAGGCCAGGGGCACTTTCTCCTGCGAGGGACCCCTCACAGGATGGGTATCACCATGTGGTGGCTTGTGAAGGCTGCCCCCTTGAGCTCACCTCTGTCTATACATCTTCCTTTCCACCTGAAGGCTTAGATCTTTCCAGTGTATCCAGGCCCATTTGTCTGGTCTGTAGTCACACTTGAAAGCCATCCAGAAATAGTGACTGAGTTGCCCTTAACAGCCATATTTTCATGGTCTATGGAAGCATGGTATCTTCCATAAATGATTCATGGGGGGACTCTAAGTGCATTTTATCTTCTAATAACCATCTCTCTCTGCCAGTCCATTACAGATGAACTAAGATACTGAAGAGTGGTGAACCCTCATGAAAGATTATCCGCTGTGTGCCCAAAATGACCACACTGACCTTAGCAATATTAATCCCTGGCCCAATTTTGCTGAATATGTCATACACATCCTCAGGTCACCGGAACTATGGTTCGGTGTGTTTTTCTAGCTATATTAAGTAACCTGTGTATATGGTTTAATCATGAGTGTGAATGTGCAGGCGCAAATCACAACCTTTGGATACTGGAATTAAAAGGCGGTATGAACCATCCAAAAGTCATCTCAACCACCCTCCTGCATCTCCAAAAGCATCGCCTGACTCGTTCCAGAAAAACTCATATGCAACCCCTTGTTTAAAAAATCTTAACCCCAGGAAGAAGATGTCAAAGCTTTCTCTGTAATCTGTTTTGTTGGTTAGCGGGCCTCATGAAGGTCCTTGCCCTGTTCTGATGGATTTCCTCCTTTTTCTTTCGTGTGGGTGGAGGACAGCCCACCGAGAGAACAAGGCTGATTTACCATCAGTAAATTATGAAATGGTGACTGTGTTTACACTTCTATTCTCCATCAAGGCATCTGTTTATTTAATTGATGGTCTCTGCCTTCTTTAAAGGTTACTCTGATATTTAGCAGGGTGTTGAGAGGGGCCAAGACATGATAAATTATGCCTGCATTTACTCTTCTCCATCACCACGGCCATCACCACAAACCCTGACGGCCTACACTCCACCCATTCTGTGCCACCTGGGCTCGCCTCTATGCAAAGTCACCAGTGAGCCAATAACTGCTAGACGTAAGGCGCTCTTCTTGGTTCTGATATGGTTGGCCCTCTTTGAAACACGCATGTGAGGAACACTCGAAGGACCAGGGTTTACAGTCTGGAGGAGAAGACACTCAAAGGAAGAGGATACTGGTTTGAAAGCTCTCGTTTGCTTGGAATGCCCCTGTATTAGTTTTGTTTTCTGTTTTTGTTTTTGTTTTTGTTTTTGTTTTATCATTGCTATCAGAAACATAGTGCCTTAAAATAACACAAATTTATTATCTTTTGGTTCTGAGGTTCAGAGGTCCTAAAATCAAGGTGTCAGCAAGGCTGGATTCTTTCTGGAGGCTCTAGGGGAGTATCCCCTGTCTCACCTTTTCCAGTTTCTAGAGGCCGCCCACATGCCTTGACTCAAGGCCCCTTCCTCCATCCTGAAAGCCAGCAATGGTGGGTCTAGTCCTTCTCGTACCGCCTGACTCCGAAGATGACTCTTCTGTCTCCTTCCTCTATCTTTAAAAGACCCTTTTATGTTGGACCCATCTATATAATCCAGATGAATCTCCCTATTTTAAGGTCAGCTGATGAGCAACCCTGATTCCATCTACAGCCTTAATGCCCCCTTGTCGTGCAATGTAACCTATTCTGAGGACAAAGACATGGACATCTTTGAGGTGCCATGGTTCTGCCTACTGCAGCCCCTAACTGGTAGGGTTAGGATCAGTAGATAGAAGTCACTGAGAGTCCAATTTTGGTCCAGTCTAAAAGTTCAGGAAACAAAGACCTTTTCAACAGTCAGAAGTGCCTAGAAGTAGAACTGCTTTCCACTGAATTCCCAGTTCCTACAGGGCTTGAAGTATGGGCCAAGGAGCCACTTCATCCTAAATAAGTGCTTCCTACATGCCAAGCACTCTGCTAAACCCTTATCATACTTTACATCACTTATTCCTTACAAAAGTCCTACTAAATAGAAGTTACTATTTTAGAGAAGATAAATTTGAGAGACTCAGATAAGGATCCCAGCTCTGCCTGGTGTAAGATACTTGACCTTAAGCAAGTAACTTCACCTCATTAGTCCTCAGGTTCTCCATCTATAAAGTGGGTAGAGTAACCCACCTCAAGGGATAGTGATAAGGATTAAATGTGATAATAGTAGCATCTCATTCATTGGTTTGTTGAATCTGGTATGAAATATGGTTAGCCCAGTGTCTGTCTCATTGTAAAGGCTCAGTACCTCATACTGTAATTCAGCACCTTACACTACTTAAGATGTAGTAGACACTCCCTGGGTGTCTGCCCAGCACCTGGAAACCTTCTCCCAACATCTGGCTATGGGCCTCAGGCAGTCCTGTTTCTCCTCTGTGTCCCTGACCCTCTGGCCACAGCTGATTGGTCCAGTGGTGATCACCTGACTCAAGCCGAGCCAATAGGTGTTCTCTACAGGGAATCTGAAATCAGACCCCCACCAGACATTTGACTCAGTCTCTGGGGGTCACTTTCCCTGGACCTGGTTTTGGAGGACATTCATTTTTCACCATGTGCACTGAAGAACAGAGAAATGTCAGTCTTAAGAGAGGAAGGGGATTGGGGGCACTTGGGTGGCTCGGTTGAATTGGTTTGGACTCTTGATTTCGGCTCAGGTCCTGATCTCAGGGTTGTGAGATTGAGCCCTGTGTGGGGCTCCGTGCTGGCGTGGAGCCTGCTTAGGATTCTCTCTCTCCCTCTCCCTCTGCCCCTCCCCTGCTCACTCTCTCTCTCTCTCTTTCTCTCTCTAGAAAGAAAGGGGGGGATTAAAGTAGTTGCCAAGAAAGGAGCTGAGAGAAGAGATGGAGGGGCCAGACAGCTTTCCACCCTCCCCTTCTGAACCCACCCCATTGTCCCTCTTGAGACACCCTGTGTCCTGCTCCCTCTGTTTCAATTTAGTAGCCTTGAATTGGTATCTGTTATTTCCCACCACAGAGCTTTAATGCACAGGTGTTCGCAAATATTTGCAGACTGTTGGAGCTGGAAGGGACCTTCAGCCCCTCTCTTTGTTTACCCATTGGGGACATTGCGGTACAGAGAGGTTAGGTGGTTTACCCCAGGTAACGCTGAAAAGTGGCAGAGCCAGGACCAGCATCTAGAACCTCCTGACTGCTCTGCCCTTTGTCCCTGGCTGTCTCCAAATCTTTTTCTTCAGCTGTAATTCCTAGGGTTTAAGGAGCTAACATGACTGGAAGGGAGGCAGAGTTGGGGACTGGGAAGGTTCCCAGAGTTTGGGAAGGAGTTCAAAGGAAATTTCACATTGGGAGACCAAAAACCCATTCAAGAGGCTAATTTTGATGTAGGATCTGGGACTCTTCCAACAGCACCTGGGTCTGCCTGGAAGAGGCTGGGAAAGAAAGGAGCCAGGCGCTCATTTGCATATATGCAAACGAGGCATTCCACAGCTGTCCAGAAGCCACCTCTGCTTGGAGCACCCCCCCGCTCAGCGGCTGGGGCCTGCTTTCATCTGTCTGCTCAGCCTTAGAAGAAAGAGACGACGGGCTTGCCAGAGCTTTCCATCAAGCTCACAGAGACACAGAGTCATCCCGACACCCCCGCACTGGGGGTGCAAAGAGTTTAAACCTCTGGTGTATGAAATTGGGGTCTCCCTCCCCCTCCCACGACTCACCCATCACCTCCACCCTGCAGCTGCTTCCCTGCTGGGCAGGAACAGAAGGCCAGGCCCAAGATCCAGGATTCTAGCCAGGGCGCTGTGGGGAGGACTTCCCCACGCCTCAGTGGCAGGAGAGCAGCACCTTTCTGGGGTTCACACATCCCCTTTCCCTGGCCTCAACCCCACCCAGCCCCATCCCTCTCTGCAAGGCCTTCCCTTCCCTTGCTGAGCCCAGGGAGAAAGAAGAGACCAGGCAATTGGCCTGAGCGTGGGGAGACTTGACTTGAAACCCAGCTCAGCCACCAGATTCCCTATCGCCCCCAGCAAGTCTTAGCCTCAGTTTCCCCTTCTATAAATTTGAGGGCGGGGCAGGAAGCTTAGAATCATGTTTTTAGCCAAGGAACTCCTTCCCCCAACACAATCTTTGAGGGGCCGCTGATCAGTAGAACTGTGCTGCGTGGCTGCCACAGCTCTGGGAGGAAGAGGTCAGTCAGCCTCTCCCCCACCTGTTCAGCTCATGGAGCCCCTGAGGCCCATCAGAGAACATTGTGAAAAGCACTGGGCTTGCTGGTCCCTGAGGTCACTTCCCGCTGCCGGAGTCTGTGATTTCAAAGCTAGTAATGGTGGCCTGAGAAGTGCATAAGATGGGGCTGAGGGGGAATGAAAAAGGATTTTAAACTAATGGCAAGACTCAAGCGCAGCCAGCAAACCTGTGGGTTGATACACACTCAGCCCTTACGTTCGTATTTGTGGAACTGCCCTCCGGAAAATCCTGGTGGAGGCTCAGCCTCCCTCCACAACCATCCTGGCCCCAAGGCCTTGGGGAGGACGGCCTGAGTCCAGTGAACTCCCCTCTGAGGGCAGCTGAGGAGGGCTTGCCTACCTTCTAAGTCCTCAAGCATGCGCTCACTTCCTCTCTCTCTCTCTCTCTCTCTCTCCCCGCCCCCCACCAGCTTGTTACCACCTTCAATCTCTCCCTCTCCCCTCCCCCTTCTGCCCCACCCCCACTTGCCAGCCCAGCCCAGTCCATCCCTGGGAAAGTATTTGAACAATACCCGGAGAAGGAGATCAGGTATCCTGGGGGGACCGGCCCCTACAAAACACACAGATGGTTAATCCCTGGGCAATTCTGGGCGTTCCTCTCTCCTGCTCCCCCAGTCCCTCTCTCCTCTCTGTTTCCACTCCTAGTCCAGCTCCCAGCACCCCTGCTCTCCTGACAGACATCCTTTTCAGAAGAAAAGGTAGTTTGCCCTTGATGGCGGTTAACTAGTTGTGAGACTCAGGGAGTCACTCTTCCTCTCTGGGCCTTAGTTTCTTCATTTGGAAAAAGAAGGGATTACATTGACAAGGGGTGTTTCAACTTTGGGGATGTCACAGATCCCTCTGAGAATCTGAGGAAAACCAGGCACGCACGCACACACACACACACACACACCCCACATAAAATTTTACAGATGAGTTGGAAGCCCATCCCCGAACTAGAGAAAGGCTATCCAGGGGTCTTGTCTGTGCTCGAGTTCTGAGTCTGGGACCCTGGGCCCAGCTCCTCCACACCGTGCTAGCTGGCCTGGAAATGCCAGAGGACTCACAGGAGGGTGGGGCCCCCTCCCATCTTTAGCACACCCCTGGGAAAGAAGTGGAGAGAGGAGTGGGCCCCTCAGTGGAGAGGGCAGAGAGCAAAGGGGCTGCAGCCTCTGGTCCCTCCTTCTCAGCCTCCAAAACCCTGGCCTGGGAATTATAGTCTGCAGCGCACCTGCCCCCATTTGGCACCTGGCCTTGACCCAGCCAGTCTGTCTGCCTGCAATCATCAGCAGGCTCTGCATGACAGGGCCCTGGTCCTCAAATCCAGCCTGCTCAGCACAGCTCACCACACCTCCCCTACTCAGGAACATTTAGCAGCTCTCCATTGGAAGCTCCCAACTCCATTCCCTTGCTGAAGACTTTCCAGGTCAGACCCCAGCCTCAGGCATTCCTGCCTTGGCTCCTGAAACTCTGTCCACACTGACCAGCCTGAACTACTAGCCACATTTCCTTGCCTCCACACACATGCCTGGAGTACTCGCTCGCTCTCGCTGCTCCTCTCATCACCTAATGTCCAAATTACCTAAAATGCCACCTCCTCTCTGAAGCCTTCCTAGCTTTCTCTCTAGTTGGAAGTCCTCTCCCGGCTGAACTCTCATTATCTGACAGCTGTTGTGACCTTTGCCATGTTCCCCTCATTTCTGAGGATAAACTCCACAATCTAAGACCATACAACTATTTAGTGGGCACCTCTCATGTGCCAGGTACAGGGCCAAGAGCTCTACCAGAGTTGGCCCATTTCATCTTCCTACAAATGCAAGATATAAGGT